>NC_091631.1:70197649-71504492 GCF_027580195.1 Bos mutus | reverse complement strand
GAATGTTGAGTTTTAAGCCAATTTATTCTCTCTCCTCTTTCACTTTCATCAAAGAGCTCTTTAGTTCCTCTCTGCTTTTTGCTATTAGGGTGCTGTCATCAGCATATCTGAGGTTATTGATATTTCTCTCTTAAATCTTAATTCCAGCTTGTGATTCACCCAGCCTGGTATTAGGGCCTCTGCATATAATTTAAATAAGCAAGGTGGCAATATATACCCTGACATACTTCTTTCCCAATTTTGAACCAGTCCATTGTTCCATGTCTGGTTCTAACTGTTGCTTTTTGACCTGCATACATGTTTCTCAGGAAACAGGTAAGGTGGTTACAAGGTTTAAAAAGTTACAAGCTGGAAATTATAGGGTGTTCAGAATTACAGGAAGTTTTCTATTCTCTTTCTGAAGCACCCTCCTTTTGTTTCCAACACATGATTTTTCTTTAACTCATCTGGATGATTCTTCTCAGGCTTTTTACATGTTGATTTTCCACACAATCTCAATATACACACACTCACTGGGTAATCATATCCATTCCTCTAAACTACACCCATATGACAATATATTTCAACATAAGCTACCAGCAAAGTTCTCTTTTATAAACTCTCTATTCTTCATCACATTTTTTTCATTCTTTTTTCTTTTTAAAACTTTCCCTCCCTTACGCCTTGTACCTCTCTCTATCCCCTGCATCTCTGTAACCCTGTTCCACCACCATCCATGCAGATTTAAGCCCAAAATCTGGGATTCCTGGTGGAGTCCACCTCTTTTTCTCAACCCTAATTTGCAGCTCTTTGCTGAGTCATGTCAATATAAACCGCTACCAGGGAGGTCTACAACAGCCTAACCTCAGAGGTCTTTAATACTCTTAGTGGGCATACTGCCTTGACTCTTGGGCCCTCTTTAATCTGCTGTCATACAGCAACTGGCAGAATTTTTAGAAATGCTTAAACACTGATTTCAGCCTAAACCCCAAGGCTTGTCATCTCGTTTAGAATAAAACCCAACCCTTTCTCATGGTCTTGCAGCCTCTGTTTACTTCTCAGCCCTGATCTGCTCCAGTCTCCCCTTGTTTACACTTTGCTAGCCAAACGGCTGAGTCTCCTCAGACACATGGCCTTCCCAGGTGGCGCTAGTGGTAAAGAACTCACCTGCCAACGCTGGAGACATGGGTTTGATCCCTGGGTCAGGATAATCACCTGGAGTAGAAATGGCAACCCATTCCATTCTCCAGTCCTTGCCTGGAGAATCCCATGGATGGAGGAGCCTGGCGGGCTACGGTTCATAGGGTCGCAAAGAGTTGGATTTGACTGAAGTGACTCAGCATTCAGGCCCTCACTCCTTAGACACACCAGGCTCATTCTTCATGTTGGGTCTTTGCTTTCTCCAGTGCCTCTCTTTGGAAGGTACTCCCCCCAATACCTCTTATTTCAAATAGCTGTCTTAGCAGTTTCCTCATTCATTTGGAATTTCATTTGGAATTTATTGCAAATGTTTATTAAATAATAGAATGAACAAGCAGATAAAGCTGAATAAATTCATATTTCTTTCCTTAAGTTTGTACTCCTTCAGAATTCCTCTGTATTGATGTCAGAATGAAATCAAGCACCAGGAGTAAAGGGAGAGGAAAGATAAAAAACATGAAGAAAGGGAATGCTTAGTACAACTATTGTAGTTTGAGTACTAGAAAATTCAGTGAAAAACATGTAGAAAGTAAACTGTTGGAGTCTTATGTGAATGTTAAACTTTAGATTGTTGACACTAACAAGGACACATGATATTTAGAATCTATAGCTTAGGCAGTTTTAATTGATATGGAGACATGCTACTGCGTGTCTATGCTCCTAACAGTGTGCTAAATATTCACTTAAGAGTTCTGTGACGTGAGACATGAAAATTTGTGAAAAGAAATGAAAAATATTATTTTCATATATATGTGATTGCATGTTAACATAATTATTAACAATTATTTGGTATTCCTTGGATAACTATAAGAAATAATGTTTTCAGGGAATTTTATAACATTTAAAGTTTTGTTCTCAATACAGTTCAGTCACTCAGTCATGTCCAGCTCCTTGCGACCTCATGGACTACAGAATGCCGAGCTTCTCTGTCCATCATCAACTCCCGGAACTTGCTCAAACTGATGTCCATCGAGTGGGTGATGCCATCCAACCATCTCATCCTCTGTTGTTCCCTTTTCCTCTCACCTTCAGTCTTTCCCAGCATCAGGGTCCTGTCCATTGAGTCAGTTCTTTGCATTGGAGTTTCAGCTTCAACATCAGTCCTTCCAATGAACACCCAGGACTGATCTCCTTTGGGATGGACTGGTTGGATCTCCTTGCAGTTCAAAGGACTCTCAAGAGTCTTCTCCAGCACCACAGTTCAAAAGCATAAATTCTTTGGCACTCAGCTTTCTTTATAGTCTGACTCGCACATCCATACATGACTACTGGAAAAACCATAGCTTTGATTAGATGGACCTTTGTCAGCAAAGTAATATCTCTGCTTTTTAATATATTGTCTAGGTTGGTCATAACTTTTCTGCCAAGGAGCAAGGATCTTTTAATTTCATGGCTGCAGTAACCATCGGCAATTATTTTGGAGCCCACCCCCGCAAAGTAGTCTCTCACTGTTTCCATTGTTTCCCATCTATTTTCCATGAAGTGATGGGACCAGATGCCATGATCTTCACTGTTTGAATGTTGAGTTTTAAACCAACGTTTTCACTCTCCTCTTTCACTTTCATCAAGAGGGTCTTTAGTTCTTCACTTTCTGGCATAAGGGTGGGGTCATCTGCATATCTGAGTTTATTGATATTTTTCCCAGCAATCTTGATACCAGCTTGTGCTTCATCTAGCCCAGCATTTCACATGATGTACTCTGCATGTAAGTTAAATAAGCAGGGTGGCTATATACAGCCTTGACGTACTCCTTTTCCAATTTTGATCCAGTCTGTTTGTTCCATGTCCAGTTCTAACTGTTGCTTCTTGAACTGCATACATATTTCTCAGGAGGCAGGTAAGGTGGTCTGGTATACACATCTCTTGAAGACTTTTCCACAATTTGTTGTGATCCACACAGTCAAAGGCTTTGGCATAGTCAATAAAGCAGAAGTATATGTTTTTCTGGAACTCTCTTGTTTTTTCAATGATCCAGTGGTTGTTGGCAATTTGATCTCTGGTTCCTCTGCCTTTTCTAAATCCACCTTGAACATCTGGAACTTCATAGTTGACATACTGCTGAAGCCTGGCTTGGAGAATTTTGAGCATTACTTTGCTAGCATGTGATATGAGTGCAATAGTTTGAAAATTCTTTGGCATTGCCCTTCTTTGGTATTGGAATGAAGACTGATCTTTTCCAGTCTTGTGGTCACTGTTGCATTTTCCAAATTTGCTGGCATATTGAGTGCAGCATGTTCACAGCATCATCTTTTAGGATTTGAAATAGCTCAACTGGAATTCCATCACCTCCACTAGCTTTGTTTGTGGTGATGCTTCCTAACGCCCACTTGACTTTGCATTCCAGGATGTCTGGCTAGGTGAGTGATCACACCATCATGATTATCTGGGTCATGAAGATCTATTTTCTACAGGTCTTCTGTGTATTCTTGTCACCTCTTCTTAATATCTTCTGCTTCTGTTAGTTCCCTTCCATTTCTGTCCTTTATTGTGCCCATCTTTGCATGAAATGTTCCCTTGGTATCTCTAACTTTCTTGAAGAGATCTCTAATGCTTCCCATTCTATTGTTTTTCTCTATTTCTTTGCATTGTTCACCGAGGAAGACTTTATCTCTCTGTTGCTATTCTCTGGAACTCTGCATTCAGATGGGTATATCTTTCCTTTTCTCCTTTGCCTTTAGCTTCTCTTCTTTTCTCAGCTATTTGTAAGGTCTCCTCAGACAACCATTTTGCCTTTTTGCATTTCTTTTCCTTGGGGATGGTCTTGATCACTGTCTTCTCTACAATGTCATGAACTTCCAACCATAGTTCTTCAGGCACTCTGTCTAGCAGATCTAATTCCTTGAAACTATTTGTCACTTTCACTGTATAATTGTAAGGGATTTGATTTAGGTTATACCTGAATGATCTAGTGGTTTTCCCTACTTTCTTCAATTTAAGTCTGATTTTTGGAATAAGGAGTTCATGATCTGATCCACAGTCAGCTCCCAGTCTTGCTTTTGCTGACTGTATAGAGCTTTTCCATCTTTGGCTGCAAAGAATATAATCAATCTGATTTAGGTATTGACCATCTGGTGATGTCCATGTGTAGAGTCTTCTCTTGTGTTGTTGGAAGAGGGTGTTTGCTATGACAAGTGCGTTCTTTTTTCAAAACTCTGTTAGCCTTTGCCCTGCTTCATTTTGTACTCCAAGGCCAAATTTGCCTGTTACTCCAGGTATCTCTTGACTTTCTACTTTTGCATTCCAGTCCCCTATGATGAAAGGGACATCATTTTTGGTGTTAGTTCTAGAAGATCTTGTACATTTTCATAGAACCAGTCAGCTTCAGCTTTTTCAGCATTACTGGTTGGGGGATAGACTTGAATTACTGTGATATTGAATGGTTTGCCTTGGAAACAAGCAGAGATCATTCTGTCATTTTTGAGACTGCATCCAAGTACTACATTTTGGACTCTTTTGTTGACCATGATGGCCACTCCCTTTCTTCTGAGGGATTCCTGCCCGCAGTAGTAGATATAATAGTCATCTGGATTAAATTCTCCCATTCTAGTCCATTTTAGTTCACTGATTCCTACAATGTCAATGTTCATCCTTGCTATCTCTTGTTTGACCACTTCCAATTTACCTTGATTCATGGACCTAACATTACAGGTTCTTATGCAGTATTGTTCTTTACAGTATCAGACTTTACTTCCATCAATAGTCACATCTACAATCAGGTGTTGTTTTGGCTTTGGCTCCACCCCTTCATTCTTTCTGAACTTACTTCTCCACTGATCTCCAGTAGCATATTGGACACCTACTGACCTGGGGAGTTCATCTTTCAGTGTCCTATCTTTTTGCCTTTTCATACTGTTCATGGGGTTCTCAAGGCAAGAATACTGGTTTGCCATTCCCTTCTCCAGTGGATCACGTTTTGGCAGAACTGTCCACAGGGATCTGTCCATCTTGGGCAGTCCTACATGGCATGGCTCATAGTTTCATTAAGTTAGGCAAGGCTGTGGTCTATGTGATAAGTTTGATTAGTTTTTGGTGATTTTGGTTCTTTATCTATGAGTTTTGTTCTCCTGTCTTCTTGAAACAGAGCAGGACCATATGGTCCTTGCACACACAACCAACTCCCCCCCTTCTCCCCCACCACCGCCCCACACACACCATGTCCTCTGTCTGCCTTTTACCTGTGGAAAACTTTAGTCAAAGGATAAGTTTAATCAAAGAAGTGTGAAATGCTGGAACAAAGGAAAGCAGACAAAGGAGATGAAATAATAATAATGCAGTCATTAGGCATAGTCAAGCACCTTTAGCTCTTTCTCAATGGCTAAAGATAATATTCTGAGTCATGTCCTGTGAGCTATCTTATAGATACCAAAACACCAGTTGGAGAAGTTAACTACATGATGACCAGACTGTACCCAGGACATGAGCTGCCACAATTCTGAGAATTGACCACAAAGCAATGGGAACAAATGGACCCTTGAACTGAAGAGTAATTGTATCTGAACCAATCAAGATGATGCTGGTCAGACCACTGATGACCAATTTGCAGTTGCCTGTCAGAGATGACTATGCTGTTTCTACATGGAACAGCCTTCCCTCACTCTGTCTATAAAAGCTCTGACCCCTGGCTTGTCAGGGGAGGGGAATTGGTCTTTGGATAGATGTCTGTCCCCCCTCCCCCACCCCTCCCCTGACCATTGCTTGCATCTGAAATAAAGCAAAGTTTCCTTTCCATTAACTTGGCCTATTTATTGGCAGTGAGCATCTAGACCCACAAATTCCTTTTGGTAACAATTTTTCCTCTGTTATTTCTGATGAGAAATTATTGTCCCCTTCCCTGGTGGCTCAGATGGTAAAGCATCTTGTTTACAATGCGGGTGACCTGGGTTTGATCCCTGGGTTTGGGAGATACTCTGGAGAAGGAAATGGCAACCCACTCCAGTACTCTTGCCTGGAAAATCCCATGGCTGGAGGAGCCTGGTAGGCTACAGTTCATGGGGTCGCACAGAGTCCGACATGACTGAAGCGACTTAGCAGCAGCAGCATATATAATGTATAATATTTTCTCCAGATGCTTTTACTGCATTTTTTTTATGATTAAAAAAATTGTTTTTTAGCAGTGTGACTGTGATGTCCCTAAACATATGGTTTTCTTTTCACTTACTCTACTTGGAGTGTACTGAGCTTTTTGAATCCATATATATATTTACAAAACTTGAGAATTTTAAATTTATTATTTCTTTGAACTTTTTTTCTATTGTATTATCTCCTCTCCCTCTGGAACTTCAATTATACATGTTAGCTACTTTTTCTTTCTGTAGACCCCGATCATTTGGTTTCATTCTTTTCTTCTGTTACTCAGATTGGATAATTTGAATGATCTGTCTTTCAGTTTGCTGGGTCATTTCCACTATGTATCCTTTCTGCTTTCAGCCTATCCAGTATATTTTTCAGTTTTCATGTTTTTTCATTTTAGAATTTACATTTGGTTTAATTTTATAGTTTCTATTCCTTTGCTCATATTTTCTATCTTCTTATTCATCACAAGCATATTTTCCTTTACATCACCGAGCAGAGTTGTAACAGCAGGCATAAAATCTCTGTCTACTAATTCTCACACATAGGTTATCTTGGAATTAGTTTCTGTTGATTTTTTTTTTCCTCTTGAGTATTGTTGATATGTTCTTGATTCTTCATTTGTAAAGTGATTTGGCATTATATTCTATACATTTTGCATATTATGTGTGGTGGCTCCAAATTCTGTTACTTGCTTATGAGAAATGTTGATTTTTGCTTGTTTGATGTTTATTTTTTTCAATGTTTGTTTGTTTAAGCAGACAATTAACTTTTTTGGACTCAAATAGAAAACTCTTTCTCTTGGGTGGAAGCTCCAGTTTCAAGCATATTCCCTTATTATTAGGTGGGTGAATTTTGGTTGCATGGTTCAGAGGTTACAGAGATTTGAGCACAGTTATAGAGAGAAGTTGTAGCTCAGTTGGTAAAGAATCTGCCTGCAAGGCAGGAGACCCAGGTTTGATTCCTGGGTCGGGAAGATCCCCTGGAGAAGGAAATGGCAACCCATTCCAGTGTTCTTGCCTGGAGAATCCCATGGATGGAGAAGCCTGGTAGGCTACAGTCCATGGGGTCACAAGAATCAGACACAACTGAGCAACTAAAGAGAGAGAGAGAGATAGAGAGAAGCTGAGGGTCCTCTCTATCTTATCTCTATTTTTCAAAATTCCCCCTTTACTATCCAGTTGCTTTAGTTTCCTAAATTCTCTAATATTTCTTCAGTCTACAAGGACTATCTATAGGTTTTCAATAAATAGTTTTAGTAAATCCATTAGATACTGAGTGCCTTAACCCTCGGGTTAAAAGTCAAAAGAATAGAAAAGACTATCTACAGTAGTCTCCCTTTCTTCTGTCAAGCGCTGATTTCCTTCTGTTTGACCGCTCTACAGCAACTTCAGGTACATTATTTTCTGTCTGTTTATTTGTTTTATTTTGTTTTTGCACAGAGTTTATAGTTGGTATCTGCAGGAGATTCAGTATAATAGAGGTGTATTTAGCTATCCTGGAAGTGGAGTTTTAAGGGATATTCTTTTAGAAATAAAGTTTATGTAAAATTTTAATTTCCTTGATATCAAAGTGTAAGATGTATTTTAATAACAGACAATAGTTACTGTTTATTATTATCCAAAACCAAGTTTTTTTTTTTTTCCTTCAAGACTTTGCCTGGACTTTTAGAATTAAAGAGTATAGATTAGTTTCATAGTTAGTTAGTTAGCTGAGTCGCTCAGTCGTGTCCGACTCTTTGCGACCCCATGAATTGCAGCACACCAGGCCTCCCTGTCCATCACCAACTCCCGGAGTTCACTAAGACTCACATCCATCGAGTCAGTGATGCCATCCAGCCATCTCATCCTCTGTCCTCCCCTTCTCCTCCTGCCCCCAATCCCTCCCACCATCAGAGTCTTTTCCAATGAGTCAACTCTTCGCGTGAGGTGGCCAAAGTACTGGAGTTTCAGCTTTAGCATCATTCCTTCCAAAGAACACCCAGGGCTGATCTCCTTCAGAATGGACTGGTTGGATCTCCTTGTAGTCCAAGGGACTGTCAAGAGTCTTCTCCAACACCACAGTTAAAAAGCATCAATTCTTTGGTGCTCAGCTTTCTTCACAGTCCAACTCTCACATCCATACATGACCACTGGAAAAACCATAGCCTTGACTAGATGGACCTTTGTTGAGCTTATGCTTTTTCACAACTTATTAAATACTATTTTCATTGCTTGGTTTTATTCAGTGACAGTTATGTGAGGGCATAGTTCATGCCTGTGGATATGTGTTAAAGGCTAAATTAGAATATCTGCCCTCAAGAAGCTCTATTAAGAGAGCAGACCAATACATCAACAAATATTGTAACAGAGGCTATTAACTGCTATATCATAGATAGGTCCAAAATGCTTTGGGAAGACATGGAAATGTAAAATTAGCTTCACCTTGTAGAGTAGGTGTGGAGGGATCAAGGAAGACACCATAAGAAAGATAATACTTATAAACCAAGTCTTGAAAGTGTATAAGCACTCAGGAATTTAAAAAAGCTACACACACACACACACACACACACAGAGTGGATGTAAAAAACTGAATAGTTTGGACTTACCTTTTAATGACTCTGTGCATACTGTGTAGCTATAAAGTCAATTGATTTAATATGCAATTAATATTTAATGAGAGAATGTGATTTCATTAGGAAGGCAATGATTTTTAATTCATTCAAAAAAAACTTTTCATTTTGAAATATATATTTATAGGGAGTTGCAAAGATAATACAAAGAGTTTCTGTGTATTCTTCACCCATCTCCCAATGGTCATATCTCACATAATTATAGTACAATATAAAAACCAGAAATTTAACATTGGTGTAATGTGTGTGTGTTGGAGAAGGCGACGGCACCCCACTCCAGTACTCTTGCCTGGAAAATCCCATGGACGGAGGAGGCTGGTAGGCTGCAGTCCAAGGGGTCGCGAAGAGTCGGACATGACTGAGTGACTTCACTTTCACTTTTCACTTTCATGCATTGGAGAAGGAAATGGCAACCCACTCCAGTGTTCTTGCCTGGAGAATCCCAGGGACGGGGGAGCATGGTGGGCTGCTGTCTATGGGGTCGCACAGAGTCAGACACTACTGAAGTGACTTAGCAGCAGCAGCAGCAATGTGTGTGTGTGTATGGCTCTATGCCATTTTAACACACATATAGATTTGTGTGGCCACTAAAGCATCAAGATGACAGGACTGTTCCATCACCACAAAGACCTCCCTCATGAAACTCCTTTATATCATACGCACCCACCCCCGCCAACCAGCCCAAACCTCTGAAAGCCACTAATCTCTCTTCCGTCTGTATAATTTTGTCTTCTTGAGAATGCTATCCAAGTGGAATCACCGTATGTGCCCTTATGAGACTGGCTTTCTTCACTCAGCACAATGCCCTTGGGATCCAACCAAGTTGTTGCATGTGTCTATATTTTTTGCTATATGGACTTCTCTCAAGATTACTTCAGCTGTGTTCCTAAATGTTAATAGGTTGTGTTCTCATTTTCATTAAATTCAATATATATTTTTATTCCCCTTTAGACTTCTTTTCAAACCCATGGATTATTTCAAAGTGTATTATTTAGATTCCAAGTGTTTGTAGATTTTCCTGTAACATGTTACTGATAGTGACTTAATTCCATTGTGCTCAGAGAACATACTCTGTGTGGTTCAACTCTTTTAAAATTTGTTGAAGTGTATTTCATGACTCAGAATAGGGTCTGTTTTGGTGTATGTTCCACGGGTGCTTGAAAAGAGTGTGTGTTCTGCTGTTGTTGGGTACAGTGTTCGATAAAAGTCTCTTAGCTCCTGTTAGCTGATGTTTTTGTTTAATTCTTCTTCAGTCTTGTTGATTTCTAATTATTTCACCAATTACAGAGGAAGGGGTTTAAAGCCTCTGTAACTGTGACTTTTATCTCTTTTTGCATCTATCAGGTTTTTTTTAATTGAGGTATAAGTGAGTTACAATGTTGTGTTAGTTTCAGGTGTACAGTAAAGTCTTTCTTTTTCAGATTCTTTTCCTTTATAAGTTATTACAAGATATTGACTATAATTCCCTGTGCTATGCAATAAATCCTTGTTTTTAAAATCTGTTTTATATGCAATAGGTGTACCTCTTAGTCCCAAGCTCCTAATTTACCCCTTACTCCCCATCCCCTTTCCCTTTAGGAAACCACAGCTTTGTTTTCTGTGTCTGTGAGTCTGTTTGTGTTCTGCAAATAAGTTCTTTTGGATCTTTTTTTAGGTTCTACGTGTAAATGATGTCGTAATTTTTGTCCACCTCTGTTGCCTCACTTTGCTTGGTATGAGAACCTCCATGTCCATCAAAGTTGCTGCTAATGAGATTATAGCATTCTTTTTTACTGAGTAATAGTTCAACAGACTGTAAAGAAGGCAGAGAGCTGAAGAATTGATGCCTTCAAACTATGGTGCTGGAGAAGACTCCTGAGAGTCCCTTGGACAGCAAGGAGATCGAACTAGGCAATCTTAAGGGAAATCAACCCTGAATACTCATTGGAAGGATTGATGCTGAAGTTGAAATTTCAGTATTTTGGTCATCTGATGCGGACAGCTGACTCGTTGTAAAAGTCCCTGATGCTGGGAAAGATTGAGGGCAGAAGGAGAAGAGAGTGTCAGAAGATGAGATGGCTGAGTGACATCACTGATGCTCTGGATATGAATTTGGGCAAACTTCAGGAGATAGTGAGGACAGAGAGGCCTGGCATGCTGCAGTCCATGGAGTCACAAAGAGTTGGACACGACTGTGTGACTGAACAGCAACAATAGTGCATTGTGTAGATCTCTATCTCTACCTATTTTTATGTTGCTATGTATATATACATATACATATATATTTTACATATACATATACATGTATATATATATCTTTATCTATCTCTCTCTCTATATACACATATCTTTATCCATTCATTTGTCAATGGTTGCTTTCATATCCTTGGCTAAATAGTGTTCCTATCAACATTGGTCATCTATCCTCTCTTTATCCTTTGTCCAATCTTTAAAGGAAGAAGTCTGCAACATTGGGCTTGAGACTAGAAAGTGGCATTTTCTAAACCAGTTTTGGCTCTGGGCATCCCAGTGCTAAGTTTATAAAAGCAGGAGACAAGACCTCTTGATGTTTACTATCTTCACAACTGCTGCAGTTCTTGCTGGAGCAACCTCGTTTCCTTTTCACTGGAGGCTGAGATTTGCAGCGGGCAGGGGACAAATTGAAAGTATGTAACATCAGGGTTTCTTGTGCAAAAACAGTGGGTCAGGAGTGGGGGTGGAGTGAGGGGGTGGGAGGCATGGGGGATGGCTAAGCCTCCACACGTTCTGGGGAAGGTCCACCCAGGAGAAAGACGGATGGGCCAAGACTATTTGGAAGTATCAGATATGGCCCTGGGACTTTGACCTTTGCTAGGGTGTGGGCCTCAAAAATCAGTTTTACTTTTCAGTTGACAGTACCATGTTCTAGACTCTGGGCTAGACCAGTGAAGTCCGGAGGCGGATGCTAGTCAGGCGCAGGATGGAGGGGAGGAGAGGAGAGAAGCAGGCCTGCCTGGAATGTTCTGGCCCCACCCACGCCTGTACTCTAGTTTAGAAGCAGCGAAGGAAGGAACTGCTGCCATGAACAAAGAAAGGACCCATATCAATATCACTGTCGTCAGCCACATGGACTCTGGCAAGTCTGCCACCACCACAGGGCATCTCTTTTAAAGTGTGGGGGAGCAGCAAGAGGACCACCAAGAATTGGAGAAGGAGGCAGCTAGGCACCTGTGGTGTTGGTGTCTAGGAGTGGCGGGACTATCGCCACTGGATGACCATCCCTACAGTTGTCCGGGTTCAAGGGCCAGAAAGTTGAGTGAAAGGAGGGAAATGCCACCGGGGTGACTCCGCTGGAAGCTCTGGAAGTTCTGGACTCTAACCTCCTGCTTACTTGCCCCCTCAACAAGGCCCTGAGGCTGCATCTGCAAGACTGGAGGTGAGGCGACTGGACTTCTTGAGGAATGGAGTTGAAGGAGCTCCAGTGTCAGACTTTCCAGGGTTCAGATCCTGACTTGCTATCTGGGATAAAGTGTCAAAGCCCCCAGCATTTCCAGTTTATCTGATACACCATAAATTACTAGTCATTGGATTCAGCACTTCCCATGGGTCCTGCGCAGGTGGAGCTAGTGGTAAAGAACCCACCTGCCAATGCAAGAGACACAAAAGATGAGGGTTCGATCCCTGGGTCAGGAAGATCCCCTGGAGGAGGGCATGGTAACCCACTCCAGTATTATTGCCTGGAAAAATCCCCTGAACAAAGAAGCCTGGGTACAGTTCATGGGGTTGTGAAAAAAGTTGGACACGACGGAGCACGCATGTGCCAGTCCTGCAGGTGACCTTGGTCTTTAATCTCTGGTACCAAGAAAGCCAGTTCTCACTGGGTGGGTCTGGAATTGTTCTGGCTGCCTGCCCTTCTCCTATCGCACATGCACTGTCTCTGTGCCTGTGGGCTCCGTGGAGACCAACTTCCTGAAACCTGGCATGGTTGTCGGTTTTGCCCCCAGCAATGGCACCACGGAGGTCAAGTCTGTGGAGATGCAGCATGAAGCTCTGCCTGGTGGGTTTCAGCGTGAAGAATGTGTCTGTGAAGGATATTCATCTTGGCTTTGTGACCAAGATGACCCGAAGGAGGATGACCGGAAGGAGGAAGGAAGGAGGCCGGAAGCTTTGTGGCGCCGGTAAGTTCCCTGGGAGGTCAAGGGCCTTGGTGGTCGGAGGTGGTAGAAGCACTTGTAAGTATTAATCCTAATTTCGAAGGAGGCCCCAGGTTGGTCCAGATTTGGTGCCAGATCACAGGTGCCATCAGACCTCTTCTAATTATTTTCCTCCCCACTTCCCCATCGGGTGATCGTCTTGAATCACGCGGGACAGATCCACACCAGCTATTCCCCAGTGCTGACTGCCACACATCTCGTGCAAGTTTGCTGAATTGAGGGAAAAGATCGACTGGTTCTCTAGCAACAAGCTGGAGGACGACTGAACAAGGCCCTGAAGTCGGGCAGTGCGGCCATTGTGCAGATGGTTCCCAGCAAGGCCATGTGTGTGGAGACCTTCTCTGAATACCCAGTTCTAGAAAAGCCAGGGACTGATGATGGCTGCTGAGCCCTGGGAAGGAAAGGACCTCTGACTGAGGCCAAGGAGTCTTCCCTTCTGTGCCTCATTCTTCCTTCCTCTTCAGGCCATTTTGTTGTGCAGGACATGAGGCAAATGGCGGCCATTGGAGTCATCAAGGCCATGGATAAGAAGACATCCATTGAGGGCAACGACACCACGTTAGCAGTGAAGGACAGCAAGAAATGAAGCATGTTTTCTTCCTGGCCATTTCCTTGGCAATCTCCACTATATAAGACACTTTTGTGTATTTACTGAGTAAAATTAATAGCAATGCTTAAACTTGCTATCTATCCTGGTTTCTTCCAATGAGGAAAGCACAAGGTCAGTGAGGAACCTCTGGGTTGATGAACAACTAACTCAAGGCCCGTGGGCTTCAAAGTGTTTTACCACCCAGAGGTCTATACCATCCTTTTCCTGTTTCCCTCACACTTAAAAGTATTTTTACAATGGCATAATGCCAATAGGCTAATCCAACACTACAATGTATGTCCCTCTCACCCACCTTCTCTTTAATATGTAATTTTTTTTTTACTAAATATAGTTGATTTACAATGTTGTGTTAGTTTCAGGTGTACAGCAAAGTGATTCAGTTCTTTCTCTATGTGTCTCTAACTATATCTATATCTATACTTTTTCAGATTATTTTCCATTACAGGTTATTACAAGATATTGCCTGTAGTTCCCTGTGCTATATAGTAGGCTCTTATTGTTTATCTATTTTATGTACAGTAGTGTGTATCTGTTAATCTCAAACACCTAAATTATCCCTCCCTGCCCCTCTCCGCTTCCCTGTTTGGTTAACCATGTTTCTTTTCTATGTCTGTTTCTGTTTTGTAAACAAGTTCCTTTGTACAATTATTTTTAGATTGCACATATGAGTAATATGATATGATATTTGTTTGTTTGCAGTTGACTTCCTTTACTTTAGTATGAAAAGCTCTACATCCATTCATATCCTCTCCTCCCCTCTATTCTGTTCCTTCCCAGCATGCCCCTCCCCACTTATAATGGAAAAGAAGCTGAAAATGAAAAAAAAATGTATGTGTACATACCCATATATACATATATATATATATGTGAATCACTTTGTGGGACATCTGAAACTAAAACAACATTGTAACTCACTTATACTTCAATTAAAAAAAAACTGATAGACGTGAAAGGAGATATAGACAAGTCAGATATAGAGAGTTTTAAACCCCCTTTCTCTGTAATTGGTGAAATAATTAAACAGAAATCAGTAAGACTAGAGAAGAACTCAACAAAGATATACGCTAACAGGAGCTAAGAGAACTTAACTGAACACTGTACCCAACAACAGCAGAACACACACTATTTTCAA
The DNA here is from genome assembly GCF_027580195.1 of Bos mutus. NCBI lineage: Eukaryota > Metazoa > Chordata > Mammalia > Artiodactyla > Bovidae > Bos > Bos mutus. Next base: position 71,489,718 of record NC_091631.1, on the reverse strand, counting down.
GCACCCATGGAATATACACTAAAACAGACCCTATTCTGAGTCATGAAACATACCTCAACAAATTTTAAAAGAGTTGAACCATACAAAATATGTCCTCTGAGCACAATGGAATTAAATCACTATCAGTAACAGTTAGGTTATAGGAAAACCTACAAACGTTTGGAATCTAAATAATGCACTTTGAAATAATCCATGGGTTTGAAAAGAAGTCTAAAGGGAAATAAAAATGTATATTGAATTTAATGAAAATGAGAACACAACCTATTAATATTTAGGAATGCAGCTAAAGTAATCTTGAGAAAAACCCATATAGCAATAAATACAGATACATGCAACAACTTGGTTGGATCCCAAGGGCATTGTGCTAAGTGAAGAAAGCCAGTCTCATAAGGGCACATACGGTGATTCCACTTGGATAGAATTCTCAGGAAGACAAAATTATAGAGATGGAGAGAAATTGGTGGATTTCAGAGGTTAGAGCTGGTTGGCAGGGGTGGGTGCGCGTAATATAAAGGGGTTGCATGAGGGAGGTCTTTGTGGTGATGGAATAGTCCTGTCATCTTGATGCTGTAGTGGCCACACAAATCTATAAGTGTGTTAAAATGGCATAGAGCCATACACATACAGACACACACATATTATACCAATGTTAAATTTCTGTTTTTTGTATTGTACTATAATTAGGTGAAATGTGACCATTAGCTCAAGATGGGTCAAGAATACACAGAAACTCTTTTTATTATCTTTGCAACTCTCTATAAATATATATTCCAAAGTGAAAAGTTTTTTTTTGAATGAATTAAGAATCATTGCCTTCCCTAAAGAAATCACATTCTCTCCTTAAATATTAATTGCAGTATTAAATCTATTGACTTTATAGCTACACAGTATGCTCAGAGTATTAAAAGGTACGTCCAAACTATTTATGGTTTTTACCCTCAGTGTAAATACATATAATATATTTAACATATATAATATATTTATATATTATATATATAAAATGGAATATATATACATTCTTTTTGAAATACCCTTGAAAACTTGAAGACTTCCAAGATTCATAAGTTTATATACTTTCAAGACTTGGTTTATAAATATTATCTTTTCTATGGTGTCTTCCTTGATCCCTCAACATCTACTATACAAGCTAATTTTACCTTTCCTTGTGTTCCCAAGGCACTTTGGGCTTTTCTGTGATACATTTCACATGCGAGCAAGGTAATGCTCTAAATCCGTCAAGCTAGGCTTCAACAGTACAAGAACCAAGAACTTCCAGATGTTCAAGCTGGATATAGAACAGGCAGAGGAACCAGATACTAAATTGCCAATATCTGTTGAATCATAGAAAAAGCAAGGGAATTCCAGAAAAACATCTACTTTGGCTTCATCGACTACACTAAAGCCTTGGACTGTGTAGATCACAGCAAACTGTGGAAAATTCCTAAAGAGATGGGAATACCAGACCACCTTACCTACCTCCTGAGGAACCTGTATGCAGCTCAAGAAGCAACAATTAGAACCAGACATGGAACAACAGACTTGTTCCAAATTGGGAAAGGAGTACATCAAGGCTGTATATTGTCACCTTGCTTATTTAACTTCTATGTAGAAGGCATGTTTTGGGCTAAGTCACTTTAGTCATGTTCTACTCTTTGTGACCCCATAGACTGTAGCCCACCAGGCTCCTCTATCTATGGGACTCCCCAGGCAAGAATATTGGAGTGGGTTGCCATGCCCTTCTTCAGGGGATCTTCCCAAAATGGGGATTGAACCCATGTGTTTTGAGTGTCTTGAATTGGCAGGCAGGTTCTTTACCACTAGTGCCACGTGGGAAGCCCTCTGTACAGAGTATACCATGCAGAATGCTGGGCTAGATAGATCTCAGCTGGAATCAGAGTTGCTGGGAGAAATATCAATAACCTCAAATATGCAGAGTATACCACCCAAATGGCAGAAAGCAAAGAGGAACTAAAGAGCTTCTTGATGAAAGTGAAAGATGGGAGTGAAAAAGCTGGCTTAAAACTCAACATTAAAACAACTGAGATCATGGCATCTGGTTCCATCACTTCATGGCAAATAGATGGGGAAACAATGGAAACAGTGAAAGACTTCATTTTCTTGGGCTCTAAAATCACTGTGGAAGGTGACTGCAGCCATGAAATTAAAAGATGCTTGATCCTTGGAAGAAAAGCTATGACAAACCTAGACGGCATTTTAAGAAGCAGAGATATCACTTTGCTGACCAAGGTCTGTATAGTCAAAACTATGATTTCCCAATAGTAATGAATGAGTTGGACCATAACGAAGGATGAGCTCCAAAGAATTGATGCTTTTGAATTGTAGTGCTGGGGAAGACTATTGAGAATCCTTTGGACAAGGAGGTCCAAAGGAGGTCAAACCAGTCAATCCTAAAGGAAATCAATCCAAAATATTCATTGGCAGGACTGATGCTGAAGCTGAAGCTTCAGTACTTTGGCCACCTGATGCAAAGAGCCAACTCATTGGAAAAGATCCTGATGCTGAGAGAGATTGAAGGCAAGAGGAGAAGGAGAAGGAGAAGACAGGATGAGATGGTTGCGTGTCATCCCTGACTCAATGGACATGGCTTTGAGTAAACTCCAGGAGATGGTGAAGGACAAGGAAGCCTGATGTGTTGCAGTCCATGGGATCACAGAGTCAGACATGACTTAGTGATTGAACAACAATGAAAATGATATAGCAGTTAATAACCTCTGATACAACATTTGTGGGAGTCTTCTCTGTTAAATACTTGTCTCCTCTGTTAAATAGAGCTGCTTGAAGGTAGATATTCTAATTTACCCTTCAATGTATCCACAGGCAAAAACTATGCTCTTCTGTAATAGTCACTGAATAAGACCAAGTAATGAAATTATTATTTAATAAGCTATAGAAAAGGATAAATTATGAAACTATTGTATAATTTTTAATTCTATAAGGCCAAAAAAAAATCTTGAAGTGGAAAAAGACTTTGATTTTGGGTAATTATAGGTATTAACTATTGTCTCTCATCAAAATATATTTTTAGTACTTTGATGTCAAGGGAATTAAAATTTTGAGTACATTTCATTCCTCAAAGAATATTCCTTAAAACTCCACTTCCAGGATAGCTAATTCACCCCTATTATAGTGACTCTCCTGCAGATACCAACTATAAACTCTGTGCAAAAAACAAAACAAAATAAAACAAATAAACAGAAAAAAAATTACCTGAAGGTACTGGAGAGTGATTAAAAGGCATAGGGAAATCAGCACCTGAACAAAGGGAAAGGAAACTACCGTAGAGAGTTTTTGCTGTTCTTATGTCTTTTAACCCAAGGCCCTAGTCGGTGAGTAAAAGTGTTTATTGAAAACCATAGATAGTCCTTATGGCCTGAAGAAGTAGAAGAAAGAATTTAGGAAACCACAGCAACTGGATAGTGAAGTGGGAGTTCTGGAAAAGAGAGCTAAATCACAAAAACTGCAGTAGACAAGGCAGTCTTGAGAAAGATGAATAAAATTGGAAGCATCACCCTTCCTGATTTCAAAGTATATTACAAATCTATAGTACCAAAACAGTCTGACATTTATATAAAAATAGATACTTAGGCTGCTGCTGCTGCTGCTAAGTCGCTTCAGTCGTGTACAACTCTGTGTGACTCCATCGACGGCAGCCCACCAGGCTTCCCTGTCCCTGGGATTCTCCAGGCAAGAACACTGGAGTGGGTTGCCATTTCCTTCTCCAATGCATAAAAGTGAAAAGTGAGAGTGAAGTCGCTCAGTCGTGTCCGACTCTTAGCAACCCCATGGACTGCATGCAGCCTACCAGGCTCTTCCGTCCATGGGATTTTCCAGGCAAAAGTACTGGAGTAGGGTGCCATTGCCTTCTCCGGATGCTTAGGCTAGTGGAATAGAATAGACAGTTCAGAAATAATCCAAGACCCATGGATGAATTTGAGCAGTTCAAGACTTTGGTTAAGGCATTAATTTCAGATATAGTGGAAATAGTAAGAAAACTAGAAGTGGAGTCTGAAGATATGATTGTATTCCTGCAGCCTAATGTTGCCATTTCAAATGCAGAGTTGCTTGATATAGATGATTAAAGAAAATGGTTTCTTGACAAGGAATCTACTGCTGTGAGATGCTGTGATGATTGTTGAAATTACTACAAAAATGTAGAATATTACATAAGCTTAAGTTGAATAAGCAGTAGTTTGAGAGGATGGACTCCAATTCTGAAAACAGTTCCACTGCGGGAAAAATGCTATCAAGCACCATTGTACGCTTAGAGAAATATTTCGTGAAAGAATAAGCCATACAGCAAGCCTCATTGTTGTCTTATTTGAAAAAATTGCCACAGCCACCCCAGGGCTTCAGCAACTACCACCATGGTCAGTCAGCAGCACTCAACTTCAAGGAGACACTCTCCTCCAGCAGAAAGATGACAGCTCAGGGAAGGCTCACCTGTTAGCATTTTTAGCACTAAAGTGTTTTTAAATTAAGGCATGTACACTATTTTTTAGACAAAGCGTTTTGCATAAAATAGACTACAGTGTAGTGCGACTATGACTTTTATACTCACTGGATGAAAGATTAGTGTGATTCACTCTATTGCAATATTCACTTTATTGTTGTGGTCTGGAACCAAACCTATAATATCTCCAAGGTATGCCTGCATTTTGCATATATCGACACTTTTCAGTTGCACTTAGTGAAAAGGATAGCAAAAGGTACCTTTGCTCCATTTTTGTGGAAACTGAAGTCTGAGAATTTTCTAATTCACTGTTTTTTTGTTTTTTTTTTTTAGAACATGTAGTGAATTAACTTGATTCAAAACCAACAAAGTATAAGGACTTATATAGTAAAAAGTCACTTTTTCTTGTTTATCTTCTGTCCTATGTCTACTCTGACTTCACCCAATTTCCCTTTTATCCCTTCAGAGTTTCTTTATATGTATGTGAAGAAAGGATAAAGTTTTTACCCCTCCTGTTTTACATAAAAAGTGACCACATATATATTATATAAAATGAAAGGAAGAGTCCATCCTGCAGCAAACTTCATTGTTGTCTTATGTGTGTGTATATATCTATATCTATAAATAAATACACTCTCCAGCTCTTCCCCCCTCCATTTAGCTATATATTTTAGAGATCCTTTTATATTAAGGACATAAAGAGCTTTCTTGTTCTTTTTGATAGTCCTATAGATTCTACTCTATTAGTAGAAGACAGTGTTTTAATGGTAGTTTCCAAATTGTGTTGATAAATTGTGACTTTCCTCAGAAGTATTAATACCTTTTTATAATACATAGTCTATCAGTGTTTATTCTTTAACTGTCACATGTTTGGGAAAGTTGGAGCCAGTTGGTGTGATTTTCCTTCTAGAATCATTTACATATAATATGTTTATTTTGAAGATAAAGAACATTTGTCATATTCTTTTTTGTATACTGTGTTTTTTTTTCCAGATGATCTCAGGGATTCCATGATCCTGACATCTTAAAAGAAAAAGATAAATGACAAGTCTAATTATGGGAGTTACAGAAGTGTTTAGTGTTTTTAATTATAAGAAAGCTATGAAAGATTTGGATGTTCTCTTTCTATTTTCAGAAAAAAGCTGGTAAACAGAGGCTTTCCCTAGACTCTCTTCTCTGTTCCAAAGGCATGTGTCATGGAGCCTGCACTCAAGTGCTGTCCATCTAAGCCAATGTCATAACTTGTTTGAGATTTTTGGCAAAATAATGTTTTACAAGATTGGTTAGATCACATGAATTAGTCCACTTAACCACCTAAGAAATGAGAAGCTTTTAATTGGAACATAGGAAAATCAGTTCACTTGCCACAAGGAAACTGCAAAGAAGGAAACCAAAAGAGATTTCAAGAGTTTCTTCAGAGAAACTTTTTCTGTTTCTTGGCATCATTCTTATAGGCTCTACTGTGATTGCTGCCTGTGAGGCTTACCTGCTGATAAAAGAAAGGAAAGAATCAAGATTGCAACCTTTCCTCCTATTTCTACAATCAACATAAGGAGTTAATGGTGATAACTGGAGGTAGCTGAATCAGAATATAAGGGTTTGGTTCATTTTAATGCGGTCATATTGGTAGGTCAAATGGCTTATTGCTATCAATAAACATTACTAAATAAACAATGTCAAGAAAATTAAGCTGCTTTGAAAGTATCAACTTGTTAAGTTTTAACTGGCTCATGACACTTGTAGCTGACATAACTTCTTTTTCCACTTTTTGTTTTTATTCGTGAAATCAAGATTTTTGCTGAGGGTAGGTGATCCTAGTCCCAACTCAGCGATAAATTCTAATTAGTCCAAGCCAGTCCCTTGCCAATGTTTGTCCTAGTGATAGGCATGTGATATAACTTTGGCCAGTGAAATATAAAAGGGAGTATTGTTGGTTTTGTTTTGTTGTTGCTTTCTTTTTTTTTGCAAGAGGTTTCCTCACATAAAAAGAAACCCTTAGTAAGAAACAGGCTTTCTTATTCCTAGCTGTTTTGTCTGATCTTAGCAGAAGACAAAGCCAGTTCTCTGAGGATGGCAGTCGCAGATGGGAAGAATTCAAGACCCTGATGTTATCACAAGTCTAGAATATACCAATGCTGGAGCCTTGTTATATATAATTTATGGGACATAATGAATTCTCTAGGTTTTTAAAGTTATTGTAATTTGAGTTTTCTTTTATTTATGGCCCAAAGCATCCTAACTGATAAAATATCTTAATGTACTACATTCGAACAAAAGAGCAGTGATAATTCATTTGTGAATGGACATATATTCAAATTGGTCATTTAGATTTGAACACACGGCAGATGGAAATGAAGTTTCCTTTTGATAATTCCATTTCTCCTCTGAAGAAATGGATTTTGAACTAATGTAGAATTATTTGATAATTATAATCTTACAATTTCAGAAGTTACAGATTTTGAAGAGTAAAAGACACACTATTACATTATTTTGCAATCCTCTGGATGTTTCTGAATTACTATACGTCTTTTGAAACAGTATAACTTACTTTCAAGAAAATTTGAAAGAGTGGAAGGAGATCTCTGTTCATCAAAGAGAAACAGTTTTCATAAATTTTCAGACCAAGTTTACAAATCCTTGGGTTACACTGGAATTTCTAACTATGTGATAAAACCCTGAGATATGTTTGAGCCAGTTTGCTCTCTGAAAGTATATTTTCTTAGGAATTTACGGAACTCAAAATTGAGTGCTATTTCTCTGTGCATTTACAGGGGAGCCTGGCGTGCTGCCGCCCACGGGGGCACAGAGTCAGACTCCACTTAGCAACTGAAGGACGCAACGGTTTGGCTGCGCCAGTCTTCGTTGTGGCATGCAGGGACTTAGCAGTGATGTGCACACTTTTAGTGGCAGCGAGTGGGGTCTAATTCCCTGACCAGGGATTAAACTCAGGCCCTCTGCATTGGGAGCTTGGAGCCTTAGCCACCAGACCACAAGAGAAGTCCTAGTGCTGTTTTGTTTAATGTAAATCTAAAGCCAGAATTGAGTTCTGACCCATGAACATTTCTGTAGTTCCCCAGAATAATTCAGTTTAGTCTGTTAAATATCACCATTCTTATTGGTTAACCATGGCTCATCAGTGGTTGACACCAGGACTTTAAGGGTGGCAACAATCCATTCTAAGATGCCTACCTTATTGAAATTACAGCATATTATTTTTAAGTCAGTATACCATTTCAGTAGCCTTTAAAATTTCACAGTTATTGTAATCAAAGCATGATTTAATTCTGTATGGAATTATTTTTAAAAAGCTGAAATCGAGGAAACAGCAATCAAGGTGGCCATCATAATAGACAAGAAATAAACATTTACATAGAGAGCCAGAGGTAGGGAAAATGCCTCTTGTCATGTTATTCATTACAAAAAGCAAAGACATTTTAAGCATCTTATTGACATTGTAGAGGAGAAGTTTATAACATTTCTTGTTAAAAATGAAATGTTAAATAATAATTAACTTAGATATTTCCATTGTGAGCCACCAGGGAAACCCTTCCATTGTTAGTCATTGATTATATAAAATAGTGTCAGTGGTTTTTTATTCAATGTGTTGTCTACAATAATTTATTTGAATAAATGTTATCACATTTGTACATCTATACTCACTTTAACAAAATCATTTGTGATTTCTGTTTCACTAGAACTGTTTTCCATCATTTTTTGTCTTCACCAAAGTTGAGGTTTCCAGGAATCTAACTTTTTTAATTTGGAAATATCTGCTGTATATTGACTTTTTGAGGGTACAGTTCTCATATTACTGCTAAAAAATCTATCTTTTTGAATAGATTTAAAAATAAGAACTTTCATGTACAATATATGTATATATATGTACCACTGGACTGCAAGGAGATCAAACCAGTCAATCCTAAAGGAAATAAATCTTGAATATTCATTGGAAGGACTGATGCTGAAGTTTCAGCACTTTGGCCACTTGATGCAAAGAACTGACTCATTGTAAAAGACCCTGATGCTGGGAAAGATTGAAGGCAGGAGAAGAAGGGGACGACAGAGGATGAGATGGTTGGATGGCATCACCAACTCAGTGGACATGAGTTTGAGTAAACTCTGGGAGTTGGTGATGGACAGGGAAGCCTGATGTGCTGCAGTCCATGAGGTCACAAAGAATTGGACACGACTGAGTGACTGAACTGAACTATTGAAAAATAAAAACTGAGCTTTGCATAAAATCTTTTATCAAATGCCACTTGTGATATTATGATATAATATATATATGTTTGGTGTCTGTCCCTAGTTCCCAGCACAGAACTCCTAAACACCTTGATATTCCTGAATGATAGAGATGAGAGGAGTATGTTTGTTATTTCATAATAAGTTCCTTTTAACTATACCTTGGGTTTCCCAGGCGGCACAGTGGGGAAGAATCTGCCTGCCAATACAGCAGATGCAAGAGACGTGTATTCAATCCCTAGGTCGGGAAGATCCCCTGGAGTAGAAAATGGCAACCCACTCCAGTATTCTTGCCTGGGAAATCCCATGGATGGAGGAGTCTGGGAAGCTACAGTCCATGGGCTCCCAAATAATTGGACAGAATTGAGAGACTCAGCACCTGTGCACACACACGCGTGCACACACACACCCATATCTGAGTTTATGCTAGTGAGGTGGTGAAGGGTGAAGGTTGGTTGCCAGAAGAATCAACTGTGTGACTGGAAGATTAGAACTTTCACCGCATCCCCTGAGTTAATCATCAACAACCAGTGATTTAATCAATGATACCTGCACAATAGAAGCTACATAAAAACTCTAAACATAAACTTTCCTTTGGAAAGGAAAGTGGTGCACCCCAAAGTCCATGGGGACAGAAGTTCCTGTACTAAGGACCCTTCTGAACCTTACTTTATATGCCTTCTCACATGACTGTTCATTTGCATCCTTCATCAGTTCAGTTCAGTTGAGTTCAGTCGCTCAGTCGTGTCCGACTCTTTGCGACCCCATGAATCACAGCACGCCAGGCCTCCCTGTCCATCACCAACTCCTGGAGACCACTCAAACTCATGTCCATCTAGTCAGTGATGCCATCCAGCCATCTCATCCTCTGTCGTCCCCTTCTCCTACTGCCCCCAATCCCTCCCAGCATCAGGGTCTTTTCCAATGAGTCAACTCTTTGCATGAGGTGGCCAAAGTATTGGAGTTTCAGCTTCAACATCAGTCCTTCCAATGAACACCCAGGACTGATCTCCTTTAGGATGGACTGGTTGGACCTCCTTGCAGTCCAAGGGACTCTCAAGAGTCTTCTCCAACACCACAGTTCAAAAGCATCAGTTCTTTGGTGCTCAGCTTTCTTCATAGTCCAACTCTCGCATCCATACATGACCGTGGGAAAAACCACAGCCTTGACTAGATGGACCTTTGTTGGCAAAGTAATGTCTCTGCTTTTTAATATGCTATCTAGGTTGGTCATAACTTTCCTTTCAAGGAGTAAGCTTCTTTTGATTTCATGGCTACAGTCACCATCTGCAGTGATTTTGGAGCCCCCCAGAATAAAGTCTGACACTGTTTCCACTGTTTCCCCATCAATTTCCCATGAAGTGATGGGACCAGATGCCATGATCCTAGTTTTCTGAATGCTGAGCTTTAAGCCAACTTTTTCACTCTCCTCTTTCACTTTCGTCAAGAGGCTCTTTAGTTCCTCTTCACTTTCTGCCATAAGGGTGGTGTCATCTGCATATCTGAGGTTATTGATATTTCTCCTGGCAATCTTGATTCCAGCATGTGTTTCCTCCAGCCCAGCGTTTCTCATGATGTACTACTCTGCATATAAGTTAAATAAGCAGGGTGACAATATACAGCCTTGACATACTCCTTTTCCTATTTGGAACCAGTCTGTTGTTCCATGTCCAGTTCTAACTGCTGCTTCCTGATCTGCATATAGTTTTCTCAAGAGGCAGGTCAGGTGGTCTGGTATTCCCATCTCTTTTGTGATCCACACAGTCAAAGGCTTTGGCATAGTCAATAAAGCAGAAATAGATATTTCTCTGGAACTCCTCTTGCTTTTTCGATGATCCAGTGGATGTTGGCAATCTGATCTCTGGTTCCTCTGCCTTTCCTAAAACCAGCTTGAACATCTTGAACATCATGGATCACGTATTGCTGAAGCCTGGCTTGGAGAATTTTGAGCATTACTTTACTAGTGTGTGAGATGAATGCAATTGTCTGGTAGTTTGAGCATTCTTTGGCATTTCCTTTCTTTGGGATTGGAATGAAAACTGATCTTTTCCAGTCCTGTGGCCACTGCTGAGTTTTCCAAATTTGCTGGCATATTGAGTGCAGCACTTTCACAACATCATCTTTCAGGATTTGAAATAGCTCATCTGGAATTCCATCACCTCCACAGGCTTTGTTCATAATGATGCTTTTTCTAAGGCTCACTTGACTTCATATTCCAGGATGTCTGGCTGTAGGTTAGTGATCACACAATCGTGATTATCTGGGTCATGAAGATCTTTTTTGTACAGTTCTTCTGTGTATCCTTGCCACCTCTTCTTAATATCTTCTGCTTGTGTTAGGGCCATACCATTTCTGTCCTTTATCAAGACCATCTTTGAAATATTCCCTTGGTATCTCAATTTTCTTGAAGAGATCTCTAGTCTTTCCCATTCTGTTGTTTTCCTCTATTTCTTTGCATTGATCGCTGAGGAAGGCTTTCTTATCTCTCCTTGGTATTCTTTGGAACTCTGCATTCAAATGGGTATATCTTTCCTTTTCTCCTTTGCCTTTAGCTTCTCTTCTTTTCACAACTATTTGTAAGGCCTCCTCAGACAGCCATTTTGCTTTTTTGCATTTCTTTTCCATGGAGATGGTCTTGATCCCTGTCTCCTGTACAGTGTCATGAACCTCCGTCCATAGTTCATCAGGCACTCTATCAGATCTAGTCCCTTAAGTCTATTTCTCACTTCCACTGTATACTCATAAGGGATTTGATTTAGGTCATACCTGAATGGTCCAGTGGTTTTCCCTACTTTCTTCAATTTCAGTCTGAATTTTGCAATAAGGGGTTCATGATCTGAGCCACAGTCAGCTCCTGGTCTTGTTTTTGTTGACTGTATAGAGCTTCTCCATCTTTGGCTGCAAAGAATATAATCAAACTGATTTCAGTGTTGACCATCTGGTGATGTCCATGTGTAGAGTCTTCTCTTGTGTTGTTGGAAGAGGGTGTTTGCTGTGACCAGTGCATTCTCTTGGCAAAACTCTATTAGCCTTTGCCCTGCTTCATTCCGTATTCCAAGGCCAAATTTGCCTGTTACTCCAGGTGTTTCTTGACTCCTTACTTTTGCATTCCAGACCCCTATAATGAAAAGGACATCTTTTTTGGGTGTTAGTTCTAAAAGGTCTTGGAGGTCTTCATAGAACCGTTCAACTTCAGCTTCTTCAGCATTACTGGTTGGAGCATAGGCTTGGATTACTGTGATATTGAATGGTTTGCCTTGGAAACGAACAGAGATCATTCTGTTGTTTTTGAGATTGCATCCAAGTACTGCATTTCGGACTCTTTTGTTGACCATGATAGCTACTCCATTTCTTTTAAGGGATTCCTGCCTGCAGTAGTAGATATAATGGTCATTTGGATTAAATTCACCCATTCCAGTCCATTTTAGTTTGCTGATTCCTGGAATGTCGACATTCACTCTTGCCATCTCCTGTTTGACTACTTCCAATTTACCTTGATTCATGGACCTAACATTTTAGATTCCTATGCAATATTACTCTTTATAGCATCGGACCTTGCTTCTATCACCAGTCACATCCACAACTGGGTATTGTTTTTGCTTTGGCTCCATCCCTTCATTCTTTCTGGAGTTATTTCTCTACTGATCTCCAGTAGCATATTGGGCACCTACTGCCCTGGGGAGTTCCTTTTTCAGTATCCTATCATTTTGCCTTTTCATACTGTTCATGGGCTTCTCAAGGCAAGAATACTGAAGTGGTTTGCCATTCTCCTCTCCAGTGGACCACATTTTGTCAGACCTCTCCATCATGACCTGTCCATCTTGGGTGGCCCCACATGGCATGGCTTAGTTTCACTGAGTTAGACAGGCTGTGGTTTGTGTGATCAGATTGGCTAGTTTTCTGTGATTGTGGTTTCAGTGTGTCTGCCCTCTGACGCCCCCTCGCAACACCTACTGTCTTACTTGGGTTTCTCTTACCTTGGACGTGGGTTATCTCTTCATGGCTGCTCCAGTAAAGAGCAGCTGCTGCTCCTTACCTTGGACGAGAGGTATCTGCTCATGGCCGCCCCTCCTGACCTTGAACGTGGAGAAGCTCCTCTCAGCCTTCCTGCGCCTGCGCAGCCACCGCTCCTTGGACGTGGGTTGCTCCTCTTAATAAACCAGTAATAGTAAACACATAGTAAATAAATTAGTAATAAGTAATGTGTTTCCCTGAGTTCTTGAGCCATTACAGTAAATGTTGAACCTGATGAGGAGGTTGTGGGGATCCCCAAATTGTAGTCAAGTCAGAATTGTGGTTAACCTGGAGAAAGTAGTACTTGCAAGTGGTGTTTGAACTGGGGACAGCCTTATGAGACTTGCGCTTCCCTGGTAGCTCAGTTGGTAAAGAATTCTCCTGCAACGTAGGAGACTCTTGTTCGATTCCTGATCTGGGAAGATCTGCTGGATAAGGGATAGGCTACCCACCCCAGTATTCTGCTGAAATAAGAAGCACCAACATTAACTTGTCCGGCAAGCGGTCACCATGTGCAGAGATATAACACCATTTCTATTTGGTGGTGCTTATGAATTAGATGCCTAATTTATCAGAGTAATCTGTTGCAATATCTCAGCACTTTGAAAATGGGCCCAAAGTGTAACAAGAAATCACAGATCAAAATAACCCACATGGGATGACCCATTATTGCATGAAGTATGTACTCATTTCACAGAGTCTAGATGTTAGGTTAGGACACTTCTTTGCTCCACCCGAGAAGACAGTCATGAGTATGGGTATATTATCTCTCCCCTGGCCCTGCCACTTCCCCCCAAAACTCAGACTGGATAGATGGGAAGCCTTAATTTTTGCACCAAGTATCTGTTATGGACCATAATTTCAAACCTATCCCTCACCAAATCTCTTTTCAAGTGAAATTTTTGTGTATTCATGCTAAGTCGCTTTGGACTGTGTGACCTCATGGATGGTCATGGGAGGCTCCTATGACCAAGGGATTCTCCAGGTAAGAATACTGGAGTCGGTTGCCATGGCCTCCTCCAGGGCATCTTCCTGATTCAGGGATCAAACCCATGTCACTTATGTCTCCTGCATTGATGGGTGGATTCTTTACCACTAGTGAACCTGGGAAGCCCATTCTTATCCATTATGTATGGCTTTAACTACCAGCCTTTACAGGTGATCAAAACTTCAGAGCAATGATTGCTAGCAGAGATAACCAGTGAGATTCCTGGGATTACAGAGGACAGCTGCTGCTGCTTAATTGCTAAGTCATGTTTGACGCCTTGCAACTCCATGCATGGCAGCCCACCAGGCAGGAATACTGGAGTGGGTGGCCATTTCCTTCTTCAGGGCATCTTCCTGACCCAGGGATTGAACCTGTGTCTCCTGTGTTGGCAGGTGGATTCTTTACCACTGAGCCACCAGGGAAATCCTTACGTAGGACTGGTACCTTCCCTTTGAGGCTCTGGGACAGAGTGGAGTGGGGATCAAATTAGCTATTATGGAGGAGATAACATCTGAATTGAGGCTTACAAAACAAGAGTGAATCACTCAGTTGAAAGAGATTAGAAAGAGCAGTTTAGGCAGAGAGTGCAGAACGTATAAAGGCTTGAAGATATGAGCGAGCATGGCACTTTCAGAGAACTGTAAATTAAGCTATGGAATATGGTACACAAAGTGAGGCAAGGGAGTTTAAATGAAGCTGGACTGGCCTAGGCCAGAATGTGAAGTTCCTGATATGCCATGTTTAAGAGTTCATGAAGGCCTTCCGCAATCTGTAAATGATTTAACCAAGGGGTATGACATGATCTTATCTATATCTATATCTGCAGTGGACTTTAAAATAATGGATTGTTAGAGGCCAAGACAAGAAGCAGAGAGTGCAAGAGTGCAATTATTAATAGGAGGCAGCTACAATAATCCAACAAGAAGACATGAGTATTAAATGACTGTGGTGTTACTGAGAATGGAGGATTCAAGATGGTGGTGGTTCTAGGAGCCCAGCAAATGAGAGGTACTTGGTTTCTGCCTTAGGCAACTGAGAAAATAGTGCTGTAACTTAGGATATAAATGGCTGAAGAAAGGACCCTTCTTGATTTAGCATGACCAGTTTCAAGGGGCAGTGAAGGAAATTGATGAGGTCAGGCCCCTGGGTTTGATGGCCATTAGAGAATTTAGAGGGAGTGAGCTAAGTGAAGTGAGAGATACTGTAAACCAAATTATAAGGGCTTCAAGGAGTGAGCAGGAGTGAGGAAGTGGAAAAATCTGGTTTAGACCAGAATTTTTTTTTTTTTTTTTTAGACTTTTGGCAGAGAGATGAAGGTGAAACATGAAACAAAATGGTTGATGGAAGGAATTACAGGGTAAATGGAGGCTTTGCAATTAATTAAAAAAAATATAAATGAGATCTATGCATGCTTTTAGACTGAGTGGGAGTAGGGAGAGACTGAAGAACAAAGAGGAATTAGGAAAATTAAAGAAAGGCCCACAAGAGCCAGAAAAAGTTGGAGGTATTAAAAATAAAATGGTGGGTTTGGATTTGTAAAAATAACCATGAATGAATCCTTTTCTCAAAGTCAGGAGGACAGAAAAATGTTGATGTGAGAAAGGTAAAAGCGTTTTGTATGGAAAGACTGGTGGAATTATGGAAGAGTTTAGAGGCAGAGCAAGAAGTCCCAGCAACTCATGTGAACAGCGTCCATCTCCTGGGGACACTCTCATGCTCATGCAAGCAGTTTGGTTTAGTGGTTTGGGGGATATGACTGGGAGTCAGTGAGTGATGGCTGATAGCATTGCAAGCATGAGCAAGCACACATTTGGAATCAATTAGCATGAATTCATAGAAGATGTCTCAGCATTTTTATTTCAAAAAGCTTTTTCAGGGTTTAGTTGACTGTTGGGGAAAGAAAGACTAAGGGAGGACCAAGACGGTGATCTGACAGCTGCCACCATACGTCTCATTCCTTGTGTTCTGCATCCACTTTACATAATGTGTATTTCTCAACTCATTCATGGTTTCCAAGTTTATCATGGCTATGTCTCACAGTTAGTAGCAGTGCTTACCAGTAGAATGCCTTCGTGACAGAAATGGAGAAACAGGGGTAGGAAAGTCTGATAGTGCTGGACAAGGAATCTTCTACATCCCAGCCACATCAATGGATTCACTCTTTTTTGGATGGAAAATTTCTGCTTTTTCCTGCCTCTGGACCTTGTTTTGTCTCTCTCCCAGAATTTCCTTCTTTTTACCATCTGAACATCATTAAGATCTACCTCAAATGCTCCCTTAGAATCCTTCTCTTGTCACTTCACTGAGAATAGATCTCTCATTTCTGAATGTTTCTGGTACTACGCACGGCCTTTATGGGCTTCAACATGTTTTATATTATTTTGTGGATTGTTTGCATGTCTACCATCCTCATTTAGTTTGTGTGACCCTTGGGCAGAGCAACCATGTTTTAAATGTCTTTGGATCTTAGACTAGAGACTATCATATAATAATCGTCAATAATGTTTACTTAAAAAAAAAACATACAAATAAACAAAGGAGAGCTGCTAATTGGTAACTCTGAGATGTAATTGCATAGTGAAAAGACCATAGGTTTAAAGGCAGCTTTGAATTTGAACACTGCTGGTAATCAGATTGCTAATGCTGTGATCTCGTAACCTCTCTGAACTTCCATTTCCTTCTCTATAAAGTAGGGGTAATTATTGTTTTACAGATTTGTTAGGGAAATTAGACATGAGGTAGTCATTAAGCAAAAAACCTGGTAGGTAGTATGTAGTCAATAAAAAGGGTTCAGTTCAGTCAGTCATGTCCGACTCTTTGTGACCCTATGACTGCAGCACGCTAGTTTTCCCTGTCAATCACAAACTCCTGGAACTTACTCAAACTCATGTCCATTGCGTTGGTGATGTCATCCAACCATCTCATCCTCTGTCATCCCCTTCTTCCCCCACCTTCAATCTTTCCTAGCATGAGGGCCTTTTCCAATGAGTCAATTCTTCACAACATGTGGCCAAAGTATTGGAGTTTCAGCTTCAGCATCAGCCCTTACAATGAATTTCAGGGTTGATTTTCATTAGGATGGACTGGTTGGATCTCCTTGCATTCTAAGGGAATCTCAAGAGTCTTCTCCAACACCACAGTTCAAAAGTATCAATTCTTCAGAGCTCAGCTTTCTTTATAGTCCAACTCTCACAAACATACATGACTACTGGAAAAACCATAGCTTTGAGTAGATGGAACTTTGTCAACAAAGTAATGTCTCTGCCTTTTAATACGCTGTCTAGGTTGGTCACAGCTTTTCTTCCAAGGAGCAAGTGTCTTTTAATTTCATGGCTGCAGTCACTATCTGAAGTGATTTTGGAGCCCCCCAAAATGAAGTCTCTCACTGTTTCCATTGTGTCCACATTTATTTGCCATGAAGTGATGGGACTGGATGCCATGATCGTGGTTTTCTGAATGTTGAGTTTTAAGCCAGGTTTTTCACTCTCCTCTTTCAGTTTCATCAAGAGACTTTAGTTCTTCTTCACTTTCTGCCATAAGGGTGGTGTCATTTGCGTATCTGAGGTTACTGATATTTCTCCCAGCAATCTTGATTCCAGCTTGGGCTTCATCCAGCCCGGCATTTCACATGATGTACTCTGCATGTTAAATAAGCAGGGGGACAATACACAGCCTTGAAGTACTCCTTGTCCTATTTGGAACCAGTCTGTTGTTCCATGTCCAGTTCTAACTGTTGCTTCTTGACCTGCATACAGATTTCTCAGGAGGGAGGTAAGGTGGTCTGGATTCCCATCTCTTCAAAAAATTTCCAGTTTGTTGTGATCCACACAGTCAAACGTTTTGGTGTAGTTAATAAAGCAGAAGTAGATGTTTTTCTGGAACTCTCTTGCTTTTTTGATGATCCAATGGATGTTGGCAATTTGATCTCTGGTTCCTCTGCTTTTTCTAAATCCAGCTTGAACATCTGAAAGTTTACGGTATATGCACTCTTGAGGCCTGGCTTGGAGAATTTTGAGCATTATTTTGCTAGCATGTGAAATGAGTGCAACTGTGCAGTAGTTTGAAAATTTTTGTCATTGCCTTTCTTTGGGATTGAAATGAAAACTGAACTTTTCCAGTCCTGTGGCCACTGCTGAGTTTTCCAAATTTGCTGGCATATTGAGTGCAGCACTTTCACAGCATCATCTTTTAAGATTTGAAATAGCTCAGCTGGAATTCCATCACCTTCTTTAGCTTTGCTCATAGTGATGCTTCCTAAGGTCCACTTGACTTCACATTCAGGATGTCTGGCTCTAGGTGAGTGATCATACCTTCATGATTATCTGGGTCATGAAGATCTTTTTGTACAGTTCTTCTGTGTATTCTTGCCACCTCTTCTTAATATCTTCTGCTTCTGTTAGGTCCATACCATTTCTGTCCTTTATTGTGCCCATCTTTGCATGAAATGTTCCCCTGGTATCTCTAACTTTCTTGAAGAAATCTCTAGTCTTTCTAATTCTATTGTTTTCCTCTATTTCTTTGCATTGATCCCCGAGGTAGGCTTTCTTATCTCTTTGTTGCTATTCTTTGGAACTCTGCATTCAAATGGGTGCAACTTCAAATTTTCTCCTTTGCCTTTCTCTTCTCTTGTCAGCTATTTGTAAGTTCTCCTCAGACAACCATAGCGCTTTTTTGCATTTCTTTTTCTCGGGAAGTTCTTGAATACTGCCTCCTGTACAATGTCACAAACCTCTGTCTATAGTTCTTCAGGCACTGTATCTATCAGTTCTAGTCCCTTGAATCTATTTGTCATTTCCACCGTATAAACATAAGGGATTTGATTTAGGTCATACCTGAAAGATCTAGTGGTTTTCCCTACTTTTTTTCAGTTTAAGTCTGAATTTGGCAATAAGCAGTTCACATCTAGTCACAGTCAGTTCTCGGTCTTGTTTTTGCTGACTGCATAGAGCTTTTCCATTTTTGGTTGCAAAGAATATAAGCAATCTGATTTCGGTGTTGACTATCTGGTGATGTCCATGTGTACAGTCTTCTCTTGTGTTGCTGGAAGAGGGTGTTTGCTATGACCAGCACGTTCTCTTGACAAAACCCTGCTACCCTTTGCCCTGCTTTGTTGTGTACTGCAAGTCCAAATTTGCCTGTTACTCCACGTATCTCTTGCCTTCCTACTTTTGCATTCCAGTCCCCTATAATGAAAAGGATATCTTTTCTTGATGTCAGTTCTCAACGGTTTTGTAGCTCTTTATAGAACTGTTCAACTTCAGCTTCTTCATCAATACTGCTTGGGACATAGACTGGGATTACCATGATATTAAATGGTTTGCCTTGGAAATGAACAGAGATCATTCTGTCATTTTTAAGATTGCACTGGAGAAGGAAATGACAACCCACTCCAGGATTCTCACCTGGAAAATCCCATCGATGGAGGAACCTGGTAGACTACTGTCCACAGGGTCTCAAAGAGTCGGATACGACTGAGTAACTTCACTCTCACTTTCACTGCATTTGGACATTTTTGTTGACTATGATGGCAACTTTCTTCTAAGGGATTCTTGCCCACAGTAGTAGATATAATGGTCATCTGAGTTAAATTCAGCCATTCCAGTCCATTTTAGTTCGCTGATTCCTAGAATGTCGATGTTCACACTTGCCATCTCCTGCTTGACCACTTCTAATTTGCCTTGATCCATGGACCTAACATTTCAGGTTCCTATGCAATATTATTCTTTACAGCATTGGACTTTACTTCCATCACCAGTCACATCCACAACAGGACGTTGTCTTCACTTTGGCTCCATCTCTTCATTCTTTCTGGAGTTATTTCTCCACTGATCTCCAGTGGCATATCGGGCATCTACTGACCCGGGAATTTCATCTTTCAGTGTCCTATCGTTTTGCCTTTCATCCTGTTCATGGGGTTCTCAAGGCAAGAATACTGATGTGGTTTGCCATTGCCTTCTCCAGTGGACCACGTTTTGTCAGAACTCTCCACCATGACCCGTCCATCTTGGGTGGCCCTACATGGCATGACTCATAGTTTCATTGAGTTAGACAAGGCTGGGTCCCTGTGATCATTTTGATTACTTTTCTGTGATTGTGGTTTTCATTCTTTCTGCCCTCTGAGGGATAAGGATAAAAGGCTTATGGAAGCTTCCTGATGGGAGAAACTGACTGGGGGAAATTGGATTTATTCTGATGGTCGGGGCTGTGCTCAGTAAATCTGTAATCCAACTTGCTCTTGATTTCTGTGGGGCTGTGTTCTCTCCCTGTTTTTTGACCAGAGACCAAACCATTGTGGAGGTAATGAAGAAAATGGCAACCTTCTTTAGAAGGTCCAGTGCATGCCACTCTCAGTGCCCTGACCCTGAAGTAAGCCACCGTCATCCCATGCCTCTGCCAGGGACTCCTGGACTCACAGGAAAGTCTGGTTCAGTGTCTAATGGGGTCACTCCTTCTTTCTCCTGGGTTCTGTTGTGCACAGGTTTTTATTGTGCCCTCCAAGAGTCTGTTTCCCCAGTCCTGTGTAAGTTCTGGTGGCTCTATGGTGGGGTTAATGGCAGCCTCCTCCAAGAGGGCTTATGCCATACCCAGGTCTGCTGCACCCAGAGCCCCTGCCCCCGTGGCAGGCCACTGCTGACATGTACCTCCACAGGAGACACTCAAACACTGAGGGGCAGGTCTGGCTCAGTCTTTGTGGGGTCTCCTGGTGCATGCAAGCTTTTGTTTGAGCCCTCTGAGTGTCTCTGGCAGGTATGGGTCTCATTCTAAATGTGATTTTGCCCTTACTACCATCTTTCTGAGGTTTGCCTTTACCCTTGGACATGGGGTATCTTTTTTTGATGGGATCCAGCATTCTCCTGTTGATGGTTGTTCAGCAGTGAATTGTAAATTTGGAGTTCTCGCAGAAGATGAATGCACGTCCTTCTACTCTGTCATCTTGTAGGGAAAAAGAAAATAAAGAGGTAGCTATTTCTCTTATTATTTGCTTTATGATTTGTCCTTTTATTCTTAAAACTTAAGTAATGGAGTTGCAAAGACGCACATAGACACCCTATAGGTTAAATGGTAACAAGAGGAAGCCAGAAATGAACTATTGACATGCTTTAAACTGAGCTGGAAGAAACCCAGGACATTCTATCTTGGATCCAGTTAGGAACTGAGTGCAGCTGCTGGATGGATGCTCCATAAGGACATCAGGTGCTCCCAGCCTCGCTGCTCAGGGCAAGTGCTTATCCAGGGGTCCATACTAACCCCTCAGAAAATGGCTTCATGCACAGATGGTCTGGGCTTTACTTCATTTAGTTTGTGTAGTTGACCACAGCCAATCTGTCACAGGGAATAATCCTACCCTCACCAGATGGAGGGATCAATTCACCAAGTATTGTCTCTTTCTCATTCTCACAACTATAGGAACATGAAGCAATCTTTCTACCCAGCAAACATCTTTTACATTAACAATAAAGCTCACAGTTCTGGAGGAATTCTTTGCTCAGGAGTTCTGGAATTAGTACATGTGTTGTTGGGTGAGCAGCGGGCAACTGAGGTCTGCCACCCAAGTGAAAACAGGCCACAATGCAAGAGAAACACTGGGGTAATTGGACGCATGTACTCAGGGAACCATGAAGTTGCCAAGGAGAAATGCACTGTGAGGGGCTGTTTAGAATAGAGCAAGTATTTTAAGGAAGAGAAAAAATATCCCGTTCTATTTTGCGAGACATCATTTGTAAATATTTTTCCATCCAGGGATGAAAGATTATATGCAAACAAGCACACCAATAACTCTTTTCAACAAACACTTGTCTAAACTTGGCTAAGAAACTTAACATTGTCAAGGAAGTTGTTGCAAATGATGTGCTTGTCTTTGCTAATATCAAACAGTCCTGAGCCAGCTAAACCACGCTCTCCTCTGAGTTGCCTTCTTGGAAGATGTGTAGGTAAAGACATGGCTGCAACAAGCTCTGTGACTAGATTACTGGAGGTAGCACTAATAATCTGGGTGATACAGGGGTTTCAGGTGCGATTGGTACTTTAGGAATTTCCAAAAGGTCATCCTCTGGGCTTCCTCCTCCCCAGCATCAGGTTCTGAGATTCTGCCTCATGTTCTCTGCTTCAGTTATCCTCAGCTCCTCGCGGTATCTCCAGCAGGCCATGCTCCTGCTTTCCCCTCCAGCTTCTCTCTATATGCTGTTTCATCTGCCTGGACACACCTGCTACGCTTTTCCTCTCACATAATTCTGAGTTTTCCACCAGGTCTCAGAAATGCTCTGTGATAGGATGTCAAATCCCTCTCTTTAGGAAATTTTCCCTGAGTACCTCCTAACATGTTTCTCCTCTGTTCTCCTCTTCCGCTTGGTATATGCTGACTATCTGCTTATTTGTCTGTCTCCCCATTAGTCTGAAACTCCCTAGAGACAAGTGCTGGATCTCATTTGTAGTTAAATTCTCAGTGTCCAGCAAGTTACTTGGGACATAATGGGTGATCAGTAGTTGTTTATTTAACAAACGAATGAATAAATAAGTGTACTCCCCAACAGCCTAAGAATACCAAAAGTTGACATTATGCATTGGCATGATGCTAAAGAAATCAGTCATAAAAGAGGTGAAACAAAAATATTTGGAGGAAATGTTTTACTTTTAAAAAGTAGTTCATTTTAAAAGAATCTTAATTACAGAAATGTTTCAAGGACAACATAAAGAACGTTTATGTATTGAGTCACTGAGAGTAAATTGTTGGTTGAATGCTCCATCATCTCCAAATACTGTTTTGTGTATCTTTTTAAAGGGCATTTTCCTCTAGAACCCTACCTCGGTCATATTTCACAAGCAGCAACAAAAAGAACAATAAAAATGTTGCTTTATTTATTTAAAAAAATAGACAAGTCATGGTTGATTATTTAAAATAAAATTATATGTTTAAAATGACAAGTTCTCCTTTAAATTTCAATATACATTTGCCTTGAAATTTAGAGAGTACTTAAGAAACTTAAAGGAAATGGGCTAAGATGAAAAACATGTTAATAACAGATTGTTTAAAAGGGGCACTTTTCAACATAACGTAATACAGAGAATCAAAAACTTAACTTGATTAGTAAGCTACCAGGATATATTGTACAGTACAGGGACTATAGCCAGTATTTTGAAATAACTTTAAATAGTGTATAATCTATAATTTTTTTAATCACTATATTGTACACCTGAAACTAATATAATATTGAAAGCCAACTATACTTCAATTAAAAAAATTAAATAGAAAACTAAGTTGGGTTGGTATCTAATTCTCAGGTCCCATTCAAGTATGGATAAACTTTTCCAACATCCAGCCTAGTCCAGAATCACAGGTTACATTTAGCTCTGATGACTTCTTAGTCTCCTTCAGTCTGGAGCAGCCCTTCAGTCTGTCTACCAGTCTTCTCTACTGTAAAGTTACTCCCCCCAGCCCCTGCCCCACCTTGGCCCCTTGGATTCTTGTAATTTGTAAGAGCTTTTTGGAGAGGAACTTTGAAACAATGTAATATCTTGTTTCTCAACAACTTTTCTCTGTCTGTCTGTCTTTCAGTAGAGTTTGCTATCTTCCTTTACAGACTAAAATTCATTACTATCATTTATTTGGCTGCACAAAGTGGCCCATATTTGGCCAGTAGGAGCACTTTAAAGCTGACTTTTCTGTACATTTGACATCCACATCATTTGAGCATTTCTTTATTTTCTGGCATAAGAAGATATCTAAGTTCATCTTACACTTCCTTTGCTGCAGCCCAGGAGTCAGTAATTTCTCCGTGGAGCCCTGTTTCATTTTAATGGTGGCTTGTGTTTATGATATGATGGTCTTTATTCTAGGGGTGTCATGTATGCCATTATGTCATTCATGGGTCCTGCTATTCCTATACTTCCTCGGATATAAGAAAAGGATATAAGTGCACGGATATAAGAAATTTATACAAACTGCATTTATGCCTATATATACCTATATATTTGTATTATTGAAAATCATGAGTTCACAGTGATATCTCAGATTTCAATCTAACACCACAGCCTTCTGTCTCATTCTCTTATTTTCCATATTTGTAACTTGCTTTCACAACACTAGGAATCCTGGCTCCCATTCTCCTAAATAAGTTTCCTGAGTGGATCTATGTGTCCTATATGTACCAATCTCCCATCTCTAACACCACATTCCCCTGAATGGACACCTTCTTTATTCTTTTTGAGCTCTGACATCCTCAAGTCATCACTGTTGCTAGCTCCTCCCACATTGTGGCAGGATTGGTCAGTGTAACCAATAGAATATGTGACAAGTAACACTATGTCACTTCCTAGGCTAGATCATAAAAAAACCAAAAAAACCCTAATGTCATGGCTTCTGTCTCTCTCTCTTGGATCGTTTGCTCTAGGGAGAGTCCCATGCAAGTGAGGAACTGAGACCTTCAGCCACAGTCATAGCAGTGAGCCATCTTCAGAGTAAATCCTTCACCTTCAGTTGAGCCTTCAGATGAGACTTCAGAGGACTGCAGTACTGGTCCTCAACTTGACAATAATATCATGGGAAACCTGGACCCAGAACCACCCAGGAAAGCTGCTCCTGAGTTCCTAACCCTCAGAAAAGAAAGTGAAGTCACTCAGTTGTGTCTGACTTTTTGTGACCCCATGGAGCCCACCAGGCTCCTCCATCCATGGGATTTTCCAGGCAAGGATACTGGAGTAGGTTGCCATTTCCTTCTGCAGGGGATCTTCCCAACCCAAGGATCAAACCTAGGTCTCCCACACTTCAGGCAAACTCTTAACCATCTAAGTCACCAGGAAAAGGATAAATAAGAAAGAAAGTGAAAGTGTTAGTTGCTCAGTCATATCCAACCCTTTGCAACCTCACGGACTGTACCCTGCCAGGCTCCTCTGTCTATGGAGTTCTCCAAGCAAGAACACTGGAGTGGGTAGCCATTCCCTTCTCCAGGGCATCTTCCTGATCTAGGGATTGAACATGGGTCTCTTGCATTATTCTAACTCACTAAATTTGGGGATAATTTATTATGTAGCAGTTGTTAACAAATACAACATATTAGTAGGGTGACTAAATAATCCTGCTCTGCCTTTAATATTCCTGGCCTTAGCACTGAAAGTCCCATGTCTTGGAAAGCCCTCTGTCTTGGGCAAACCAGGAAGGTTGATTATTCTACTTGTTAGTCACAATATAAAGTGCATTCACATCATAAAAAATAATTTGTCCTGACACACAATCATGAGTTAATGAGCATGGCAGATAGCAACAGTTTAATCACCAGGGTAGTTAATATCAACTTTAAAATGAAATAATTAAAGCAGATGTATCCTAAATTCCTTCCCAGCCCCAAATTAATTCCATGACTTAAGTTTTTGACTGGTGGCTGCAAAAATGATTCAATAACTGGTAATCTGAGACTAGTCAGTAAACATTACTACTAAAGCTGCATCAGTGCAATAAGGGGAATATCTTGCATCAATTTATGGCCCACAAAAGGGATTTTTAGTCTTACTCTTGCCTGCCTGAAAAAAATTTAGGTCTTTTTTTTTTTTTTTTCTCTGTAGGTTATATGGGATTTTCCAAAAACACAAAATAACTGTTCTAACCACCTATCACTTAAACAACAAAAAAAGATTTATTTTATCCAAGGAACAAATTATTACCTAGCTCAGAAGTTTTGTATGAAACTGCCCTTGTGTGCCTGTGTGTGTGTGTGTGTGTGTGTATGACTCTTTTGTTGTTATTGTTTAGTTGCTCAGTTGTGTCTGACTCTTTTCGACCCCATGGACTGTAGTCCACCAGGCTCCTCTGTTCATGGGATTCTCCAGGCAATGATCCTGGAGTGGGTTGCCATTTCCTTCTCCAGAGGATCTTCCCAATCCAGGGATCAAAACCCAGGTCTACTGCATTGGCAGATGAATTCTTTACCACTGAGCCACCAGGGAAGCCTTGTGTATGACTCCTTACACACTTTAATATTGAAAAGGAATCTTATTGTGTCCTAGATTTCCCAGGAACTTCAAAAAATAGTAGCAGAAGATTCCATGGGGGAGCAGAGGGCACTTATGCAATCTGAAGAATCTGAGTGTGCTCAGAGTGGGCCTTCCTGGAGGAGAAATACTGGATAAGGGACAAGGAGGATGAGGAAGCTTACAAGAAGCCCACTGGGTCGTTGTTAACACTGAGAGAAGGAATGTGGCCATCACTTTCTCTGAAGACAGCCCTGTGGAGACCTGGGGCCAAGAGATGGTGCTGTACATGGCGCAGTGGTGCCAGTCTAACATTCAGCAGAGGTTCTTCAAAGCTTTAGGGGGCAGAGATAACCATCACAGTAGCCAGGGAGATGCCAGGGTTCTTCCCAGTTTGTACTAGACCGTTCCTGGACTTCATGCTTGTATTGTGTCGTTTGGGGGTACTATGTGGTACAGAAGACAAGGGCAAGCATAAAAGGATACAAAAACATCTTCTGAGGTGGTGGTTTTAAAATATGCTGATAAATTATCTAACACTACTTCATGCAAAAGGCAGAATCCAATTCCCCTCACCTTGGACATGGGCTTCCTTAGGATTTGTAGGATTTGGTAGAAGTGAAGACGTGTGATTTTTGAGACTGCAGTAGGCATCGTGGCCTTCTCCTTTTTCTCTCTCAGATCACTAATGCTTTGAGTCATGAGGACACTCAAGCAGCCTTACAGAGAAGTCCATGTGGCAAGGAGTAGAGTCCTTGTCAAGAATCAGCAAAGAACTAGACGGAGCATGCTGCCAATGGCCATGTGAATGAGTCACTTTGAAACAAATCCTTCAGCCATCAGATGACTACAGCTCTCACCAGCCAATTGACTGCAACCTCATGAGAGGCTGTGAGGCAGAATCACACAGCTAAGCAACTCTCAGATTCCTGGTTCAGAGAAACTGTGAAATAATACATGTTCAAAGATCTTAAAAATCAATTTAGACATGTAAAATATCATGTAAGAAACGAGTTGCCAGTCCAGGTTCGATGCACGATACTGGATGCTTGGGGCTAGTGCACTGGGACGACCCAGAGGGATGGTATGGGGAGGGAGGAGGGAGGAGGGTTCAGGATGGGGAACACATGTATACCTGTGGCGGATTCATTTTGATATTTGGCAAAACTAATACAATTATGTAAAGTTTAAAAATAAAATAAAATTAGAAAAAAAAAATTTTTTTTTGACCATCCCAGGCAGCATGTGGGATCTTAGTTCCCTACCAGGCATTGAACATGTGCCTCCTATATTGGAAGCATGAAGCTTTAACCACTGAACCACCAGGGAAGCCCCCTACCTTAATTTTAGAGAAACTTGTTATGCAGCAATAGGTAACTAGTATATGTGTTAATCCAGACATGGACTCTTGGGCTTGTTTTAATAACATTTGGTGAAATAAAGGAATATGAGTCTGCTTACTTGCCAAAGAGTATATCATGTGGACCTAGTACAATAGGGATATTAAACAAAATGTGAGATGATAATACACACCCCAGTGTATGGGTCCTGTAGGCTACCAGGACCTTTTTAAGCATTTCCTCTTCTGTCTTGCTCTGTGGTTGATGGGAGCCTGGCCTCTGGAGACCGGTATTTGATGATGTAAACCATGGAATCATCATGCTGTTTCAGGACTTATGCCTGTATTCACTTATGACAAACCAACATATAAAAGCTAGTCTGTGGAGACAAGCAGGGAAAATGGAGCTGAGATTATTTGCCCCTTCAGGGAGAGGGGAATTAGCTACATGAAGACCTTAATTTTCAGGAGGACACACTGTATTTTCTGCATTTAGGCTCTATGAGATTCTGCTGTACCCTTCTAATTGCTCTATTTATATTGAGATAGTTGGAATAGTTTTATCTGCCTTGCAACCAAATGATCTCTGTGAAACAGCATCTGAGGGGCTTGTCACTGATGCCTTGTTTCTTCTCTATAACAGCATCCAGGGAGCAGAAGCTGTTGACCCTGGGATTAGTAAGGCTAGTTCTTACAACGTGAGATTGGACAGCATACATGGAACTCTTATTATAGAAAGAACTATTTTATAGCAAGCTAACCCCTAACAAGCAAGCCGTTCTTGGAGGGCTTCAGGGTATAAGTCCAAGATAAAGAAGGTTTGTTTCATAGCTGAGTTTAAAGAAAATAAAAGTATACTCTTTTCTTGAGTAAAATGTTTTCTAAGCAATCTTAAATTGTGCTCTAGATGAAAGATTTCAAGCAAAAATGATTTAAAAACTATACAAGATATTTCTGAATAATCAAAATGTCTCTGGGATTTCTCATCTAAATTTCAACAAATATTGAGACATGACAATATGAAGTATTCATAACAATTTCAGGGACTTACTACAATTAAAAATAAATAAAATGCAAGAAAACAAAAAAGAATATCAACTGCCTCAGCCCCAGAATAAAAAGCCTGTGAATAATTTCCCTGGGAACTGGAAAAATGTCTGATTTATGCCACATTGATTCTCCATTGTTAGGTGAGCAAATGTCATTTTGCAAACACAAAGTGCATTAGACAGACACTTACTGCTAACCTTCCAGAAAGAGGCACCCCTTAGGCGGAAATTCAACATAGCTAAGATTACCGTTCAAAAATAGAGACATTTGCAGGGTGAAAAGACTTGCCTGTACCACCCACATTCCGATACTTGCTTTTGATTTCTCCAAAGGCTTTGTTTACTGGTTCAATCATGACCGGATTCAGGTCACTGGGAATGCCCCATTGGCAGCCTCAACTGAAAAATTTGTTTTAGTTTAAAGATGATTTGAGTAAAAATTGATTGCTCAGGTTGTCAGTACTATGAACATATAGAAAGAGAGACACCCCCCCTCCACACCATTCCAATAGGAAGATATTGCTGTACTTCTGATAAAGTTTTGTTCTTGTTGTTCAGTCACTAAGTTGTGTCTGACTCTTTGCGACCCCATGGACTAGAGCACACCAGACTTCTCTGTCCATCACTCTCTCCCTGAGTTTGCTCAAACTCATGTCCATTGAATCAGCGATGCCATCCAACCATCTCATCCTCTGTTGCCCCCTTCTCTTGCCCTCAATTTTTCCCAGCATCAGGGTCTTTTCCAATGAGTCAGTTCTTTGCATCAGGTGGCCAATGTATTGGAGTTCCAGCTTCAGCATCAGTCCTTCCAATGAATATTTAGGACTGCTTTCCTTTAGGATTGACTGGTTGATCTCCTCATAGTCCAAGGGACTCTCAAGAGTCTTCTCCAGCACTATAGTTCAAAAGCATCAATTCTTCAGCACTCAGCCTTCTTTATGGTCCAATTCCCACATCCATACATGTCTACTGGAAAAACCATAGCTTTGACTATACAGACCTTTGTCAGCAAGGTGATGTCTCTGCTTTTTAAAACACTGTCTGGTTTGACATAGCTATTATTCCAAGGAACAGTGTCTTTTAATTTCAAGACTGCAGTCACCGATAAAGTTTAGTTAAAAATAACTCTTCTGTTCTAAATTCTTTTTGCTAAAGGCTCAAAATGATTTCATAGCACACTTACTGGACAATTTTTTAAAAATCTTAGATGAATATTTTAGAGATCAGAGTATGGATAGGAAGCGGATCATTCAGTCAAATGATTTCTTTCTAAAAATGTTAAGGAGTCTCTTCAGGGGCTCTAAATGAAGTAGTTTTGTTTCTTACCAAGATGCCCATGCTCATTTAGAATGCTGAGTAGATGTATTAGCTTTGCACTTTTGGAGATCTGGGTGGGATGGAAGAACACAGTGGCATTTGGGGTTTGGCAAACCCTCTCAAATTATTTTTCAAACACTTTAGGTTTGGCAAAGGCAGACTGGATTTTGCCAAATGCCTTTTTCCTTACTTTGGGACTCGAGTGTACTTCAAGGAAAATTTAATCCATATGTTTCTGATTTATTTATTCTTCAGTCATCAAATTATTATCTTGAAACAATGGATTAATGCTCAAGAAAACCTTTTGAACGATTTAATGAAACTGTTGTAAATACTCCCTGCACACCACTCCAATCCCTTTGTCCTGAATGTAAGTGCATGTGATACCAGTATTAAATCAAGCCACAATTCTGGAAAATTTACATTTGTTTCCTAGTTAGAATGCTGTGAGTATAAGGTGTGTTGACCTAAAATTAGAACATTACCAGTTATTTCTTTAGCTGAAAATGGGTTTCTTTGGAATCGGCCAAGAATTGCAATTTGGGGTCCCCAACCATGTCAAGCAGTGTGCAAGCCCCTGTAGGGTAGGGGAAAGAGAATGCCGTTATAGAGGGGAAAAAGAAGCTGGGGAGGGCTATAGTAGACAGAGAGTTCATGGCTTTTCATTGGCTGAGTCCTTGCTAGCAAAGAGAAGTCTTTCTTCTTGTTATTGGACTCTGGAAGAGCACTGTTTTCTGGTCTCCCAACTCTTTCTAATTGAGGCTTCTTTTTATTTATTTTTTACAGGTGATTCTAAGATTAGCCAAGAATATAGCCTGTTGTTACTGGATAGGGATTCTTAAGTGGCTCTGGTGATGTAAAGAACCCTCCTGCTATGGAGGAGATGTAAGAGATGCAGGTTTGATCCATGGGTCAGGAAGATCCCCTGGAGGAGGGCATGGCAACCCACTCCAGTATTCTTGCCTGGAGAATCCCATGCACAGAGGAGCCTGGTGGGCTAACAGTCCACAGGGTTATAAAGAGATGGATGCAACTGAAGTGACTTAGTACACATGTTACTGGATAATATGATTACAGGATTATACAATTTTTGAGCTCAGTCTTTCCTCTGTGTAAAATTCCTCTTTCCATCCTTCTGATCAGGTGTTCACCCACCACAGCAGGAAATAGTCTCTTTCTGTATCGGGTAACTCTAAATTCAAACTTTTTTTCTTAATTCATGATTCAGGTTCACAGTAAGTGAAGTGGTTATTATCCAGGGAGGTTATGCCATGGTGATGGGAAGTGTCAGCTGCATTTAGAGTCACTTCTCTAAATTTAGGCTATACTCTTTGCTTGTGTGGGAGTTCTAAAAGCACAGCAAGCCCCAAATGTTGTGAACTGATCTAATTTCTACCTCCAAACCTACTTTTCCCCCTGTCTTTCCTAGCTCAGAGAATGGTTCCAGACTCTCCTCTGAGCCTTCTTCAGGTAGCTGTAAAGAACCTGTAAAGAACCCTCCACCTTGTCTAGCAAAGGGACTCAATCAACAAGCACTTTACTGAGTGCAGCTTCAGTTAGCAAATGAAAAGGGCTAAAGCCAAAAAGAAAGTGAGAGTCAAACGGATATTGAATGCACACCCCCAATTCTGTTCTGTTCTGAGTTTAAATGCAAAATGAGATTGGTCAGAGCTCTGAGGTAGGCATGCCTTCTGATAACATCTGGCCAACCAGAGGCAGGGGATGGCCACAGTTTGAAGCTTTTTGATAAAATCACTATCGAGACCCTGATGACTGCCTGTCCTCAACTGATCCAGAGGTATCCAGGGAGTTTGTTTTCATTCAAATTTTTTTTTTTTTTTTCATGAGTCTTAAATTCTGTGACAGATTTTTGGTCAAGTTTTTGCCACTAAAAACAGTATTGATTTAAAAAAGCTTATAACTTAAAACTGCCACAAACAAAACAAATGGTCCACAAAGCATTCTCCTTTCCTTCAGAAGGTTTTACGATGCACTGTTATCATTAACCAGTCTTTAACTGTTAAACTGAAATGGCCAATTGAGACAAACAGTTCTGAGGTCATTCTTCCTCCATTGATTAAGACTGGGGTGGCAGGTATTTGGGGACAATATTCAGCCTTCTGAGATTTCTGGGCAGATTCAATGACCCTTCCAGCTCCAGCTGCCCTCTTGTCTACTGCTTTGATGACACCCACAGTCACTGTCTGTCTCATGTCACAAAGAGCATAAACTCCTTGGGCTGTCTGACAATGACCTTACTCATAGGAAAGTGACTCTGGTACAGGAGAAGAAAAAAAATTGTAGAGGGATTGCCTTGCATGGGGACAATGGCCTAATTTGGAGCCTGGCAAAAGGTGGGATGAATGGACTCTTTTGGTGAAGAGCTCCAGACCAAGAGACTTGTTCCTCTCCTGGTGGCGCAGGATCTTGCAATGAGCACATAGCACACAGTTCTCGAGTCAACCTGTCCCCATGCTTGTAGTCAAGAGATTTTTGTCACTTTCTGTAGCACTCAGAAGTCTGGGCTGATCACTATGCTCTGGGTTCTTGGTGCTAAGAACTGCATACTAGGTGGATAAATCTTTATAATTTTTTTTAGAACAATCAAGAAAGCAAATGCTATAACAGTATGTCTTGTGATAGGACAGAGTATAATGGGTGATTATAGCAGAGGCAACTGAGATTACAATGATGAGCAAAGGTTTCCCAGAGGAGGTAGCAGATGATTTTGAGTCTGGAGAGAAGCTAGGAGTCATCCCTTAAGGAAATGAATAGGAACACATAGAAGGCTAATCCTGGCAGAGATATCACCCTGGACTAGGGCATGGAAATAAGATAGCCAGGCTTGCCCCAAAATCCACAAATAGGGGACTTCTCTGGTGGTCCAGTGGTTAAGAATTCATCTTGCAAAGCAGGGGACGAGGGTTCAGTTCCTGGTCAGAGAACTAAGATCCCACGTGCTGCACGGAAGCTAAGCTTGCATGCTGAAACTATTGGGCCTGTACCCTGGAGCCTGCAAGCTGCAACTATGACCTGATGCGGCCAAATTTGTTTTAAAAAAGAAAGATGCCACAGATAGTTCATTGTGGACCATGAGGAAGGAAAGGTGAACAGTGAGGGAGGAGACATGATTTAAGGCCCAGCGCAGAGTGGGTTTTGTATTTCACACTAAGGGATTTGGTTTTTATCACAGAGGCAATGGGAGAATCATGAAAAATTCTAAACTGAAGACTTACACCATCAGATTTGTATATTAGGAAGATTCCCATGGTAACTCTCTGGAGGGGCAGGTTAGAGTCAATAGCATAAGCTTGGAAGTTATTTCTGTGATCTGGTAGGGGCATTCTGAGATCCTGAAGAGCAGGGAGTATAAATATGAGAGCAAACTAACAACTTGATGACTGGTTAGATAGAGGTGGAAAAGGACAGGGACAGGCTGAAAGCGACTCGAGAGTTTCTGTAGCTGAGGCATTGATGGTGCCATTTACTGAAAAGAAGAATTTAGTGAATGTAGGTGTCAGGATAGTAAGTCCAACTGTAGACAGTCTTGGTCTATGGGACATCCAAATGGAAGCATCCAGATTTAGGTCTATGGTTCAGAAGACAGACATACAGGTCAGGAAATTGTCATCATATGAATGGCTTTTGCAGTCATAGAAACAAGTGTCCTCTTTCTAGAAAGGTATATATGGTAGAAAGAGGGCTAAAATAGAGTCCAGTGGCAGAGTTTTTTCTTCTGGTGTAATATGGCACTGATTTTCTATGAGACATTGAGCCCTTCAAATGTAGGAGAGCTGAATGGGATTAACAATGTCCAGAGTCCTTGGGCAGATTGCCTCCAGGTGTGGCAGCCATTTCCAGGGACCCTCGATGGTATCTTTGACATAGCATCCCAGTCCCCTGGGTTGTGGTCTTGAGGTTGCCTAGCATGATGAGAGTCTTCTGTACCTTCCAAAGCTGCAAAACCCAGAATACAGTCAGGCATATAATCCACCACCCCAGTATCTATTCTAGAGTGGAGGTGGCCAATTATAGCATTTCTGGAGGAACTAATCCCCAGACCTGGAGTGTGAAAGGTGGGACGATGGTAGGAAGGCAGACAGGATGGCAGGTGCAGCTCCAAGTGGCGGCTCCAAATCTCTGATTCAGAAACAGTGGGCAGGCCTGCTGGATTCTGGCCAGGATGGCACCCAAATGATCAGTGATACCACAAGTACTTCAGTTGAAGGCATCAGCATTTTGAAATCCTTGATGTGAAAAAGTTCAGTCAATCAGATTATAAATTCACTCATGTTCACAAGAAATTTTAACATTTACATTTTTCAAGGAAAGAAAAGAAAGGGTTCTTAGATTATGGAAACATGATAACTGTTGTAAATATTCAAATGGTTGTCAAAATTAAGAAAATATTTTTATCACCTACTTATGTGAACAAAGTTGCTTATTGATGGTGACTTCTCAAAAATATAAAGAAATTGCCACTATAAAGCCTTGACAAGAAATTGTAAGTAGCCATTTCAAGAATAAAAAATTTAAAAAATTCAGCATTGCAAAAAAAATAGTATTTAATATCTTTCCTAACTCTTTTTTCTCCTTGTAAATTACACAATATAAAGAGAAGGCAATTACTTCTTTCACCAATACCATAGATACTTCCAAATAGTGTCCAGTTTATCCTAGAAGGTTAGAAATAGTTTCATTATCCTTGTACATTATGAGGTAATAAAAGTTGGACTGACCTGGGAACACCAACATTTAAGGGATGAATTAAAAAAAATAGTAATCTATGGAAATGAAGTTGAAAAAAATTGGCCTAAGAGTGGGTATCAAATAAGGAGAGTGTGATATTAAGGAAGCTAAGGAGGAAGACAGTGTGGTTCATGGTGTCATAAGGTATGTACAGATGTGAGAGTTGGACTGTGAAGAAAGCTGAGTGCTGAAGAATTGATGCCTTTGAACTATGGTGTTGCAGAAGACTCTTGAGAGTCCCTTGGACTGCAAGGAGATCCAACCAGTCCATTCTGAAGGAGATCAGCCCTGGGATTTCTTTGGAAGGAATGATGCTAAAGCTGAAACTCCAATACTTTGGCCACCTCATGTGAAGAGTTGACTCATTGGAAAAGACTCTGATACTGGGAGGGATTGGGGGCAGGAGGAGAAGGGGACAACAGAGGATGAGACGGCTGGATGGCATCACTGAGTCGATGGACGTGAGTCTGAGTGAACTCCGGGAGTTGGTGATGAACAGGGAGGCCTGGCGTGCTGCGATTCATGGGGTCGCAAAGAGTTGGACATGACTGAGCAACTGAACTGAACTGAACTGAACTGAAGGAGGAAGAGAGTGTGGTTCATGGTGTCATAAGGCATAGAGAGGTTGCATGCAATGAGAAAACCCCTCTAGGCTGATATCATTGGGAGGTAACTGATGATCTCAATGAGGACAGTGTCAGTGTGGTTCCTGGGGCACGATGTGGTTTGTAACAAGTTAAGGAGTGAAAGGAAGTGAGAATGTAGAGGTGATGAAATACATATTCACCACTCTTTCAGGAAGGTCTCTTTGGAAGGAATGGAAAGGATGGCAGCTAGGGAGAGAACCATACAGAACTAATAAGAATTGTCGGGCTTTCCTCACAAAACTGGAAAAGATGATACATTCATGAGGTGACATAAAAGACACGTGAAAGAAAGTGGCTATATTAAAGCTATAGGAAGCGGGTGGGATGGGGATAAGTACTGGAATCGTTTCTGAAGAGTAGGAGGAGAGAAGACCAGAGTGCAGGAAAGAGGGTTAGCCCCAAACACAGGGACACATCTTTCTTGGACCTTGCAGGAGTGGAGCTTGCATTGTGGCTGCAAATATTTGAAAGCATATGAACCATATTTTTCTTAGGGTATTAGGAAGTTAAAATAGGAGAAGGGAGCTTGAGAAGAGTGGTTAAGTTTGAAGAAATTGTGGCTGGAGACTTGTTTTCATAATGGTGCTAATCTGAACAGCTGGATGATTTTCTCCACCCATATTCAATGTGTAAAGAGCAGAGAAGACAAATGGCTGGGCTGATCCAAGATTGAGAGTCTGCAGAATTTCCACAGTGGAAAAGTTAGGTAGGTGAATGGGCTGATGAATGTGCTGGAAGGATGGTTGAAAACACAAACCACAGGGTTGGGGCAACAAAGGGAGGCAGAGAACCAACTTGATGTCTCCAAGGTGGTAGTGGGACTATATGTAAAGCAGGCTTCAGAATATTCAAAGAAGGAAGAGGGAAAGACAATAGATTGTGCACTGTTTGAGAGGTCTTAGAGGACTTTATTTCCAATGAAGCTAAAATTCTGCAGATGCTGGGGAAAGGCTTTGGGGAAGGATAAATGGCAATGGAAAGAAGAAACCAAGAGTGGAAGTACAAGGCAGTAAGAGGAAAGAGAGGACCCTGGAGGTTTGCATTCAGGTAGAGTTGTAGGAGACATAGGATCTCAGGCATGAGAAGGATCTGTGGATCCTCAGGTCTTGATGTCCGGGTGGAGAGAAGGTTGAACTGCAGATGAAGGGGCCCCAGGAAGCTGCTGTGGCCTCCCCGTGGGGCCTTAAGCAGGATATGGAAAGGAAAGTTTCCATCCCCCAGGAGACGGCAAGGGTGTTGAGAATTCAGCCCTGGAAGCCACCTGTTCAGGGGGATCACTCATCCTTCCAGCCTCAGCTCAAAGTGCAGATCCTCCAGGGTGCTCTCTCTCTCCATCAGGTAGTGAGCAAACATTGTTTTTGATCAGGAACGATGCCAGGAAAAGAAACTGGATGAAGCAAGGCGGTGGAGCAGGAGGTCATTCTTCCTCGGTGTTGGGTTAGTTTCACCTTCCAGGAACGGTTCTGGGCTGAAGGATCCTGAGTCATGGTCAGTAGGTCCAGCTGGAGTTCCACAGGACCCTGGAACCAGGGCCATGTGCAAACCCAGAGACACTCCCAGAGTCCAGCCCCTAGCCTCCAGGCTGGACCAACTAAAACACAGCTTTGGCTCAAAAGAAAAAGGCATGTTACTGTCCAACTTTGCCACTTGAAATGAAACTAGGAAAACATCCTCAGAATAGCGGTAGGATGGTTGTTCTTGATTCACCCTTTTTTCCCTGGAGTTAGGGTTTTAATTACTGTATTATTTCTGTTCTAGATCTGATCTAATGCTGTATATAGCATTCATTTTGCCATAATTGTGTGAGGTGATTTGATGAAGAGGAAGTGCTCATTTTGGGGGAAATGCTATTTGAAACATCTTTTTTCAGAAACAGGATAACCCATAAGGAATTATGAAACTTATTTTTAAAAGCTGCCAGACATGAAGTATAACACATGTTTTTAATTATAGGCCTTTGAAATATTTTTATATAAAAATGGAGTTTTCTTTTCATCAAATGTTTTGCTTAATTTTTCAAACAGTTGACAGGACTAAGATGATGGGGAGAGGACGAGGGAGGAAGTAGATTACCCGTCAGTAGTTTGATATTATGTATTTAAATAATAACTGCTATACATTTCATTCTATCTCTTGACCCTGTCCAGTCTTCTGCTCATAAATATTCTGGTTCCCTTCCTTACCCCCCAGAGGGCAAAGGACATATCTGGTATTTCATGGTAACCTCTTCCATACACTATGGAAGGTATAGGCCCTTTGCCCAGAAAAATGTTTACAGGGCTCATGGCCACATACATATGCACACACGTAATTTCAGAAGATACATGCTTTCTGCCTTCACTCTACTTCCTCAAATCCCATCTTAGGCTCCCAAATTAAGTCCCTCTAGAGGCTTCCCAGGTGCCACTAGTGGTAAAGAACCTGCCTGCCAATCCAGGAGACATAAGAGACGTAGTGGGTTTGATTCCCACCCCAACATGGGTAGGGAAGATCCCCTGGAGGAAGAAATGGCAACCCACTCCAGTGTCCTTGCCTGGAGAATCCCATGGACAGAGGAACCTGGAGGGCTACCATCCATAGGATCACAAAGAGTCAGACACGACTGAGCACATGAGAACACTAAAAATTAGATAGGCATTATATAATATCTATGTAATCTTTAATAACTATAGATATTATATGGGGCTGCCCAGGTGGTGTTAGTGGTAAAGAATTTGTCTGCCAATGCAGGAGACGCAGGAGACTCAAGTTCCATCCTTGAGTCGGGAATATCCCCTGGAGGAGGAAATGCAACCCACTACAGTGTTCCTGCCTGGAGAATCCCATGGACACAAGATCCTGGAGGGCTGCAGTCCTTAGGGTCGCAGAGTCTGGACAGGACTGAAGTGACTTAGCACGCACACACTCTCTAGAAAGGACATTCAGTATGGAGCCCCAGCCAATACCAGGGGCTGCCTTTCTTATCTCTGTGTCCCTGTGGTGCCTAATGCCTTCCCTGGCATGCAGAAGACATTCAGATATGTTGATGAGCTACTACATGAAAGTCGTGCTATCTTGTAAGGGTGTGTAGAAAAGGAGGCAGGCGTCTTGAGCCTTGAGTTGTTAGGTGACCTCTGGAGTGTGGGGAGGCTTCTCAGAGCAGAGGTGGATGGCTATGCAGTAAGTTCCCAGCATACCAACGGGTTCTATTCCAAAAGCACATTTGTAAGTCCAAGAAAGTTAGCCTCGGTGTCCAACTAACACAATCGGACTTAGAGTACTGTACAGCAATGGGTTTATAATACTTTTAACACAAATAGTACATAAAAAACAAATACACAGAATAAAACATTTTTAATCTTACCGTACAGTACTTCAAAAGGTACAGTAGTCTCAGCTACATTACCACTGTTTTTACACTTGTTTCTGGATACCCTGGGCTTGAAATAAAGATACTGTACTCCTGGACTCTATACAGTACTGAATAGTAAAATATGCAAACACACAACCTCTTGGAGAGGATGCATGCATGTGACAGGATGCGCCAGACATGTGAACTAACATATGATTGAAGATGCAAGCGCATGCTCACACCTTTGAAAGTCCACAACTTGAAGGTTCATACATAGGGGACTTACTGTGTATTGACGTTTAGCCCTTGTTTTCTCTTAGATCTCAGCCAGCCAATGATACAGACCAAGAAAGAAGCATTCTTTGGTTAAAGGAAAGAGTCCTAAATTTCTGAAGCTGGGCTATGTTGATCATAGGAAAAAGTCGGCTAATCTCAGAAATGAGATGAGTTTCTAAAGAATGATGTGGATCAAAGAAATATCTAAAGGAGTGTTGAGACAAAGAGTAAACAACAGCCCAGCAGGATGCCTACTACCACCAACATTTTCTAGGTGAAGCTTAACCCCCTCCTTGCTTTTATAGATCAAGTTCCCGAAGCTGTGGGCTCAGGACACAGTCACTGCCTCTGTTGCTCCCTCCCAGACAGTGGCATGAGGTCACTCGTTCCTCGGTCCTCTCCTGTGTCACCTGGACGAACAGGAATCCTGCAGCATGCGTGTGGCATTTCCACCCAGTGTGATTCCACTTAATCACTGTCACAGTCAGGGAAAGCTCTGGCTTGCCTTCTCTGCAGCCTGTCTCAACTGGAGATCTCAGCTCTTGCCAGAAACAAATTCCTGATGTAGAGGACTAAAATAAAACTGCCTGTGAAAAGCTAGTTTATGCATTGAGACAGAGACATAGCCCTAACTGCAATTGTATTTACAGGGGAAAAAATAAACAACAGGATAGATCATCAAATAACACTCTCTTCTTCTTTATTCCCATCCCAGCTTTCCTTCTTTATTGTGCTCAACCCAGGATCTCTTTGTGGGTAGTTTATTTTATCAAAGAAGCTGTTTGATCAACTCGGAATATGTCAGCTGAAAACAAATCTATTTGATCTGGAGTGTCAAGAACGCTTTGTCTTTAATATGAAAAAAATGGCTGTTGAGATGATAGTTGTCATGGGGACAGAAGAAAGACATCATAATTTTAATGTCTTCCATCACATTTCACTTGGATTCCATTTAAAACAAGGTCAGCCCCTCATCCACACACCAGCTGGAGGTCAAAAATCACTCTAGAATTTTTTTTTTGCTGCTTCCCAAATAAAGCCCTGATATGCCAGTTTAGGACAAAAGAAGGTGAGACCTTCCAGTAGGTTCTCTCCCCCAGGAGATTCCGAGGGAGGAATCTGTTTTGTGACTCTCTTGGTAGGCAGGGTACACATGATACTTATCTGCTAAAGTACACAATTTTATAGCTGGGAGGAAAAGAGTTATAAACTCTCCACCTCAGTTTGCTGCATTATTTCATCCTCTGTCATGATACAAATATCTAAGATGTTAGATAGAGAAGTTTGGTATGAGACATTATACTCTTATCAAAATACGTGCTCATTATTGTTGAATCACAGATTGATAAAATATGATCTAAATAGTTGTTAGTAATCAGGATTTGGTTTTCCTTTGGCTTAGTTTTTCCCATCTGGTTTTGGTTTTGTGGTTGCCTTTCCAGCTCTGAGCAAATGTAATAAAAAGGAAGATCAAGAAAATAAATACATAATATGATTTGTGAATCTCATCCAGTTCAACCCTCTAAGTAAATATATTTTTAGGAAATCAAGCCTGAGTATGATAATATCCTTAAGACTCATGTATTAAATACCCCAACCAATATGCAGACAGAATGGACGTATTTCATTCTTGAATGCTATCTTTAACAGAGAAAAATGATTATTCCACCCCACCGTGATACTCTTAACAATGACAATAACAGAAAGAGAGAAAAAAACAAAAAGAAAAGGAAGAAAGAAGAAAAGAAAGAAAGGAAGAAAGACAGAAACTCAGTAATGAGGAGAAAGGCACAAAAATACATTGGTTAGAGTTGCAAGCGATCGAAGCTCCGTTCTTGTGTGTAAAGATCAGTCTGCTTCTTGATGCAGAGGGTGCTGGTATTCTCCACCAGATCTCATCTGTCATGACACAGTGAAAGCTAGTGCTCTCTGTGTCATCCTGGTCGTCTCCAGCTTGGGACTGTGGAGTGTCTTCTAAGTCTATCGGTCATAACATGAACGTAATAATAGTAATGACAGTTCTCAAAAATTGTGTGCCAGTTGTATCAGGCACATCACAGACGTTATCTTTGGTCCTCCCAGCAGTCCTCTATGGTGCTAATTCTGCATTCATTTCTAGATGTTTAATTGTTTGTAATTGTGTACCAACTTTTAAAATGTAGGCAGGTGTAATCGAAAACGCAATTTGATGCATTATTGCCATTCTTATACTTGGCACTTGCAAATTTAATTCTAATTATAGAATTAACTGTTGCATTCTATTGAAAAGGAAGTGTTTTAATTCAACATTTTAGTAGGAAGTGCATGCATATTTACTAATTTTATTATAAAACTATCATCAAACAATTTTTGTGTATCTATGCCGCAAAACAACAATTAGTGTTTTTGGTGGAACATGTCGTCTTATTATTATTATTTTTTTTCATGTAGTCTTATTTTTGGCTTAT
This sequence comes from Bos mutus, assembly GCF_027580195.1. Lineage (NCBI taxonomy): Eukaryota > Metazoa > Chordata > Mammalia > Artiodactyla > Bovidae > Bos > Bos mutus. The sequence goes on along the minus strand of NC_091631.1, from coordinate 71,448,887 downwards.
TTTACTCACCGCATTATGTTGTACTTAGCTCAGTTTTCAGATGCCCTCTAGTGGTGATAAATAGTAAGTAGAACCAGTCCATTCTGAAGATCAGCCCTGGGATTTCTTTGGAAGGAATGATGCTAAAGCTGAAACTCCAGTACTTTGGCCACCTCATGGGAAGAGTTGATTCATTGGAAAAGACTCTGATGCTGGGAGGGATTGGGGGCAGGAGGAGAAGGGGACGACAGAGGATGAGATGGCTGGATGGCATCACTGACTCGATGGACGTGAGTCTGAGTGAACTCCGGGAGTTGGTGATGGACAGGGAGGCCTGGCCTGCTGCGATTCATGGGGTCGCAAAGAGTCGGACACGACTGAGCGACTGATCTGATCTGAATGCTGCTGCTGCTGCTGCTAAGTCGCTTCAGTCGTGTCCGACTCTGTGCGACCCCACAGACGGCAGCCCACCAGGCTCCCCTGTCCCTGGGATTCTCCAGGCAAGAACACTGGAGTGAGTTGCCATTTCCTTCTCCAATGCATGAACGTGAAAAGTGAAAGTGAAGTCGCTCAGTCGTGTCCGACCCTCAGCGACCCCATGGACTGCAGCCTTCCAGGCTCCTCTGTCCATGGGATTTTCCAGGCAAGAGTAAAGGAGGTGAAAATGAGTTTATCTGGTAGTGGCCCTTTAACAGTCGGTAAATACATCTGTTCTGACATTATATAGATTAAATATAATAAAAAGAATATTTGCTTTGTCTTCCCAGGTTAAGGTAATAACTTTAAAAATATCTCATAGTATTAAAAAATACTAGTAAAAGAATACACACATATAATGGATAAATAAGAGAGTAAGGGAAAAAATGTGTGTGTATCTAGGATCTAGTCAAAAGAGAGAGAAAAGAAAAACATTCAATATTTGATTTAAAAGACCACTGTCTTTCCACGATGTCATACTACAGTCAGCCCTCCGTAACTGCAGCTTCCCCATCTGTGGATTTTGATCTGCAGTGTTGAACTTGCAGGTATCGACAGCCAACTGTCCTTTGTCATTTTATATAAGGGACTTGAGTGTCTGTGGATTTTTGTATCCGTGGGGGAAGGGGTGTGTGTGTGTGTGTGTGTGTGCATGCGCCCTGGAATCAGTCCTTCTTAGTTACCTAGGGTCAACTGTATTTACTGCTGCTAAGTCGCTTCAGTCACGTCCGACTCTGTGCGACCCCACAGACGGCAGCCCACCAGGCTCCCCTGTCCCTGGGATTCTCCAGGCAAGAATACTGGAATGGGTTGCCATTTCCTTCTCCAATGCATGAAAGTGAAAAGTGAAAGTGAAGTTGCTCAGTTGTGCCCGACTCTTAGCGACCCCATGGATTGCAGCCTACCAGGCTCCTCCATCCATGGGATTTTCCAGGCAAGAGTACTGGAGTGGGTTGCCATTGCCTTCTCCAACTGTATTTACCAGGAAGCAAAACAAGAAAACCCATGCCCATGTGAATAAAATCAACCCTCAGCCTCATTAACAAACATTCTCTAGCCAGCTGATAAAAGCAATAGGTTTTAGTAAGGGAAAAAAAAGAGCAAGTTTTCATAATACCTTGTACATAGTGAGCACTCAATAAATAATTAGTTACTTGCTTTGTACTTGGTAGACAATCTTGTGCTAATATGTCTTGATTTTTTGCATCCTTTAAAAGATATCCTGGGGAAATAAGAATTCTATCATGGAGAAAATTTAATACTCTCTGCTTTTACATTAAATTATTTTGAACCATCCCCAGAGGAAATTTTCATTTACATTCTGAAAACAGAAACAAGATAACTTTTTAAATGTCTACAGATATAAAACTCATGCAGTGTTTCTTTCAGTATCATGTCCCACAACTCTATCAGTTTAGACTACTCATGATTCAGAAAGAGTTTTTTATTTTTCAGTGTATCAGAAATGGGTATGAAATGCTGTTATCTTAAATTTGTATAGGACCAAACTGTATTTCTATGATCAAATGGAGTCTGATGACCATTTCCACTTCATAAAGAGACAAAGTAGTTTTGCAACATTCAGAAATGCACAGTGGCAACTCACCATGTTTTTCCCACAAGATGTCACTATGGTACCTATGAAATATAATCACAGATTATTTATCAGTCTGTTAACTTTGTATTTAAAAAACAATCAGAAAAGATCTATGCACAGACCTATGACCCTCAAATTAAGCATGCACAGGAGATAACTGAATTCATATATATCCAATATCTACCATATGACAGCAAACATACTTATTTGGATACATATTGAAACATTAACTATATGCATCGAAAGAGAAGTATAAAACTGATAATATAAAAAAGATTGTATGCCACATTATGCATTCTTTGACAAATATTCTAAAAGTACCTGACGTGTCACTCACACTGTGACTCTTCTCACCAAGTATGTGATACAGTCATGGCTGCTCACAGATTGAGTTCACACTTTATTGTGTGTGTGTTAGTTACAGGTGGAATATCAGGTGATTTCTGAGTGATGAACAGCTGGCAAATTCACGTCTGTCCTTTGTTTCTGCTTTAAATGAGCAAGAGGTTAAGAGCCAAGAAGTCAGAGCAGAGTTCAAAATCGAGCTCAACCAACCATACAACCTCTGCCCAGTTAATTAACCTCCTGAGTCTGCTTTCTTATTTATAAAATGGGCATAGCAAATATCTATCTCATTGCCATTGCTGTGAGAGTAAATGGAGACAATGCATGTAAAGCACCTGGTACAGAAGGGATTACTTAATAAGTAATAGTAGTAATTATTAATTTCAAGAGGAAGTGTTAATGAGAATCACATTTTATGCTTTGATCACAGGCCTTAGCATATGAAAGCCCTGAGTTTTAGTCACAGACGTGGAGTGCTTATGTAATAAAATTCAAGCAGATCTATAAAAATTTAAACACTTGCAATAACCGATATTCCATAATGGCCTCTAATCAAAGCTTTGTTTGCTAAACCCAACCATTTGTTTGAAGAGTAAACAGAGGTCCTGCCTGGCTTTTTGGAATGACTCTCTTTTGCTGGTGACAGTAATTGAAATTTGCCTTAACTCTGGCAGCTGCACATAGTTAAATATCATTTGGCCAATTGTTAACGTGAACTGTAGGGTTCTCCTCGTCCTCTTGCGCCAGTCCCCCGGCGTAGCCTTGTGCTATTCTCTTATGTTGAAGCCTTCCGTACTCCGGGAGGCTCTGAGGACAAAGCGCACACGTGGAAGGCCTCCACGGTGTCCAATCAGCTGCATCGGCTTCAGAAGTCCCCACCCACTCTCACCAGCAGCTCAGCAGCCACACTTCAGACATGAGGAATCTTGATACTCGGAAGCGGAAATGACCAGCTGAAGGAAAGCTGCTCCCAAATGTCCGAGCTTAGACTGGAAGCTAAATGTCTCAGTGGCACCATATCTGGCTGCGGAGGACCCCTAATTCCATGGGAACGAGAATTTCTTCTTCCACCTAAGTGCTGTTAAAGACCCAGTTCAGGCTGGGATGGCAGGGTACTTGTTTTTCCAAAGCAGTCAACTTTTACTGAGGTGTTTTACAAGATGCTTCAAGGGCCATAAAAATACGTCTTTTTGTTTGATATCTCTTATTTATTTTTATTTTATTTTTCTCTAAATTAAAAGTTTTAAATAAAATAATATCGCTAATCATTTCTGCCTGTGGGCTGCTCTGAGGTCCAGTTCCAAGTGGGGACTCAGCTGCATTAGAAGTATTTATATATATTCCTACAGCAGCTAGGGACTGGAGAGCCTGGTGGGCTGCTGTCTCTGGGGTCGCACAGAGTCGGACACGACTGAAGCGACTTAGCAGCAGCAGCTACAGCAGTTAGGAGTACTGACCGCAGAACTCTGCTACTCAAAAGCATGGTCTGCTGGTCAGCAGCGTCCGGTATCACTTGGGAGCTTGTTGGAAATACAGAATCACAGCACACCCCCCCCCCCGATCTTTAGAACTGTAATCTGCATTTTGACCAGGTTCTCCAGTAACTGATGCAGATAATCAGGTTTGAGGAGCACAGTCTATAGTAGTATATGACAGAGACTCATGGAAACAGTGTTCTGTTTCGAGTCCTTCCTGATGCTCTGGCTTGGCTGCCCAAGAGAAAAGCTTGTGATGTCCTTGGCATAGTTATTGACACTTCTTTGAAACTCCACAAATGATACTTTTCTTCTCCTTTCTTAGAACTTTATTCACTCTAGCTTGTCTGACAAGGAGTTAGTTTTTTTTTTTTTTTAAAAAAGGACAAAATATTTGGCCTCCTCTCTTGTCCAAGAAACGTTTTTGTTTTTGTTTTTCCTTTAGAGGATATCTGGATGACATGTGGAAATAAGAAAATTATCTACTCTTAACTATCTTGGTATATTGCCTTTAATTAATATATGCATGTATATATGCACACACACACATATATACAGTGTATGATGTTTTGAATAAGTAATACAGTCTTATCGTTAAAAAATTAAGAAAAGATATATGATAAATTATTTTGCCCATTTGTGCACGATATCTGTTCAGTTTTACCCTTAATCCCAATAGATAACCATTGATTAATTTTTGTGTATCCTTCAACAGATACTTTAAATACAGTCACATAAATATGATGTGTATACATTTTCCACTTTTATCACAATGATAGCTTTGTTATGCATAGGTTTTTACATTTTATAAAGTACATTCCACATTATATTTTACCATAAGCATTTCTCATGTTTTCATAGAGCTTTTTATAAATATTTGAAATGGTCTCACAGTAACATTGTTATATATTTGCAAAAATTGACTTAACCAGTAGGGGTGACTGTTGCACACTTGGGTCCTTTCCGCCCCCCGCCCCCGGTCTATTGCAGATAACTCTGTGATGAAATTGTCTGTGCATAGAGTTCCTCCCACCCACTGAGTACTCCTGAGCTCTAGGGTAGACACACCCAACAGCTGCTGCTGAGAGCCCAGAGCAGCCCATACTCTTTTCTTTCCTCGGCTTTGTAGTTCAATTCCTTTTCAATTTTAGGGATTGCTCTGTATCCTACTAATATAATCTCTCTTTTCTCTTAATATATGGGAATTTATAACTTGCAACAAATAAAGTGTAACTAATACATAAAACAATGGGAAAGAGAGAGAAAATGACACTTCGACCTGGCAAAGTGTTAATTTCGTATTGGATAGTAAAGGAATGGGATTGCTAGTAAGGCAAGTAGAAATTAAAAACAAAGAGGAATCCAAACTCACCTAACCCTGAGGAAATGGCAAAGAAACAACCATGGGAAATGGACATCATAGAGGAGTCAGGTACAGGAGGAAAAGAGATTGGAAAAAGAGAAGCATTTCATAGAAAAGGTTTCTTAAAGTCTGGAGAACTCAAACAGCTGAGGAAACAGGTTGACAGGGAGAAATGCATGGTCTACTTCCCATCTCTGAAGCAACAGGCTAGGAAAGTATCAAACAGAAGAAAGTCCTTGTCAGACGCTTCTGAAACTTATTTACTAACCAGAGCAAACTCATAGAACTATAGTTTATCTCCGTGCAAATACTAGAGCAGGAGGCAGCCTACCATTGCAGTGTAAAGAGACAAGAAATGATTGGGATAAACATAGAGGAAAACACGAGTGTGGGACTGCTGGAGAATGCCCCTTCTTATGGTGGGGTAGGTGAGAACAGCAAGAGCCAAGGAATTCTGTCCTCAAGAGGGGGAGTGAAATCCAATCTACTCCTATCCAGTCCTATCCAATACTAAACTCAGCCTCAGAGAGTCAGTCAGCCAGCCAGGGGTTAGAGGAAAATTGAAGCCTTAATTATTTGTGATAGATTCCAACTGGAAGAGGGTCTCAGAAAAGACCTGGGGACTAGAGGGATGTATATATATATATCTGGAGAAGGAAATGGCTACCAACGCAAGTATCCTTGCATGGAGAAGTCCATGGACAGAGGAGCCTGGCGGGCTGCCGTCCATAGGGTCTTAAAGCTTCCGATACTACTGAGGGACTAACACTTACCATTTATGTATGTATATACATACATATATATATATATATATACACACACATACATACATGCTGCTAAGTCACTTCAGTCGTGTCCGACTCTGTGTGGCCCCATAGACAGTAGCCCACCAGGCTCCCAGGCTCCTGGGATTCTCCAGGCAAGAACACTGGAGTAGGTTACCATTTCCTTCTCCAATGCAGGAAAGTGAAAAGTGAAAGTGAAAGTGAAGTCGTGTCCGACTCTTCGCGACCCCATGGGCTGCAGCCCACCAGGCTCCTCCATCCATGGGATTTTCCAGGCAAGAGTACTGGAGTGGGGTGCCATTGCCTTCTCTGACATACATACATACATACATACACACACACACACACACACAGATTAACTAGCATACTAAAAAGCAGAACTTGTAGGATACAATCTTAAGGAAGCTATAATTGTGCTTCCTCATTTTCTTATGTGGTCCATAGGAAATCTGCAACTTTGACATAGCATGAATGGGAGTTCACTTACTCCCCAAATGTTTCCAGAGACTGCACTGCTCTATAAGTCAATCCAACCAGCATCTCAGTCTTTAGATTCCTCAGTCATGAGTAGGATGCCGATACCATGTTTTCCTAACTCATAGCAGGTATATTTAGTTCCAGAAGCCATTCTTCACTGGGGCTCAGGGAAAGGATACCCCACCCCTCCCACAGGTAGGGAAAGCTCTCACAAGTACCATCTCCTACTCTAATTCTTGACAGTCTGAAGGTGCATGGTTAGCTAAGAGCTATAAAACTGCCTGTTCTGGAATTCATAATTTGGTGGTCTTGCACCAACAATTTTATATCTGATGTGATTAAAATATACCTTTTTGTTGTTTTTCATAGTTGATAGGCACATGCATATGTAATTAGTGCAAAATTCACAGCAGTTTTAAAGTTGCTTTGTAACATCAAAGATATTGAGAAACTTTTGTGATGTGTTATTCTAGGAACAATACAGCCTAGAAGGGTCTTGAATTTTCTTAAATTTCATTTTTATACCAAAGGAGTTGCATAGCCTTGAACATTGAAACTTTCAGTTTGGAAGTATATTTTATTTTCCAGAGGAAAAATTCAATACAATTTTTTAGAGGAACAAAGAAACGAAATGCCACAAGTGAGAAAACTGTTTAGGTTGGAGATTGTGCAAGTTTGGGTAAGTTGCTGGATGTCTGTGAGATAAATCTGTGTGAGAAATGTCATTTTGGGATTATATTTTTATGTTGTGGGAAGGAGAGAGTTGAATAATTGACCCTTGCCATTTTAGTTTCCACTGGTTTCTCCTACAAGAAGAGAAAATGTGTAAACACTAAATGCACACATAAAACTGCTCCTTCGCAGATGTGGATTATATTCCAAAGGGACAGATTTAGAGAGCATCACCCAAATGACTTATTTATTCTTCATCCCCTAAGCATGGCTCAGGGCAGGTCTACGGTAGAATCATGTACAGGTTTACAGCTCTCTGTGATTGCTCTTTTGCTGTTTTAACCCTGAGTGAACCTTATTTTGAGCAAACCTCCTATACAATCTATCTTGAGCAGATTTGTAAATTGGGGTTGGAATATTATTTTCTTAATACTAAATATGTTTTCCAGTTTATAAAAGTGTCACTATGAATTTCTCTAATATTAAATCTTCTTCAGCATAGTTTTATTTATTTATTTTTTAAATTTTATTTTATTTTTAAACTTTACAATATTGTGTTAGTTTTGCCAAATATCAAAATGAATCCACCACAGGTATACATGTGTTCCCCATCCTGAACCCTCCTCCCTCCTCCCTCCCCATACCATCCCTCTGGGTCGTCCCAGTGCACCAGCCCCAAGCATCCAGTATCGTGCATTGAACCTGGACTGGCGACTCGTTTCATACATGATATTATACACGCTTCAATGCCATTCTTCCAAATCTTCCCACCCTCTCCCTCTCCCACAGAGTCCATAAGACTCTTCTATACATCAGTGTCTCTTTTGCTGTCTCATACACAGGGTTATTGTTACCATCTTTCTAAATTCAGCATAGTTTTAAAAATTAAAGTTACATAAAGTTGGTCTTGACATATTTTTAGTAACCTGGAGCTTCCTCAGAGGACACTGGGGGTGCATACAGTATTGAGGTGCCCCCAGCACCTGATGGGCAGTGGAGGAGAGTAGACAGGGAGGGTGGATGCAGAGCTATTCTCGAACTCACCTGAGGCCAGCCCTGACTTGAGGGGTGTGGAAGGGGATGGGGGTGGGGGTTGGGGGTTGGGCAGTCATTAGGGATCTCATGTGGGCAGGTATGGGACATGAGTAAAAACTATTTTCTTATTGATGTTAATATCCTCTCACTTGTCCCTACAGACAAGGTGAATGTTGGGGGAGGAACTGGGGATGTCTAGAACATGTGTCTTAAGGAGTTTCTTTTCCTCTGGGTCTTGTCTCTCTACCAGGATCTACCTTTAACAACACATCCAGATTTGGCAGCTTGTTCAGGATCTAACGGCAGTCATAAATGAACAGCAAGATGAAGCTGGGAACCCCAGAAGAGCAAGCCATATCTTGTGGTCACATGAAAAGTGGGCAAAAAAAGTAGGTGTTCACGTGAACTGCTTGAAGACAGGGACAATATCCTCAGGAGTGACCATTCAATAAATGTTGCTTCAGAAAAAAAACAGATGAATAGATAGATGGGGAAACAATGGAAACGGTGGCAGACTTTATTTTCTTGGGCTCCAAAACCACTGCAGATGGTGATAGCAGGCATGAAATTAAAGGCATTTGCTCCTCGGAAGAAAAGCTATGACCAACCTAGACAGCCTATTAAAAAGCAGAGACATTACTTTGCCAACAAAGGTCTGTCTAGTCAAAGATGTGGTTTTTCCAGTAGTCATGTATGGGTGTGAGAGTTGGACTATAAAGAAAGCTGGGCACCAAATTGATGCTTTTGAACTGTGGTGTTGGAGAAGACTCTTGAGAGTCCCTTTGACTTCAAGGAGATCCAAGCAGCCCATCATAAAGGAAATCAGTCCTGAATATTCCTTGGAAGGACTGATGCTGAAGCTGAAGCTCCAATACTCTGGCCACCTGATGCGAAGAACTGACTCATTTGAAAAGACCCTGATGCTGGGAAAGATTGAAGGTGGGAGGAGAAGGGGACGACAGAGGATGAGATGGTTGGATGGCATCACCGACTTGATAGATATGAGTTTGAGTAAGCTCTGGGAGTTTGTGATGGATAGGGAGGCCTGGCGTGCTGCGATTCATGGGGTCACAAAGAGTCAGACACGACTGAGTGACTGAACTGCACTGAAGAAAAGGATGAAAATTTGGACCTCCCTGGTGGTCCAGTGGCTAAGACTCTGAGCTCCTAATGCAGGGGGCGAGGATTTGATCCCTCATCTGGGAACTAGATCCCACATGCCGCAACTAAAAAGGTTCCACAGGATGCAACTAAGACGCAGTGCAACCAAATAAATATTTAAAAATAAATAAAAGAATGAAAGTGTTAGTCTCTCAGTTGCGACCAACTCTTTGCAACCTGATATATTGTAACCCACCAAGCTGCTCTGTCCATGGGATTTTCCAGCAAGAATACTGGAGTGGGTTGCCATTTCCTTCTCCAGGGGATATTCCCAACCCAGGGGTTGAACCCAGGTCTTCCACTTTGTAGGAGATTCTTTACCATCTGAGCCACCAGGGAAATCCTAATAAAAGAATGACTAAATCCAAGGGCAGGCAGGTTAGTCTGCTAAGATGTCAGCAGCATCTCTGATGCAGAGCATCAATTTGTCAGAACGTAAGATCTGAGAGGGCAGAGCCCACCTATGTGATTTTAGTTTCTCCCTCCTCTCCCTACCTGTTGTGACTCCCTCCTACCTGCAAGTACTGAGGAAGGGTTGTATATCCACTCCCAGCCTAATAAACGTTTGTGTAGGGTGGTCAGATTAGAGTCATTACAAATGTCTCAGAAATATGGTCGGTATCATTTTATTTTTGAATTTTAAGAATTATATGAAATATGTATGTGCACTTTACAAAGAGTGGAAAATAGGTAAGATCAAAAGAAGAAAATAATTCACTATGGCACTAATTAGAGATAGCAAGATAGATAGCTCTGTACAAAAATGGGATCACACTGTGCACATTGTTTGTGTCCTGTTTTCCCCTTTGTGACAAACTGTGAACATCTTTTTTGTGAAGTAATTATAGAAGCGCTCTCTTAATGTAATGCCTATCTCTTATACTCTAATGGAGATTAATCAGCTACTGAAGTTTTTTTTTACTAAAATTGGCAGTTTTCTCCCTGCTTCTAATGAGTCGTCCATTTATTATGCCTCTGAGATCCGGCAGACAGTATCAGTTCTGCATGTGATATACTAGTACACATATTAGACACAATAGTAAAGAAATGAGTTCACCTAAAGAAGGATTAAGTTTAAATGTCTAGCTAACACAAAAGAGTGGCAAAACCTCAAGGAAAAGTTGAGCTTCATTAGAGAGAAAATGTGGTATCCTGGAGAATGCAGCACAGACACTAACCTCCCCTGCTCTCCAAGCACAGGTTCAGGGGCAGAGATGCCAGGAGTGGGAAAGAAGCAGTTCCTTGGAACAGAGACACCAATTCAAAGGGATTAGTTAGGCTTCCATAAATTCATGACAGTAGTCCTAATACTGGGCTTCCCTGGTGGCTCAGTGTTAAAAAGTCCATCTGCCAGTGTAGGAGATGCAGGTTCAATCCATGGGTCAGGAAGATCCCCTACAGAAGAAAATGGAAACCCACTCTAGTATTCTTGCCTGGGAAATCCCACAGACAGAGGAGCCTGGTAGGCTACAGTTCATAAAGTCACAAAAGAATGGCAGACAAATTAGTGACTAGACAACAATATTCCTTTTGTTTTTCCATTCATCAGTTGACAGGTGTTTGGGTAGTTCCACTTTTTGGCTTTAATGAATCATGCTGTTATGAACCTTTTTATGTGAACATATATTTTCAGTTCTCTTGGAGAAGCTGATGTGTTTGAATATTTCTTTAAACAAAAATGTAAGGATTGGAGAACTCTTTGTTTTCAATTTTTCTGTAAACCTAAGACTGTTTTATAAAGTCTACTAATTAAAAAAATTCATGGATCATTATTTTTTAGTGTGAATGGTGATTTATGCCAGTGTGTGAAAGGCAGTGGCACACCAAAAATTTGGCTGTTTTCTTCCCCATCCCCAGCTTTACTTACATAAAATCAACAAATAAGAGTGTATATAGTAGTTTTATTCCTAGTTTTCAAAGGAATCTCTGTACTGTTCTCCGTAGTGGCTGGATCAATTTATATTCCCACCAAAAGTGCAGGAGGGTTCCCTTTTCTCCACATTGTCTCCAACATTTATTATTTGTAGATTTTTATGACCCAGAAATCCCACAACTGGGCATACCCTGAGAAAGCAATAATTCAAAAATATACCTATTCCCCAGTGTTTATTGTGGCATTATGTACGATAGTCAGGATGGAGTATCAACTTAGATGTCCGTCAATAGACAAATGGATAAAGAAGTTATGGTACATATATGCAATGAAATATTACTCAGCCATAAAAAGGAATGAAACTGAGTCAGTTGAACTGAAGCAGACAAACCTAGAACCTTTTATACAAAGTGAAGTAAATCAGAAAGAGAAAAACAAATTTCACATATTAACACATATGTATGGGATCTAGAAAAATGGTACTGCTGAATCTATTTGCAGGGCAGGAATAGAGACCTAGATATAAAGAATGGACTTGTGGACACAGCGAGGGAATGAGAGGGTGGGATGAATTGAGAGGGCAGCATTGAAATATAATGCATTGCTGTGCGTAAAATAGATAGCTAGTGGGAGGTTGCTGTGTAATACAAGGAACTCAGCTTGGTGCCCTGTGATGACCTAGAGGGCTGGAGTAGGGGTGGTGCGAGGAAGCTCAAGAGGGAGGGTTGGGGAGAGAGCAAATTAGTCAAGATGGCAGGTTCAGGCTCTCTTGCTCCACATTTTGTAAACACTGACTGTGTAACAGCTGAGTTTATTTAGAGCACTGTGCATGTGTGTCATGAGGTACCAGCTTAGTCAGGACTAGTTTGTGCTGTCCGCATGTATGAGCTCCACCTAAACAGCAGCAGTGTTACTGCTGCATCAGGGCTGTGTCCGATGGGTCCGCCAGGAGGGAGAGAATATAGCACGTTTTCTGCTACAGCTCCTGCATCCGCCAGCAGAGAGGTTGTATGCGGTTATGTTGTGTTGTGTTATGTCTGCTGCTATAGCTGGCTGCGTCAAACAGAAGAGAATAAATGTGTCTGCAGTTCCTCTGGCTCCTTGAGTCTCCTTCCAGCCTTTTGCCTACCCCCGGTTCACAAACAGTGTGGACAGTGTGAACAGTGAGGCAGTTGGTGTTGTGAACAGGATGAAGAGCAATACAGAGGATATATCACTTATGACTGATTCACGTTGTTGTATGACAGAAACTAACACAACAATGTAAAGCAAGTATCCTCCAATTAAAAATTAAAAAAAAAAACAAATGACAAAGTTAATTCATTTTCCACATAGATTAGATAGCATTGTTAGTATTTCTCTTTAAAAAACATGAAATCACTTTTTTGATGACTATAGTTTGTGTTCTGCTTTTTCCTGTAATCAGTCAGCTAGGAATATATTTCAGAGGGGTCTGGTTAGAATGATCTGTTAATGAGGTACTGTTTTTTATTTATGTTCTGCTGTAAACAAATTTAATCATGTTAAGATTTTTTTTATTGGGAGAAAACACAGGGGAAACACTTCTGTTTCTAGTTCAGAGCAGGCACTTCCACTTTTTTTATCCTAGGGTCAAACAGTGCTGACCTTATATGAGACAAAAAGCACCAGATCTCACCTAAAGGGACATGCAGACATTTAAAAATTATAGTGGATCTGCCTGGAAATGGTAGGAGAAAATCAAGAAGAAATGTGAAACGAGGAAGAGAGAGTTTGGTTTTGTTATAGAATGAAAAGAGATAAAAATGGAAGCCTGGACTTTCACTGGGGTGGTAGAGGCTACTTGACCTGGAAAATGTGAAAGCCAAGGAAAGGAAAGTTTAGGGGAGCTTAGATGTGGAATTACTAGACCCCACTGCCAGGCACTCAGGTTTTGCCCGCAACCTGAGGCTAACAAATGCTTGCTGGTCATGATCTGCTCAATAGGCCATTTATTTGTGATTATCATCATAACCAGATATGATGTGCTCTATTCAGAGGTAACATCTCACCATTGAAATTTAAAACCATCCATGATACATGTTTATTTGAAGATAATTAGAAAATGTAGATAATAGAAATGAAATAAATTTATTCACTGTCTGTTTACTTAAAAAATGTAAAAGTATCTCTTTTTATAAAAATGGCATGATATATTCTTACTATTGGTGTCTTGGCTTTCTCCATATGAGTCATCTATAAATAAATATATTTTCAGTAGCATAGCTTTTGGGGAGTGTATTGACAATTTGGTGATGTCTCTTCTTATCTTCAATTCTAACCTCAGCTAATGAAATTAAGACATTTTCTTGATAGAGGAAGCAGGCTTGCATCCTCTTCATGCCTCTGGTCAGTCATTGCCCTTTGATGTGCCTTCAGAATCCAGTAAAAAGCATTGGTTCCACATAGTTAGAGAAAAGAATAGGACTACCAAAAGGGGCATGTGGAAGCTAGAAAGAGAGAGAGAAAGAAAGAACAAAAGAGAAAGAAAGAAAGAGAAAGAGAGGGAGAATAAGAAAGAGAGAAAGAAAGAAAGGAAAACAGCTGTAACTGTAGGGAATTACAGAATATCAGAAAGAACTGAATACTTGAAAGGGAGTGAGGAGTAGATCTTGCTGCATTAGGGAAGAGAAATAAAAAGGGAGTAGGGGATTTCTGTTTAGTGGTGAAGGTTACTAAGCCATGGGAGTTTTTAAAAAGGAGGAAAAGCAAGATATTTTATATGAGCACATGGCAGAGTCATGAGTTCATTCCTTGCCCTGGTCCCCACAGCATCTGGTATGGATGGTGCCATTCATTTCCTGATGGAGGGTGTATGCTCCAAGCACTGCAAAAATAGTTGTATGTTTAATGTTATTTAGAAATAACCAATGTTAGCTAATGGCAGCACTGATATCAAGTTCACTTTCAAATGTATGATATTATCTTTCAGATTTTCAAAATGGTGGGAGGAATAGAGGTTTATTTAAGAAAAAGTAGAAAACACAGATGAACAAAAGGTAATAATTAACTCACTATTTTACATTAGCGGAATCACATCGTTCACGTTTAGTGGCATCACTTTTGAGGTACATAACAACTTTCATTGTGTTTAACCACTATGAATTAGTCAAGATGTTTTTTCAGTAATGGATGGGCAGCCATGTTCTGTCTCCAGCCAGTCACTACCTTGCACTTATCCTCAGGTGAAAGCGTACCATTGCCAATTGATGGTGCATTAAGGCAAGGACTGCTCTATCTTCCAGGGGCATGATGAATTTTCAAAGTCCTGCTGGTGCCACTTGACAGTTTGCTGCTGCTGCTGCTAAGTCGCTTCAGTCATGTCGGACTGTGCGACCCCATAGACGGCAGCTCACCAGGCTCCAGCGTCCCTGGGATTCTCCAGGCAAGAACACTGGAGTGGGTTGCCATTTCCTTCTCCAATGCATGAAAGTGAACAGTGAAAGTGAAGTTGCTCAGTCGTGTCCGACTCTTAGCGACCCCATGGACTGCAGCCTACCAGGCTCCTCCCTCCATGGGATTTTCCAGGCAAAAGTACTGGAGTGAGGTGCCATTGCCTTCTCTGACTTGACAGTTTAGAAGAGCACAAAGGGAATGAAGTACTGAAGAGAAGAGTCAGGTCAGGAGACATGCCAGGTACTAGGAATCCTGGGATTTCACTGTGGATAGTAAAGATTACCCAGTCTAAACCCCCTAAAAGCTGAGGCAAGGTTTTATGGAGGGGTACATGGCAAAGTCATTGGCCCCCACCCCGTTTTATCTAGGATAATGTATCTAGATAGTAGTGTTATCTAGGATAATCTAGATAACCTTTTATCTAGGATGGTATTGTATGTACTCCGAGGTTAATGGAACACTTAGATTAAGTTTAAAGGTGCTATACATATTTATAAGTGACTGCAATGAACTTAAGGGAGCTTTTGGATTCAGTGTCAGTGTTACTGGAGGAAATGGATTTCTGGACCGTGTCTTAGGACCAGACTAATGATCAGAGTCACATCAAGTGTGACAGTGGCACAGCAAGAATTTAACTCTTTTTATTTTTTCCCAGCTCTGTTAGGAATCTCTCTGGCTAGCAATGCTGCAGGCCATCTGCATACCTTGTAGGGAACTCAGGGGTGAGGGAAAACCCAGGCCAAGGTGAGATGCATCTGTTCCTGCTCTATGCAGTTACTTCACTTCCATGACTTCTGAAATCCTGGCTTGGTAAATTGAGGAGATACAGCAGGGTATTCGTGTGTATGTCGTGTCTTCTTGCCAATATGTAACCCACCTGCAGTTATCTTTTTACAGTTTTAATGTGTCAAATAACAAAAGTTTATTTACAGAAAGAAAAAAAAAAGCTATAAACACTAATCAACAACAACAAAAATATTTAGGGTTATTCAAACCAAAGATAGTCATAAAAATATACTTTTGCAAATGGAATTATTTTGTATATACTATCAACATCCTTTTTATCTTAGTACAGACTGAGAATGTCTTCTCTCTGGCAGCATATCTGAATTGCATTCAAAACTGAGTGCTGTTTCTTTATGCTGTTCTCTAACCAATATTACCCACCATAAAATTTTATTTTCCTGTTGAGACAGTCATAATTTCCTTTCCTGTCCCATGAAAAGCAATAACACCCCCTGTCCTCATGATCCAGCAAAACACTGTTGGAGAAAGAACGGAGTCTTCCAGAACTGAGTTCCTGTGGGAACTGCATGGAAAGTGTAGCAGAATAATAGAGGGAAATAGAGCATTAAAGAAGTCAGTTCTTTCTGCTGCAGGAGAGCCAGGAAAAGAAAAGAGACTGGGTTTTCCTTGGGCAGTGAAGTTTATGCCAATTTCAGGAAATGCATAAGCTGCAGTGTCAATGAGTCTTTCTAGGAGAACACTGGCTCATCGCCACCACTGTTAAGAAACACAATGGATGGTTATGATGAACAAGATTTTCTAAGAGGCTACTTTTTCATAATCCCATGACAGAGAGATGGTTTACTTTTGAACTTTTAAAATTGTAAAATGATACATATTCATTTTTAAATAGATAAATAAAATGAAAGTGAAGAGGTGGAAAGTGAAGAGGGATGGAAGAGCCTCTTGATGAAAGTGAAAGAGGAGAGTGAAAAAGCTGGCTTAAAACTCAACATTCAAAAATGAAGGTCATGGCATCTGGTCCCACCACTTCATGGCAAATAGATGGGGAAACAATAGAAACAGTGACAGACTTTATTTTCTTGGGTTCCAAATTCACTGCAGATGGTGACTGCAGCCATGAATTGAAAGACCCTTGCTCCTTGGAGGAAAAGCTATGACCAACCTAGACAGCATATTAAAAAGCAGAGACATTACTTTGCCAACAAAAGTCCATCTACTCAAAGCTATGGTTTTACCAGTAGTCGTGTATAGATGTGAGAGTTGGACTATAAAGAAAGCTGAGCGCTGAAGAATTGATGCTTCTGAACCGTGGTGTTGGAGAAGACTCTTGAGAGTCCCTTAGACTGCAAGGAGATTCAACCAGTCCATCCTAAAGGAAATCAGTCCTGAATATTCCTTGGAAGGACTGATGCTGATGCTGAAACTCCAATACTTTGGCCACCTGATGTGAAGAACTGACTCACTGGAAAAGACTCTGATGCTAGGAAAGATTGAAGGCAGGAGGAGAAGAGGGAAACAGAAGATGAGATGGTTGGATGGCATCACTGACTTGATGGACATGAGTTTGAGCAAGCTCTGGGAGTTGGTACTGAAGGGGAAGCCTGGTGTGCTGCAGTCCATGGGATCACAAAGAGTCAGACACGACTGAGCGACTGAATTGAACTGAATGAAAGTGAAAATAAAAGTAAATGTTAGTGGCTCAGTCGTGTCCAACTCTTTGCTACCCCCTGGGACTATAGCCCACTAGGTTCTTCTGTCCATGGAGTTTTCCAGGCAAGAGTACTAGAGTGGGTTGTCATTTCCTTCTGCATGGGATCTTCCTGATCCAGGGATTAAACCAGGTCCCCTGCATCGCAGGCAGACTCTTTACCATCTGAGCCACCAGGGAAGCTCTTTAATCATGACCGTGTACCTTGACAACAAAACCTTTCATGATATAGGATGATAACATCAATAAGTCTCTTAGCACATAACAGCTGTTCAAACTTGACAATTCCCTATCTTCAAATTGTACTCACATGTGAAATAAATATGATGGGCTTATTTTACAACAAAATAGAGCACTAAAATCATTATTCTCTATGTTGTTCATTTGTGATAACACTATACCTTATTTTTTTCCCCCAAACTGGGATCATATTGTGAATTCCATTTTTCAGCCTTTTTTTTCCTCCAAATATGCTTTTTCAGTTGCACAGTGGCTCATTTTTCTATTTGACCTGAAACATGATAATTAAAAAGGAGGTCCCAGCTGCCATTCTACCTTCAGCTGCCCTGGTTTCTTAACTTCCTGTCTTGAGTGTTCAATTCTTCCTTCAATTGATATACTCCAGGGCCCTTTCAATAAATTGTCCCTTCTACTTGAGCTGAGGAATACTTTTTGGTATTTTATTACAAGGAAAACTTAAACAATGTACACAAAAGATTATGGGAAAGATAAAGGAAAATAGACACAGATACTCAGAGTTAGTAAAGGTGTTGCTCTCTAGGGGGCAAGTTGAAGTTAAATATAAGACAAAATGAAAAAAAAACCCTCATCTGAGATTGCATGAAAGAGAGAAACTTACTGAGAAATGGGACATTATTAAAAACACAATTAGATCTTGCTGCAGCAAGAAAAGATATTAGAAATTGAGGAGTCTGCAATTTCATAAACTTAATAAATGATATCCAAAGCTTTAAAAAAATAGCTTAAGAAATAAAAAAGGCAAGATTTTAGGGGGAAGCATGTGGTCTAGGCCTCTCTATGGATGTTAGTGGGGAGAGAACCAAACAGTAGTAATCCTAGCTTAGAGACTCTCTGAGGAGTCTCCAGCTGGCAAAATCTCCAGTGAGACAATAGTGACTGGATGCAATGCCAAGGAAGAAGTGGGTCATCAGCCAGTATAGCAAGAAAGAAGATGAGAACAAGAATTGTTTCTTCAAAGTAATTTAAAAACTTTTCTGTATATTATAAGTATTCTGAAGTAAACAGAGCAGGAAGCTCTGTTTTCTTTAAGATAAAGTATACTTTTTTATTTTTTTTGAAGTACAGACTAATCTTTTAATTCATATATTTAGTGCTAATCTGGGCAATAGAAAAATCAGAAGCCTACATATGTAACAGTTTTTTTTTTTTTTTAAATACAACAAAGACATTTTAAAATACAGGAATAAAACAAATGTAAAACTAGGAATCATGGATATCCTTAGAAGCTGGATCTTGAACATAATTTTAAATTGTTTCCTATTTAATGTCTTTCATTACTTTCTTTATCCTAATTTTTGCTTTTTTGGCCAGTCTATTGCTAAATTACAAAGAGATTTTCTAAGAGATTTCAGCTGTTTTTTCCTCTCACCTTATACACTTTGCAGAGATTTATTCTTGTGTTTTAAAATAACTGAATATTCTGAGGTTTCTTTCAAGTATATATTGTTTCTTTTTAAAAAATTAATTTACTTATTTTAATTGGAGGATAATTACTTTACAATATTGTGGTGATTTTTGCCATACATCGACATGACTCAGCCATGGGTGCACATGTGTCTCTCCATCCTGAATCCCCTTCCCACCTCCCTCCCCACCCCATCTCTGTGTTATCCCAGAGCACCGACTTTGAGTGCCTTTCTCCTAAGACCAAAAACAAAAAAATACAGGAGGAAAAGAGACTATGTGTGGATTTTTTAAAAATTGAGTATACAAGTTGGGAGCATCATTTATCCCTCAAGTTATACTGCGTTACATTGCCCTGAAATTCGAGTCGTGTATGGCTACCCGTGATTGTCCTGTGTCCTATTCTATCAAGTTTCAAGCTTGCTACTGTATTTATTGCCAATCAATGTTCAGAGTTTACTAGGGCACTAATGGATCTTTATCAGTGATCTCATTTCTTCAAATTCCTTAGCCATTGTTGTGTATGCTTTTAGAAATAGGTATCCATCTTTCCTAGAGAAAGACACACGCATTGACAATAAGAAGTCATTGAGAAGCTAAAGCAGATTTCTGTCAGTCTGCTTTTCAGAAACAATTACTCTTATTGGGCTCAATTCCACTGGTAGTATAGAGAGGTACATTAGTCTGGGAATAGCTATTGAATAGTTACATGTTTAGGAAGTTAGCATTTACTTCTGTTTTTCCTCTAAGATGTAGTATGGATAACAATGCGAGTAAACTGATGACAATAAAGCAAGGAATCTGATGCTTCCTTTGAGCACATTAACTTTGAAATAGAGGGAAGAAAGGAAAATATTCACTGGGACCTCTTTGAAAGCCCATGGTATGGAAAATGAATAGGAAGTCAAAAAGGAATCAGGGAAGGAGAAATACTCTGGATGGAGAAAAGGTGATTTGTTTTATTTTTCCAGATACGGTTCCCTAGCTAAATATAAGAAAAAGGACAAAGAATTTTAATTCCCATGAACAATATTATTTTTAGCTTATTTAAATTACATCAGAAATTGACTACACTTATAAATGTTCTTTGGTATGGTTTTGTGAATTTTATTTTATTTTGCAGTTTATGTTGTGTTCAGAAAGTTCCAACTCTGTCTAAGCTGAAGTAAAAGAAAAATATCACTTTTTATTCTTTCAAGCTTTATGATTTTAAAGCATGCAAATCGAATCTGCCAAGGACCTCGTTAAGGAGTCAAAAGCTCAGAGACTGTTCAGTACAGGAACAGATTTTGAGGCAAGAAGTACGATGGAAACTGAATTAGAAAAAAACTAATTACCCTAAGAACAGGATTGAGATGCCAGAACTCTTTTTTTACCAGGTGGTAGAGTCCAATTGACTCTGTTCCGTTGTATACAAAATTACTTTTAGAGTAGATTTAGGGATGTGCATGAGGTTGCTTCTGGGGATCATCTCTGGGAAGAGGTAGCATGGTCTCTATAAATTTGTGTCCCTATTCTTGTTTCGGAGAAGGCAATGGCACCCCAATCCAGTACTCTTGCCTGGAAAATCCCATGGACCTCCGAGGAGCCTGGTAGGCTGCAGTCCATGGGGCCGCTAAGAGTCAGACACGACTGAGCGACTTCCCTTTCACTTTTCACATTCATGCATTGGAGAAGGAAATGGCAACCCACTCCAGTGTTCTTGCCTGGAGAATCCCAGGGACAGGGGAGCCTGGTAGGCTGCTGTCTATGGGGTCACACAGAATCGGACAGGACTGAAGCGACTTAGCAGCAACATTCTTGTTTAGCTCCTCAGGTTTTATGAGGAGGTCAACTTCATCCCCAGCACAGTTCATTATTAGTATGTTTGGCTCTATACACAACTGGCATCAAGAAATAACTCTCCTCCAAATGCTGGTCAAGCTGCATGACCTTAAACCCACAGCTGCCACATAGCTATAATCTGAGGAGTACTGGAAGGGTATGTGGGTGTGCTTACATTCATTTATGCAGAAACTTAACTCCCCATGGATTATCTTTCAATCAAAAAACAGAATCTCAGATTGTATTATTGTTTTTTTGTAGAACTGCTTTTACTGAATTATGCAGAGGGGCTGACTGGGTAGTGTGTAGGCTGACATAATTGGATCAGATATGTTCTTTCTGAATAAATGCAAGTAACTGGTTAGCTTGATTGGTTCAGGCTTTTGGCCTAATTTTTTCTTTTTTTTTCCTGCCATGTGTGACAAGGAAAACTGAACTAAGCTATTTGTGACTGAAGAACACTGAGTTGGCATTTTTTTAAAAACTGATGAACCATTGAGCTTTCTCCAAGTAATTACGCTTTTCTCTAGTTTGGGGTCCAGACTGTTCATTCTGGTCCACAGTTAGGCTGTATTTCTCTCTTCAGCAATATCTCCTCCCTGAGCAAAGAAAGCTACTATGAAATGGTTTCAAAACTTGGAAACAAGGCAAAAGGATGACTGCATGTCATTTCAAAATCATTTTAGAGCATTCCCTAATAGGTTTAACACAGGCTTATCTAATTCTTTAGAGGAAAATCCTTTGATTTACTATTTATTATTGATTAGGGCCAGAACTTTGTATAGTTAGATGACTGATGATTTACAAATGATTTTTTGCCAGTAGAAACTAATTGAACCTAGAGATTATGGTTTTATTGTGTTACAAATATCATTAAAAATCTAATTTTATCTAATTTGTTTCATCACTACTTTCCTGACTATATAAACCCTGTTCTGAAAATGCTCTTTGAGTCAGGCTTACCATCCTGCCAGTTCCATCATTAATGAGTTAAACAAATCTTTGGCACATGGTCACCATATATTTGACTGGAGTTGTATTTTGAGCACTTTGAAAATGGCACTTTGACAGAGCCTTTCCCCATCTGCTCCATGAAGGCCCATATTATACAATTTCAGACTTTGTTTTTCTTTTGTCTCTTTTCTATAGGGCTCTCTGTTCTTGCATCCATGTGAATCAGCTTGCTTCTGATGATTGTTTCAAAAGGCAGAATAGCGTCATGAGCATTTTAGAGTCAGATAAATTTGAGTGGAACTGTAGCTTCCTGACATAAAGCTTTGCAACTTTGCATAGAGCACTTAACTTCTCTAGTCATATCTTTCACTAAGGTAGAATAAAGCACATATATTGCAATCATTAAATTTCTCAGTTTATTCATTTGTAAAGTGGAGAAGTCAAATCGGTTAATCTCCAAAGTCCTCTTCCGTTCAAATATTCTATGATTCCAACATTTAACAGCTTCGTATTCCCATTTAACTTTTTTTTTCTTTTTAATTATTTTATTTTATTTTTTACTTTACAATATTGTATTGGCTTTGCCATACATCAACATGCATCTGCCATGGGTCAGTAGTTTAAGTATGCAATTTAATACTCAGTTCAGTTCAGTTCAGTTCAGTTGCTCAGTCGTGTCTGACTCTTTGTGACCCCATGAACTGCAGCATGCCCGGCCTCCCTGTCCATCACGAACTCACAGAGTTTATCCAAACTCAATCCATTGAGTCAGTGATGCCACCCAACCATCACATCCTCTGTTGTCCCCTTCTCCTTCTGCCTACAATCTTTCCCAGCATCAGGGTCTTTTCAAATGAGTCAGCTCTTTGCATCAGATGGCCAAAGTACTGGAGTTTCAGCTTCAGCATCAGTCCTTCCAATGAACACTCAGGACTGATCTCCTTTAGGATGGACTGGTTGGATCTCCTTGCAGTCCAAGGGACTCTCATGAATCTTCTCCAACAGCACAGTTCAAAAGCATCAATTCTTCAGCACTCTCATATCCATACAAGACTACTAGAAAAACTATAGCCTTGACTAGATGGACCTTTGTTGACAAAGTAATGTCTTTGCTTTTTGATATGCTGTCTAGGTTGGTCATAACTTTCCTTCCAAGGAGTACGCTTCTTTTAACTTCATGGATGCAATCACCATCTGCAGTGATTTTGGAGCCCCCCCAAATAAAGTCAGCCACTGTTTCTCCAGTTATAGACAGCAACTGTAGATTGAGCAGTTCAGTTGAGTTCAGTTCAGTTGTTCAGTCATGTCCAACAATTTTGACCCCGTGGACTGCAGCATGCCAGGCTTCCCTGGCCATCACCAACTCCCAGAGCTTACTCAGACTCATGTCCATCAAGTCAGTGATATCATCCAACCATCTCATCCTCTGTCGACCCCTACTCATGCCTTTAACATTTTCCAGCATCAAGGTCTTTCCAAATGACTCAGTTCTTTGCATCAGGTGGCCAAAGTTTTGGAGTTTCAGCTTCAGCATCAGTCCTTCCTATGAATATTCAGGACTGATTTCCTTTAGGATGGACTTCTTGGATCTCCTTGCAGTCCAAGGGACTCTCAAGAGTCTTCTCCAACCCACAGTTCAAAAGCATCAATTCTTCAGCGCTCAGCTTTCTTTATAGTCCAACTTTCACATCCATACATGACTACTGGCAAAACCATAGCTTTGACTAGATAGACCTTTGTTGATGAAATTATGTCTCTGCTTTTTAATATGATATCTAGGTTGTTCATAGCTTTTATTCCAAGGAGCAAGGGTCTTTTAATTTCATGACTTCAGTCACCATCTGCAGTGATTTGGAACCCCTCAAAATGAAGTCTGTCAGTTTCCATTGTTTCCCATCTATTTGGCATGAAGTGATGGGACCAGATGCCATGATCTTCATTTTTGAATGTTGAGTTTTAAGCCAGCTTTTTCACTCTCCTCTTTCACTTTCATCAAGAGGCTCTTTAGTTCGTCTTCGCTTTCTGCCAGAGGAGTGGTATCATCTGTGTATCTGAGGTTATTGATATTTCTCCCAGCAATCTTGATTCCAGCTTGGGCTTAATCCATCCAGGCATTTCACATGATGTACTCTGCATGTTAAATAAGCAGGGTGACAATACGCAGCCTTGACATACTCCTTGTCCTATTTGGAACCAGTCTGCTGTTCCACGTCCAGTTCTAACTGTTGCTTCTTGACCTGCATACAGATTTCTCAGGAGGCAGGTCAGGTGATCTGGTATCCCATTTCTTTAAGAATTTTCCACAGTTTATGGTGATCCACACAGTCAAAGGATTTTGTGTAGTCAATAAAGCAGAAGTAGATTTTTTTTGGAAACTCTCTTGCTTTTTCAATGATCCAATGGATGTTGGAAATATGATCTTTGGTTCCTCTTCCTTTTCTAAATCCAGCTTGAACATCTGGAAGTTCACAGTTTATGTACTGCTGAAGCCTGGTGGGGAGAATTTTGAGCATTATGTTGTAGCATGTGAAATGAGTGCAATTTTGTGGTAGTTGGAACATTTTTTGGCATTGCCTTTCTTTGGGATTGGAATGAAAACTGACCTTTTCCAGTCCTGTGGCCACTGCTGAGTTTTCCAAATTTGTTGGCATATTGAATGCAGCACTTTCACAGCACCATCTTTTAGGACTTGAAATAGCTCAACTGGAATTCCATCACCTCCACTAACTTTGTTCATGGTGATGCTTCCTAAGGCCCACTTGACTTTGCATTCCAGGATGTCTGGCTGTAGGTGAGTGATCACATCATTGTGGTTATCTGGCTCATGAATCTTTTTTGTACAGTTCTTCTGTGTATTCTTACCACCTCTTTAATATCTTCTGCTTCTGTTAGGTCCATACCATTTCTTTCCTTTACGGAGCCCATCTTTGCATGAAATGTTTCCTTGTATCTCTAATATTCTAGAAGAGGTCTCTAGTATATCACTTCTATTGTTTTCCTCTATTTCTTTGCAGTGGTCACTGAGGAAGGCTTTCTTATTGCTCCTTGCTGTTCTTTGGAATTCTGTGTTCAAATGGGTATATCTTTTTTTTTTCTCCTTTGCCTTTAGCTTCTCTTCTTTTCTCAGCTATTTTTAAGGCCTTCTCAGACAACCATGTTGCCTATTTGTATTTCTTTTTCTTGGGGATGATCTTGATCGCTGCCTCCTGTACAATATCAGAAGTGTCCATCCATAGTTCTTCAGGCACTCTGTCTATCAGATCTAATCCCTTGAATCTATTTGTCACTTCCACTGTATATTGTAAGGGTTTTGATTTAGGTCATACGTGAATGGTCTAGTGGGTTTCCCTACTTTCTTCAGTTTAAGTCTGAATTTGCCAATAAGGAATTCATGATCTGAGCCACAGTCAGCTCCCAGTCTTGTTTTGGCTGACTGTATAGAGCTTCTCCTTCTTTGGCTACAAAGAATGTAATCAATCTGATTTCAGTGTTGACCACCTGGTGATGTCCATGTGTAGAGTCTTCTCTTGTGTTGTTGGAGGAGGATGTTTGCTATGACCAGTGCATTCTCTTGGCAAAACCCTGTTAGCCTTTGCCCTGCTTCATTTTGTACTCCAAGGCCAAATTTGCCTGTTACATCAGGTATATCTTGACTTTCTACTTTTGCATTCCAGTCCCCTATAATGATTGGGTGTTAGTTCTAGAAGGTCTTGTAGGTCTTCATAGAACCATTCAACTTCAGTTTCTTCAGGATTACTGGTCAGGGTATAGACTTGGGTTACTGTGATATCGAATGGTTTGCCTTCGAAACGAGCAGAGATCATTCTGTCATTTTTGTGATTGCATCCAAGTACTACACTTAGGACTCTTTTGTTGACCATGAGGCCTACTCCATTTCTTCTAAGGGATTCTTGCCCACAGTAGTAGACATAATGGTCATATGTGTTAAATTCACCCATTCCAGTCCATTTTAGTTCACTGATTCCTAAAATGTTGATGTTCACTCTTACCATCTCCTGTTTGAGCACTACCAATTTGTCTTTTTCATGGACCTAAATTCCTGGTTTGTATGCAATATTGCTCTTTACATGATTAGGATTCATTTTCATCACCAGTCATATCCACAATTGCGTGTTGATTTTGCTTTGGCTCCATCTCTTCATCTTTCTGAATTTCTTTCTCCACTGATCTCCAGTAGCATATTGGGCATGTACCGACCTGTGGAGTTCATCTTTCAGTGTTCTATCTTTTCATTTTTTCATATTATTCATGGGGTCCTCAATTTAAGAATACTGAAGTGGTTTGCCATTGCCTTCTCTAGTGGACCTTGTCTTGTAGAACTCTCCACCATGACCCGTCCATCTTGGGTAGCCCTACATGGCATGGCTCATAGTTTCATTGAGTTAGACAAGGCTGTGGCCCATGTGATCTGTTTGGTTTGTTTTCTGTGAATGTGGTTTTCATTCTGTCTGTCCTCTGATGGAGAAGGATATGGAAGGCTTATGGAAGCTTCCTGATGGGAGAGAGTGACTGAGGGGAAAAATGGATCTTATTCTGATGGGCAGGGCCTTGCTCAGTAAATCTTTAATCCAATTTTCTGTTGATGTTCGGGGCTATGTCCCCTCCCGGTTGTTTGACCTGGGGCCAAACTATGGTGGAGGTAATGAAGGTAGATGCGACCTCCTTTAAAAGTGTCCTGATCCTGCAGCAGGCCACTGCAGACCCACGCCTCCACCAGAGACTCCTGGACACTCACGGGCAAGTTTGGGTCAGTCTCTTGGAGGGTCACTCCTCCTTTCCCCTGGGTCCTGATGCACACAAGGTTTATTTGTGTGTGTGTGTTTCCCAGAGTCTGTTTCCTTGGTCTTGTGTAACTTTTGGCAGCTCTATAGTGGTGTTAATGGCGACCTCCTCCAAGAGGGCTTATGCCACATGCAGGTCTGCTGCACCCAGAGCCCCTGCCCCTGTGGCAGGCCACTGCTGACCCGTACCTCTGCAGGAGACACTCAAACACAGTTCTGGCTCAGTCTTTGTGGTGTCTCTGGGTCCTGGTGCCCACAAGCTTTGTTTGAGCCCTCCAAGAGTCACTGACAGGTACGGGGTTTGATTCTAAATGTGATTTCATCCCTTCTGCCATCTTGTTGGTACTTCTCCTTTGCCCTTGGACATAGGGTATCTTTTTTGGAATGGATCCAACATTCTTCTTTTGATGTCTGTTCAGCAGCAAGTTATAATTTTGGAGTTCTAGTAGGAGAAGATGAGTGCACATCCTTGTACTCTGCCATCTTGTAGACATCTGCAAGGTTGAGCAGGGAAACTCAAATATTCTCCACAAAGCAGGCTCATAAATTCCCAGA
This sequence comes from Bos mutus, assembly GCF_027580195.1. Taxonomy (NCBI): domain Eukaryota; kingdom Metazoa; phylum Chordata; class Mammalia; order Artiodactyla; family Bovidae; genus Bos; species Bos mutus. The sequence continues at coordinate 71,421,976 of NC_091631.1, read as the reverse complement.
ATGCCAACTCACCATGCAATCTCTAGGTCACTTTCAGTGCCACTCATCAAAGTATCAGTTGCTTCATTATAGTTTAAATCTAAGTATCTAACAATTCAGGGATCTGACATCTAACTTTAAAATAAAGATAGCTTATAGGTGAAAAAATTAGTACAATTTGTGCTAAAGTCCACTGGGAAAAAATTATAAGATGAAGCTAGTTTATTCCTGGGGCTCTGATACAATCTTCAAGGACAGACCTTGACAGATGGTGTTGTTTCAGGGAATTACATGCAAAAATGAGACTCTAACAAGAAATAATATTTCTCTATTTCTTTGGACTCACAGAACTAATTTTAATATTCCTTATATAAAATCCTAAAAATAAGGGATACTTCACCATGTTTGTGAGCTTAAAAATCTTTGTCTATTTTTTTTTCACTAACACTGAAATATATATTAATAATGTTCTTTTATAGTATTGGCATGGTGTTATCCTGCTAATATTTCTCACCTCAGTTAACCTGTTTTCACTTTCTAAAGGAAGCATATTACACTACCATATGTAAAATAGATAGCCAATGACTGCATGATTCATGAAACTCAAACCAAGGCTCTGTAACAACCTAGAGGAATGGGGAAATGTGTGATGTGGGAGGGACAGGACATATACCCTTGACTAATTCGTGTTGATGTATAGGTAGTAACCAAAGCAATATTGTAAAACAATTATCATTCAATTAAAAATAAATTAAAACACACACACACACGTTTGCATTGCAGAATAGTAATTATGATAATAACCTAATTCTTTCCAAACACAATTATTTTACCACAAGAGCTGATGACTTCCTGCACGTGAAACTTATATGAATTTTCATATCTTCTAATTTGCCTTAACTAGAATGAAGTTTGAATCTCATGTAACAAAGGAATGTTTGTGAAACAAGTCCAAAGCCCCACTCACAATTAAGGGGAGAGGGTCAACACAAGGGCATGAATCCCAGAGGCAGGGATTACTAGGGGCCATTTAAGAGTTGACTCACCACAATTCATAAACAAGGAGTCCCAAAGCCATACCTATGATTTACTTACAGAGATGTAATATTTTCCAATGAAATCATTCTGTCTAAAATTTAAGAGTATCTTCTCTGGTATTTCAACTTAACTGGACATGCAATTCAGCAGCTCTCCTAAGACTCTCTCTTCTCTTTGCCACATTTAATTATTTGCTTAGCTATAAATATCTTGGCAAAAGGTATTTTTCATTCCAAAATTCCATCTGGAGACATAAAAAGAAAAGCTCCCCTTTTGTAGTGGCAGTAGAAAAGCTACATTAAATAGCTACATTAACCCCCATTTATTAGACTCAACTCATATGTCCCCAGCTTGTGCTAATGAAATACTCCTCTCAGATTTGTTCTACCATGCATTTCTACACTCTCAAAGATAAATGAAAAATTCTATATTACTGATTTTACTTTTAAAAGCTGTCTTGGGGATTTTACATTTCATGGAGTTCTCATGCATATGGTTGAGCTGGCTCATATAAATGAGTATTTGAATTGGTATAAATGGTATTTGAATTGACTGTTGCATAAAACATGCTTGTTTTAAAACTACTTGTTTTAAACTTATTATCAAGAAAGTGATTTCTATGGAGATAAGCCTGGAATTTTCTTATAATAGGATAATCCCCAAACTTTATCTGTCTAGTTCATCATATAAACCATGGTAGCCAAGGTAACTCGGGAGCTGGGGGTTGTGTATGCCAAAAGTGCAGGATCACCTGTGAGTAATCATGATCTACATCACTGTAAAGACAAAACTGTGGAATCAAGAAAGCACAGAATGTCACAGCTGGAAATTTTAGATCTTCTAGCCCAATTCTGGGTGTATTATTCAAAGTTTTATGTGAATGATTTGATGTCTTATAGCTCATCGCCAAAGATCTACTGAAATACATTTGATATGATGGTGAGGAAATCAAAGTAGTTAAGCTCCAATCAAGTGAAGTGTGTATTTTTGTATTTCCCTCCCCCCCCGAGGAATGGTAAGATTTCAGCCATTTCACAATCAAATCTTGCTTTGTTGCTACATGACTTGAGTCAAGCCAACAGCATGTAACTTTTAAATAAGAGTTTTATGTGTAATACTTAATCAGAAACCATATAATCACATCTTGTGTTGATGTTTAGTCGCTAAGTTGTGTCCAGCTCTTTAGTGGCCCTATGGACTGTGGTCCACCAGGAACCTCTGTCCGTGGGATTTTCCAGGCAAGAATACTGGTGTGGGTTGCCATTTACTTTTCCTTTGACTCAGAGATCAAAACCACATCTCTTGTATTAACAAGCGGATTACAGGTGGATTCTTTACCACTGAGCCTCCAGGGAAGTCTCATAATCACACCTTATTTAAAAATTATTAAAGAGCATTTATTTCAGCTATTTCTCAATTTTCAAATATTTTGTGAACAATTTTTATATTAGTTTAATATGGTACATAAATGTAAAAACTAAAAACACTTATAACATTTTCCCATGTTTACATCTCCTACACCACAGTATATAGTTCCTTCTTAACTTCTTTCCAAGAGTTCCATCCAAAGTAGGGGAAAATGGGCCATTATTCTTGATTCTATCATTAGGAAGGAATTGAAAGGAAGCAACCCAGAAGAAGACAAAGAATTTTGTTTTTAAAATTTAGTTTTTACAGATTTTTAAATGTTACATCAGCATGGTAGCAGGATACAAAGTTAGCATACAGAAAACTGTTGTATTTCAATACAAAACTATTATTATATTCAATGTAAAGAAATATACTGTTAATTGTATTTCATTTAATCATGAAATATCAGGGAGAGAAAGTTAAAAAAAAGTCCTTTAAAATCTTCTAAAAGAATACCTAGGAAAAACTGACCAAGGAGACAAAGGACTTGAATGTTGAGAACTGCAAAAAATTGATAAAGGAAATTGAAGATGCTTCAAAGAAATTGAAAGATAACTCATGCTCTTGGATTAGAAAAATTAATACAGTTACATGTACACCCATGGCTGATTCATGTCAATATATGGCAAAAACCACTACAATATTATAATTAGCCTCCAATTAAAATAAATAAATTAATTTTTTTAAAAAAGCAAAAAAAAAATGCTGTATTACACACAAAAAGGTACATATTTAACATGATTCCTGTAAAATTACCCATGCCATTTTTTTCCCCACAGAGTTAGAACACAGAATCCTAAACTTTATTCAGAATCACAAATGATATAGAATTGCCAAAGCAATCCTGAGAAAAAGAACGAAACTGGAAGCATAACCCTCCTAGATTTCAGACAATACTACAAAGCTGCAGTAATCAAATCTGTGTGGTACTGGCGCAAAAACAAATACATGGATCAATGGAACAGAGAGAGACCAGAAGTAAACCCACACATCTGCAGTCCTTTCATCTTTGACAAAGGAGGCAAGAATATACAATGAGGAAAAGACATTCTCGTCAACAAGCAATGCTTGAAAAACTGAATAGCTACAGGGGAAAGAATGAAATTAGAATATTATCTAACACCATATAAAAAACAAACTCAAAAGAGATTAAACCCCTAAATGTAAAACTGGATACTATAAAACTCCTGGAGAAAACTATTGGCAAAACATTCTTTGACAGAAATCTCAGCAAAAAAATTTGGATCCATCTTCTAGAGTATTGGAAATAAAAACAAAAATAGACAAATAGGACCTAGTTAAACTTAAAAGCTTTTGTAAAGTAATGAAACTATAAATAAAATGAAAAGACACCTACAGAATGGGAGAAACTATTTGCAAATGATATGATCAATAAAGGATCAATTTCTGAAAGATACAAACACTCTCCAGGTACATCCATGTTGTTGCAAATGACAAAATTTCATTACTTTTTATGGCTGAGTAGTATTCAATTGTATATCTATATATACCACATCTTTTTTATTGATACTACTATCACTTCATGGGAAATAGATGGGGAAACAGTGGAAACAGTGTCAGACTTTATTTTTTTGGGCTCCAAAATCACTGCAGATGGTGACTGCAGCCATGAAATTAAAAGACGCTTACTCCTTGGAAGGAAAGTTATGACCAACCTAGATAGCATATTCAAAAGCAGAGACATTCCTTTGCCAACAAAGGTCCATCTAGTCAAGGCTATGGTTTTTCCAGTGGCCATGTATGGATGTGAGAGTTGGACTGTGAAGAAAGCTGAGCGCCGAAGAATTGATGCTTTTGAACTGTGGTGTTGGAAAAGACTCTTGAGAGTCCCTTGGACTGCAAGGAGATCCAACCAGTCCATTCTGAAGGAGATCAGCCCTGGGATTTCTTTGGAAGGAATGATGCTAAAGCTGAAACTCCAGTACTTTGGCCACCTCATGTGAAGAGTTGACTCATTGGAAAAGACTCTGATGCTGGGATGGGTTGGGGTCAGGAGGAGAAGGGGACGACAGAGGATGAGATGGCTGGATGGCATCACTGACTCTATGGACATGAGTTTGAGTGAACTCCGGGGGTAGATGATGGACAGGGAGGCCTGGCATGCTGTGATTCACGGGCTGGCAAAGAGTCGGACACGACTGAGCGACTGAACTGAACTGAACTGATTGATGAACACTTAGCTTGCGTCTGTATATTGGCTATTGTAAATGCTGGTAAAATTACTTAGTTTGCATTTTCCTGGTGATTAGTGATACAGAGCATATTTTAATGTGCCTGTTGGCCTTTTGTATGTTATCTTTGACTAGTCAATCTTCTGCCTATTTATTAATTGCTTGTTTTATTCATATCATGGATATCTTTATATATTTTAGATATTAACCCCTTATCATTTGTAGATATCATCTCCATTTCAATAGGTTGCCTTTTTATTTTGTGGATGATTTCTTTCACTCTGCAAATATTTTAAGTTTGATCAGGTTTCACTTGCTTATTTTTGTTTTCCTTGCCTGAGGAGACATATCCAAAAACTGTTGCGAAGACTAACTGCAATATGCATACTCCTACATTTTTTTTTTTTCTAGGAGTTTTAAGGTTACAGGTCTCATATTTAGGTGTTTAATCCATTTTGAGTTTATTTTTGTATATGGTGTGAGAAAACGTTTTAATTACATTTTATTTTTTCATGTAGCTGACCAGTTTTTCCAACACCACTTATTGAAGAGAGTGTCTTCCCATTGTATATTCTTGTCTCCTTTGTCACAGATTTATTGACCATATGTGTGAATTTGTTTCTGGGCTGTCTTTTTTGTTCCATTGGTCTATGTTTCTTTTTTTGTGCCAGTACCATACTGTTTTGATTGGTGCAGCTGAAGTCAGTTAGTGTGATATATCCAGCTTTGTTCTTTCTTCTCATGATTGCTTTGGTTATTCTGGGTCTTTTGCCAAACAAAAATGTAGGATTATTTGTTCTAGTTCTATAGAACATGTTATGATTATTTTGATACAGATTGCATTAAATTTGTCAATTGCTTTGGGTAAAATGCACATTTTAACACTATTCATTTCTCCAACCCATGAACACAAGAAAGATTTCCATTTCTTTCTATCATCTTTAATTCCCTTCATAAATATTTTCTCATTTTCAGAGTATAGGTCCTTCACCTCTTTGGTTAAATTTATTCCTAGGTATTTTTTTCTTTTTGATATGATGTATGTGGGATTGATTTTTCTTTTCTGCTTTCACTTTCTGATAGCTTATTACTAGTGTATAGAAATGTAATAGCATTCTGTATATTACTCATGTATCTTTCAAATTTAGTGGTTTATTAGTTCTATATTAGAAATGAAAGTGAAGTCACTCAGTTGTGTCCGACTCTTTGCTACCCTGTGGACTGTAGCCCACCAAGCTCCTCCATCCATGGGATTCTCCAGGCAAGAATACTGGAGTGATTTGCCATTTCCTTCTCTAGGGTATCTTCCTGACCCAGGGATCGAACGCAGGTCTCCCGCATTGCAGGCAGATGCTTTAACCTCTGAGCCACCTAAGTGGAATATTTGGGATTTTTTTATATATAATATTAGATCACCTGCAACTCTTTCCTTCCATTAAGGATGTTTTTTCATATCTGATTGCTGTGTCTAGAACTTCCAATGTTATGTTAAATAGAAATGGTGCGAGTGAGCATCCTTGTTTTGTTCCTGATCTCAGAGGAAAAGCTTTCAGCCTTTCACCGTTGAGTGTGACATTTACTATCGATTTTGCATAAGTGACGGTTATTAAATTGAGATATATTCCTTGTATACCCACTTTGTTGAGTTTTTGTCATGAAGTAGCTGTTGAATTATGTCAATTTTTTTTAACATCTATTGAGATGATAATGTGATTTTTATCCTTTGCTTAGCTAATGTGGTATATCACATTGAACTGATTTGAAATATCAAGACTTTCTTGTGTTTCTGAGGTAAATCCCACTTAATCATGGTATACAATTTTGTTTATATATTGTTGAAATATGCTTGCTAATATACTGTTCAGGATTTTTGCATCTATGTTCTTCGGGTACATGGGCCTATAATTATCCTTTTCTTTTCTTTTTTTTGTAGTGTTTTTGCCTGACTTTGGTATGGTATAATGGTAGTAACTCTTAGAATGAGTTTGGGAGTGTTGTTACTCTTCATTTTTTTTGCAATAGTTTAGGAGGGCTAGGTAGTAACTCTTCTTTAAATGTTTGGTGGAATTCCCTTGTGAAGCTGTATGGTCTTGACCTTTTAAAGGAGGAGTATTTTGAATACTGATTAATTTCAACACTTGCAATCAATCTCTTCAGATTATCTATTTCTTCAGATTCAGCCATGAGAAATTTTATGTTTCTATGCATTTACCATTTTTTTTTTAGGTTGTCCAGTTTATTAAAATGTATCTGCTACTAGTCTTTTATAAGCAGTTATTTCTACTATATCTGTTACAACTTCTTTTTCATTTCTAATTTTATTTGGATCCTCTCTCTTAAAAAAAAAACACACACACACACACAAAAAGTATATTTTTAAAGAACCAGCTCTCAGGTTCACTGACCTTTTAGGTTGTTTTTTTTAGTCTCAATTTTATTTATTTCTGCTCTGAGCTTTATAATTTTATTCTTTCTATTAACTTTGGGTTTTGTTAGTTCTTTTTATGGTTCTTTTAGATGGCTTCCCTGGTAGCTCAAACAATAAAGAATCTGTCTGCAATGCAGGAGACCCAGGTTTGATCCCTGGGTCAGGCAGGTCTCCTGGAGAAGGGAATGGCAACCTACTCCAGTATTCTTGCCTGGACAATTTCATGGACAGAGGAGCCTGGCAGGCTTAAGTCTATGGGGTCACAAAGAGAAGAACATAATAGCAATTAACACTTAGATGTATGGTTAAATAGTTTATTTGAAATTTTGTGTTTATTTCCCAAGGTAGGCTTTTATCACTGTATACTTCTCTCTCAGAACTGCTTTTGCTGCATCTGATACATTTTGGATTGTTGTGTTTTCATTTGTTCCTAAGAATTTTTTAATTTATTTGATTTCTTCAGTGATCCATTGGCTATTTGGTAGCATATTGTTTAGCCTCTGCATGTCTGTGTTTTTTGCAGTTTCATTCCCCTTAGTAGATAATTTCTAGTCTCACAGTGTTGTTGTCAGAAAAGATGATATGATTTCAGTCTCTTAAAGTTTTTTCATATTTGTTTTATAGCCCTGAATGTGATGTATCCTGGAGAAAGCTCCATATGAACTTGAGAAGAATGTGTATTCTGCTCTTTTTGGAAGGAATTTTCTGTAAATATATATTAAGTCCATCTGGTATTATGTGTCGCTTAAGACCACTGTTTCTGTATTGATTTTCTGTCTGTATTATCTGTCTGTTGATTTTGGTTAGATGATAAAGTCATATACTATTATTGTATCACTGTCAGTTCTCCCTTTATGTCTGTTAATATTTGCTTTATACATTTATTTTTTATTAATTTATTTTAATTAGAGGATAATTGCTTTACAAACTTGTGATGGTTTTTTGCGTTACAATAACATTCTCTGATAGTTCAGTTGGTAAAGAATCTGCCTGCAATGCAGGGGACCCCTGTTCAATTCCTGGGTCAGGAAGATCCCCTGGAGAATGGATAGGCTACCAATTTCAGTATTATTGGGCTTCCCTTGTGGCTCAGCTGGTAAAGAATCCACCTGCAATGTGGGAGACCTGAGTTCAATCCCTGTGTTGGGAAGATCCCCTGGAGAAGGGAAAGGCTACCCACTCCAGTATTCTGGCCTGGAGAATCCCATGGACTGTATATAGTCTATGGGGTTGCAAAGAGTTGAACAAGACTGAGTGACTTGCACTTTCACTATGAGTGAGCCATAGGTATACATATGTCCCCATCATCCTGAGTCCTGGTCCCACCTCCCTCCCTACCCTATCCCTCTAGGTTGTCCCAGAGTACTGGCTTTGGGTGTGCTGCTTCATGCATATAACTCACACTCGTCATCTGTTTTACATATGGCAATGTATATGCTTCAATGCTATTCTCTCAAATTTTTCCACACTTGTCTTCTCCCACTGAGTCCAAAATACTGTTCTTTACATCTGTGTCTCCTTTGTTGCCCTGCATTGTTGGCACTATCTTTCTAAATTTCTTATATATGTATTAGTATAAAGTATTTGTCTTTCTCTTTCTGACTTACTTCATTCTGTCTAATAGCCTCCAGGTTCATCCACCTCATTAGAAATGACTCAAATGCATTTCTTTTTATAGTTGAGTAAATTTCCTTTGTGTATATGTACCACAACTTCCTTATCCATTCATCTGTCCAATGGACATCTAGATTGCTTCCATGTCCTAACTACTGTAAAATAATGCTGCAGCGAACACTGGAGTACATGTGTCTATTTCAGTTATGGTTTCCTCAGTAGTATTGGTGAGTCATATGGCAGTTCTATTACCAGGTTTTTAAAGAATCTCCACACTGTTCTTCATAGTGGCTGTACCAGCTTGTATTCCCACCAACAGTGTAAAAGGGTTCCCTTTCTCCACACCCTCTCCAGCATTTATTGTTTATAGACTTTTTGATGATGGCCATTCTGACCGGTGTGAGATGATACCTCATCTTGTTTTGATTTGCACTTGTCTAATAATGAGTGATGTTTAACATTTTTTCACATGTTTATTAGCCACCTATGTGTCTTCTTTAGAGGAATGTCAGTTTAGGTCGTTTGCTCATTTTTTTGTTGGGGTTGTTCATTTTTCTGGTATTAAGATGCATAAGTGGCTTGTATATTTTGGAGATGAATACTTTGTCAGTTGTTTTGCTTGCTATTATTTTCACCCATACTGAGGGCTGTATTTCACCTTGCTTATAGTTTCCTTCACTGTGCAAAAGCTTTTAAGTTTAATTAGGTCCCATTTGTTTATTTTTGTTTTTATTTCCTTTACTCTGGGAGGTGGGTTATAGTGGATTTTGCTGTGATTTATGTCAGAGAGTGTCTGCCTGCTTTCCTCATAGACTTTTATAATTTCTGGTCTTACATTTAGGACTTTAATCCATTTTGAATTTATTTTTGTGTAGTAGTTTCATTCTTTTACAGGTATTTGAACAATTTTCCCAGCACCACTTGTTAGAGACTGTCTTTCCTCCATTGTATATTTTTGCCTCCTTTGTCAAAGATAAGGTGTCCATGGATGCATGGACTTACCTATGGATTTTCTATTTTGTTCAATTGATCTTTATTTCTGTCTTTGTGCCAGTACCAAACTGTCTTGATGACTAGATTTGCAGTACAGTCTGAAGTTAGGAAGATGATTCCTCCAATTCTATTATTCTTTCTCAATATTTCCTTGGCTATTTGGGGTCTTTTGTGTTTCCATATAAACTATGAAATTATTTGTTCTTGTTCTGTGAAAAATACTATTGATAGTTTGATAGGGATTGCATTGAATCTATAAATTGCTTTGGGTAATACACTCATTTTCACTATATTGATTCTTCCATTCCAGGAACATGGTATATTTCTCTGTCTGTGTCATCTTTGATTTCTTTCAGCAGTGTTTTATAGTTTTCTGTATATAGATCTTTTGTTTTTTAGGTACATTTATTTCCAAGTATTTTATTATTTTCGTTGCTATGGTGAATAGGATTGTTTCCTTAATTTCTCTTCCCGATTTTTCATTGTAAGCATATAAGAATGCAATGGATTTCTGTATATTAATTTTATTTCTGGGAACTTTACTATGTTCATTGATTAGCTCTAGTAATTTTCTGGTGGAGTCTTGATGTTTTTCTATGTAGAGGATCATGTCATCAGCAAGCAGTGAGTTTTACTTCTTTTTCAATCTGAATTCCTTTCATTTTTTTTTCTTCTCTGATTACTGTAGATGACTTCCAAAACTATGTGGGATAGTAGTGGTGGGAGTGGGCACCCTTGTCTTGTCCCTGATTTTGTAGAAATGCTTTCAATTTCCACCATTGAGGATAATGTTTCTGTGGGTTCGCTGTATATGGCTTTTATCATGTTGAGGTGTGTCCCTTTTATGCCTACTTTCTGGAGAGTTTTTATCATAAACACGTGTTGAATTTTGTCAAAGTCTTTTTCTGCATGTGTTGAAACAATAACATGGTTTTTATCTTTCAATTTGTTTATATGGTGTATCACATTGATTTGTGAATGTTGAAGATTCCTTGCATCCATGGAATAAAGTCCATTTAATCATGATGTATGATGTTATAATATGTTGGATTCTGTAGAATTTTGTTGAAGATTTTTGAACCTATGTTTCTCAGTGACATTGGCCTGTAGTTTTTTTGTGTGTGTGTGTGACATTTTTGTCTGGTTTTGTTATCAGAGTGATGGTGGCCTTGTAGAATGAGTTTGGGAATTTTCTTTCTTCTGCCATTTTCTGGAAGAGATTGGATAGGATATATGTTATCTCTGGGCTTTCATTTGTTGGAAGATTTTTGATTACAGTTTTGATTTCCATGCTTGTGATTGGTCTGTTCAAATTTTCTATTTCTTCCTGGTTCAGTTTTGAAAAAGGTTATAATTTTCTAAGAATTTGTCCATTTCTTCCAAGTTGTCCACCTTATTGACAAATAGTTGCTTATATTAGTCTCTTATGATGCTTTGTATTTCTGTGTTGTCTATTGTGATTTCTCCATTTTCATTTCTAATTTTATTCACTTGATTCTTCTCCCTTTTTTTCTTGATGAGTCTAGCTAATGGTTTGTCAGTCTTGCTTATCTTCTCAAAGAATCAGCTTTTAGTTTTATTGATCTTTGCTATTGTCCTCTGCATTTCTATGTCATTTATTTCTGCTCTGATTTTCCTGATTTCATTCTTTCTACTAACTTTGAGGTTTTTTGTCCTTTTTCTAGTTGCTTTAGGTGTAAGGTTAGGTTGTTTATTTGATGTTTTTCTTGTTTCTTGAGGTAGGCTTGCATTTTGATGAACTTCCCTCAGCACTGCTTTTACTGAATCCCATCAATTTGGGGTTGTCTTATTTTCATTTGTTTCTATGTGTATTTTGATTTCCTTTTTCATTTCTTCAGGCTTCCCTTGTGGCTCAGCTGGTAAAGAATCTGCCAGTGATGCTGGTGACCTGGGTTTGATCCCTGTACTGGTAAGATTCCCTGGAGAAGGGAAAGGCTACCCACTTCAGTGTTCTGGCCTGGAGAATTCCATGGACTGTATAGTCCATGGGGCTGCAAAGAGTTGGACACAACTGAGTGACTTTCACTTTCTTTCACTTTCAATTTTGATTTCTTCAGTGATCTGTTCATTATTTAGAAACATGTTAGTTAGCTTCCATGTGTTTGTGTTTTTATAGTTTTTTTTTTTTTTTTTTTTACCTGTGGTTGATATCTGATTTTAAGCATCATGATCAGAAATGATGCTTGAAATTATTTCAGTTTTTTAAAAATTACCAAAGCTTGATTTGTGGCCCAGGATGTAGTCTATCCTGGAGAATGTTCCATATGCATTTGAGAAAAAGGTGAAATCCATTGTTTTGGGGTTAAATTCCTGTAGATATTAGAGAAGGCAATGGCACCCCACCCCAGTACTCTTGCCTGGAAAACCCCGTGGACAGAGGAGCCTGGTAGGCTGCAGTCCATGGGGTCGCTAAGAGTCTGACAACTGAGCGACTTCACTTTCACTTTTCACTTTCATGCATTGGAGAAGGAAATGGCAACCCACTCCAGTGTTTTTGTCTGGAGAATCCCAAGGACAAGGGAGCCTGGTGGGCTGCTGTCTATGGGGTCACACAGAGTCGGACATGATTGAAGTAACTTAGCAGCAGCAGCAACAGCAGCCTGTAGATATGAATTAGGTCTGACTGGTCCAATGTATCATTTAAAGCTTATGTTTTCTTGTTAATTTTCTGTCTGGATGATCTGTCCATTGGTGGGAGTGGGGTATTAAAGTCCCCCACTAGTATTTTATTGTCAATTTCCTCTTTAATAGTTATTAGCATTTGCCTTATGTATTGAGGTTATCCTGTGTCAGGTGCATCTATATTTATAATTATTATATCTTCTTTTTGGATTGTTCCCTTGATCATCATGTAGTGTCCTTCTTTTCTCATATGACAGTCTTTATTTTAAAATCTATTTTACATGATATGAATATTGCTACATGAAATATCTTTTTCCACTCCCCCAATTTCAGTCAATATGTGTCCTTTGGTTTGAGGTGGGTCTCTTGTAGACATCATATATAGAAGTCTTATTTTTGTACCCATTTGGCCAGTCTTTGTCTTTTGGTTGAAGCATTTAATCCATTTACATTTAAGGTCACTATTGATAAGTATGATCCTGTTGCCATTTACTATTGTTTTGGGTTCATTTTTTATAAACCTTTTCTATGTTTCCTGTCTAGAGAAGATCTGTTAGCCTTTGTTGAAGAGCTGAATTGGTGGTGCTGATTTCTCTTAGCTTTTGATTATCTGTAAAGCTTTTGATTTCTCCTTTAATCTGAATGAGATTCTTTCTGGGTAGAGTAATCTTGGTTGTAGGTTTTCCCCTTTTATCACTTTAAGTAAATCCTCAAGTCCCTTCTGGCCTGCAGAGTTTCTGTTGAAAGATCAGCTGTAATTCTTACAGGTATTCCATTGTAGGTTATTTGTTGCTTTTCCCTTGTTGCTTTTAATATTTGTTCTTTGTATTTAATTTTCATTAGTTTGATTAATATGTGTCTTGGTGTGCTTCCTCTGGGTTTATCCTGTATGGGACTGTCTGGACTTCTTGGACTTGGGTGGCTATTTCCTTTTCCATTTTAGGGAAATTTTTGACTATTATCTCCTCAAATATTTTCTCAAGTGCTTTCCTTTTGTCTTCCTCTTCTGGGATGCCTATGATTCAAATATTGGAGCTTTAACATTGTCCCAGAGGTCTCTGAGGCTGTCCTTATTTCCTTTTATTCTTTTTTTATGCTCTGCTTCATTTATTTCCACCATTCTATCTTCCATGTCATTTATCCTTTCTTCTGTCTCAGTTACTCTATTGTTGGTTCCCTCCAGAGTGTTTTTAATCCCAGTTATTGCATTGCTCATTACTGATTGACTAGTCTTTATTTCTTCTAAGTCCTTGTTAAACATTTTGCACATTATCTGTATCTCCACTTTGTTTTCAAGATTTTGAATCATCTTACTGTCATTATTCTGAATCCTTTGTTCTGGAACTGAGCTTTATGCTTCTGGGTTTCAGTCCCAATCTGTTACACACTTCTCTGTCCACACAGCACAGAAGACAATACCCCTAGGTTAATGGTGAAACAACTATCTATAGCCAGAAACGCCCAAAGAGATTCACAGAGTTATATAAAGAAAGAAGAGGGAGGAAGGAGATAGAGGTGACAAGAAGCAGAGAAGAGAGAGTCAAAAGGGAAGAGAACAATCAAGCCAGTAATCAAATCCCTAAATGAAAATCGCTACTAAAATTAGACTCTTAGAGATACAAAATAACAAAAGATCAAAAGCAAATATTAAAAACTTAGAGTAAAAATTAGATTCTCAAAAGTATGATATTAAAAAACCCAAAATCAAACACAAAAATTAAAAACATACAAAATTTATTTCAAAAATAAGTTTGTTTTTTTTTTTGAAAGGTAAAAGTAGGCTATAAAAATAAAAGTTTAAGGAGTAATAAAGAACCTGTTAGGACAGTATGAGGGAAAAAAGAAAATGAAGAGAGGAAGAAAAGGAAAAATGAGGAAAAAAAAAGAAAACAAATAAGAAAAAAATTAAAAGAAAATTTTTAAAATAATAAAATTTTAAAAAAATTAAAAAATGATAATAATAAAGAAAAATATATCTAGGAATGTCTCTGGAGCTGTTGTGGGGTCAGTTCAATGTCAGACATTCCCTTGTTCTGGCTTGTACTTTTCTCAAAAGCTACAGCTCTCCGTCAAGTGCACAGTCTCAGTTTAACTGCAGGATTTTAATCAATTGCACATGCCACTTCTGGGGTGGTTCCCCCTTCATTTCTTCACTTAGGTTGGCCTCCTCTGTTTGCAAGTCTCTCTTCAGTGTCTGATCTCTGCCCTGACATGAGGGAGCCAAAATGGCCACTTATGAGGGATCACTTGCTCAGCTGTGCTGTGGAGGGGGAGGAACACTGCAAACAAACACCACTGACACGTGTGGGGGGTGTATGCAGGGGATGGACACACAGAGGTTGCCACAGCCCATTGTGGCATGCACTACCCAGGTCCCAGCTGCTCAGGCTCCCAGGTGCTCAGCAAGGACACAGTTCCAGTTGGGCTGTGCATCTCCTCAAGGGAGCTGCTCTCAGGCTGTGACACTCCTGGCAGATATGAACAGTCCAGGATCCCGGGAAGATGTGGTTAGTGACTGGTGGCCCACTCACAGCTTTGTGGGAGATGCAGTCTCTGGAGCTGAGATTGCAGTGGTGCCTTGCTTACTGCCGCTGGCTGTTGTGCACCCACTTCTCTGCCTCCGGGGAGGGTGGCAAAAGGTAGCCAGCTTGCTCTCCTCTAATGTTAACTAGGGTGCAGTCCTTTGTCCTGTGAGTGTGCCGGGGATCACAGTGCAGTGTTTGAACCTTCCCATGGGAAAGGTCCTTTGCTTTTGTTTCTCTGGGATTCCCATGGTTTGGGTTTTTCCCACTCTGTTTGTGCTATGTCATATTAGTCCCCTCAGCATGTCCTCATGGCATTCAACCCTGGTCCTTTCACTAAGAACTGATAATGCAGCCTGCACCTCCTCACCCAGACCCCACTTGCTGTGGGTGGATGTAAGCATGTGAGCTACTTCTCAGCTGGTAATTGATGCTCAGTGTGATTTATGTGGTGACTTTTTTCCAGTTATGCTGTCCTCTGAGATTTCAGAGTTGCCCACTGACCCTGCCTCTGATAGAGTTTGCTATTATGTGGAAACTTCTCCTCCTTCATGACTCCCTCCCCAGGATGGGTCTCCATTTGTATTTATTTTATTTTATTTATTTATTTATTTTACTTTACAATATTGTATTGGTTTTGCCATACATCAACATGCATCCACCATGGGTGTACACGTGTTCCCCATCCTGAACCCCCCTCCTGCCTCCCTCCCCATACCATCCCTCTGGGTCATCCCAGTGCACCAGCCCCAAGCTTCCTGTATCCTGCATCGAACCTGGACTGGTGATTCATTTCTTATATGATATTATACATGTTTTAATGCCATTCTCCCAAATCATCCCCCCACTCCCTCTCCCACAGAGTCCAAAAGACTGTTCTATACATCAGTGTCTCTTTTGCTGTCTCAAATACAGGGTTGTCAGTGCCATCTTTCTAAAGTCCATATATATGCATTAGTATACTGTATTGGTGTTTTTCTTTCTGGCTTACTTCACTCTATAATCAGCTCCAGTTTCGTCCACCTTATTAGAACAGACTCAAATGTATTCTTTTTAATGGCTGAGTAATACTCTATTGTGTATATATACCACAGCTTTCTTATCCATTCATTTGCTGATGACATCTAGGTTGCTTCCATGTCCTGGCTATTATAAGCAGTGCTGCGATGAACATTGGGGTACACGTGTCTCTTTCAATTCTGTTTTCCTCAGTGTGTATGCCCACCAGTGGGATTGCTGGGTCATATGGCAGTTCTATTTCCAGTTTTTTTAAGGAATCTCCACACTGTTCTCCATAGTGGCTGTACTAGTTTGCATTCCCACCAACAGTGTAAGAGGTTTCCCTTTTCTCCACATCCTCTCCAGCATTTATTGCTTATAGACTTTTGGATAGCAGCCATTCTGACTGGCGTGAAATGGTACCTCATTGTGGTTTTGATTTGCATTTCTCTGATAATGAGTGATGTTGAGCATCTTTTCATGTGTTTGTTATCCATCTATATGTCTTCTAGGAGAAATGTCTATTTAGGTCTCCATTTGTAAATGCTTTGTCTCCCTTTTCATCTTTATCCTTTGTCCTACCTCTATTCTAAGACATTGGTTTGCCTGTCTGGGTACCTGGGGTCATCTGCCAGCAACCAGAAATAGTTTTGTAAAAGCTGCCCGACATGCGGGTGATCTTTTGATGTGTTTGTGGGAGAGAAAGTGGTCTCCCCATCCTATTCCTCCACTATCTTCTCCCCTTCCTCTGCGGCTCCAATATTAGGTGCATATATGTTTAAGAATGTTATATCCTTTTCTTGGATTATATCATTGTATTATATCTTTCTTTGTCTTTTATTATAGACTTGGTTTTAAAATCTATTTTGTCTGATATGAGTATTGCTATCCCAGCTTTATTTTTGTCTTTGTTTGCATGAAAGATCTTTTTCTTTCCCTCACTTTCATTCTCTGTATATTTTTAGCTTTGTGGTGAATCTTTCACAGGCAGCGTGTAGATGGGTCCTTAAAAAAAAAAATCCAATTAGCTACCCAATATCTTTTGATAGTCTACTGAGATTTAAAATGATTCTTCATAGGTATGTAATTATTTCAATTTTATTACTTGTTTTCTAGAGCTTTTTGAAATTCTTCTCTTTCAGTCTCTTCCACTGTGATTTGATGATTTTAATGTTATCTTCGGGTCTCTTTCTCTTTAACTTCTGTGTATCTATTTTAAGCTTTTGATTTTTGGTTACTTTAAAGTTCATATTCATCAACCTATAACATACCTACTTGTATTATATTGATAGTCATTTAAGTTCGAACACATTCTAACATATTTACATTTTTTACCCCCTGTCTTTTATGTTTTGTGTTTTTTATGTTATATTTTACATCTTCATTCTTATTCCTTAACTGTTTATTTTGGTTATAGATGAGTTTATAATTTTTGTCCTTAATTTTAGTATTGGCTTATTTAAATTGTTGATCAACTGCCTTTCCTATATTTTTACCTTTAATAGTGAAGATTTCCCCTTCCTGTGTTTTCTTGTTTCTTGATATAGACTTTTATTTTTCACTTGAAGAAGAACCATTAGCATTTCTTGTAGTGCTACTATAGTGATGATGTACTCTTTTAGTTTTTGCTTGAATGGGAGACTATTTCTTCTTCAACTTTGAATGATAAACTTGGTGGATAAAACATCGTAGGTGGCAGGTTTTTTTCATTCCTCACTTTAAATGTGCCATCCCCTTTTAGTCTGTAGTGTCTCTGCTGAAAAGTAGGCTGACAGCCTTATATAAGGGAGTTCCTTCGTGTATTATTCTTTGCTTTTCTCTTGCTGCCTTCAGAGTTCTTTGTATTTTTTAATTTGCCAATTTAATCACAATATGTATAGGCATTCCATCTCTTTGGGTTCATCTTGTTTGAGACTCTCTGTAATTCTTGAAACTGGATATCTGTTTCCTTCCTCAGGTTAGGGTAGTTTTCAGCTATAATTTCATCAGATATATCATATGTCCCCTTCTCTCTCTCTTCTGCTTCTGGGGCTCATGTAAGGCAAGCATTGGTATGCTTGATGTTGTCCCAGAGTTCCCTTAGAGTATTCTCCTTCTTTAAAATTTGTTTTTCTTTTTGCCGTTCTGGTTGGGTCATTTCCACTATTCTATCTTCCAGATCATTTATGCATTATTTTATATCACCTAATCTGCTGTTAATACTTTGTAGTGTATTTTTCTGTTATTGTATTCTTCATCTCTGATTGATTCCTTTAAAAAGTATTTTATAGATCTTTGCTGAAGTTCTCACTGTGTTCCTCTATTTTTTCCCCCAAATTTAGTTAGCATTTTTATTACTGTCACTTTGAACTCTTTAAGGGGTAAATTATTTATCTCTGACAAATGGGTGTTCTAAAAATTTGTTCTTTTATTTGAAACATATTCCTCTGTCTTCTCTCTCTCTCTCTTAAATTTCTCTGTTTGTTCTTTGAAATTAGTTGTGGTCTTGACTGTATGTGCTTGTATAGGTGCATTTATATGCAGTCTATGTATGCCTGGTGGCTTTGGTGGGAGAACTGAATCTGAAGTGAGCATGAATTTCAAGTTTTCCTGTGGTGTGCTGGTGGCCACTGCCTTGATGGGAGGTAGGCCTGGAGTCTGAGGAGCTAGAGACATAGCTAGTAGGAGCCAGGACTTTTCCTAGGCTCAATGGCAGTCAATGCCTTATTGGATGGGAGGAGGGAGTGGGGGGCTGGAACAGGAGCTCTTCAGGATTTGAGCTTCTTCCAGGCATGATGGTAGTCTTTTCCTTGGTTGGCAGTGTGGCTGTGGCCCATGGAATTGAAGCTGCCCTTCAGAGCTGCACTGGGTCTCAGCTTTGGCTACAGGTAGAGTTGGGTCCTGAGCTGGCTCAGCTATATCCCTGATACTTGAGTGCTCATGATGGCAATGTTATCTCTGCACTGGCTAGAGGCAGTGGCAAGCCCAAGGTGGCTTTGCTCATTTCTCGTTGCATGCACACACTTTGGCAATGGTGATCTCCACCTTAGTGGGAGCAGTACTGGAGCAGGAGCCTTACAGTCTGGAGTGTGCCCTGAGATGTTCATGGAAGGCCAGTCAGAGCTCTAAGCAGTTTTCAATTTTCTTTCCTTGCATTGGGACTAAGAGCAATCAAGTCTGTACTTACATTCTTCAAGAGTAGAGTGTTTCTTGCAACCCTCTGATTAGCCCCATTGCTTTTCAAACCTGCTAAACAGGCTTGTATTCCTTCTGTCAGATACCAAAGGTGGGGTGCCTAATATGGGGCTCAAACACCAAGTTTCTTAAGGATGATCTCTGAGCCTATGTATTTTTTCCTCTTCTGGGTCACCCACTAGGCCCACTAGGAGTATAAGTCTCAATTAGATTGCTTCTCTTCTCTTCTTACAAGAATCTGTGTTGCTCCTCTTTACAGCCTTGGTTTTTGAAAAAGCCATTTTTCAGGTCTTCATGTAACACTCAGCAAGAATTTCTGTATATGTAGTTGTTGTTTTGATGTGTTCTTTGGTAAAAGTGTGACTTCCCTGGTGGCTCAGATGGTAAAGAGTCTGCCTGCAATATGGGAGACCTGCGTTTGATCCTTGAGTTGGGAAAATCTCCTGGAGAAGGAAATGAAAACCCATTCTGGTATTCTTACCTGGAGAATCCCATGGATGGAGGAGCCTGGCTGGCTATAGTCCATGGGGTCACAAAGAGTCGGATATGACTGAGCAACTTCACTTTCACGTTTTCTTTGGTAAAAGTGAGCTCAGGATTTTCCTATTTTGTCATCTTGATCCCTCCTCTGAATGTACAATAATTTATCTAACTTTTCCCCCAATTCATTGATAGAGATTCAGAGTGTCTTCAGTTTTTCTCTATTATTTTCATGTGAGCTTCTTTTCAATGTAATGTAATCTGCTTTTACAACAAGTAATTCAAAATCTTCAGTGGATAACTTCACATTACTCTGATTGAAAAGACAATGAATTCATCAAAAATATTTCTTTAGTAGCTGCCATGTGCTGAGAAAGCACATAACTATGTACTTGGGAATCATAAAAATATAATAGAGAGGTTTACCCTTAGAAACTTATAATGTAATAGATTGCTTTAAAGAGTGATGTGTTCAAGGTCTTGAACTTAATGATTCTAATCTTGTGTTTTGATTTAGAATCACTATTCAGTGCTGTCTTTCTGAACAACTTATCTACGTGGGTAAAGATTAATAATCATAAATTAATTATCTATTGTTATCTATCACATTACACAGATTCAGCAGATTAAAATAAGAACACATTTATTATTAATAGCCTGTGTGTCAGGAATTTGCACAAGGCTTACCAGTCTGCTTGGCTTTGAGGTCTCTCATAAGGTCACAATCAAAATCTCAATCAAGGGTCTCGCCTGAGACTTTAAAGAGGAAGGATTGGGTACTAAGCTCATGTGTTTATTAGCAGGGCCCAGTTCCTTGTGAATTTCATACTAAGTGATTCATCTCCGTTTCTGGTGTTGGTTGGATGTTTCCCTCTAATTCTGGCCATGCAGACCTCTTCATATGGTGGTTAATGAAGGGAAGCAGAGTTGTCCCCCCCAGAAAAGTCATTTTGTCATAAGGATTCTCTTGAGTTGAAGACAATTGAGAAGAAGCATATATTCACTGCCAATATGCTCATTGTCCTCCCCCTATTTGCCTAAAAGCAAGACATCAAATTTTAAAGGTGTCTCCCCTCTCTTTTCTACCAGGAAGGATAGAAATTAATCATGGGAGACAACATAGATCCTTATCAGCCCAGAGACTGCCCCAAAGGAATCCACATGATAAACTGCACTAACTAGCCCTTATCATCCATTACTTCCTTCATTTATTTACTTTCCCACACTTTTCTGTCCCAGAAACTCAGCTTCCTTTTCCTTTGTCTTTTCACTTCTCTAAAAACTCATTATTCTTTTGTTAAAACGCTATATAAGCCCCACTCTTAACCATCCCTTTGAGTCACTCATCACTGAGCATTCCCACATGAATGCATGATACATGCAAGTGTTAATAAACTTTTGCTTGTTTTTCTGTTGTTAATCTGTCTTGTCTAACTTGTAGAGCTCTAGCTGGAAAATTTAGGATGGTAGAGGGAAAACGTTGTTTTCCTCCTATACTTATTTCATCAAAGCTGGCATGAGAGAATCAATAAAGAATGTCTGCCAGCAAGATGGAAATTACAATCTTAGGTAACAAAATCACAAAGTAATATTCCTTCATCTTGGTTGCATTCTGTTGGATAGAAACAAGTCTCACTCAATAGGAGGGGATTACACAGGAGTGTGAATACCAAAAGATGTGAGTCATGGGGTGATGGGGCATTTTAGAGTCTGCTCACCACAATTCACAAGCAAAAAGTGTGGCAAAGCTTTATCTTGTGATTAAATTCTAGAGGTACAAGTAACATGCATAATAATTGTTAAACCAGATAAGGCACTGTGCAAAATTAGGTGACAAACTATTTGCATGGCTTAGCCCAAATTGCATTACCTCTCTGGATGCATTTTTTTTATCTGTTACAATAGATAATGGGGTTAGAGGACAGATAAGGTCCTAAACCTCTATGGTTACAAAATTACTTAACTATTGAGCCTCAGTTTTTGTATCTACAACATCTTATGAATTATTACTATCTTTTGGGATGAATACAAGGTCAAAGAATCTGTAAATAGTAGGAACTCAAAAGCTTTGAGATATTTTTATTCACAAAAGCCATTAAAATATTCACAATGTAACTAACAATATTTTCTTTGTGATATGTAAGATGCTGATTTAAGGTCCATTTCAGAAATTGCCTCCTGCTCTTTGTAAAACACAAATACAGATCTCTGAGCAATGGAAAGCCACTTCAGTGCAGGCTATTGGCATGAGGTCATGAACACTTTTAAAGAGTTTTGTGCCGTCTGAGAACAGAGAGAAAAGAATTAGAAAATATTTTTCTGTTTCACCCACAAAGCTGAACCACTCTCTAGATGCAAGTACCCAGATACTTTCAAGCTAAAGGTACACAAAATAGGGGCCAGTAAAATTTAAGGGATTATATATTAGTAGACTTATAATCAAGAGATTCACTAGAAACAGCTATAAAGCCACAATATTTGAATAGAAAGACAGTGAAGAAAAAAGCATGCTTTGCATTGGCAAGTCCTGAAGAGAGAGGAACATTGGATTCTATCAAAACAAAAGAAGAAACTGCTCATACAACATCTGAATAAGCAAGTGGAACAAAATCTGCCTAAAACAGAAGCAAAACAAATGGAAATTATTCTACTGGGGCATTTCAACACATTCTTTTTGGATGAATTCTTAAACTTGGAGCTAGTGTGAAAGAATGCATACAAATAAGTTTTAAGAAAAAAAACTCCACTTCCAAATCATTATTCTTTTACAAATTACCAGTTTTTCTAAATGGTACTCTCCAGAAAGTTCTTTTGACCTTCCCATCATGTCAATCAAAGTTAAGTTTCATCCTGAATTTGAGATTTGATTGCATTTGCTTTCCTTAATCATACCTCTGGATAATAAACATGCAATCTCTTTCTGTATGTGTTTCTGAACTTCCTTTGTCTTTCTTTTTGTTTTATCCCTTGAGTTCTGCCATCCTGATTTATTGAAAGATATTTGAAATGACACTTTGAACTTTTGCAATTGAAGAATAATTCTTCCTGAATCTTCTTGGGGTATCAGGAGAAGCCTGTTCTCCTTGCAGGACTGCATGCACCAAGTAGCTTCCTACACCAGGTCTCAGAGCCCAGGACAGGGCAGCACATCCCTTAAGTTTGCAGTGGGTGCAGACAGTGGCCTTTATGTTGTCTTCATGTCTACAAATCTAAGGCAGCTCTATTGGATGGGAAGCTATAAGGAGGCAGTGTTCCCATGAGAAGTTGCATGAATCTGAACAGTCCCAAACAAGCACCACTCAAACAGCAGAGTGCCTTTTATACTGCCTAGGTCCACACAGGCTCACTAGGATCAGATTTTGGCATTTTATGGATATGCTGTCAAAGGGACCAGCTATTGGTCTTGGAAAGGTCAACAAGGATGGTTAAGGTCTTGATTTAAAATGAGACAAATACCAGAGTTTAAGATTAAGAACAGAGCTTTGGAGTTCAGGGATTTCTATGGATGTGAATCACGCATCTGATGCATGTGATTGCAGTCATCTCACATGCTAGCAGAGTAATGCTCAAAGTTCCCCAAACCAGGCTTCAACAGTACATGGACTGTGAACTTCCTGATGTTCAAGCTGGATTTAGAAAAGGCAGAGGAACCAGAGATCAAATTGCCAATATCCATTGGATCATAGAAAAAACAAGAGTTCCAAAAAAAACATCTACTTCTGATTTATTGACTACACCAAAGCCTTTGACAGTGTGGATCACAACAAACCATGAAAAATTCTTCAAGAGATGGGAATACCAGACCACCTTACCTTCCTCCTGAGAAATCCGTGTGCAGGTCAAGAAGCAACAGTTGGAACCAGACATGGAACAATGGACTGGTTCCAAATTGGGAAAGGAGTATATCAAGGCTGTAAATTGTCACCCTGCTTATTTAACTTATATGCAGAGTGAATTATGTGAAATGCCAGGCTGAATGAAGCACAAGTTGGAATCAAGATTGCTGGGAGAAATATCAATAACCTCAGATACACAGATGACACCACCTTTATGACAGAAAGGGAAGAAGAACTAAAGAGCCTCTTGATGAAAGTGAAAGAGGAGAGTGTAAAAGCTGGCTTAAAACTCAGCATTCAAAAAACTACGATGATGGCATCTGGTCCCATTACTTCATGGCAAATAGATGGGGAAATAATGAAAACAGTGAGAGACTTCATTTTGGGGGGCTCCAAAATCACTGCAGATAGTGACTACACCCATGAAACTAAAAGATGCTTGCTCCTTGGAAGAAAAGCTATGACCAACTTAAACATCATATTAAAAAGCAGAGACATTGCTGACAAATGTCCATTTGGTCAAACCTACGAACAAAGATAGTAGAGGTGATGGAATTCCAGTTGAGCTATTTCAAATCCTGAAAGATGATGCTGTGAAAGTGCTGCACTCCATATGCCAGCAAATTTGGAAAACTCAGCAGTGGCCACAGGACTGGAAAAGGTCAGTTTTCATTCCAATCTCAAAGAAAGGCAATGCCAAAGAATGCTCAAACTGCCACACAATTGCACTCATCTCACATGCTAGTAAAGTAATGCTCAAATTTCTCTAAGCCAGGCTTCAGCAATACATGAACCATGAACTTCCAGATGTTCAAGCTGGATTTAGAAAAGGCAGAGGAACCAGAAATCAAGTTGCCAACATCTGCTGGATCATCAAAAATGCAAGAGAGTTCCAGAAAAACATCTATTTCTGCTTTCTTGACTATGCCAAAGCCTTGACTGTGTGGATCACAATCAACTGTGGAAAATTCTGAAAGAGATGGGAATACCAGACCACCTGACCTGCCTCTTGAGAAACCTATATGCAGGTCAGGAAGCAACAGTTACAACTAGACATGGGACAACAGACTGGCTGCAAATAGGAAAAGGAGTATGTCAAAGCTGTATATTGTCACCCTGCTTATTTAACTTCTATGCAGAGTACATCATGAGAAACGCTGGACTGGAAGAAGCACAAGCTGGACTCAAGACGGGCAGGAGGAATATCAATAACCTCAGAAATGCAGATGACACCACCCTTATGGCAGAAAGTGAAGAGGAACTAAAAAGCCTCTTGATGAAGTGAAAATGGAAAGTGAAAAAGTTGGCTTAAAGCTCAACATTCAGAAGATGAAGATCATGGCATCTGGTCCCATCACTTCATGGGAAACAGATGGGGAAACAGTGGAAACAGTGTCAGACTTCATTTTGGGGGGCTCCAAAATCACTGCAGATGGTGACTGCAGCCATGAAATTAAAAGACGCTTACTCCTTGGAAGCAAAGTTATGACCAACCTAGATAGCATATTGAAAAGCAGAGACATTACTTTGCCAAAAAAGGTCCGTCTAGTCAAGGCTATGGTTTTTCCAGTGGTCATGTATGGATGTGAGATTTGGACTGTGAATAAAACTGAGCACCGAACAATTGATGCTTTTGAACTGTGGTGTTGGAGAAGACTCTTGAGAGTCCCTTGGACTACAAGGAGATCCAACCAGTCCATTCTGAAGGAGATCCAACCAGTCCATTCTGAAGGAGATCAGCCCTGGGATTTCTTTGGAAGGAATGATGCTAAATCTGAAACTCCAGTACTTTGGCCACCTCATGTGAAGAGTTGACTCACTGGAAAAGACTCTGATGCTGGGAGGGATTGGGGGCAGGAGGAGAAGGGCATGACAGAGGATGAGATGGCTGGATGTCATCATTAACTCAATGGACGTGAGTCTGAGTGAACTCCAAGAGTTGGTGGTGGACAGGGAGGCCTGGCGTGCTGTGATTCATGGGGTCACAAAGAGTCGGACATGACTGAGCGACTGAACTGAACTGAACTGATGGTTTTTCCAGTAGTCATGTATGGATGTGGGAAATGGACTATAAAGAAAGCTGAACACTGAAGAATTCATGCTTTTGAACTGTGGTGTTGGAGAAGACTCTTGAGAGTCCGCTGGACTGCAAGGAGCTCATAGCAGTCCATCCTAAGGAAATCAGTCCTGAATATTCATTGGAATGGCTGATACTGAAGCTGCAAATCCAATACATTGGCCACCTGATGGGAAGAACTGACTCATTTGAAAAGACCCTGATGCTGGGAAAGGTTGAAGGCAGGAGGAGAAGGGGACGACATAGGATGAGATGGTTGGATGACATCACCAACTCAATGGACATGAGTTTGAGCAAGCTCTGAAAGTTGGTGATGGACAGGGAAGCCTGCTATGCTGCAGTCCATGGGGTCACAAAGAGTCAGACACGACTGAGTGACTGAACTGAACTGAATTGTAGATCTTGTTAATATGCAGATTCAGATACAGTGGTTCTGGAAGAGGTCTGAAGTTTGAGGTTTGGCATTTCTAGCAGGATCCCGGCTGACTACACTTGGAGTAGTAAGGGTCTGTTTACCCCCTGATTTTCCAAGTGGTTGAGCAAGTTGCTGAGAGTCAAGTTGATAGCAACAGAGCCAGTGAAACCAAGCAAGACCCTGTGGGGGTACAAATCCCTTCTGTGTCCCTCATTCCTGTTTGTAGGAAATAGGCTTCATTCTGCCTCTTTGACTTTCCCTAAGTTCCAAGGACAAGTTCAAAGAGTTGCTAATCAGGGAAGGAAGAGGATGCAGAGACAAGGGAGGAGCAGTCAAGAAACAATAGTGCAGCCTTTGGCAGGGTCTTGGTTCCTCCACAAGGAATATGTATAGCAGTGTCTCTAGCTCTTCTGCAGAAAAAAGGCCCCCTCCCAGATGGAGGATGGTACAGTTTAGGCTGAGCTCAAGATTGGCACCCCACTCCAGTACTCTTGCCTGGAAAATCCCATGGACGGAAGGGCCTGGTGGGCTGCAGTCCATGGGGTCGCTGAGGGTTGGACACGACTGAGCGACTTCACTTTATATTTTCACTTTCATGCATTGGAGAAGGAAATGGCAGCCCACTCCAGTGTTCTTGCCTGGAGAATCCCAGGGATGGGGGAGCCTGGTGGACTGCCATCTATGGGGTTGCATAGAGTTGGACACGACTGAAGCGACTTAGCAGCAGCAGCAGCAAGATTCCTGAGAACACTGCCCTGTTATCTCACCATCAACCAGTCAGAAGAAAGTCATGTACCTTTCAGCTCTCACCCCAAATTTTAACTGTAAATACCCTGCCCCCCCACTGCCAAAACTATTAGGGAATTCAGGGTTTTTGAGTTTGTGCCATTTGTTCTCCTTACTTGGCCTTGCAATAAATTTTTCTCTGCTCTAAACTCTGATGTTTCAGTTTATATGGCCTTATGTTTGTAGGGCACATGAAATTTGTTCGGTAGCACCAGAGCTATAAACTAGATTTACTGGTTCTGAAACTGAGTGGGGCCTGGGCACAGAGGCTTCTTTTTGTCCCTCAATTCTTGTAGGCCGTACTCCAGCCTCCATGACCTTCTCTGAGTTCCAAAGGCAGATTTGAATAGTTGCTCATGAAGGGAGGGACAGCCAAGAAACAACCTGAGACAAGATTAAAAGGACCAGAAAAGCTCATCAAGGTTAGGAGATCTGACCACCAGAGACCCTAAAGTGAAGTGAAGTCGCTCAGTCGCGTCCGACTCTTTGTGACCCCATGGACTGTAGCCTGCCAGGCTCCTCTGTCCATGGGATTTTCCAGGCAAGAATACTGGAGTGGTTGCCATTTCCTTCTCCAGGGGATCTGCCCAACCCAGGGATTGAACCTGGGTCTCTTGCATTGTAGGCAGACGCTTTGCCATCTGAGCCACCAGGGAAGTCCCTGTACACACCCTAATCCTATTAGCAACCCCAGCATTGATACATTGTTAAAAAACTCATCATCATGTCTCCAGGGTTAGGACACAAAGTTTTTCTAGGCAGGAGTCCACTGTGTCCCCCTTTGCCTGGCAAAGTAATAAGCCCAGTCCTTTTCTATTTCATCCAAAACTGTGTCTCTAAGATTCAATTCAGCTCTGATGTATTGCACAGAAAAGCTGAGCTTTCAGCAACAGTTTTCAGTAAAACACACTTCTTCAAATATTTTATAACACTCTCTCTTCCCTGATAACATCCTCAATATTAGCATCATTAAATTTTAATATATGTAGATTTTAAAGGCATCCAATTTACTAATTAAAGCCAGAGGGTGTGAATTTTAATCTTTGGAGAATTTTATTTCAGTCATATCTCTTTTTCTTTTTTTTCCCTTGCAAGGTAGTTTTGGGTTTTTGTATTTTCCTTAACCAACAGTTTCTTGATCCTTTTGGAATCCCTTAGTTAATTCTTTTGAAATCCCTTAGTTAATCTTATGGGAAAAAAGTTTAGGAAAATAAACTATATGCCACTTTCATGAAACAGATCTTCAATAAGCCACAAAGCTGAAAGCCTCCATATTTTATACCTGGGTTTCCTTCTTGTACATGATAGTCAGTACATAAACAAGAAGAAGGACAGTGAATGAGAACAATAAAGACTGGAAAGATGCCAAGTTTGTAACTAGGATATCCCTCCATCCATCTCAGGAGCAAATGAACATACAGAGGTGAAAAGCTTTGAAAGGTATATATGTAAATGCCAGATCTAAAGCAGAAGTAAAAACTGCACCACGCAAATTGGAACTCAATTTGAACCCAGTGAATACTCAGACTGGGACTTGAACCCACTGTCGTATAGTTGAAATCACACACCTGTTCTCAGGACTTAATGAAGCTCAGTTTCTTTATGTCTCAACCCAGAAGGAATTTGGCAAAAGGCAAAGTGATAGGTAAGAAGTAGATTTATCGACAGAGAGAGACACTCCATAGATAGATTGTGGAACTATCTCAGAAGGCAAGAGGCCCTGGCAGACATACTTTCCACAGACAGACTGTGGTTCGTCTCTAAAGGTGAGAATGGCTTTGAAATATGGGGTGGTTAGTTTTTATGGGCTGGGTAATTTCACAGACTAATTTTCATCGACTAATAAAATACCAGCTATTTTGGAGAATAGGCAGGGGTTTCCAGAATTTGGACCACTGCCCACTCTTTGACCTTTATGGTTGACTTTGGAACTCTCATGGGGCCTGTGGGTCTGTTATTTAGCATATGCTAATGTATTACAATAAGCATATCATCTGGCTCAAAGTCTACTGAAAAGTGAATCTTCTGCCCTTCTGAGTCTAATCGGTTCTAACCAGCTTATGTCACATCCACAACGGGTGTCATTCTTTAAAAAACTGTGCCATTGCCATGTCTCCTTCCCTCTTGTCTCAGAAGGAGGGAAAGATAAACTAGAACTCCATATCCTGGTGTGGAATCGCATACCAACTCTCAGAAAGAACAAAGTTTATTTGAACTATTTGGCTTGAGTGCACTGGTTGTCCAAACATCCAACGATTTAAGCATTTGCATGTCAAGCATTACCCTGAAGAAGGGCTGGTTGCTCTTCTCAGCAAGGGAAGTCCCCCCTTTTCCCAAAGGGTCCAGCCTAATTCCTACAAAGGGGCACACACTGATAAAGCGTTGAAAGTGATTTTCTGGGTCACGTTCTGCGTTACAAATATAGATTCAACCAGAAAAGTAAGCCTTAAATTGCTTACTCTTTTTTGTAACTTCAGTTCCCTTTGCTGCTGCCTAGATTGTTACACAAGCAAATAAATCCTTTTAATTGGCCCACCCCTGGGGCAAACAGCTCACCCCAGTAAGTAATCATGTGGAAGACTGGAGACTGAGGAGGTGGGGTGCCTCCTGCTGAACAATCTTTGCTTTTATTTTACCAACTGATTTTAAAAGGCAGCATTGTAACTTGGCATTAAATATTTAAGAATGATATTAAGGTAAGATTGATTCATTTAACAGGCATAATGGAGTAGGGAAGCCACATGGAGTGAGTAAAGGGCTTCACAGTGGGAAATCTATGCTAGTAGGCATCAATCTGCACCTGGTAATGGCCATGAAAAGGCTCGCCATCTAGCTATTTAAATAAATTGATGTGCAATTCATCTGCTGTTTAGAGCTATTGGAAATGCACGACACTATTTCTTGGCAAGCATCCCAATTAAGTCCTGGGTCATTTATCAGAGTGCCAAGTGTAGTTCAAGTTGCTACCAAGCTTTTACCATTTACCAAAATGGCAATTTGTTCTAAAAGGGGCTACAGGGGATAGAGGGAACTGCAAGATGTGGTAGAAAAAGACACTGGACTCCATTGAGACAACTGCAATGGGGCTCTGACTTCTCCACTAATCAGCATGTGTTATTGACTCTCCTCGTAGTTGTTTCTTTGTCTCTATAATGGGGAGAATAATATGCCTGCTTTACTTACTTGTGAGGCACAAAATAAGATAGTAAAAGTGAAAGTGCATTTCAGTTAAAAATTGCTATTGAAAATTATGAGTGATAGCTAACAGCGTAATTCTTGCATGGGCTCCGTGAGTGCCTGCCATTTTTTTCCCCTGGACTTGTCCACTGTTCCCTCTCCTCCCTTTTCTTGTTTGGATCAGACAGTCTCAGAGCTGGGAGGACGATAAAAGTGTCAACCTTTTAAAAGGCTCACACCTTATGAGATACATAGGTTTGTATTTCTTGGTGCTAAAATGTTCAGAGTAGTCTTGTAGTTTTATTAGCCACATCTTGGTGAAATATAAATCAATAGGAGAGCACTTTAAAAGCATTCAAAATAGGTATGATCATAAAGAGAAGCTGGCCAATTTTAGAATATTATTTATGAGAAGACTTTTAATACATTTCTGTTGATTCTGGTTATTTTGAAACATGCCATTTTTTTTTTCCATCTTGCCCAGTTGGATATGTTTGGCAGATTTGTTGGGAAATATAGAAATTTGATTTATGCTTTTTAATTTTAGAGAAATATAACTCAGAACAAATTAAATCTATGCTTTGCATTGAAATGGGAGTTCTGAAAAACAACACGGTTGCTTTTTAATAGTGAATTGTCTCCCAGTAAAAAGTTTGGGACAAGCATTAAGGTGGGTTATAATCATTTGCGGTCCATGTTTCTCTGTTGATTCAATTAAATGAAGTGCACAGTAGCCTACTAAATGTCCAATGATGGAGTATGTATATCAGAAATTGTGTTAACGTGTGTACCATTCTGATTACTCTGTTGTTCACTTTCTAATTATTTTGTATATATGATTAAATTCAAATATTAAGAAAATGGTTGACTATAGTTCACTGATTATTATTTAATCATTAGCATCTACCATACTTCATTATCCTCTATGATTGAGCCTGATAGCTGACTTAGTCGAATGAAGATATTTTCATTAAAGGCAAGCAGCACAATGGTAATTCAGCCTCATCCAGTGAGACCCTATGCAGTGTCTTCTTTTATGTAGCAAGGTGATATTTTCCAACACTTCTCACTATGGGTCTGGCAAGTGCCATTATACTGGCTATAACTCATCTGTCTATTCAGCTTTCCTCTATTGATTTTTATCTCTCTTGGCTAACTGTCACCAGAGAAAGGGTTTCAATGAGAATCTACTGTGTATTAAGTTCCTTTTGCTTAGGAACCAGTATGTGTAAAGAAGCATTGGTTATATTGATAAAAGTTATCATAATAAAAGCTAACTTCTCTTTTCCCCAATCAGCTGAGAAGAGAATTCTAATATTTTTTCAATTGAACCTTCTTCACAAGATAGTAAGAAAGAAATAGTTAGTAGCTGTTAGGGAGGTTGTGGGACACTGATAAAATAGACTGCTTCCTATCTGGATTTTTGATATGAATATATTGCAAGAAGTGTAGAAGGAAATGTCAACCCACTCCAGTGTTCTTGTCTGGAAAGTCCCATGGACAGAGGAGCCTGGTGGGCTACAGTCAGACCACTACTGAGCAACTAACATATATTGTGAGCAGAGGGACTCCTTCCAAGGCCAGAGAGTGGGCTCTTGTTTAACACTGAAAAACAAATTGTCTGAGGAGACAGACAAAGCAAAAGAGCTTTTGGGAAGGGACACCTGGGTGGAAAACTAACAGGGTAAGGGAACTCAGGAGAGCTTCTCTGGCGCATAGCTAGCAGTCTCAGGTTTTATGGTAATCAGATTCATTTCTGGATTGTCTCCAGCCAATTATGTTGTCTGGCCCATATTTGGTCTGACACAGGGTCCTTCCTGGTGGCCTATGCATCTCTCAGCCAAGATGGATTCCAGCATGAAGGATTCTGGGAGGCTAGTGGGACATATTACAGGCTGGCATCTCCCCCTCTTCTGCCCCTCCTGAATTCTCTTGGTTGGTCTTGGCCGCAGCAGCATGCTCTTTATCAGGAACATCTGTTGTAAGACAGCTCATGCAGGTGGTTATCATCATGCCTGGCCAGCATGGGTGGTTTTGGTTAATAGTTCCCTAATAACTAGATACTCTATTCTTCGATCCTTTATGGAATAAAAATCCAATAGAACTCAACATTCTCTTCTTTTTTCCTTCCAATTTTATTGATATATAATTGACATACAGCACTGTATAAGTTCAGGGTGTACAGCATAATTATTTGATTTACATACATCACAAAGTGGTTATCACAGTAAGTTTAATGAACATCCATCATCTTATACAGATACAAAATTAAACGGGAAGTTTGTACCTTTTAACTGTCTTCAACCAATTCCCCTTTCTTCTACCTCCTACTTCTGGTAATCCCAAATCTGGTTTCTTTTTATATGAGTTTGTTTTTGAGGTATAATTGAACCACAACACTTTGTTAGTTCTTGATATACAATGTTGCTGTTGTAGTTCAGTCACAAGTCGTGTCTGACTCTTTGTGACCCATGAACTGTAGCACACCAGAGACGTTACTCTGCTGACAAAGTTCCATATAGTCAAGGCTATAGTCTTCCCAGTGGTTGTGTATTATTGTGAGAACTGGACTGTAAAGAAGGCAGAATGCCAAAGAATTGATGCTTTCAAACAGTGGTTCTGTAGATGACTCCTGAGAGTCCCCTGGACAGCAGTGAGATCAAACCAGTCAATCTTAAGGGAGATGAACCCTGAATATTCACTGAAAGGACTGATGCTGAAGCTGAAACTCAAGTAATTTGGTCATCTGATGAGAACAGATGACTCATTGGAAAAGTCCCTGATGCTGGGAAAGACTTAGGGCAGGAGAAGAGGGCATCGGAGGATGAGAATGGCATCAGTGATGAAATGGACATGAACCTGGGCAAACTCTGGGAGATGGTGAGAGATAGGGAGGCCTGGCATGCTGCAGTCCATGGGGTCGCAAAGAGTTGGACACAACTGGGTGGCTGAACAACAACAACAACAGCATTCCACTGGCTTCCCAGGTGACTCAGTGGTAAAGAATCCCCCTGCCAATGCAGGAGATTTGGGTTTGATCCCTGGGTTGAGAATATTCCCTGAAGAAGAAAATGACAACCTACTTCAGAGTTCTCACCTGGGAAATTCCATGGACAGAGGAGCCTCGAGGGCTACAGTCCACAGGATGCAAAAGAGACATGACTCAGCAACTAAACAATAAGTTTTCCATTTTATATATGCTGCTGCTGCTAAATTGCTTCAGTCGTGTCCGACTCTGTGTGACCCTATGGACAGCGGCCCACTGGGCTCCTCTGTCCACGGGTTTCTCTAGGCAAGAATACTGGAGTGGGTTGCCATTTCTTTCTCCCATTATATATATATATATATACACACACATATACACACACACACACACACACACTTATATAAATATGTACAAACATATACATGTTTGTATACACACAGAAAGACACCACATCTTTATCCATTTATCTACTGATAGATACTAGGGTTTTCATATTGTTGCAATGAACACAAAGGTATAAACAGCTATATTTTCTGATTAGTGTTTTTATTTCATTTAGATAAATGCCAAGCAGTGAAATGGCTCGCTGGTTCATATAATAGTTCAATTTTTTTAGCTTTTATTTTTTGAGGAATCTTTATCTTGGTTATCATAGCGGCTGCACCAATTTACATTCCCAAAAAAACAGCCTGAGATTTCCCTTTGCTCCACCTCATAATTCTCTTTTTTAGCTCAACTCTTCTCCTTCTCCATATAGTATTGTGACTTTGCAGACATATTTTGTTAAATTATTGCTTCAAAACATATAAAATCATGCCACTTAAACATAAGATAAACATTCTAAGATTTTATTTAATTGATTAATTAATGAGCAGAACTTTAAAATGTAACATTTAAAGCAGAATCTTAAGAACAGACTTCTATATGCAAATTTGACACTTTTTGAGCTAGAAGCCCATGTGGTAGTAAAGAGAAGAGAAACAGCTTATAGGGGATATTGTGTCTGAGCTAAACCATAGTTTCTGTAACTTGAAAACTCCCAAGGAGACATGACATTTGGAAGTGTGAGCATTTTCCATGGAGGCTTCAAATATACAGCTTGGAGCCTACTGTGAAGTTCTGTCCTCAGATACAGAACTTATGATTTCAGGTGATTAGTGAACCCACTGCCAAATATCTGTGCCTACTGAGAAGTTCTTGTGGCAGCATAAGTCACAGGAAATATTTTATCTTAAACTTGATCATCTCTTTGGGCAATAAAATCAATATAAGTGAGGTTCATTTGCCTTTAAATAATTAAAATCTTGATTTTTAATAGCAATTATATGTCCAGATAGTCGAATGAATCCATTTTTAAAAAGTTATTTTTAGTTGGAGGATAATTGCTTTTCAATATTGTGTTGGCTTCTACCATAAAACAACATGAATCAGCCATAAGTATACGTATGTCCCCTTCTTCTTGAACCTTCCCCCCACCCCCCTACCCTGTCCCCGCTCTAGGTTGTCACAGAGTACCACATTTAGCTCTCTGTGTTATACAACTTCCCCTTACCTATGTAATTTACGTATGGTAATGTAT
Organism: Bos mutus; assembly: GCF_027580195.1. Classification (NCBI taxonomy): domain Eukaryota; kingdom Metazoa; phylum Chordata; class Mammalia; order Artiodactyla; family Bovidae; genus Bos; species Bos mutus. Next base: position 71,387,648 of record NC_091631.1, on the reverse strand, counting down.
ATGTTTCAATGCTACTCTCTCAATTTGTTCCACCCTCTCCCCACCCACTGTGTCCAAAGTCAGTTCTCTATGTCTGCATCTCTCTTCGTGTCTTGCATATAGGTACATCAGTGCCATTTTTATAGATTCCATATATATGCACTAATGTATATTTGCTTTTTCCTCTTTCTGACTTACTTCACTGTACATTAAAACCTCTATTTAAAGACACAGATATAGAGAACAAACATATGGATACTAAGTGGTGAAGGGGGAGGTGGGATAGATTTAGAGATTGCGATTGGCATATGTGCAGTACTATGTATAAAATAGATAACTAATGAGAACAGACTGTGTAGCACAGGGAAACTAGTTGGTGCTATCTGGTGACCTAAATGAGAAGGAAATCTGAACAAGAGAGGATACATGTATGCATGTAGCTGACTCACTTTGCTGCTGTAGAGCAGAAACTAACACAATTTGTAAAGCAACTATTTCTTAAGTTGCTAAGTCGTGTCTGGACTCTTGTGACCCCAAGAACTGCAGCACGCCAGGCTTCCCTGTCATTCACGACCTCCTGGAGTTTGCTCAAATTCATGTCCACTGATGCCATCCAACCATCTCATCCTCTTTCAACCTCTTCACCTCCTGCCCTGAATATTTCCCAGCATCAGGGTCTTTTCCAATGAGTCGGTTCTTTGCATCAGGTGGCCAAAGTATTGGAGCTTCAGCTTCAGCATCAGTCCTTCCAATTAATGTTCAGGAGGGGCTTCCCTGGTGACTCGGATGGTAAAGAATCTGCCTACAATGCAGAAGACCCAGGTTCAATCCCTGGGTCAGGAAGATCCCCTGGAGAAGGTTGTGGCTACCCACTCCAGTATTCTTGCCTGGATAATTCCATGCCAGAAGAGCCTGGTGGGCTACACTCCATGGGGTTGCAGAGTCAGACACGACTGAATGACTAACACACTTCAGCTTTCTTTTGGGCCTGAACAGGACTACTGGAAAAACTATATCTTTGACTATATAGAACTTTGTTGGCAAAATGATGTCTCTTCTTAATACATTGTCTAGGTTTGTCATAGCTTTCCTTCCAAGGAGCAAGTGTCTTTGTCTTTTAATTTCATGACTGCAGTCACCATCTGCAATGATTTTTGAGCCCAAGAAAAAAAAAAAATCTGTCACTGTTTCTGCTTTCCCCCTTACATTAGTCATGAAGTGATGGGACCAGATGCCATGATCTTAGTTTTTTGAATGTTGAGTTTTAAGCTAGCTTTTACACTCTCCTCTTTCACCCCCTTCAAGAAGCTCTTTAGTCCCTCTTTGGTCTCTGTCATTAGAGTGAAATAATCTGCATATATGAGGTTGTTGATATTTCTCTCTCCAATCTTGATTCCAGCTTTTGATTCATTTGGCCTGGCATTTCACATGATGTACTCTGCATATAAGTTAAATAAGCACGGTGACAATATACAGCCTGGATGTACTCCTTTCCCAGTTTTGAACCAGTCATTGTTCCATGTCTGGTTCTAAATGTTTCTTCTTGATCTGCACATAAGTTTCTCAGGAGGCAAGTAAGGGGGTATAGTATTATCTCATCAAGAATTTTCCACAATTTGTTGTGATCCACACAGTCAAGGACTTTAGTGTGGTCAGTGAAGCAAAAGTAGATTTTTTTTGGAATTCCTTTGCTTTCTCTATGATCCAACAAATGCTGGTTATTTGATCTCTGGTTCTTCTGCCTTTTCTAAATACAGCTTGTATCTTTTGAATTTCTTAGTTCATGTACCGCTGAAGCATAGCTTGAAGAATTTTGTGCATTAACTTGCTAGTATATGAAATGAGTGCAATTTTATAGTAGTTTGAATATTCTTTGGCATTGACCATTTTTGGGATTGGAATGAAAACTGACTTTTTTCCAGTCCCATGGCCACTGCTAAGTTTTCCAAATTTGCTGATATATTGGGTGTAGCACATTAACAGCATCATCTTTTAGGATTTTAAGTAGCTCTGTTGGAATTTCATCACCTCCCCTAGCTTTGTTCATGGTAATGATTCCTAAGGCTGACTTGATGTCCCAAACACTAACATCAAAGAAGCTGAAGTTGACTGGTTCTATGAAGACTTACAAGACCTTCTATAACTAACACCAAAAAAGATGTCCTTTTCATCAAAGGGATTGGAATGCAAAAGTAGGAAGTCAAAAGATACCTGAAGTAACAGGCAGGTTTGGCCTTGGAGTACAAAATGAAGCAGGGCGAAGGCCAACAGAGTTTTGTCAAGAGAACATACTGCTCATAGAAAACACCCTCTTCCAACAACAAAAGGGAGGACCTACACATGGACATAACTAGATAGACAACACTGAAATCTGGTTGATTATATTCTTAGCAGCCAAAGATGGAGAAGCTCTATCCAGCCGGCAAAAAACAAAACAAAACAAAACAAAAAAACAAAAAAACAACCGGGAGCTGACTGTGGCTCAGCTCTTTAATGCTCCTTATTGCAAAATTCAGGCTTAAATTGAAGAAAATAGGGAAAACCACTAGGCCATTAAGGTATGACCTAAATCATATCCCTTGTGATTATACAGTGGAGGTGATGAATAGACTCAAGGGATTAGATCTGGTAAACAGAGTGTCTGAAGAGCTATGGACAGAGGTCTGTAACATTGTACAGGAGGTGGTGACCAAAACCATCCCCATGAAAAAGAAATGCAACAAGGCAAATGAGTTGTCTGAGGAGGTCTTACAAATAGCTGAGAAAATAAGACATACAAAAGGCAAAGGAGAAAGGGAAAGATGTATCCAACTGAATGTAGAGTTCCAAAGAAGAGCAAGAAGAGATAAAAAAGCCTTCTTAAATGAACAATGCAAAGAAATAGAGGAAAACAATAGAGTGGAAAAGCCTAGAGATCTCTCAAGAAAATTGGAGATATCAAGGGAACATTTCATGCAAGGATGGGCACAAAAAACAGAAACAGCAAGGACCCAACAGAAGGGGAAGAGATTAAGAAGAGGTGGCAAGAATACACAAAGAAACTGTACACAAAAGCTCTTCATGACCCAGATAATCACGATGGTGTAGTCACTCACTTAGAGCCAGACATCCTGGAGTGTGAAGTCGAGTGGGCCTTAGGAAGCATTACTATGAACAAAGCTAGTGGATGTGATGGAACTCTAACTGAGCTTTTTAAAGCAACTACACTCCAGTAAAAGTTAAAATTAAATTAAAAATCCTCTACTTTCATGAAATCAAAGGGTGTTTTAGCCACTTGAAGGCAAATTTTCTATACTTTATGACCATTTGATGCTTAAATTAGCATTGCAACATATTTCTATACACTTTAAGTAGATATATACAGCAAATTTATCTAACCTTTTGTAAATTTTGGGCTTCTTGGGTAGCTCAACTGGTAAAGTTCCCCTGGAGAAGGTATAGGCTACCCACTCCAGTATTCTTGGGTGTCCTTGGTGACTCAGATGGTAAAGAATCTTCCTGCAATGTGGGAGACCTGGGTTGGATCCATGGGTTGGGAAGATCCCCTGGAGAAGGGCATGGCAACCCATTCCAGTATTCTTGCTTGGAGAATTCCATGGACAGAGGAGCCTGGCGGGTTATAGTCCATGGGATTGCAAAGAGTCGGACATGACTGAGTGACAAAGCACAGCACAGCATTATACATTTCTAGAACAAAAGACATACTGTGTACACCTTAATTTAAGTTCCATTGTTCAGTGTATGTGTGCTTTCTCTAACCCTGGGTTTTGTAGAGAAAGAATTGCAAAGTGAAGAGTGAGAAGAGGAGGGCTTGAATTTGAGAAATGTCTATTAGAATCAGCATTGTAATCTTATAAAGTAACTAGTACCACCACAGTGGCTTTAAGGGCACACTGGCCTGTTTGGAGCAGAAATACTTCAAAGGTTGCATTGCCTTGCTTTGCCTTCTAAATTTAAATATAGATTTAACAGGCTTAATGTTTATCAAAATCCTGCTTAGTCCACTAAGCGAAATAAGACAGCTTTGTAATGAGTCATCTACATTAATGGAGTCATCTAGATTTTTGTGTAAGACTATTATAAAGTTTATAACTGGGAAGTCTGTTACTTATTCAATATTTAGATTTTTAAAAAATCACAATGTTCAAATAGATTCATATAATATATCAAGGACATAATTTTTGGTTAAAATGGATTATTTTGAAATGTGCCTCCTAAAATTGTCATTGAAGGAAATTAATTTACAGTATGCTCACATAAGGGCTTCCTCAGTGGCTCAGTGGGTAAAGAATTCACCTGCAGTGCAGGAGACACAGGAGATGCAGGTTCGATCCCTGGGTTGGGAAGGTCCCCTGGAGAAGGAAATGGCAACCCACTCCAGTGTTCTTGCCTGGAGACTCCCAGGATGGGGAAGCCTGGTGGGCTGCCATCTATGGGGTTACACAAAGTCAGACACAACTGACGTGACTTAGCAGCAACACACTAAATACTAATTGTGTGTGTGTGTGTGAGAGAGAGTTAGTCACACAGTTAAGTCTGACTCATTGTGACCCCATGGACTGGGGCCCACCAGGCTCCTCTGTCCATGAAATTCTTCAGGCAAGAATACTGAAGTGGGTAGCCATTTCTTTCTCCAGGGGATCTTCCTAATCCAGGGATTGAACCTGGGTTTCCCTCATTGCAGGCAGATTCTGGAGTATAAATACTCCATGCTATGCTATGCTAAGTCACTTCAGTCGTGTCTGACTCTGTGTGACCCCATAGACGGCAGCCCACCAGGCTCCCCCGTCCCTGGGATTCTCCAGGCAAGAACACTGGAGAGGGTTGCCATTTCCTTCTCCAATGCATGAAAGTGAAAAGGGAAAGTGAAGTTGCTCAGTGGTGTCCGACTCTTAGCGACTCCATGGATTGCAGCCTAACAGGCTCCTCCGTCCATGGGATTTTCCAAGCAAGAGTACTGGAGTGGGGTGCCATTGCCTTCTCCTAAATACTCCATAAATAATGTTTATTATCATTATTTTATTACTGGCTGATCCATTCAAGCTCACCAGTGTACTGGTGTGCTGATGCCTGCGAATCTTCCCTCTTCTTTTCTGTCTTTGGAACAGCATCTTCCTTTCAAGGTTCTTTGCTGAATCCTGAAACCTTCCCTGAGCCAAAACTCCCCTTTTATGGTTTTGCAGATTGCACTTTCCATAATTCTAGGGGCTCCCTTCACATCATGATCATCATATTTAAAGAATTGTTATGACAATATTCTAGCATGTATCACAAAGTATCTTGAGGATGGATGTTTATGCCAATTTGTACAGTCAATATTTGGCCTAGTGGAGGTACAATTTATTAGAATTCACCATTGAGCATTTATTACCTTTCAAGTATGGTGCAGTAGCTGGAAAGTTAGACTGTGCATGTATGCTGCTTGAGAACAGGGAGTGTAGGTGACTAAGAAATATTTGTTAAGTGATTAAGATTAACTAGCCCTTAATGTAAGAATCAAGATGCATCAATTTTAATATGAATTTTAGACTAGAAAACCTTAAATCTTGTTAGTTGTCTTGCTCAAAGTTATGCCTGAGCATTTGGTCTGCAGTCATAGGAACTAAATGACTGCCACAAAACACTGAAACCTCTGTCACCTCTGAGTGTTAGCTTTCTCATTTTAAAACTGAGCTAAGAGTACTTGTCCTGCCTATATAATTCTGAAAATCAAAAAAGATTTTTTTGAACAGTGACTCATAAATGAAAGAATATTATATATTGTTCCATGTGTCTTGGCAGAAATCTGTCCAATTTCTTTTTCTTAGCATGATCTGTTTGCCTCTTTCCTCTTTTTACTTCTTTCTTGAAGGCCTACATGGGCTACAAGCTGGGCAGGTAAGAGATATTGCTTGCTGTTCATGGTGTCAAAGTTGCTGTTAATAAAAAGATACATCTTGGGGTAGATATTCAGTCTATTAAACCTTGACTGAGAGGGGCTTTGGGATAATGAGGCCTCCAAACATGTAGAACAGAGTAATGCAACGAGAAAGCAGGTTTTATGAAGTAAGCATGTTCTATGAAATAAGCACACACACGAACAGACTTGTGGTTGCCAAGAGAGAGAGGGTTTAGGGGAGGAGTGGATTAGCAGATGCAAACTATTATAAACAATGAGGTCCTACTGTATAGCACAGGGAACTATATTCAATATCCTGTGATAAACTATAATGGAAAATAATATAAAAAAGGATATATACATATATATGTGTGTGTGTGTGTGTATGTGTGTATATATGTGTATATATATATGCAGTTGGAACACTTTGCTGTATAGCAGAAATTAACAGAACCTTGTAAATCAATTATACTTCAATTAAAAAACAGAAAGCAGGTTTGAAGAGGTCAGTGGGAAATGGGTCCTGGAGTGATCAGAGGAAGCACTTCACTGGGTCCATTTTTCTGGTTCTCTGGATTTTCTCATGACCACAGAGTCGAGTGTGCCGGGAACTCTTGAAGGCACAGCCCTAAGCACACACAATCCATGCAATTTGAGATCATGAACACTACAATTCAGACTGACACTTGAGGAATCTTAACATTTGGCTCTCAGATTAAAAGAGACAGCTTGCTCCTTTTCACAAACACATGGTTTTCTAAACTGAAGACTGAGCAACTCTGAATTTAGTAAGCAAGGCCTAAGTGGAACATAAGCTGATGCTTTAATAGAATGAGAATGGATGCTCCCAGTTTCCATAAGCATTCATTTTTTTTCAGCTCATGTGCACCTTTTCTCGGGGATGAAATCAATCTTTTTGAAATGAGGAAATGAACTGTGTCACCAGCCCTCAGAGTTATGAGTGAAAAATATGGTAGATGTTCAACCTCTCACAGGTGCAGCAAATAATTCAGCAAACAATTCAGTTGAAGATATCATGTTAACCCCTCAGATGATTTTAGCCAATATTTACTGAAATTTTTACTAAATTTGAATTCTTTAAAAATTTTTACCTTATCCTATCTGTTATTTTAACTTTCATTAAAAAAAAAATGTAGAGATAGTTAGTGATTATTATGTTTAAAAAAAAATAGACCTTGATACCCAGAAGGGTCCTTAGACACCTTGTAGTCAAATGCTTTTAAATTAAAGATGAGATAGTGAAGCTCAGAGAGGTGAAATGATTGCCCAAGCTTACACAGCAGAAAGTTGTAGAGCTGGGAGTCAATTCAAGCTTTCCTCTTTCTCGTTCCTCTACATTATTAAAAGAAAAAGAATAAATATGATAGTTTCCTCTCATTGATGACCACTAAAAGTTGGATTAAAAATCTTTTGGTTGGAACTCAGGTACATATGACAAAAGTTTTGAGCATGGGTTGATATCTGACTTGCCTCCATTTCAGTTCTTTCATCTCTGGGACTTCCGGGAAATTAGTTAATCTTCCTAAGTTTCAATTTCCTCCTTCATAAAAGGTGGAAAATGACAAAATATACCTCACTTAATTCACACAATTATATGATGAAATAATTCATGTAATGTGTACAGCATCAAGCCAGACACAGAGTGAATGCTTAATAAATATTAGCTATCACTTATTGCTTACATCTAATACTTTTTATTTGGGTGGGGGGGGGCTCCAAAGTCACTGCAGATGGTGACTGCAGCCGTGAAATCAAAAGATGCTTACTCCTTGGAAGGAAAGTTATGACCAACCTAGATAGCATATTCAAAAGCAGAGACATTACTTTGCCAACAAAGGTCCATCTAGTCAAGGCTATGGTTTTTCCTGTGGTCATGTACGGATGTGAGATTTGGACTGTGAAGAAAGGTGAGTGCTGGAGAATTGATGCTTTTGAACTGTGGTGTTGGAGAAGACTCTTGAGAGTCCCTTGGACTGCAAGGAGATCCAACCAGTCCATTCTGAAGGAGATCAGCCCTGGGATTTCTTTGGAAGGAATGATGCTAAAGCTGAAACTCCAGTACTTTGGCCACTTGATGCGAAGAGTTGACTCATTGGAAAAGACTCTGATGCTGCGAGGGATTGGGGGCAGGAGGAGAAGGGGACGACAGAGGATGAGATGGCTGGATGGCATCACTGACTCGATGGACGTGAGTCTGAGTGAACTCCGGGAGTTGGTGATGGACAGGGAGGCCTGGCATGCTGTGATTCATGGGATCACAAAGAGTCGGACACGACTGAGACTGAACTGAATACATTTTTTGAGGATGATTTTTGTGGTTAGATCCTTCTGCAGAGGAAAAAATGTTACAATCAAGGTTCCTTGGATTCTAAGTAATACTGTATTGGAATCCTCAGAAGCAAATTGAGGTGTTTAAAAGTCAAACACTCCATTTGCATAGTCAACATCCTTTAGAAAGATATGCCCTTCCATGATTTTTGACATTAGATAATCAATTTCAATTGTTTTCCAATTGAATAGCAAGTGTAAGAGATTTACCAAAGAGGAGAAAATAGCTAAGCCAGTGTCCCTGCCTTTGTCTGTGATGTTCCCTCAATGTGGAATGCAGTTCTCTTTTCTGCTTGTCAAAATTTGACTCATTCTTCATTGTCTTATCTCAAATGCAGCAGGAACCATGCACTAGCTTGCCTTTCCGAAAAGCATTTATCACTGTTATTTACAAGTTTTGACACAGATGTTGCTTTTTCCCAGTAGTCTTTGGCGCTACTCTCCCCCTAGGTTAGATCTCACCTGTGCACCAAGCACCCTGCACTATCCTCCAGAACTTGGAGAGGGGACATGACACCTTTACAGCCCTGGTTCTCCTGCCAGATCTCCTGGGTTCAAATTTTGGCTCTGCAATTTCCTCATATTTGATTTTGAATAAGCTACACACCCTCTCTGTACCTGTTCTCTCCTTTCTAAAATGAGGCTTGTGTGCATGCGTGCTAAATTGCTTCAGTCGTGTCTGATTCTTTGCAACCCTGTGAACTGTAGCCCACTAAGCTCCTCTGTCCATGGGATTTTCCAGGCAAGAATACTGAAGTGGGTTGCCATGCCCTCCTCCAGGGGATCTTTCCAACCCAGGGATTGAACCCTTATGTCTTATGTCTCTTGCACTGGCAGGTAAGTTCTTTACTGCTAGTGCCACCTGGGAAGCCAAGTTGAGTGGTTTAATCACTCAGTTGTGTCCAACTCTTGCGACCCCGTGGTCTGTAGCCTGCCAGGCTCATCTGTCCATGGAGTTCTCCAGGCAAGAATAATGGAGTGGGTTGTCATTTCCTTCTCCAGAGATCTTCCTGACCCAGGAATTGAACCCGGATCTCCTGCATTGAAGGCAGGTTCTTTACCAACTGAGCTATGAGGCTTAAATAGTGCTTATGTCAGGAGGTCAGAATGAGGATCAAATGAACTAATTCTTTTAAGCACATAATAAGCCATTATTATTATCTCATAGTACAATGATCATCTGCCTAGGTGTCAATATAGCCTTCTAGATGATATGCTTCATTAAATCTGTACTCCTGTTAGTCCATCCATATATTCTTAAACCCAAGCAAAAATATTCACTGACAATGGAAGTGAAGTTGTGTGATTTTAAAGGGCAGGGATTATATTTATTAACTGTATACAGTCAGTGCCTAATATGGGCTTAATCTGTTGACAGCCAATAATTTTTTGATGAACGAATGACTAAATGAATGAATGCAAATTAACCTCTCCAACATCTTCTCTCCGCCAAGCTTGGAATTAATTGCTAATTCTTTTGTGCCACCAGATTTTCACAGTTAACTGGTTCATTTCTTACACCACTTGTGCATGACAGCCCTGCATTACACTGTATTTCCATTTCCCTGGCCAAGTTTTGAACTCCTTCGAGATAAAGCCCTGTGTTCATACTTATCATAGTGTAAGTGCCCAAGGCATGTTTGCTGCAAAATGAAACTAAAAAAAAAAAAACTTTGGTCAAACATGATTTGGAACATGTTGAGAATCTTATTGGTTGCTCTATCCCTGGTTCCATCATGATTTCCCTCCAAAAACTTTTTCAAGAAGAGTTTCCTAAAAAAAAAAAAAAGAAAAAGAAACTTATTTGTAAAAAGTGCCAAGCAATCATTCTCAGAAAAAATATTCCAGGAGAAGTTGTTTTCTATTTACTCCTAACTCCATATTCTATTATTCAGAACTACATATTGTAGTTTTTTAAAAATAGTCTTCTTCACACTGTGGTAAGCTATGAACCTTATTTAAAAGAAAACATGTACTTCATCTTAATTTAAACTACTGGAATTTCTTCAAAATACTTTCTGGAGGCACGAGGCCAGCTTGTAATACGGACATCGAGATCAAGTTGAATCAGCAACATCTCAGAAATGCATTTGTAGCTGAGCACAGCATCCAGTGTGTGTGTGTTTATTTCAGTAGCACTCATGTCAGGGCTAGAGCACACATTCTTCCCCTGGTTTGTTAATTCTGCCAAAATGTCACTTGTCAAAGTGCCTACAAAGGCCCACAATAGATGTTAAAAATGTAGCTTCATGGAAAATTGCTGTTAATATGATCTAGCTTTTGAAATCAAGATGCTTTTCTTTATAAGCATTACGGTTTTTGACATACCTCAGCATGAATGTTTGTTTGACTTTCGTAAAAGAACCAATTTGTTGAAATATCATCACATAACTGGTAATTAGACATTAAGATTATCCCCAAATTCTGCCAGGGCACTGAGGGTCATGTAGGTTTGTAGACGTCTAGCTAATGAGTTGGACTCATTAAAAAAATTATTTTTCATGCTTATTAGAGTGAATCTATATTCTTTTATTACCCAGTACAAATTCTTTCCATATCAAGCCCAGAGCATAAAATTAAAATTGCATGAAACTTTTATCTCCTTCTTCATTAATCATGCTAGATCATTATATACAGGTGTCAGCCTCTATCAAATGGCAGATGTTTTCTGACCCTCAATATAATGCTGAACATTTGCTGCATGCTTTTTAAAGGGAACTGAGGTATGTATAATATAAACCATACTCCTTTCATTACACCTTGGGTTGAGAATTTTACCTGCATCATACTTAGGGATAACTTTAATTAGGGGTATCTGACAGCTAATCTAAGTATAATGAGTTTGAGAACTTAAATGAACAAAAGGATAAAAAAGTGCAAAAGTAGGTCAAATTAATTTTTAAAAAATTAAATATTCATTTAGATAATGTTTCAAGACCTTTATCTGAGTTTCTTTGTTAGCTTACTTATTATGTTACCTGAAATAAGTAAACAAATAATCACTCTATAATTCTATAATCATATGGTGTTGCCTGTAGTGGGGCTTTCCAGTTGGCCTAGTGGTAAAGAATCTACCTGCCATTCAGGAGACACAGGAGATGGGGGTTCAATCACTGGGTCAGGAAGATCCCCTGGAGGAGGAAATGACAACCCACTCCAGAATTCTTGCCTGGACAATTGCATGAAGAGAGGAGCCTGGTGGGCTATAGTCCACGGGATCACAGTCAGACACAGCATGTACCACGCACACACTCATTGACTCTAGTAAAACATGCAGCGTGCAGTGCCCTTTGAAAAGTGTTATATGGTGACTATTAACAAAGTATTCTGTAACTGAGGATAGTTTGATAAAATAAGTCTTCAATCCACCGACTTCCTTTTGTTATAACTTTAAATGTCTATTCACATTTAACTTTTTTTTGGTTATAACTTTAAATGTTTATTCTTAATCAGTTGCCCTCCAAAGGGTGATTCTACTAAGGCACAGTGTAACATAGAAGTTATGCCTGTATGTGTTTCATTTACTCTGTTTTTAATAGGACCATCAAAAAAGAAAAATAGAACCTTGTAACTGATACCAGAGATAAACCAAGAACTCCAGGTATTTAGGCTAAAATGAGAGCATTGTTCTTAGGGAAAATAATTGAAAGTTAAACTAGTCAATGAGTTTAGAATTAGTCAGCAAAACTTATTATTTTAATTTACTTGACACAGATATCTAGTGCACTAGATATTTAACATAGAAACTAGTGCATATGCTAAGTCACTCAGTCATGTTCGACTCTGCAGTTCCATGGACTGTAGCCCGCCAGGCTCCTCCATCCATGGGATTCTCCAGAATACTGAAGTATTCTTCCTGACCCAGGTTTACTGCATTGCAGGCAAATTCTTTACCACTGAGCCAACCAGGAAAGCCTCATGTAGAAACTAGTCTTATTTTAAAAAGCATAAATTGTATAATTACACAGTAATTCAAGAATTATTTTCTGTACAACACTCTGCTAGGTCCTGGGGATACAGAGATGAAAGAATTCCTGATCTCAAGAAGCTCGTGGACTATTGGGGAAGAGAGATCAACAGATCAACGATTATAGTAGTGTGGTTTGTTTGCATGCAGTGCTATAGGGGGATGCTCGGGGAAGAGGCTCCTAATCACAGGCAGGGAGGTCAAGAAACTCTCTGGAAGAGTGATCCCACATGGCAGTCTGAAAGAAAAGTTAGTTGACGTGAGAAAACTGGAGGGAGTAGAGTCCAGAGAAAGAGGACAGCATGGACAATGGCAGAAAGACTTGGAATAGAACAGCATATTCTTCTCTGGTTGCGGCTGTGGGGCTCAGTATGTGCTGAGGAGCAGCAAGAGATGAGGCTGAAGAGGCCAGGAGCACATCGTGAAGTCTCATGTGACATGCTCATGAGTCTGGGTTAATGCTCTAAAGCAACCCAAAGACTCTGAAACATTTCTGTAAGGTTTAGCGACATGGTAAAATTTGATGTTTATGTTGCTAAACCCATACTGATACCAGTGAGGAAGTTAGACCAGTGAGGCTGGGCTAGATGGTTTCCAACTGTACTTCAAGTGAGAAATGATCCTGGGTCAACATAGTGACTATGGAGTGAAAAGGAATGAAGAGATATGAGACAATATGACTCAATAGAACTTGGTTATATGATTGCGCGGGCACAGGAGGGCCTAGAGGAGCTACTCCACGTTCAAGGTCAGGAAGGGCAGCTGTGAGGAGATAACCCTCATCCAAGGTAAGGAGCAGCAGCTGCGCTTTGCTGGAGCAGCTGTGAAGAGATACCCCACGTCCAAGGTATATTAACAGGAAATTTGACCAGAGTCAGATTGGATCAATATGTGAGATCATTTTCTCCCCAGGTTCTTTTCTCCTTTCCTGTTGTTTCTCATCAAGCAGGTTTTTTTTTTTTTTTGTTATGTCATAGTTCCCTCAGGGAGATATGGGGAAAAGAGAGCATATGTAGCCAACATGTGTTCAGTCATTGTTTTTCAACAGCCCTTGGACTGCAAGGAGATCCAACCAGTTCATTCTGAAGGAGATCAGCCCTGGGATTTCTTTGGAAGAAATGATGTTAAAGCTGAAACTCCAGTATTTTGGCCATCTCATGCTAAGAGTTGGCTCGTTGGAAAAGACTCTGATGCTGGGAGGGATTGGGGGTGGGAGGAGAAGGGGACGACAGAGGACGAGATGGCTGTATGGCATCACTGACTCAATGGACATGAGTCTGAGTGAACTTCGGGAGTTGGCGATGGATAGGGAGGCCTGGCATGCTGCAATTCGTGGGGTCACAAAGAGTTGGACATGACTGAGCGACTTAACTGAACTGAACTGAATGTTTAGAAAAGAGAGGGTTTTTTGGTAGAGTCTATAGATAGAAGTAGAATGCATGGGAGTAAGGACTTGTTAGTTAAAACATATAAAGAATTTCCCTGGATTAAAAAATAGGGGTCTGTCACTGGAAGAAACTGATGAGAGTTTATCTGAGTCTGGCTCTGGATCTTTCATGATGTGACAGTCAAGATGTTGGCCAGGGCTTATGATGGCTTGATTGAGGTGGAGGATTGACATCTCATGGAGGTGGCAAGATCGAAGTGGTAACAGAATGCATTATGGCAGGTAGAACTGAGAACAGTTTTGAGACAAGATGTCTGTATTCCAAGTGTGCCCTAGAAGCGGCAGAACTCAAGAAGCTCTGAGGGAATTGCACGGACAGAAACAGTGTTTGGGCAGCAACCGCTAAACTGATGTCTCAGTAATTAGGGAGTATCCACTACCGTGTTGTTTGACAATACTTAAGCCCTTAGGATGCCTCTAGGGAAACCTCCAAAATGAATAAGGTTAAGTTTACCACTTAACCACTTCTGCTACGGACCGTGCAAAGGCACGCCGGCTGCCACGGACTGCGTAGAAGCGCGGCCTAGAGGAGCTACCCCATGCCTGAGGTCAGGGGCAGCAGCCAAGAGGAGCAGCCCTACGTCCAAGGAGCAGTGATTGTGCGGGCACAGGAGGGCCTAGAGGAGCTACTCCACGTTCAAGGTCAGGAAGGGCAGCCGTGAGGAGATACCACTTGTCCAAGGTAAGGAGCAGTGGCTGTGCTTTGCTGGAGCAGCTGTGAAGAGATACCCCACGTCCAAGGTATGAGAAACCCAAGTAGGACTGTAGGTGTTGTGAGAGGGCATCAGAGGGCAGACACACTGAAACCATAATCACAGAAAACTAGTCAATCTGATCACATGGACCACAGCCTTGTCTAACTCAATGAAACTAAGCCATGCCATGTGGGGCCATCCAGGATGGGCGGGTCATGGTGAAGAGGTCTGACAGAATGTGGTCCACTGGAGAAGGGGATGGCAAACCACTTCAGTATTCTTGGCTTGAGAACCCCATGAAAAGTATGAAAAGGCAAAATGATAGCATACTCAAAGAGGAACTCCCCAGGTCGGTAGGTGCCCAATATGCTACTGGAGATGAGTGGAGAAATAACTCCAGAAAGAATGAAGGGATGGAGCCAAAGCAAAAACAATACCCAGTTGTGGATGTGACTGGTGATAGGAGCAAGGTCCGATGCTGTAAAGAGCAATATTCCATAGGAACCTGGAATGTCAGGTCTGTGAATCAAGGCAAATTGGAAGTGGTCAAACAGGATATGGCAAGAATGAATGCCAACATTCTAGGAATCAGTAAACTAAAATGGACTGGAATGGGTGAATTTAACTCAGATGATCATTATATCTACTGCTGTGGGCAGGAATCCCTTAGAAGAATGGGGTAGCCATCATGGTAAACAAAAGAGTCAGAAATGCAGTACTTGGATGCAATCTCAAAAATGGCAGAATGATCTCTGTTAATTTCCAAGGCAAACCATTCAATATCGCAGTAATCCAAGCCTATGCCCCAATGAGTAACACTGAAGAAGCTGAAGATTAAAGGTTCTATGAAGATCAACAAGACCTTTTAGAACTAACACCCCAAAAAGATGTCCTTTTCATCATAGGGGCCTGGAATGCAAAAGTAGGGAGTCAAGAAACACCTGGAGTAACAGGCAAATTTGGCCTTGGGGTATAGAATGAAGAAGGGCAAATGCTAATAGAGTTTTGCCAAGAGAACGCACTGGTCATAGCAAACACCCTCTTCCAACAACACGAGAGAAGACTCTATACATGGACATCACCAGATGGTCAACACTGAAATCAGATTGATTATCTTCTTTGCAGCCAAAGATGGAGAAGCTCTATACAGTCAGCAAAAACAAGACCGGGCTATGATCATGAACTCCTTATAGCCAAATTCAGACTTAAATTGAAGAAAGTAGGGAAAATCACTGGACCATTCAGGTATGACCTAAATCAAATCCCTTATGGTTATACAGTGGAAGTGAGAAATAGATTTAAGGGACTAGATCTGATAGACAGTGCCTGATGAACTATGGATGGAGGTTTGTGACCTTGTACAGGAGACAGGGATCAAGACCATCCCCATGGAAAAGAAATGCAAAAAAGCAAAATGGCTGTCTGGGGAGGCCTTACGAATAGCTGTGAAAAGAAGAGAAGTGAAAAGCAAAGGAGAAAAGGAAAGATATAAGCATCTGAATGCAGAGTTCCAAAGAATAGCAAGAAGAGATAAGAAAGCCTTCTTCAGCGATCAGTGCAAAGAAATAGAGGAAAACAACAGAATAGGAAAGACTAGGGATCACTCCAAGAAAATTAGAGATACCAAGGGAACATTTCATGCAAAGATGGGCCCGATAAAGGACAGAAAATGTATGGACCTAACAGAAACAGAAGATATTAAGAAGAGATGGCAAGAATACACAGGAGAACTGTACAAAAAAGAGCTTTACAACCCAGATAATCACCATGGTGTAATCACTTACCTTGAGCCAGACCTCCTGGAATGTGAAATGGGCCTTAGAATGGAATTCCAGTTGAGCTATTTCAAATCCTAAAAGATGATGCTGTGAAAGTGCTGCACTCAATATGCCAGCAAATTTGGAAAACTCAGCAGTGGCCACAGGACTGGAAAAGGTCAGTTTTCATTCCAATCCCAAAGAAAGGCAATACCAAAGATTGTTCAAACTACCACACAATTGCACTCATCTCACACGCTAGTAAAGTAATCCTCAAAATTCTCCAAGCCAGACTTCAGCAGTACGTGAACCATGAACTTCCAGATGTTCAAGCTGGATTTAGAAAAGGCAGAGGAACCAGAGATCAAATTGCCAACATCCGCTGGATCATGGAAAAAGCAAGAGTTCCAGAAAAACATCTATTTCTGGTTAATTGACTATGCCAAAGCCTTTGACTGTGTGGTTCACCACAAACTGTGGAAAAATCTGAAAGAGATGGGAATACCAGACCACCTGACATGCCTCTTGAGAAACCTGTATGCAGGTCAGGAAGCAACAGTCAGAACTAGACATGGAACAACAGACTGGTTCCAAATAGGAAAAGGAGTACATCAAGGCTGTATATTGTCACCCTGCTTATTTAACTTATATGCAGTGTACATCATGAGAAACCCTGGGCTGGATGAAGCACAAGCTGGAATCAAGATTGCCGGGAGAAATATCAATAACCTCAGATATGTAGATGACACCACCCTTCTGGCAAAAAGTGAAGAGGAACTAAAAAGCCTCTTGATAAAATTGAAAGTGGAGAGTGAAAAAGTTGGCTTAAAGCTCAACATTCAGAAAACAAAGATCATGGCATCCGGTCCCATCACTTCATGGGAAATAGATGGGGAAACAGTGGAAACAGTGGCTGACTTTATTTTTGGGGGCTCCAAAATCAGTGCAGATGGTGATTGCAGCCATGAAATTAAAAGATGCTTACTCCTTGGAAGGAAAGTTATGACCAACGTAGATAGCATATTAAAAAGCAGAGACATTACTTTGCCAACAAAGGTCCATCAAGTCCAGGCTATGGTTTTTCCAGTGGTCATGTATGGATGTGAGAATTGGACTGTGAAGAAAGCTGAGAACCAAAGAATTGATACTTTTGAACTGTGGTGTTGGAGAAGACTTTTGAGAGTCCTTTGGAGTGCAAGGAGATCCAACCAATCCATCCTAAAGGAGATCAGTCCTGGGTGTTCTTTGGAAGGACTGATGCTGAAGCTTAAACTCCAATACTTCGGCCACCTCATGTGAAGTGTTGATTCATTGGAAAAGACTCCGATGCTGGGAGGGATTGGGGGCAGGAGGAGAAGGGGATGACAGAGGATGAGATGGCTGGATGGCATCACTGACTCGATGGACATGAGTTTGAGTGAACTCTGGGAGTTGGTGATGAACATGGAAGCCTGGCGTGCTGCAGTCCATGGGGTTGCAAATAATCGGTCAGACTGAACTGAACTAGTTGCTAAGTTGTGTACAACTCTTTTGTGACCCCATACACTGTAGCCACCAGGCTGCTCTGTCCATGGGATTTTGCAGAAAGGATACTGAAGTGGGTTTCCATTTCCTTCTCCAGGGGATGTTCCCAACCCAGTGGTCAAACCCATGTCTCCTGCATTGGCAGGTGGATTCTTTATCACGAACCACCAAGAGACACTGCTTCATAGTTACTAAACATATTTTTGAGGTTTGAAAAATTATACTCCTCACATTCTTTTTTGGATTTCTCTGGAAAAAAGAATACTAAGAACCATGAATACATGGAGAAAAAGTAGGCAGTATTAGTTAAATAGGAAAACAATGAGAAGGAAATAGTAGTATTAAAAAGATTCTTAAGCAAGAACCAAGAATTTTATAAAAAGATTTTCTCATTTGGCAAATTTTTTGGTCATTTTCTAAATAATCCATAGATACATAAAATGCTTTGCATTTTATGCTTTCTAGAAATTTTCAAAATAATAGTAGTTCTTGTGTGCATATTAGTCTCTGTCTGGAACTTTTCCTTTTTATGTAATGCTTTTTGATAATACTTTTTTCATAATAATTTATGATAACAAGAGAATCTCATTGTTCATCTGTCTTCCTTTATATGGACGCTGTTTGGTCTGCTTGGGGCCATTTGTCACCAAGTAGGCACAGAAGAGGAGATGGCACTCCCTTTACCAGCAGTGACTAGAGCTTCTTGGGATTGCTGAAACTACGGGGTTGAAAGCAATGTTTTGGCAGATCCTGTTACATGATTTTTAGTGTCATCTTTATCTTCTCATAGTCTGACTTTGCTGAAAGTGGTAACTCCAGTTTTACACAAACCCTTTAAAACAGAACTATTGTCCTGCTTCTGTCTTTGTTTTCAGTTCAGTTTTCCTTCAAATGTAATCTCTTTATTAATAAAATCACTTACGAAGATTTTTTTTTTTGGTCCATGATCGTCACAAAGATACTGAGGAGGGCACTTTTCTAGTTCTGGTATTTCCATAAACTTGTGACTTTGGGTTGTCCTCTATATAGAGAAGGTCTCGGAGACAGCCAGGCTGGTTGACATCTAGGTATCTTTGTATCTTATTTGCAAGAACTGGGGGCAGATGAGGTGCTTCTTCAAGAACCTTTAGGAAAACTATTAATGTTGAAATACAGTTCTTCTGTCCACTTTGTTACATGACCCTACTTTTTCATTATACATTTTATTATCTTTGTTTAAGAACTCTCCTTGTACCCACATAGGAGCATATGATAAACAAGAATGAAACAATTTTCAGTTAGTTTGAAGTGTAAAGTCACTATTGATTCAAATCTTATAGTTGGTGAAAAACTTACAGATTTATAGACTTTCAAAAGACATAGTTCATAACTTGTTTTTGTTTCCTGCATCTTCAATGGATTTTTTTTTTTTTTTTTTGGATTTCTCTCCAGAATTCTAGAGTTCCATCTGAGACCCCAATTACCTAGTTCAAAGAAGGAGATGGTTATTCATTCATTCTCTGAACCAATAATTACTGAGCACCCTCTGTGTGCCAGGTGCTTTGGTAGGTATCTAGGACATGTGCTGAAGAGATCCTTCTCATGAGAAGAACCTGCCCCTTGAAGCTTGTAAAGGAATTAGATAACGCATAATGGGGTTAAGTGATATATGCACATAAAGCACTTACCACATGGCCTAAGGTGGAGCAAGTACTCAGTAAATGTGATTATTTGCTATAACTTCCAGTATCATCCAATGGGTGCAATCGGACTGTCCCTTTAGGCCTTCACTGCTTGGGTTCAGGCTTCCTATAGTTGTTGCACTCAGGTCGCTAAATTCATAACCTCAGAAACTGTCTTGGTGTGTGGCATCAGGAGAGAATCTGTTTTGGAGAAAGTGCTGGCCTGTTTGTGTGTGTGTTAGTCACTTAGTCGTGTCTGACTCTTTGAAACCCCATGGACTGTATCCCACCAGGTTTCTCTGTCCATAGAATTCTCCAGGCAAGAACACTGGAGTGGATTGCCATTCCCTTCTCCAGGCCTGTTTGTTGCCTGGAGTCTAAATCGAAAGAGATATTGCCAGTAATCACTTTACATTACAATGAAGCCACATTTCCGTCTTCTAGAATGCATCATTAAAACTTTTTCCTCCATACTTTCCCTCCATCATTACTGTCAAAACAAGATGCAGCATATCAATCTTTTCTTAGAGGAATTCAATAGCAGTTTCTGTGAGTAATGACAATGATTACCAGGTTGATAGAGAGTATACCATTGACAGTCTGATATGACAGTTGTCTCTCATGGTAGCAAGTGCTAAACAAAGCTGAAAAGAAAACTGAGATGCCTGTAGGAGTAGCAATAGAAGAATAGAGTTTATGTCACAAAATTATAACTTATGAGCAAACATTTTTCACCACAGTTAAGGATCTAGATGGAAAATTATCAACTAAGTGTTTGTAGAACACAGACTAGAACCCATAGCCTAATCTCTTAGTCACGAATATTCATATTAAGGTAAGATAATTTGTAGAGCTTATCTGATATTTCAATTTTCATCTCTATTTTCTATTTAGTTGGATTAATTCACTTTTTTGTTCAATGAATAAGATCTTTAAATTTAGAATTAAGTGCGGAGGTCATTGCAGGTTTGTAATTTTTTTGTACAGTCAAGAAGAAACATTTTAAAATATTTTTACTTATTATCATTTAATAAAAGGCATTTTAACTATCAAAAATGCAGAAAGGGCATAATCTCAGGATAAAAGAATACTTCTACAAATGAATAAAATTAATTTTATTAAGCATTCTCTATATTGTCTTTAATTTTCTCATTTTCTAAAGCACCTTAGGACAAGCTGTCATGGATTGATACTATTCAACTATTATTTTTTAGTGATTTCATAGGAAGCTTTTGTGCCTTCCTAGCAGGCCTTGCAGGGGACCAGGACTAAAGCAAATCCTTCTCCTTCTCCCTGCCAGTGCCCACATTCACTGGACTCAGAATAAAGGTTCAGTGAAGCTGTAATAAAAAGTAGTTCACTGTAAGAATTTTCTACTAGTGAGAGCTATGTGAAACTGGAAAGGATTATTTGTATGTCAACAAGTTTGGCTTCCTAGGTGACTCAGCAGTAAAGAATCTGCCTGCAAATGCAGGAGACACAGGAGATGTGGGTTCAGTCTTTGGGTCAGGAAGATCCCCTAAAGGAGATAATGGCAACCCTCTCCAGTATTCTTGCCTGGAGAATTCCATGGACAGAGGAGCCTGGCAGGCTACAGACCATGGGTTACAGAGTTGGATACAACTGAGTGACTGAGAACAAAATCTGTATGTTATTTGAGGTCACCCAGCAGAGATTGAATAACTTGTCTGGGAGGGTTATAAAGGGCATTTTTCTTAATCTGGATTTTCTAGAAAAACCATCCTGAGGCAAGATTTAAAATGCTAATGATTTCCTGGGAGATACCAAAGTGAGGGCAGAGAGTGAGTAAAGAGTTTAGTGAGGAAGGCAAGCTGTGAAGCAATGAGGATTCAGGGGCTATTTTACAAGCAGACCCCCAAGAGACACAGGAAGACACTTAGTATGTGAATCTTTTTGCATAAGGAAGATTTCAGGACGGGCTTTAAAGAGAAACCATGCCTAGATTCATTTGTGGAAGCCAAAAAATAGAAGAATTAAGGTCAACATTTGCTTTGTGGGTTAACTCCCCTTCTCTTCCTAGTCTTATCATCTGACACCTTCAGAAGCTGCTCTGTGTCCCATCCCATGCCCTGTGTGGAATGTCTTGTCTAGTCTGGAAGAGATGGGAAGAGTCAGAAACTCCATGCGTGGGGTTTGTTGGTCACACTGCTTTGAGGTGGCCAAAGATGGGAAGGAGATGTAAGTCCTAGAGCAGGTAGCTTATTGGTCTCGGGGGCAGGAACCCTGTGGGCACAAGTGTTGATGGTTGAGGTGGACAGAGCTGCTGATGGTCCAGGAATCAGCTGGCTCTGAGGAAATCTGAGAGGTATATGAAATTTGTGTCCAATGTAGTATTCATATGTAAAAAGTTGAGCTAGACTGCTGTTTCCAATGTCCATTACAAGTGCCACATGTGTATACAGGATGATTTTAGGTGGACTGTGAATAAATAAAATTTTAAGTGTAATGCGTCTGTTTTAATGTGTATCAGGATAAAATAACTAATACTTTAACATAATATTATTATATTATATTCAGAATGGCAATGAGTTTTCTCTTGAGCATAAATCAGATCAGATCAGTCGCTCAGTCGTGTCCGACTCTTTGCGACCCCATGAATCGCAGCACGCCAGGCCTCCTTGTCCATTACCAACTCCTGGAGTTCACCCAGACTCACATCCATCGAGTCAGTGATGCCATCTAGCCATCTCATCCTCTGTCATCCCCTTCTCCTCCTGCCCCCAGTCCCTCCCAGCATCAGAGTCTTTTCCAATGAGTCAACACTTCGCATCAGGTGGCCAAAGTACTGGAGTTTCAGCTTTGGCATCATTCCTTCCAAAGAAACCCCAGGGCTGATCTCCTTCAGAATGGACTGGTTGGATCTCCTTGCATAGTTTATAACAAAAATTAAAGTTAATTTGAAGAAGACTAGTAAGTAAATTAGAATATAGATTATATGTCATTGTGACAGAAATTGCTATATAATGACTGAAGTTTAGAAATATCAGATCAGATGAACCTCCCACCTCAATAATCCACGATTTGATGAATGCACAACTATACAACTTTGTCTTCCTGGTAATAAGAGCTGCTAAGATGTTGAAAGGGCAGGGGCCCTAATCTCCAGTGTGTGAATTTCTTTGGCTTGGATTTTATTTTAGGTCCCTGCACTTTTTCTCAATAAAACTTTGCTAGCCTCCCAGTTTGGTTTTTATAGAGTTCTATTTTTTCTTTCATTAAATATTTATTTATTCCAGTGCCTTAAAGTGGGAAAAAAAGTAAACCTAATAGTCATTTGTAGGGGTGCTTATTCTTCCTCTCCACACTGAAGCATTACCACTAACCAAGACAATTCATCTTCATCCTTCATTAGAGTGTGTTATTCACTGAAGTGGTTTATGACCAAATAGAGTTGCTGGCCTTGCAGATTCTTTTTGGGGTGGTACTGAATCAAATGTGTTCTTCATGTCTGGATAAATCATTCCTTAGATTTTCTTGGTTGAATTTGTGTTAATTTTTAAAACTAGCAGGCAAAACTGATAAAACCTAATCACTCAGAGAAATGCTAGAGTGTGGACACTCTAACTCAGAAGATTTCTCATGCACAAATGTTACCTTAAACACAAATGAATAATTAAGATATTTTATTCTTTTCAGTGAAACTAAAATGTATGAAAAGATGAGGGCATGCTTTTGATGACAACACTTTTAAAAGTGAAATGAAGGCTGAACAGTGCTGCCAGGATAGACCTGTTAAAAATGAACAATGAACTGGATCTGGAACCTTTTTTATCAAGCTGGATGCTTCCTTAAAGACTGTAGATAGCCAGTGATTTTTTAAAACTTTTTTTAGCTGGAGAAAAATTGCTTTATAATGTTGTGTTTATTTCTGCCTTACAATGATGCGTATCAGTCATACTTATACATATATCCCCACCCTCTGGAACCTTCCCCCCTTCCCCATCCCACCCCTCTAGGTCATCACAGAGCACCATAGCCAGTGTCTCTTTTTTTTTTTTTTTTTTTTGCCAGTGTCTCTTGATAAAATTTAAAAATTGATTTAAAGGATCCTATGCCAGCTTCTTTACAGGTTATTCTCACTTATTCCTCATTGCAATTTTCCCAAAAAACATCCTTTTGATGATAATGCTGTAAGAGTATAAATAATAACAGCTGCTATATTAAAACACCCCTATGATAATCACCAGTACTGTATACATTATATGCATTATTTAATTTAGTTCTCATCATGACCCCATGAAGTGGGTACTTGTATTTCCATTTTACCATTAATATTAGTATTTCCATTTTAAATAGAAAAAGAAAGTAAATTAATTTGTCTAAGGTAGCACAATTGGGATTTGAATTTGATTTGTCTGTTTGCAAAGTCTGCATTTTTAACGATTAGTCTGTTCCTACAAAGTATACAACCAGAGAAAATCAAAGGCAAAATAGATCAACTTGAGATGTATCACCCTGGTTATTGCCTAAACTAGCAGACTGGAGCAGTGAATAGTGAATAAATAGACTTATAAGAAATGGATGTTGTTGGTTCAGGGTGAATTTCTCTTTGAAAAGTTACCTGGACAAGAGTTTTGTGGTCTAGATAACCTTTCTCTTTACCCTTGTCTCACTTTTCTTGGATTGGAAAACATATTAAAGAAATCACTAATAATCCACCCATAGTTTCTGTTTTTAAATAACCAAATCTGTCATGATGGATAAAATGTTAGAAAGAAACAGCCCCGAAAAAACCCTAGAACTAGAAATTAAAGATGAACCTCATTTTTCTCCACCTTTGTTTGGAAATGTATAAGTAGCTTGAATTACTAAGATTTTATGACAATGAATAGAAATAATTTTAATTTGACAAAAGATACAGGATGAGAGTCCTAAGGAGGTGGGATGAAAGAAAGTTACTTTGATAATGAATCCTAAGAAGAGACAGTGACATTAATAGACCCAAATTAAGATCAGTAGACCCTGATTTTTCACCTTGGTTCTAATAATAGGAAGGGTAAATGGAAGTAATTACTGCTCAGGATGGAATTGGAAAAACTGAAGTGTTTTGGTAAAAGTGAATTAGAAAGATGAAATGTGAGAATATATAATCATCATTCTGTTTCTATACCTTGGGTTTAGTTGGCCTATCTGAAGCTCAGATCACACTAGCTTGTGAATGGATATAAGGAAGACTGATAATAAATTATAATGTACAAATTTTGACTCTGAAATCCTTCCATGTGAGAAGGTGGCTCCGTTATTGAACCAAAAGAAACATGGTTATAGAAGGTGGAGCAAATACAGGATTACTCTGATGCTCAAGCAGGTCACTTCTTCTGGGAGACTGATGGGCTGAAGCACCAGGCTAGGACTCCATTGAACCTTTCTCCTGGAGGTTGAATGCAAGGATATGGAGTCTGGTGACAACATTTCAGGTATTTTCCCTTTGCAATACTAGGTTATAGCTCATCCATGTCTTGGGCTTACTGAATGCAGTGTTTCTCAATGTATGGTTCTTGACCCTATTATACCATCAACTCCTTCGGTGTTCATTAAAATTACAGATTTCTTGATCTCACCTTTGGAGGTTTGGCCAGAAATTTGCAGTTGTAGGAGTGTCTTAGGTCAGCTTTCTCAGCAAGCAGACTCTGAAGCAGAGTTTTGCATTAGAACATTTATTGGGAGATTGCTTTCAGGTAGGATGCTTGTAAGGGAGCAAGGGAAGTAGAATTGGGTATTGTAAAAGCAATATTGGCCAATCCTATTGGGAATTTTGGAGGTAGAGCCTTCAGGTTTGCCATGAACTGAGGCTAATGGACTAAGCCCATAGACCATTTTTATTCCAACAAAGTGGTTGAACTATACAAAGGTATACTCTCAGATCCTTAAAACTCTACCCAATGAAAGGATTCCCCTAATTGACAGCTTCACCCCTGACTGGACTATAATGAGTCAGCCATCAATCTCCAGCTTGGATACACACACCGACAGATCCATTGGTAAAACAAACTTAGTCTTTTTCCTTCTCCATCAGCTGGTTATAAATGCACCTCTTCCACTCTCTCCCTGTAGTCATAGGCGCGAGCTAATGAACAAGCACAAATAAATATTGCTAAATCACATGGAAGCCTAGACTACATGCCT
The DNA here is from genome assembly GCF_027580195.1 of Bos mutus. Lineage (NCBI taxonomy): Eukaryota > Metazoa > Chordata > Mammalia > Artiodactyla > Bovidae > Bos > Bos mutus. The sequence goes on along the minus strand of NC_091631.1, from coordinate 71,362,244 downwards.
ATACAGCTAAATTTCACCCTCTAGCCTTACTCATGATCAGTATGCTCTCTAAGGATATTGTTCCCTCTTATAATATATTGCTGTTTCCTCCACCTATGACTTGGTACATTTGACTCTATGCAACTTATGATGGATTGCTCTAGCTCCATGGCCTCTTGAACTTTCAAGGTCAGATACTACATTTCCACTAAAATTTAGTAACATGTCAGGTTTTTATTTTTAACATTTTAAAATTTTAAATTTATTTATTTTTTTATTGAAGGATAATTGCTTTACAGAATTTTGTTGTTTTCTGTCAAACCTCAACATGAATCAGCCATAGGTATACATGTATCCTCCCCACCCCACCTGCCACTTTTGAACCTACCTCCCATCTTCCTCCCCAGCCCACCCCTCTGGGTACATACAGAGCCCCTGATTGAGTTTCCTGAGCCATACAGCAAATTCCCATTGGCTATCTATTTTACATGTGGTAGTGTAAGTTTCCATATTACTCTTTCCATATACCTCACCCTCTCTTCCCCTCTCCCTGTGTCCATAAGTCTATTCTCTATGTCTCTTTCTCCATTGCTGCCCTGTAAATAAATTCTTCGGTACCATTTTTCTAGATCCCGTATATATGCGTTAGAATACAGTGTTTATCTTTCTCTTTCTGACTTATTTCACTCTGTATAATAGATTCTAGGTTCATCCACCTCATTAGAAGTGACTCAAAGGCATTCTCTTTAAAGGCTGAATAATATTCCATTGTGTATATGTACCACAACTTCTTTACTCATTCATCTGTCAATGGACATCTAGGTTGCTTCCATGTTCTAGTTATTGTAAATTGTGCTGCTGCAATGAACAAAGGGGTACATGTGTCTCTTTCAATTTTGGTTTCCTCAGGGTATATGCCTAGAAGTGGGATTGCTGGGTCATATGGTGATTTTATTCCTAGTTTTTTTTTTTTAAAGGAATCTCCATACCATCTTCCATAGTGGCTGTATCAATTTATATTCCCAGTGTTTCCTTTTCTCCACACCCTCTCCAGCATTTATTGTTTGTAGACTTTTTGATGATTTCCATTCTGACTGGTGTGAAGTGATATCTCATTGTAGTTTTGATTTGCATTTCTCTAATAATAAGTGAGAAATACTGGGCTGGAAGAAGCACAAGCTGGAATCAAGACTGCCGGGAGAAATATCAATAACCTCAGATATGCAGATGACACCACCCTTATGGCAGAAAGTGAAGAGGAACTAAAAAGCCTCTTGATGAAGGTGAAAGAAGAGAGTGAAAAAAGTTGGCTTAAAACTCAACATTCAGAAAACTAAGATCATGGCATCCGGTCCCATCACTTCATGGGAAATAGATGGGGAAAGAGTGGAAACAGTGTCAGACTTTATTTTCTGCAGCCATGAAATTAAAAGATGCTTACTCCTTGGAAGGAAAGTTATGACCAACCTAGGTAGCATATTCAAAAGCAGAGACATTACTTTGCCAACAAAGGCCCGTCTAGTCAAGGCTATGGTTTTTCCAGTGGTCATGTATGGATGTGAGAGTTGGACCATAAAGAAAGGTGAGCGCCGAAGAAATCAGTCCTGGGTGTTCTTTGGAAGGAATGATGCAAAAGCTGAAACTGCAGTACTTTGGCCACCTCATGCGAAGAGTTGACTCCTTGGAAAAGACTCTGATGCTGGGAGGGATTGGGGGCAGGAGGAGAAGGGGACGACAGAGGATGAGATGGCTGGATGGCATCACTGAGTCGATGCACGTGAGTCTGAGTGAACTCCGGGAGTTGGTGATGGACAGGGAGGCCTGGCGTGCTGCGATTCATGGGGTCGCAAAGAGTCGGACATGACTGAGCTACTGAACTGAACTGAATAATAAGTGATGTTGAGCATCTTTTCATATGTTTGTTTGCCATCTGTATGTCTTCTTTGGAGAAATGTCTGTTTAGATCTTTTCCCCAATTTTTGATTGGGTTGTTTGTTTTTCCAGTATTGAGTTGTATGAGCTGCTTGTGTATTTTGGAAATAATCCTTTGTCAGTTGCTTCATTTGTTATTATTTCCTCCCATTCTGAGGGTTGTCTTTCCTCCTTGCTTATAGTTTCCTTTGCTGTGCAATAGCTTTTAAGTTTAATCAGGTCCCACTTGTTTACTCTTGTTTTTATTTCTGTTACACTAGGAGGTGGGTCATAGAGGATCTTGCTTTGATTTATGTCATTGAATGTTCTGCCTATGTTTTCCTCTAAGAGTTTTATAGTTTCTGGTCTTACATTTAGGTCTTTAATCCATTGTGAGTTTATCTTTGTGTGTGGTGTTAGGAAGTGTTCTAACTTAATTCTTTTACATGTAGCTGTCCAGTTTCCCCAGCACCATTTATTGAAGAGGCTGTCTTTGCCCCATTGTATATTCTTGCCTCCTTTGCCAAAAACAAGGTACCCATAGGTGCATGGGTTTATTTCTGGGTTCTCTATCTTATTCCTGCTGCTGCTAAGTCACTTCAGTTGTGTCCAACTCTATGCGACCCCATAGACCGCAGCCCACCAGGCTCCCCCATCCCTGGGATTCTCCAGGCAAGAACATTGGAGTGGCTTGCCATTTCCTTCTCCCTATAGACTTATTCCATTGGTCTATATTTCTGTTTTTGTGACAGTACCATACTGTATTGATGACTGTAGCTTTGTCGTATAATCTGAAGTCAGGAAGCCTGATTCCTCCAGCTCCATTCTTCTTTCTTAAGACTACTTTGGCTATTCAGAGTCTTCTGTGTTTCCTGCAGCCATGAAATTAAAAGATGCTTACTCCTTGGAAGGAAAGTTATGACTAACCTAGATAGCATGTTCAAAAGCAGAGACGTTACTTTGCCAACAAAGGTTCGTCTAGTCAAGGCTATGGTTTTTCCTGTGGTCATGTATGGATGTGAGAGTTGGACTGTGAAGAAGGCTGAGTGCCAAAGAATTGATGCTTTTGAACTGTGGTGTTGGAGAAGACTCTTGAGAGTCCCTTGAACTGCAAGGAGATCCAACCAGTCCATTCTGAAGGAGATCAGCCCTGGGATTACTTTGGAAGGAATGATGCTGAAGCTGAAACTGCAGTACTTTGGCCACCTGATGCGAAGAGTTGACTCATTGGAAAAGACTCTGATGCTGGGAGGGATTGGGTGCAAGAGGAGAAGGGGACGCCAGAGGATGAGATGGCTGGATGGCATCACTGACTCGATGGACGTGAGTCTGAGTGAACTCTGGGAGTTGGTGATGGACAGGGAGGCCTGGCGTGCTGCGATTCATGGGGTCGCAAAGAGTCGGACACGACTGAGCAACTGATCTGATCTGATCTGATGAATTGTGAAATTTTTTCTCTACTTCTGTGAAAAATGTCATTAGTAATTTGATAGAGATTGCACTGAATCTGTAGATTGTGTTTGGTAGTTTAGTAATTTTCACAATGTTGATTTTTCCTACCCAGGAACATGGTATATCTCTCCATCTGTTTATGTCACCTTTGATTTCTTTCATCAGTGTTTTATAATTTTCTGTGTACAGTTCTTTTGTCTCCTTGTAAGTTTATTCCTAGATATTTAATTCTTTTTGTTGCAATGGTGAATGGGATTCACTAATTTCTCTTTCTGATTTTTTATTGTTAGTATCTAGAAATGCAAGTGATTTCTGTGTATTGACTTTGTATCCTGCAACTTTGCTAAATTCACTGATTAGCTCTAGTAATTTTCTGATACTATCTTTAGGGTTTTCTGTGTACACAATCATGTCATCTGCCAACAGTGAGAGCTTTACTTCTTTTCAAATCTGGATTCCTTTTATTACTTTTCCTTGCTGTAGTTAGGACTTCTAGAAATATGTTGAGTGATAGTGGCAAAACTGGACACCCTTGTCTTGTTCCTGGTCTTAGGGGGAATACTTTAAGTTTATTACCATTAAGAATAATGTTTGCTACAGGCTTATATATAGCCTTTACTATGTTGAGGTAGGTTCCTTCTATGCCCATTTTTTGAAGAGTTCAAATCATAAATGGGTGCTGAATTTTGTCAAAGGCTTTTCCTACATCTATTTAGATTATCATATGGTTTTTATCTTTCAATTTGTTAATATGGCATATCACACTGATTGATATACATATATTGCAGACTTCTTGCATCCCTGGAATAAACCCAACTTGATCATGATGTACGAGCTTTTTGACGTGTTGCTGAATTCTGTTTGCTAAAATTTTGCTGAGAATTTTTGCACCTATGTTTATCAGTGATACTGGCCTGTAGTTTTCTTTTTTTGTGTTGTCTTTGGTTTTGGTATTAGGGTGATGGTGGCCTTATAGAATGAGTTTGGAAGTGTTCCTTCCTCTGTAATTTTTTGAAAGAATTTTAGAAGGATAGGCATTAGTTCTTCTCTAAATGTTTGATAGAATTCTCCTGTGAAGCCATCTGGTCCTGGGCTTTTGTTATTTGGGAGATTTTTGATCACAGCTTCAATTTCAGTGCTTGCAGTTGGATTGCTTATAATTTCTATTTCTTCCTGTTTCAGTGTTAGAAGATTAAACTTTTCTAAGAATCTTTCCATTTTTTCCAGGTTATTCATTTTATTGCTGTATAGTTATTCATAGTAGTCTCTTATAATCCTTAGTATTTCTGGATTGTTGTAACCTCTCCTTTTTCATTTCTAATTTTGCTGATTTGGTTCTTTTTTTCTTGACACATCTGGCTAAATGTTTGTCAATTTTATCTTCTCAAAGAAGCAGCTTTTAGATTTATTAATATTTACTATTGTTTCTTTCATTTCTTTTTCCTTTATTTCTGCTTGGTTCTTTATGATTTCTTTCCTTTTACTAATTTTGTTTTTGTTTTTTTGTTCTTCTTTTTCCAGTTGTTTTAGGTGTAAAGTTAGGTTGTATATTCGATGCTTTTCTTGTTTCTTGAGGTAGGATTGATTGCTATAAACTTCCCTCTTAAGAGCTGCTTTTGCTGCATCCCATAGGTTTTGAGTTGTGTTTTCATTGTCATTTGTTTCTAAAAATTTTTTGATTTCCCTTTTAATTTCTTCAGTAACCTGTTGGTTATTTAGAAACATGTTGTTTAATCTCCATGTGTCTATGTTTCTTACAGTTTTTTTCTTGTAATTGATATATAGTATCATAGCTTTGTGGATGGAGAAGATGCTTGATATAATTTCAATTTTCTTAAATTTACTGAGGTTTGATTTGTGACCCAAGATGTGGCCTATCCTGGAGAATGTTCCATGTACCCTTGAGAAGAAGGTGAATTCCTCTGCATTTGGATGGAATGTTTTGAAGATATCCATGAGATCCATCTCATCTAATGTATCATTTAAGACTTGTTTAAAGCCTTAAATGTTTTAAGACTAAGTTTTGATGATCTGTCCATTGGTGTGAGTGGGGTGTTGAAGTCTTCTACTATTATTGTGTTACTGTCAATTTCTCCTTTTATGTCTTTCAGTGTTTGTCTCATGTACTGAGTTGCTCCTACGTTGGGTGCATAGATATTTACAACTGTTTAGTCTTCCTCTTGGATTGATCCCTCGATCATTATGTAGTGTCCTTCCTTATCTCTTGTAATCTTTATTTTAAGGTCTATTTTGTCTGATATGAGGATTGTTACTCCAGCTTTCTTTTGCTTCCCATTTGCATGGAATATATTTTTCCATCCTCTCACTTTCAGTCTATATGTATCTTTAGGTCTGAAGTGGGTTTCTTGTAGACAGCATATATATGGCTTTTGTTTTGTGTCCATTCAGCCAGTTTCCATCTTTAGGTTGGAAAATTTAATCCATTTACATTTAAAGAAATTGTTGATACATATGTTCCTATTGCCATTTTCTTAATTGTTTGGAGTTGATTTTGCAGATGTTTTTCCTTCTCTTGTATTTCTTAACTATATAAGCCCCTTTAACATTTGTTGTAAAGTTGGTTTGGTGATACTGAATTATTTTAACTTTTGCTTGTCTGAAAAGCTATTGATTTCTCTATCAATTTTGAATGAAATCCTTGCTGGGTACAGTAATCTTGGTTGTAGATTTTTCCCTTTCAGTACTTTAAATATATCCTGCCATTCCCTTCGGGCCAGCAGTGTTTCAGCTGAAAGATCAGTGGTCAAATGTATGGAGTTTCTCTTGTATGTTACTTGTTGCTTCTACCTTGCTGCTTTTAATATTCTTTCTTTGTGTTTAGTCTTTGTTAGTTTGATTAATGTGTGTCTTGGTGTGTTTCTCCTTGGGTTTATCCTCTATGGGACTCTGCTCCTCTTGGACTTGATTGACTCTTTTTCCATGTTGGGGAAATTTTCAACTATAATCCCTTCAAAATTTTTCTCATACTCTTTATTTTTTTCTTCTTCTGAGACCCTTATAATTGAATGCTGGTGTGTTTGATATTGTCCTAGAGGTCTCTGAGACTATTCTCAGTTCATTTCATTCTTTTTACTTTATTTTGCTCTTCAGAAATTATTTCCACCATTGTATCTTCCAGCTCACTGATCTGTTCTGCTTCAGATATTCTGCTATTGATTCTTTCGAGAGTATTTTTAATTTCAGTAATTGTGTTGTTTGTCTTTGCATGTTTATTCTTTAATTCTTCTAGGTTTTTGGTAATTGATTCTTGGATTTTCTCCATTTTGTTTTCAAGCTTTTTGATCATCTTTACTACCATTATTCTGGATTCTTTTTCAGGGAGTTTGCCTATTTCCTTTTCATTTATTTGGACTTCTTTGTTTCTAGTTTGTTCCTTCATTTGTGTAATATTTCTCTGCCTTTTTACTATTTTTTTTTAAACTTACTGTTTTGAGGTCTCCTATTCCTAGGCTTCAGGGTTGAATTCTTTCTTCCTTTTGGTTTCTGCCTTCTTAAGATTGGCCCAATGGTTTGTGTAAGCTTCATATAAGGTGAGATTTGTGCTTAGTTTTTTTTTTATTTTAACCTCTGATGGGCAAGGCTGAGTGAGGTGGTAATCCTGTCTGCTGATGATTGGGTTTGCATTTTTGTTTTGTTTGTTATTTACATGGGGTGCCCTGCACAGGGTGCTACTTGTGGTTGGGTGATGCTGGGTCTTGTATTAGTAGTTTCCTTTGTGTGAGTTCTCACTATTTGATACTCCCTGGGGTTAGTTTTCTGGTGGTCTAGGGTCTTGGAGTCAGTGCTCTCACTCCAAAAGCTCAGGGCTTGATCTTGCTAGGCATGCCCCAAGCTGTATGCAGCCATACCTGTGCCAAAGGTTCGTGTTCTAGGAAGCCGAGGGTGTGGGAGGTGGAGAGTCATCTGTGCGTCAGACAGCAGAGGGCACCTCTGTCCTTCCCAGGCCACACCTCCCCAGCACAGGTGTGGGGCCAGCAAGGGCAGGGTGGAGACGGGTTGTAGCAGGTCCCCAGCCATGTTGCAACAAAGTATGCGCAGCCAGCCAGCTCCCTGGAACCTGTCTGAACTCAGACATACAGCCCTCTGCCAGCAAAGTAGAAAATCTTTCTTTTCTGTCCACCCTTGGGGCTACCCAGCAAGGACAAGTCCCAGCATCCAGGCCAGGAGAGCAGAAACTGGAGGACAGCCGGTGCTCACTGGTCAGGGGGTGGGCTCACTCATGCTATGGTTTTTGAAAGGTGTATAACTTATTGCTGAAAATGGCATAACCTTGCACCAGATCTCTAGAGGATGCATATTCCTCTTCCATTTGTTCTTGCCCTAAGCTTTGAAAGCCTCTTTTCCCTCTATAGCTACCTCTAGTGCCATAGGATTTGCCATGAACTGTGTATCACTTTTGGACCTGACACTGAACTATGTATCTCTGTGTCACTTGGAAAATAGGTCAAAACATATTCCCAAGTTTAAAATGTGTTACCTATGGAACATACAGAGGCCTGCCAGATGATTGTGCTTCCTGCCTAGTGATGGGAGTTCTGAAGTATAATGATTTTTCATTATATTTTTAATATTGATAATATATTATCAATATATATTTTTTATCAATATTTTTCATTTTTGAGTCAATGTCTCAACATTCCCCAGACCATTGAATCCCTGACAATTTCACAGATGTGGGACCCTAAATCTTCATAGTATTTATTTTCCCTACCTTACTTTATGATTCTTATGAGGTCTTCATCATTTTGAGGCTTCTTATCCATCTGGTCTGATTATCATGATATCATCAGCATAATGTATCATTTAAGTAGCCTGTGAAATATTCAAATGACCCAGGTTCCTTTGAACTATACTATGACAGAGAGTGGAAGAGTTAACATAGCTTGGGCATCACCATGAAGGTATTTGTTGTTCATCTCATAAGAATATGAAATGCTTCTGATCCTTCTTCTTGATGTGAATGGCAAAGATGGCAGTGGCTAAGTCAAGGGAAGCATACAATGTCACAGGGACTATGTTGAATTTCTGAAGCACTAAACCACATTTGGCAAAGCAGCTGCTATTGAGACAAAAGTTTTTGAATTTGCATTAGTTTACTGCCACTTGCTAGCATTGAAGTATATAATCTTGACTCACACAACTCCCTTTGGCTTGGGAAATGCAGCAGAGGGACTTAGCTGTGAGTCATCAGCAGCCAATCCCCCTTGCAGCTGGAAGAGCAAGTGTATCTGACCAGAATGTGAGGTCTGGGCAGCACACCACAATACATATAACACACTCTTTTAATGAATCTTACACACAATAAAATTTGAGAACACTTCAGTAGACCCAATATTCCTCAGCCATGAATTTTAAATGTTTCCTTTGTACCACTGGAAAATGATTGATTTTGGCTTATATATCCCCTTTCAGTTTATTTTGGACATCTCAAGTGGTGCAGAGTTAAATAATCTGCCTGTCAATGCAGGAAACACAGGAGATGCAAGAGATGTGGATTTGATCCCTGGGTCAGGAAGATCCAGTATTCTTGCCTGAACTCTGAGTCCTGGGGTTCTAGAGTCCATGGGGTCACAAAAAGTCAGACATGACTGAGTAACTGAGTACACAGTAGTTCAGCTTGCTTTAGCCACTAGTTTGTGTCTCTGTTTTTTGAAAAATATTGAATTGTCACTTTAGAACTATTTTCTTTTTTTTTCCCTCAAACATCAGTCATAAAATTCACTAAAAATGTCCACAGATTAAAAGTGAATGCCATTGAAATAGATACACTGGTCTTTACTATTTTTGGAAGAGGTATAGTGATTCCTACCTTTAAAACATACATACACCACACACACACACACACACACACACACTACACACACAGACATAAAGATACCACATACATACATACCACATATATACATATCACAAGCACACCCCTAAACAGGAATATTTCACGTGCCATCTCATTATATTTACATTCCATTGCTTTTGCAAACTACATGTAGTCTAGATAAAGCAAAATGAGAGAATTTAAAACATGTTGCAAGACTTATTTCTGGTTGTGTGAATCTATTACTATACATCATGGTGCACACTAGATTGTATCATCTAGATCATAAGAAGAGACAACTCTGCATAGCATAGTGATTATTAGCACGCACATTGGACCCAGATTTCCTGGGTTATGGTTGCTAGTTATAGTTCTAGTTTTGTTTCCTTTCCACTTAAAATAGCATTTCAGAATCAAGCAAGAAACAACAAAGATATTATTTTTGGAATTAACTTTGAGTTATTTCCAACTTAACAAAATATCAACAATTTATTAACTTCTTTTTGTTTTTAACACATTAGTTATGACATGGTACACACTTGATCATGATACATCAGTGAGGAATTGCCACAGTTGAAAACTACGGCCTTACTGCAGACTTACAAATTTGCCTGCATTTCAGAATCATCTGGAGTGCTTAAATAATCCAGATTCCATGTCCTCTCCTTTTCCATGAAGTCAAGATGTAGAACTCTTGTGATCCACATTGACTGTAATCCGCCAGTCTCCTCTGTCCATGAAATTCTCCAGGCAAGAATATTGGAGTGCATAGCCATTCCCCTCTCCAGGGGATCTTCCTGACCCAGGATTAAACCCCAGTTTCCTGCACTGCAGGTGGATTCTTTACCATCTGATCCACCAAGGAAGCTTCAGAATAATTCTATCACCCCCAATTTCCCTTTATCCTCCTTACAAGCCCAAATCCTAGCAACCATTGATTTTTTGTCTGTCCCTATAGTTTTGCCTCCTCTATAATGTCATATAAAAGAAACCATAAGTATATAGCTGTTTGAGACTAGTTTCTTTCACGTAACATGCTGCATTTGTTGCATGTATCACTAGTTCATTCCTGAGTAGTATTCCATTGTGTGGATATACCACAGTTTGTTTATTTATCAGCTGAAAGACCTTTAGACTGTGTCCAGTTTTGGGTGGTTATGAGTAAAGCTGCTATAAACAGTTGTGTATGGTAGTTCATGTGAACATTAGTTTTTATTTACTTAGGTAAATATAAGGGATGGGGTTGTGGGATTATGTGGTAAGTGAAATCTTAACTTTATTTTTTTAAAGAAGCTGCCCAATTATCTTCCAGAGTCAATGTATCATTTTGTACCTTGCCCCTGGCTCCAGCACTGTTTGAGAATCATAGCTATTTTGTGTTGTTGTCATCATTTGGTAGAATTATTTTTTATTTTACATGTTTCCATTTTAATAGGTATGTAGAGGTACCTCACTTTGGTTTTCATTTGCATTTTTATCTAGCAGCTAGCAATATTTTAAAGCACATTTCAGTTTGTGAATCTGACTCAGAAATCCTGTTCTGCCGCTTTCTAGTTGAGTCACCCTCCATAGGTTATACAAGCTCTCTAAGCTTCAATTTCCTTAAATAGGCAAAAATGCTCTTATCTCATAGGACTGAAATGCAATTAAACATATGAATGTATGTAAAGGATTATATAATGTGTGGTATATAATAGATGTTAATAAATGTGGATACTCATGAGTCTTCTCAACTTGTTTTGTTGTTCTCAAAATTCCATGCTTAAAAAAATACCCCTTCAGATATTATAAAATACACTTGGACTCACATAGGCACAACCAGCCCTTTGATCATGTCTTGATGAGTTTTCCAGGCCACTAGTTACATAGGTACATGTTGCCCAATAAACTTCCTATGTTTCAAGCCTAAGAAAAGGCACCTGTAGCCCGTATGAGTGCATTTATGTTTTACCTGAAGCACTGGGTGTTGTCTGTTCTTCTCTTGCTGGTAATGAAAGATGCATTAATTGTCCCGATTACAAAGTATGAATTTGATTTATAACCCTTTTTTTTACTTTCTCTGGCAGTCACCATGCAGTAGGAAAATCCACACATAGCAATCTAAAGACAATTTAGACTGAAATTGTTCTTTGCAATTTAGTCATTTAATTAGGGGTTTTAAAGCTTAATTAAAAAGTTAAATCATTTGTCTTTATTTCTGAAACAATGCTATTGTGGATGGTTCAATTATGTAAAATAAAACATAATAAGATATGCATTTTCATGTCTGAAGTTATAGCATCATTCATACATAATAGCACAGCCCCGTAAAATGTATTTGAGAAGATAGCACAAAATTGAAATATAGAGTCATTAAATAGGCATTGAAAGTAACTTCTGGTCTGTGAAGTTGTTTTTCTCTCTTTTGTTTTATAGTCCTAGCAACACATGACTTTTTCTTTTAAAAATGTAAATGATCAGAAAAAAGATTTTAAATATATTACCTACAATTCCATCCAAAATGTTCACAAAGAACTTAGAATGAAACATCAATCTACAGCTTTTTACCATTAGGAAAGAAGTGGCATGGTTTGTTTCTGAGTAATCAGAAACATTCTTCAGGTTTATAAATATACTTAGTTTTTAAGGAACTACTTAGGCGTCCACTAACTTAGGCCCTGAACCTCTCAACTTTTATAATATTCTTGGTTCATCCACACATTTTCATATGTTCTAAGAAATCAGACTTTTATACTTCCCTCATTAACTGCCTTGATTTTGTGAAGTGTTTTGTTTCAAGAGAGCCTGTGAAGTATATGAAAAAGGCACATAAGATTAAATACCTGGTTTTTAAAAATCATCAGTCAGTTCAGTCACTCAGAGGTGTCTGACTCTTTGCCACCCCAAGGATTGCAGCACACCAGGCTTTTCTGTCCATCACCAACTCCTAGAGCTTACTCAAACTCATGTCCATTGAGTTGTTGATGCCATCCAATCATTTCATCCTCTGTATTCCCATTCTCCTTCTGCCTTCAGTCTTTCCCAGCGTCAGGGTCTTTTCCAATGAATCAGTTCTTTGCATAAGGTGGCCAAAGTATTGGAGTTGCAGCATCTGCATCAGTCATTCCAATGAATATTCAGGGCTGATTTCCTTTAGGGTTGATTGGTTGGATCTCCTTGAAGTCCAAGGGACTCTGAAGAGGCTTCTGCTTCAAGTCTTCCTGCTTTATTTTGTACTCTAAGGCAAAATTTGCCTATTACTCCAGGTATCTCTTGACTTCCTACTTTTGCATTCCAGTCTCCTATAATGAAAAGGACATCTTTTGCTGGTGTTAGTTCTAGAAGATCTTCATAGAACCATTCAACTTCAGCTTTTTCAGCATTACTGGTTGGGGCATAAACTTGGATTATTGTGATATTGAATGGTTTGCCTTGGAAGTAAACAGAGATCATTCTGTCCTTTTTGAGATTGCATCCAAGCACTGCATTTCAGACTAGCCTCAGCTTATAAAAGTAGCCTCAGTTTACGGCTATAGAAAAGGTTGGTGTGTATATCCTCAGGTAATATAAATAATCATAGTCTATCATTGTGTTGACTGTCCTGCAACAGACATTACCTAGGCCTTGGTGTCTGTATTATAAAGGGGTGTGGCTGGGGGGAGGGGTAACGGTAAAACATAGTTTCTTTCTCTTCCCACTTCTAAGGAACTCTGAAAATAGGCATTGTGTGTTTGTAGTGGATCTTGCAGTGAGTCACACTGAGTCCTTCAGAACTGAGCCACTCATCTTCCCAGCTTTTGACATCACTTATACTGTTCATGGGGTTTTCAAGGCAAGAATACAGAAGTAGTTTGCCATTGCCTTCTCCAGTGGACCAAGTTTTGTCAGAACTCTCCACTATGACCATCCATCTTGGATGACCCTACATTGCATGGCTCACTGTTTCACTGAGTTAAACAAGGTTGTGGTCCATGTGATCATTTTAATTAGTTTTCTGTGACTGTGATTTTCATTCTGTCTGCCCTCTGAGGGATAAGAATAAGAGGCTTATGGAAGATTCCTGATGGGAGAGACTGGGTCTCTGGGTCTTGTTTGGGTCTTGTTTTGATGGCAGGGCCATGATCAGTAAATATTTAATTGAGTTTTCTGTTGATGGGTGGGCTGTGTTCCCTCCCTGTTGTTTGACCTGAGACCAAACTATGGTGGAGGTAATGAAGATAATGGTGACCTCTGTCAAAAGGTCCCATGCATGCACTGCCGCACTCAGTGACCCAATGTTGCAGCAGGCTACCTCTGATCCACTTCTCTGCCAAAGACTTCTGGACATTCACAGGCAAGTCTGGTTCAGCCTCTTATGAGGTCACTGCTCCTTTCTCCTGGGTCCTGGTGCACACGAGGTTTTGTTTGTGCCTTCCAAGGGTCTGTTTCCCCAGTCCTATGTAAGTTCTGTAATCAAATCCCACTGGCCTCCAAAGTCAAATTGCCTGGGGGCTCTCGGTCCCTTGGCCAGATCCCCAGGTTGGAAAATTTGCTGTGGGTCCTAGAACTTTCTAAACAGTGGAAGAATTTATTTGATATCATTGTTCTGCACTTTATGGGTTATCTGCTCTGTGGCTCTATGGTAGGGTTAATGGCGACATCCTCCAAGAGTGCTTCTGCTACTTGGAGGTGGCTGCACCCAGACTGCTGTATGCAGAGCCCTTGCCTCTGTGGCAGGCCACTGCTGACCCATACTTCCTCAGGCGACACTCAAACACTCAGAGGTAGGTTGGCTCAGTCTCCATGGGGTTCTCCTGATGTGCACAAGGTTTTGTTTGAGTCCTCTGAGCATCTCTGATGGATGTGGGGTTTGAATCTTAACTTGGTTTCAGCTCTCCAACTGTATTGCTGGGGCTGCTCCTTTGCCCTTGGATATGAGATATCTTTTTTTGGTGGGATCCAAGATTCTCCTCTCAATGGTTGTTCAGCAGCAAGTTGTAATTTTGGAATTCTCACAGGAGAAGATGAGTGTACATCCTTCTACTCTGACATCTTGGGGTATTTTATTTACAATGAAAGTGAAGTTGCTCAGGAGTGTCTGACTCTTTGTGACTCCATGGACTGTAGCCTACCAGGCTCTTCTGTCCATGGGATTTTCTAGGCAAGAATATTGGAGTGGGTTGCCATTTTCTTCTCCAAAGGCAAAAAGATATGACACTAAAAGGTGACCTCCCCAGGTTGGTAGATGCCCAATATGCTACTGGAGAAGAGTGGAGAAATAACTCCAGAAAGAAAGAAGAGATGGAGCCAAAGAGAAAATAATACCCAGTTGTGGATATGACTGGTGATGGAAGTCAAGTGTTATGCTGAAAAGAAAAATATTGCATAGGAACCTGGAATGTTAGGTCCATGAATCAAGGTAAATTGGAAGTGGTCAAACAGGGGATGGCAAGAGTGAACATTTACATCTTAGGAATCAGTGAACTAAAATGGACTGGAATGGGCGAATTTAACTTGTATGACCATTATGTTTACTACTGTGGGCAAGAATCCCTTAGAAGAAATGGAGTAGCCCTCATAGTCAACAAAAGGTCCAAAACACAGTACTTGGGTGCAATCTCAAAAATGACAGAATGATCTCTGTCCCTTTCCCAGGCAAACCATTCAACATCAGAGTAATCCAAGTCTGTGCCCCAACCAGTAACACTGAAGAAGCTGAAGTTGAACAGTTCTATGAAGACCTACAAGACCTTCTAGAACTAAGACCAACAAAAGACATCCTTTTCATTATAGGAGACTGGAATGAAAAAGTAGGAAGTCAAGAAACACCTGGAGTAACTTGAAAATTTGCCCTTGAATACAAAATGAAGTAGGGCAAAGGCTAACAGAATTTTGCCAAGAGAGTGCACTGGTCATAACAAACATTCTCTTCCAAAAACACAAGAGAAGACTCTACACATGGACATCATGAGATAGTCAATACTGAAATCAGATTGACTATATTCTTTGCAGCCAAAGATGGAGAAGCTCTATACGGTCAGAAAAAACAAGACCAGGGGGCTGACTGTGGCTGAGATCATGAGCTCCATATTGCAAAATTCAGACTGAAATTGAAGAAGATAGGGAAAACCACCAGACCATTCAGGTATGACCTACATGAAATCCCTTAAAGTAGAAGTTACAAATAGATTCAAGGGATTATATTTGAGAGACAGAGTGCCTGAAGAATTATAGATGGATGCTTCAAACATTGTACAGGAGGCAGTGATCAAGACCATCCCCTAGAAAAAGAAATGCAAGAAGGCAAAATGGTTGTCTGAGGAGGCCTTACAGATAGCTGAGAAAAGAAGAGACACAAAAGGCAAAGGAGAAAAGGGAATTCTTGAATGTAGAATTCCAAAGAATAGCGAAGAGAGATAAGAAAGCCTTCCTCAGTGATCAATGCAAGAAGTGGAGGAAAACAATAGAATGGGAAAGACTAGAGATCTCTTCAAGAAACCTAGAGATACCAAGGGAACACTTCATGCAAAGATGGGCACAATAAAGGACAGAAATGGTATAGATTTAATAGAAGCAGAAGATCTTAAGAAGAGGTGGCAGGAATACACAGAAGAACTATATAAAAAAAGATCTTCATGAGCCAGAGAACCATGATGGTGTGATCACTCACCTAGAGCCAGATATCCTGGAATATGAAGTTAAGTGGGCCTTAGGAAGCATCACTAGGAACAAAGCTAGTGGAGGTGATGGAATTCCAGTTGAGCTATTTCAAATCCTGAAAGATGATGCTGTGAAAGTGCTGCACTCAATATGCCAGAAAATATGGAAAACACAGCAGTGGCCACAGGATTGGAAAAGGTCAGTTTTCATCCCAATCCCAAAGAAAGGCAATGCCAAAGAATGTTCAAACTACTGCACAATTGCACTCATCTCACACGCAGCAAAATGAAGCTCAAAATTCTTTAAGCCAGGTTTAAACATTATGTGAACTGTGAACTTCTAGGTATTCAAGCTGGATTTAGAAAAAGCAGAGGAACCAGAGGTCAAATTGCCAACATCCACTGCGTCATTGAAAAAGCAAGGGAGTTCCAGAAAAATATCTACTTCTGTTTTATTGATTATGCCAAGACTTTGACTGTGTGGATCCCAAGAAACTATGGAAAATTCTTAAAGTAATGGGAATACTAGACCACCTTACCTGCCTCCTGAGAAATCTGTATGCAGGTCAACAAGCAACAGTTAGAGCTGGACATGGAACAACAGAGTGGTTCCAAATAGGGAAGCGTGTATGTCAAGCGTGTTGTATATTGTCACCCAGCTTATTTAACTTATATATAGAGTTCAGTTCAGTTCAGTTCAGTCGCTCAGTTGTGTCCGACTCTTTGCAACCCCATGAATCACAGCATGCCAGGCCTCCCTGTCCATCACCAACTCCCGGAGTTCACTCAGACTCATGTCCGTCAAGTCAGTGATGCCATCCAGCCATCTCATCCTCTGTCGTCCCCTTCTCCTCCTGCCCCCAATCCCTCCCAGCATCAGACTCTTTTCCAATGAGTCAACTCTTTGCATCAGGTGGCCAAAGTACTGGAGTTTCAGCTTTTGCATCATTCCTTCCAAAGAACACCCAGGGCTGATCTCCTTCAGAATGAACTGGTTGGATCTCCTTGCAGTCCAAGGGACTCTCAAGAGTCGTCTCCAACACCACAGTTCAAAAGCATAAATTTTTTGGCACTCAGCTTTCTTCACAGTCCAACTGTCACATCCATCCATGACCACTGGAAAAAGCATAGCCTTGACTAGACGGACCTTTCATGCCAAATGGAGGGTTGCATGAAGCATAAGATGGAGTCAAGATTGCTGGGAGAAATATCAATAACCTCAGATACACAGATGACCCTTCCCTTATGCAGAAATCCAAGAAAAACTAAAGAGCATCTTGATGAAAGTGAAAGAGGAGAATGAAAAAGTTGGCTTAAAATTCAACATTCAAGATCATGGCATCTGGTCCCATCACTTCATGGCAAATAGAGGGGGAAACAATGGAAACAGTGAGAGACTTTATTTTGGGGGGCTCCAAAATCATTGCAAATTGTGACGAAAGCCATGAAATTAAAAGACACTTGCTCCTTGAAAGAAAAGCTTTGACCAACCTAGACACCATATTAAAAAGTAGAGAAATTAGTTTACTGACAAAGGTCTGTCTAGTCAAAGCTATGGTTTTTTCAGTAGTCATGTATAGATGTGAGAGTTGGACTATAAAGAAAACTGAGCACTGAAGAATTGATGCTTCTGAATTGTGGTGTTGGAGAAGACTCTTGAGAGTCCCTTGGAGTGCAAGGAGATCAAACCAGTGAACCCTAAAGGAAATCGGACTGAATATTCTTTGGAAAGACTGATGCTGAAGCTGAAACTCTGATACTTTGGCCACCTGGTGCGAAGAACTGACTCATTGGAAATACCCTGATGCTGAGAAAGATTGAAGGAAGGAAGTGAAGGGACAACAGAGGATGAGATGTTCAGATGGTGTCAATACTCGATTGACATTAGTTTGTTCAAGCTTCGGGAGTTGGTGATGTTCAGGGAACCCTGGCGTTATGCAGTCCATGGGGTCGTAAAGAGTAAAGATTGAACTGAAGTGAACTGACATACTTAGGTGACACCTCTCTGAGACTTGCTTTCAGTGGAATAGAGCCTCCTCACTCAAGGTCACAGTCCTCCCAAGGACATTCTGCCTCCAAAGACTGGCCAATGCAGGATATTCAGTCTTGTTCTCCCAGCTCTGTCATGACAACCATGAAGGATCATCCCAACTCTAGAATGACCACAGGATTTGCTAAGGTGATACAATCTGTTGTTTGGTACATTTTGCTAAAGAATGGAGGTTTAAATAGGAATACCACACTTCTAGCTATAATAAGACCTTGAGCTACTGTCCATCTTTTCTACATAGAGAACTATTTCAGAATAATAATACATATCTTTTCCTGAGTAGGTATGATTGCTTTTCATGTTAACTCACATAATCTCATTTATTGTTGTTGTTCAGTCACTCAGTTGGTCTGACTCTTTGTCACCCCATGGACTACAGCCTACCAAGCTTCCCTGTCTTTCACCATCTCCCAGAGCTTGCTCAAACTCATGTCCATTGAGTTGGTGAAGCCATCCAACCATCTTGTCCTCTGTCATCCTGTTCTCCTCCTGCCTCCAATCTTTCCCAGCATCAGCCTTTTCTAATGAGTTGGCTCTTTGTATCAGGTGGCCAAAGTACTGAAGCTTCAGCTTCAGCATCAATCCTTCTAATGAATATTCAGGATGATTTCCTTTAGGATTGACTGGTTTGATCTCCTTGTAGTCCATGGGATTCTCAAGAGTCTTCTCCAACGCCCCAGTTCAAAAGAGTCAGCTCTTCAGTACTCAGCCTTCTTTATGGTCCAACTCTCACATCGATATGTGACTACTGGAAAAGCTATAGCTAACTAGATGGACTTTTGTCAGGAAAGTAATGTCTCTGTTTTTAATATGTTGTCTTGTTTTGTAATTTCATAATATCACTATAAAATAGTACTTATGTTTAAGTATGAAGTGATTTCAGCTCCACTGTGTTTATCTTATTTTTGGTGGTACCTGCTATTATCAATAATGTTTTAAATAAAAGTCTTTTAGAATGTGAGAGTAGAATTATAAGAGTTCTACTAGAATAAGTTTTAAGCTACATTGTTGGTTTGGCAATCATTCATAATTACAAAGCTAGAAAGTAACAGAATCACAATAAAATATTGTCAACATCTCATTGTTTTAGGGAAAATCCCCATGACCTGGTTATTCTTAGTCATAATCTGAAATGAAAGCTGTTTCTCCAGGCCTGGTCTAACCAAACAACCCACCAGTACTATTATGCTGGACATACTGCAGGTATTTTCTTTTTTAGTCAGACACTCAAAGTTATTCTTGAGACAGTCCTTCAAATGGAGTTCATAAATTTACTATTGTGGATATTTGCTGAACAACCAGTTTCTCTCTTGTTTTTGTTATTGTGTTGCTGTCTAGTCTTTCTTTCCTCCTTCCGTTCTTCATCATTCTCACTTTCTGTTCTCACTTCCTTCCTTTCTCACTTTCAGTGGAACTGTTTTCATCTTGGCCCCCTTCAGCTTATGTTTTCATACTTTTCTACACATTTTCTTTTTTAACTGCTTTGATCATTTAGTCATGTATTCACCCAATATTTTAATTTGCATTATCACCGTTCCCCAAGTTAACCTGAAAAGAAACCTCAGAGTTGTTGATGATCCCTTTTGTTCCTTTGTAATGAAAGGCAAGACTTTCAAATCAGTTCTGAATTCCCAAGACCCTTCTGATCCTTCTGATGATTTTTATAGCAAGTGCTTTATTAAGAGATCAATTTAGAAAGATAGATCCAATGTTAGTGGTCTCAAATATCCAAGCAAAAACTAAAAAATTTAGTTTGCAAGTAGAATTAACTTGCTATTCAGAGCACTAATTTTCTTATCAGTATAAATTCTTTGAGGATATAGTCTGTGTCCTATTCCCTTTGTACAATTGTATCACAAGAGCCCTGTACTCTGTCTATTAAATATTTGCTGAATGAAAGTAGTAGAAATCCACTGGAAATTTTTAACAAACAGATGACTTGATCAGATATATACTCGAAAAGTTCATCTGTGAGTTGTGTTTAGGTTGGAGTGGGGTAGGAAGTGCTTGAAATTTAGGTTAAAAAAGCCACAAAGAGAGAGAGCAGAGAAAATTGGCATAAATTCTTTTATTAGAGAACTTAACTCTGAATGAATGATGAAAATGTAATGTTGCTGTCATTATTGTGTTGTTGATGGTAGCAGAAATTTTATAAAGTAGAAACGACTTATATATGCTTGAAGCCATGGGGAAATTGTTTACACATGAACAACAGTGTGATTGAATACATCAAAGAGTGTGTGTGGGGGAAAAGTATCAAGTTCTTAGAGGAGGTGGGATGCAGTGATGTCAAGGATACAGGATAGTCTTGAAATGAGTAGGCATATGTCTTCTGTGAAAGAAGAAAGCTTAAGTTAGGTTAGAAAAAGTGTTAGTGTTAGTGTGTGTGTGTGTGTGTGTGTGTGTGTGTGTGTGTGTGTGTGTGGAGATGCTGTTAGAAGTTGAATAGCTTAGATCAGTGGTTCTTGCCATTGAGTGCACATTAGAATCACTTGGGGAGTTTTTTTTTTTTTTTTTTGAAGTCTGCAATGTAGATTTTATGCCAGGCCAATTAAGTCACAGTCTCTAGGGGTGAAGCCCAGACCCCAGGATTTTTAAACACTCCTGAGATGAGTCTGTTGTGCAGCCACATTTGAAAGCTGCTGGCCTATATCTTCTTAGTAACATGGCAACAGTGCTTCCTCCTGTGAGCAAGAGAATTAGAGTGAGAAAAAGGGAAGATTTAGATGAGAGATAATTAGAGTGATGGGGGAAGCTCAATGGAAAGTCAATAAACTATACTAAAAATATTCTGAGCAGTCCAGGGGACCTAAATAGTACTATGCTGTTTGAGGCTTGGAGGATCCAGCCAATGCAGCATTGTGATGTTGTCTAGCCATGCATGACAACCAAGGAGTGGGGAAAATGATCTACTTTATTACAACTTTCCCTGGTGGTTCAATGGTAAAGAATCTCTGCCAATGCAAGAGATGTTGGATCCCTGGGTCAGGAAGATCCCCTGAAGAAGGAAATGGCAACCCACTCCAGTATCCTTGCCTGGGAAATCCTGTGGATAGAGGAGACTGGCAGTCTACAGTCCATGAGGTCATAAAAGAGTCAGACACAAGTTAGTGACTAAACAACAATAAAAACTTTGTTACAGAAGCCAGAACTGACTGAGAAAACCATGGAGCAGGATTTCTGGCAGAAGGTAAAGGGAAGATTTAGAAACAATGAGGTATTCTAGCAAAAACAGTGTATTGAAATTGTAATCACAGAGGGGAAATTCAATGAGTCTAAGCCTGGATTTTATCTTGGATGCCCTTATTTCAAAATTCCTCCCTCTTGCTTGAGATAGAAAAGAGAACCCAAGAAAACAGAGGGGGGCACTGTGTGAGTTTTCTGGGGCTGTTGTAACAAGTACCACAAACGCAATGGCTTAAACAAGAGAAATTTATTTCCTCACAATCTTGAGGGTGAATATCCAAGATGAAGGTGTCACTAGGGTTGGTTTCTTGTAAGGTGTTTCTTCTTGGTTTGTCGATAGTCGTTTCCTCTCTGTTTTCACACAGTCCTCTTTCTCAGAGTGTCTGTGTCCTGATTTCCTCTTCTTATAAGGACAGAGTCATATTTGATTAGAGCCCACCCATATGACCTCATTCTCCTCAATTACCTCTTTAAAGGCCCTGTATCTAAACAGTCACATTTTGAAGTACTTGGGGGTTAGGACTTCAACAGATGGATTTGGGGATATATTAGTCTGCTGGGGATGCTATAACAAAATACCACAGGTTTGC
The DNA here is from genome assembly GCF_027580195.1 of Bos mutus. NCBI lineage: Eukaryota > Metazoa > Chordata > Mammalia > Artiodactyla > Bovidae > Bos > Bos mutus. Next base: position 71,340,623 of record NC_091631.1, on the reverse strand, counting down.
TGGCTAAGACAATAGGAATTTACTTCTCATAGTTCTAGAGGCTGGAAAGTTCAAGATCAAGGTGCCCAACTTTGTTTCTGGTGAGAACTCTTCTCCTGGCTGCCTTTTTGTGGTGTCCTCAAATGGTTGGTAGGAGGGGAGAAAGGGAGTGCTCCTTGGTGTTTTTCTTATAAGGACATGGATTCTATCAGATCAGGGCTCCATGCTAATGAACTCATTTAGCCTTAAATACTTGCATACCAGGCCCCATCTCCAAATATAGTCACCTGGAGATTAGGACTTCAGTATACAAATTTAGGGGGTACATAAACATTCAGTCCATATCCTGGGATCGGGGGGAAACACAATTCAACAGATCAGATCAGATCAGTCTCTCAGTCATGTCCTACTCTTTGCAACCCCTTGAATTGCAGCAGGGCAGGCCTCCCTGTCCATCACCAACTCCCGGAGTTCACTGAGACTCATGTCCATCGAGTCAGTGATGCCATCCAGCCATCTCATCCTCTGTCATCCATAGCAGGCACCAAAGCTAGGCGTATAGTGCTAAAACTGCTGAAAGAAAAGAAAAATACAAATTTATTTTTCTGTTGGTTGTTTAGAAACAAGACAACTCTTTCTAGAATCTCACAGCTCTATCCTAGGTTAGAGATGTGTGTGTGTGTGTGTGTGCACCCTAAACAATCATTCCCAAGCAAATTTGCCTTTATTACCTCTTCTTGACCTAAGGTACTAGGTCTTTCTTAAGCATGGGTGACTGTTTGTGCACACTGTCTCCTAATTACATTAGGAACAAGAAGCCTAGTTTGATAAACCAATTTTATTTCTGAACTTTTGTGGGGAAATAAATTTGTGTCAGAAACATCATGATGTTTAGAATCCAAATGGGAATTTTTATAAAGAAATTCTAACATGTTGCATATTGTTTAGATATTCTTATCAAAACTACTTAACAGTCAGTGTAAGAGATTTCAGGGGCCTGAGCAATTAACGATATTTTAGTGACTTGAGTTCAGTGTTATTCATTTTCCTACGTATTTCCTGAGCACCAAGGGTGAAGAATATTCCTATTATCATCTTGCAGAGTTTATCCCAGAAGCCTCCTTGAGTCACACAGTGTGTGGAAATTTGATGTGGGCCCAGAGGTACCACGGTTTTATCTCTCTCTCTCTCTTTTTTTTTTAAACAAAATTCTATTGAAATACAATTTGCATACCATAAAATTCATTCATTTTGAGTGTAAAATTCAGTGATTTTTAGTAATTTTACTGAGTTGTGCAGCCATCACAATTCAATTTAAATCATATTCATCAGTCTAGTAAGATCCCTACTGCCCTTTTATAGTTAATCCCCATTCCCACCCACAGCCCTAGGCAACCACTAACCTGCTTTGTGTCTGTACAGCTTTACCTAAAGGCTTTTGTAGTCATTCCTTTCCAGGTCCTGTAGTTGAAACTCTAATGACTGAAGGGTAACTCAGTGTATTGGAACCGTAACCAGAGAGGGGAAATTCAGTGTCTGATCTTGGATTTTATCTTGTATCCTCATATTATAAAATTTGTCTCCCACATTGCTGGTGGATTCTTTAGCGGCTGAGCCACAGGGAAGCCCAAGAATACTGGAGTGGGTAGCCTATCCCTTCTCCAGCAGATCTTCCTGATCCAGGAATAGAACCAGCATCTCCTGTATCTCAGGCGGATTCTTTACCAGCTGAGCCATGAGGAAAGCAAGATGGAAAAGAGAATCCAAGAAAACAGAGGAGGGCACTGTTTTAGTTTTCTGGAGCTGTTGTAACAAATACCACCAATTGGATGACTTAAACTACATAAATTTATTTCCTCACAACTCTGAAGGTAGATATCCAAGATCAAATCTAGAATTGCTTGTCAGCTTGAGATATTTGTCTTTTAATTTTACAGTGTGCCAGCTAAGTAACTTCAATCATGTCTGACTCTTTGTGACCCCATGGACTGTAGCTGCCAGGCTCCTCTGTCCATGGGACTCTCCAGGAAAGAATACCAGAGTGGGTTGCCAAGCATTTACCAACCCAGGGACAGAACCCATGTCTCTTCCATCTCCTGCATTGGCAAGAAGGTTCTTTACCACTGGCATGAACTGAGAAGTCCCTTGATTTCACTATGGGTCTTCTCTTTCAAGCAACGTGCTGTGGAGGTCACATGTGTTACAAAGGCCCCTCTTAATTTGAATCTAAACTATTTTTCACTGTGATTTAGACAGAGATGGTGGGTATAGGCCTGTCAAGCATAATCTATAAGCATAATCTATAATATTTATCTTAAGAAAAAAGAGATTCTGAAACCATCACAATGTGTGCCTCTCACTTTTGTCTCTTGTCTCAGTTTTCCCATGCACTCACCTGAAAATAGAATACTTCTGTTATTTTAATGACATAGAAGAATCAACATACAAAATTACGAGCATTGTGCATATTCCATACAATCCCCCAGTCCCCGTATTTTGTCATGTGCTGTACAATCCAAAAGTTCGGCTTCCAAGAAATACTTCAGTAAAATAAAACTATGATGGTTTCTCTTCAAATCTATCAGTTAGGTTTCTAGCTTAATTTTAATTATAATAGTTTTTAAAATGAATTATTTATCAGGTCAATTTAATAGTATTGGGAAAAGTCTAATTGTCAACTTTGTTCAGATATATTCCTCCTTCTGCCAAAGATCAAGTCATGCATTTACTTAACCTACTAGCTTGTCCCTTATTTTATAGATAATTATTACTTTATAGATCCTTGATGCAGTCAAAGCTATCAGATGATGTAAAGAAAGGGTGGCAAGTCTATTTGTTAAAAGCAAGTTATCACTTCTAATTTCTAAGAACTAACAACCATTTATTATTTCTAACATCTACAAGGGGACAGATATGTTGTCTAAGAAAATTGATTTTATTACTTTGGAAATGGTAGCTTATGATTTTCATTTCAGTAATTTCACAAAAAGGCCATCGCATTTAAATATTTTTTTCTAAGTGAGAGTTTTCTGTCTATGATCTTCACTGAAAGAGAAAGATGTAGTTTATTGCAAGTATGATCTGTGAGAAGGCAGAGATGATGTTATAGTTCAAAAGGACATGAGTTTTTCCTTACTGTATAATTAAAATACGAAATGGCAAACATGAATCATATATTAAATTGTATGCTGTCAAAATGAGACTGAAAATGTTGTTTAAAATGTTCCTTTATCTATGCTCAAAGTACTTCTAAGGGACTGAGGCCAATGCAATTTATAATCTGTTCTTTCTACTTTCCATACAGGTTAATTACATTCATGTACTTTTCCCACATTGTTCTTGATTATACCACCCACATCAGTATTCATAACTCACAAAGTGAAGATAAGTACCATACTAATAGATGGGGGAAAAAGAAACCTCTTGGGACAATGAATGCAGAGATTGGGCTAATGCATCTACAAGCCAAGGGATGCCAAAGATTTCCAGTAAATGACCAGCAGTAGGAAAGAGGCATGGAACAGGTCCTCCCTTGCAGTCATCAGAAAGAATCAGTCCCACTTAAACCTTGATCTTGAACTTTTAGCCCAGAACTGTGAGACACTAAACTTTTTTTAAGGCATTCAGTTGTGGTACTTAGTTATGGCAGCCCTAAAAAATTAATACACCAAGCTATCATTCATTTCTCTGTGCCACAGTTTTCTCATATATAAAGTGATACTGATAATCATATTTACCTACTAGGGTTTTATGAAGATTAAGTGGATTAATGAATATAAAGTACTTAGAATTGTGTCTGTCATTTAGAGGCATAAGACCAACATTAGTAGCATCTTATTTACAAGATGGGTTTTCTACTTACTTGAAGATCAATAATTCCCCACTAATGCAAGGAAGACAAAACAGAATTTTTCTTTTTTTTGGTTTATCATGGTGGAAGTTACAGGTCATAAGAAAGAAGATAGAGCAAATCAAAGTTTCAGAAGGTTAAAGTTTTTATGTTTTTTTCCCAGGAAGTTAACAGTTCTAACTTAGAGAAAGAATAATAATTCAAATGGTGCAAGAAGCCAAATGTCAATATTTTTAGAAAAAGAGAGCAAAGCTGTTAGTCTGTTAGACACATAGGTGTGAGTCAAAAGATAAAATGCTTTAGATACCTTCCTTTATCCTCTATGATCATGGTGCCTTTGATCACTGGTCTTCATAAAGCTGTTTTAAAATGAAAATGTTACATCACTGTACTTTAACTTTTTTTGAATTAGCACAGCAGTTTGTTTTGACAGAAAGTTGAGCAAGCCTTGAGGAATAAAAAGTTCATTTAGACAAGAGGGTGATTAGCAGTCAAGATTATGGGAGGAACAAGTCCCAAATGATTTTGCAGTTGGTAGGAATACCAGAAGGATTAGGAAACCTGGAGGGGAAAACTGAAAGTTTAGGGGTTGGAGATAGAGTGAGGTCATGAAGACTGGAAGAAAAGGAAAGGAGAGGAAACAGTGTATGCCTCTTATGAGGTCTATTACTTGGGATAACTTAATATCTTTGAGCCTTGGTGCATTAGGTTCTTAGGGCTGCCATAGCAAATCAACACACACGAGGTGGCTTTAAATAACAGAAATTTATTCTCTCACAATTTTGGAGGCCAGAAGTTGAATCAGGTTAGCAGGGCCGTGTTCTTCCTGAGGTATTTTGGGAAGATACCTTTTTATCTCACCTGGCTTCTGGTGGTTGCTAGCATTCCTTGGTATTCCTTGGCTTTTATATACACATTACTTCAATCTCAACCCTCATCATCACATGGCATTCTCCCTCTCGGTGTGCCTGAATTTAAATTTCTTTCTTCTTATAAGCACACTGATCATTGGGTTATAGCCCACTTTGATCCAGAAGGACTTCATCCACAAAACGCTTATTTCCATAAAAGGTTGCATTCACAGATTCTGGGTACATAAGAATTTTGAGGGGACACCATTCAACCCAGTACAGTCATCTTCTTCATTACAAAAATAAAGGATTATAATACATACTCATGCCTCATCTTCCTCATCTGTAAAATGAGGAGGTTCTCACTCTTAAGGTTATTCTATTTGTTGCTCTTTGACTTCCCATTAATACCTTCCTCTTAATACCCTGATTTCCTTTGGGGAAATTATTGCTTGCTTAGTGAATTGAGGTTAGTGTCCTGGTAACCATGGGCCCACTCTTCCTTAGTTAAAGGGCATATATATGACCCAATAAGTGTCATCTGGATGAGCTCTTTGAAAGTCTAATCTTGACCACAAGAATCAAAGGACTAAAAGTGGATGGAACTCAGTGTGGTGGTTAAGGGCACAGGTTCTAGATATTGGCCATGTGTATTTGAATCCTAACTATCACTGACCAATTTTTGACTTTGGGGATATATTTAGCTTCCCTGTGGCTCAGTTTCCTCAGGTATAAAATGAGAATGATAATAGTACTTATTTTATCCAGTGCCAGATAATATCCTTAACATTATGTATGCATCAGTGAATAAAACAAATGTGGTTTCTGCTTATAGAAGCTTTGAAAGTTTGAGAGAGATAGATAGCAAACAGAAAATACATTCTTATTACAAATTTTGATATGTATATATGTGCTAAGTAAAATGCTTAAAATGGCACCTAACACATAGTCAGTAACATGTAACTGAGCATTTACTCACCTATTTTAGCAACAGCATTCTAACCACACCTTATCCGTGTAGTGTCTGACTTTTAGCTTTCTGAGATAGCCGAGAACCTGCTCATTCCTGAGACTGGTTTTTGCCCTTCCCAATGATACTGAGAATTCCACTATACTTCCACTAAATTTCCTTTTGCTTCATTTAGCTGAAGTTGGTTTATATTGCTTGCAACAAGAGCCCTAACTGATGCGGTGCTTCATAGGGTAGTTGTGAAGATTAAATGATTGTGAACATTCAGTGTGTATAGTCTCAATCAACATTAATTCTGGGATGAGCAACTTCAGTATATTGAAAGTGGGAAGCATAGAGTTAGGAAACAAAAAACAAAACATTAGCAAATAAATTTAGTATAAGGGAGACCCAAAAGACTGGCATGGTGATGAAAGAGGTCTAACTTTCATTTTTCAGACCAAAAGTCTGAGAGTGGTTGATTGGTCAATATGAGAAACTCACAGATTGAGGACTTGAATGGAATACGCTAAAGGTATTGTTTTACTGTTGACAGTATTGTCCCAGAAGATTTAACCTATTATATATGGTCCTATTCAAAAACAAACTATTTTTTCTTTTTTTGTATCATCCGAGAAAGTGGTGATAAAAACAGCCTTTGAGGAAAATGATCTTTGTTCTTGGCACAAAGGACTACAAAAAGAAAAACAGTAAAGAATGGTAGAGTCATTTGTTTGACACCAGTCCATGAAGACCCATTATTCTAAGGTGCAGAGTTACACATTCTAAACCCAGGAGGGTTTTGTGCTAATATTGTTCTGATGGATGCAATATCATAAATATGCACATGCATATTCATATGATGCCAATTATTCTTTTGAAGCTGTATAAATGACACACTTGAAAACTGAGAGCTGAAAATATGATACATATGGAAAACTCATCAGCATTCTGAGATATAAACTGAATGAAAGAGGATTACTGTAAAAGCTCTTTTCCTGTCAAGTTTCATCTATTCCATTTCTAATCACCAAATTCTACTCAATCTTTTTAACTACCTACATAACTGAATTATCCTTTAGGCATCAAGAAACCAGAAGTGTTCCAACCTTTATTTGTTCCCAGCGCCAAGCTGAGACTTGACTTTTGAAGATAAGCTCCTATCCTGAATCAAAGGGCTGAAACAATGGTCAGTTCTAACACTTCCCAGCATGCCATCAGCTAAGCCACATCCATTCATTCACTCCTCAATCTTTATGAAGTCTATAGTCCTTGATCCTGGGTGAACATAGTGAATAAATGCAGTTATTGTCCATACAGGGCTTTCAAGCTCATAAAGAAAACAGACAGTAAAAAGGGAAACAGAAGAATATATATTTTCAAGTAGTACCATGTGTTATGAAGAAAATGAACAGGAGGTAAGTAAAGATGTGGAACAAGGGTAGGGTGGTGCTAGAGACTGTGGGTCTGTCGGAATGGGATTTACTCAGAGCTACGGCCTTCTCTTTAAAGTGAAGAATGAAGCTGTGAGTGATACCTGGGCCCATGTCTCAGGAAGATTATTCCTAGGTGTTTAAAAGGCAACCAAGGTGCTGTGGCTGGGGTGCTGAGGTTGGAGTGTCTGCTTGTGTGTGGGCTGCTTTTGTGGCAACTGCTGCTGAAGCTGTAGCATTTCTAAGCTTGGGATCCCCAATCAAGGGGTCCTGTATCAGGAAAATGAGCCTTCATAGCATCTGGCAGTACATCTTAATTTAGGGAGGCATAGAAGGCTGGGGAAAATATAGACTCTACTCTTAAAAAGTGAAAGAAAGTGAAAGGCATTCAGACAAGTCCTAGTCTTTGCAACCCTGTGGACTGTAACCTGCCAGGCTCCTCTGTCCATGGAATTCTCCAGGCCAGAATACTGGAGTGGGTAACTGTTCCCTTCTCCAGGGGACCTTCCCAAGCTGGGGATCAAACCCAGGTCTCCCACATTGCAGGCAGATACTTTAATGTCTGAGCCACCAGGGAAGCCTTAAAGGGCACACAGAAATTTTTACTTGCTCTGAGACCTAGAGCAGAAGCAATGATTTGAAAGGGTCAGATCCAGAGTTTCAAAGCCTGGGTCATATCCAGAGACCCAAAGCCTGGGTCAGATCCAGAGTTTGAAAGAATAGCATGGAGAGGTAATAAAGCCTTCCTCAGTGATCAATGCAAAGAAATAGAGGAAAACAATAGAATGGGAAAGATGAAAGATCTCTTCAAGAAAATTAGTGATATCAAGGGAACATTTTATGCAAAGGTGGGCATAATAAAGGACAGAAACAGTTTGGACCTAAGAGAAGCAGAAGATATTAAGAAGACGTGGCAAGAATACACAGAAGAACTATACAAAAAAGATCTTCATGAGCCAGATAACAATGATGGTGTGATCACTCACTTAGAGCCAGACATCCTGGAATAGGAAGCATCACTACGAACAAAGCTAGTGGAGGTGATGCAATTCCAGTTGAACTATTTCAAATCCTAAAAGATGATGCTGTGAAAGTTCTGCACTTAAAATGCCAGCAAATTTGGAAAACTCAGCAGTGGCCACAGTACTGGAAAAGGTCAGTTTTCATTCCAATCTCAAAGAAAGGCAAAGCAAAGAATATTCAAATTACTGCATAATTGCACTCACCTCACACACTAGCAATGTAATTCTCAAAATTCTCTAAGCTAGGCTCCAACAGTATGTGAATTGTGAACTTCCAGATGTTCAAACTGGATTTAGAGAAGACAGAGGAATCTGAGATCAAACTGCCAACATCCACTGGGTCATCTAAAAATCAAGAGAGTTCTGGAAAAAACATCCACTTTTTTGACTACACCAAAGCCTTTGACTGTGTAAATCACAAAAAACTGTGGAAAATTCTTAAAGAGATGGGAACACAAGACCACCTTACCTGCTTCCTGAAAAATCTGTATGCAGGTCAAGAAGCAGCAGTTAGGAGGGAGGAACTAAGATGGCAGAGGAGTAGGATGGGGAGAACACTTTCTCCCCCACAAAATCATCAAAAGAACATTTAAACACCGAGTAAATTCCACAAAACAACTTCTGAATGCTGGCAGAGGACATCAGGCACCCAGAAAAGCAACCCAAGTCTTCGAAAGGAGGTAGGAAAAAATATAAAAGACAAAAAAAGAGACAAAAGAGGGAGGGACGGAGTTCCATCCCAGGAAGGGAGTCTTAAAAAGAGAGAAGTTTCCAAACACCAGGAAACCTTCTCACTGCCAGATCTGTGCCGAGCCTTGGAAGCACAGAGGGCAACATAACAGGGAGGAAAAATAAATAAACAATTAAAACCCGCAGATTGCGAGACCTACAGTAACTTCCCCAGCGGAGAAGCAGCGCAGACACCTGCACACGCCACTAGCAAGCAGGGGCTGGGCAGGGAGGCGCGGCGCGGGCTGCATCACTTAGAGTAAGGATCTGGCCTGAATACCCCGAGCGCTATCTGAGCGAAATAATTTGGGCTAGCAAACCAGACTGTGGGATATCTACCACGCGAAAAGCCAGCCCTAACCTAAGACACCGCCAGGCCCGTGCACGGTACAAAGGACTGAACAGAGATAGCCGGCTGTAGACCATCCCCCTCCAGTGACAGGCAGACAGAGCCGGAAGGGGGCAATCGCAGCCCCAGAGAGACATTATCTATAAAACTGTAAGCAGGCTTCTTTGCTAATTAAAACTTCTTGTGGGTCTGGACGGTCAACATCCGCCTGAGAAGGTGCGCCAGTTGTACACCTAGATAACTGAGTGGAGGGGAGGCGATAAGTCGCAGCAATCGCGCTCGCCAAACACCTCATCACCTGAGCTGCTTGGACCTGGGAAGGGCACGAAACGCAGACCCAACCGAGTCTGCGCCTCTGAGGACTACCCGAGGCTTGGACCTGGGAGGTGCAAGCAGCCCAGGGCCGGCCATGGATGGTTTCCGGCAGAGCAACCTAGAGCCTGAGCAGTGTGGGCAGGGAGGCTACATGCACCCTGAGTGGGGGCAGGCCCAGTGTAGCTGAGGCATTGCGAGCAACCGCCAGCGTTATTTGTTTGCAGTGTCCCTCCCTCCCCACAGCACGACTGAACAAGTGAGCCTAAAAAAAAAAAAAAAAAGTGTCCACCACCGTCCCCTTTGTGTCAGGGCAGAAACCAGACACTGAAGAGACCAGCAAACAGAAGAAGCTATAACAGAGGGAACTGCCTTGGAAGCTACAGATAATAGATTAAAACCCTGTGGTTAGTACCGACTACATAGGAAGGGGCCTATAGGTCTTGAGAAATATAAGTCAGACCAAGGAACTAGCCGAAAATGAACTGACCCCACAATACCCACAACAAAACCAGAGAAAGTCCTAGATATATTTTTACTATTTTTACGACCATTCTTTCTTTCTTTTTTTTTTTAATTAAAAAAAAAATTTAAGTCCTTTCTTATTCCTTTAATTTTCACTTTTATAACCTACTATTATTTTTAAAAAAAAAGACCCTATTTTTTAAAAGCAAACTTCATATATATTTTTTTATAATTTTTGTGACCTTGTTTTTTTTTTTTTTTCTTTAACATTGTATTTTTGAAATTCCAATCTGTACTCTAGATACTTAATTTTAGCTTTTTGGTATTTGTTATCAATTTTGTACCTATATATATATATTTTTTATATAATTTTTGTGACCTTTTTTTCTCTCTCTTTCTTTCTCTTTTTTTTTTATATAACATTGTATATCTGAAATTCCAAACTCTACTCTATATTTTTAACTTTTGCTTTTTGGTATTTGTTACCAATTTTGTACCTATATTTTCTTTATAATTTTTGCGACTTTGGTGTTTTTTTTTTTTTCCCTCTCTTTCTTTTTCTTCTTTTTTTTTAACATTGTAGTTTTGAAATTCCAAACTCTACTCTAGATTTTTAATTTTTGCTTTTATGTATTTTATGTATTTGTTACCAATTTTGTACCGTTAAGAACCCAATCTTCAGTACCCATTTTTCACTAGGGAGCGAGATTACTGGCTTGACTACTCTCTCTCTTTTTGGACTTTCCTTTTTCTCCACCAGGTCGCCTGTGTCTCCTCCCTAACCCCTCTCTACTCTACCCAACTCTGGGAACTGATTACTGGCTGGATCTGTCTCCCTCCTTTCCATTCCCCCCTTTTATCCTCCTGGCCACCTCTGTCTCCTTCTTCCTTCTTCTCTTCTCTGTATAACTCCGTGAACATCTCTGAGAGGTCCAGTTGTGGAGTGCACATAAGGAAGTGATTACTGGCTAGCCCACTCTCTCCTCTATTGATTCCACCTCATCTCATTCAGGTCACCTCTAACTCCCTCCTCCCTCTTCTCTTCTCCATGTAATGCTGTGAACCTCTCTGGGTGACCCTCATGGTGGAGAAACTTTTCATCTTTAACGTAGATATTTTATCAATGGTGCTGTATAGAAGGAGAAGTTTTGAAACTACTGTAAAAATAAGACTGATAACTGGAAGCAGGAGGCTTAAGTCCAAACCCTGACTCCAGGGAACTCCTGACTCCAGGGAACAGTAATTGACAGGAGCTCATCAAATGCCTCCATACCTACACTGAAACCAAGCACCACACAAGGGCCAACAAGTTCCAGGGCAAGACATACCAAGAAAATTCTCCAGCAACACAGGAACACAGCCCTGAGCTCCAAGATACAGGCTGCCCAAAGTCACCCCAAAACCATAGACATCTCATAACTCATTACTGGACACTTCGTTGCACTCCAGAGAGAAGAAATACAGCTCCACCCACCAGAACACCAACACAAGGTTCCCTAACCAAGAAACCTTGACAAGCCACCTGTACAAACCCACACACAGTGAGGAAATGCCACAATAAAGAGAACTCCACAAACTGCCACAATACATAAAGGACACCCCAAACTCAGCAATTTAAACAAGATGAAGAGACAGAGGAATACCCAGCAGATAAAGGGACAGGATAAATGCTCACCAAACCAAACAAAAGAGGAAGAGATAGGGAATCTACCTGATAAAGAATTCCGAATAATGATAGTGAAATTGATCCAAAATCTTGAAATCAAAATGGAATCACAGATAAATAGCCTGGAGACAAGAATTGAGAAGATGCAAGAAAGGTTTAACAAGGACCTAGAAGAAATAAAAAAGGGTCAATATATAATGAATAATGCAATAAATGAAATCAAAAACACTCTGGAGGCAACAAATAGTAGAATAACAGAGGCAGAAGATAGGATTAGTGAATTAGAAGATAGAATGGTAGAAATAAATGAATCAGAGAGGAAAAAAGAAAAACGAATTAAAAGAAATGAGGACAATCTCAGAGACCTCCAGGACAGTATTAAACACTACCACATTCGAATCATGGGGGTCCCAGAAGAAGAAGACAAAAAGAAAGACCATGAGAAAATACTTGAGGAGATAATAGTTGAAAACTTCCCTAAAATGGGGAAGGAAATAATTACTCAAGTCCAAGAAACCCAGAGAGTCCCAAACAGGATAAACCCAAGGCGAAACACCCCAAGACATATATTAATCAAATTAACAAAGATCAAACACAAAGAACAAATATTAAAAGCAGCAAGGGAAAAACAACAAATAAACACAAGGGAATTCCCATAAGGATAACAGCTGATCTTTCAATAGAAACTCTTCAAACCAGGAGGGAATTGCAAGACATTCTTAAAGTGATGAAAGAAAATAACCTACAGCCCAGATTATTGTACCCAGCAAGGATCTCATTCAAATATGAAGGAGAAATCAAAAGCTTTACAGACAAGCAAAAGCTGAGAGAATTCAGCACCACCAAACCAGCCAACAAATACTAAAGGATATTCTGTAGACTGGAAACACAAAAAGGGTGTATAAATTCGAACCCAAAACAATAAAGTAAATGGCAACGGGATCATACTTATCAATAATTACCTTAAATGTAACTGGATTGAATGCCCCAACCAAAAGACAAAGACTGGCTGAATGGATACAAAAACAAGACCCCTACATATGCTGTCTACAAGAGACCCACCTCAAAATAGCGGACACATACAGACTGAAAGTGAAGGGCTGGAAAAAGATTTTCCATGCAAATAGGGACCAAAAAAAAGCAGGAGTAGCAATACTCATATCAGATAAAACAGACTTTAAAACAAAGGCTGTGAAAAGAGACAAAGAAGGTCACTACATAATGATCAAAGGATCAACCAAGAAGAAGATATAACAATTATAAATATATATGCACCCAACACAGGAGCACCACAATATGTAAGAAAATGCTAATAAGTATGAAAGGAGAAATCAACAATAACACAATAATAGTGGGAGACTTTAATACCACACTCACACCTATGGATAGATCAACTAAACAGAAAATTAACAAGGAAACACAATCTTTAAACGATACAATAGACCAGTTAGACCTAATTGATATCTATAGGACATTTCATCCCAAAACAGTGAATTTCACCTTTTTATCAAGTGCACATAGAACCTTCTCCAGGATAGATCACATCCTGGGTCATAAATCTAGCCTTGGTAAATTCAAAAAAATTGAAATCATTCCAAGCATCTTTTCTGACCAAAATGCAGTAAGATTAGATCTCAATTACAGGAGAAAAACTATTAAAAATTCCAACATATGGAGGCTGAACAACAAGCTGCTGAATAACCAACAAATCACAGAAGAAATCAAAAAAGAAATCAAAATTTTCAAAGAAATGAATGAAAATGAAAACACAACAACCCAAAACCTGTGGGGCACAGTAAAAGCAGTCCTAAGGGGAAAGTTCATAGCAATACAGGTATACCTCAAGAAATAAGAAAAAAGTCAAATAAACTCTATACCTAAAGCTACTAGAAAAGGAAGAAATGAAGAACCCCAGGGTTAGTAGAAGGAAAAAAATCTTAAAAATTAGGGCAGAAATAAATGCAAAAGAAACAAAAGAGACCATAGCAAAAATCAACAAAGCCAAAAGCTGGTTCTTTGAAAGGATAAATAAAATTGACAAACCATTAGCCAGACTCATCAAGACACAAAGGGAGAAAAATCAAATCAATAAAATTAGAAATGAAAATGGAGAGATCACAACAGACAACACACAAATACAAAGGATCATAAGAGACTACTATCAACAAATATATGCCAATAAAATGGACAACGTGGGAGAAATGGACAAATTCTTAGAAAAGTACAACTTTCTAAAACTGGACCAGGAAGAAATAGAAAATCTTAACAGACCCATCACAAGCATGTAAATTGAAATGGTAATAAAAAATCTTCCAGCAAACAAAAGCCCAGGTCCAGACGGCTTCACAGCTGAATTCTACCAAAAATTTAGAGAAGAGCTAACACCTATGCTACTCAAACTCTTCCAGAAAATTGCAGAGGAAGGTAAACTTCCAAACTCATTCTATGAAGCCACCATCACCCTAATACCAAAATCTGTCAAAGATCCCACAAAAAAAGAAAACTACAGGCCAATATCACTGATGAACATAGATGCAAAAATCCTTAACAAAATTCTAGCAATCAGAATCCACCAACACATTAAATAGATCATACACCATGACCAAGTGGGCTTTATCCCAGGGATGTAAGGATTCTTCAATATCTGCAAATCAATCAATGTAATACACCACATTAACAAATTGAAAAATAAAAGCCATATGATTATCTCAATAGATGCAGAGAAAGCCTTTGACAAAATTCAACATCCATTTATGATAAAAACTCTCCAGAAAGCAGGAATAGAAGGAACATACCTCAACATAATAAAAGCTATATATGACAAACCCACAGCAAACATTATCCTCAATGGTGAAAAATGGAAAGCATTTCCTCTAAAGTCAGAAACAAGACAAGGGTTCCCACTTTCACCATTCCTATTCAACATAGTTTTGGAAGTTTTGGCCACAGCAATCAGAGCAGAAAAGAAATAAAAGGAATCCAAATTGGAAAAGAAGAAGTAAAACTCTCACTATTTGCAGATGACATGATCCTCTACATAGAAAACCCTGAAGACTCCACCAGAAAATTACTAGAACTAATCAATGAATATAGTAAAGTTGCAGGATATAATATCAACACACAGAAATCCCTTGCATTCCTATACACTAATAATGAGAAAACAGAAAGAGAAATTAGGAAAACAATCCCATTCACCATTGCAACGGACAGAATAAAATACTTAGGGATATATCTACCTAAAGAAACTAAAGACCTATATATAGAAAACTATAAAACACGGGTGAAAGAAATCAAAGAGGACACTAATAGATGGAGAAATATACCATGTTCATGGATTGGAAGAATCAATATAGTGAAAATGAGTATACTACCCAAAGCAATTTATAGATTCAATGCAATCCCTATCAAGCTACCAACAGTATTCTTCACAGAGCTAGAACAAATAATTTCACAATTTGTATGGAAATACAAAAAACCTCGAATAGCCAAAGCGATCTTGAGAAAGAAGAATGGAACTGGAGGAATCAACCTACCCGACTTCAGGCCATACTACAAAGCCACAGTCATCAAGACAGTATGGTACTGGCACAAAGACAGAAATATAGATCAATGGAACAAAATAGAAAGCCCAGAGATAAATCCATGCACATATGGACACCTTATCTTTGACAAAGGAAGCAAGAATATACAATGGATTAAAGACAATCTCTTTTTAACAGGTGGTGCTGGGAAAACTGGTCAACCACTTGTAAAAGAATGAAACTAGAGCACTTTCTAACACCATACACAAAAATAAACTCAAAATGGATTAAAGATCTAAATGTAAGACCAGAAACTATAAAACTCCTAGAGGAGAACATAGGCAAAACACTCTCCGACATACATCACAGCAGGATCCTCTATGACCCACCTCCCAGAATATTGGAAATAAAAGCAAAAACAAACAAATGGGACCTAATCAAACTTAAAAGCTTCTGCACAACAAAGGAAACTATAAGCAAAGTGAAAAGACAGCCTTCAGAATGGGAGAAAATAATAGCAAATGAAGCAACTGACAAACAACTAATCTCAAAAATATACAAGCAACTCCTACAGCGCAACTCCAGAAAAATAAACGACCCAATCAAAAAATGGGCCAAATAACTAAATAGACATTTCTTCAAAGAAGACATACAGATGGCTAACAAACACATGAAAAGATGCTCAACATCACTCATTATCAGAGAAATGCAAATCAAACCACTATGAGTTACCATTTCACGCCAGTCAGAATGGCTGTGATCCAAAAGTCTACAAGCAATAAATGCTGGAGAGGGTGTGGAGAAAAGGGAAACCTCTTACACTGTTGGTGGGAATGCAAACTAGTACAGCCACTATGGAGAACAGTGTGGAGATTCCTTAAAAAACTGGAAATAGAACTGCCTTATGATCCAGCAATCCCACTGCTGGGCATACACACTGAGGAAACCAGAAGGGAAAGAGACACGTGTACCCCAATGTTCATCACAGCACTGTTTATAATAGCCAGGACATGGAAGCAACCTAGATGTCCATCAGCAGATGAATGGATAAGAAGGCTGTGGTACATATACACAATGGAGTATTACTCAGCCATTAAAAAGAATACATTTGAATCAGTTCTAATGAGGTGGATGAAACTGGAGCCTATTATACAGAGTGAAGTAAGCCAGAAAGAAAAACACCAATACAGTATACTAACGCATATATATGGAATTTAGAAAGATGGTAACAGTAACCCTGTATACGAGACAGCAAAAGAGACACTGATGTATAGAACAGTCTTTTGGACTCTGTGGGAGAGGGAGAGGGTGGGATGATTTGGGAGAATGGCATTGAAATACGTAGAATATCATATATGGAACGAGTCACCAGTCCAGGTTCAATGCACGATACTGGATGCTTGGGGCTGGTTCACTGGGATGACCCAGAGGGATGATATGGGGAGGGAGGAGGGAGAAGGGTTCTGGATGTGGAACACATGTATACCTGTGGTGGATTCATTTAGATATTTGGCAAAACCAATACAATATTGTAAAGTTTTAAAATGAAAAAAGAAGCAGCAGTTAGAACTGGACATGAAACAATGGACTGGTTCAATATTGGCAAAGGAGCACATCAAGGCTATATAGTGTCATCTTGTTTATTTAACTTATATGCAGAGTACATCATGTGAAATGCCAGGATGGATGAAGCAGAAGCTGGAATCAAGATTGCAGGGAGAAATATCAATAATCTCAGATATGCTGGTAACACCACCTTTATAGCAGGAAGTGAAGAAGAATTAAAGAACCTCTTGATCAAAGTGGCTTAAAACTCAACATTCATAAAACTAAGATCATGGCATCTGGTCGCATCGCTTCATGGAAAATAGATGGGGAAACAATGTAAACAATGAGAGACTTTATTTCTTTGCGTTCCAAAATCACTGCAGATTGTGACCGCAGCTATGAAATTAAGACACTTGCTCTTTGGAAGGAAAGTTATCACCAACCTAGACAGAATATTAAAAAGCAGAGACATTACTTTGAGGACAAAGTTCCATCTAGTCAAAGTTATGGGTTTTGTAGTAGTCATGTATGGAAGTGAGAGTTGGACTATAAAGAAAGCTGAGCACAGAAGAATTGATGCTTTTGAACTGCTATGTTGGAGAAGACTCTTGAGAGTCTCTTGGACTGCAAGGAGATCCAGTCAGTCAATCCTAAAGGAAATCAGTACTGAATATTGGAAAGACATGCTGAAGCTGAAACTCCAATACTTTGGCCCTCTGATGCAAAGAAACTACTCATTGGAAAAGACCCTGATGCTGCGAAAGATTAAAGGCAGGAGGAGAAGGGGACAACAGAAGATGAGATGGTTGGATGGCATCACTGACTCGATGGACATGAGTTTGAGAAAGCTTAAGGAGTTGGTGATGGACAGGGAAGCCTAGTGTGCTGCAGTCCATAGGGTCATAAAGAGTGGGACACGATTGAGTGACTGGACTGAACTGGGTCAGATCCAGCAGCTGAGTTTAGAGAGTCTCCTGGAGATGCAATAGGCAAAGGGAAGTACTGTTGGGACATAGACACTGGAGCCATCCAATTTTGGGGGCAAGGATATTGCTGCTGAAAAGCATCATTTTAGAATACTCTAACTTATTAATGCCAGGACCCAGTTCCAACCACCAGGCTGTCAGCACTAGTATTGGTATGCCTCAGTTCAGTTGCTCAGTTGTGTCTGACTCTTTGCGACCCCGTGAATCACAGCACACCAGGCCTCCCTGTCCATCACCAACTCCCAGAGTTTACCAAAACTCATGTCCATCGAGTTGGTGATGCCATCCAGCCATCCTCTGTCGTCCCCTTCCCCTCCTGCCCCCAATCCCTCCCAGCATCAGGGTCTTTTCCAAGGAGTCAACTCTTCGCATGAGGTGGCCAAAGTATTGCAGTTTCAGCTTCAGCATCAGTCCTTCCAATGAGCACCCAGGACTGATCTCCTTTAGGATGGACTGGTTGGATCTTCTTTCAGTCCAAGGGAATCTCAGAGTCTTCTCCAACACCACAGTTCAAAAGCATCAATTCTTCATCGCTCGGTTTTCTTCACAATCCAACTCTCACATCCATACATGACCACTGGAAAAACCATAGACTGGACTAGACAGACCTTTGTTGGCAAAGTAATGTCTCTGCTTTTGAATATGCTATTGAGGTTGATCATAACTTTCCTTCTAAGGAGTAAGCTTCTTTCAATTTCATGGCTGCAATCACCATCTGCAGTGATTTTGGAGCCCCCAAAAATAAAGTCTGACACTGTTTTCACTGTTTCCCCATCTATTTCCCATGAAGTGATGGGACCAGATGCCATAATCTTAGTTTTCTGAATATTGAGCTTTAAGCCAGCTTTTTCACTCTTCTCTTCCACTTTCATCAAGAGGTTGTTTAGTTCCTCTTCACTTTTTGCCATAAGGGTGGTGTCATCTGCATATCTGAGGTTTTTGATATTTCTCCTGGCAATCTTAATTCCAACTTGTGCTTCCTCCAGCCCAGTGTTTCTCATGATGTACTCAATATAGAAGTTAAATGAGCAGGGTGACAGTATACAGCCTTGACGTACTCCTTTTCCTATTTGGAACCAGTCTGTTGTTCCATGTCCAGCTCTAACTGTTGCTTCCTGACCTGCATATAGGTTTCTCATTTCATGCAAAGATAGGCTTGATAAAGGATAGAAATTGTATGGACCTAATAGAAGCAGAAGATGTTAAGAAGAGATGGGAAGAATACACAGAAGAACTGTACAAAAAAGAGCTTCACGACCCAGATAATCACGATGGTGTGATCACTCACCTAGAGCCAGACATGCTGGAATGTGAAGTCAAGTGGGCCTTAGAAAGCATCACTACAAACAAAGCTAGTGGAGGTGATGGAATTCCAGTTGAACTAGTTCAAATCCTGAAAGATGATGCTGTGAAAGTGCTGCACTCAATATGCCAGCAAATTTGGAAAACTCAGCAGTGGCCACAGGACTAGAAAAGGTCAGTTTTCATTCAATCTGAAAGAAAGGCAACGCCAAAGAATGCTCAAATTACCACAAAATTGCACTCATCTTACACGCTAGTAAAGAAACGCTCAAAATTCTCCAAGCCAAGCTTCAATGATACATGAACTATGAACTTCTAGATGTTCAAGCTGGTTTTAGAAAAGGCGCAGGAACCAGAGATCAAATTGCCAACATCCGCTGGATCACTGAAAAAGCAAGACAGTTCCAGAAAAACATCTATTTCTGCTTTATTGACTATGCCAAAGCCTTTGACTGTGTGGATCACAATAAACTGTGGTATGCCTGAGGCCAAGGCAAATGACTAACTGGGTGGGACACCACCTCACCTACCAGCAGATCACTGCCCCAAGACACTTTGAGCCCAAACTTACCCTGGGACCTGATCCTGTGCATCAGAAGACCCATGACCCAACCCTGAGCAGCAGGAAACTGACAATAACCCAAGGAAACTTTGTTCCCTGCAGCCAGAGACTGTGTGGACATAACTCTGCTCACCAGTGGGCTGCCACTATCCCTGGGACAAACACACTTAACAATGACAATGCACCAGCCCCAGACCTCTTGGGCTCCAGGTCTGCCTACCAGCAAGACGATACTAACTAGAGGACACATATTCCCACAAGCACCCATCCTGTGACCTGGCTCTGCCCACCATGGGCCAACACTAGCCCTTGGACATTTGGACTCTGCAGCAGCCACCTCACCTTGCAGCCCTACCCATCATGGCCAGCAGCCTTCTCACAAGGCAGGGCTTAGCAACCAATCAAACCAAGGGCCAGCCACACCTACTAGACCAACCACAGCTTGTCACAGCAGAAGGATTCATGTAGTCCACCTAGGGGGCCCCCTAGAGCATAGCATTCTGAAGACCAGAGAAGAGAGAGCTGCTGGACTCACAGGACCCCTTCTGCAAAGGAATCTTCTCCAAGGTCAGGAAATATAACCAACAAACAAAATAAGCAGAGGTAAACCAGTAAATTAGGCAAAATGAGGTGACAAATGATTATGGTTCAAAGTAAAAACAAAATAAAATCCCAGAAGAAGAACTAAGCAAAGTGGAGACAAGCAGTACATACCATAAAGAATTCAAGGTAATGATTGAAAAGATAGTCAAACAAATCTGGAGAAGACTGGATGAACAGAGGGACAAGTAAGAAGTTATCAACATGGAGTTAGAAAATATAAAGAACCACATAGTGATAAATAATATAATAAATGAAATTGGAAAATAAAACCTAGAAAGAATCAATAGTAAATTGGGTGATACAGAGGAAAGGATTGATGAGCTGGAAGGCAGAGTAGTGGATATTTCTGAAGCTGAATAGAAAAAAAAGAAGTAAAGAGAAATGAGGACAATAAAAGAGATCTCTGGGATGTATCAAGCATACTAGCATTCACATTATAGAGGTCCCAGGCAAAGTGAGAGAGAAAGGGGCAGGGAGTAAATGTTTGAAGACATAATATCTGAAAACTTCCCTAATCTGTGAAAGTAAATAGATATCTTGGTACAGGAAGCACAGAGTGTCCTCACCAGGTACATCAAGGCTTATTTTGATTAAAATGGAAAAAATTCAAGATAAATAGAGAATATTATAAACAGCAAGAGAAAGAAAACAAATTATATGTAAGGGTACACCCAAAGGCTATCATCTAACTTTTCAGCAGAAACTCTGCATAACAAAAGGAAATGTCATGATATATTTAAAGCGATGAGAGGGAAAAGCCTATAACTGAGATTACTCTATCCAGCAAGGCTTTCATTTATATTTTATGGAAAGACAAAAAGTTTCCAAGGAAGCAAAAAAGTTCAGCACCACCAAACCACCTTTATAAGAAATCTTAAAGTATTTCTCTGGGTGAAAAAGAAAAGTATACAAGCAAAAATATAAAAGTTACAAGGGAAAAATCTCAATGCTAAAGCAAATATACAGTAAAAGTAGTAAATAATCCATGTACATAGCTAGGAGGAAGGTTAAAAGACAAAAACAATAAAATCATCTATATACATAATAAGTAGCATCAATTCAGTTCAGTTCAGACGCTCAGTTGGGCCCAACACTGCAACCCCATGAATCACAGCACACCAGGCCTCCCTGTCCATCACCAACTCCCAAAGTTCACCCAAACTCACGTCCATCGAGTCGGTGATGCCATCCAGCCATCTCATCCTCTGTCATCTCCTTCTCCTCCTGCCCTCAATCCCTCCCAACATCAGGGTTTTTTCCAAGGAGTCAACTCTTTGCATGAGGTGGCCAAAGTATTGGAGTTTCAGCTTTAGCATCAGTCCTTCCAATGAACACCCAGGACTGATCTCCTTTAGGATGGACTGGTTGGACCTCCTTGCAGTTCAAGGGACTCTCAAGAGTCTTCTCCAACACCACAGTTCAAAAGCATCAATTCTTCATCGCTCAGCTTTCTTCACAGTTCAACTCTCACATCCATACATGACCACTGGATAAATCATAGCCTTGACTAGACGGACCTTTGTTGGCAAAGTAATGTCTCTGCTTTTTAATATGCTATCTGGGTTGGTCATGACTTTCCTTCCAAGGAGTAGACATCTTTTAATTTCATTGCTGAAATCACCATCTGCAGTAATTTTGGAGGCCCCCAAAATAAAATCTGCTACTGTTTCCACTGTTTCCCCATTGATTTCCCATGAAGTGATGGGACCAGATGCCATGATCTTAGTTTTCTGAATGCTGAGCTTTAAGCCCACTTTTTCACTCTCCTCTTTCACTTTCATCAAGAGGCTCTTTTGTTCTTCTTCACTTTCTGCCATAAGAATGGTGTCATCTGCATATCTGAAGTTATTGATATTTCTCCTGGCAATCTTGATTCCAGCTTGTGCTTCTTCCAGCCCAGCGTTTCTCATGATGTACTCTGCATAGAAGTTAAATAAGCAGGGTGACAATATACATCCTTGACGTACTCCTTTTTCTATTCGGAACCAGTCTGTTGTTCTGTGTCCAGTTCCTACTGTTGCTTCCTGACCGGTACACAGGTTTCTCAAGAGGCAGGTTAGATCCCATCTCTTCCAGAATTTTCCACAGTTTATTGTGATCCACAGTCAAAGGCTTTGGCATGGTCAATAAAGCAGAAATAGATGTTTTTCTGGAACTCTCTTGCTTTTATGATGATCCAGCTGAAGTTGGCAATTTGATCTCTGGTTCCTCTGCCTTTTCTAAAACCAGCTTGAACATCTAGAAGTTCATGATTCACGTATTGTTGAAGCCTGGCTTGGAGAATTTTGAGCATCTCTTTACTAGTGTGTGAGATGAGTGCAAGTGTGTGGTAGTTTGAGCATTCTTTGGCATTGCCTTTCTTTGGGATTGGAATGAAAACTGACCTTTTCCAGTCCTGTGGCCACTGCTGAGTTTTCCAAATTTGCTGGCATATTGAGTGCAGCACTTTCACAGCATCATCTTTCAGGATTTGAACTAGTTCAACTGGAATTCCATCACCTCCACTACCTTTGTTCATAGTGATGCTTTCTAAGGCCCACTTGACTTCACATTCCAGGATGTCTGGCTCTAGGTGAGTGATCACACCATCGTGATTATCTGGGTCGTGAAGCTCTTTTTTGTACAGTTCTTCTGTGTATTCTTGCCACCTCTTCTTAATATTTTCTGCTTCTGTTAGGTCCATACAATTTCTGTGCTTTATCGAGCCCACCTTCCCATGAAATATTCCCTTGGTATTTCTAATTATTTTGAAGATAAAGATCTCTCGTCTTTCCTATTCTGTTGTTTTTCTTTATTTCTTTGCACTGATCACTGAGGAAGGTTTTCTTATCTCTCCTTGATGTTCTTTGGAAATCTGTATTAAGTAGCATAGGGACACACAAAACAAAAAATGTAACATATGGGATCAGAAATACTAAATATGGCAGTGGGTGGAAATGAATAGAGTTGTTAAAATGCATTTGGGTTTAAAGAGATCAACAACCTAAAACAGTCATATTTATATATAGGTTGACATCCATAAACCTCATAGTAACTACAAACCAAAAATCTATAATGAATACTCACACACAAAGGAAAAAGAAATTCAGACATAACACTAAAGATAGTCATCTAATCACAAGGAAACAGCACAGAAGAACTGAACAAAAAGTAACTTCAAAGTAATTCCAAAACAATGAAGAAGAAGCCAATAAATACATGCCTATCAATAATTACTTTAAATGTAAATGGACTAAATGCTTAAATTGAATGACATAAAGTGGCTGAACATATATATATTAAAATAAAAAGACCCATATATATGTTACTTACTAGAGACTCTAGATCTAAAGACACACACAGATTAAAATTAAGGGATTGGGAAAAGGTATTCCATGCAATTGGAAATTTTTTTAAAAGGCCAAGATAGCAATACTTATATGAGACAAAATAGACTTTAAAACAAAAACTGTAATGAGATAAAGAAGGACATTACATAGTGATCAAGATATCAGTTCAAGAAGAATATGTAATATCTGTAAATACAGATGCAGCCAACACAGTAGCACCTAAATACATAAACCAAAAATTAAGAGACATATAAGAAGAAACTGATGTAACACAATAATAGTATGGAACTTTAACATATCATTTACATTCATGAGTAGGTCATCAAGAGAGAAAATCAATAAGAAAATGTTGACTTTAAATGACGTATTAGACCAAATGAACTTAATAGTTATCTGTAAAACATTCCATCCAAAAGTACCAAATATTATTTTCAAGTGCACATGGAATATTCTCCAGGACAAATCACATGCTAATACACAAAATCAGTCTCAGTAAAGTTAAGAAAATTCAAATTATATCTTTTCCAACTACAAAATTATGAGAGTAGAAATAACTACAAGAAAAAAAAAAGCTGTGAAAAAGACAAACATATTGAAGCTAAAATATGCTATTGTTTAGTAGCCAGTGGATCACTGAAGACATCAAGGAAGAAAAATAACTAAAAAATACTTGCACACAAATAAAAAAGAAAACATAGCAATCCAAAAGTCTATAGGACACAGTTCTATAGACATGTTTCTAGTGATAAAACATACCTCAGGAAGCAAGAAAAATATAAAATAAATAATCCAAAGTAACTTCTAAACAAAGTAGAAAAATATCAAACATAACCATAAGTTAGAAGTAGGAAATTCCTCATAAAGATCTTGCAGAAGAGACTGAAGAAAAATCAATGAAATTGGATATTTTAAAAGATAAGCAAAAGTGATAAATCTTTAGCCAGACTCATTAAAAAGGAGAGAGGCTTAAATCAATCATATCAGAAATGAAAATGTTACGCCAACACCACAGAAATAGAAGGAATGATAAGAAATTACTATGAACAATTATATGTCAACAAAATGGACAACTTGAAAGAAATGAAAAAAAATTTTAGAAATGTACACTCTCCCAAGATTGAAGCAGAACAAAGAAGTAGAAAATATGAACAGAACAATTGTCAGTAATAAAATTGAATCAGCAATTTAAAAACTCCAAACAAACAAAAGTACAGATCCAGATGGCTTCGTGGGTGAATTCTAACCAACATTTAGAAAAGCATTAAAACCTCTCCCTCTGAAACAATTCTAAAAGATTGCATAGGAAGGAACATTTCTGAACTCACTTCATGAGGCCTGATATCAAAATCAGACAAATATATCACAAAAAAGGAAACTTCAGGCCAATATCAAAGATTCACACAGAGGCAAAAATCCTCAACTTTAATACTAGCTAACTGAGTTAACAAATAAATTACAATCATCATACATCATGATCAAGTGGGATTTTTCCCAGGTATGTAAGGATGGTTCAGTATCTGCAGATCAATCAATATTAAACAACAGTGTCTTGGAAAAGGCCCTGATGCTGGGAAAGATTGAAGGCAAAAGGAGAAGAGGGTGACAGAAGATTAGATGGCTCGATGACATCATCAACTAAATAGTCATGAACTTTGGCAAACTCCAGGAGATAGTGAGGGACAGAGAAGCATGATGTGCTTCAGTCCATGGAGTTTTAAAGAGTCAGGCATGACTTAGTTACTGAACAAGAACAACAATACAACATATTAACCAAGTCACATGATAAGTCATGGGATCATCTCAATATGTGCAGCAGAAACATGTGGCAGAATTTAACATGCATTTGGGATTAAAACTTTAAAAAAGTGGGTATAAAAATAATAGCTCAACATAATAAAGGCCATATGTTATGAGCATACAGCTAACATCATACTAAAAGCTATTAATGATAGCATTTCCTCTAAGACCAGGAACAAGAGAAGGATATCCATTGTTGCCACTATTATTCAACATAGTATTGGAAATCCTAGCTACAGCAATCAGATTAAAAAAAAATAGAGAAACAAACTGAATACAAATTGGAAAGGAAGAAATAAAACTGTCACTGTTCACAGATGATATCACTATCTGTAGAAAAATCCTAAAGATACCACCAGAAAGCTGCAAGAGCTCATCAATGAATTTCGATAAAGTGCAGGATACAAAATTAATATACAGAAATCTGTTTTGTTTCTATACACTAATCATGAGCTATCATAAAGAGAAATCAAGAAATCAAGCTTATTTAAAATCACATCAAAGAGAATAAAGTATCTAAAAATAAATCTAATCAGATAAAAGTTTTCTACATGGAAAAATAAGAGACACTGATGAAAGAAACTTAAGATTACACAAGCAGATTACACATGATGATATATCATGTTCAAGGATTGAAATAATATTGTTATAATGACTGTCCTACCTAAGGCAAGTTACAGATTCAATGTAATCTCTATCAAAATACCAATGGCATTCTTCATAGAACTAGAAAAAATAATTCTAAAATTTGTATAAAAACACAAAAGAGCCCCCACTAGCCAAAATAATTTTGAGAAGAACAGATTGGAGGTTTCTAGCTCCCTGATTTCAAATTATACCACAAAGCTAAAGTAATCAGAATAGTATATTACTGATACAAAGTAGACACATATATTATTGAAACAGGGTAAATAGCACAGAAGTAAATCCACACTTATATGAGCAACATATTCTATGACAAATTAGACAAGAATATATAATGGGGAAAAGACAGTTTCTTCAATAAATGGTTTTGAGAAAATTTGACAGCTTTACATTAAAGAAACCCAGAGGGATGGTACGGGGAGGGAGGAGGGAGCGGGGTTCGGGATGGGGAACAACGTGTATACCTGTGGCAGATTCATGTTGCTGTATGGCAAAACCAATACAATATTGTAAAGTAATTAACCTCCAATTAAAATAAATAAGTTTATATTAAAAATGAATCAAGCTGGAATACTCTTTATGCCTTATTAAAAAACACTAAAGTGAATTAAAGACTTAAATATAATACCTGAAACCACAAAACTTCTAGAAGAAAACACAGGTAGTGTACTCTTTGACATTGGTATTAGTAATATTTGTTTTGATGTGTCTCTTCAGGCAAGGATTAACAACTGTGACAATATCACTAAAATGCTTTTCCAGAGTGAGGGAAACAATCAACAAAACAAAAAGACAAACTACTGGATGGGAGAAGACATTTGTAAACAATATGTCAGATAAGGGGTTAAAACCCAAAATATACAAAGAACTAATATAACTCAATATCAAAAAAGCAAACAACCTAACTAAAAAAATGGGCCAAGGACTTGAATAAACGTTTTTCCAAGAAAGACATACAGATGGTCAACAGGCACATGAAAAGATGCTTAATGTCCATAATTATCAAGGAAATGCAAATCAAAACCATAATGAGATATCACCTCATACCTGTCAGAATGCCTATTATCAAAAAGACAACAAATAAGAAGTGCTGGCAAGGATGTGGAGAACAGGAAACACTCATGGAGTGTTGGTGAGACTGTAAATTGGTGCCCTCACTGTGGAAAATAATATGTAGCTTCCTCAAAAGTCTAAAAATGTGATTACTATATAACCCAGCAACTTCAGTCTTGTATACTTATCAAAAAAGAAAAGAAATACAGTAATTAGAAAAGATATATTCTACCCTAGATGGCTGGATGGAATCACTGACTCGATGGACATGAGTTTGAGTGAACTCAGGGAGATGGTGATGGACAGGGAGGCCTGACGTGTGGTGATTCATTGGGTCGCAAAGAGTTGGAAATGACTGAGCGACTGAACTGAACTGATGCTCATTGCGGCATTGTTTACAATAGTCAAGATATGGAACCGCCTAAATACCCACCAATAAATGAATGAAAGAAGATGTGGAGCATAGATTTACACAATGGAATACTACTCAGCCATAAAAAAGAATAAAGTCTTGCCATTTGTGACAATTTGGATGGATGTATGGCATATTAAGCTGAATGAAATAAGTAAAACAGAGAAAGATAGATGCTGTATGATTTCACTTACATGTGGAATCTAAGTTCAGTCAGTTTAGTCGCTCAGTCCTGTCTGACTCTTTGCGACCCCATGAATCGGAGCACAGGCCCCCTGTCCATCACCAACTCCCGGAGTTCACTCAGACTCACGTCCATCGAGTCAGTGATGCCATCCAGCCATCTCATTCTTTGTCGTCCCTTTATCCTCCTGCCCACAATCCCTCCCAGCATCAAAGTCTTTTCCAATGAGTCAACTCTTCGCATGAGGTGGCCAAAGTACTGGAGTATCAGCTTCAGCATCATTCCTTCCAAAGAAATCCCAGGGCTGATCTCCTTCAGAATGGACTGGTTGGATCTCCTTGCAGTCCAAGGGACTCTCAAGAGTCTTCTTCAACACCACAGTTCAAAAGCACCAATTCTTCAGTGCTCAGCCTTCTTCACAGTCCAACTCTCACATCCATACATGACCACAGTTAAAACCATAGCCTTGACTAGATGGAACTTTGTTGGCAAAGTAATGTCTCTGCTTTTGAATATGCTATCTGGGTTGGTCATAACTTTCCTTCCAAGGAGTAAGAGTCTCTTAATTTCATGGCTGCAATCACCATCTGCAGTGATTTTGGAGCCCACCCCCGCCCCCCCAAAAAAAGTCTGACACTGTTTCCACAGTTTCCTCATCTATTTCCCATGAAGTGATGGGATCAGATGCCATGATCTTCATTTTCTGAATGTTGAGCTTTAAGCCAAATTTTTCACTCTCCACTTCACTTCATCAAGAGGCTTTTGAGTTCCTCTTCACTTTCTGCCATAAGGGTGATGTCATGTGCATATCTGAGGTTATTGATATTTTTCCCGGCAATCTTGATTCCAGCTTATGTTTCTTCCAGTCCAGCATTTCTCATAAGCAGGGTGACAATATACAGCCTTGATGTACTTCTTTTCCTATTTGGAACCAGTCTGTTGTTCCGTGTCCAGTTCTAACTGTTGCTTCCTGACCTGCATACAGATTTCTCAAGAGGCTGGTCAGGTGGTCTGGTATTCCCATCTCTTTCAGAATTTCCACAGTTTATTGTGATCCACAAAGCCAAAGGCTTTGGCATAGTCAATAAAGCAGAAATAGATGTTTTTCTGGAATTCTTGCTTTTATGATGATCCAGCAGATGTTGACAATTTGATCTCTGGTTCTTCTGCTTTTTCTAAAACCAGCTTGAACATCAGGAAGTTCACGGTTTATGTATTGCTGAAGCCTGGCTTGGAGAATTTTGAGCATTACTTTACTAGCATGTGAGATGAGTGCAATTGTGCGGTAGTTTGAGCATTCTTTGGCATTGCCTTTATTTGGGATAGGAATGAAAACTGACCTTTTCCAGTCCTGTGGCCACTGCTAAGTTTTCCAAATTTGCTGGCATATTGAGTGCAGCACCTTCAGAGCATCATCTTTCAGGATTTGAAATAGCTCAACTGGGATTCCATCACTTCCACTAGCTTTGTTTGTAGTGATGCTTTCTAAGGCCTACTTGACTTCACATTCCAGGATGTCTGGCTCCAGATGAGTGATCACACCATAGTGATTATCTGGGTCGTGAAGATCTTTTTTTGTACAGTTCTTCTGTGTATTCTTGCCACCTCTTCTTAATATCTTCTGCCGTTAGGTCCATACAATTTCTGTCCTTTATCAAGCCCATCTTTGCATGAAATGTTCCCTTGGTATCTCTAATTTTCTTGAAGAGATCTCTAGTCTTTTCTATTCTGTTGTTTTCCTCTATTTCTTTGCATTGATCGCTGAAGAAGGCTTTCTTATCTCTTCTTGCTATTCTTTGGAACTCTGCATTCAGATGCTTGTATCTTTCCTTTCCTCCTTTGCTTTTCACTTCTCTTCTTTTCACAACTATTTGTAAGGCCTCCCCAGACAGCCATTTTGCTTTTTTGCATTTCTTTTCCATGGAGATGGTCTTGATCCCTGTCTCCTGTGCAATGTCACGAACCTCATTCCATAGCTCATCAGGCACTCTATCTATCAGATCTAGGCCCTTAAATCTATTTCTCACTTCCACTGTATAATCATAAGGGATTTGATTTAGGTCATACCTGAATGGTCCAGTGGTTTTCCCTACTTTCTTCAATTTAAGTCTGAATTTGGTAATAAGGAGTTTATGATCTGAGCCACAGTCAGCTCCTGGTCTTGTATTTGTTGACTGTATAGAGCTTCTCCATCTTTGGGTGCAAAGAATTAATCAATCTGATTTCGGTGTTGACCATCTTGTGATGTCCATGTGTAGAGTCTTTTCTTATGTTTTTGGAAGAGAGTGTTTGCTATGACCAGTGCATTTTCTCGGCAAAACTCTATTAGTCTTTGCCCTGCTTCATTCCGTATTCCCAGGCCAAATTTGTCTGTTACTCCAGGTGTTTCTTGACTTCCTACTTTTGCATACCAGTCCCCTATAATGAAAAGGACATCTTTTTTGGGTGTTAGTTTTAAAAGGTCTTGTAGGTCTTCATAGAACCATTCAACGTCAGCTTCTTCAGCGTTACTGGTTGGGGCATAGACTTGGATTACTGTGATATTGAATGGTTTGCCTTGGAAATGAACAGAGATCATTCTGTCGTTTTTGAGATTGCATCCAAGTACTGCATTTCGGACTCTTTTGTTGACCATGATGGCCACTCCACTTCTTCTGAGGGATTTCTGCCCGCAGTAGTAGATATAATGGTCATCTGAGTTAAATTCACCCATTCCAGTCCATTTTAGTTTGCTGATTCCTAGAATGTCGACATTCACTCTTGCCATCTCTTGCTTGACAACTTCTAATTTGCCTTGATTCATGGACCTGACATTCCAGGTTCCTATGCAATATTGCTTTTTACAGCATCGGAACTTGCTTCTATCACCAGTCACATCCACAGCTGGGTATTGTTTTTGCTTTGGCTCCATCCCTTCATTCTTTCTGGAGTTATTTCTCCACTGATTTCCAGTAGCATATTGGGCACCTACTGACCTGGGAAGTTCCTCTTTCAGTATCCTATCATTTTGCCTTTTCATATTGTTCATGGGGTTCTCAAGGCAAGAATACTGAAGTGATTTGCCATTCCCTTCTCCAGTGGACCACATTCTGTCAGATCTCTCCACCATGACCTGCCCGTCTTGGGTTGCCCCACGGGCATGTCTTAGTTTCATTGACTTAGACAAGGCTGTGGTCCTAGTGTGATTAGACTGACTAGTTTTTCTGTGAGTATGGTTTCAGTGTGTCTGCCCTCTGATGCCCTCTTGCAACACCTACTGTCTTACTTGGGTTTCTCTTACCTTGGATGTGGGGTTTCTATTCACGGCTGCTCCAGCAAAGCACAGCCACTGCTCCTTACCTTGGACAAGGGGTATCTCTTCATCGCTGCCCTTCCTGACCTTCAACGTGGAATAGCTCCTGTAGGCCCTCCTGCTCCTGTGCAGCCACTGCTCCTTGGAATCTAAAAAACAGAGCAAATACACACACATAACAGAAAAAGAGTTTTAGATACAGAGAGGAAATATGCTGTTTCTAGAGGGGAGATGTGGGAGGAGGAAAGAAATAGGCCAGGGACATTAAGGGGTACAATCTTCCAGATGTAAAATATGTGAGCCATGGGTGTAAAATGTATATTATGAGGTACATAGTCAATTAACTATACAATATCTTTGTATGGTGGCATATCATAATGTATTGTGATCATTTTGAAATGTACAGAAATAATGAATTACATGGCTTGTACCAGGAACTAGTGTAGTATTTAGGGCAATTTATACTGCAAAATGGAGAAGGCAATGGCAACGCACTCCAGTACTCTTGCTTGGAAAATTCTACGGACCCAGGAGCCTGGTGGGCTGCAGTCCATGGGGTAGCAAAGAGTCGGACACGACTGAAGCAACTTAGCAGTAGCAGCATACTGAAAAAACAAGCAATCTTATAGTGAAAAGATCAGGTTTGTGGTTACCAGCGGCAGAAGAGTAGAGGTGGGGGAAAGGGAGAATTGAAAAAAAGCACTGAGAGTGTACATTTATAAACAGGTATTAGGGATAATGTACAATGTGCTGGTGTGCTTAGTTTCTCAGTCATGTCTGACTGTTTGCCACCCCACAGACTATATAGACTGCCAGACTCCTCTGTTCATGTGATTTTGCAGGAAGAGTACTGGAGTGGGTTGCCATTTCCTCCTGCAAGTGATCTTCCTGACCCATGGATGGAACCTGCATCTCCTGCACTGCAGGCAGAGCCACTTACTGCAGAACCACCAGTGAAGCCCCTGTAATGTACAACATGACTAATCTAATTACACTGTGTATTTTATATGTGAAAGTTGTTGAGAGTAAATTCTCAAGAGTTCTTGTTAAAAGGAAAATTTTTTCTATGTCTTTAATTCCGTGTCTATATGGGATCATGGATGTTCATTAAACTTACTGTGATAGTCACTTCATGATGTATATAAGTCAAATAATCATCACTTCATGGCAAATAGATGGGGAAACAGTGGAAACAATGTCAGACTTTATATTTTTGGGCTCCAAAATCACTGCAGATGTTGATTTCAGCCATGAAATTAAAAGACACTTACTCCTTGGAAGCAAAGTTATGACCAACCTAGATAGCATATTAAAAAGCAGGGACATTACTTTGCCAACAAAGGTCTGTCTAGTCAAGGCTATGGTATTTCCAGTGGTCATGTATGGATGTGAGAATTGGACTGTGAATAAAGCTGAGCACCGAAGAATTGATGCTTTTGAACTGTGGTGTTGGAGAAGACTCTTGAGAGTCCCTTGGACTGCAAGGTGATCCAACCAGTCCATCCTAAAGGGAATCAGTCCTGAGTATTCATTGGAAGGATTGATGTTGAAACTGAAACTCCAATACTTTGGCTACCTCATGCAAAGAGTTGACTCATTGGAAAAGACTCTGATGCTGGGAGGAATGGGGACAGGAGGAGAAGGGGACCACAGAAGATGAGATGGGTGGATGGCATCACCGACTCGATGGACATGAGTTTAAGTGAACTCTGGGAGTTGGTGATGGATAGGGAGGCCTGGCGTACTGCAATTCATGGGGTCGCAAAGAGTCGGACATGACTGAGTGACTGAACTGAACTGAACTGAATCATTCTGTACATCCTAAGCTTAAACAGTGCTGTATGTCAATTATGTCTCAATTAAACAGGAAGAAAAAGTATAATTGTAATTTCTTAAACTGCAGTATATTGAAGGGAAACCTTTGCAACTCTTCCATACTTTCTTTCTTCTTTTATGGCTCTGATGAGAATTAAACTTTGGATAGCAATAAATTAGATAGATTAAAAAAAGGAACTATAGAACATTTTTGGAAGAAGTCATGAGGATGTGACCACAAGGTCATCAGCAGGCTGGACCCAGACAGTTGGAGGCTCCTTACCACTTCCTCAGTCCTCAGAATATGTGTTTTACCCACAGTACCCACAGCCAGAGCTGTTTTCAAGGAGTCAGCCTTGAGAGAGCAATGTGTTATTGAGACCATCTGGACTGAATGTGTTTCTGAGCCCCGTTAAGACCTCTATATAAAATTTGAAGATTATGGCCAGCTAGTGCAAGATTCTACTTTTCTTGTGGTCTCTCAAGACATACCTGGTATGTGATTCCTTTGGTTATTAAACCTGCCATCTATCAATCTGGAGTGATTCAGCTCTTTGGTTTCTCCTTGCCCTTGTGTATGGGTGCGAATTTCATATTTCAGCCAGGAATTCATGAGGTTTTGAACCAACAACTGTTAAGTCTGTCCATCTACTGCATTCACATGCACAGTGATGGGGAAGAGCCCATGAGAAAGTAGATGGATGGGCAACAACTGAGCACAGACAAAGAACATTCTCTGGGAAAGGCTGCCCAACACCAAGAGCTTGGTTTGACTCCTGTGGTGGTTAAATCTGTAATGTGAGAAGGACCCATAAGCTCTCCTACTCTAACTCCACCCATAAACATTGGCCCTACTTAACTAGCTCCCTTCACTCTGATTTCATGCTCACCAAACAATCTCGGGACTATAATTTTGTTTCCAAATAGATCTGCTTGTGGAATGCAAAAGAGTATTTTGCCATACTGAGAAGCACATTTCAGATGAACATAAGAGTTGACATTTCTCACTGAACATGAACAAACTGGGTCCCTGTTTATATTTCAGCCAGTTGTGAGTTTGGTTTGCTGGAGTCATATTCCCTACACCTAGTCAATCCTGTGACAAGGTTGCAATAAATATACTGCACTTTCAAAGTTGAGGATTAGGACTGGGACCATGGCAACTTCCCTGTTTCTTCGGTTTCCTTGCAGTCCTTTTCTCTCCCCTTTAAGACATAGGTACTCTGAGGATAATGGTGAAGTCTTTGGATTTTGGGGTGTTTGTGGGATAGAGTTTTACTTTGCTCTTATGAATGTGCATTTCAGGGGAGAATTTCAACTTCATAGAGGATTGTAAGGGGTAAACCTGCCACCACTCCATAAATTATTAGAAAATGGATGAGAGAAGACAGTTTAAATCTTACAGCATGGGAAAAATTATCCTGTTCCACTCCAAGTCCCAGAGGGAGAGGCAATGAGCCCAGATGGATGCTACGCATGTGGTAGGTTGCATTGTCCTTGAGGTTTGGCATAGTCAAAGATAATCTGCATAGACTCTTAGGGCCTGTGGAGGACTACCTTCACAGTAGTTCATTTTCCAGAGGAATGGAATGCAGGAAAGAATTCCAAGAAGGGAAATAGGTGTGCAAATCCTGTGAAGCACAGTCAGCATCTGCCAGTTTGGTTGCAGTACAGGATTTCTCAGAGGAATTAGAGAGACACAATCAGAGAGGAAACTTGGGATCAGATTTTAAAGGATTATAAATAGCTAAAGAGTTCAATGTCTCCAAAGAGTTCTAAAAGATCACTCTATGAAGTCTTAAGTGCAGGTTCTAGAAGTCTCCTACTTCAGTCTCACTGTATATAATGTAAAGAGCATGGGGGAGGATATATGATACAGTTGTGATTATATACCCAACTGGTCAGTGGCAGAATAGGAACAATTCTAATTTCTGCAGCATAATCATTGTTTAATTCATAGTAAATACCTTTAAAGTCAAGTAACTTTCCCACAATGCACGCTCAAAGTCCACTTAGTCTATTGTAATTTGAGAATTTACAGAGAGGAGAAGTGGAGATATTTATTACCCTTCACCTCAACTGTCCTCCTAGTTTTCATGACTGACTACATGTCTCCCCTGAGGCAGGCAGCACTCAGACTTGCAGTGACATTATGTGGTTGAAACTTTGGGCTATGTTGAAGTCTGCACAAAGAGAATTGGATAGTCTTCACCAACCCCAGTCCATGGACTGAAGATCACATGGAAATCAATGATGAAGCTTAAGGATGAAGACTAGAGAAGCAGAGGATGAATATGCTGAGTTTCCTGATCCCAGGAATCAGTTGACAGTCTATATTTATACCATTAGCTCAGTAGATGAGAAACTACCTTGCCAAGTCTTGCTACCTATAGGATTCTAAGACTGAGTCCTAGTGAGAATAATGACTGCCACTGAATGGTATTCCAACCAGAGAGTGGAGAAGTATATTCAATAATCAGAACACAACAGAGAGTAAGGAACTCAGAGCCACAATCTTTTGGTGTTCTCTTCATATCCCCTGGGATGTGAGCAATCTGAACACAAAAAATGTCCCATTAGCAGTGAAACTAACTTCTTTCTTGTCTTCCAAAATGGAGCATGACTTTGATTAGGTCAGGGACCTGTCTGTATTGTTACCACTATACCCTCCAAGCATCAGGTGTAAGGCCTGGCACATAGTAAACAATAAAAGTTGGTGAGTGAGTAAACAAATGAGGGGCCACGACTTTATCTTTTTTCCAGGTTTTATAGAGATGAAATTGATACACATCCCAGGCTTACCAGGTGGCACAGTGGTAAAGAAACCACCTGCCAGTGCAGGAGGCAAAAGAAACTCGGGGTTGATCCTTGGGTCAGGATGATACCCTGGATTAGGAAATGGCAACCCACTCCAGCATTCTTGCCTGCAAAGTTTCATGGACAGAGGAGCCTGGCAGGCTACAGTCCATGAGGTTGTAAGGAATAGGACACGATTGAGCAACTGAGGGACACATGCACAGAACTGATACACATCACTATATAAATTTAAGGGATACAGAAAAATGGTTTGACTAACATATATTGTAAAATTATTATAGCAGTAAGTTTAGTTAACATCCATATTCCCATAGATAAAATAAATATAAATATTAAAAGATTTTTCTTGTGATGAGAAACCTCAGAATTTACTATCTTAATAACTTTCCTATATCATATAGCAGTGTTAACTATAATTGTCATGTTGTACATTACATCCCAGTACTTATTTATCTTATAACTGGTAGTTTGTACTTTTTGATTGCCTTCCTCCAATTCCCCCTTTTCCCACCTCCATCTCTGGTAACCACAAATCTGATCTCTTTTTTCTATATCTTCTTTTTAATGTTCTACATACAAGTGAGATAATACAGTATTTGCCTTTCTCTGTTTGACTCACTTCAGTTACCATAATGCTCTCAATGTCCATCCATGCTGTTGCAAGAGGACTTTCTATTTTTTAAAAATGAATGAATAATATTCAATTGTGTGTATGTGTATCTCAAAATTTCTTTATTCATTCATCAGTGGATACTAATTAACCTATTTCTATGTCTTGCTTAAAAACATAGGGATGCAGATATCTTTTTAAGCTTGGGTTTTCAATCCCTTTGGATATAGTCCCAGAATTGGAATTGCTGAATCATATGGTAGCTTTATTTTTAACTTTTTGAGCATCCTCCACACTATTTTCCAAAGTGGCTATGCTGGTTGACAACCCCACCAAGAGTGCACAAGTGTTCTTTCTCCAAATCCTTGTCAGGACTTTATTCATTCCTCCTTCTCCCCATTCTCTCCCATCCCAACAGCAACATCCAGAGTTTTTTTTTTTTTTGATTTTTTCTGTTTATTTTTAATTAGAGGATAATTGCTTTACAAAGATGTGCTGGTTTCTGCTGAACAACAATGTAAAACAACTGTAAATATATACAAATAACCTCCCTCTTGATCCTCCCTCCAGCACCTCTTTCCACCCCTCTAGGTTGTCACAGAGTGCCAGACTAGGGTCCCTGTGTTATATAGCACCTTCCCACTAGCTGTCTGTTTTACACACAATAGTGTATATATGTTAATGCTATAACCTTCCCATCCTCACCTTCCACAACTGTGTCTTTAAGTCTATTCTCTACATCTTTGTCTCTATTCCTGCCCTGCAGATAAGTTCATAAGTACCATTTTTCTAGATTCCATATACATACATTAATATATTTACTTGTCTTTTTCTGACTTACTTCACTCTAACAGGCTCTAGTTTCATCCACTTCAGTTCAAGCGACTCATTTTTGCTCCTTTTTATGACTGAGTAATAATATGTACCACAACTTCTTTATCCTTTCACCTGTCATTTAGGTTGCTTCCACGTCCTGGCTATTGTAAATAGTGCTGCAGTGAACATCGGGGTACATGTGTCTTTTTGAATTGTGATTTTCTCTGGATATATACTCAGTAGTATTACCGTGCAATTGCACTCATTTTACATGCTAGCTAAGTATGCTAAAGTTCTAAAGTAATGCTAAAATTCTCCAAGCTAGGCTTCATCAGTATGTGAATTGAGAACTTCCAAATGTTCAAGCTGGATTTAGAAAAGGCAGAGGAACCAGAGATCAAATTGTCAACATCCATTGGATCATAGAAAAAGAAAGAGATTTCCAGAAAAACATCTACTTCTGCTTTATTGACTATGCCAAAGCCTTTGACTGTATGGATCACAACAAACTGTGGAAAATTCTTAAAGAGATGGGAATATCAGACCACCTAACCTATCTCCTGAGAAATCTGTATTTCTCAGGTGAGGAAGCAACAGTTAGAACTGGACATGGAACAATGGACAGATTCCAAATTGGGGAAGGAGTCCCTCAAGGCTGTATATTGTCACCCTGCTTATTTAACTTATATACAGAGTACATATGTGAAATGTCAGGCTGGATGAAGCACAAGCTGGAATTAAGAATGTAGGGAGAAATATTAATAACCTCAGATATACAGATGACACCACCCTTATGGCAGAAAGTGAAGAACTAAAGAGCCTCTTGATGAAAATGAAAGAGGAGAATAAAAAAGCTAGCTTAAAGCTCAACATTCAGACAATAAAGATCATGGCATCCGGTCCCATCACTTCATGGCAAATAGATGGAGAAACAATGGAAACAGTGACAGACTTTATCTTCTTAGACTCCAAAATCAATGCAGATAATGACTTCAGCC
Organism: Bos mutus; assembly: GCF_027580195.1. Classification (NCBI taxonomy): domain Eukaryota; kingdom Metazoa; phylum Chordata; class Mammalia; order Artiodactyla; family Bovidae; genus Bos; species Bos mutus. The sequence continues at coordinate 71,302,728 of NC_091631.1, read as the reverse complement.
ATGAAATTAACAGATGCTCCTTGGAAGAAAAGCTATGACAAACCTCAGTTCAGTTAAGTCACTCAGTTGTGTCTGATTATTTCTCACTTCATGGACTGCAGCATGCCAGGCCTCCCTGTCTATCACCAACTCCTGCAGTTTACTCAAACTCATGTCCATTGAGTCAGTGATGCCATCCAACCATCTATGACAAACCTAGACAGCATATTAAAAAGTAGAGACATTGCTTTACCAACAAAGTCTATATAGGCAAAACTGTTGTTTTTCCAATAGTCATGTGTGTATGTGAGAATTGGACCATAAAGAAGGCTGAGTGTCAAAGAATTGATGCTTTTGAACTGTGGTGTTGAAGACTCTTGAGAGTCCTTTGGACTTCAAGGAGATTGAACCAGTCAATCCTAAAGGAAATCAGTCCTGAATATTCATTGGAAGTGAGAGGGTAACAGGCAGGAAGGCCAGGGGTCTCCAAAGGGAGGAAATAGGCTGCAAGTGTCAAACATTTTTATCTCTCTTAAGTGGCAGGAGGAAACAAACTAGCGATATTTTTTCCTTCTCTATACAAATTTAAAAGGAGGTTTCTCTTAAAATACTGTGTTGCCATAATGACACCTGATTTCGCCTGAAGTTAACTATTCTCAAACCTTGAGTTAACCAGTGCATTTTTCTTATGGAAATGTTTGTCTTAAGCTATGTTAATGTACTATGCATTTACCCCAAACTCTGTCTTCAAGTTGGTTCTGCCTAATGGCTCAGAACAGACTTGACAAGCCAGTATGTTATACTCAGACATTGTTCCCCTAATCTATATAAATGAAACTATTTGGTAATCTGCCCTTCTCCAAGATTCAAGTCAATCGTTTTATGGCCAGGGATGACTCATCTGGTGCCAAGATTATCCCAAAATACATATTATGGATGAGGGGTCTGGTGCCATTCTGAGTTTTAAGACATTCCCTTCCTTCATTAACCAACTGCTAGAATACACAGAAGAACTGTACAAAAAAGATCTTCATGACCCAGATAATCAGGATAGTATGATCACTCATCTAGAGCCAGACATCCTGGAATGTGAAGTCAAGTGGGCCTTAGAATGCATCACTACAAACAAAGCTAGTGGAGGTGATGGAATTCCAGTTGAGCTATTTCAAATCCTGAAAGATGATGCTGTGAAAGTGCTGCACTCAATATGCCAGCAAATTTGGAAAACTCAGCAGTGGCCACAGGACTGGAAAAGTTCAGTTTTCATTCCAATCCTAAAGAAAGGCAATGCCAAAGAATGCTCAAACTACCGCATAATTGCACTCATCTCACATGCTAGTAAAATAATGCTCAAAATTCTCCAAGCCAGGCTTCAGCAATATGTGAACTATGAACTTCCTGATGTTCAAGCTGGTTTTAGAAAAGGCAGAGGAACCAGGGATCAAATTGCCAACATCCGCTGGATCACTGAAAAAGCAAGAGAGTTCCAGAAAAACATCTATTTCTGCTTTATTGACTATGCCAAAACCTTTGACTGTGTGGATCACAATAAACTGTGGAAAATTCTGAAAGAGATGGGGATACCAGACCACCTGACCTGCCTCTTGAGAAATCTGTATGCAGGTCAGGAAGCAACAGTTAGAACTGGACATGGAACAACAGACTAGTTCCAAATAGGAAAAGGAGTATGTCAAGGCTGTATATTGTCACCCTGCTTATTTAACTTCTATGCAGAGTATATCATGAGAAACGCTGGACTGGAAGAAACACAAGCTGGAATCAAGATTGCCAGGAGAAATATCAATAACCTCAGATATGCAGATGACACCACCCTTATGGCAGAAAGTGAAGAGGAACTAAAAAGCCTCTTGATGAAAGTGAAAGTGGAGAGTGAAAAAGTGGGCTTAAAGCTCAACATTCAGAAAATGAAGATCATGGCATCCGGTCCCATCACTTCATGGGAAATAGATGGGGAAACAGTGTCAGGCTTTACATTCCCAAAACAGTGCAAGAGGGTTCCTCTCTCTCCACATCCTCTCCAGCATTGTAGATTTTTTGATGATGGCCATTCTGACTGGTGTGAGGTTATATCTCATTGTAGTTTTGATTTGCATTTCTATAATAATGAGAGCTGTTGAGCATCTTTTCATGTGTTTGTTGGCCATCTGTATATCTTTGGAGAAATGACTGTTTTGGTCTTCTGCCCATCTTTTTGAGAAAAATACAGAAGACTCAAATCAATAAATTTAGGAATGAAAAAGAAGTCACAACAAAAAACACAGAAATACAAAGTATCATAAGACACTGCTATGAGTAACTATATGCCAATAAAGTGGACAACCTAGAAGAAATGCACAAATTCTTAGAAAAATACAACCTTCCAAGACTGAACCATGGAGAAATGGAAAATATGAACAGAGCACTGGGCCAGGCTCCCTGAGTTATATGGTAGCTTTCCTCTAGTTACCTATTTTACACACAATAGTGTATATATGTCAATGTTTGGATATTTATTTTAAATAAAGAAGCAACAAATAAGAATATAAAAAACAAACATGAACAGACCAATCACAAACACTGAATTCAAAACTGTCAAAAATCTTACAACCAACAAAAGTCCAGGGCTAGATGGCTTCACATCTAGCCCAGGTGAATTCTATCAAATTTTTAAAGCAAGTTAACACCTACCCTGCTCAAATTCTTCCAAAAAATTGCACAAGGAGAAACCCCCCCAAACTCATTCTCTGAGGCCATCATTACCCTGATAACTAAAACCAGAAAATGTTGTCACAAAAACAAAAATTATAGGCCAATATCACAGATGAACATAGATGTAAAAATCCTCAACAAAATACTAGCAAATAATAAAGAACATATATGACAAACCCACAGCAAACATTATTCTCAATGGTGAAAAACTGAGAGCATTTCCTCTAACATCAGGAACAAGATAAAGGTGCCCACTCTCACCACTATTATTCAATACAGTTTTGGAAGTCCTAGCATAGAAACCTAGAAACCAGAGAAGAAAAAGAAATGAAAGGAATTCAGATTGCAAAGGAAGTAAAACTCTCACTGTTTGCAGACAGCATGACAATATACATAGAAAACCCTGAAGATATCACAGAAAATTATGAGTTAATCATTAATTTAGTAAAGTTGCAGGATATAATATTAATACACAGAAATCACAGCATTTGCTGTCACTCTTTCTAATAATGGGCATTCTAACAGACATAAGGTGATATCTCATTGTAGTTTTTATTTTCATTTCCCTAATAACTAGTAGTCATATACAGATGTGAGAGTTGGACCATAAAGAAGGTTGAGCTTTGAAGAATTGATGCTTTTGAACTATGGTGCTGGAGAAGACATTTGAGAGTCCCTCAGACTGCAAGAAGATCGAAACAGTCAATCCTAAAGGACATAAATCCTGAATATTCATTGAAAATCAACTGATGCTGAAGCTGAAGCTCCAATACTTTTGCCACCTGATGTGAAAAGCCAACTCATTGGAAAAAGACTGTGATGCTGGAAAAGATTGAAGGCAAAAGGAGATGGGGGCAACACAGGATGAGGTGGTTATACAGCGTCACCAACTAACAGACATGAATTTGAGCAAATGCCAGGAGACAGTGAAGGACAAGGAAGGCTGACATGCTGTAGTCCATGGGGTTGCAAAGTTGGACACAACTTGGTGACTGAACAACAGCAACGATTAGTAAGATTGAGCATATTTTCATATACCTGTTCACCATTTGTATATCTTCTTTGGAAATACTCCTAACCCACCTGGTCTTTTGACTATTTTCTCAATAGAATTGTTTGCTTTTTTTTTTTTTTTTTTTGCTATTGAATTGTATGAGTTCTTTGTATATTTTTGGTATAACCCCCTTATCAGATATTGTTTGTAAATATTTTCTCTCATTTCATAGGTTGTCTTATAATTTTGTTGATTGTTTCTTTTGCTGTGAAAAAGCTCTTAGGCTTGATGTAGTTCTTCTTGTTCATTTTTGGCTTTGGTGCTTGTGCTTTAGGTGTCATATCCAAAAATCCTTGTCAAGACCCACATCAAGGAGTTATTATCCCTTTGTTTCCTTTTAGAAGTTTATGGTTTCAGGTCTTACATTTAAATCTTTGGTAAATTTGGAGTTAATTTTCATGTATCTACCACTTTCTTTTGGCAACACTCTCTGTTGTCTCTTATGTCTTCTAGTATTTCATTTAAAACATATACAACTGATCCTATTAGAGCTTGTTCTTCTTCTACAGTGAGTTTTCGTAGAAAAATAATTCTAACACTTTAGATTTCACTGCTACTATTTATGGTTTCTTAGACAAATTCTAAGAAATACTGATAAAATTCCCCTTGTCAACTTAAACGCCTCAAGGTTATCTTTTTGTGGAAGAGATTTGTACAGTTTGTGAAATCTGTGCAAAACTCCCATTACAAATTATCCAGGTCTGGTCAAAGGGACCAAAAAATCCCAGGAAGAACCCATAGGAATTTTTAAAAAGTTTAACTGTCATGTCTGTTTTTTAAGTAGACAAGTCATATAGACATTGAGTAGTTTTCATGACATGCCTTGGAAAAGGCAGAATATAGCCTAGTTTGAGCAGATCAATAATCACATTTACAGTTAAATAGAAAGTTAACATTTGGCTTTAAGGAAAAACCTTAAAAAAAGAAACTATATGTTAGCTTTTGAGACAGAAATGAGAAGCAAATAGAGATATAGGCCTTGGTAATCAGAGCCTTGGATATTTAAATAAAAGCATTTATCTGTGTCAACTTTACTATGCTTCAAATATTTCTTTTTTTTTTTTTTTTTAACCAGGAGTTCAACCTTTTGAAGGATCTGGTTCTCCATTATTATTTTTGTGATTTTGCCCAGTCTCTATTAAAGGTCTTTATGACTCATAATTTAAAATCAGGGTGGATTAAAACTAAATTTGAGATTCACTTTTGGAGTAATTTCAGAATGTAAGATTTAGATCCATCTAACACTCATTGAGTTTCTTCTAGGTACCAGGCATCTCCTTAAAACTGGGAATAAAAGGGTGCATAAGACAGACATGATCCTTGCCCCCAGAATTTATAATTTAGCAAGAATAAGACATACAAACTCACAATTGAAAGCAGATAAAGCAGAAGGTCCCCAGAGAGGGAGATCCAGGCATGGTTTTCTTGACATCATTTCAGTTCAGTTGCTCAGTCGTGTCCAACTCTTTGCGACCCCATGGACTGCAGCACGCCAGGCTTCCTTGTCCACCATCTCCCAGAGCCTGCTCAAACTCATGTCCATCGAGTAAGTGATGCCATCCAACCATTTCATCCTCTGTCATCCCCTTCTCCTCCCGCCTTCAATCATTCCGAGCATCAGGGTCTTTTCCAGTGAGTCAGTTCTTTACATCAGGTGGCCAAAGTATGGAGCTTTACCTTCAGCATCAGTCTTTCCATTGAATATTCAGGACTGATTTCCTTCAGGATTGAGTGGTTCAGTCTCCTTGAAGTCCAAGAGACTCCCAAGAGTCTTCAATAGCACAGTTCAAAAGCATTCGACACTCAGCCTTCTTTATGGTCCAATTCTCATAAGATACAAGGCAGAGGTTCCTAGATTTCAATCCTGTGTGATTAAAAATTTTAGAAAATCCAAAGCTGAAACTTTCTCTTTGTGCATCCTTTTGGTACGTAGGTTGTCAGAGTGGAAGAGAAAATGTGTTCTCCCCTGAAACTCAATTGTTTGGAGCATCTTTCCTATTATTTACACAGAACACTCTAGGCAGTCCTTTGCTGTCAGCCTATATATTTAACATCATCCTTTCTTCCCTTCCCTTTACCAATTGTATCTCAAAAGAGATGAGAATGGGCTTCCTTCACCTACTTGCACACTTGTATACTTCCTTGTCAATAAAGTTACTGGGTACTTGCTTGTTCAAGGAGCATCAGATTTAGAAACCCCAATGGGGATGTGTGTTGCTGATCCTGCTTGTGTCCCCAGTTGTCTTGTAGTTCACACTGTTTGCTGAACCCCGGGTAGTCAAGGCAAGAGCTAAGAGGCAGGAAGGAGACTGGAGGGGCCATAGGAGCTGCAGACACATTTATTCTCTCCTGGCTGGTGCAGCAGCCATAACAGTATTTTCTCCTAGCTGTCACAGTAGCTGTAGCAATAGACGCTCTATATTCTCTCCTTTTGTGGCTGACCCAATGGACACAGCTGTGACGCAGCAGTAATACAGGCGTACTGCACAGAACAACCCGTGACCAAGCGAGTATCTCGTGACACACATGCTCAGTGCTGTAAGTGATCTCAGCTGTTACACAGTCATCATTTACAATATGTGGGGTGAAAGGGCCTGAACACACCATCTTGGCTAATTTGCTTCTCCCCACAGGATGCAACAACCTATATTTATAGGGGCAGAATAAAGAGTGTAACTTCCTCAGCAGACTGAAAGTCAGACTCCGCTCTGCAGTTGAACTGTATTGAGGCCTCAACGAAGCATTTAGTGTCGCTTTCCTTCTTGTAAATAAGGTTGTTGGGAGGATTACATGTGATCGTGTATATAGCACTCTTCCTGGCTTAGTAAATATTAGTTGCTATCAACTGTGGAGTTGCTCTAATCCAGTATTTAATTCTAGTCTAGGGGCCCCCATCACATCAAAATCTCCAAGCCCATTATACAGCACTTGGTTTGGATTTTTCCACTGTCTTCTCTCTTTTCTTGAATTAAAAGTATTTTATTTTCAGTTACATATCCAGTAATTTTTTTGAGAACTTATTCTATACTATAACTGGATAATGTACTGCAGAATATTTTAAAATTTTCATTCAAACTTCAAATTACTCCTTGCACGTGGCACTATCATGGGCATCTTACACCTGCTAATCATAAAAACTTAGAGAAATTAAGTGACTTGCCTAAGGCTATGCAGATGAAAATTGGAAGAGCTGGGATTCAATACATACAGTTTGTCTGATATTATACCAATTCTCACTATACTAAGTTGACTTTCCTGATGCTACTGTAGGAGAGGAGTGTGGAGAAATAAACTTTCTCCTTAAGTTTGGCTCAATGATAATGTGACTACTTTTAAAAAATTCTAGGTTGTGTTGACATCATGTGGTCATGGTCTAAGTCACAAAGAGTTGTGTTTTTAAAATGGCCTTCACATTTTGACTTTGGTTCTTTAGAGTACTATCATGGGAATAACTTCCTATCCATCTCTACTTTCAATAGATACTCAATTTTGTCCAAATATCTGTCCTGGCTCCACAAAACCATATGCTTTTAAGGAAAGCTGACTCTTCCCCAATTACTGAGTTGACATGGTTGGTTTAAAAAAGGGAAATTCTACCATACATTGACATGAATCAGCCACTGGTGTGCATGTGTGCCCTATCGCAAAGCCCCCTCCCACCTCCCTCTGCATCCCATCTCTCTGGGTTATTCTAGTGCACCAGCCTTGAGTTCCGTGTTTCATGCATCAAACTTGGACTGGAGATCTATTTACAGATGGTAATTAACCTCCAATTAAAATAAATAAATTTTTAAAATTAAAAAGGGAAAGTCTATTCTTTTTGCTAGTTCAGGAGTAAGGAGATGTGACTCTATTCTGTTTGAGACTTGAGGAGAAATTTGACTGCCCAAAAACCAGAAAATACATTTTAAAAAATTAAAAGAAAAAGAAAAAATAAACTTCATTATGAAAAAAATCGCATTTAGAACAAAACCTGGTAAAAATTGTAAATGGAAATGTATAAAAATTTTTTTACAGAGTGGTTTTTGTGGATCATAATTTTTATTAGATAAAAATTATCACTGACATCATTTGTAAAATAAAATACAATGGACATGAATTTATTACAGAAAATAATTCTGAACTTTGCCATCAGTTTGGAATTTTTCTCCTTTTAAAGGAAATTTGTTGGAAGGTTGAGGTATGTGCTCACTCCCTCATTTCATCTATACTGTGTTCTCCACTTTTAGGTCAAGTGTGATCATTGCTTGGGCTCATAGTTAGAGATGACAGTCTTTTATTGTCAGATGTAAACTGTCTTCCGGTCCAGGGGATCATAACTGTGAGGGCTCTGTTAATAAAAGTCTCTAGTTTAGCCAGTTATTGCAGAATGATTTTTTTCATGGAGTACTTATTCTCAACATTCAAGAAATCAGTAACATTGTCATTTTAATATCTTCTTTTTTTATGGCAGATGCCATAAGCATTATTTCCTTCCTCTTCTAGCATACGGCCCATTATGCAGATATAACTTGAACTAAGCAAAGTTGTAAGAGATATAAATAAATAATTTTGCATTTTCCTCATAGGACAAATGACTAAATGCTAATTTGGAATCTGGCAAACTTGGCTGGCTTGTTAGAAAATTTTAGAATAATGTGCCCTCTTACTGCAATTCATGCCATTTATTTCGTTTTATATGGCAAAGCCCCAAATGAATAAATGAATTGTGCTTCCCCTAATGCTATTTTCTAGAAAACAGGAAACTTATGTGTGACAGAGGCAGAAATTTAGTGTTACTTCCACTGACTGAATCCTATTTTTCATTTATATATCCTACCATATTGTGTTGAAATGATTTTATTTCTACAAGTTTGTCTATGTGATGACCTAAGATATCACCTGTGATGTTTCATGGAGTACTTTGTTCTATAATCTTTAAAGTGCTTCTATTTTTAGCAGGCTCAAATAGACATGGGTGTTGGTGGATGCTGAGAATTTTGTGTATACTAGAATATCTGCATTAAATTCACTCCTTTCCAAAGTAAGAGTTACTATATTATTCACTGATTCATTTGCAGTTATTTCAAATATTGGAGGACTAGTTAGCATTTAAAAATTAAATAGTACAAAGTAGAAGTCTGGTATTTTCATTTCTAGAACTTCTACTTTTGGTCCAAAAATTATTTTTTAACAAAGATTTACTGAATATCAAGTATGTATCAGCCACTAATCTAGGCACTGGATGGCAAAAGTGGAAAAAACAAAGCCCATGTTCTCATGGAGCTTTTATTCTGGCAAGAAGAGAAAGATGATATATTTGAAAACTCATAAATGCATTACATTTTAGGTGTGCTTTGGAAAAATGTAAACAGAGTGGCCATTATGGGAGGTGTTGTTAATTTAAAAGACTAGTCAGAGAAGGTGTCTCTAATAAAGGGACATATAAGATGAGTGACAAGAAGTGGATTTGGCAACTGAGAAGCCAGGTGACTGCAAAGACTATCTATGTGCAGAATTGATAGTCAATTATTGTCTGTAGATGTTGGGTTACATGCTGCAGGCCTGCAAGCCCTGTACTTGCCCAGCCTCAAGAACAAAGAAAGAGCCTGTATTTGGTGATAGAAACATTGATGGTTTAATGGACGGAGACATCTTATATGTGTAAAGCAAGGTCCTGGAGCAACACCCCTATGTGTGTGGCAGATGGTGGGCAGGCCATGGCAGCAGTCTTTGCTACTGGGTGGGGAGGTGTTTCCAGTTATAAAGGGAATTGATGATTGATGTCAGCATGGCTTGTTGGTTACCAGGGAAACCAGCAGATGAGCACGCTGCAGAGGAACCTTCCCCTCACCACCCCTTCCATAAGTTATCATGGTGGAGATGGTCTGATCTGAAATTTAGAAAAATCATTAGCTGGGGTTAGGGGCAATTATGTGGGCATTTAATTGATGAGACTCTCTAAGAGCGAAGGTCAGTCACGAGGATAATGTGTAGGTGAAGCAGGGGCTGGTCAGGCAGGGAATATACAGAGAGCAAAAGAACAGCCATCTTGGGGACAGTGCTGACCACACAACAGGTGTAACAGTCTTTTACCACTGACTGGTCCCTTTTTTTAAAAATTTTATTTTATTTTTAAACTTTACATAATTGTATTAGTTTTGCCAAATATCAAAATGAATCCACCACAGGTATACATGTGTTCCCTATCCTGAACCCTCCTCCCTCCTTCCTCCCCCTACCATCCCTCTGGGTCGTCCCAGTGCACTAGCCCCAAGCATCCAGTATCATGCATCGAACCTGGACTGGCATCTCATTTCATACATGATATTTTACATGTTTCAATGCCATTCTCCCAAATCTTCCCACCCTCTCCCTCTTCCATAGAGTCCATAAGACTGTTCTATACATCAGTGTCTCTTTTGCTGTCTCGTACACAGGGTTATTGTTACCATCTTTCTAAATTCCATATATATGCATTATTATACTGTATTGGTGTTTTTCCTTCTGGCTTACTTCACTCTGTATAATAGGCTCCAGTTTCATCCACCTCATTAGAACTGATTCAAATGTTTTCTTTTTAATGGCTGAGTAATACTCCATTGTGTATATGTACCATAGCTTTCTTGACTGGTCCCTTTTCATACCAGTTGTTAAATATTTCAAAAACTTTCCCATGATGGTATTAAAAAAGGAGCAAAAGGTACTAAATTTTTAAAAGAGTATTTCTGTAGAAGAACACAGGGAGACAGGTGCTTAATTCTTCCAGGAACAAAGGGGAGGAGCTGGATGTGAAGGCAACAAGGAGGAACAGGTGGAACTATAGTTTAATGGCTTGAACTTAAAAATAGTTGAAAGGTTCTAGGAAGGAGGTCAGAGAAGGCAATGGCACCCCACTCCAGTACTCTTTCCTGGAAAATCCCAGAGATGGGGGAGCCTGGTGGGCTGCCATCTATGGTGTTGCACAGAGTCGGACATGACTGAAGTGACTTAGCAGCAGCAGCAGCAGCAGGAATGAGGTGGAGATAATGGTTCTCAAGTGGCAATGGGCAATAAAGTGAATAAAGTGGATGGCCTCACCACCTCCAGACCTAGTGAGATGAGTAGTGTGGAGGAGAAAAGATGCCACTCAAACGGGCTACATGCAAAGTAGCATCCTTAGAGGAGAGCAGCTTTTATTTAGATGGGGGAGGAGGGAATATTCAGAGGAGAAGCTAAGGATAAAGGATGTTTCATCAATGACAGGTGAAGAGCCTAAGAGGATATTTTACAGTACATAATACTAGCAGGTCTGAGAGGTCAGCAAGTGGTGAAACCATCTCTCAGATTAAAGAGATATACAGACTAAGAAGTGAATAAGAGCCCAGGTGATGGGAGATCAACTAAGGAGTGCTCAGTGATGTTGGGCAGGATGTGATGTTGGGCAGGATGTGATGCTTCCTGAAGGCTCATCATGGTGAGTGTGGGGCAGACAGAAAGTGTTATCTCTCTGGGATAGGCATAGCTCGCTGGCCTCTTGGTTCATTAGTGGTAACGGTGAAGTGAAGGCAGTGGATGTACAGTGGCATTTGTAGGATGTGTGACTATGAACACTCTCTATGAGTAGTATCTAATGCCATAAGTGAGCACCCCATAACCAATTAACCAGATAAGTATCATAACTCTGTTTCAATTATATACATAATATAAAAACATGTGAGTCAAAAAGGGGAACTTCAACTAGTTATTCAGATGGTTTTGAAATATTCAGATAGTTTCATTATGTTGCACAAAACATTTGTATAATGTTCTGAAAATTTAACTTTTGATCTAATATGCTTAATACTTTAAAGACATGTTATGGGTTATTTTGGCTAAAACTATGTATGTCTGGTATTCTGTAGATGTTAGATTACTACTTTATAGGAAGCAGATCCTATATGAACTTAATTCTTGGATATCATTAAAACTCTTCAATGTGTCTAAATTTTTTCAGATGGATAAACATAGAAATTGTAAGAGTTCATTTTCTGGAATCACCTTTTCTGGATAAGTGAAGTTGATCATTTAGCACCTTTACTTTATACATCAGGTTCAAGAGCATTTGGACAAAAGAAGAAAGAGTATGGAATAGTGAAAGGTCACTGGATTAGATATTTACCCCAGTGGTGCAGGATGATGGCTTCTCAGGCTAGCCAATCATTGCACAGATGAGGAAACACATGGCTAAGGCTGCAAATCACATTAATGATACGTGTGGGTCCAGATTCTGGAATCATGGATGACTGGATTTTGTGTTTCCCTGACATTTGGAGCAGTAATCTCTTCAGAACCCCATCAAATATCTTCCATTTGTCTGTTAGTTCAACACTTCAAGAATTTGCTGTGTGAAATCTGAAACTGGCCCCCTACCCAGAAGATAAGGAGAGACTGAAGACAGAGACAGATCAGCCCAGATTGGCTAGTAGCAGGTTTAATAAGCAAGGGGACTTACATTTGAGACTTGTCTTCAGTTCAGTTCAGTTCAGTCGCTCACTCATGTCCTATGCTTTGTGATCCCATGGACTGCAGCATGCCAGGCCTCCATGTCCATCACCAACTCCTGGAGCATACCCAAATTCATGTCCATTGCGATGGTGATGCCATCCAACCATCTCATCCTCTGTTGTCACCTTCTCCTCCCACCTTCAATCTTTCCCAGCATCAGGGTCTTTTCAAATGAGTCAGCTCTTCACATCAGGTGGTCAAAGTATTGGAGTTTCAGCTTCAGCATGTCTTTCCAATGAATATTCAGGACGAATCTCCTTTTGGATGAACTGGTTGGATATCCTTGCAGTCCAAGGGACTCTCAAGAATATTCTCCAACATCACAGTTCAAAAACATCAATTCTTCAGTGCTCAGCTCTCTTTATAGTCCAACTCTCACATCCATACATGACTACTGGACAAATCAAGCTTTGACTAGATGGACCTTCATCAGCAAAGTATGTCTCTGCTTTAAATATGCTGTCTAGCTTGGTCATACTTTTCTTCCAAGGAGCAAGTGTCTTAATTTCATGGCTGCAGTCACCATCTGAAGTGATTTTGGGGCCCCCCAAAATACAGTCTGTCACTGTTTTCACTGTTTCCCCATCTATTTGCCATGAAATGATAGGACCAGATGCCATGATGTTAGTTTTCTGAATGTTGCACCTTAAATCAAAATTTTCACTCTCCTCTTTCACTTTCATCAAGAGGCTCTTTAGTTCTTCTTTATGTTCTGCCATAAGGGTGGTGTCACCTGCATATCTGAGGTTATTGATATTTCTCCTGGCGATCTTGATCCCAGCTTGTGCTTCATCCAGCCCAGGGTTTCTCATGATGTACTCTGCATATAAGTTAAATAAGCAGGGTGACAATATACAGCCTTGACGTACTCCTTTTCCTATTTGGAACCAGTCTGTTGTTCCATGTCCGGTTCTAACTGTTGCTTCCTGACCTGCATACAGATTTCTCAAGAGGCAGGTCAGATGGTCTGATATTCCCATCAATTTAAGAATTTTCCACAGTTTATTGTGATCTGCACAGTCAAAGGCTTTGCTATGGTCAATAAAGGAGAAATAGAAGTTTTTCTGGAACTCTCTTGCCTTTTCCATGATCCAGCAGATGTTGGCAATTTGATCTCTGGTTCCTCTGCCTTTTCTAAAACCAGCTTGAACATCTGGAAGTTCATGGTTCACGTATTGTTGAAGCCTGGCTTGGAGAATTTTGAGCATCTCTTTACTAGTGTGTGAGATGAGTGCAATTGTGCAATAGTTTGAACATTCTTTGGCATTGCCTTTGTTTGGAATTGGAATGAAAACTGACCTTTTCCAGTCCTGTGGCCACTGCTGAGTTTTCCAAATTTGCTGACATATTGAGTGCATCACTTTCACAGCATCATCTTTTAGGATTTGAAATAGTTCAACTGGAATTCCATCACCTCCACTAGCTTTGTGCATAATGATGCTTTCTAGGGCCCACTCGACTTCACATTCCCGGAAGTCAGGCTCTAGGTGAGTGATCACACCATCATGATTATCTGGGTAATGAAGATCTTTTTCATACAGTTCCTCTGTGTATTTTTGCCAGCTCCTCTTAATATCTTTTCCTTCTGTTAGGTCCATATCATTTCTGTCCTTTATCGAGCCCATCTTTAAATGAACTGTTTCCTTGGTATGTCTAATTTTCTTGAAGAGATCTCTGGTCTTTCCCCTTCTATTTTTTTCCACTATTTCTTTGTATTGATCACTGAGAAAGGCTTTCTTATCTCTCCTTGCTATTCTTTGGAACTCAACATTCAAATTGGTGTATCTTTCCTTTACTCCTTTGTTTTCGCTTCTCTTCTTTTCTCAGCTCTTTGTAAGGCCTCCTCACACAGCCATTTTGCTTTTCTGTATTTCTTTTTATTGGGGATGGTCTTGATCCCTGTGTCCTGTACAATGTCACCAACCTCTGTTCATAGTTCATCAGGCACTCTGTCTATCAGATCTAGTCCCTTAAATCTATTTCTCACTTCCACTATATAATCATAAGGGATTTGATTTAGATCATACCTGAAAGGTCTAGTGGTTTTCCCTACTTTCTTCAATTTAAGTCTGAATTTGGCAATAAGTAGTTCATGATCTGAACCACAGTCAGTTCCTGGTCTTGTTTTTACTGAATGTATAGAGCTTCTCCTTCTTTGACTGCACTGTATATAATCAATCTGATTTTGGTATTGATCATCTGGTAATGTCAATGTGTAGAGTCTTCTGTGTTGTTGGAAGAGGGTGTTTGCTATGACCAGTACATTCTCTTGGCAAAACTCTATTAGCCTTTGCCCTTCTTCATTCTGTACTCCAAGGCCAAATTTGCCTGTTACTCTAGGTGTTTCTTGACTTCCTACTTTTGCATTCCAGTCCCTTATAATGAAGGAAAAAGATTTTCACATATTTTTTGGGTGTTAGTTCTAGAAGATCTTGTAGGTATTCATAGAACCATTCAACTTCAGCTTCTTCAGCATTACTGGTCGGGGTATAGGCTTGGATCACCGTGATATTAAATGGTTTGCCTTGGAAATGAACAGAGATCATCCTGTCATTTTTGAGGTTGCATCCAAGTACTGCATTTCACACTCTTGTTGACTACAATAGCTACTCCATTTCTTCTAAGGGATTCTTGTTCATAGTAGTAGATATATAGGTCATCTGAGTTAAATTCACCCATTCCAGTACATTTAGGTTTGCTGTTTCCTAAAGTGTCAAAATTCACTCTTGCCATCTCCTGTTTGACCACTTTGAATTTGCCTTGATTCATGGACCTAACATTCCAGGTTCCTATGCAATATTGGTCTTTACAGCATCAGACCTTGCTTCCATCACCAGTCATATCCACAGCTTTGGCTCTGTCTCTTCATTCTTCCAGAGTTATTTCTCCAGTAACATATTGGGCACCTACTGACCTGGGGAGTTCATCTTTCAGTGTCCTATCTTTTTGCCTTTTCATACTGTTCATGGGGTTCTCACAGCAAGAATAGTGAAGTGGTTTACCATTTTATTCTCCAGGGACCTCATTTTGTCAGACCTCTCCACCATGACACATCAGTCTTGGATGGCCCTACATGGCATGGCTCATAGTTTCATTGAGTTAGAGAAGGCTGTGGTCCATCTGATCATTTCGGTTAGTTTTCTGTGGTTGTGGTTTTCAGTCTGTCTGCCCTCTCATGGCAAAGGATAAGAGGCTGATGGAAGCTTCCTGATGGGAGAGACTGACTGAGGGGGAAACTGGATCCTATTCTGATGTGCGGGGCCATGCTTAGTAAGACTTGTCTTAGGCAGTTGCAAGAGTAGCTCTGAACCCACCTACTAGAGTCTTAAAAGTCTATATAGACTTAACAGGTTTTAGTCACATATTCAGTCCAGATAGTCTCAACCACACATTGGTCTCTCAGGGCTTCAGTTTTGAAAAAGGCTCCCACTGTGGGGACAGAGGGGAGAACGTATATTCCAAGGACAGGGGAGGTTGTGAGGAGCCTCTGACTGTCTGGGTCCAGCTTGATGATCAACCTGTGGTCATGTGCTTTCATTGACCTCTGAAGGCATTGTCTTCAAGCTGTTTCTGCTCCCATACAAGGGTGCAACCACAGAGTTGAGAAGGACAAGTCTCAAGCAGTTTATGAAGAACCTGTAAAGAGTTTTGGGTTCCTCTCCTCCTAACCAGACTGTGCTCTGAGCACTGGAATGAGAGTTAGCAAATTGAGGAGTAGGTTGGAATTTGCTTAGTAGAGATTATATTTGTTTTCTTCTTAGTTTTCTCAAATGTCAAATGAATGGATAGGTGCAGATAATCTCCAAGGCTTCTGTTAGCCCAAACAGTAGATAAACCTGTAAAAATCTTAGGAGTCCAAAAATGATCTTCAGTTTTACTGTTGATGGACCAATAAGCATCTCTGAAATGTTTCATTGAAAATAGGTCTTTAGTTGCAGCCTGTGAAGAAAATAATTTCAAACTCATACAAACATTTGTTGGAGTTTTATTAATACATATATATCAAAACAACCAGTTCATATGCACTTTAAGAATAAATGATGACATATCTGGGATTTCCCTGGCAGTCAAATGGTTAAGAATCTGTGCTCCCAAAGCAGGGGGCACAGGTTCAATCCCTGGTCAGGGAACAAAGATTCTATGCTGCATGGTGCGGCCAAAGAGAAAAAAAGAAAGAAGACAGAAATGACACAACCTTACGGATTTAACTTTTTTAGTTTTATTTCACCAAGGAGACAACGGCAGTTTACTTCTGCAGTTACTTTAGGTAGAAGCCTATCAATAAAATCCTGTGCTTTCCCCAGTGGTTATGCAATCCTAATAATTAAATCTACACATCTGCTACATAACAGCCGATTCAAAGTCTAGCAATTTACATGGAAGAAAACAGATGTCATTCTGGTATAACCTCTTCCCTTTCACCATGAGTGCTGTGAACGCTGCACACCCTGCAGTGATTAATCTATCAAAATACTCTACTCCATTTACTCCATTTTATTGCATCCTGTGTCACAGGAGATAGAGCAGCTGTTTCTAGATAGAAAGCAAAGAAATGGTACAAAAATAAAGCCTTATCTGAGTAGGTGCAGCAAAGAAATGTCCCTGAATTATCAGAAAAGGGAGATCAAGTGCCTACAATGGGATGATTTTTCAGAAGCTCCAGTGCAACTACTCTTTCAATCAAGAGCATACGTGGTGGATGATCTGAAATGTACACTACATAGATGCATTTTCCCTTCACAGAAAAATACTGAAATTCAAAACTCAAGTTCATGTCCTTTGTTAAACATCTCAAATTGATACAAAGAGTGGGTTCTTTCCTAATTAACTGGTCATGAAATAAAATCCCACCTCAACAGGGAAAAATACAACATGTGAGATCATCCAAATTCTTGAAACTTACGTCAAGTGGTTTAGATAGAAAAAAGTTGGGTTTATTATTCAAGTGAAATTTATTTGGTTATGAAAAGTGTTACAAAAGACAATATTAAAAATCTGTTGGAATGAGTTGTCAAATGGATTTCCATCCATTGCAATGAGATATATGAAGGACAACAGGTGGAGAGATTTTAACAATTATATGTGTTTTAATTGCATTCGTAGGAGGAAAAACTATTTCACTAAATGAGCAACTCAGATTTTGGCCAGAATAAGGATCCCCTGGAGTGCCAAAGCCCCCAGAGAATCTGATTCAATGAGTCTAACACATGAAGTTCAGGAATCTAAAATTTTAAGAGGCCTGCTGGATA
The DNA here is from genome assembly GCF_027580195.1 of Bos mutus. Lineage (NCBI taxonomy): Eukaryota > Metazoa > Chordata > Mammalia > Artiodactyla > Bovidae > Bos > Bos mutus. Next base: position 71,285,232 of record NC_091631.1, on the reverse strand, counting down.
ATTCTGATACAGGTTGTCCTATGACTCATAAGAAACAATGTTTAGATAATTGTACAAATATAGGATCTTTGTCAATGAAAACAGTAAATACCCAATCTATAATAAGAATAAGAGAGAGAATTTTGTGGGTGTTTTTTTTTTTTTTTTGTACCAAATTGAGGATGATAGCTTGGTACACACATATTCAAGCAGTATTTGAGTTGTATTCCAGCAGATGATCCTTTGCCTGAAATACTGCAAAATGTTAGTTGCTCAGTCATGTTTGACTCTTTGTGACCCCATGGACTGTAACCACTGTAGAATTCTCCAGGCAAGAATACTGGATTGGATAGCCATTTCCTTCTCCAGAGGATCTTCTCTACCCAGGAATCAAACCTGGGTCTCCCACATTGCAGGCAGATTCCCTGAGCCTACCTAATTTACCTGCTTCCATCTTTGCCTCCCTAGAGCCTATTCTTTACAAGGCAATCAGAATATTTTTGAGATGTCAATCTGATCATCTTATTCTGCTTGAAACCATTCAGTGGCTTCCTGTCTCATTTAGAGAAAAAGCTCAGTTCTCACCATTATCTGCCAGGCTGTATGACATGGTCCCTTTTTCCCCTCTCACTTTATCTCCTCATCTCTACTTCCCTCCATCCAAACTGGCCTCATTACTGTTCCTGGAACTAATATGACTGAACTGACTATTCCATCTACCTAGAAAACTCTCTCTCCATGTATTTCTATGGCTTTTTCCATAACCTTCTCCACATATTTGTTCAAAAGTGAAACTTCCACAAACCACCCTATTTACCCCTATAAGCACCTTCTCCCTGACTTACCCTGTCTCCTTTCCCATTTTATTTTTACATATAGCATGTATCACTTCCTATACTATAAACTTTACTTATTATTTCTTTTTTTAAAATTTTATTTTTAAACTTTACATAATTGTATTAGTTTTGCCACATATCAAAATGAATCCACCACAGGTATACATGTGTTCCCCATCCTGAACCCTCCTCCCTCCTCCCTCCCCATACCATCCCTCTGGGTCGTCCCAGTGCACTAGCCCCAAGCATCCAGTATCATGCATCGAACCTGGACTGGCATCTCGTTTCATACATGATATTTTACATGTTTCAATGCCACTTCTTTCTTCAAATTGATCATAATACATGATATCCATAAGGGGCTTACAAAGTGCTAAATGTTGTGCTTTACATATACTACCTTGTTTAGTACTTATAAATTATCACAAAAAATTGTTATAATAATTATCTCTATTTTTCTGGTGAGAAATGATGAATACAGAGGTCAAGTGACTTGTTCAAGGTCACACAGCTATTAGGCTTTGGTTCTGGGACTCAAGAGCAGGGAGTCTTCTCCAGCCTCTGCTTTGAAAATGCCCTGGATAAATAACCACTTGAAGTTACACAAGTAATCAGTGAATTGCTGTGTTCAAAATATTGGCCACTTGATGACTTGAAATTACTTTTAAACAGATGTGTGTCAGATGCAGTCAGTCCTTGATTCACTTTTCAGATAATTCTTACCACCCCTTCTATTTCTTCTGTTCCTAAGATTTATCTCTTGAATTGCTAAGTATTTATCTCTATTCTCTACATTTTTGACTGCTAGAGGCTAATCAAGTGTATGCCTTATCTGAGTAAAAATTTTATAAGTATGTGTAATAAGCCTATTGGGTCTTTCCAGTTTAGTCCATTTTCTTTTCTTCTATAGAAATAACAGCTTGGCCTCAAATAAACTTTCAAGGAGACCCAGATGGTGAATAGTATCCATTGTTTTAATAGCTCCATTGTTCAGTTTTTAGAAGATTTCAGTCTGGTCATTAATGAAAGCCAGGAAATTGCTTTACTGTAGTGAAGTACTGTCAAAAGACCATTTATAAATTGTGAAGATATTAATTTTTTAATTAAATTTAAATATGATAATGAATGAAGAGAAAGGTGCACAAGCTCATGATTATAGGAACTTGTAAAAACACAAAGATGAGAGAAAAAACATGAAGGTTATCAAGGTACTTATAATTTCAATGAACAGGAGCCTCAAGAGCTTAATGTAAAGGGTCAGTGTAAATGATGACCATTATGTCTTAACCTAGTTTCCTTGAGTTATTTTTAATCTTTTGACTTATACTGTGGAGGTGTGTTATCTATCTGAGACCAAATCTTTTACTGAGTTCAAATTCTTATTGAGGTCATCAGTGATTATAGGAGCACTCATAAATAATATTCCCTATATTCTGGGTTAAGATTAGGATTTTGAGAGTCCATTAATAATGGTTATATTTTATATTCACTATAAAATATAGTGGATAGAAGCAAGGTTAGACTGTCCTGAGGAAGACAGAAAAAAAGTGTATGTACTGACTTTGGGGTAACCTGGAGAAAGTTAACTGAAAAACTGGGTAAGAGGCACTGAAAATAACAAATAATTACTGCAAACACTATATACTTATTCTGATATTCAACTTAACTCTTATTTGTGTGACAATACTTTAGTTTTTGAAATTATTTTGGAATTTGAAGTCACTTATGTGAGCATATAATTATACTCTTGGTGTGATCTGTAAACTTTTTAAGCAGTTATTTTTTTCTTCAGCAATAATTCAGTATTGTCTGCAAAATGGAACCTTAGTAAATCTCAGAACATGAATTCATAGATAAAACTGGGCCTTAATAAGAGTTGCATATACTGTGCAGTAGATAATATTATTGTCCACCAGACAGTTATTCACCTTTTTCTCCCTTCTAATATAATCTTAGTTTGGGTTTCCACCTCTTCTATTTTAGGGAAAGCTGACTCCATTCTAGAGGAGGTGCAGTCTTATTACTCTAAGTTATTTAATATATAGACTTCCTTTGAAGACTTGCAGTGATGCAAGGTTAATATATGATTTATTTTGACCAATCAAGTTGTAGAAAAGGCCATTTATTCCATAAGTGTAGGAGAGGCCTTTCTCTTTCTTGTTCAATTACAACGAGAAAGCATGAAGTTCTAATAGCCAAAGATGGCCAACTTGAAATCATGAGAGACAATTTTAAGATGAAGCTGACATTGTGGGTAGTTGAATAGAGGGACAGAAAGAACCTGGATCCTTGATAACAGAATTGATTTGATTAAACTGGACAAAAGCGCCCATACTTCTGGATTTCTATTAATGTTAGATAATCAATATCCTAAGTGTTTCAACCAGTTTGAAGTTATATTTCATGCTATATGCAGCTTGCCTTAGCTTGGACTGCTATAAAAAAACACTGTAGACCAGGTGGCTCAAAGAACAAATATTTATTTCTCAGAGTTCTGGAGTCTGGGAATTCCAAGATCAAGATGCTGGCAAATTTGGTTCTTTAAAAATAGGGCCCTCTTTCTGGCTTGTGGAAAGCTGCTCTCTTTCCGTATCCTTCCATGGTGGAAGAGGAAGCTCTGGTGTCTCTTTCTCATCTTACAAAGACACTAATCTCATCATAGGGGATCCAGTCTTTATTATTCAATTAATGACCTCCCAGGGGCCTTACCTACTAACAGCACCATATTGAAGGTTAAAGTTTTAGCATATGAATTTTGGAGAACATTCAGTCTCTCACATTCTTTCCTGGCCCTTCAAAATTTATATCCTTCCCACACACAGGATACTCATTTCATCTCAACACCTTTAAAAGTCTCAATTGGTTCCAGTATCAACTCTTAAGTCCAAAGTCCCAGGTGTAATCCAAATACAGCCATTACCTTGATAACCAAGAAGGTATTGCTTCCAGGACTCCCTCAAATACCAAAGTCTAACTTCCTTATATAAAGTGATGTAGGGTTTGCATATAGCTTGCACTTATATACTTTATTTTATTTTATTTTATTTTTGGAAATGACAAGTTATTTAATTAGGTTCTTTGCAAGAAGTTCAGAACACTACTTTGTAAGGATAAATTCCATTTGTGAGAGCAAACACGGAGCGGAGGTAGCCCTGGAGCTGAGGGACAGCTTTGATTCTTCGCAGAATTTGTGAGTCCACAGCTTTCTGATCAACCTTGCACTGCTCTGTGATCTCGTATTTCTCTCTCTCTGTATCGAAGATCTCACCCTCCTGGTGTCTGGGTTTACGCAGCTTCTTCTTCTTGAAGTAAGTGTCAGTGAGATGTTCTGGGATTTTCACATCACTGATATCGATTTTGGTGGAGGTGGCAATGACAAATTTCTGGTGTGTTCTACGCAGAGGAACTCGATTGAGGGATAGAGGCCCAGTCACAAGTAGCAAGCCACTGCCCAGCTGCTTCAGGAAAACGACCCTCTTGCCTCTGTGGCGCCCAGTGAGGATGATCAGAATGGTCCCAGGAGTGATGATGGCATGCAGCTTCCTCACATGCTTACTGAAGGGTTTTTTGCCATGACTCAACAGTTTTTGAGGCACATCTTCAGTAGGGTAATACCTAGGCATTTTGCGAAGTTTGACCACTCGGGTACCACCATTCTTGTCTCCACCAACTGGTTTTGTGACAGTAGCAAGAACACGAACCTTCTTTTTCTTTTCAACCTTGGATTTAGCTGCTGAATACTTTCTCTTGTACAAGGCCTTTCTGGAGTACATGGCTGATCGGGAATATCTGCCAATTCCTCTGACCAGGACAGGATTTCGGCTGCAGTGGGGCTTCCCCTTCTTAACTTTCTTCACCTTTTCCACCTTTTTAGCCTTGTTGCCAGCATCAGCCTTCTTGGCTTCAGGTTTTTTCTCCTTAGTATCTGGCTTCTCAGCCTTTTCACCCGCCATCTTGCAAGATGGGAAAGAGCTGCACTTATATACTTTAAATAATCTCTAGATTACTTGTAATACCTAACACAATGTAAATGCTATGCAGTAACTTGTAAATATAGTATAAATGATATGTAAATAATTGCTGCCACACAGCAAATTGAATTTTTGGGTTTTGAAGCTTTCTGAAAAAAATTTTTGATTGTTGTTCAGTTGGTTAAATCTGTGGGCACAACCCGTGGATGCCAATGGCTGACTGTATATGTAAATCAGATATGACAGAGACTCCAGGGATGATTCATCCCGAGGGAAATTTCCTCTCCAGTCTATGAAACCAGATAAGTGATGCACTTCCAACATACAGTGCATCCAAAACACAATGATGGGACAGGAATAGAATGCTATGCTATGCTATGCTAAGTCACTTCAGTCATGTCTGACTCTGTGCGACCCCATAGACGGCAGCCCACCAGGCTCCCCCGTCCCTGGGATTCTCCAGGCAAGAACACTGGAATGGGTTGCCATTTCCTTCTCCAAGGAATAGAATAGGTATAGTTGTTTCAGAAGGGAGAAATCAGGAGGAAAGGGATAACATGTCTGAAGTGAGTCAAAAACCTAGCAATGAAAATGCCATTAGATCTTAAGTTTGGGGAATAGTTCTCTTGGGATTAATGCTCTGCCTTAGGGAGCTGTGGAGGGGCAGTCCTGCCCCTGCGTCTCTGCTTGATGGGGGTCATGCCTCCAGGATTCTGCCAGCGTGGGGTCAAGCCTACAGAGCTTCAGGAAGCCCAGCCTCCGCAGCTCCAGGGTGACTGCCCTTTCATGTGTTGAAATTGAGGTGATGTTTCTATCCTTAGAAACTCAGGAGAGAGTCCTGATAATTGCTTTTGGGATCTCTTACTGTGTTTTGAAGAATATTGCTTGTTTGCGGTTGAACTGCTCTCTGATGTGGTCCTGTAGGATCTAAGAAGTCTGACAGTTTTCCTGGTGCTATACACAGAATATTTGTTTCTCCCCAAAATTCATATATTGAGACCTAATAACCCACAATGTGATGGTATTTGGAGGGCAGAAGCTTTGGGAGGTAATTGGGTCATGATGGTGGAGCCCTCGTGATGAGATTAGTGTCCTTATAGGGCCCTCAGAGCTCTCCCTCACCCCTTTTGCCATATGAGGTTACTGTCTATGAATGAGGAAGTGGGCTCTCACCAGACACTGAATCTGCCAGGGACTTGATCTTAGACTTCATGGCCTCTAGAACTATGAGAAATAAATCTGTCTTGTTTATAACACACCCAGTCTATGGTATTCTGTTTTAGCAGCCCAAACTGACTGGGACACTTTTTGTCTTATTTGTATTCCCTTCAGTTCAGATTGGCAGTGTTTCCCTTGGAGTGGCTAATTAAGTCTGTGGTTCATACCCATAACTAAACTTTATATCAAATCATTATTCCGCCACATCCTTGGTATTCTCTGCAATATGGATAGTCTGAGAACTTTTCAAGCCTTTTTGTACTGATTCCTTTGTTCTTAACAATTCCTTATTAAATTCTTCCTCCATTCTCACACTTTACTGTGAGCAGTCAGGAGGAAATAAACCACTCCTTCAAGACTTTGCCTGAAATCTCCTCAGATAATCTGTATTTTTCATCACTCAAAAGTCCTGCCTTCTCTGTCTGATTTAACTTCACTCACTATGACAATCTCTATCTTCATCCACATTGTTGCAGATGCATTATTTTGTTCTTTTTAATGGCTAAGTGATATGCCATTGTATATATGTACCACATCTTCGTTTTGTTTATACATAGAATATAAAAAATGGTACAAGTGAAACTTTGTTCATAAAACCAAAACAGAGTCACACATATAGAAAACAAACTTATGGTTACCAGGGGGAGAAGCATGGGGAGGGAGATAAGCTGGGAGATTGGGATTGACATACACACACTACTCTGTATAAAATAGATAGCTAAAAAGAATGTACTGTATAGCACAGGGAACTCTCCTCAATATTCTGTAATGACCTATATGGGAAAAGAATCTAAATAAGAATGGATCTATGAAATTGTATAACTGATTCACTTTACTTATAGCAGAATCTAACACAACATTGTAAATCAACTATACTCCAATAAAAATTAATTGAAAAAAATTCTGCCTTCAACAAAACACTGGAACATGAGCACAATTCAGCCATGTCGCTCGCCCCTTCATAATAAGGACTGCCTTTCCTTCATTGTCAAATAGCATGTACCCATTTCCATATGCAACTTCATCAGAATGACATTTTACCATATTTCTCCCAAAATTTTATCATGATTATTTCTGTATTTCTAAGAAGATAGAAGCTTTCACTATAGCTGTGCTCTTTTCTTTCTGAGCTCTCACTAGAACCACCTTTAGCAGTCCTTTCACAGCAATCTCTGCTTTCTCTAGTATGTCTCAAATCTCTCCAGCCCCTACCCACCACCAGTTCTGAAGCCACTTCTACATTTATAGATACTTGTTTCAGCACCACCCCACTTTTTAGTCCCAGTTTCTATCTTAGTCTCCTTGGGCTGCAAGAACAAAATACTATAGACTGAGTGGCTTAAATTGATAGGCGTTTCTTTTCTCATAATTCTGGAAACTGGAAGCCTAAGATCAGGGTGCCAGCAAGGTTGGATTCTGATAGGGCCTTCCTTTTAACCTTCAGATATCATCTTCCCACTGTGTGCGCACATGGCCTTCCCTCTGTGTGTTCATGTGGGGAGGAGTGAGAGAGAGGGAGGTGTTGGGGGGCTGGTGAGAGACTTTTATAAAGGTACTAATCTCATCAGGGAAGCTCCATCCTCATGACCTCATCTAAACCTAATTACCTCCCAAAGGCCCCATCTCCTAATATCATCATATTGTGGGTTAGGGCTTCAAACATGAATTTTGGGCAGACACTAACGTTCAGTCCATAACACAGCTAAAACATCCTGTTACATAGTAAAACTTATTTCTGAAAGCTGTAATTAATATTTCCCTGGCCAAAAGAGACACATTTATAGTTGATTTGGATTCTTATCCTGCAGTTTATGGTAGCTCAAAGCCTTTGCTCTAGATTTCTGCAAATATTGAGATGCCTAATATCATTGCTTTTCGGCTCAAAAGATTTCTGGTTAAGTAAATGCATAACGTTTATCACATCATATTGATGCACATGTGGAAAGTCATGCCTCTTTGGACTTTCCACAAAAGAATTCATTTATTCCAAGTATTCATGAGCAACATAGATTTTAGTAAAGCTTTAATAGCAGGGAAGGATAAGGAGGTTACATTACAATAATACAAACCAGTTTATTACATATTTTATATTTTTTGACAGGTAGTATTTGCTTTTGAGAGATGTATGGTAAATAAGTGCAGGTGTATGGTTTGAGTACATGTGCATATGTGAGTTTGTGTGTGGGTCTGTGTGTGTGAGTATACATGCTTGGTCCAATAGTTACCTATTAGAAAAAAATTGGGCAGATTAAACAAGCTCATATACAGGTCACTAGTAGAGAGCTTGAGTACGTGACCTGATTTGGAGGGTGTCAAAGCTTGGAATGCCAAAACAAAATACCACAACCTGGATGGCTTAGACAGCAGATATGTATTTCTTACAGTTCTGAAGGTTGGGAAATCCAAGATCAAGATGGATGCTGCTTTATTTGCTGGCAAGAGCTCTTTCCCTGCCTTTTAAACAGTCACTCTCTCACTCTATTTTCACGTGGTGGACAGAAAGAACTCTACTCTCTCTCTTCTGACAAGGACACTATTCCCTCCCACATCTAAACCCAATCACCTACCAAAGGCCTAAACTCCAAATACCATGGCATTGGAGATTAAGGCTTTAACATATAAATTTGCAGGGGGCACATAAACATTCAATCCATAACAAAGGGCTTATGCTTGGCTTTGAGACTTGGAGTTCCAAAGCCACCCATCTTTTGCCACAACTTGAGATGTCATGGCCATCATCAGGGATACAGATGGAAGCCCCTCCACACCACCACGTTAGTACAAACTGCATTAAAAAGGCTTAGGGAAGTGTTCTGTATGAATACAAAGGAAGGGGACAGGGAATGCAAATTGGAGCAGGATCAGTCCTTCTTTGCAAGAAATGAAGTTTCCTAGATGGTGGAAGGAGCTTTGCATGGTGGTAAGGGGGTGTTAAATGAAGGAAATACTTGGGAGAAAAGCAAAAAATTAGGAGTAGAAAATACTTTGGATCTTTATAAGCTTGCCTAGTGGTTTTGTAGAGAATAAAAGAGCAGAGTGCTACACACTGACCTCTATCCAGCGTTTGCAGAGAGATAGAGAGAGTAGTGTCCAAATAAGAGTCAGGGTCCAAGAGTTCCAGATGATGAGCAGCAGTAGATGAGCGGTGGTCCATGGCCAACCTGGGAGAAATTCTACCCTGGAGGAGCTTCTGAGTAGATCTTTTGGGAGAACTTAAGGGAAGCCTCACTTTTCAGAGTATTTCAGAAGAGGTTGATCCTTGAAGTGGAAAGTGGGGGTGGAAATGGATATCAATGCTTGTGTTATATTTATGTATAAACTGGATGTGAACAGGATTCCCTCAAATTTTTATTCCTGAGGGAAAGAGTCTTTGCTATGACACATAAGGTAATTTTTATTGGGATAAACACTCAGAGTTTTTTTGTACTCTTAAAAGAAAGGAGAGGGGAGGGGGTACTTCAAGTCATTTCAACCTGTAATGCAAGTCCTTTCCTTGGAAAACTGCATGTCTTCACAGGAGATAGTTCATACTCTAGTGTCAGTTGGGCCATGCTGAGAAGCACACTGAGGATCTCTCCACTAGATCAGAGCTTGCAAAAAAATTTTTTTTTTAAAGAGCCAAATAGCAAATATTTAGGCATTTTAAGCTATATGATCTTTCATGCAACTCCATTCAACTCTGCCAAGATAGGAGGAATTAGCCGTGCTAAGTTACTTCAGTTGTGTCCGACTCTTTGTGACCCCATGGACCACAGACTGCTAGGCTCCTCTGTCTATGGGATTCTCCAGGCAAGAATACTAGATAATAGTAATACTTAAGTCAAAGACTGTTGTTGCTGGAAGGGAGATCCCTTATGCACCTAAGAGTAGGATCTTATCTCAAACTCCAAAATGAATTGTCTGAGGAGACATTTGTCGTGTACTGATAAAGCAAGAGATTTTATTGGGAAGGGACACCTAGGCAGAGAGCAGGAGGGTAAGGGTACCCAGAAGGACTACTCTGCCAGATGGCTCACAGTCTGGGGTTTCATGTGATGGAATTAGTTTCCATCTAATCATTCTAAATGACCATTCATTCTGACTCAGTGTCTTTCTTGGTGGTACCTGCCTTGCTTAGCCAAGATGGATTAACAAGGAGGATTCTGAGAAGTTGGTAGGACATGTGGTATCTCCTTTTGACCTTTCCCAAATTCTTCCTGAAGGTGGTGACTTGTTAGTTACATATTCTTTACCAGAATCTTCTATTATAAAATAACTCATGCAAATGGTTACTATGGTACCTGACCATGGTGGGTGGTTTCAGTCTTTCCCCTAACATTATGGCTATGTTCCAACAGAACTTTATTTATGGATGCTGACAGCTGAATTTCATGCAATTTTCATGTCACATGACATTTTCCTTAATTTTCCCCAACTATTTAAAAATGATTTTTAACTTGTTAGCCACTTAAAAATAGATGGTGGGCTACCTTTGGCCTGCAGACCTTAGTTTGCTCATTCCTGCATAGACTTAGCAGGTAACAGAAAGCACTGGCCTCTCTCCTGTGAAAAAAGGTGAGTGCCAATCTCTTTCTTCTTCTTTTTTTAAAATTGGAATATAACTGCTTTGCAATGTTGTGTTAGCCTCTTCTGTGTGATGAAGTGAATCAGGCATATGCATACCTACATCCACTCCCTTTTGGACCTCCCTTCCGCCCAGTGCCCATCCCCATCCCACTCCTCTAGGACATCACAGACCACCAAGCTTAGCTTTGTGTGCTTTACAACAGCCTCTTAATACTAGTTCAGCCTCTTCACCTTTGACAGCAGCTTCTGTTAATTAAGTCACCTGAAGGGTACATCCTTCTCATAAAGACAGGCATTAATTTTCCTCTGAGAAAATGCAAGCTGGTCTGGTAGTGAAGGAAAGACATTTTCCCTATCAGCTTGGGTTTCTGTGTTTTGTCCTTTGTGAACAACAGAATGCCCCATTATTATGCTGGGAAGCATTTTGCTCTTCCTTGCCAGACCTGAATCTTGGCTGAATCACAAGAACAACCACTCTGGTTTTCAATGACTATTCTTTTTGGTGCCAGGAAGAATGGTGCCAACTATGATTAAATTATTTTGATTCTTGGCCTCTGACTGATGGAGACAATGAGGGTGGTTTTTGCCAGTTCATCTCACCACATATATATATATTTTTTTTAACAAAAATAGCCTTATTTTGCATATGTTACTTTGTAGTCTAAGAAGAAAAGTTGACAACATAGCTGATATAGTCTCATATCATCAAAAACATTATTTTAAATGGCCATGCACTGAATAATCATAAGTTGCAAAGAATTTGACCAAATTCTTTATTGTTGACTTTTAAATAGTTGCCAATCTTAATATTATAAAAATTGTGTAATGAAATTCTTTCAGATAAATTTTTGTGTAGCTTCATTTTTTTTTAAGGATGAATTCCCAGGAATTGAACTGCTTGAGTAAGCATATATATTGAAGGCTTTCGATTAGTATTACAAAAATACACTCTAGAAAAAATCATCTCAATTTATATTCCCATCAGGAATACATGCAAATTTCAATTTCTCTGTACACTTGCCATTAAATTTTAATTTCTTGGGAAATCTAAATGGTTTAAATAAAACTTTGTATTTATATATCTTTCTCAATGTTGTGAATACTAATGTGACAGGAACACTGTCTTCTTTATTGTTTATTTTCAGTTCCTAGCACAGTTCCTGACATATAGTATTCAATAAATATAGGTTCAACTAAAAGACAAGAGAAAGAATAGACAATATTGGCAATATTTAGGTATGTACTTTACATATTTTCCCAATTTTTCAGAGTGATTAATTTGTTGCAAAATATGATCTGATTACATTTATGAGATCTGCTTTTCCAGCTCTATGCTTGCTAGTGTTCTTTTTCTAAATATGGCTTAAAATGTAGGATAATAACCAAAATGATTGTAGCATAACATGGTTTTGAATCTTTGTTTTTGATATTTAGAGAAAACCTTTTGTTTCTATAATCTTTATACTGCTGATAACCTCTGTCTCTCTTTGTCTCTGTCTGTTCACAATCCAATTATGTAGTCCATTGGATCAGGCATATAGAGCTTTTATTTGGAATGTGTGTATATCCAAAGACTTCAAAACATTTTCATTTTTTGAATACTTACACAGGTTAGATAGCAGAAAAGATAAATGACCTTGGACAAGCAATAAATGGAAATATCCTTGTTGTTGATCGAGTGTAATTAGGATTTTGCTTTCATAATAGTAGTTGCAGCTGTGCATTCAAATGAAGAAATGCCTGCAAGGGCAAGATGCTCTCTTTAGATTGATACCCTACTGCTACTAGATTGTCCTAGTTGACTTATAGACCCTGTAGTGTTGAGTAAAATAATTGTCTATTTACACAGACAAAGCAATTTCTGACTCCAAGGTCACTTGCAGTTTACAAGAACATTTTTGAAGTTTTACAGGGACAGCACTTAGATGAGAGCTGTGTAAAAGAATTATAGATTCTTTACAGAATATTTTCAGGTGGTCCTCCATATCCATTATGGGTTTTGTAGATTTAAAATGTTTGCCTAAAGAAGCCATTATTGTTTTATTCACTGATGTATTGCAAACATAAAAGAACAATACCTCTTCTCTGCTGGTCACAATGGTATGAAATTAGAAGCGATTTAAAAAAGCTGAAAGATTCACAAATCTGTTGAAATTAAACAACATGCTCACGAACAACCAATGGGTCAACGAAGAAATCAAAATAAAAATTAAAAAAAAAAACTTGAAGCAAACAAAAATGAAAACACAGTAGACCAAATGTATGGTATACTGTATAAGCAGTTTTAAGAAGGAAGTTTATACCTATAAAAGCTTACATTAATGAAAAAGAAAGATCTGAAACAACCTAACTTTGCCCTTCAAGGAACTAGAAAAAATGAGCCAGCCCAAAATTAGAAGGAAGGGAACAACAAAGAGCATAGCTGAGATAAATGAAATAGAGAACACAAAAATTAATGAAACTCAGAGCACTTTTTAAAAATATATAAACCAAATTGATAAATATTTAGGTAGGATAAGAAAAAAAAAGAGAGAAGAGTCTAAATATAAATAATTGAGGACACATTAGAGCTGATACCAGAAAAATACATAGGATCATAAGAGACTACTATGAACATTTATATGCCAACAAATTAGTTAAATTAGAGGAAGCAGATAAATTCCTAGAAACATCCAATCTATTAAAATTGAATCAAGGAGACACAGAAAATCTAAATGCCCAATAAACAGTAATTACTACTCAACATAGAAAAGTTCAGGACCAGATAGTTTCATTGGTGAATTATATCTAACATTTTAGAAGTAAAGTTGATTCTTCTCAAATTCTTGCCAAAAATTCAAGAGACGGGAACACTTGGAAACTCATTTTATGAGGCCAGTATTGCCCTGATACCAAAACCAATTAAAGACATATAAAAAAAGAAAATTGCAGGCCAATATTTCTGATGAATATTTCTCATCATCTTTGCATGTTGAGATGCAAAAATTCTCAAAAAAATACTAGCAACTTGAATTCAATAGCACATTGAAAAGATCATACACCATGATCAGATAGAATTTGTTCTTGGGATGAAAAAATGGTTAAATATGTGCAAGTCAATTTATGATATATCATATTAATGCTAGAATGAAAGATAAAAATCATGTTATCATCTCAATAATGCATGAAAAGCATTTGACAAAAATATAATGTTCTTTCGGAATAAAAATTCTCAACAAATTGACTATAGAAGGAATTTGCCTCTACATAATAAAGGCTGTATAAAACAAGGCCACAGTTAATGTTACATTCTACAGTAAAAGGTTGGAAACTTTTCTCTAAGATCAGGAACAAGACAAAGGTGCCCACTCTCACCATTCTTATTCAACATAGTACTGGAAGTTCTAGCCAGAGTAATTTGGCAAAAAAAAAAGACATGATTATTGGAAAAGAAGCAGTAAAATTTTCTGTATTGGCAAATGCTATACTTTTATCTATGCTGCTGCTAAGTCGCTTCAGTCGTGTCCGACTCTGTGCGACCCCATAGATGGCAGCCCACCAGGCTCCCCTGTCCCTGGGATTCTTCAGGCAAGAATACTGGAGTGGGTTGCCATTTCCTTCTCCAATGCATGAAGGTGAAAAGTGAAAGTTAAGTCGCTCAGTCGTGTCCAACTCTTAGTGACCCCATGGACTGTAGCCCACCAGGCTCCTCCATCCATGGGATTTTCCAAGCAAGAGTACTGGAATGGGGTGCCATTGCCTTCTCCTACTTTTATCTATAGAAAATCCTAAAGATTCCATCAAAAACTGTTAGAACTAATCAACAAATTCAGTAAGAATTACAGGGTATCTCTATAATTTATAAACAGCATATAGAAATCAGTCACATTTTTATATACTAACAATGAGATATCTGAAAAAGAAATAAATAAAACAATCTCAATCCCAATAGTATCAAAAACAATAAAATACTTGGGAGTACATTTAACCAAGAGAGTGAAGAACTATACACTGACAACTATAGGACATTGTTGAATAAAAGGAAGATGATTCAAATAAATGGAAAGATATATGTGTTCATAGATTGGAAGAATGGACATTGTCAAAAAGTCCATAATCTTCAAAGCCATCTATAACATTAATGCAATTCCTATAAAAATTATAATGGCATGTTTTACAGAAAAAGAAAAAATAATGCTAAAATTTACATGGTACCACAGAAGATCCCCCAAAGAGCCAAAGCAATTTTCAGAAAGAAAAACAAAGCCAGATACATCACACTTTCTGATTTCAAAGTATACTACCAGGCAGTAGTAGTCAAAAGAGTATGGTACTGGCATGAAGATAGACACAGGACAGATGGAACACAGCCAAGAGCACAGAAATGAAACTGCATACGTGGTCAGCTAATATTTGAAAAGGGTCAATAATATTCAGTGGGGAATGGATAGCATTTTCAAGAAATCACCTGGGGAAAACTTTATATCCACAAAGGGTAAGAACTTCCAATTATAATATTAGTAAGTTTTGGGAATTCCATGTATTTCAAGGTGATTATAGTTGATAATATTAAACATACTGAAAGTTGCTAAAAAACTAGATATTAACCAAGGAAATGATATTGAACAAAGAAATGTTTAATGTTTGTTTAAACAAAGAAACAAACAAGTTAAACAAAGAAATGTTTGTTTAATGATGTTAAACAAAGAAAGGATAATTATGTGAAGTGATGGAATGGTATTGGATGGTCATTTTTTGCAATTTATAACTATATTAAATCAATGTAATGTATACCTTGAAAATATATAATGTTATATCTCATTATATTTTAATTATAATAACAGAATGATGCCTGGTGCATTTCAAAAGCACAATAAATATTTGTTTACAGAAGAAGAGTTTCATGTGTTTTGCTTTCTTTAATCTGTCAATCAATAAATATTTTCTGAGCATTTACAAAATACTTGGTGTGATAGATTTATAAGATTTCTATTTCAAAGAGCTTATAGTCTAACTGGAATGATAAAAACCCAACACATGTGAAAGCTTACCATTTCTAATTATATCAATATCTTAGAAACCAAACATAATCATGTTTACAATCATAACAATGGAATGGGCTCTAACCGTGCCACTTCCCCCCCAAAAAACCGCTTAAAAATACAAAGTAAAAATTCTGTGATAATGAATGTCTGGGATTCCTTCCTCCAAGTTTTTTTTTTTCTTTATTTCCTATATCATGCTGTCACAACTGATTCTAATATGTCTTTCTCTAGATGAAAATCTTTCAGTAGCTACCATGCACTAGAGGATAAAATTCAAATTTCATAGAATGGCTGTGATAGATCAATTATGGTGACAAAATCGTTGTCATTTCTCTCATAGAGAGGTGAGAGCATCTATGTATTCTCCCCCTTGAATATGGGCAGGTTTCATAACTGCTTTAACACATTGAGATGGCAGAAGGGATGCTTTGCCAGTTTATAGGTCAAGGCCCAAAGAGATCGACAGTTTCTGCTTCTTGCCTCTTGAAACACCCACTCTAGGCAGCTCAACTGCTGAAGTTTAAAATCTCTGCTGTAAACATTATGTGGAAAAACTATGAAAAAACCGAGTGGAGAGTGGCTCAGTAGAGCCTTGCTCTCCATTCTTCCCCACCGAGGCACCAGATATATAAAAGAAGCTGCCTTGGATTCTCTACTCCAGCTCAGCTACCTTCTGAATGTCACCAAGTGACCTTGATCAACACCACATGGAGCAGGAGAATCAAGCAGCTTAGTCTGGTCCATTTTGTATCATAGATTGTGAACGTCATGAAATGACTTGTTTCAAGCCAGCACGTTTGCAGTAGTTGTTACACAGAGATACATGGCCATAACAATAGCAATCAAGTTTCCTATAAATTTAATGTCTAAATTATCACATTTTCTCTACTTTTAAGAAAGTTAATAAGCTTTATTAAGTTTTGAGCAATTTTCATTAACAGAAAAAATTGAACTAAAAATAGAGATCCCATACACCCCTTGAAAGTGTGAAAGTGCTAGTCACTCAGTTGTGCCCAACCAGCAATGAATGAGAGTTCGTATTGCTCTTCATTCTCACCAGCATTTGGTATTTCCAGTGTTCTGGATTTTGGCTATCCAAACAAATGTGTGTAGTGGTATCTCATTGCTGTTTCTATTTGAATTCTCTAATGCTGTATGATGGAGAAGGAAATGGCAACCCACTCCAGTGTTCTTGCCTGGAGAGTCCCAGGGATGGGGGAGCCTGGTGGGCTGCCGTCTATGGGGTCACACAGAGTCAGACATGACTGAAGTGACTTAGCATTGCATAATGCTGTATGATGTTGAGAATCTTTTTCATATGCTTATTTTCTGTCTGTATGTCTTTTTTGGTAAAGCGTTTTTGTTTTTGTTTTCAAATCTGTTGCCCATTTTAAAATTGGGTTGCTTTTTTATTACCATTGAATTTTAAGCATTCTTTGTATATTTAAAGTACCAGTTCTTTAACTGAAATGTATGTGTTTTTCAAAAGATTTTATCCCAATTTCCTAGACTTTTAACCTTGATATTCCTTCAAACAAGCAATACACATTGCCTATGCTCAAATCACAAAAAAACTGTTTTGCTTCCTCTGCATATCATGCTCTCTCTTACTAATATTTCTGTATTTTTGCATAGGCTATTCTGATATCTGCATTCGAGGCAGAGGGAACTTTACTTATATTTGAAGTATGAAGAGTATTAGAGGACTGTATTATACCCTTTGTGAAATCTTCCTGTATTACAAAGAGATTTAATGCCTAAGTTCTCTGTGCTTAAAAACCACTTTTGTGTATGTGTGTGTGTGTGTGTGTGTGTGTATGCACGTGCATGTTAAGTCACTTCAGTCATGTCTGACTCTTTGTGACCTGATGGACTGTAGCCTGCCAGGCTCCTCTTTTCATGGGATCCTCCAGGCAAGAATGCTGGAGTGGGTTGCCATGTCCACCACCAGGCAATCTTCTCAATCCAGGGATCAAAATCGCATCTCCTATGTCTCCTGCATTGGCAGACAGGTTCTTTATCATTTGCGCCACATGGGAAGCCCCCTGTTTTGTGTATACATCAAATAAAACACTGAGCACATTTAATTCTAACTCTGGTTTATGATCCTGTCAACCAAAAGGATCATGAACGTTCCCCAAACGGGTGCCATATCTTTTACATCTTGATAACAATTCTCCAGGCCTTCATATAAGAAAAAAGATGTATCATAGATACAAATTATATGAAGGAATGCCCGGAATAAATCTTGGTGATGAAGTGTGAGAGGAGAGATCATGAATTACTTCACTGAGCATTACATGATAGAAGTCATAGGTTTCAGAATGGAAGCATAAAGAATAACATTTGGCTAGAAAGGAATGATAAGGTTTTGAAAGACAGTAGAAACACATCTATCTGTGGCTTCCGCCTTGGGTGTATTCTCTCTCACTCTGTTGAATCACTGACTCAGGGGGAAGCCAGCTGCCATGCGGTGAGGTGACTGCATGGGAGCTCCAGGCAGTGAGGGGTCAAAGCCTGCCAGTAACTATGTGACTGACCCTGGACAAAGATCAATGTGACTGTGCTCTCTGCACTGTTTACCAGCATGTTATTTTCATTTAACCTGATATTATTGTTCAAGTGAGCTATAGGTGCTAGGATAGGAATCAAAAGCTCTGACTAAAGAGAGGTGAAGAGAGATCTGGCTAGAAGTTTTAGGTGAAATAGGTCATCTAAATGACTACATCTAACCAACTCACCAGAGACCACTCTTTCTAGTAGCCAGCCAGCCCCATTTAGGAACTCTTATATTTTAATACTGGTCTGCACAATGTAACTTGCTGCTAGATCACTTGCTTTGGTTTAGGCTCAAGGAATAATGGAAAAAGTTCACAATTCAAATACAAAATCAAAAGTTTTAAGTGTGTGGAAAATTTGTTTTATGTTAAAACAGTTCTATTATAACATGGAGCTATTTGTAGTCTTTAGTATTCCACTTTGTTTGAATATTTATACACTTTACTGCCAAAACATTAATGTGCTTGATTATGAAACTCCCCAGACCCTGTTGAGGATTTTACATAATTACAGTAAAATCATTACATTATGTTTCTAATAGCTGAGAAAATATGCAAAATCTGAAAAAAATATCTAGTCATAAGTTTTTTGACAATGGATTGTGGACCTCTATTGGCTTCCTTGGGATATTATCTCTCTGCTTAAACTGCAGGACTGAGAACTAAAATCATAAGAAGATAGAAAGATAAAACTTTAAGGAATAGAAAATGCTTATTTGCACTCCAATTCCAATTTATCACTCCTATCCTCTAAATGTGGAATTGCTTATAATAATAATAATAGGACGTTTAGAACATATGGTGTTGACATTGGTTTCTTCTGAACTGAAGCTGTGCTTAACATCAGGAGGAGCTGAGAGGAGTGAAGTTAAGTTTAGGGCATGAACCAGAAGCAAAGTTTGTCATTTTAACATAGTGCTGCATCCCTGGGGTCTGTCCCAGCCTGTTTTTATTTGTTATTTTTCTTCACTTCCTTCCTACTCCTTCTCTTTCTATTCCAGGAATATGCTGCTTGCTAGTTGATCATCCTCAAAGTTAATTCATTAGAGGTCAAGAAAAATTCTTTGCTTTCATGTACTCCTATGTCCCAGGCATTAGAAATGTTGCCTCACTGCTAACTAATGAGGTGAGCTATTCATTCAGCTCTTGAGATGTTGTATCTGAAATAATATCTGGGCATCTCTAGTGACTCAAAATTACTGATAGGAAAGAAATATTAGCTTAATACCTACTTCTAAGGGATCAGGACAGAAGTTTTTAGAAATATATTTTAGTTCCTGAACCTCAGTTTTCCCATCTATCAGTTCAGTTCAGTTCAGTTGCTCAGTTGTGTCCGACTCTTTGCGACTCCGTGAATCGCAGTACACCAGGCCTCCCTGTCCATCACCAACTCCTGGAGTTCACTGAAACACAATGTCCATCGAGTCGATGATGCCATCCAGCTATCTCATCCTCTGTCATCCCCTTTTCCTCCTGCCCTCAATCCTTCCCAGCATAAGAGTTTTTTCCAATGAGTCAACTCTTTGCATGAGGTGGCCAAAGTACTGGAGTTTCAGCTTTAGCATCATTCCGTCCAAAGAACACCCAGGGCTGATCTCCTTTAGAATGGACTGGTTGGAATTCCTTGCAGTCCAAGAGATTCTCAGGAGACTTCTCCAACACCACAGTTCAAAAGCATCAATTCTTTGGTGCTCAGCTTTCTTCACAGTCCAACTCTCACATTCATACATGACCAATGGAAAAACCATAGCCTTGACTAGAATGACCTTTGTTGGCAAAGTAATGTCTCTGCTTTTCAATATGCTATCTAGGTTGGTCATAACTTTCCTTCCAAGAAGTAAGCGTCTTTCAATTTCATGGCTTCAGTCACCATCTGTAGTGATTTTGGAGCCCCCGAAAATAAAGTGTGACACTGTTTCCCCTGTTTCCCCATCTATTTCCCATGAAGTGATGGGTCCAGATGCCATGAACTTAGTTTTCTGAATGCTGAGCTTTAAGCCAACTTTTTCACTCTCCACTTTCACTTTCATCAAGAGGCTTTTTAGTTCCTCTTCACTTTCTGCCATAAGGGTGGTGTCACCTGCATATCTGAGGTTATTGGTATTTCTCCTGGCAATCTTGATTCTAGCTTGTGCTTCTTCCAGTCCAGCATTTCTCATGATGTACTCTGCATAGAAGTTAAATAAGCAGGGTGACAATATACAGCCTTGACATACTCCTTTTCCTATTTGGAACCCAGTCTGTTGTTCCATGTCCAGTTCTAACTGTTGCTTCCTGACCTGCACACAAATTTCTCAAGAGGCAGATCAGGTGGTCTGGTATTCCCATCTCTTTCAGAATTTTCCACAGTTTATTGTGATCCACACAGTCAAAGGCTTTGGCATAGTCAATAAAGCAGAGGTAGATGTTTTTTTTGGAACTCTCTTGCTTTTTCAATGATCCAGCAGATGTTGGCAGTTTTATCTCTGGTTCCTCTGCCTTTTCTATATCCAGCTTGAACATCTGGAAGTTCATGGTTCATGTATTTCTGAAGCCTGGCTTGGAGAATTTTGAGCATTACTTTACTAGTGTGTGAGATGAGTCCAATTGAGCGGTAGTTTAAGCATTCTTTGGCATTGCCTTTCTTTGGGATTGGAATGAAAACTGACCTGTTCCAGTCCTGTGGCCATTGCTGAGTTTTCCAAATTTGCTGGCATATTGAGTGCATCACTTTCACAGCATCCTCTTTTCGGATTTGAAATAGCTCCACTGGAATTCCATCACCTCCACTAGCTTTGTTCGTAGTGATGTTTTCTAAGGCCCACTTGACTTCACATTCCTGGATGACTGGCTCTAGGTGAATGATCACACCATCGTGATTATCTGGGTCATGAAGATCTTTTTTGTACAGTTCTTCTGTGTATTCTTGCCACTTCTTCTTAATATCTTCTGCTTCTCTTAGGTCCATACCATTTCTGTCCTTTATCGAGCTCATCTTTGCATGAAATGTTCCCTTGGTATCTCTGATTTTCTTGACGAGATCTCTAGTCTTTCCTATTCTGTTGTTTTCCTCTATTTCTTTGCATTAATTGCTGAGGAATGCTTTCTTATCTCTCCTTGTTATTCTTTGGAACTCTGCATTCAGATGTTTATATCTTTCCTTTTCTCCTTTGCTTTTTGTTTCTCTTCTTTTCACAGCTATTTGTAAGGCCTCCCCAGACAGCCATTTTGCTTTTTTGCATTTCTTTTCCATGGGGATGATCTTGATCCCAGTCTCCTGTACAATGTCACGAACCTCCATCCATAGTTCATCAGACACTCTTTCTATCAGATCTAGTCCCTTAAATCTATTTCTCACTTCCACTGTATAATCACAAGGGATTTGATTTAGGTCATACCTGAAAGGTCTAGTGGTTTTCCCTACTTTCTTCAATTTCAGTCTGAATTTGGCCATAAGGAGTTCATGATCTGAGCCACAGTCAGCTCCCTGTCTTGTTTTTGCTGACTGTATAGAGCTTCTCCATCTTTGGCTGCAAAGAATATAATCAAACTGATTTCAGTGTTGACCATCTGGTGATGTCCATGTGTAGAGTCTTCTCTTGTGTTGTTGGAAGAGGGTGTTTGCTATGACCAGTGCATTCTCTGGCAAAACTCTTTTAGCCTTTGCCCTGCTTCATTCCATATTCCAAGACCAAATTTGCCTGTTACTCCAGGTGTTTCTTGACTTTCTATTTTTGCATTCCAGTCCCCTTGGCTGTGATGGTGCACAAGTGTGGTGGAGAGGAGCCACCCCAGTCCAAGGTCAGGGGTGGTGGCGGAGAGGAGCAACCCCACATCCAAGGAGCTGTGGCTGTGCGGGCCCAGGGGACCTAGAGGAGCTACAACATGTTCAAGGTCAGGAGGGGTGGCAGTGAGGAGATACCCCTCGTCCAAGGTAAGGAGTAGTGGCTGCGTTTCGCTGGAGCAGCCGTGAAGAGAAACCCCAGATCCAAGGTTAGAGAAACCCAAGTAAGACGGTAGGTGTTCCAAGAGGGCATCAGAGGACAGACACACTGAAACCATAATCACAGAAAACTAGCCAATCTGACCACATGGACCACAGCCTTGTCTAACTCAATGAAACTAAACCATGCCCTGTGGGGCCACCCAAGATGGGCAGGTCATGGTGGAGAGGTCTGACAGAATGTGGTCCACTGGAGAAGAAAATGGTAAACCACTTAAGTATTCTTGCCTTGAGAACCCCATAAACAGTATGAAAAGGCAAAATGATAGGACACTGAAAGATGAACTCCCCAGGTCGGTAGGTGCCCAATATGCTACTGGAGATCAGAGGAGAAATAACTCCAGAAAGAATGAAGAGATGGAGCCAAAGCAAAAAGAATACCCAGCTGTGGATATGACTGGTGATAGAAGCAAGGTCTGATGCTGTAAAGAGCAATATTGCATAGGAACCTGGAATGTCAGGTCCATGAATCAAGGCAAATTGGAAGTGGTCAAACAGGAGATGGCAAGAGTGAATGTCGACATTCTAAGAATCAGTGAACTAAGATGGACTGGAATGGGTGAATATAACTCAGATGACCATTTTATCTACTAATGTGGGCAGGAATCCCTTAGAAGAAATGGAGTTGCCATCATGGTCAACAAAAGAGTCTGAAATGCAGTACTTGGATGCAATCTCAAAAACGACAGAATGATCTCTGTTCGTTTCCAAGGCAAACCATTCAATATCACAGTAATCCAAGTCTATGCCCAACCAGTAATGCTGAAAAAGCTGAAGTTGAACGGTTCTATGAAGACCTATAAGACCTTTTAGAACTAACACCCAAAAAAGATGTCCTTTTCCCAACTATACAATGGTGCAAATAATTATAGGCTGTTTAAGTTGTTGCAAAGATGAGACAATATATGTAGGGCACTTGGAACATTGCCTTGAACATGTAAGTGATGCTGAATTTCCTTTCTTTTAATTTCTAAACTTGTCACATTTGTCCTTAGATTGAATTTCCTTCTACCTTTTCCTTACACCATGGGATGACTCTCCATCATAGCTATTATGGTTACAGTAAATAAGTCCTTCCCTTTGTCCAACTGAAGTTTCTGTTGCTAGTATTTTATTGCCTTAGTTCTGTGCTTCTTTTATTTAAATATACTAAGCTTTTCTTTTTCTTTTTTTCTCTTTTTTTTCAAAAGGTTTTGCCATATATCAACATGAATCTGCCACAGGTATACATGTGTTCCCCATCCTGAACCCTCCTCTCTCCTCCCTCCCAGTACCATCCCTCTGGGTCGTCCTAGTGCACCAGCACCAAGCATCCAGTATCGTGCATCAAACCTGGACTGGCGACTCGTTTCATATATGATATTATACATGTTTCAATGTTTGGACTCTGTGGGAGTGGGACAGGGTGAGATGATTTGAGAGAATGGCATTGAAACATTTTCTTTTTAAAGTGTCCTGGATTCAACCTTATTAGCAAAAAAAATCCATTTTGATTCTTATCTCCAGTGGTGGAATAAAACCTTTTTATTCCTATTTTTTTAAATAAAGAAATCTATATTAGTAAGCAGCATTTGTTGATAATATTTTGATGGTAAAACATTTTTTTGAGGTCCCTGAAGTTATATATTTTTTTTGCCAATGGATATAGTTAGCTATGACTAAGTATTACACTGGGTTTTTTGACCATTTAACTCAGGTGATTGTTCTTTATAGTTGTATTCTAATGCTCTGTTTACAGGGTTCCATATATATAATTACATGTGATTCTTACAACACAATAAATTGGATATTGTCACTTTATTTTTTATTTTATGGATTTTAGCCTTCAACAATAATCTTTTATGCTTTTACTTTTATGGCTTTTGATCTACTAGTTCCGTTGGCCTTTATTTTTAATTTTACCTATTTTATTATTTAAATATTCTTAATCTCATCTTTATTTGCATTCATATTTTCACTCTTAATTTCCTTCTATTTTTTTCCTAACCTACTCTTTCAATTTCAGTTTTACTGCTTCCTAACTTTTAAATCTACTCTTTATTTTTTTAAATATTGTGTCTCCTTATCTTTTATCATCTTCCATTCCACTGCTTTTTGCTTCCTGCAACTGTCATTTTGTTTGGTTTGCTTTCATAATGGCAGAAGGACACAGCACCACAAAGGTGGCTGGAAGGATGGACCTATGACTGGAAAGGCTGTCAGCTTTCTTGCCAGCTTTGGTGACCTCTTCCCAAGCCCTCCTGCACTTTCTCTCAACTCCACTTTGTTCCATCTTACACATCTTCTTGTTAAGTCTGGGTGTATCAACTTTCCGTAAGTATCTGAATGAAGTCCTAAACCCATTGAAGTTCATTTGCTGATTATTTCACTTGAAATGATTCTTTTTCTGTGAAGTCAAATGTCTGTGAACAATGTCAGTTTAAGATCTCTAAGTGCAAACCGCTCTGTCACCTGGCCAGCAGTGAAACTATGATATCCTGTGAGCTGCAATTTACCCTCAGGCCTGTGTTAAAATGTGACACTGTCTGTTGAATAAAAGAACAGAGTATATGTTCTAGCAGTTCTCTCTGGGCTTCAGAGAAGGATACTCAAAGGTAGAGCACAGCTGTGTCATCTGAGAGCTGTAGAAGGAAGCCTTCCATCCCACTGCTTCTTGGGCACTGTGTTTGCTCTCAGTCTAATGTGTTGCCGCATTGTGAGTTAGTGGTTGGAACATGAAGGGAAACGAAATAAAAGAGAAAACAAATGAGCTTCTTTTTACCTACCTGAGTCTGACTTACTATGTCTTTCACAGATTCGTCATTTTTTTTGCTTTCAAAAAAGACTTTTTCTTTGTAAAACCAATTGTCTTTGAATTACTTGAGTCTTAAGAAGTTCTGGATTGAAATTAAACAAAGCCCAAACTGTTATCTGTACCTTGCAACTAAAGTTCTGTGATCTGTCTAAAAGAAGTGGTGTATACCATTTATGTTAATAATATAATGCTATTTAAACTAATTCTGATATAAATAATGATCTCACTATAAAAATGAATAAAAGACAGATATCAATCACAAGTGACTTATTTAGAATACTGTATTAATTTCCTAGTGCTACTGTAACAAATCACCACAAACTGGATGGCTTTATTCATTGTCTAAGCTCAGGAGGCTAGAATTCGGAAATCAAGTGGCAGCCAGGTTGATACCTCCTGGAAGTTCTAGGAAAGAATCCATTCCATGCTTCTCTTCTGGTACCTTCAATGTTCCTTGTTTGTACAGCACAATCCAACCTATTCAGTCTTCATGTGGCCTTCTTGTATATGTGTAGTTGTGTCTCAAATCTCCCTCTTAAAAGGATAATACTGTAAAGTAAAAATAAAAATAAACCAACTAAGAAAATAATAATAAAATGTAAAGATATGCATGCCTTAAAAAAAAAAAGACAACAGTCATTGTATTTAGGGCCCATCCTAAATCCAGGATGACTTCATCTCAGGATTCTTAATTACAGCAGCAAAGACCTTTTTACAAAATAAAGCACCTCACTTGTTCCAGGATATAGTATCTTTTAGGAGGCCAGTTTTTAACTCACTAACTCTCAGTCATAACTTTCTTCATTTTTTCTTTGCTGATGTTGCTAAGCAAGGGTGAATAAATGGTGCACAGGATACGCTCTCAAATAATATTTTTATTATTGATCTAGACAAGGATTTTTATTATAAGGAAGTAAAACCCAAGCAAGCTGGCTTAAATGAAAAAGATTTATTTTAGTGAAATGAAAGGCTACTTGATGGACAGCTGAGGACAGGAAAGAATCACTAGCCTCACAAGTACTAGAACAGGAAATAGAAAGTAAGCAACTGAGGTATTGCCTTCCCTGTCTCTGGGGCTGAATGATCACTCTTATACTGCTTCAATCTGCTTTTCTCTATGTGTATCTTGGCTGCCATACCAAAATACCAGACACTTGGTGGCTTAAACAGCAAACATTTATTTCTGACAGTTCTGAAGGTTAGAAAGTCCAAGATCAAGATGGCAGATTCAGTTCTTCAGGAAGAGGACTTTGTTTCCAGTTTTCAGATGGCTATCTTGTTGCTATATTCTCCCGCGTGGAGACAGGGAGAGTTCTGTTCTCTCCTTTCCTTCTTAAAAGAGAACTAATTCCATCATCTAAGATTTGATGGTACAAAACTGCCAGAGGAAACCAGAGATGATACACTCTTTGACACAAGTTGTACCATATTTTCTGGATCCTTCTTCTAAAGTAAAGAAAATAAAAGTAGAAATAAACCAATGGGAAATAAAAGCAGAAAGAAACCAATGGGGTCTAATTAAACATAAAAGCTTTTGCAGATCAGAGGAAACCATTGACAAAATGAAAAGACAACTTATTAAATGGGAGAAAATATTTGCAAATGATTTGACCAATAAGGGATTAATATCCAACATATAATATCCAACAGCTCATACAACTCAACAGAAAAAAACAAAATCCAATTAAAAATGGGCAGAAAAGAACAGTCCCAAAATGGGGGAAGAATAGGATGGGGAGACCTTCCCCCCCATCCAATTCATGAAAAGATCATTTGAATGAAGAACAACTTCCACAAAACAACTTCTGAACACTGGCGGAGGACACCAGGCACCCAGAAAGGCAGCCCAATCTCTTTAAAAGGAGGTAGGACAAAATATAAAAGACAAAAACAGAAACAAAAATTTAGGGACAGAGACCCATCCTGGGGAAGGAGTTGTGAAGGAGGAGAAGTTTCCACACAGTAGAAAACCCTCTCACAAGTTTATCTGTGGGGAATTTTGGAATCTCAGAGGGCATCATAACCGGGCAAAAACAAAAACCCCACAGAATATGTGCCTAACTGCAATTGCCAGTGGAGAAGTGGCCCAGATGCTCACATCTGCCACCAGCGAGTGGAGGCTGGGCAGGGAGGTGCAGGCTGCATAATGGTGCTTAGGGTAATGGTGCTTAGGGTAATACCATGAGGACAATCTTTGGGAGCTAATGTGAGAGCAACCCAAACCATGGGATTGCCAGAGAGACAAAAAAAAAAAAAAAAGACCTTTCCCACAGAAGGCTCTAACCTCACATGGTAACCCTTGGTGCACTCACAGAACAAAGGATTGAGTGAATATCAAAGGAGAGCAAGCCTTCTGCTGTACCCTCCCTCCCTGGAGGCAGAGAGGCAGGCAGGTGACAGCCAGAGCTGGAAGGCAAGGGGCTGCTGCAATCCCAGCCCCAGAGACAGCATCTTCCACCAAACTGTGAGCAGGTTCCCAGTTGCTAACCACATCTTCCTGGGATTCTGGACGGTTGACATCTGCCAGGAGTGTCACAGCCTGACATCAGCACCCCAGAGTAGACACACAGTACACCTGGAACTGGAATCTCATGGGGCACCTTGGAAACCAAGGAGCTGGGACCAGGCAGATGAATAAAATGCATGATCCACTTGGGAGAGTGTACTTGCTATGCACTCGGTCACCTGAGCTGCTTGAACCTGGGAAGGGCACAAAAAGCAATGCCTATCCAGGTCTGTGACCTTCTGAAGCACCTGAGAACCTGAGCAGACTTGGGAAGTGCATGAAATCCAGGGCCCACTTGGGACAGTGCCCTTGCAGAGCACCCTGGAGCTTGAGCAGTGTAGACCCAGGAAGCACATGCCACCTTGGGCTGTGGCAAACCAGTGTGGTCCATCCACTGTGAACACTCCCCACACATGTCAGGGGTATTTTTTTGTGGTGTCCCTGTCTCCCTACACACAAATGAATAAGTGAGCCTAAATAAGTGGCCACCTTTGCCCCATTGTGTAAGGGTGGAAATTAGACATGGAAGAGACATGCAAATAGATGAAGTCAAAATAAACAAAGAAGGGGAAACCACTCTGGAGATGACAAGTGTGACAGATTAAAAACCCGCATTTAATACTGGAGACTGTGCATTTGAGGAGCACCTATAGACCTTGAGAACAGGTACAAGCCAAAAGAAGGGACTATCTGACACTGAACTTACTCCACACTGGCCACAACAGCTCCAGAGAAATTCCTAGATCTATTTTTACTATTATCACTTTTTAATTTTTAAAAAGAAATTTAGTTCTTTAAATTCTCCAAGCCAGCCTTCAGCAATACATGAACCGTGGACTTCCAGATGTTCAAGCTGGTTTTAGAAAAGGCAGAGGAACAAGAGATCAAATTTCCAACATCTGCTGGATCATCATAAAAGCAAGAGTTCCAGAAAAAGATCTACTTCTGCTTTATTGACTATGCCAAAGCCTTTGACTGTGTGGATCACAATAAACTTGGAAAATTCTGAAAGAGATGGGAATACCAGACCACCTGACCTGCTTCTTGAGAAGCCTATATGCAGGTCAGGAAGCAACAGTTAGAACTGGACATGAAACAACAGACTGGGTTCCAAATAGGAAAAGGAGTACGTCAAGGCTGTATATTGTCACCCTGCTTATTTAACTTATATGCAGAGTATCATGAGAAATGCTGGGCTGGAGGAAGCATAAGCTGGAATCAAGATTGCCGGGAGAAGTATTAATAACCTCAGATATGCAGATGACACCACCCTTATGGCAGAAAGTGAAGAGGAACTAAAAAGCCTCTTGATGAAAGTGAAAGTGGAGAGTGAAAAAGTTGGGTTAAAGCTCAACATTCAAAAAACGAAGATCATGGCATCTGGTCCCATCACTTCATGGCAAATAGATGGAGAAACAGTGGAAACAGTGGCAGACTTTATTGTTTTGGGCTCCAAAATCACTGCAAATGGTGACTGCAGCCATGAAATTAAAAGATGCTTCCTCCTTGGAAGGAAAGTGATGACCAACCTAGATAGCATATTCAAAAGCAGAGACATTACTTTGCAACAAAAGTCTATCTAGTCAAGGCTTTGGTTTTTCCAGTAGTCATGTATGGATGTAAGAGTTGGACTGTAAAGAAAGCTGAGCACTGAAGAATTGATGCTTTTGAACTGTGGTGTTGGACAAGACTCTTGAGAGTCCCTTGGACTGCAAGGAGATCCAACCAGTGCATTCTGAAGGAGATCAGTCCCGGGTGTTCTTTGGAAGGAATGATGCTAATGCTGAAACTCCAGTACTTTGGCCACCTCATGCAAAGAGTTGACTCATTGGAAAAGACTCTGATGCTGGGAGGGATTGGGGGCAGGAGGAAAAGGGGATGACAGAGGATGAGATGGCTGGATGGCATCACCGACTTGATCGACGTGAGTTTGAGTGAACTCCAGGAGTTGGTGATGGACAGGGAGGCCTGGCGTGCTGCAATTCATGGGATCACAAAGAGTCGGACACGACTGAGTAACTGAACTGAACTGAACTCCTTTATCATTTTTATAGCTTACTATTATCTTTCAAAAAACCCTATTTTTAAAAACAAATTCCATATATTAAAAAATTTTTTTGATTTTTTTTATATTGTATTTTTGAGAGTCTAACCTTTATTCTAGGTTTTTAATCTTTCCTTTTTGATATTTGTTATCAATTTTGTACCTCTAAGATTCTAATCTTCAGTATCTATTTTCATTTAAGGATTTGATTACTGGTTTGATTGCTCTCTCCCCTTTGACTCTCCCTTTTCTCCTCCTGGTCACTTCTATCTCCTTCCTCCCTCTTATCTTCTCTACATGACTCTGAATCTTTCTGGGTGTTCCAGGCTGTGGAGAGCAGTTAAGGATTTGATTACTGGCTAGATTGCTCTCTCCCCTTTTGACTCCGCCTTTTCTCCTCCTGGTAATCTCTATCTCACTGCTCCCTCTTCTCTTCTCTATAAAACTCTGTGAATCTCTCTGGGTGTTCCTGGCTGCAGAGAGCTGTTTAACCAATAATCTAGGGGTTTTATCTTCTATGATGTATGGATGGAGAAGTCTTGAGGCTACTGTAAGAGGACTGAAAGCCAGAGGCCGGAGGCTTAACTCCAAAACTTTAGAACATCAGAGAACTTCTGACTCCAGGGAACATTAATAGACAAGAGGTCACCCAAAACTCTCCACACCTACACTGAAACCAAGCACCACCCAAGAGCCAACAAGATCCAGTGCAAGACAAACCATGCTACTTTTCAAGCAAAACAGGAACACAACCCTGAACATTAAAAGATGGTCTTCTCAAAGCCATGCCAAACCCATGGACACCCCAGAACTCACTACTGGGCACTTCATTGCACTCCAGAGATAAGAGATCCAGTTTCATCCACCAGAACACAGACACAAGCTCCCCCAACCCAACCAGGAAACCTTGAGAAGCCTTTAGTCCAAGCCCACCCACAGGGAGCAGACACTATAATTAAGAGTAACCATGAACTTCCAGCTTGCAGAAAGGGCACCACAAATAGACCAACCTAAACAAAATGAAAAGACATAGAAATATTCAGCAGGTGAAGGAATATGATAAAATCCCATCAAACCAAATGAAAGAGGAGGAGATAGGAAGTCTACTTATAAAAAAATTCAGAATAATGATAGTCAAGATGATCGAAAATCTTGAAAACAAAATGAAGTTGCAGATAAATAGACTAGAGACAAAGATTGAGAAGGTGCAAAAAATATGTAATGAGGACCTAGAAGAAATAAAGAAGAATCGATCAATAATGCAATAACTGATATCAAAACCACTCTGGAGGGAACCAACAATAGAATAACTGAGGCAGAAGATACGGTAAGTAAGGTGGAAGATAGAATGGTGGTAATAAATAAAGCAGAAAGGAAAAAAGAAAAAAGAATGAAAAGAAATGAAGACAACCTCCAGCGACCTCTAGGACAATGTTAAATGCCCCAACATTCAAATCATAGGAGTCCCAGAAGAAGAAGACAAAAAGGAAGGACATGATAAAATATCTGAGGAGATGATAGTCGAAAACTTCCCTAATATGGGGAAGGAATTAGCCACCCAAGTCCAAGAAACCCAGAGAGTCCCAAACAGGATAAACCCAAGGTGAGATACCCCAAGACACATATTAATCAAACTAAGAAAAATTAAACACAAGGAGCAAATATTAAAAGCGGCAAGGGAAAAAGCAACAAAAACACACAAGGGGATTCCCATAAGGATAACAGCTGATCTTTCAATAGAAACTCTTCATGCCAGAAAGGAATGGCAGGAAGTACTTAAGTGATGAAAGAGAAAAACTGACAACCAAAATTACTGTACCCAGCAAGGATCTCATTCAGATCTGAAGGAGAAATCAAAAGCTTTACACACAAGCAAAAGCTGAGATAATTCAGCACCATCAAGCCAGCTCTTCAACAAATGCTAAAGAATCTTCTCTAGACAGGAAACACAGAAAAGGTCTATAAAATGGACCCAAAATAACAAACTAAATGATAACAGGATCATATTTATCAATAATTACCTTAAATGCAAATGGGTTAAATGCTCTAACAAAAATATAAAGACTGGCTGAATGTATACAAAAAACAAGACCCCTATATATGCTGTCTACGAGAGACCCACCTCAAACCTAGGGACACATACAGACTGAAAGTGAAGGGCTGGGAAAAGATATTTCATGCAAAACGGGACCAAAAAAAAAAAAAAAAAAGCAGGAGTAGCAATACTCCTATCAGATAAAACAGACTTTGAAATAAAGGCTATGAAAAGAGACAAAAGACACTACATAATGATTTAAGGATCAATTCAAGAAGAAGCTATAACAAGTATAAATATAAATGCACTCAGTATGGGAGCACCTCAACACATAAGGCAAATGCTAACAAGTATGAAAGGGGAAATTAACAGTAACACAATAATAGTGGGGGACCTTCATGCTCCACTCACACCTAAGGACAGATCAATCAAACAGGAAATTAACAAGGAACACAAGGTTTAAATGATACAATGGACCAGTTAGAACTAATTGATATCTATAGGGCATTTCACTGCGCCCCCTCCCCCCCCAAAAAAAAGTGGAATTCACCTTTTTCTCAAGAGCATACGGAACATTCTCCAGTATAGATCACACTCTGGGCCATAAATCTAGCCTTGGTAAATTAAAAAAAAAAAAAATTGGAATCATTTCAAGCATCTTTTCTGATCACAGTGTAATGAGATTAGATGTCAACTACAGGAAAAAAAAAAAAACTATTAAAAATACAAACACAAGGAGGCTAAGCAACCCGCTTCTGAATAACCAACAGATCATGGAAGAAATCAAAATGGAAATAAAAATATGCATAGAAATAAATGAAAATGAAAACACAATAGCCCCAAACCTATGGGATTCAGTAAAACCAGTGCTAAGAGGGAGGTTCATGGCAATACAAACCTACCTCAAGAAACAAGAGAAACATTAAAGAAACAACCTAACTTTACACTGAAAACAACTAGAAAAAGAAGAAAAGAAGGATCCCAACGTTAAAAGAAGGAAAGAAATAATAAAAATCATAGCAGAAGTAAGTGAGAAACAAACGAAGGAAAGTATAGCAAATATCAGCAAAACCAAAGCCTGATTCTTTGAGAAGATTAATAAAACAGACAAACCATTAGTGAGACTCATCAAGTGGAAAAGGGAGAAGAGTCAAATCAATAAAATTAGAAATGAAAATGGAGAAATCACAACAGACAACACAGAAACACAAAGGATCATAAGAGACTACTATCAGCAACTATCTACTAATAAAATGGACAGCTTGGAAGAAATGGACAAATTCTCAGAAAAGTATAACTTCCAAAACTGAACCAGGAAGAAATAGAAAATCTTAATAGATCCATCATAAGCATGGAAATCAAAGCTGTAATAAAAAATCTTCCAACAAACAAAAGCCCAGGACCAGATGGCTTCACAGGTGAATTCTACCAAAAATTCAGAGAAAAGCTGACACCTAAATAAATAAAATATCCTACTCAAACTCTTCCAGAAACTGCATAGGAAGGTAAACTCCCAAACTCATTCTTTGAGGCACTCAAAATTCTCCAAGCCAGGCTTCAGCAATACGTGAACCACGAACTTCCAAATGTTCAAGCTGGTTTTAGAAAAGGCAGAGGAACCAGAGATCAAATTGCCAACATCCGTTGGATCAACAGAAAAGCAAGACAGTTTCAGAAAAACATATATTTCTGCTTAATTGACTATGCCAAAGGCTTTGACTGTGTGGATCACAATAAAATGGAAAATTCTGAAGGAGATGGGAATACCAGACCACCTGACCTGACTCTTGAGAAACCTGTATGCATGTCAGGAAACAACAGTTAGAACTGGACATGGAACAACGGACTGGTTCCAAATAGGAAAAGGAGTATGTCAAGGCTGTATATTGTCACCCTGCTTATTTAACTTCTATGCAGAGTACATCATAAGAAATGCTGGGCTGGAAGAAGCACAAGCTGAAATTGAGATTGCCGGGAGAAATATCAATAACCTCAGATATGCAGATGACATCACCCTAATGGCAGAAAGCAAAGAAGAACTAAAAAGCCTCTTGATGAAAGTGAAAGAGGAGAGTGAAAAAGTTGGCTTAAAGCTCAACAATCAGAAAACGAAGATCATGGCATCTGGTCCCATCACTTCATGGCAAATAGATGGAGAAACAGTGGAAACAGTGGCAGACTTTATTTTTCTGGGCTCCAAAATCACTGCAGATGGTGACTGCAGCCATGAAATTAAAAGACGCTTACTCCTTGGAAGGAAAGTTATGACCAACCTAGATAGCATATTAAAAAGCCGAGACATTATTTTGTGAACGAAGGTCCATCCAGTCAAGGCTATGGTATTTCCAGTGGTCATGTATGGATATGAGAGTTGGACTACAGAGAAAGCTGAGCGCCAAAGAATTGATGCTTTTGAACTATAGTGTTGGAGAAGACTCATGAGTGTCCCTTGGACTGCAAGGAGATCCAACCAGTCCATCCTAAAGGAGATCAGTCCTGGGTGTTCATTGGAAGGACTGATGTTGAAGCTGAAACTCCAATACTTTGGCCACCGGATGTGAAGAGCTGACTCATTTGAAAAGACCCTGATGCTGGGAAAGATTGAGGGCAGGAGGAGAAGGGGACGACAGAGGATGAGATAGTTGGATGGCATCACTGACTCAATGGACATGGGTTTGGGTGGACTCTAGCAGTTGGTGATGGACACGGAGGCCCCATGCTGTGGTTCATGGGGTCTCAAAGAGTCGGACATGGCTGAGTGACTGAACTGAACTGAATTGAACCATCATCCTATACCAAAACCAGATAATGATTCCACACAAAAAAGAAAACTACAGGCCAATATTGCTGATGAACATAGATGCAAAAATCCTCAGCAAAATTCTAAAAAACAGACTCCAACAACATATTAAAAGGATCATATATCATGACCAAGTTGGTTTTATCCCAGGGATGCAAGGATTCTTCACTATTCACAAATCAATCAATGTGATACACCATATTAATAAGTTGAAATATAAAAATCATGTGATTATCTCAACAGATGCAGAGAAAGCCTTTGACAAAACTCAACACCCATTTATGATCAAAACTCTCCAGAAAGTAGGCATTCAATAAAGCAGGACTTTTAGCAGAATGAGGGATGGTATAGGGAGGGAGATGGGAGGGGCTTCAGGTGTGTGGACACAGGTACACACATGGATGATTCATGTTGATGTATGGCAAAACCCACCACAATATTTTAAAGTAATTAGCCTCCAATTAAAATAAATAAATGAATTAAAATAAATAAAAATTTTAAAATGTGCAAAAGATCTGAATAGACAATTTTTCAAAGGAGAAATGTACATGTTCAACATGTAGATGGAAAGTTACTCAACATTGCTAATCATCAGGGAAATGCTTTAGTCAAACCTACAATGAGTTATCACATCACATCTGTTACAATGGCTATCATCAAAAGGACCACAAATAAAAAACATTGGTTAGGCTGTGGAGAAAAGGTAACCCTTGAACACTTGTAAGTGTAAATTGGTACAGCCACTGTGGAAAACAGTGCAGAATTTTCTGAAAATTAATAGAACTACCATGTGACCCAACAATTCCAGTCTCATGTATTTATCCAAAGAAAAGAAAAACACTAATTAGAAAATACACATGCAACCCAATGTTCATAGCAACACTATTTTCAATTGCCAAGTTATGGAAGCAACCTAAGTGTCTGTGAACACATGAATGGATAAGGAAGATGTGGTATATATACACAATGGAATACTTACTCAACCACAAAAAATGGTGAAATATTACTCTTTGAAGCAACATGAGTGGACAGGGAGAGCAATAAGCTAAGTGAAATAATTTAGACAGAGAAAGATAAATACTGTATGATATCACTTATATGTGCAACCTAAAAAATAAAACAAACTAGTGAATAGAACAGAAAAGAAACAGACTCACAGATACAGAGAACAAACAAGTGGTTGCCATTGGGGAGACAGAGGGAGAAGTAATATGAGTCAGGAAGTAGGAGGTACAAACTTTTGGGTGTAAGATAGACTACAAAGATGTATAACATAACACAGGAAATATAGCCCAATATTTTGTAATAACTGTAAATGGAGTGTAACCTTTAAAATTATATTGAAAAGATAAACAAAACTGATAAAGTTTTACCCAGACTCATTAAGAAAAGGAGAGGACCCAAATCAATAAAATCAGAGATTAAAGAAGGAGAAACTACAATGGATACCACAGAATACACAGGGTCATAAAAGACTGCTATGAACAACTACATGCCAATAAAATGGGCAACCTGGAAGAGATGGACACATTCCTAGAATGTTTCAAGGCTGAACTAGGGAGAAACAGAAAATAGATAAATTACCAATATTGAAGTTGAATCAGTAATTTTAAAACTCCTAACAACTGTCCAGAACTTTCTAGCTTTTCTTACTCCCATTAGTCAAATGGTTTCTTCTGGGTCTCAGTGTTCTTTCAGAGAAATATGATTGCCACATGCATTTTTCAAAATTATACAAATTAAGGATGTTGTCCAGCCTTCAAATTGGATGTTTAATTATGGCACCATAAACAATGGTTGGGGACAGAGGGAGAGGGCAGTATCATGTGTCATGTAGTCAGTTGGACACAGAAGAGAATTTGGGTTGGCTTAGCTTTCCTGAGAAAGTGATCAAAGAGAAGATGTACCCCATATAGTTAATTTCTGCTTTAAAAAGGTTATCAGGCTTGGATTAAAAAAAAAAAAACATAGAAAATGTAACAAATGCAAAGGAAAAAAATGCCACAATTCCACCTTTTAGTGATAGCTGATACTACTAATCATGTACTTTCCATTTTTCTCTATTTGTATGTATCTATATATATATTAAATATTTTATCATGAAAAATACTACATACAGAAAAGTTTATAAAATATGCATGATTAAACAATAATAAAGGAAAAATAATAATAAAGAGTACTTGCTAATTTGTTTAAAAAATAGAATGCTTGCAATATCCTTGACGTTTCCTATTCAATTTTACCCAAATGTACTCCTTCTCTATGCTTCAGAAATAATAATTATCTTGAATTTCATGTCAAGGGCTCTATTTTTCTTAGTTTAATAAAGAATTATTGATATATAACATGTCAGTAGGTTTCTCAGGAGGCTGATAAGATGGTTTGGTATACCCAGACCACAATTTTAAGTGTACAATATAATGATCTGATACACACATTTCATACACATATGGATTCCCTTTTTTCCTTTATAATCTCACAAAATTTATATGATTACTCAAGGAAACTGTTATTTTGCCTGTCTTAAATTTTATATCATTGATATAAAATGGAATATATTATCTGTAATTTTCACACATTCAAGTAGTCCTACTGTTTTGCTACTGTAGACAATACTGATAGAAACATCCTGGAAAATGTTTCCTGCTTCACATGTTTAGAAGTTTTTCAGTATTTCTCAAATACTGTTGGCTATTATCCACAATAAGAAATACATGCTGCAATCTGACTCATTAAAAACACACACAAACACACATGCTTCAAATGTGTGCATACATACAACTAAAACAACACTTTAATGAAACAATTATTGTGTTTACCCTTGCAACACAATTTGATATTTTCTTTTCTAATTTACTCTGTTCTAGTGAAATATAGTGCATTATATTTTTTTAGCTGGTTTTAACACTAGATCTGTGTTTTTTTTGTTTTGTTTTTTTTTTTCATTGTTGTTATTCAGTCACTTAGTCGTGTCAGACTCTTTGTAACCTGAGGGACTGCAGCACACCAGGGTTTCCTGTCTTTTACCATCTCCTGGAGCTTGCTCAAACTCATGTCCACTGAGTTGGTGATGCAATCCAACCATCATATCCTCTATCATCCCTTTCTGCTCCTGCCTTCAATCTTTCTTAGGATCAGGGTCCTTTCAAATGAGTGTCAACTCTGCACATTAGGTGGCCAAAGTATTGGAACTTTAGCTTCAGTCCTTCCAGTGAATATTCAGGGTTGATTTTCTTTTAGATTGACTTGTTTGGATCTCTTTGCTGACCAAGGGACTGTCAAGAGTCTTCTCCAACACCACACTTCAAAAGCATAAATTCTTTGCTGCTCAGCTTTCTTTATGGTCCAAGTCTCATATCCATGACTGACTACTGGGAAAACCACAGCTTTGACTATAAAGACATTGTTGGCAAAGTAATGTCTCTGCTTTTTAACATGCTATCTATGTTGTTCATAGTTTTCTTCCAAGGATAAAGTGTCTCTTAATTCATGGCTGCAGTCACTGTGTGCAGTGATTTTGAAGCCCAAGAAAATGAAGTCTCTTACTGTTTCCATTGTTTCCTCATCTATTTGCCATGAAGTGATGGGACCAGATGACCATGATCTTAAATTTTTTGAGTGCTGAGTTTTAAGCCAGCTTTTACACTTTCCTCCTTCATTTTCATCAAGAGGCACTTCAGTTCCTCTTCACATTCTTCCATAAGGGTGGTGTCATCTGGATATCTGAAGTTATTGATATTTCTCCCAGCAATGTTGATTCCAGCTTGTGTTTCACCTAGCCTGGTTTTCACATGATATACTCCACATATAAGTTAAATAAGCAGGGTGACAGTATATAACCTTGACATACTCCTTTCCCAATTTGGAACCTGTCTGTTGTTCCATGTCCAATTCTAACTGTAGCTTCTTGATCTGCATACATGTTTCTTGGGAGACAGATAAAGTGGTCTGCGATTCCCATCTCTTTTAGAACATCAAAAAGTTTGCTGTGATCCGTGCAGCCAAAGGCTTTGGCATAGTCAATAAAAAACAAGTAGCTGTTTTTCTGGAGTTCTCTTGTGTTTTTCAATGATCCAATGAATGTTAGCAATTTGATCTCTGGTACCTCTGCCTTTTCTAAATCCAGCTTGAACATCTGGGAGTTCTTGATTCCATACAGTTGAAGCCAACTTGGAGAATTTTGAGCATTAATTTGCTATCATGTGAAATGAGTGCAATTGCACAGTAGTTTGAGCACTCTTTGACATTACCTTTCTTTGGGATTGGAGTGAAAACTAACCTTTTCCAGTCCTGTGGCCACTGCTGAGTTTCCCAAATTTGCTGACATATTGAGTGCAGCACTTTCACAGCATTGTCTTTCAGGAATTGAAATAGCTGTGGTGGGATTCCATCACCTCCACTAGCTTTGTTCATAGTGATGCTTCCTAAGGCCCACTTGACTTTGCATTCCAGGATGTCTGGCTCTAGGTGAGTGATCACACCATCGTGGTTATATGGGTTATTAAGATCTTTTTGTATAGTTCTTTTGTGTATTCTTGCCACCTCTTCTTAACATCTTCTTGAGTTAGATACATACCATTTGTCTCCTTTATTGAGCCCACCTTTGAATGAAACGTTCCCTCGATATCTTTTATTTTCTTAAAGAGATCTCTCATCTTTCACATTCTACTGTTTTCCTCTATTTCTTTGCATTGATCACTGAAGGCTTTCTAATCTCTTCTTGCTATTCTTTGGAACTTTGCATTCAAATGGGTAGATCTTTACTTTTTCTCCTTTGCCTTTCACTTCTTTTCTTTTCTTCCCCCTCCCACCCCTTCTGTTCTCAGCTATTTTCAAGGCCTCCTCAGATAATCATTTTGTCTTTTTGCATTTCTTTTCTTGGGGATGGTTTTGAT
Organism: Bos mutus; assembly: GCF_027580195.1. NCBI lineage: Eukaryota > Metazoa > Chordata > Mammalia > Artiodactyla > Bovidae > Bos > Bos mutus. The sequence goes on along the minus strand of NC_091631.1, from coordinate 71,246,024 downwards.
AACCACCTCCTGTACAATGTTATGAACCTCCATCCATAGTTCTTCAGGCACTCTGTCTATCAGATCTAATCCCTGGAATCTCTTTGTCACTTCCACTGTATAATCATAAGGGATTTGGTGGTTTTCCCTACTTTCTTCATTTTTTTCATACTTTAGCATTTATCATAATTACTTGAAGGGCTTGTTAAAACACAAATTTCTGGGAGTTTCTCCAAAGTTTCTATTTCAGCAGCTCAAGGAATTGCATTTCTCACAAAGTTCTAGGTGATCTTGATGCTGCTTTCCTGCTGATCGCATACAAGAAACCACCTACTAGCCTGATTTGCAATTTATTAATTAACTAATTTACAATTTTTAAAGTAATCTTCAAGGGTATATTTTTAAAATGAAATTGCTAGGTCATATTGTACTAGTGTAGGTACCTCTTGTAGATACTTCTTGACACAAGATACAGTAAATTTTCAAAGTAGTTGTACCAATATACTCTCTCTTTAGTAAAATATAGGCATTTTTATTGATCCATATCCTTTCTAATACTTGATATTGTCAGATATTGCAACTTTGCTAATTTGGTGAGCGTAAAATGCTATTACATTATGATTTTATTTTGTGTTTCCTTAATTATGACTGACATTGAATGTTTTTTCAATGTTTACTGGCCATTCATGTTTCCTGTTATGCTAAATACTTTGTTCATGGTTTCACTCATTTTTCTTTGCCTCATTAATTTGTACATATGTTTTAAATATTAATCCTTTCAAGGTACATATAGTGCAAATATGTTAAGTCAGTTAGTAATATGGTTTTAAGCTATAATATTGTGTTTTCAAGAACAAAACATCTTAATTTTCAATTAGTTCTTTTATGGTTGGTTTTTCTGTGTGTCATGTTAAGAAATCTGTACCTAGTCATAGAGACAATCTACACGTGCATGCTCAGTCGCTCAGTCATGTCCAACTCTTTGTGACTTAATGGACTATAGCCTGTAAGGCTCTGCTGTCTGTGGGATTTTCAGGCAAGAATACTGGAGTGGATTGCCATTTACAACTCCAGGGTATCTTCCTGACCCAGGGATCCAACCCAGGTCTCCTGCCTTGGCAGGTGGATACTTTACCACTGAGCCACCTGGGAAGCCCAGAGATAATCTATATTTTCTTCTAAAAGTTGTAGATATGTAAAGTGTCAGTACTTCAGAGATGGCTCTTATGCCAAAATCAGAGAAACTTGTTAAAACTGGTAGGGAAAAAGTGGGACCTGACAGTTAGGATATCTGAATCAATGCACTAGGAAACCTTGAATCCCTAAATGCTCCTGAATCCTTTGACCTACAAAAGTGGTCCACTCATCCCTGTGGAATAAACAGCCCTCCTCACTGCTTGAAGACTGTACAAGTGTCTCAAACGAGGTCAATACCTTGAATGACAATTTCACTTCTCCTTAGGAACTGATCACTTCTGACCACCAGACAACAAGTTACGCCAAATCTTAGCATAAACTAATTATTGGGTTGGTCAACAAGTTCATTCCATTTTTAAAGAAAATAAGACACATTTTTAATTTTTATGAAGAATTGTATTGAACAACATATTCACCATTTTGTTCCATATATTCTGCCATTTTTCAGGCAACTTCATAATTCCATCTTCCCAAAACATTTTATCTTTTTGAGCAAGTAACTTTTCCAGGTGACTTTTACAACCTTTCAGGAAATTTGAATTTTTTTCCATTAAGAGAATTTTGTAAAAACCAAAATAAATGGCCTTCCAAAGGTGCAATATCTGGTGAATACAGTAGATGAATCAGAACTTCCCAGCCAAGCTGTAACAGTTTTTGCGTGGTTATCAAATAAACATGCAGATTATGCATTTTCTGTTGACTAATTCCAGACACCTTTCATTGAATACTGCTTTCATTTGGTCTAATTGAGGGGAGTACTTGTTAGAATTAATCATTTGGTCTCCTGGAATATCCCTTGGAAAAGGAAATGACAATCCACCCCAATATTGCTGCCTGGGAAATCCCATGGGCAGAGGAGCCTGGCAGGCTACAGTCTGTGGTGTTGCCAAAGAGTTGAACATGACTTAGCAACTAAACAACAACAACAACAACATTTCTGGAAGGAGCTCATAGTAGAGGACTCCCTTCTGATGCCACCATATACAAAACTTATCTTCTTTGGATGAAGACTGGCCTATTTGGTGTGGTTAGTGGTGGTTCATTTTGCTTGCCCATGATCTCTCATGTTCCACATTATTGTATAATATCTATTTTTCACTTCCCATCATAATTTTTTTTAAAAACTGAATGTTTTCATCACATTTAAGTAAAGAAACACATACAGAAATATGTTTAAAAAGGTTTTTTTGCTTAATTTATATGGAATATAAACATCAAAGTGATTAACATAACCAAGCTGGTGCAAATGATTTTCAACATTTGATTTGGATATTTTGAGTATGTCAATCATCTCCCATGTGGTATACTTATTGTTCTCAATTAATGTCTTGATTTAATCACTGTTAACTTGAACTTGTCTACTGGGCTGTGGAACATCATCCAGCTAGAAATCTCAAGCACAAAACTTTAAATCACTTTTGACATGTTCATTTCATCACAGCACCATCTTAACATTGCACAAACCTCTTTTTGTGTTTTTACCTTTATTGACTAATAAAGCATAAAATGCAGAAAATGTTGCTTTTTTCCCTTCCATCTTCAATATTGAAGTGACTGCACAAAAATTCACCAACTTTGGTAAGTTTTTAAAATGTATGCTGATATGACAGCTGTCACAATATGATGCAATAAAATCATTTCAAATGAAGTTTAAGACAACTAAACACTACTGGAGCCATCCTACAGAAAATAAAAAGGGATGTACCCTTTGCCCAACCCAATAGATAAATGCTGGGACTGCTAAGAGAGAGAGATTATACACCAAAAGAACTACAGTACCTGGTTAATATAAACTAGCATGAATAAGGAGTTAACCCTGGGGGTGGTGAATCACTGAGACAGAATGTAAAGTTGGCTAAGGGGAGAATGTCCATATAGAAGCACTCTGCTGTAACACAGGATTTAATATCCTGGCTTTGACCCTGAGTGATTGCTTTAGAATGTTGCTGAGATGGCTTTTGAATGATTATACAAAGTAGTAATTCTCATAAATGAAATAGAGATGCCAGAACTGCCACAAATAACTGAGGAGGAAACAATCAAAACACTCAGAACAATAGGTATGCTCAATTGGACTCATTAGCTGACAGTGTTCCTTTAAGAGGATCCAAAGTTGTTTCATTTTCCAAGGTGATAAGGAATGTGCTAGCAAGAGGGAAAACACAATGTTGAAAGGCTTCAAAACAGATCAAGTCATAGGAGATGCTATTACAATAGTGGGTTCCTTAGTAACAATGTGGGGGTGATAGGACTTTGTAATAGTAGAGGATGGGTGGTAACACTCCATTTTCATAATCAGGGTGAGCCTAATTACAGTAATGGGCAGCAAGGTTAGAATGAGAATTCAGATCAGATCAGATCAGTCGCTCAGTTGTGTCCAACTCTTTGCGACCCCATGAATTAAGGGGTCCTAAATTGAGGGATATTGTTCCTGTCTCTTTTTGTGCCCATCTTTGCATGAAATATTCCCTTGGAATCTCTAATTTTCTTCAAGTGATGTCTAGTCTTCTCCATTCTATTGTTTTCCTCTATTTCTTTGCATTGATCATGTGATGAAAGTTAAAGAGGAGAATGAAAAGCTGGCTTAAAATTCAACATTCAAAAAACTAAGATCATGGCATCTGGTCCCATCACTTCATGGCAAATAGATGGGGAAACAGTGGAAACAGTGACAGACTTTATTTGGGGGGGGCTCCAAAATCACTGCAGATGGTGACTGCAGCCATGAAATTAAAAGACGCTTGCTCCTTGGAAGAAAAGCTATGACCAACCTAGACAGCATATTAAAAATCAGAGACATTACTTTGCTGACAGAGGTCCATCTAGTCAAAGGTATGGTTTTTTCCAGTAGTCAAGTATGGATATGAGAGTTGGACCATAAACAAATCTGGGCACCAAAGTGTTGATGTTTTTGAACTGTGGTGTTGGAGTAGACTCTTGAGAGCCCTTTGGACTGCAAGGAGATCCAACTAGTTAATCCTAAAGGAAATAAATCCTGAATATTCACTGGAAGGACTGATGTTGAAGCTGAAGCTCCAATACTTTGGCCACCCCATGCCAAGAACTGACTCACTGGAAAAGACACTGATGCTGGGAAAGATTGAAGGCAGGATAAGGGGATGACAGAGGACAAGATGGTTGAATGGCATCACCGACTTGATGGACATGAGTTTGAGCAAGCTCCGGAAGATGATGATGGACAGGGAAACTTGACTTGTTGCAGTCCATGGGGTTGCAGAGTCAGGCATGACTGAGCAATTGAATTGAACTGAACTGAACTTGAGGGATATATGGATATAACACAGAGAATATGGTTTCCCTAGACACAGACAGGCTCAAAGCCAACATGTATACTGTTTAATGTGTGTAATCAAAAAGAGATCAAGAGGGGATGAATAGACAGTTGAGGTCAGCCTTCCTAGTGGTAAATCATGACTCCTTGAACACTTTCCACACATTAGCCAGTTTTTCAATCAGAACCATAGAGTATGTATGTCAGTGATCACATCCCGTGAAGAAAGATCATCCAACATCAAGCAAGTGTATATAGTTGTGATTCTCCCAGCCTTTCATGGGATCTAGTCATCTTTGTTAGGTAACCGGACTGGGGAAAGGAAAATCGTTTTGAGAGTTGTTGGATAGAGTCTTAGTTGATATTAAGACCTGGGGATTCAAATCAGTTTCATGACTTTTCCTATTAGAATAGAGGCACCATGTTTTGTTTTTTTCCCTCACAGATGGGTTTTAGCTGGATTTTAAATATATCCAGTCCCACAATTTTGTCTTTTAACTCTTGAGTCTAGTACAAATATATTTTTATGATTCAAGACATTTCTATTAAATTTTACCATTTTGTTTTGTACTTTAGTTCTGATATTTTTCTTCTACTTGTCTACATTATTCTTATTTTTCCTGATTTTTTAAAAGATCAAGTAGTTGTTTCTTCCTTATCCAATTTTTCCCCCTAAACTATTTTGGAAACAATAAATTCTGTATATTGTTTCATCAATTAGATTAAACATTTTAGTATAATATATTAAAATGTCTAATAATTTAACCTTCTTCCCAAAGGACTTAAAACATTGTAACTCATCTTTTTCTTCCAAATTGTACATTTTTCTCACTAGAATTTTAGTTCCTTTGTTTTAAAGCAAACTATCAACGTTCATTTGGATTTACTCACATATTTTAAGTTTTTTTTTCTTCCCCACTTCATTTCTATCTTATACATCCTTCTTAGAATTATAATCTTTTGTTTAGAAGTACACATTTATAAAATCTCTTAGAGAGGGTCTGTTGGTCATAAAGTTTCAGTTTTGTACAAAAATGTTGGTGCTTGTCTTAAACGTATATTTGCTAGGCACCCGATTCTGGGCATATGTGCATGCACACCTATGTGCACACATAGTTTTTTAATCCTTTATTTTTACCTATATTAATAATGTGATATGAATATTACATGTTTCCAAATAATCTCAAATATGATTTAGTGACTGTTTAATATTCTATTGTATGGGCAAAGTATAATTTATTTAAATTATCTCCAAATATTTATTATGTAGGTAGTTTCCAACTTTTTAATATAATAATTAAAACTGCAGCAAACATTCTTGGACATAAATCTTTGTCCTTGTTTCTGAAATTTCCTTTAGAGAATATTGCTAGAAGTAGAATTTCTGGGTCTGAATATCAACATTATAAATTTAATTTAATTTTATTCCTCCCCCATCACACATCTACCACTGCCTTTGGAATCACTATTTAAATAAAAAATTTTACTTACATCAGATAAAACCTGCATATGATTAAAAAAATCATAGTGTGGAAGGATTAAAAATGCAAAGGAACAGTCCCCTGTTTTATAGCTACCCTTTTTTGTCCACTTGAAGGGTTTTAAATTTTTTTAAGTTACAGTGCTGCTAGTTACATCAACATTTCAAAATAACTTGCATACTCTGTTTCAGCACTATTTAATTTATTTCCACTTTGTAATAAAGTGGACACTCTTACACTTTCCTCTCTCTGTTCTTTTCCTGATCATCTTTCACTTTCTGCTTGCTATAATTCTACATTTAAAATTTCAAGAAGAATAATCTATACATTCTGCTTTGTAACCATAGCCATAATATTCTAGAAGCTGATTCTCAGTGTTGACAACAATAAGATTTACATGATCAGGTCTGTGTAAATGTTGCTTGCTGTAGTATAAGTGGGGTGCTATGATTGATCTGTTTCCTCTTGGTTTTCTGCCTTTTTCACTGTCTATTTCTTCACTTTTGTTGTTTGTTGCTTTATCCTATGTCTATATATGGGAGAACCTCAGAATTTGTTGCTCTGTTCCATCCATTCTCTTCTTCATCTAACTTTTTCTACAGGCAATTCTATCCAAAACTGTAGATTTAATTCTGTCCAAATGATAATGAGGACTTCCCTGGTGGCTCAGTGGTAAAGAATACACTTGCTAATGAGGGAGAAGTGAGTTCAGTCCCTGGGTCTAGAAGATCTCCTGGAGAAGGAAATGGCTACCCAGTACCATATTCTTACCTGAGAAATCCCATGGACAGAGGAGCCTGGTGGGTTACATGTTGCAGACTGGGGAATGACTTAGCAATTGAACATACACACATACAAATGATAATGAATCCCAACTGTATCTCTTTAATAACCTCATCCTGAGCTCTCAGTTCAGTTCAGTCACTCAGTCATGTCTTACTCTTTGTGACCCTATGGCCTGCAGCACGCCAGGCCTCCCTGTCCAACATTAACTCTTGAAGTTTGCTTAAACTCATGTCTGTCGAGTTGGTGATGCCATCCAACCATCTCATCCTCTGTCATTCCCTTCTCCTCCCACCTTCAATCTTTCCCAGCACTGGGGTCTTTTCCAGTGGGTCAGTTCTTTGCATTAGGTGGCCAAAGTATTGGAGCTTCAGCTTCAGCTTCAGCTTCATCATCAGTCCTTCCAATGAATATTCAGGACTAATTTCCTTTAGGATGGACTGGTTTGATCTCCTTGCAGTCCAGGGACTCTCAAGAGTCTTCTCCAACACCATGGCTCAAAAGCATCAATTCTTCAGCACTCAGAATTTTTTTCCATTTCATTATTATATTTACAGAGAGAGAGAGAGAAAAAAAGGTAGACTGTTGATTTAGAGCATAGATTTCTCTTTGTATGGCATGGCATTTCATAACTTTGGCTAAGGGAGATTCTGAAGTAATTGAAAAATAACTTTCAATATATACTCAGCAGTTACATTTCTTCTCAGAGTTTTATTCCAATGACAGATAATTTCAGTGCAGTTTTTAGTATAACTGAAAATGCTGTAGCCATCTAAAACTACTAAATAACTATAATAGTGGTTAGAAAGTGTGAAACAATTTGACTTCCCTTGGACCTGGACTCCTTAAAAAGTATCACAGAAATTATAGCACTACAGAACACTAGGACATTCAAGTATCTTAGAGATAAATCTTACTAAGGGCTTCCAATTACACCTAGAATCAAATTCAAAACTTCTTACAACAGTCCACATGACCCTTCATGATCTAAATCCCACTTAACTTTTTGATTTCACCTCCTGCCATGGTTGTGTTATCATAAGTCACAATACTATTTTTTCCCCATTATCCCATTTGAGTCTCACACCACCCAAAACGATAGGGACTTTATGTATGAAAAACTAGCTGAAAGATGTTCAGTAGTTTACCAAAAGCTACACATTTTTAATTGAGGTACAACTAGGAATTCAACCCAGTTACTCCACAGTTTTAATTCATAACACTAGAGTATTCTTCATTTAATTTATTGAGGTATCCTAAGGTAGAAAGTGAATTATTAGTCTTACATAATCAAAGGCCCTTGAAGTCTACCTTTTAGAAAATCATTTTTGCATTAGTTTATTCTCTGAGCCTTTGTTTCCTATGCTCTGAAATGGAAATGAGTTTTTTGAAGAAAAATAAAGATTGCTTTCTAGATAGCTGGCTAATCAAAAATTAGACCCATCTTTATATTATGATGCAGTAAATTTATCCTGCTTAAGGCTCTTCTGAATAAACCTACAAACCAACTTTTTGGATATTGTCATGGAGGAGACCTGGGTTCTAGTCTCTGATGATCCAGTATCTCTGCTTCTCAGTCTATCCTTGGGCACTGGTTACATGTGACCATTTCTGCTGGTTTAGAGGACTCTTCACTTAGTGTTGTAGGGAGTTTACACTGCTTTTTCCCCCTAATCGACTGTCAGCTCTGTGAGAGTAGCAACTTCAAGACTAGATAAATCTCTGACATTTCAGACATAGAAAAGATCATAAAAGATGACAGGATTTTTTACCTTGATGCCTTCTGGAGTTATTTCTATTATACAGTGAGAAAATAAGATTACAATTTTAGATTAGACTCAGAGACATTTCAACATTTTTATATAATTCTGTTGGGTAAAAAAAAAAACATGGATTTAAAAAATTATGGAAGTTGAGTTTTTGTGATTTTTAACTAGAGTGTCATTAATTTCCCTCATTTTACATTTGGCATGTGATCCCCCACTGAACCATGCGATGTGCAAGAACTGCTGCTGTGTAATGTTGGTTAATGAAGAAAATCAGATTGATGAACTTAGATTTAAAACTAGTTTTTACTATTTACAACTTTAGGCCTCTAGTCAAGATATTTAATGTCTTTAACTCTGAGCTTTCTTATCTGTAAAGTGGAGATAGTAATAATTGATATGGTAGTTAGGAATAAAGCACCCAGCATGTAAAAGGTTTGTGGCACCCTAGTCCAGTAAATCTATCAGTGTCATATTTCAAAAAGCATATGTCCACTTCATGTTTCTATGTTACATTTTGGTAATTCTCACAATATTTTAAAAAATTATTTATTAAATTATTTATTATTATCTTTAATATTACTATTATATTGTTTGGGGGCATCTTTGATGTTACAATTGTATTGTCTGGGGACACCATGAGCTGTACCCTTGTAAGATGGAAAATTTAATTCATAAGTGTTGTATTGCTCTGACTGCTCCACTGAACAGCTAGCTTTTCCTCTGTCTCTTTCCCTCTTGCCAGGCCTCCCTATTCCCTGAGACAGCACAATATTGAAATTAGGTCAACTAATAACCCTACAAGGACCTCTAAGTGTTTAAGTGAAAGGAAGAGTCATACACAATCGCTGTAGCTGAACCTGAAAATGATTAAGCTTAGTGAGGAAGGCATGTAGAAAGCTGGGACAGGCTGAAAGCCAGGTCCCTTGCACCAAATGGTTAGCCAAGTTGTGAAAGGAAAAGCTCTTAAAGGAAATTAAAAGTGCTACTCCAGTGAATGATAAAGAAGTGAAAGTCTTATTGCCAACATTGAGAAAGTTTTAGCAGTCTAGATAGATCAAACCAGCCAGAACATTCCCTTCAGCCAAAGCCTAGTTCAAGACAAATTCCTTCAATTTTATGAAGGTTGAAAGTCCTGAGGAAGCTGCAGAGGAAAAGTTTGAAGCTAGAAGATGCGGGTTCATGAAGTTTAAGGAAAGAAGCCATCTCCATTGCATAAAAGTGCAAGGTGAAGCAGCACGTGCTGATGTCGAAGCTATAATAAGTTATCCAGAAGATCTAGCTGAGAAAAATTAGTGAAGGTAGCTTCATTAAACAGAAGATTTTCAATGTGGATAGGATGGTCTTATAGTGAAAGAAGGTGTCATCTAGGACTTTCACAGCTAGAGAGAAGTCAGTGTTTTGCTTCAAATATTTGACAGGCAGACTGACTCTCTTGTTAAGGAGTGAGGCAGCTGTTGACTTTCAGTTGAAGCCAATGCTCATTAACCATTCTGAAAATCCTAGGGCTCTTAAGAACTATGCTAAATCTACTCTGCCCTTGCTCTGTAAATGGAACAACAAAGCCTGGATGGCAGCACATCTGCTTACAACATGGTTCACTAAATATTTACAGCCCAGTGTTGAAATTTACTGCTCAGAAAAAGAGATTCCTTTAAAAATATTACTGCTTATTTACAATGTACCTGGTCACCCAAGAGTGCTTATGGGGATGTATAATGAGATTCATGTTATTTTCATACCTGCTAACACAACATTCATTCTGCAATCCATGGATCAAGGAGTAATGCTATATCTCGGCAAAGTAAAGTGAAAACTTTCTGAAAAGGATTCACCATCCTAAGCAAATTTCTGATTCAGAAGAATAAGTCAAAATATCAATATTAACAGGATTTTGGAAGAAGTTGATTCCAACCTTCATAGATGACTTTGAAGGGTTCAAGGCTTCAGTGGTGGGAGGTGTGGTGGAAATAGCAAGAGAACTAAAACTAGAAGTGTAGGCTGTGTGACTGAATTCCTGCAATCTCATCTCAGTTTTCTCAAACTGAAAAATGAGTTGTTTGTAGTCCAACCTTTAGCAACCACCACCTTGATCAGTCAGCAGCCATCAACATTGAGGCAAGACTGTCCACCACTCAAAAGATTACAACTCACTGGAAGCTCTAATAATTGTTAGCAGATTTTAGCAGTAAAGTATATTTTAATTAAGGTATATGCATTGTTTCAACAGAATGGTATTACATACTTAATATTAATAGACTACAGGTAGTATAAACATAACTTGTTTATACACTGGGATCCCTCAAATCCCTGTGCCTTGCTTTCTTGTGATTCTTACTTTATTGTAGTGGTCTGGGATTGAACCCACAATATCTCTGAAGTGTGCCTGTAGGCTCTTAATATATTTTATTTCCCTTTTCTTCTCTTTCTTCTGATTTCTATATTGACTTACTCCACCTGTACCTCCAATTTCTGTTTAGCTAGTATTAGGTCATAATAGAAGCTATTAATTGTCCATTTTCCATTCCTCCTTTTACTACTGGAACTCTCAGTGTTTTTCCTCGCATATACTCAAGTTAGAGTTGACCATTCTCAGCATTGCTTACAGCCATGTGTTGCATCTGACTTCTCTGGAATCAATGCATGAGGGTGTAACTGATGTGAAAAACTTCTGGGTCATGTCCTCAAAATACAGCCGCTACGCTTCCACTTCCTCTTTCCCCTTCCCACAGGCTAGAGTGCAGATGTGGTGACAGTGAGTCAGCTTTGAGCTATGGAGATGGAAAATGGCGGAGAAGCATCGTTAGAACCAGGCTTTCTGGATGACCATGTGAAGCAGAGCTTCTTTGTGCCCTGGACTGTTCATCAGTTTAGGTATTTTTGTGAGAAAAATATACTTGATTCTCTTAATTAAAACATTTTTTATTTTGCTATTTGCCAGAGCAGTCAAACTGATATCCTAATTTGTATTAGTATTAACCATAAAAATTTGCTGATATTGTAGGTTAAAAATGTAAGTAGATAACTACCCCAGGCCACTTTAGGATTGACTGGATTGATCTCCTTGCAGTCCAAGGGGCTCACAAGAGTCTTCTCCAGAACCACAATTTGAAAGCATCAGTCTCAGCATTCAGCCTACTTTATGGTCCAACTCTCACATCCATACATAACCACTGGAAAAGCCATAGATTTGACTTTACGGACCTTTGTCAGCAAAGTGATGTCTCTGCTTTTAAAACACTGTCTAGGTTTGTCTGACTAAAGTCTGTCTAGTCAAAGCTGTGGTTTTTCCAGTAGTTCTGTATGGATGTGAGAGTTGGACTGTGAAGAAAGCTGAACAATGAAGAATTGATGCTTTTGAACTGTGGTGTTGCAGAAGACTCTTGAGAGTCCTTCAGACTGCAAGGAGATCCAACCAGTCCATCCTAAAGGAAATCAGTCCTGAATATTCATTGGAAGGACTAATGCTGAAGCTGAAACTCCAATACTTTGGCCACCTTATGCAAAGAACTGACTCATTGGAAAAGACCCTGATGCTGGGTGGGGCGGGGTGCGGATTGAAGGCAAGAGGAAAAGGGGACAGCAGAGGATGTGATGGTTGGATAGCATCATAGACTCAATGGGCATGAGTTTGAACAAGCACCAGGAGTTTGTGATGGACAGGGAAGCCTGGTGTGCTACAGTTCATGGGGTCGCAAACAGTCGGATAGGACTGAGTGACTGAACTGAACTAGGTTTGTCTTAGTTTTCCTTCCAAGGAGCAAGTATCTTAATTTCATGGTTGCTGTCACCACACAGCCATGATTTTGGAGCCCCCAAAAATAAAATCTGTCACTCTTTCCACTTTTTCCCTATCTATTTGCCATGAGGTGATGGGACCAGATGCCATGATCTTCGTTTTTTGAATATTGAGTTTTAAGCCAGGTTTTTCACTCTCCTCTTTCACCCTCATCAAAAGGCTCTTTAGTTACTCTTCATTTCTGCAAATATAGTGGTATCATCTACATATTTGATTTTGTTGATATTTCCCCTTTCAATTTTGATTCCAGTTTGTGATTCATCCAACCTTTCTCATGGTTTACTCTGCATAGAAGTTAAAATGAAGAAGATGACAATATACCACCTTGTTTTACTCCTTTCACAATTTGGAACCAATCTGTTGTTCCATGTCCAGTTGTAACTGTTGCTTCCTGACCTGCATACATGTTTCTTTAGAGGCAGGTCAGGTGGTCTGGTATTCCCATCTCTTTAAGAATTTCTCACAGTTTGTTGTGATACACAGAGTCAAAGGCTTTGGTGTAGTCAATTGAGGAGAAGTAAATATTTTCCTGGAATTCCCTTGCTTTCTCTATGATCCACTGTATGTTGGCAATTTGATTTCTGGTTCCTCTGCTTTTTTAAAATCCAGCTTTTGCATCTGGAATTTCTCAGTTCACATATTGCTGAAGCCTAGTTTGAAGGATTTTGAGCACTGACTTGCGATCATGTGAAATAAGCACAATTGTATGGTTGAAGCACCAAGATTTTGGCCACCTGATGAGAAGCCCATTCATTGAAAAAGACCCTGATGTTGGAAAATATTGAAGGCAGGAGGAGAAGGGGATGACAGAGGATGAGATGGTTGAATGGATTCACTGGCTCAGTGGACATGAATATAAGCAAGCTTCGGGAGTTGGTGATGGACAGGGAAGCCTGGCATGCTGCAGTCTATGGGGTTGCAAAGAGTTGGACATGATTTACTGACCCAACCTTCCCCTTCCCTTCCCTTCTCAACAAACTATGGGTACCTGATGGGTCTAGCCAGAGTCTGAACTGGGACAGGCTATTGTAAATGCCAGGTAGTGGGGTGTCTGGACCTAGGGCAGCTGGGAGGAGTCAGAGTGCATAAGACACAACTTTTCTTTTCCTCAGTTGCAGCCACAAGGGAACAAGAATGGAAGGAGAGAGCTTTTAGATATCCTGTGTGCTGTGCTTTTCTGCAAAAGGGGAAGGCTCTCCAGCGTAGACTTTTCCTTTGGGTAGCATTCTGCCTGGGTGGACCAGCTGCTGAAGGAAAGCTCCCTGAAGTTGTCCTGGCTTTGGGGAGAGGGAAGAAGCCTTTAGTTCAGTTCTGCTGGCCCTGGCCTGCCTTCTACTCCTTTGGTCTGGATGCTAATATTTCTTGTACTTTAAAAAAAAAAAAAACTTTCCTGGGACCTCTTCCTTCCCTGCTGTTTTTGAGGCCCAAGAGGATCTGTGCTGTTTTCTGTTTTATGTGTTTATACATCATGTGTGCTGTGCTTAGTTTCTGTCGTGTCTGACTCTTTGTGACCCCATGGACTGTAGCACACCAGACTCCTCTGTCCAGGGGGATTCTCCAGGCAAGAACACTGGAATAGGTTGCCATGCTCTCCTCCAGGGGATCTTCCCAACCCAGCGATTGAACCCAGGTCTCCCACACTGCAGGCAGATTCTTTATCATCTGAGCCACCAGGGAAGCCCATGAATACTGGGGTGGGTTGCCTATCCCTTCTCCAGGGGATCTTCCCAACCCAAGGATCAAACCCTTGTCTCCTGCATTGAATGGCAGATTCTTTACCACTGAGCTACCTGGAAAGATAGATTTATACATTATATCGAATAATAAAGAGAAAAAAAATCAAAGCAATAACAACTAATTCAGGCCCCCAATACTATAGACACTGGGAGTTTAGGCAAAGTCAAAATTCTAAGAGGAATAATAAGTATACTAAGCCCCTACATATGAACCTTCAAGTTGCAAAGTTTCAAAGATAGGAACGTGCTCCTGTGTGCCGCTGTTGTACTGTACTATGGTACTTCTCAAGGTACAGTACTGTATGATTAAAAATGTTTTCTCTAGTTTTTGTTTGTTTTTATGTATAATTTGTGTGAAGAATCTTATAAAGCTATTGTAGGATAGAACTGTATGGGTGGTTATGTTAATTGTGTACCTAGTTTAACTTTGTTGGATTCATAAACAAATTGGACTTAATGAACAAATTTAACTTAAATCAACCCTGAATATTCATTGTAAGGACTGATGCTGAAACTGAAACTCCAATACTTTGGCCACCTGAAGTGAAGAACTGACTCACTGGAAAAGACCCTGATGCTGGGAACTGACTCACTGGAAAAGACCCTGATGCTGGGAAAAATTGAAAGCAGGAGGAGAAGGGGACGACAGAGGATGAGATGGTTGGATGGCATCACTGACTCAATGGACATGAGTCTGAGTAGGCTGTAGGAGTTGATGAAGGACAGGGAAGCTTGGCGTGCTATAGTCCATGGGGTCACAAGTTGGACACAACTGAGCAACTGAACTGAACTGGACTTAATGAACACATTCTCAGAATGGAACTCATTCGAATGTAGGGGATTTACTGTGCAACTAGTATAAGAGAAACTCTTTCATATAAATTGATAGAAGTTGCTATGTAAACTAGCATAAAGTATCATTCAGGATAGACAATAGGTTTATAGTCTTTGGAATATTAGAACATCCTGAGTCCCTGTCCTATATGCATGTCTATAAACATTATAAGTGTAAAATATTTTAATAATGATATAATTTTTTTCAGAAAAGCACAAAATCATAAGCATCAGGCCTCGGGCTGTTATTAAATTATTGGAAAAGAAGCCTTTCTATTTACATCAGATCAGATCAGTCACTCAGTCATGTCCGACTCTTTGTGACCCCATGAATTGCAGCATGCCAGGCCTCCCTGTCCATCACCAACTCCCGGAGTTCACTCAGACTCACGTCCATCGAGTCAGTGATGCCATCCAGCCATCTCATCCTCTGTCGCCCCCTTCTCCTCTTGCCCCCAATCCCTCCCATCATCAGAGTCTTTTCCAATGAGTCAACTTTTTGCATGAGGTGGCTAAAGTACTGGAGTTTCAGCTTTAGCATCATTCCTTCCAAAGAAATCCCAGGCCTGATCTCCTTCAGAATGGACAGGTTGGATCTCCTTGCAGTCCAAGGGACTCTCAAGAGTCTTCTCCAACACCACAGTTCAAAAGCATCAATTCTTCGGCACTCAGCCTTCTTCACAGTCCAACTCTCACATCCATACATGACCACAGGAAATACCATAGCCTTGACTAGATGAATCTTTGTTGGCAAAGGAATGTCTCTGCTTTTGAATATGCTATCTAGAATTACTAAATCAATACATGCACTATCAATGAAATGGTTCCTGAGGTCATCATTTGAAAAAAAGAGAAAAATTTGCTTTGCATGGGACAATTGGCAATGTCTGACGATATTTGTGGTGTCACAGTTTGGAACTATGTGTCACTGATATCTAGTGGGTAGAGGTCAGGGATGCTGTTAAGCATCCTACAAAGGACAACTCCCCATAATAAAGGGTTATTGACCTCAAAGTGTCAGTAGTGCCAAGGTTGAGAAACCTTGGAATAAAACCATCATAGAAATTGCAAGGAACAAGAGATGGAGGAGAGTCATAACAGGAGCTGCTCAAACCCCAGATCCAGCTCTTTTCAAATTCTGGATGTTTTACTTATGCAAACCAATAAGTATCATCACTCCCATCTTACTTCCCCACATAAGCCAGTGTAAATTTGGTTTCTGTTGATTGAAATCAAGAGTTTTCAAAAATTCACCCAGTTTTTTTAAACATAAACATTTATTGAAAGATATTTTCCTCATCTCTAACTTTGGTTGATCTTTGGTTGTCCTCAAGTAGAACATTTTGCTTGTTGGATGGTCAAGTGTGTTCCTCTGGAGAACATCTAATAAGTGGCTTTTTACTATAGTTTGTTGATGAGTTTTGCTTGATTTTCTTAAACATAAGTGTATTCACTGACTACTAACTGCTACTGGTGGGTAAGTCAAATGGGAATTCTATGAGAGAATGTTGCCTGAGAGGCTTAAAAAATATGATGGACGTCCCTGGCACAAGGAAACTGGGATCTGTAAAAATTGCTGGCTTTGAGGTGTGAGGAGAATGTTGTGGACTGAATTGTGTAACCCCTCAAAGACGTTGGAATCCTAACCCCCAATCCCTGGGAATGTAGCCTATTTTGGAAATAAGGTCTTTGCAGATGATCAGTGAAGATGAGTTCATTACGGTGGCTCTAATCCAATGTGACTATGTCCTTTTAGAAAAGGGCAATTTGGACACAGAGATAGATGCACACACAGGGAGAATGCCAAATGAAGATGAAGGCAGGGATGTAGTGATGCATGTATCAGTGAAAGAATGTCAAAGATTGTCAGCAAAACACCAGAAGTTAAGATAGAGGCATGAAACAGATTTTTCCTCACAGCCCTCAAAAGGAACCTACTCTCCTGACACCTTGATCATGAACTTGTGGCCTTCAGGACTGTGAGCCAACAAATTTCTGTTGTTTAAGCACCCAGTTTGTGGTACTTTGTTATGTAAGCCATAGCAAGCTAATACAGAGAAATCCTATTTTCTCATTGATATGAAGACACTAACATTTATCTCCTCTGAGAACAAAGGGTTCAGTTGAATACTGAATACTAAGTGCCCTTGAACCAGTTCTGGAGAATATTACATTTATAGTTCTAAGGAAGGTCTATTATGACTACACATTAGAAGTATTTTAAATTAATTCTTTGAATATTTAGATTTATTTATTAGGTTTCAGCACACTCAAAAGGTCATTGCATATCTTTCTTTTATTTCTTCATTTCTGTTATAATCATATGCTATACTTTACTGATTGGAAATTTTAACTATTAAATGAAAATCATTCAACAGGAAATTGTTCATTTAATTTAGATTATGTATTTGTGTTTGGAAATGTCATAAAATACACAGAAAGAAGGGCTTCCCTGGTGGTTCAGTGGTTGGGAGTATGCCTGCCAGTGCAGGAGACGTTGGTTTGATCCCTGTTCTAGGAGGATCCCATGTGCCATGGGGCAACTAGGCGCATGTACCACTACTACTGAGTCTGTGCTCTAGAGTCTGAGAGCTGCAGCTACTGAAGCCTGAGCACAGCAACTACTAAAGCCCACGCACCTAGTGCCCATGGTCTGCAACAAGAGGAGCCACCACAGTGAGAGGCCCACACACTGCAACTAGAGACAGGTCCCCATGTGACAAAACTAGAGAAAGCCTGAGCACAGTGAGGACCCAACACAGCCATAAATAAGTACACTTAAAAATACATACACAGAAGAAAAGGATCAGTTTGTTAGATTGGTAAATATCTTTTTATAGGTTAAAAAATCTAAAATCAGTCAGATAAAAATTATAGATAAAAACCCAGTTTAGGATTAGGGTTAGGGTTTAGGGTTAAGGTTAGGGTTAGGGTTTTCTTGCTTGGAAAGTGTTGAATCCTTCAAGAGTGAGTGGCTTTCAAGAGTGGCTTTGGTCAGTATGCCAATTATCTATTTATTGCTTCTCATCTTCACAGTCATCCTTCTTACTCTGAAACTAGCTCTGGGATAATGGGTGCTGCTGCTGCTGCTAAGTCACTTCAGTTGTGTCGACTCTGTGGGACCCCAATTCCTTAAACCAGATCTTCTTTACGGTGAGCATGATGCCACCTTCCTCCATAGAGGGCGCTACAGAGATATTGAAAGACGATGGGGCATCTCTCCCTGGATCCAGAGGCTGCATGGACAGTCAGCTGTGTGAATGTGAAGATATGTGATGGTACCCAGCTCTAGCCTTGAAGCGGTTCGTCTAAAATTGTAGCACTGAGGCTGCCTGGCGATAACCTTTCTGTGGCTCTTGCAACACGATACCATGCGCTCCAGACCACCTGCTCAGAGGGGCACCTTGACTCTCTGTGGTCATATGGATGCCTTCTGTGCCCTGGAAAGTTACTTCCTATTTGAGTAGTTACTGTGGACCAGATTTGGTTTAAGGAATACGAAAACTTTTCTTCCGTCCAGTGGACAATTACACTCCGACAAATTCTGAATCTTCTCCTTGGGAGGTACATCCATCTAAGTTTGACCTTCCTAGGGAATTTTCTATCAGTCCTAGAGTATCCTGTGGAGTTTCTTCTCATCTTATAGTATCTCTTTTATCATTGCTTAATGATTTTTATATTAAAATTCTCTATATCCTGTTATAGTTTTTATCTCATGTTTGGACCTGGTTTGAAGCAGTTGAAAAAAAAAATGGGGGAATGTTGTAGAGGTTTCAAGCATTATATTCTTTGGGGGAAGAGTTAATTTGAATAATCATTTTTAATTTCTTCCCAAATCAAGCTTCTGAGCCTTCCTTTTTAAACAATGAAAAAAAAATCTTGCTTTGAGAGAACCATGGCTAGCAGTTGTTAATAGCTTTATTTACTGTGACCACAGCAATCATCTCTTACTAATGATAATTAATTTGAAAGACTTAGAGGATTGATTTATTTAATGAACATACAGGTAATTGCAAATTTCTTTCCTAATGACATAAGGGAAATGAAGCCTGTTAACATTTAAAATAATTTGTAATGGACATGTACATCCTTTAGAAGAATAAAATAGTCTCATCAGTTCCCTTACATTTGAAATGAATATTTTAGTTGATCACTTTTTCTAATTACTAAAGCTTTATCTGCACATATGATATGAGTTAATTGGCATAGGATTTATTTGTTCACTTCAGCCTCCTTTAAAATATAGTCATGTGGGACTTCCCTGGTGGCCCAGTGGTTAAGACTCCACTGTCCCAATGCGTGGTGCCCAGATTTGTTCCCGGGCGGGAGAACTAAATCCCACATGCCGCAACTATGAGTTCACATGTTGCCACCAAAGATTCTGCGTGCCACGACTTGGACCTGGTGCAGCTAGTTAAATAAATAAATACAGTCATGTAAAAGCTGGATTTAAATTAAACGAGCTGCTACTGTGTACCATGTGATTGTCTACTATATTTGAGGCTTGCATCAGTATCTGTTGCTGTAATAATGCTGAATTACATGCACTCCCAAAGCAGTAGTTTTAAACAATAATCAAATATTTAGATCCTAGGTCTATTGGTACTTTTGGCTGGAATCAGCATGGTGTGGTATTGACTGACCTTGGTCATCCATCTGGGAGTTGACTAGTTATTGGATGACTTAGGATCGATTGACCTAAGGTTACTCAGCTTTGTTCCATTTGTTTTTATTCTTCTAAAAGGTACTGAGCATGTTCTTAGGACAATGGCAAATAACAGGAGTGAGAGTAAGTAGAAAGATGCGTGTTTTTCAAGTTTCTGTTTGTGTTACACGTACTAATAAACTTTATGTCAAAGCAAGTGACACGGTGTACTTTTCACTTGCTAGGGCTTCCATCACAAAATACCACTGACTCAGTGCCTAAAAAATCAGAAATGAATTTTCTCCAGTTCTGGAGACCAGAAGCCCAAGGTCAAGGTGTTGGCGGTTTTGACTTCTCCTGTAGTCTCTCTCATTAGCTTGCAGACAGCTGTGCTCTTGGCATATCCTTGCATGGCCTTTCCTCTCTGCACTTGCATCTCTAGTGTCTGTGTGTCTGAATTTCTTCTCATAAAGATACCAGTTGCATAAGATAAGGCCCATTGTAACAGCCTCATTTAATTAGTGTGTGTGCTCAGTTGCTTCAGTCATGTCAGACTCTTTGTGGACCGCAGTCCACCAGGTTCCTCTGTCCAGGGATTTTACAGGCAAGAATACTGGACTGTACTGCCATTTCCTCCTCCAGGGGATCTTCATTTAACTTAATTACCTTTAAAGAGGGCCCTATCTCCAAATACAGTCACATTCTGAGATACTGGAGTTTTAACATATGAGTGTTTTCAGAAAGGGCATAATTCTATTTGTACATCATGAACCAGCCAGGGTCAGCACAGGAAGCCATGATATAAAAATATGCAAAGAACTGGGGCTATTATTCCCCCCCCCCCCATCTACCATAACACTAACAAAAGCCCCTCAGTGACATGGTTATTACTTTTGGCATTTTAGAGATGAGGGAAAATAAAGCTCAACTGGATGTGAGTCCCCACATATTTGTTTCTTTCATATAGAAATACATTGATTAACTGAAAGGAAAGGCAAGAGAACTCTTCTTTTTTAAAATTTTCAATCCCTTTATAAGAGTAGTCTTTTTACCTTTTATTTTCTCTTATTTGAATGAGGCAACCTAGTATAGTGATCATGTTGCCTGGCAATAACCTGCCTGAATTCAAATCTCACCTTCAACACTTACTGGCTATTGTACCTTGGGCGAATTTCTTAAATTTCTTTGTGTCTTATCTTCCTGAAGCATGAGAATAATAGTACTACCTACATAGTGTTATTAGAAGATTAATCTCTTTATATAAAAAGCTGAGAATACTGCCTGGTGGGGTAATAAATGCTATAAATTCTTTACTATAAAGATAACAACAACAGCAATCATTATAACCTTTTCTTATTTAAGATGTAAGGTCTATAAAACATAACTTTTTTTTGAACAGGGTTATATTAACTGATGGTCAGAAAGATAAGTAAGCTAAACAGTTCAGTTAACAGCATATCACTTACTAACTGGTGCTCTGTTGCACTATACCAAATATTCCACTAAGAAACTCTCCAGTATTGATTAATTTATATTTTTTGCAAAGTTGTAATATTTCAATCTCAATTTTCTATAAATTCATGAGGGGACAGGCCTATGTTGTCAATCAACTACTTGAAATATTTCCATAGCTTCAAACCGATTTGTCAAATTTTAACTGATTTGTCAGGGAAAGGGATAGTCTACCCACTCCAGTGTTGGACAGGGAAGCCTGGCATGCTGCAGTCCATGGGGTCGCAAAGAGTCAGACACAACCGAGTGACTGAACTGAACTGAACTCATTTATCAACAGGTTTTTCTCCTTTCCAAATCATTTAACATACTGAGGTCAGATTCAGATTCTGAAAAAAATCAGTTTCATTTTATTACTCATCTACTCAAGCCTTCAGTGGTTCTCTAGGGCCAAAAGGGAAATATTCCAATTCCTTATTCTGGCATACAAAACAGTCCACAGAACCACTGCCTCATTTCCCACAATTCCCTGTCGTGATCTGCACTTTCCACCACCATTATTCTGCTCACACTTATCTCCCATATGCATTCCTTTTTTTTGTTCACTTTTTTCATGTAAGAATCCTTTCCCTTATGCTAGCATCAGGATTTGGCACCTATGAGTATTTTAATTCATTAGTTTTCCACATTATGTATGGATTTTCTGTTAGGGAAGATAAAAATTTGCTTTCTAATATTGTATTGTTACAATTATTGGTTATATTAGTCATCAGTTATTAAGTCTTTATACTATGCTTATATAAATGCAACTCTCAGTTGAGTGTCACAGTGCACTATGGTTATGTTCCCTTTCCCTGAAGCTAATAATAATTTTCTTCCTTATTTATTTGCATGAAAGTGAAAGTGAAAGTTGCCTGGTCATGTCTGACTCTTTGTGACCCTATGGACACGGAATTCTCCAGGCCAGAATACTGGAGTGGGTAGCCTTTCCTTTATCCAGGGGATCTTCCCAACTCAGGGATCGAACCCAGGTCTCCCACATTGGAAGCAGATTCTTTACCAGGTGAGCCACAAGGGAAGCCCAAGATTACTGGAATGCATAGCCTATCCCTTCTCCAGCAGATTTTCCCAACCTAGGAATCCAACTGGGGTCTCCTGCATTGCAGGCGGATTCTTTATCAACTGAGCTATTAGGGAAGCCCCATTCATTTGCATAGTTTTCTTAATGCCTATCACTAATTCTTCTCACACCTTTCAAGAGTTTCTTGGTATAATTTTTACCAAAATCAATCACTGTCAATCCTTGATTAGTTCCAGTTTATTTTTCCCTCTGAAACAAGCTCTCAGTTTTCTAGTCTAGTTACATTGTTTTCCTATGCTGGCAGAATAGTTTTTATCTTAGAGCCTCTCTTTGCTGTGTTCTTTTTTTTTTTTTTTTTTTATATGAGGCATATTAAGTACAAATAATTTCTAAATGTAGTTTTCTTAATTTTACAATAATTGGTGAATTGGTCCCAGATTTTTAACTTTGATCAGTAAATATTGACCACTTTAAGCCACTTTCTTTTTTAAAACTGAAGTACATTATTACATTATTTACAATGATGTATTTGTTTCAGGTGTACAGCACAGTGATTCAGTTCACAGTGTGTGTTCTTTTTCAGATTCTTTTCCCTTATAGGTTCCTACAAAATGTTAAATATTGTTCCCTGTGCTATACAGCAGTAGGTCCTTGTTGGTTATCTTTTTTATGTATGGCAGTGTGTATATGTTAATCCCAAGCACCTAATTTATTTTCCCTTTCCGCCTTCTCCTTTGGTAACCATAGATTTGTTTTCTATGATTGTGAGCCTATTTCTGTTTTTTTTGTAAATAAGTTCATTTGTAATTTTTTTTTTCAGATTCCACATATAAATGATATCATATGACATTTGTCTTTCTCTGGCTTGCTTCACTTAGTATGATAATTGCTAGGTGCATGTATGCTGCAAAATTAACCAGACATATAGATCAATGGAACAGGAGAGAAAGCCCAGAGATAAACCCACACACCTATCATCTCCTTATCTTTGACAAAGGAGGCAAGACAGTCTCTTCATTAAGCAGTGCTGGCAACAGTGAACAGCTACTTATGAAAGAATGAAATTGAACATTGTCTAATGCCATATACAAAAATAAAGTCTTTTTGTTGCATTCTTGAAATTCCCTTTTTTATCGCTTAGGTCAAGCCCTAGTCATGAAGATTTGGAGTAATTTACTTGTTTCTCTATGCTTCTTCAGCATGAAGGTTGGAGGTGAACAAAATTTTCTCTAACATTGAGGGTTCTGAGTCACTAAATTCTGGTAAAGGAAGATTTTACTGCAGCAAATTTTAGTGTTTTTAAAAATTTGTGAACATAATCTCCACTTAACAAAAGGATGTTAGCTGAAGCTAAGTCTTAAACATATCATCAAAAATGGCATTTATAATTTGAATTTTTCAGAGTTTTTAGATGAAATTAGAATTTCTGTTTTCTATATAACCCTTTGTCCTCACACTGCATAACTTTCCTCGAGGTGGAAGATGAGATAGATTCTGTATTTACTTTAATGACTAGTGGCTAAAAGAAGCAATCATAAAATCCAATGAACAAAAGAAAGATTATTGTGGGACAATTTCCTCTCCAGATCATTTAAACAGATTAATAAAAAGAATATTTACTACCTACAATTGTATCACCTTAGCCATGGATGGGATGACTTTAACTTTTTATGATAGTATAAAATTCATTTTTCACCTTTAAGTCCCCTTAAGTTGTCCCCATTGTACGATGAAATAGCTGAGGGGTGAAATGTGTTCAGAATTAGTATTTGTGCGTGTATGCATTGTATGAGGAAAGAGGAAATAACTGAGGTGCTTCTAAATGGTTTAAGTGCCTGACAGTATTTCTCACCTTGTCAGTTCTCAGCAGCAGGCCTCTGGGGCGATGTTAGTCTGGGAAAAAAGCATGGAAAACAAATGAGCTTCTGTTTTGGAATCAGTGTTATTTTATGTTTTGTGTAATGTTTCCAGAGATACTTTTATGAAGCGATCTTTAAACCAAAACTTTGGAGAAGCAATTTTTTGTTTTGCCTATCTTACGATCTACTGCAAATCTGCAGCATTTGAGTTTTTTCCTCTCCCTCTTTGTCTTCCACCCTCTACCCCTGCCTTCCATCCCTCCACATATTGCCTTTTCTTTGCACCTAACAGGTATTTGTTGAAGTTCTGCTATATAGTAGGTGATGTCCTATGTGTTGGGCTTCCATAGTGGCTCAGTGGTAAAGAATCCACCTGCCAAAGCAGGAGATGCGGGTTCGATCCCTGGGTCAAAAAGACTCCTCTGGAGAAGGAAATAGCTACCACTCCAATATTCTTGCCTGGGAAATACCATGGACAGAGGAGCCTGGTGGGCTACAGTCCACTGAGTCGCAAAATAGTTGAACATGTTCAGTTCAGTTCAGTCGCTCAGTCGTGTCCGACTCTTTGCGACCCCATGAATCACAGCATGCCAGGCCTCCCTGTCCATCACATGACTTAGTGACTAAAC
Source organism: Bos mutus (assembly GCF_027580195.1). Lineage (NCBI taxonomy): Eukaryota > Metazoa > Chordata > Mammalia > Artiodactyla > Bovidae > Bos > Bos mutus. The sequence goes on along the minus strand of NC_091631.1, from coordinate 71,221,491 downwards.
AATAACGACATTTTATGTGTAGGAATATAATGGAAAAGAACACAAAGTCTTTGACTCTAGGATGTTTGTATTCAGTTAGAGGTAGGGTGGAGGATTAGGGGGGTCAGGTTTGACAGAGTCCACCAATTTCCCTTAAAGCAAAAATACTAATTCCATCAACCGGTCACCTCAAAAATCTATTGTCCTGAAAGTATTCATCTGACAACTGAGAAAATCTTTGATGTTTGTTTTCTTAGATGACATTATAATATCCCATTTCACTTGTGGATACCAAGGGAAAATTCTGTGCCTTATGTTCTCTTGCTTTGTATGCTTTTGGATGGGCCATATCACACACAACATAATTATATAAGAGCTTATTATCATTCCTATAAACTAGCTTTTTTTTCCCTAGAGTTCCCTATTTTTTCCAGTTATCCTGATCACAAAGATTTGAAATTCCTGGCATTTCACTGGGATCATCCTTCATTCTCTATTTGCCTTTTAACATTCATTTCCATTCAGTCACTAAATTCTGACTTTTCTTCTTTCACTTGTCTGTACATCTCATCTCATCTCATGACATGTATCATATCTCTCTAGTAGCTCTTCAGCTGATACATCTCTGCATCCACTTGGCCTCTTCCTACCAACAAATGTTGGCACAAATCCTCGTCTAAATATTTAAATTATCCAATTTGATTAATGTTTAATCTTATGATCTTATCTTTCAGTTGTACTCCTTTAGTTTTGACTTCAAACAGTCCCAGATATTTCGTCTCTTTAATATTTGTCGACTCAAACATTGTCATGTGTTCACCTATTTTCCCCATAACCAAACTCAGGCCATGTGCCCAAAATCCACTCAATCTCCTAACTTCCTGACTCGCTGGCCTGCCTAAGGATTTCAACTTGACATCTGCTTTATTGGCTTAGGATTAACTACATATCAGTTGTAATCTTATCCTATGAAAGTACAAACTGCATGTCTTAAATGGTAGACATGCTCTTTGATCCTGTAGAGCATAGAGTATACACTCAAAAGGCTTGCCATTCTGGTTCATGAAGGAGTGATTTTGTGTGGCTTGATCCTTGAACGAATTGCAGAGTTGCAGAAATAAGTATGAGTGTTTCAGTGGCAGCTGCAGTTTGAATAGTCTCCTTCTAGGTATAGTGTAGAAGGCACTGATGGCTGTGACCTTATCTTTATGATGTGTCTGCTCCACAGAAACAAACCATTTACTCATAAACTTATTTCCTTACTCAATTTAGACTCAATGCCAAGCAGTATGGTAGACACTTGAGTTACAAGATCAGTTCAGTTCGGTTCAGTTCAGTCACTCAGTCGTGTCCGACTCTTTGAGACCGCATGAACCACAGCACGCCAGGCCTCCCTGTCCAACACCAACTCCCGGAGCCCACCTAAACTCATGCCCATTGAATCAGTGATGCCATCCAGCCATGTCATCCTCTGTCGTCCCCTTCTCCTCCTGCCCCTAATCCCTCCCAGCATCAGGGTCTTTTCAAATGAGTCAGCTCTTCGCATCAGATGGCCAAAGTATAGGAGTTTCAGCTTCAACATCAGTCCTTCCAATGAACACTCAGGACTGATCTTTAGGATGGACTGGTTGGATCTCCTTGCAGTCCAAGGGACTCTCAAGAGTCTTCTCCAACATCACAGTTCAAAAGCATAAATTCTTCAGCGCTCAGCTTTCTTCAGAGTCCAACTCTCACATCCATACATGACCACTGGAAAAACCATAGCCTTGACAAGACGGACCTTTGTTGACAAAGTAATGTCTCTGCTTTTTAATACTCTGTCTAGGCTGGTCATAACTCTTCTTCCAAGGAGTAAGCGTCCTTTAATACAAGTTACAAGATAAATAAGATCTAATCTCTTCTTCAAAGCGGCTTAAAATCTGAAAGAAGAGATATGTATTGAATGAATATATTAAACTATATACACAATTAAAATACATATTTTATAAGATTATTTTGAGGACTAATTGAATAGGTGTATTCAAAGGGCTTAAAATAGTGCCTGGCAATTAGAACACATTACATAAATATTTGTTTTAATTTTACAATGAACTTTAATTACGTTCAAGTGTTAGGGGGCCACAGAGTTTCCTCTGCATATAAATGTTGCTTGTCCATTCACAGACTCTTGTGAGACTTCAACTAGGACTCTACTGATTCCATGTTCACTCATTCAAAAAATACTTTTTTTAAGCATTTTTTATATTCTAAGACTGTGATAGACACAAGGGGAATAAAGAAAAATAATCCAAGTTCCTCATCTTCAATATTTTTATTTGTGTAATGTTTGAGTAATAGAAGCATTTCAGAAACTGGACTCAGTAAACTCCCTGAATTTTACTACAAATGATAAAAAAGCATTTAGATTTTGTTTGAAATTAAAAATGCAATTAAATTATTAGAGAATGACCTGGGCCTGTACACATTTGGTTAAGTATTCTGTATTGTCTATATTAACAGGCTTACAGCAGTATAAACCACATATAATTCAAATGTAATATAATGCAAAAGCTTCAAAAGAGCCAGATCATCACAGAAAACATATTTTTAATTATCACAGGTTTCATTATTAAGCATAGTTTCCTAAATCCTTAGAAAATAGGTGATCCATAAGTGGCTAATTTTAATTAAGTAGAATATCCTAACTTAATTTATAAAATATAGGCGAAAGAGTACAAAAAGGCTGATCCTAGTTTTATCACTTTCTATCCATGGACATTAAGTCATTTAACCTCTTCATTTATGAAATAATGTGAATAAATGTCATGCAGGGTTGATGACAGGATTCCAGAGATATTATATCCAAGAACTCACTAAATTGATGGGACATAGGAAATGTTAATCATATTTTCAATGGGAGTAGCTGTAAAAACACACATGTATATATGGCCAAACCATCCATATGTATGCATGAAAGTGAAAGTCGCTCAGTCATGTCCGACCCTTTGCGGCCCTATAGACAATACAGTCCATAGAATTCTCCACGCCAGAATACTGGAGTGGGTAGCCTTTCCCTTCTCCAGGGGATCTTCCTAACCCAGGGGTCGAACCCAGGTATCCAGCATTGCAGGCAGTTTCTTTACCTACTGAGCTATGAGGGAAATTCTCATATATATATATAAATGACTCTTTTTTATTCGTATTACTTGACCTGACTCTACAGAGGATTTGAGAGAATCATTTCCTTTGATATATGGCAAAATTTTTAACACATTTTCCTTAATGTGGGGAAACAATGTTTTAACACGTTTTCCTACCTGTAGGGGTTATGGCACTTTGTTGCTTATGGCAAATTACAGAGAAAACCATGTTCACATGTATGCTGGGGATACACAAATTCTTAATGGCAAGCATGCTTGGATACAGTGAGGTGTCCAGCATACAGAGAAGCTCTAGTGATTTCTAAATAACTCTATGGACTAAATTTTAATATGCTTTAGCTTCTTGGAGGTCAGTTATCTATGACAGCAATGACCGCAGGGTATTCCTTCATCTTTATTTTGTGGAAGTTTACTTAACAATCTTGCAACAGCAAATTGTCATATAACGTGCTTTAGGAGAGTGGTGTGATATCAATTTGTCAAGCATGATTTAAGAATAATAAAATCCATTTGCCCAAGATGTGGTGGGGATGGTGTGACAGAGGAGCTACAGGTTCCTTCTAATTTCACTTACTATTTGACTTACTAAACAAGGACATTTCCTCTGTGAATTATATTGAAGGCTGTCTTTTCCCTTAGTGGCTGGAGGACTCCCATCAAAATAATTTAATGATGAAAATGAAGCTGGTCTAATTGAATTCAGTATGAACTAAGAGTCATCACCTTAGGGTAGGTTTAGCCCTTAGCAGTTAATATTCTGCTCTGCAGTTCGGCTTTGTGGCAAAGCCAGGGATGTTGTCATTGCGGGCTTTAAGCTCAGGAAGATTTCTTGTTTTTTTAATATAGAGAATGGGAGGCAGAGCAAGCGCCCAAAATTGAGATAAATGTAGGCACTTACCTTGACCACTTAGGAGCTTTTAAAGACTGACACCTCATCAGCAAGTAAAAATTAACTCAGCAGGTCTCAATAAAGCTGATATCAAAAACTAAAAGTCAATTTTTGACTTTCCCTTAAAGGTTCCTGTTCTTTATTTAAAGAACTAAACCAAACTCTTGACCTATCCTTCTTAGGAAGCAATTTTAATGAGTATCAGTAGGTTTCCCAAGCCTCTGACGTGGAATTTACTTCAAATTGATTTTTAAAAATTGGGCTGGAAGCTCTAAGGACAGAATTCCCTAAGTCACCCTGCTCTGAAATACTGTGTTCACCTCACCATTGTCTGATCCTGTTTCATTTAACCAATGATATTTTAAGGGCTAAGATTCAGTCTTCCATTTCATTTCACTGGGTCTCTGAAAGACAATCTAATGTTAAAATTGGCCCATTATCTAGGCTGATCTAATTTGTGCCTTAAAATGACTTTGGAAATAAGTTTTGATTAAAAAGTTACACCAGTGATGCATTTTCAGTATCACAAAGCAAAACCTATTTGAAGAAGTTATTTCTGCATGCCAGATTGAGCAGAAGCCTTAATTCCCCTTGGTAACTGTGTAGGCGAAAAGAAATTAGGGAGCCTGGTGAATAAACAAGAAGCCATAAAAAATCACAGACATCTTTGCTATCTGTCTTGTTTTTCCATCAAATGGATTGTGCAGTCAAAAATTACAACCACAATCGAATGTAAAGTATTTTAAGAATGAATACACACATCTTATTTTTTCTCCAAAATAACTATTAAAACCAAGAAACATATGCTTCAGTGAATGCTTTTAGTTGAATCATAAACTACATTTCCAACTGTCTTTTTGAAACCAGTTGAGACAGCTACATAAGAGGATGTTAAAGCAAATCAACCTCTCACAGAGCCCATCTGTGACTTCCCAGTGAGTCTCCAAGTACTGGCTTTCTCCAAAATTACTGTAAGCTGTACAGTTGCTGTCTTATTAAGGGATATCCTGTTCCACCTTTCCAGTGTGTCCATCCTCGAAAACTTTAGGAGAAAATTAAGACCCTCTTTTAACTAGGTGTATAGGACATAGTTCATCATGGAGAAGCTGATGAAGATACTGAATTTTGCAAAGACTTACTCTCTCCCATGACTGGATGTTTGCTATTTGCAGTGTTTGATATGTCATATTAGGAGGCCTAGGGAGATAAGGCCCCTCCAGCTGCCAAAAAAAAAAAAAAAAACACATGGAAATATTAAAACTAAAAAGGGGAGGGAGCTGGTGTTGGATGCTCGATGGTATTGGAGAGGAAGTAAGAAGGAGCCTCTGCAGTGTGCCAAAGTCTAGTATCTATAGTTAAAGCTGGATCTGGAGGCAGATGTGCCACGTATCAATTCAGTACAGCAGAGCTGAGGTCAAGAATTTGAGTTCCATAAAGGACTGGCTATGGAATTCACATTGGGGAACACAGCATTCCCAAGCTGATGGTGGGGAAAAGAGATGGAACAGTGGCCTTCCTGTTTTCACATTTCTGTGTCCAAGAGCAAGGAACAGAATTTGGCAGAGAGAACCAGAAACAAGTCTCCAAAACAAACACTTCTGCAGAAGCTTCAGGAACTATAGTTGGTGGTTTCTCATCTATTGGGGTGGAAGAGTGAAAAGGCAGCAAAGGAAAGAAGGACACGAGCTCCAGAACCCTACCTTTCTCCCATCGCATTGACATCTCTCAAAGTATCCAGAGTAGGCAAATATTCACAGTGGAATTAGTCACAATAGCCAAAATAAGAAACATCCCAAATGCCCATCACTTGTAGATAAAATACAGCATACTCATATAACAAAGTGTTGCTGCTGCTGCTGCTGCTAAGTTGCTTCAGTCGTGTCCAACTCTGTGTGACCCCATAGACGGCAGCTCACCAGGCTCCTCCATCCCTGGGATTCTCCAGGCAAGAACACTGGAGTGGGTTGCCATTTCCTTTTCCAATGCGTGAAAGTGAAAAGTGAAAGTGAAGTCACCCAGTTGTGTCCAACTCTTAGCGACCCCATGGACTGTAGCCCACCAGGCTCCTCCATCCATGGGATTCTCCAGGTAAGAGTACTGAAGTGGGGTACCATTGCTTTCTCCAACGAAGTGTTAATTGACCTTAAAAACTAATAAAGTACTAATACCCAATATAACATGAATAGTGAAAACATCATGCTAAGTGGAAAAAAAAAAAAAAAAAAAAACAGTCACAAAAGGACAAATATTGTGCAATTCTATTTATGTAAAATACCCAGAGTAGCCAAATCTGTAGAAGCAAAAACAGAAAAGGAATTTGAATTCCAGAAGAAAGTCAAGACTGAAATCAGCTGGAGAGTAGGAAAGCATTTATTCACTCTAAATTCATTCACTGTTATGATGAGGCATCTCCTGAGGAGTTATAGTTCTGCTTTTACAAGACTAGTAGATTTCCTGCTGTATTGGATATCTAGTGTCCTTACAAAATTTTAGATGACAGATCACTTTCTTGAAAGTTCAGGAAAGGCAATTAACTTAGCATAGAAACTAGTAAAAAAATAACAAAATTTTAGTTTTAGTGCAAATATCTATGCTAATTTATATGTGTGTTTTTGCGTGTGCTAAGTTACTCAGTCATGTCCAACTCTTTTCGACCCCATGGACTATAGCCTGCTTGGCTCCTCTGCTCATGGGGTTGTCCAGGTAAGAATACTGGAGTGAGTTGCTATTCCCTTCTCCAGGGGATCTTCCCAACCCAGAGATTGAACCCAGGTCTCCTTCATTGCAGGCAGATTCTTTACCATCTGAGCCACCAGGGAAACCCTAATTCATATATAGGAATCAAGTATTCCTTACAGTTTAAGAAACTATGAGAAATTGTTAAAAGGTGGACCCTCCTTGAAAGCTAACTTCTTGTAGGTAAAGGACAGATAAAAAGCCATACCTGTGACCTGTGACTCCCTTAATTTTTCCTGCTTCTCTTCAAACCCTGGCTCTGCTCCACATTCAAATGTCCAAGCTTAATCCACAACCCTATTCTTGGCAAACAGCAGACCCCTTGTTCTTCCCATGATCAGAGATGCACAAACCAGTACTGTGGTCTGTACTTGGGAAAATGGGGCTGGGGAAGGGACTTTCAGGCCCTTAAAGTGGACTTGAGGGCATTTTGGCAAGACTAGGATTAGGAATACCTATGGCAACCCACTCCAGTGTTCTTGCCTGGAGAATCTCATGGACAAAGGAGCCTGGCAGAATACAGTCCATGGGGTCACAAAGAATTGGACATGATTGAAGTGACTTCACACAGCATGCATAAAATATAGTTGGTGATGGACAGGGAAGCCTGGCATGCTGCAGTCTATGGGTTGCAAAGAGTCAGATATGACTGAGTGACTGAACTGAACTGAGAGTATAGTTTAGAATGGAAAGATGGAAAGGGGCTGGAGACTGGGAGTGTGAGGGGGCAGGGAAAGGCTAGGGGGTGAGCTCTAGGTGGGCATGCTCACTTGGCCTTATAGACCTCTTGTCTCACAGAGAGGGGGACAGCTGGACAAGGACCAAAGTGGGGAACTTTATTGAAGCCTGGAATCTAGACTACGGGCTGCAATTGCCTGGGTCTGGGGGTGAAATTGCCTCATGAATTTCTCACTGCTAACAGATAACTTGGCAAAGGAAATCTTTCACCATCTGGCCTCCTCGCCCATATTACTTTCTCTTAATGTCTGTCTCATTTCAATCTCCAGTGATTTTTAAAAAATTCTTGTTTTTCCACCTAAACATATGACCTGTTATTCTTTATATTATTTCCTGTGCTGTCTCCTCTGTGGGAAAAACCTCTTTGGGAAAAATCTGTTTTGTGCTCCTAACAATTCCCATCCCTTTATTTAATACCTATGAAAGCTAAAGTGCTATAATGACAATAGTAGATAGCAATTGGGCAACAATTAAGATTCAGGCCAATCGATTTCCAATTAGTTATCCTTCAGTTCTTCAGTGTTGTCCAGGTTCAACTGTATTTGTACCCTATCTGATTTAATACGCTGATTTGAGTACTGTTTGACAAAGCTTGAAACCACATGCCCAGTTTATTCATTCTCATTTTATTAATATTAATGGTGAGGTCAATGACAGGCACTGTCCTGAGCCTTGAAGATATGAGGTAAATAAGAACTTAGCCTAAAGAAACTCATAGTTTGGTGGGGGGCATACTCACACAGTGGTGGGAAGGATGGTGCTAACTCAGTTTGGAAGACACACAGAGAGGCAGATTTCCATGAAAATATGACAACAGACCTGGGTCTTAAAGGATGCTTATGTTTTTGGCACAAAAGAAAATGGGCAAGGTGAAGTAGCTGACAGGGCAGAGGTTTAAATCCCTGCTGTGAGCAATTGGCTTAGCTTATCTGAGTCTCGGTTTCATCACCTGTTAAATGACAATAATAATACTGGACAGGGATCCCATGAGGATTAAATGGGATAAAGCATGTGAAATCCTCTTCTTGTAGATGGCTTTCCTTTGCAGAGAAAAGCATTCTCTGATCAGAAGGCATTATGAATTAAACTGTCACATAGAGGTCGGGCCCCAGGCTATCAGTCACTCTTCTCCTTCTCCCAAATTCTGGTCCATAAAAGAAATGGGAAATAGACATGGAAGTCAGGAACAAATGAAAATATCAATTTTATTCCTGGTAAACTGAGTTAGAACCACTCAGTTGCAGAACAGAGGGAAAACTGAAAATTTCTTCTCAGAGCTCAGGCTGAAGGCATTTCAGAAAGTAGCATATTTAAATTTTAATGGCAATCAACCAAACATAATATGTTGAAATTCAACAGTCAGGCCAGGCCAAGAAATGTGTTTGCCATTTTGAAATGAATTGGCTACTTGGGAGTTATGGTAGCTTGTAGTACTGTAGACAAATATTTTGTTTCCTGTCCTTGCTGTGTCCATCCTTGAGGGAATTTTATATATCCTATTCTTCTAACCTTAGGAGTGAGCCCAAGAGTGGTGTGGACAATGATGTTGTGATGGATGTGGCATGTGTTATTTGCTAAGAGAAGCTTTAAAAAGCCTATTTGTGATTTTCCACATCTTTCTTCCCTCTGCCATCAACATAAGCATTGTTTCAGACAGAGGCTGCTCCACAAGCTTGTGTTCTGAAGTGAAGATGATGAAGAGCAAAGCAGTGGCTGATGCCTGACAGACATGTAACCTGACCAGAAATAAAGCTGTGCTATAAGCCCCTAAGATTCCTGGATTATTTATTACTGCAGCAAAACCTAGCCCAGCCTAATGGATCAGTAGCTGTGAAATCACATCATGAAGACATTAATATTTAACCCAACAGGTCAAGTTTCTCTGTTACATCTATTCTTATCTACATTTTGGGGACTTGCAGGGAGGTCTGTATAAAGTTGTTTAGCTCCTGTTTGGCTTGTTTTTGAGATTTTGCACATCAGTGATTTTGCATGGTTACTTCCCACCCATCAAAACAACCAGCCCTGATGAGAAAGAACATTTAATTTGTCTCTATTTCATCTAATTATTTTGCAAAATTTTAAATACTATTATGTATTTGAATTTTATACCTTAATATGCAACATATAAATTTGTGATATTTATCCCATAGATTGATCTTTGCGTGCATGTTCAGTTGTTCTTGACTTTGTGACTCCATGGACTGTAGCCTGCCAGGTTCCTCTGTCTATGGGATTTTTCAGGCAAGAATACTAGAGTGGGTTGTCATTTCCTTCTCTAGGGGATCTCCCCGACCAGGGATTGAACCCACATTTTCTGCACTGGCAGGCAGATTCTTACCACTGTGTCACCTAGGAAGCTTGTAGATTAGTCTTTACCTGTGACCTATCACCAACCAAAGGATCGCATCTACTATGTGCTGTATCCCTGCATAAGTTACACCAAAATAACTGCCCAAATGAAAAATGTAGTCAAATGACCAATTTAGCATCCTGTAAATTTTAGGAAAAAAGTTCTGATTTTGCATTTTGAATATAATTGCCCTACTAATAGTATATTTGCCCTACTAATAGCCCTATTAACAGTACAACTGTTTAATGCTGCTGCTGCTAAGTCGCTTCAGTTGTGTCCAACTCTGTGTGACCCCATAGATGGCAGCCCATTAGGCTCCTCTGTCCCTGGGATTTTCCAGGCAAGAATACTGGAGTGGGTTGCCATTTCCTTCTCCAAAAACTGTTTAATATGTTTGTGCAATTAATAAACAATTATCATAAAGAACAACTTTTAAAACCAGATTAGATTAGAGAGTGGAGACAGGATTAGCCTTAACTTCAAACAGAAAAGAAGCAAATTTTTTTATACTTATTTATTTTATAATATTGCCAGCCACAGAGGCTATCAGTTGTTACATAAGTCCATTCCCAAACCAGTAACAGCAATTGTGTATCAACTGTTTAAGATAATGTAAATAAATTCCAAAGAAACAGGAAAAGTAGATATAATTTTGATGAAATTAAATTTGAGATATGATCACTTACATGAAAAGAATGTGATCATTTGTAAATGGCATAAAGATTATAAACTATATACAGCAGGTTGCTGGCAGAATTTAGAATTAATGACAGGAAGGCTTAAACGGGAAAAGGATTAATACGGTATTATAAAATAAATGAAAAAAGATCAAGCTGGCCTCTGTATTGTCACTATATTCAAATTATAGTTGAAGAACTGCATTTCTATAATTAGGGAATATCCCAATGGAAATTAGAAGACTTAGTACAATGTAAATGTTTTTTAATGACTATTGAGTTCTTGCAAGTGATATTCTCATTAATGATGCTAACTGTGTAGGCTAACACTTCTTGTCACATTCAACAAGATCAAAGTTCTGCAAGGATTGTTTCATTTGAATTTCAGTCTGTGAGGAATAAAAAGGCAAAACAATTAAGGTTCACACACCCTAACGTAGGCATAAGTGCAGCTAGCTCCTATACATATAAATCAGTCTTAAAGAAGAACTTTCTTTTACCTTGTGAAGTCTGCATGATTCGGAGCAGATGCTCGACAGAACTTTCCCTGATGATGGAAACATTCTCTGTCTGCTCTTTCCTTCAAAGTAGCCATGTGTGGCTATGTGTGGCTATTGAGCAAAGCAATTGAAATAGACCTAGTGCAGCTGAGCAAATGATTTGAAATTTTATTGAATTTTAATTGACTATAATTCAGCTTTAAATAACCAGATGTGGTTCCAGTCTACTCTATTGGTCAGTGTAATCTAGAGCTATCTCATTTAAAAGCTTTGAGAAAGTCATTCAGTCATGTCTAACTCTTTGTGACTCCATGGACTATACAGTCCATGGAATTCTCCAGGCCAGAATACTGGAGTGGGTAGCCTTTTCCTTCTCCAGGGGATTTTCCCAACCCAGGAATCAAACTGGGGTCTCCTGCATTGCAGGCAGATTCTTTACCAACTGAGCTATCAGGGGAGAGCTTTAAAAGCTGTAGATTAAGCTTATTGCCAGCACATTCTCTGTCATCTTTCTGAGTTATTTCTGCCAAAAAGAAAAATTTAAGAGAACCAGACCTTATTCATCTAAGAGAAAGATACTACCAGCCATGTTTTCAAGTATATCCCATGTTCCAAATGTAGTTAACGAATTTCCATAGATTTTGACATTTAATTATTTTTATACCTTATTCTGGTTTTGTTAGGTAAAATGATTTTTATCTATCCAGACATCCCCATCTCAGGTTTCAGGATTCTGGGCCTTCCTTATAAAAGCTCTTGCTTCAGCTTGGGAGACTCACCAGGGCTGAGAACTCAGCCTTTCTGACGCTCTGCCTCTCTTCCAACTATGTCCAGTGACTGATTTTCTCTGTCTGTCTTCTGGCTGCAGGAGATGAGCATCGCTTTAAATACTACCCTTTGACTCTTGCATTTTGTTTAAAATTGTTGATTAATAGGTCTGAACCTGGCCGTTTTCTCTCTTCAGTAGATCAGTGGCATTTGAGAACAGCCACCAAATTTCACAGGCATTAGAGTTGCTGTTTCTCCCTGTTTTCTCAAACTCATGACGTTGCACAATCTAACACATCCCTTTTTCCTGTGTCCCTTCTGGGTCCAGAAGAGATGAAGTTTTTAGCAGTTGTACCTTAGATCAGGCCATGAACTATAAACAGAATACCCAGCACCATTGATAGGCCCTTCTTGTCATCCAGCCAGTGAGTGAATAATTTCAGAATCCCTGGTCACAGTCTCTGCTTCTTAGAGACTCCACTTCTAATACCAGCTATGTTGGGTCAAAGTACTAGGAGACGTTAAGAGACACGGGTTCGATTCCTCTATCCAGAAGATCCCCTGGAAGAGGAAATGACAACCCACTCTCTCTCCAGTATTCTTGCCTGGGAAATCCCATGGACAGAGGAGCCTAGAGGGCTATAGTGTAGATGGTTGCAAAGAGTTGGACACGACTAAAGTGACTTAGCACACATGCACACTGACGTGGAACCTGAGATGGAGATCTTTTATCAAATGATTCATTAAAGGAGGAGGATTTGAGAGAGAGAAACAGAGCGAAAATTCAGTCTCATTTGGAGACTGGCTTCAGTCTTATCCTCCAGGGAACCTCTGGCATACACATGGTCCCACAGAGCCTATCCCACTTTGAATTCAGAGGGCTGGGCCCTTTGTATTGCCTTGTTTCCCTTTGTGTGTGTGCAATCAATCAATCAACCAGGTGTGCAGTGTTGCAGGGGGAGGTGTTCCTTCTTTGGTGAAGATACCAGTTGTGAGTTATTCTCAGTCAACATTCATAGCAGATAAGGTTGGGATTGGGGTATGTGTGTATACACCAAATAGTAAAATTGTTCAGGGAAAGATTCTAACAGTATCCACTACAGTAGGACAGCACAAGGTTGTCTCCTTCCTTAGTAGGTTATTCAGCAAGATAAGTTGAAGACTTAGCCAGAGGCTGTGAGCTAAATGCTACCTGCACAGCAGGATTCTTTACATCTCATCACATGGCTATGTTTCTTTTCAGTTATTCATTTCAGAGATGATTAGAGAGACTTGTTATATCATAGAACTAACCTGTGCTCTGGGAATAGAGCAATGATTAAGTTTCTAGATTGTGAACAATAGACTTGTAAGTGGGTGATTGTAGAGAAATGTGAGTAAGTACTATCAACATTATGTGAATCTGTGCAAGCAGAGAAGGGAGAGATGAGCAGTGGAGAATTAGAGTTCATGGAGACGTTGAAATGTGAGCTAGGACTCAAGGTAATGAGGAGCTTGTCAGACACATTACCCTAGTTATATAGCAATCATGTACCTCAATGCCTGTACCTAAACAATTTTTTTTTTCATTCTGGTAGGATTTAAGGTAATGCTTGGATTAAGATCTTACAAAGGCTATAGGATATGATCCACTATTCGATTCTAGTGACCTGTATTTGATCCTTTGATTCTATAATGCAGTGTGTTCCTTTGTTGACTTGAATATAGAGAAGATTATTCACGTTCTATTTGCTCAGCATCAGTATTTACAAGGTATCTCAAATGAACCATTTCACACAAGAAATTGATGGTATATAGGTGGGTGATGCCTCAGTTTCCCATCAAACGGAGGTTATTTAAACAATGAACAGTTATTTTCTCATTAATCTGATTCCATAGGCTCAGTGGAAAGGTAATAGTATTCCAGTGTGATAGACTGTCTCCTGACAGTCTCAGCTGGAAGTTTCTCATAGGACAGAGAAAAACTGGTATCAATCCATTAAAACATCCAGTGGTGAAACTGAATATAAAGCAGCTTCTACAGCAATAAGCTTTGCAAGCTCCCTCCACAATTAGTTATTTATCATACTCAAGGATATTTGCTTGTCATTTTTCCTACAGGGAAGCTCATTGGATATGTTCATTAAATGGCCAAAGTCAAATCCATCTTTTGAAAGCACTGTTGGAGTCAATTGAGGAGTATGTTAGGGCTTGATCTGAACAACTCTATCCATCAGATGCTGTTTTTGTAGAGCAAACAGATGAATGCAGATGGTGAAGACAAATTATTTATTTACTTCTTTCTGAAGTAACTGAAACTCTTTACCTCCTTTTTGTTTACTTTATTTTTTAAATGAGACTTCTCTCATACTGCTTCAGGGACACATTGTTATTCTTTCAATAATTGAATACCATGCTACTGCTACTGCTGCTGCTAAATCACTTCAGTCGTGTCTGACTCTGTGCGACCCCAAAGACGGCAGCCTACCAGGCTCCTCCATCCATGGGATTTTCCAGGCAAGAGTACTGGAGTGGGGTGCCATTGCCTTCTCCAAATTGAATACTATGGATATATACTAACCAACAAAGTAGTAAGGAATTTTCTTCTACGTTTATAAAAGGCTATACTTATGCTATATTGATTCTTTATAGTGTCAGCTAAAGCACCACTGATAGGAAAACTCCTTGGGAGTACAAGATACTTTTTTTACAGGGCATGAAATACTGTGCTATATTGTTTTTTTTTTTTAACAATTTTATAATTGAAGTTAGTTAATTTACAATGTTGCATTCATTTCAGGTGTATAGCAAAGTGATTATTATGTCTATACACGTCTATATATATTGTGTGTATATATATATATATATATATATATATATATATATATATACTGCATGTGTGCTAAGTCACTTCAGTCATGTCTGACTCTTTGTGACCCTATGGATAGTAGCCTGCAAGGCTCCAATGTCCATGGAATTCTTCAGGCAAGAATACAGAAATGAATTACCATGCCCTCCTCCAGGAGTCTTCCTGATCCAGGGATAGAACTAGCATCTCTTTTAAACTAATTTATTTATTTTAATTGGAGGCTAATTAATTACATTACAATATTGTGGTGGTTTTTGCCATACACTGATATGAATCAGCCATGGGTGTACATGTGTCCCCCATCCCGAAACCCTCTCCCCTCCCTCTCTATCCCATCCCTCTGGGTTGTCCCAGTGCACTGGCTTTGGGTGCCCCATTTCCTGCATCAAACTTGGACTGGTCATCTGTTTCACATATGGTAGTATACATGTTTCAATGCTATTCTCTCAAATCATACTACCCTCACCTTCTCCCACAGAGCCCAAAAGACTGTTCTATACATCTGCATCTCTTTCGCTGTCTTGCATATAGGGTCATCGTTACCATGTTTCTAAATTCCATATACATGCATTAATATACGCTATTAGTGTTTTTCTTTCTGACTTATTTCACTCTGTATAATGGGCTCCAGTTTCATTTACCTCATTAGAACTGATTCAGATGCATTCTTTTTAATAGCTCAGTAATATTCCATTGTGTATATGTACCACAGCTTTCTTATCCATTTGTCTGTCAATGGACATCTAGGTTGGTTTCATGTCTTGCTGCTGCTGCTGCTGCTGCGTCACGTCAGTCGTGTCCGACTGTGTGCGACCCCATAGACAGCAGCCCACCAGGCTCCTCCATCCCTGGGATTCTCCAGGCAAGAATACTGGAGTGGATTGCCATTTCCTTCTCCAATGCTTGAAAGTGAAAAGTGAAAGTGAAGTCGTTCAGTCATGTCTGACTCTTGGAGACTCTGTGCACTGTAGCCCTCCAGGCTCCTCCATCCATGGGATTCTCCAGGCAAGAGTACTGGAGTGGGTTGCCATTGCCTTCTCCCGCTTCCATGTCCTAGCTATTGTAAACAGTGCTGCGATGAACATTGGGGTACACGTGTCTCTTTCAATTCTGGTTTCCTCGGTGTGTATGCCCAGCAGTGGGATTGCTGGGTCATATGGTAATTTTCTTTCCAGTTTTTAAAGGAATCTCCACACTGTTCTCCATAGTGGCTGTACTAATTTGCATTCCCACCAACAGTGTAAGAAGGTTCTTTTTTCTCCATACCCTCTCCAGCATTTATTGTTGTAGACATTTTGATAGAAGCCATTCTGATTGGCATGAGATGGTACCACATTGTGATTTTGATTTGCATTTAATGAGTGGTGTTGAGCATTTTTTCCTGTGTTTGTAAGCCATCTGTATGTCTTCTTTGGAGAAATGTCTGTTTAGTTCTTTGGCCCATTTTTTGATTGGGTCACTTATTTTTCTGGAATTGAGCTGCAGGAGTTGCTTGCATATTTTTGAGATTAATTCTCTGTCAGTTGCTTCATTTGCTACTATTTTCTCCCATTTTGAAGGCTGTCTTTTCACCTTGCTTATAGTTTCCTTTGTTGTGCAAAAGCTTTTAAGTTTAATTAGGTCCCATTTGTTTATTTTTTCTTTTATTTCTATTACTCTTGGAGGTGGGTCATAGAGGATCCTGCTATGATTTATGTCAGAGAGTGTTTTGCCTATGTTTTCCTCTAGGAGTTTTATAGTTTCTGGTCTTACATTTCAATCTTTAATCCATTTTGAGTTTATTTTTGTGTATGGTGTTAGAAAGTGTACTAGTTTCATTTTTTTATAGGTAGTTGACCAGTTTCTCCAGCACCACTTGTTAAAGAGATTGTCTTTTCTCCATTGTATACTTTTGCCTCCTTTGTCAAAGATAAGGTGTCCATAGGTTTGTGGATTTATCTCTGAGCTTTCTATTTTGTTCCATTGATCTATATTTCTGTCTTTGTGCCAGTACCACACTGCCTTGACTGTAGCTTCATAGTATAGTCTGAAGTCAGGCAGGTTGATTCCTCCAGTTCCATTCTTCTTTCTCAAGATTGCTTTGGTTATTCGATGTTTTTTGTATTTCCTTACAAATTGTGAAATTATTTGTTCTAGTTCTGTGAAAAATAGCATTGGTAGCTTGATACAGATTGTGTTGAATCTGTAGATTGCTTTGGGTTGTATACTCATTTTCACTATATTGATTCTTCTGATCCATGAACATGGTGTGTTTCTCCATCTATTTGTGTCCTCTTTGATTTCTTTCATCAGTGTTTTATAGCTTTCTTTTCTTTTTTAAAAATATATTTTATTTAATTTTTTAACCTTACCATATTGTATTGGTTTTGCCATATATCAACATGAACACACCACAGGTATACACGTGATCCCCATCCTGAACCCTCTTCCCTCCTCCCTCC
Organism: Bos mutus; assembly: GCF_027580195.1. NCBI lineage: Eukaryota > Metazoa > Chordata > Mammalia > Artiodactyla > Bovidae > Bos > Bos mutus. The sequence goes on along the minus strand of NC_091631.1, from coordinate 71,204,422 downwards.
CCATACCATCCCTCTGGGTCGTCCCAGTGTACCAGCCCCAAGCATCCAGTATCGTGCATCGAACCTGGACTGGTGACTGGTTTCATATATGATATTATACATGTTTCAATGCCATTCTCCCAAATCATCCCACCTTGTCCCTCTCCCACAGAGTCCAAAAGACTGTTCTCTACATCAGTGTCTCTTTTGCTGTCTCATATACAGGGTTATTGTTACCATCTTTCTAAATTCCATATATATGCATTAGTATACTATACTGGTGTTAGTACACTGTACTGGTGTTAGTACAGTATAGTTTTCTATATAAAGGTCTTTTGTTTCTTTAGGTAAATTTATTCCTAAGTATTTTATTCTTTTCATTGCAATGGTGAATGGGATTGTTTCCTTAATTTCTCTTTTTGTTTTCTCATTGTTAGTGTATAGGAATGCAAAGAATTTCTGTGTGTCAATTTTATATCCTGCAATGTTACTATATTCATTGATTAGCTCTAGTAATTTCCTAGTGGTGTCTTTAGGGTTTCCTATGTAGAGGATCATGTCATCTGCAAACAGTGAGAGCTTTACTTCTTCTTTTCCAATCTGGATTCCTTTTATTCCTTTTTCTTCTATGATTGCTGTGGCTAAAACTTCCAAGCTATATTGAACAGTAGTAGTGAGAGTGGGCATCCTTGTCTTGTTCCTGATTTTAGGGGTAATGCTTACAATTTTTCACCATTGAGGATGTTTCCTGCATGTTTAACATATATGGTTTTTATTATGTTGAGGTATGTTCCTTCTATGCCTGCTTTCTGGAGAATTTTTATCATAAATGGGTGTGGAATTTTGTCAAAGGCTTTCTCTGCATCTATTGAGATAGTCATATGATTTTTTACTTTCAATTTGTTAATGTGGTGTATCACACTGATTTGTGAATATTGAAGAATCCTTGCATCCCTGGGATAAAGCCCACTTGGTCATGATGTATAATCTTTTTAATATGTTGTTGGATTCTGTTTGCTAGAATTTTGTTGAGGATTTTTGCATCCGTCTTCATCAGTGATATTGGCCTGCAGTGTGTGTGTGTGTGTGTGTGTGTGTGTGATCTTTGCCTGGTTTTGTGTTAGGGTGATTGTGGCCTCATAGAATGAGTTTGGCAGTTTATCTTCCTCTGCAATTTTCTGGAAGAGTTTGAGTAGGATAAGTATTAACTCCTCTCTACATTTTTGGTAGAATTCACCTTTTAAGCCATCTGGTTCTGGGCTTTTGTTTGTTGGAAGATTTTTGATTACAGTTTCAATTTCCATCCTTGTGATGGGTCTATTAAGATTCTCTATTTCTTCCTGGTTCAGTTTTGGAAAGTTATACTTTTCTAAGAAATTGTCCATTTCTTCTAAGTTGTCCATTTTATCGGTATATGCTGCTGCTGCTGCTAAGTCGCTTCAGGCATATAGTTGCTGATAATAGTCTCTTATGATCCTTTGTATTTCTGTGTTGTCTGTTGTGATTTCTCCATTTTCTTTGTGTGTGTGTGTTTTTTTTTTTGATTTCTCTATTTTCATTTCTAATTTTGTTGATTTAATTCTTCTCCCTCCTATTCTTAATGAGTCTGGCTAATGGCTTGTCTATTTTATTTATCTTCTCAAAGAACCAGCTTTTAGTTTTGTTCATCTTTGCTATAGTCTCCTTTGTTTCCTTTTCATTTATTTCTGCCTTTATTTTTATGATTTATTTCCTTCTACTAACCCTGGGGTTCTTCATTTCTTCTTTTCATAGTTGCTTTGGGTGTAAAGTTAGGTTACTTATTTCATTTTTCTTTTTTTTTCTTGAAGTAAGCTTGTATTGCTATGAACCTTCACCTTAGTACTGCTTTTACTGAATCCCATAGGTTTCGAGTTGTTGTGTTTTCATTTTAATTTATTTCTATGCATATTTTGATTTCCTTTTTGATTCTTCTATGATTTGTTGGTTATTCAGAAGTGTGATTTGTTGGTTATTCAGAAGTGTGTCATTTAACCTCCATATGTTTGTGTTTTTAACAGTTTATTTCCCCTGTAGTTGACATCTAATCTTACCACATTGTGATCAGAAAAGATGCTTGAAATGATTGCAATTTTTTTTTTTTTTTGAATTTACTAAGGCTAGATTTATGGCCCAGGATGTGATCTATTCTGGAAAATGTTCCGTGTGCACTTGAGGAAAAGGGGAAATTCATTGTTTTGGGGTGAAATGTCCTATAGATATCAGGTAGGTCTAACTGGTCTATTGTATCATTTGAAGTTTGTGTTTCCTTGCTAATCTTCTGTTTGGTTGATCTATCCATAGATGTGAGTAGGGTATTAAAGTCTGCCACTATTATTGTGCTACTGTTAATTTCCCCTTTCATACTTGTTAGCATTTGCCTTATGTATTGAGGTGTTCCTATGTTGGGTGCATATATATTTATAATTGTTATATCTTCTTCTTGGATTGATCATTTGATCATTATGTAGTGTCCTTCTTTGTCTCTTTTCACAGCCTTTATTTCAAAGTCTATTTTATTTGATATGAGAATTGCTACTCCTGCTTTCTTTTGGTCTCCATTTGTATGAAATATCTTTTTCCAGACCTTCCCTTTCAGTCTCTATGCATCCCTTGTTTTGGGGTCTTGTTTTTGTATCCATTCAGCCAGTCTTTGTCTTTTGGTTGGGGTGTTCGACCCATATGCATTTACGGTAATTATTGATAAGTATGAGCCTGTTGCCATTTACTTTGTTGTTTTGGGATTGAGTTTATAAACCTTTTCTGTGTTTCCTGTCTAGAGAAGACTCTTTAGCATTTGTTGAAGAGCTGGTTTGGAGGTGCTAAATTCTCCCAGCTTTTACTTGTCTGTAAAGCTTCTGATTTCTCCTTCATATTTGAATGAGATCCTTGCTGAGTACAGTAATCTGGGTTGTAGGTTTTTCTCTTTCATCACTTTAATTATGTCCTGCCATTCCCTTCTGGCCTGAAGAACTTCTACTGAAAGATCAGCTGTTATCCTTATGGGGATCCCCTTGTGAGTTATTTGTTGTTTTTCCCTTGCTGCCTTTAATATTTGCTCTTTGTATTTGGTCTTTATTGGTTTGATTAATATGTGTCTTGGGGTGTTTCACCTTGGGTTTATCCTGTTTGGAACTCTCTGCATTTCTTGGATTTGGGTAGTTAATTCCTTCCTCACTTTAGGAAAGCTTTCAACTATTATTTCCTCAAGTGTTTTCTCATGCCCCTTATCTTTGTCTTCTTCTTCTGGGACTCCTATGATTCGAGTTGGGGCATTTAACATTGTCCCAAAGGTCTCTGAGGTTGTCCTCATTTCTTTTAATTCTTTTTTTTTTTTTTTACTCTGCTTCATTTATTTCTACCATTCTATCTTCCACCTCACTTATCCTATCTTCTGCCTCAGTTATTCTACTGTTGATTCCCTCCAGAGTGCTTTTGATCTGAGATATTGCATTATTCATTATTGATTGACTCTTCTTTATTTCTGCTAGGTCCTTGTTAAACATTTCTTGTATCTTTTCAATCCCTGTCTCTAGTCTCTTTATCTGTAACTCTATTTTGTTTTCAAGATTTTGGATCATCTTTGCTATCATTATTCTGAATTTTTTTTTTTCAGGTTGACTCCCTCTTTTGTTTGGTGGGTATTTATCATTTTCCTTTACCTGCTGAGTATTTCTCTGCCTTTTAATTTTGTTTAGATTCCAGTGTTTGGGGTGGCCTTTCTGTAGGCTGAAAGTTTGTTGTTCCTCTTATTGTGGAGCCTGCTCCCTGTGGGTGGGATTGGGCTAGAGGCTTGTGAAGGTTTCCTGGTTGAGGAAGCTTGTGTCTGTGTTCTGGTTGGTTGAGCTGGATCTGTTCTCTCTGAAGTGCAATGAAGTGTACAGTAGTGAGTTTTGGAGTGTCTGTGGGCTTGGCATGGCTTTGGGTAGCCTGTCTTTTAATGTTCAGGGCTGTGTTTCTGCTTTGCTGAAGAATTAGCATGGTATGTCTTGCTCTGGAACTTGTTGGCTCTTGGGTGGAGCTTGGTTTCAGTGTAGGTATGGAGGCTTTTGGATTAGTTCTTGTCTATTAGTGTTCCCTGGAATCAGGACTCCTCTGATGTTCTCAAGTTTTGGAGTTAAGCCTCCTGCCTCTGGCTTTCAGTCTTATTCTTACAGTAGCCTCAAGACTTCTCCATCCATACAGCACAGTTGATAAAATATCTAGATTAATGGTGAAACAATTCTCCACAGTGAGGGACACCCAGAGAGGCTCACAGAGTTACATGGAGAAGAGAAGGGGGAAGAGGGAGATAGAAGTGACCAGGAGGAGAAGAAAGGGAGTCAAAAGGGGAGAGAGCAAGCTAGCCAGAAATCAATCCCCTATGTGTTCTCCACAGTTTGGAACACCCAGAGAGATCCACAGAGTTACATAAAGAAGAGAAGAGGGAGGAAGGAGATAGAGGTAACCAGGAGGAGAAGAGGAGGAGTCAAAAGGGGAGAGAGGAATCAAGCCAGTAATCACACCCCTAAGTGAAAATGGATACTCAAGATTAGATCTTTAAAGGTACAAAATTGCTAACAAATACCAAAAAACAAAGATTAAAAAGCTAGAGTAGTGGTTATACTCTCAAAAATGCAATATGAAAAATACAAAACAAAATCAATCACAAGAATTATAAAATATATATCTAATGCTGGGAGGGATTGGGAGCAGGAGGTGAAGGGGACGACAGAGAATGAGATGTCTGGATGGCATCACCGATTCGATGGACATGAGTTTGAGTAAACTCTGGGAGTTGGTGATGGACAGGGAGGCCTGGCGTGCTGTGATTCATGGGGTCACAAAGAGTCGGATACGACTGAGAGACTGAACTGGAACTGGGACTAGATATATATATATATGAAATTTGCTTTAAAAATAGGTCTTTTTCAAGGTAATAGTAGGTTATAAAAATAAAAATGAAAGGAGTCATAAAGAACTTTATTTAAAAACAATTACAAAGTGATAATACCAAAAATATATCTAGGGATTTCTCTTGCATTGTTGTGGGCAGTGTGGGGTCAGTTCAGTTTCAGAGAGTTCCTTGTTCCAGCTTGTACTTCTTCTCAAGGTCTATAGGCCCCTCCGATGCTTAGTCAATGTAAACTACAGGGTTTTAATCTGTTGCACCTGTCACTTCTAAAGTGGTTCCCTCTTCTTTATTTCGGCTTTCTCTGTTCTCAAGTCTCTTTAGTGTCTAATTTCTGCCCTGACACAAGGGGGTGAACGTGTTCACTTATTAAGATCACTTTTTCAATTGTGTTGTGGGGATGCAGGGACACTTCAAACAAATATTACTGGCATGTGTGGGGAGTGCTCACAGTGTATGGACCATTCTGGGTTTGCCCCAGCTCATGGCGGTGTGTACTTTCCGTGCCTACACTGCTCAGGCTCCAGGTTGCACTGCAGGGGCATTGTACAAAGTGGACACTGCATTTCATGCACTTCCCAGGTATAATCCACTCAGGTTCAGGTTCTCTGGTAATCCACAAGGGCACAGACTCTGTTGGGCATGCGTTTTGTGCACTTTCCCAGTTGGAGCAGTTCAAGTGACCAGATGCTTGGTGAGTGCACTGTCCCAGGTGCCCATGCATCTTAATCACTTCTCTAATTCCAGCCACTCAGTTTCCCAGGTGCGCCATGAGAGCTCTGACTCAGGTATGCTTTGTGTCTCCTCTGAGGAGCTGATCTCAGGCGGTGCCCCTCCTGGCAGATGTCAACCATCCAGGATCCCAGGAAGATGTGGTTAGCAAGTGGGAGCATGCTCATAGTCTGGTGGAGCTTGCCAGTCTCTGGGGCCCAGCTTGCCCCCTTGCCTTCTGGCTCTAGCTGTTGCACACCTGCCTCTCTGCTGCACACATGCCTCTCTGCCTCTGGTTGGGGTAGGGGCCTGTACACAGCTGGTTAGCTCTCCTTTGGTGTACATTCAATCCTTCGTTCTGTGAGCAGACCAGGCTGTGGGAATTTTCATGGGAAAGTTCTCTCTCTCTCTCTTTTTTTTCTTCCCCTCTCTCTAGCGATCCCACAGTTTGTGTTCCTACCTCACTTTAGCTCCCTCAGATTGTCCTCAAGGCATTCAGGCCTAGTCTTTACCCTAAGCACCGATGTCCAGCCCCTGCCTCCCTATTCAGACCCCGCTCATTGGTAACAGATGCCAGCGTCTGGGCCACTTCTCTGCTGGCAGTTGCACTTAGGCACGTATTCTGTGGGGTGTTTTTTTTCCCCCCCTCCCACTCCTGGCTCCGTTGTCCTCTGAGATTCCAAAACGCCCCACAGACCCACCTGTTAGAGGGTTTCCTACTGTGTTGAAAATTCTCCTTCATGACACCCTCCCCCTGACAGATCTCTGTTCCTAACTCTTTTGTCCCTCTTTTTGTCTTTTATATTTTGTCCTACCTCCTTTTGAAGAGAATGGGCTGCTTTTCTTGGTGCCTGGTGTCCTCCGCCAGTGTTCAGAAGTTGTTTTGTGGAAGTTGTTCAGCATTCAAATGATCTTTTGATGAATTTGTGGGGACAAAGTGGTCTCCCCGTCCTATTCCTCCACCATCTTGGGACCGCCTCCCAAACTCACATGTCTTATTTACCACTAGCACCACTTGGGAAGCCCATCTATCTGTGTGTGTGTGTGTGTGTGTGTGTGTAGGTACATATTCTTCCCAAGTGGTGCTAGTGGTAAAGAACCCACCTCCCAAGCAGAAGACCAAAGAGATGCAGATCTGAACCCTGGGTTGGGAAGATCCCCTGGAGAAGGAAATATTTTTTCAATATACTTTTCTATTGTAAGTTATCACAAGATATTGAATACAGTTCCCTGTACTATATCAGATCAGATCAGATCAGATCAGATCAGTCGTGTCCGACTCTTTGCGACCCCATGAATTGCAGCACGCCAGGCCTCCCTGTCCATCACCAACTCCCAGAGTTCACTGAGACACACGTCCATCGAGTCAGTGATGCCATCCAGCCATCTCATCCTCTGTCGTCCCCTTCTCCTCCTGCCCCCAATCCCTCCCAGCATCAGAGTCTTTTCCAATGAGTCAACTCTGCGCATGAGGTGGCCAAAGTACTGCAGTTTCAGCTTTAGCATCATTCCTTCCAAAGAAATCCCAGGGCTGATCTCCTTCAGAATGGACTGGTTGGATCTCCTTGCAGTCCAAGGGACTCTCAGGAGTCTTCTTCAACACCACAGTTCAAAAACATCAATTCTTCAGTGCTCAGCCTTCTTCACAGTCCAACTCTCACATCCAAACATGATCACAGGAAAGACCATAGCCTTGACTAGACGAACCTTTGTTGGCAAAGTAATGTCTCTGCTTTTGAATATGCTATCTAGGTTGGTCATAACTTTCCTTCCAAGGAGGAAGCGTCTTTTAATTTCATGGCTGCAGTCACCATCTGCAGTGATTTTGGAGCCCAAAAAATAAAGTCTGACACTGTTTCCACTGTTTCTCCATCTATTTCCCATGAAGTGATGGGACCAGATGCCATGATCTTGGTTTTCTGAATATTGAGCTAAGCCAACTTTTTCACTCTCCACTTTCACTTTCATCAAGAGGCTTTTGAGTTCCTCTTCACTTTCTGCCATAAGGGTGGTGTCATCTGCATATCTGAGGTTATTAATACTTCTCCCGGCAATCTTGATTCCAGCTTGTGCTTCATGCAGCCCAGGGTTTCTCATGATGTACTCTGCATAGAAGTTAAATAAGCAGGGTGACAATATACAGCCTTGATGTACTCCTTTTCCTATTTGGAACCAATCTGTTCCATGTCCAGTTCTAACTGATGCTTCCTGACCTGCATACAGATTTCTCAAGAGGCAGATCAGGTGGTCTGGTATTCCCATCTCTTTCAGAATTTTCCACAGTTGATTGTGATCCACACAGTCAAAGGCTTTGGCATAGTCAATAAAGCAGAAATAGATGTTTTTCTGGAACTCTCTTGCTTTTTCCATGATCCAGTGGATGTTGGCAATTTGATCTCTGGTTCCTCTGCCTTTTCTAAAACCAGCTTGAACATCAGGAAGTTCACGGTTCACATATGGCTGAAGCCTGGCTTGGAAGCCTGTACTTTATAGTAGGTCCTTATTTTTTAATCTATTCTACATAGAGTACTGCATATATGTATATGGGTTTTCCCTGGATCAGGAAGATCCCTTGACAAAGGAAATGGCAAGCCATTCCAGTATTCTAGCCTGGGAAATCCCATGAAGAGAGGAGCCTGGAAGGCTTCAGTCCATGGGGTTGCAAAGAGTCAGATAAGACTTAGCTCCCTGCCAGAGGTGCATATGTTATTTCCAAACACCTAATTTATTCCTCCTCCATCCTCTTCTGTTCCCTTTGAAAACCATAAATTTGTTTTATATGTGTGAGTCGATTTCTGTTTTTTGTAAGTAAGTTCATTTGTATTCTTTAAAAATATTTTGTAAGTGATATCATGTTTGTATTTCTTGACTTCACTTAATATGGTAATCCATTCATGTTGCTGCAAATGACATTATTTCATTCTTTCCAATGACTGAGTAACACTCCATTGTATATTTTATATACAATACATATCATCCTTTTTATCCATTCCTCTGTTGATTGACATTGAGGTTACTTCCATGTCTTGGCTGTGTAGATAGTGCTACAATGAATATAGGAGTGCATGCATCTTTTTCAATTAATGTTTTCTCTAGATATATGCCCAGGAGTGGGACTGCAGGATCATATGGTAACTCTCTTTTTAGTTTTTTAAGGGACCTCCATACTGTTCCCCATTTTGGCTGTATCAACTTATGTTCCCACTAACAGTGTAGATGGGTTCCTTTTTCTCCACATCCTCTCCAGCATTCATTATTTGTAGATGTTTTAATGATGGCCATTCTGATTGGTTTAAGGTAATACATCATTACAGTTTTGATTTCCATTTCTCTAATAATTGGCAATATTGAGCATATTTTCATGTACCTGTTGCTCACCTGTATATCTTCTTTGGATCAATGGCTATTTGGATCTGCCCATTTTTTGATTGTGTTGTTCCTTTTATTTTAATATTAGGGTATATGTCCTATTTGTATATTTTGGAAATTACTCCCTTGTTGGTAGCATCATTTGCAAATATGTTCTCCCAGACCACAGGTTATCTTTTAATTTTGCTTATGGTTTCCTTTACTGTGTAAAAACTTTTAAGATTAATTAGGTTCAATTTGTTTATTTTTGCTTTTGTTTCCATTACTGTTAAGAAATGCATCCAAAAAAATATTGCTGCGGTTTATGTCAAAGAGTGTTCTGCCTATGTTTTTCTATAGAAGTTTTATAGTATCTGGTCTTACATTTAGATATTTAATCAATTTTAAGTTTATTTTTGTTTGTGGTATTAGAGAATATTCTAACTTCATTCTGTTGCATAGATTTAGTTTTTATTCTCCTCTCTTTCCAGCTTTCTCAGCATTACTTGTTGAAGAGACTGTCTTTTCTACACTGTATAGTCTTACCTTCTTGGTCACAGATTGATTGAACATAAGTTGGTGGATTATTTCTGGGCCTTCTATCTTGTTCCATTGATTTACATGTCTATTTCTGCACCAGTATGATACTGTTTTAATCACTGTAACTTCATAATATAGTCTGAAATGAGGAAGCATGATTCCTTCAGCTCTGTTTTGCTTTCTCAAGATTGTTTTGGCTATCTGGGGATATTTTTGTTTCCACGAAATTATTTGCTTCAGTTCTGTGAAAAGTCCCAGTGGTGTTTTGATAGGGATTGCATCGAATCCTTAGATTGCCTTGGGTAGTATGGCTATTTTAATAATATTTATCCTTCCAATTCAAGAACAGGATATATCTTTCCATGTGTTTGTATCATGTTTGATTTCTTATTAGCATTTAAAATTTTCAGAGTACAGGTCTTTGGCCTCCTTAGGTTTATCCCTAGGTGTTTTATTCTTTTTGATGCAATGGTAAATGAGATTGTTTCATTAATTTCTTTCTTTCTTTTTTTTTTTTTACTTCTTATATGTGGACTCTTTTTTTTCTTTTCTTTTGTTTTTTACTTTACAATATTGTATTGGTTTTGCCATACATCAACATGCATCTGCCACAGGTGTACACGTGTTCCCTATCCTGAACCCCCCTCCCACCTCTCTCCCCATACCATCTCGTTGGGTCATCTCAGTGCACCAGCCCCAAGCTTCCTGTATCCTACATTGAACCTGGACTGGTGATTCATTTCTTATATGATATTATACATGTTTTAATGCCATTGTTCCAAATCATCTCCCCCCCTCCCTCTCCCACAGAGTCCAAAAGACTGTTCTATAAATCTGTGTCTCTTTTGCTGTCTCACATACAGGATTGTTGTTACCATCTTTCTGAATTCCATATATATGCATTAGTATACTGTATTGGTGTTTTTCTTTCTGGCTTACTTCACTCTGTATAATAGGCTCCAGTTTCATCCACCTCATTAGAACTGATTCAAATGTGTTCTTTTTAATGGCTGAGTAATACTCCATGGTGTATATGTACCACAGCTTTCTTATCCATTCATCTGCTGATGGACATCTAGGTTGCTTCCATGTCCTGGCTATTATAAGCAGTGCTGCGATGAACCTTGGGGTACACGTGTCTCTTTCAATTCTGGTTAGTTGGTGTGTATGCCCAGCAGTGGGATTGCTGGGTCGTATGGCAGTTCTATTTCCAGTTTTTAAAGGAATCTCCACACTGTTCTCCAATAGTGGCTGTACTAGTTTGCATTCCCACCAACAGTGTAAGAGGGTTCCCTTTTCTCCACATCCTCTCCAGCATTTATTGCTTGTAGACTTTTGGATAGCAGCCATTCTGACTGGCGTGAAATGGTACCTCGTTGTGGTTTTGATTTGCATTTCTCTGATAATGAGTGATGCTGAGCATCTTTTCATGTGTTTGTTAGCCATCTGTATGTCTTCTTTGGAGAAATGTTTATTTAGTTCTTTGTCCCATTTTTTGATTGGGTCGTTTATTTTTCTGGAATTGAGCTGTGGAGTTGCTTGTATGTTTTTGAGATTAGTTGTTTGTCAGTTGCTTCATTTGCTATTGTTTTTTCCCATTCTGAAGGCTGTCTTTTCACCTTGCTTATAGTTTCTTTTGTTGTGCAGAGCTTTTAATTTTAATTCAATCCCATTTGTTTATTTTTGCTTTTATTTCCAATATTCTGGGAGGTGGGTCATAGAGGATCCTGCTGTGATGTATGTCAGAGAGAGTTTTGCCTATGTTCTTCTCTAAGAGTTTTAGTTTCTGGTATTATGTTTAGATCTTTAATCCATTTTGAGTTTATTTTTGTGTATGGTGTTAGAAAGTGTTCTAGTTTCACTCTTTTACAAGTGGTTGACCAGTTTTCCCAGCACCACTTGTTAAAGAGATTGTCTTTTCTCCATTGTACATTCTTGCTTCCTTTGTCAAAGATAAGGTGTCCATAGGTGCATTGATTTATCTCTTGGCTTTCTATTTTGTTCCATTAATCTATATTTCTGTTTTTGTGCCAGTACCATACTGTCTTGATGATGGTGGCTTTGTAGTAGAGCCTGAAGCCAGGCAGGTTGATTCCTCCAGTTCCATTCTTCTTTCTCAAGATTGCTTTGGCTATTCTAGGTTTTTTGTATTTCCATACAAATTGTGAAATTCTTTGTTCGGGCTGTGTGAAAAATACCATTGGTAGCTTGATAGGGATTGCACTGAATCTATAGATTGCTTTGGGTAGTATACTCATTTTCACTATATTGATTCTTCCGATCCATGAACATGGTATATTTCTCCATCTATTAGTGTTCTCTTTGATTTCTTTCACCAGTGTTTTATAGTCTTCTATACATAGGTCTTTAGTTTCTTTAGGTAGATATATTCCTAAGTGTTTTATTCTTTTCGTTGCAATGGTGAATGGAATTGTTTCCTTAATTTTGCTTTCTATTTTCTCATTATTACTGTATAGGAATGCAAGGGATTTCTGTGTGTTGATTTTATATCCTGCAAATTTACTATAGTCATTGATTAGTTCTAGTAATTTTCTGGTGGAGTCTTTAGGGTTTTCTATGTAGAGGATATTGTCATCTGCAAATAGTGAGAGTTTTACTTCTTCTTTTCCAATTTGGATTCCTTTTATTTCTTTTTCTTCTCTGATTGCTGTGGCCAAAACTTCCAAAACTATGTTGAATAGTAGTGGTGAAAGTGGGCACCCTTGTCTTGTTCCTGACTTTAGGGGAAATGCTTTCAATTTTTCACCATTGAGGATAATGTTTGCTGTGGGTTTGTTATATATAGCTTTTATTATGTTGAGGTATGTCCCTTCTATTCCTGCTTTCTGGAGAGTTTTTATCATAAATGGATGTTGAATTTTATCAAAGGCGTTCTCTGCATCTATTGAGATGATCATATGGCTTTTATTTTTCAATTTGTTAATGTGGTGTATTACATTGATTGATTTGCAGATATTGAAGAATCCTTGCATCCCTGGGATAAAGCCCACTGGGTCATGGTGTATGATCTTTTTAATGTGTTGTTGGATTCTGATTGCTAAAATTTTATTAAGGATTTTTGCATCTATGTTCATCGGTGATATTGGCCTGTAGTTTTCTTTTTTGTGGCATCTTTGTCAGATTTCAGTATTAGGGTGATGGTGGCCTCATAGAGTGAGTTTGGAAGTTTACCTTCCTCTGAAATTTTCTAGAAGAGTTTGAGTAATATAGGTGTCAGCTCTTCTCTAAATTTTTGGTAGAATTCAGCTGTGAAGCCTTCTGGACCTGGGTTTTTGTTTGCTGGAAGATTTCTGATTACAGTTTCAATTTCTGTGCTTGTGATGGGTCTGTTAAGATTTTCTATTTCTTCCTGGTTCAGTTTTGGAAAGTTGTACTTTTCTAAGAATTTGTCCATTTCTTCCACGTTGTCCATTTTATTGGCATATAATTGCTGATAGTAGTCTCTTATGATCCTTTGTATTTGTGTGTTGTCGTGATCTCTCCATTTTCATTTCTAATTTTATTGATTTGATTTTTCTCCCTTTGTGTCTTGATGAGTCTGGCTAATGGTTTGTCAGTTTTATTTATCCTTTCAAAGAACCAGCTTTTGGCTTTGTTGATTTTTGCTATGGTCTCCTTTGTTTCTTTTGCATTTATTTCTGCCCTAATTTTTAAGATTTCTTTCCTTCTACTAACCCTGGGGTTATTCATTTCTTCCTTTTCTAGTTGCTTTAGGTGTAGAGTTAGGTTATTTATTTGACTTTTTTCTTGTTTCTTGAGGTATGCTTGTATTGCTATGAACTTTCCCCTTAGCACTGCTTTTACAGTGTCCCGTAGGTTTTGGGTTATTGTGTTTTCATTTTCATTCATTTCTATGCATATTTTGATTTCTTTTTTGATTTCTTCTGCAATTTTTTGGTTATTCAGCAGCATCTTGTTCAGCCTCCATAGGTTGGAATTTTTAATATTTTTTCTCCTGTAATTGAGATCTAATCTTACTGCATTGTGTTCAGAAAAGATACTTGGAATGATTTCAATTTTTTTGAATTTACCAAGGCTAGATTTATGGCCCAGGATCTGATCTGTCCTGGATAAGGTTCCATGTGTGCTCGAGAAAAAGGTGAAATACATTGTTTTGCGGTGAAATGTCCTATAGATATCATTTAGGTCTAACTGGTCTATTGTATCATTTAAAGTTTGTGTTTCCTTGTTAATTTCTGTTTAGTTGATCTATCCATAGGTGTGAGTGGGGTATTAAACTCTCCCACTATTATCGTGTTATTGTTAATTTCCCCTTTCATACTTGTTAGCCTTTGTCTTACATATTGCAGCGCTCCTATGTTGGGTCCATATATATTTATAATTGTTATATCTTCTTCTTGGATTGATCCTTTGATCATTATGTAATGTCCTTCTTTGTTTCTTTTCACAGCCTTTGTTTTAAAGTCTATTTTATCTGATATGAGTATTGCTACTCCTGCTTTCTTTTGATCTCTATTTTCATGGAATATCTTTTTCCAGCCCTTCACTTTCAGTCTGTATGTGTCCCTTGTTTTGAGGTGGGTCTCTTGTAGACAACATATATAGGGGTCTTGTTTTTGTATCCATTCAGCCAGTCTTTGTCTTTTGGTTGGGGCATTCAACCCATTTACGTTTATGATAATTATTGATAAGTATGATCCTGTTGCCATTTACTTTATTGTTTTGTGTTCGAGTTTATACACCGTTTTTGTGTCTCCTGTCTAGAGAATATCCTTTAGCATTTGTTGGAGAGCTGGTTTGTTGGTGCTGAATTCTCTCAGCTTTTGCTTGTCTGTAAAGCTTTTGATTTCTCCTTCATATTTGAATGAGATCCTTGCTGGGTACAGTAATCTGGGCTGTAGGTTATTTTCTCTCATCATGTTCAGTATGTCCTGCCATTCCCTTCTGGCCTGAGAGTTTCTATTGAAAGATCAGTTGTTATCCTTATGGGAATTCCCTTGTGTGTTATTTGTTGTTTTTCCCTTGCTGCTTTTAATATTTGTTCTTTGTGTTTGATCTTTGTTAATTTGATTAATATATGTCTTGGGATATTTTGCCTTGGGCTTATCCTGTTTGGGACTCTCTGGGTTTCTTGGACTTGGGTGATTATTTCCTTCCCCATTTTAGGGAAGTTTTCAACTATTATCTCCTCAAGTATTTTCTCATGATCTTTCTTTTTGTCTTCTTCTGGGACTCCTATGATTCGAATGTTGGGGCATTTAACACTGTCCTGGAGGTCTCTGAGATTGTCCTCATTTCTTTTAATTCTTTTTTCTTTTTTCCTCTCTGATTCATTTATTTCTACCATTCTGTCTTCTATTTCACTAATCCTATCTTCTGCCTCTATTATTCTACTATTTGTTGCCTTCAGTGTTTTTGATCTCATTTATTGCATTATTCATTATATATTGACTCTTTTTTATTTCTTCTAGGTCCTTGTTAAACCTTTCTTGCATTTTGTCAATCTTTGCCTCCAGGCTATTTATCTGTGATTCCATTTTTATTTCAAGATTTTGGATCATTTTCACTATCATTATTCAGAATTCTTTATCAGGTAGATTCCCTATCTCTTCCTCTTTTGTTTGGTTTGGTGGGCATTTATCCTGTTCCTTTACCTGCTGGGTATTCCTCTGTCTCTTCATCTTATTTATATTGCTGAGTTTGGAGTGTCCTTTCTGTATTCTGGCAGATTGTGGAGTTCTCTTTATTATGGAGTTTCCTCATTGTGGGTGGGGTTATATCGGTGGCTTGTCAAGATTTCTTGGTTAGGTAAGCTTGTGTCAGTGTTCTGGTGGGTGGAGCTGGATTTCTTCTCTCTGGAGTTCAATGAAGTGTCTAGTAATTGGTTATAAGATGTCAATGGATTTGGAGTAACTTTGGGCAGCCTGTATATTAAAGCTCAGGGCTGGGTTCCTGTGTTGCTGGAGAATTTTCTTGGTATGTCTTGCTCTGGAACTTGTTGGCCCTTGGGTGGTGCTTGGTTTCAGTGTAGGTATGGAGGCATTTGATGAGCTCCTATTGTTTAACGTTCCCTGGAGTCAGGTGTTCTATGATGTTCTCAGGATTTGGACTTCAGCCTCCTGCTTCTGGTTTTCAATCTTATTTTTACAGTGGTCTCAAGACTTCTCCTTCTATACAGTACTGTTGATAAAACATCTAGGTTAAAGATGAAAAGTTTCTCCACAGTGAGGGACACCCAGAGAGGTTCACAGAGTTACATGGAGAAGAGAAGAGGGAGGAGGGAGTTAGAGGTGATCCGAATGAGATGAGGTGGAATCAAAAGAGGAGAGAGCAAGCTAGCCAGTAATCACTTCCTTATGTGTGCTCCACAGTCTGGACCGCTCAGAGAAGTTCATGGAGTTATACAGAGAAGAGAAGAGGGAGGAAGGAGACAGAGGTGGCCAGGAGGATAAAATGGGGGAATTAAAAGGAGAGAGACAGATCCAGCCAGTAATCAGTTCCCTAAGTGTCCTCCACTGTCTGGAATACACAGAGATTCAGAGAGTTGGGTAGAGAAGAGAAGGCAGAGGGAGGAGACAGAGGCGACCTAGTGGAGAGAAAGGAGAGTCCAAAGGGGGAAAGAGCAGTCAAGCCAGTAATCGCACTCCCAAGTAAAAATAGGTACTGAAGATTGGGTTTTTAAAAGTACAAAATTGATAACAAATACCAAAAAGCAAAGGTTTAAATTCTAGAGTAGAGGTTGGATTTTCAAAAATACAATATTAAAGAAAAGAAGAAGAAGAAAAAAAGTCACAAAAGTTATTAAATATATATATACATGAAGTTTGTTTTTAAAAAGTCTTTTTTTTTAAGTAATAGTAGGTTATAAAAATGAAAATTAAAGGAGTAATAGAGGACTTGAAAATTTAAAAAAAAAAAAAAAAAAAAAGAAGAAGAAAAAAGAAAAGAATGATTGTAAAAATAGTAAAAATATATCTAGGACTTTCTCTGGTGTTGTGGGCAGTGTGGGGTCAGTTCATTTTCGGATAGTTTCTTGGTCCAGCTTATATTTCTCAAGATCTATAGGCCCCTTCCCATGTAGTCAGTACTAACTACAGGGTTTTAATCTATTGCACTTGTCACTTCCAAGGCAGTTCCCTCGGTTTTAGCTCCTGTTTGCTGGTCTCTTCAGTGTCTGATTTCCTCCTTGACACAAGGGGGAGGTGGTGGACACTTTTTTAGGCTCACTTGTTCAGTCGTGCTGTGGGGAGGGAGGGATGCTGCAAACAAAAAACACTGGCATGTGCTCCCAGTGTTTCAGCCACACTGGGCCTGCCCCCACTCATGATGCGTGCACCCTCCCTGCCCACACAGCTCAGGCTCTAGGTTGCTCTGCCGGGAACCGTCCAAGGCCAGCCCTGGGCTGCATGCATCTCCCAGGTCTAAGCTGCTCAGGTTTAGGCACTCAGGTAGTCCTCAGAGGTGCAGAATCCGTTGGGTCTGAGTTTTGTGCCCTTCTCAGTTCCTAGCAGCTTGGGTGATGAGATGTTTGGCCAGCGTGGTCACTGAGACTTATCGCCTTTCCCGTCCCTGCCGCTTGGTGTTCTGGGTGTACAATCGGCGCACCTTCTCAGGCAGATAACTGTCTAGAACCCCAAGAAGTCTTAGTAAGCAAAGAAGCCTGCTTGCAGTTTGGTAGATAATGTCTCTCTGGGGCTGCGATTGCCCCCTTCCAGCTCTGGCTGCCTGTCATTGGAGGGGGATGTTCTGAAGCCAGCTAGTTCTGTTCTGCCCTTTGTTCTGTGTGTGGGCCTGGCGGTGTCTTGGGGCTTTTCACGTGATAGCTATCCCCCAGTCTGGTTTGCTAGCCCAAATTAGTTCGCTCTGATTACCCTCGCGGCATTCAGGCCTGATCTTTACTCTAAGCAATGCAGCCCGTGCCTCCCTGCCCAGCCCCAGCTTGTTAGTGGCGGGCACAGGAGTCTGCGCTGCTTCTCTGCTGGGGGAGTTACCGTTGGGCTTGTAATCTGTGGGTTTTAATTATTTACTTATTTTTCCTCCCTATTATGTTGCCCTCTGTGTTTCCAAGGCTCAGCATAGACTCAGCAGTGAGAGTGTTTCCTGGTGTTTGAAAACTTCTCTCTTTTTAAGACTCCCTTCCTGGGACGGAGCTCTGTCCCTACCTCTTTTGTCTCTTTGTTTGTCTTTTATATTTTTCCTCCCTCCTTTCGAAGACAATGGGCTGCTTTTCTGAGTGCCTGATGTCTTCTGCCGGCATTCAGAAGTTGTTTTGTGGATTTTACTCCGTGTTTAAATGTTCTTTTGATGAATTTGTGGGGGAGAAAGTGGTCTCCCCATCCTATTCCTCCACCATCTTAGGACCACCTCCCCTTAATTTCTATTTCTAATATTCTGTTAGTGTGTAGAAATGCAACTTATTTCTATATGTTAATTTTTTATCCAGAAACTTTACTGAATTCATTGATGAGATCCAGTAATTATCTGGTAGCATCTTTAGGGTTTTCTATATATAACAGCATGTCATATAAAAACAGTGGCAGTTTTACTTCTTTTTCAATTTGGATTGTTTGTATTTCTTTTACTTCTTTATGTACTATGACTAAGATTTCAAAAACTATGTTGAATGAAGGTGGCAACAGTGAGCATCCTTGCCTTGCTCCTCATCTTAAAGTAAATGCTTTCAGAATTTTAACATCTAAAGTGTTGTTGGAGTTGATTTGATAGTATTTTGTTAAGGGTTTTTGTGTCTGTGTTCAACAGTGATATTTGTCTGTAATTTCCTTTTTTTTGCATGGTATTTTTGTCTAGGCTTGGTATTAAGGTGGTGGTGACCTCACAGAATGAGTTTGGAAGTATTCCTTTCTCTGCAAATTTTTGAAATATTTTGAGAGAGATAGGTGTTATTTCTCTTTAAATGTTTCATAGAATTCACCTGTGAAGCCATCTGGTCCTTGATTTTTGTTTGTTAGGAGTTTTAAAGTTACTGATTCAATTTTAGTACCAGTAACTGATCTGTTTATATTTTATATTTCTGCCTGGTTCAGTCTTGGTACCTTTCTAAAAATTTGTCTATTTCTTATAGATTGTCAATTTTATTGGTATATAGTTACCTGTAGTAGTATGTTATGGTTTTTTGTATTTCTGTAGTGTCTGTTGTAACTTATTTTTCATTTCTGGTTTCATTGATTTGGCCTCTCCCTTTTTTCTTGATGAGTCTGGTTAAAGGTTTAATATTTTATTTATCTTTTCAAAGAGTTTTAGTTTCACTGGTGTTTTCTTTTCTTCTTTTTTTTCTGAAATATTGTGCATTAAATAAGTAACTATATAGGGCCTCCTCCCTCAAGTTGATATATGTTTTCAAAATTTATATAAAAAAGGACTTTAAACATTTATTTATGTAATAAATAAGTACACAATATTTTACTATCCCTATTTACAAATGACATGATTGTCTACATTGATAAAACCCAATGAATCTCTAAAAAAGTTCTTAAGAATAAGTGAGTTGAGAAATATTTCAGGATTAAGGATATATGTAGTACAGAAATCAATTGTATTTTTAGATACTTCAGTGGAATATGTGGACACTGAACTTAAAAATGCACTACCACTCAAATAAATGAAAACTTAGGTGTTAACCCAACATGTATGTGACTTGTATACTATAAACTACAAAACACTAATTAAATAAATCAAAAAGCATCTAAAGAAATAAAGAGACATTTTGTGTCCATGGAATGGGATACTAAACATAATACATATTTATATTCTCTTTAAAAGGATATATAGGGAAACCCAGAGCTCAATTCCTAGATCAAAGTTGTATCAATCCCCAATCATATATGTTGCAAATGTAGACCACATTATTTTAAAATTTACCTGGAAATGTTTAGGCAATATAATAGCTAAAATAATTTTGAAAAGAAGATTAAAGTGGGAAGAATTAATCTGATCATAGAGCTACAACAATCAAGAGTATGGTGTTGACATAGGGATAGACACATATACCAACAGAACAGTGTGATAATTCCCAAATTAGATTTGCATAGCTATGCCCTACTGAAATTCGACTCCAGTGCAAAATAATTTAATGGAAGGGTAGCATCTCAGAGGTAAAGCATCCACCTGCAATGCCGGAAACACAGGTGATGAGGGTTTGATCCCTGGGTCTGGAAGACCTCCTGGAGAAGGAAATGGCAATCCTCTCTAGTATTCTTTCTGGGAAAATCCCATGGACAGAGGAGCTGAAGGGCCACAGATCATGAGATAGCAAAAGAGTCGGACATGAATGAGCATGCACGCATATAGTAGGTCAGAAAATAAACATCAGTTAAACTCATGACTTATAAAAAAATTAACACAGTATAACTCAGTGATTAAGTTTTTAATACCTGGAAATGAAATATCAAGCTTTTCACCACTTTACCTAATCACCCATCCTTAATATTTTGTTTCCCCTTTAGAGCCCTTGGGATCTACATAAGTGATTCTTCCTTCTAAGTCTTATTTGCTATTTCCTCCTTATCGTCTTTTGTTGCTGTTGCTATTCAGTCACTAAGTTGAGTCCAACTCTTTGCGATTCCATGGACTGCAGCACGCCAGACTTCCATGTCCTTCACTATGTCCCAGAGTCTGCTCAAACTCATGTCCTTTGAGTTGGTAATGCCACCCAATCATCTCATCCTCTGTCAACCCCTTCTCCTCCTGCTTTCAATCTTTCACAGCATCCTGGTCTTTTCCAGTGAGTCAGTTCTTTGCATCAGGTGGCCAAAGTATTGAAGTTTCAGCTTCAGCATCAGTCCTTCCAATGAATATTCAGGACTGGTTTCTTTTATGAGGGACTGGTTGGATCTCCTTGCACTCCAAGGGACTCTCAAGAGTTTTCTCCAACACCATAGTTCAAAAGCATCAATTCTTTGGTGCTCAGCCTTCTTTATGGTCCAACTCTCACATCTATACATGACTAGGAAAAAAACATAGTTTTAATTATATGGACCTAAGAATTGACTCTCTCAGTATGTTGAGGTAATTTTCCTCTTGGCCCACTTTTTGGAAAGTTTTTGTCATAAATGGGTGTTGAATTTTGTCAGAAACTTTTTCTGCATCTATTGAGATGATCATATTTTTTTTCTCAATTCGTTAATATGATGTACCACATTGATTTGCATATAGTGAAGAATCATTTCATCTTAGGGATGAATCCCACTTGATCAAGGTGTATAATCCTTTTAATGTGTTATTGGATTTTCTTTGTTAGCATTTTGTTGAGGATTTTTGGATCTATGTTCATGAGTGGTATTAGTCTCTAACTTTGATAGGTTTTTGTATCGTGGTGATTGTGGCCTTATAGAATGAGCTTGGGAGTGTTATTTCCTTTGCAATTTTTGGAAGAATTTAAGAAGGATTTGTATTAGCTCTTCTCTAAATGTTTCATAGAATTCACCTGTGAATCCATCTGGTCCTGGACTTTTGCTTATTGGAAGGTTTTAAATCACAGTTTCAATTTCAGTATTCTTGATTTATCTGTTCATATTTTCTACTTCTTCCTGGTTTATTGTTGGAAAGGTGTAACTTTCTAAGAATTTGTACATTTCTTCCAGATTATCCATTGTTTTGACATACAATTGTTTATAGTAGTCTCTTATGATCCTTCGTATTTCTGCAGTGTCAGTTGTAACTTCTCCTTTTTCATTTCCAATTTTATTGATTTTAGACATCTCCCTTTTTTGATGAGTCTGACAAAGATTCATGAATTTTCTTTATCTTCTTGAAGAACCAGCTTTTAGTTTCACTGATATTTGTTATTGTTTTCTTTCATTTCTATTTCATTTATTTTTTCTCTAATCTTTGTGATTTATTTCCTTCTATTAACTTCAGTTGTTTTTTTTTTGTTTTTTTTTGCTGTTTTTCTTTCTCTAGTTGCTTTAGGTGTAAGGTTTGGTTTTTATTTGAGATTTTTCTTGTTTCTTGAGGTAGGATTGTATTGCTGTAAAATTCCTTCTTCAAACTGCTTTTGCTGCATCCGATTGGTTTTGGGTCATTATGTTTTCTTGTCATTTGTTTCTAGATATTTTCTCTTTGATTTCTTCAGTTATTCTCTTTTTATTTAGTAGCATACTGTTTAGCTTCCCTGTGTTTGTGTTTTTTTTTCCCTCCTGTAATTGATTTCTAATCTCATAGCACTGTGGCAGAAAAGATACTTGATATTACTGCAATTTTCTCAAATTTACTGAGGCTTGAATTGTGGCAAAAATGTGATCTATCCTGGAGAATGCTTTATTTGAGAATAAAGATATTCTGCTGCTTTCAGATGGAGTGACCTATGTTCACGTGTGTGTGTGCTCAGTTGCTCACTCATGTCTGATTCGTTGTGATCCCATGGTCTATATCACACCAGGCTCCTCTGTCCATGGAATTTTTAAGTCAAGAATACTGGAGTGAGTTGCCATTTCCACCTCCAGAGGATCTTCCTTATGCAGGGATCAAACCCACATTTTCAGCCTTTTCTGAATTGGAAAGTGGATTATTTACCTTTGAGATACCTTGGAAGCCAGAATGTCCTGTAAATATCAAGGAAGTCTATCTGGTTTAATGTGTCATTAAAGATTTACGTCTTCTTATTAATTTTCTGTCTGGATTAGCTGTTCATTGGTATAGTGGGATGTTCAAGTTCTCCACTATTATTGTTTTATTGTCAATATCCCTTTTTTGTTATGATTTGCCCTTATATTGAGGTTCTGCTATATTGGGTGCATAAATATTTATAATTATTGTATTTTTTAAATTGATATCTTGATCATTATGTAGTTTCCCTTCTTGTCTCTTGTAATAGTCTTTATTTTAAAGTCTGTTTTGTCTTTTATGAGTATTGCTACTCCAGCTTTCTTTTGATTTCTATTTGCATGGTATATCGTTTTCTACTTCCTTACTTTCAGTTTATATATGTGTCCCTAGGTTTGAAGTGGGTCTCTTATAGATAGCATGTATACAGGTCTTGTTTCTGTATCCATTCAACCAGTCTCTGTCTTTGGTTGGAACATTTAATACATTTATATTTAAGATAATTAACAATATGTGTGTTTGTAACACCATTTCCTTAATTGTTTGGGGTTTGTTTTTGTGGGTCTTTTTCTTCTGTGGTGTTTCCTATGTAGAGAAGTTCCTTCAGTATTTGTTGTAAAGCTTGTTTGGTGGTGTTGAATTCTCTTAGATTTGCTTGTCTGTAAATCTTTCAATTTCTCCACTGAGCCTGAATGAGAACCTTTCTGGGTAGAGTAATTTTGGTTGTAAGCTTTCCTCTTTCATCACTAAATATATCCCACCACTCCCTTCTGACCTGCAAAGTTTCTGCTGAAAAATTAGATGATAACCTTATAAAGATTTATTTGTATATTATTTGTTGATTTTCTCCTGCTGCTTTTAATATTTTTTCTTTGTATTTAATTTTTGTTAGTTTGATTGATATGTACATTGGCATATTCCTCCTTGGGTTTATCCTTTATGGGACTATCTACACTTCCTGGGCTTGGTCAGCCATTTCCTGTCACATGTTAGGGAAGTTCTCAATGGTATAATCTTCAAATATTTTCTCAGATCCTTTCTATTTCTCTTCTTTTTCTGGGAGACCTATAATTCAAATGTGGTTTTGTTTAACATTTTCTCAGAGGTCTCTGAGACTGTCCTTGTTTCTTTTCATTTTTTTGTGCTTATTCTTCTCCTTGGCATTTATTTCCACTGTTCTATCTTTCAGCTCACTTATTGATTTTTCTCTCTTAGTTATCCTGCTATTGATTCCTTTGACTATATTTGTCATTTTAGTTATTATGTTGTTCATTACTGTTTGTTCTTTAGTTCTTCTAGATACTTGTTAAACATTTCTTATATTCTCTTGATCTGTACCTCCATTCTATTTCCAAGATTTTAGATCATCTTTACTATTACCTGAATTCTTTTTCATGTAGGTTGCCTCTTTCCTTGTCATTTATTTGGTCTTTTAGGTTTTTACTTTGTTCATTCCTCTGGAACATATTTCTCTGTTATCTCACTTTTGTTGATAGGTGAGGCTATGTTTCTGTTTTGCTGGTTGTCTGGTCTGAGGTGTTCAGAACAGGGCCTTGCAGGCAATTGGGTGGAGTTGGGTCTTGGTGCTAAGATGAGGACCTCTGGGAGAGCTCACACTGATTAATTTTCCCTGGGGCCTGAAATTTTCTGGTAGTCTCATGACTTGTATTCAGCACTCCTACCACTGGTGCTTAGGCCTGACCTCCTGCCTAGGAAGCATGAAATGGCAAGTCATACAGCAGAGCAAATAAACCAAAACAAACAAACAAAACCCACACAAACACCACAAAGCTCAAGGCAAATAATAAAAATAAGAATAAAGAAAAATAAAAAGAAACAAACACATAAACAAAAAACCCCATTAAACAGACAAATAACACCCAAGACAAATAATAAAACAAATCCAAGCAAAAGAAAAAAATAAAATCAGGAAGCTAACAACAATAACAACAAAGAAAGCAAAAAAACAAGACACCCAAACAAACAAGTGAGCCCAAACTAAAAATCAATAATAAAAACATAACTAACCTAAGCAGAAGACAAAACATAAAAGAGAAATAAAAGAAACTAAAAGAAGAAACAACAAAAATTACAATAACAATAAGAAAAACAAAAAGAAAAAAAAAAAAAAGCACAGCAAAATAAAAACAAAATGAAAACAAACAACACAAAAAAATCAAAAGAACAAATGACAGCAACAAAAATAAAAAACCAAAAAGGAAAAAAAAAATTAGATGACAAAATTGAGAATAACTAAAAAATAAAATGAAATTAGAAGACAAAATTAGAAAAAACATGAAAACAACAACAACAAAACACCACACCCTAAAAATAAAATAAATTGAAAATTAAAAAAATTTCCTGATACCTCTACTATCTTGCCTTCATGGTGGGCTACTGCCAACCTTGGCCTCCCCAGGAAGACCTCCAAGACTTCCAGATAGGTCTGTGTATCTGCTGTGTCAGCCCTATCTCTGTGTATGTTCCTTTCACCAGGATTTCCCTAGTGGTTCAGACACTAAAGAATGTAATTCTGAAGCTGGTCCAGAGCATTTGTGCCCATGCGGTCCAGCTCAGGTGTAGGCTTTGGAGACGATGTGTCAGCAGGGGACATCTTAGCCAGAGGAAGCTTTGGAGGGGGTGATGTTTGCACAGCCTGGACCCGTGTGGTCAGAACAGGCTTTGTCAGGGGCAACACGTGAGCCATTTGTACCCACTGGTCTATGGAGAATTTGGGGCGGGGGGTGGTGTTCAGGTCCACCTGGACTGAATGGCCAGAAGAGGCTTTGGCAGAAGCAGGGCTCAAGCCTGGGACCTGTATAACCCTAGGTGGCTTTCAGGTTCAGGGCCCTCGCAAGCTCACTAGAGTCTGAATGGGTAGGGGATACCCTAACTTGAGGGGCAGGTAATCCTGCTCATGTATGCACACCTACTATTGCCCAAGGTGGCTAGGCCAGTGGGTGGAGAGGGGCCTTGCAATGGGACCCTGCCCTTTGCGCACCAGTCAACAATGGCTCCTTGCTTCCATGTTGGCCCTGGCTTCCTCTGTTAACCTTCCTGGCTACGGAGTACTTCTCTTCTGCTGCTTCTCCTCACCACCAACAGTCGACCCCTCCCTTAGTTCACTACTCAGCTCTCTTCCTCACTAGCAGACACACCGTTCAGGCTGGGTCACGGAATCTGTGCATAGGTCTTACTCTCTCCTGCCTTCAACAGTCTGGTTGCTGCATTTCACTATGACCAGGAACCCCAAAGACTCCTCACTGTCCCCACTGACCCCCTTGCATGAGTGGGATTTTCTGAATGTGTAACGTCTCCTTTCCTTCAGAACCCCCTCAGGGGCACTGATCTGTCCTTTTTTCCAGTTTTCTTCCCCCTTTTCTTCTTTCTTATATGCTACCCAGTTGTGCAGTGATTTTTCTTGTTCCCTTAGGTGTCCAAGGCCCTTCACTTGTTTTCAGTATATGCTTTGTGAGAATTGTTCTGAAGTATTCTTGATCTAATTGTGAGGAGATGCGATCTCTATGTCCTCCTAACCCACCATCTTGACTCCACCCCCCTGAAATGCTGATCTCATTTCCTTTAGATATATACCCAGAAGGGGGGTTTCTGGATCATATTGTAATTCTACTTTCACTTTTTTGAGGACTCTTCATACTTTTTTCATAGTGGCTATACCAATTTACATTTCTACTAACAACGTACAAGGGTTCTTTTTCTCTACATCCTCATCAAAACTTGTTATCTCCTGTCTTTTTAAAGATAGCCATTCAATACATTTGAGGACATTTCTTATTTTTGTTTAATTTATACTTCCCTGATGATCAGTGATGTTGAGCATCTTCTCAGGTAACTTTTGGCCATTTGTATATCTTCTTTGGAAAATGTCTCTTCAAGTCCTCTGCTATTTTTAATTGAATTATTTGTTGTTTTGCTATTAAATAGTAAATTCCTTATGTAACTTGAATATTAACTCCTTAGCAGAGAGTTGGTTTGTGCATGTCTCCTGTTTTGTAGATTTCCTTTTTATTTTATCAATAATTTCTTTGTTTTAAAGAATCTTTTTTAGTTTGATATAGTTCCACTTTTAATTTTTGCTTCTGTTGCTTGTACTTTTGCTGTTGTAGCCAAAATATTGTCATGAAGAACAACGTTAAGGAGTTTTTTCTCCTAAGATTTCTTCTAGTTGTATGGTTTCATATTTTGTTTAAATCTTTAATACACTTCATAGTTAATTTTTATGAGTGGTATAAGATATGAGTCCAATTTTATTCTTCTACATGTGATTGTCTAAGTATTTTTATTGGTTTAGATGTTATTGTAAATGAAATAGTTTTCTTTATTTCATATACTAATATTGTATTTTGAAGTTTTATTGAACTCATTGATTAGTTCTAATAGCTTGTATGTTTGTGTGGGTCTGTGTAGTCTTTAGGATTTTCTATATATGAGATCATATTGTCTGCCAAAAAAATCAATTTGACTTCTTCCTTTCCAATTTGAGGGTCATTTCTTTCTTGCTTTTTTCCCCCTGAATAATCTTGCTAAAACTTCCAATGCTATGTTAAATATGAGTGATGAGAATGAGCATCCTTATATTATGCCTCTTTTTAGAATAAAAGCTTTTAATATTTGACAATTTAATATGATGTTAGATGTTGGATCTTCATATGTGGTCTTTTATATATTGAGGTGTGGCCTTCCTTTTTATAACCAACTTATTGAGAGTTTTTAATCCTGAAAAGAGGTTAAATTTTGTCAAATGATGTCTATACAACTATTGAGATTATCAGACATATTTAACTTGTGTTATATTAATATATTAATGTGGTATATCACTTTTACTAATTTGCATATGTTGGACCATGCTTGCATCCCAGATATAAAGCCCACTTAATCATGATGATTCCCTTAATGTTCTGTTGAATTTGGCTTGCCATTTTCACAGAAGTAGAAAAAAATAATTCTAAATTTGTATGGAAACACAAAAGACCCTGATAGCCAATGCAGTCTTGAGAAAGAAATAAAAGCTGGGGTATCATGCTTTTTGATTTTAAAATATACTGAAAATCTACAGCAATGAAAAGAGTACTTTCTTGACAAAAAAAATAGACAAATAGGTGAGTGGAACAAAATAGAGACTGCAGAAATAAACTGATGCACATGTAGTAAATTAATCTATGAAAAATGAGGCAAGGATATACAATGGAAAAAGCGAGCCTTTTCAATAAGTGGTGTTGGGAAAACTGGACAGCTACATATAAAAGAATCAAAGTGTACTGCTTTCTCAGAATATGTATACTAATAAACTCAAAATGGATTAGACACTTAAACGTAAGACATGAAACCATTAATCTTGACAAAAAATGTGTCTTTGACATCAGTCATAGCAATAGTATTTTTTGGATATGTCTCCTATGACAAAGAAAGCAAAAGGAAAAACAACTAAAGTGATTACTTCAATCTAAAAAAGTTTTTACATAATGAATGAAACTATCAGCCAAACAAAAATGCCACCTACTGAATGGAGGAATATATTCACAAGCAATATGTCTAATAAGGTGTTAATATACAAAATATACAAAGAGTTTATATAACTCAATATCAAATAAAACAACCAGAGTTAAAATGGGAGAGTACATGGATAGACATTTTTCTAAAGAAAATATACAGATAACCAACAGACACATGAAAAAATGCAAAACATTACTGATCATGAGGGAAATGAAAATCAAAACCACAATGAGGTGCCACCTTACACCTTTCAGAGTGGACATCATCTAAAAGATGACAGATAACAAGTATTGATGAGGTTGTGGAGAAAAGGGAATCTTTGTGTACCGGTGGTGATATTACAATTGGTGCAGCCGTGAGAGAAGACAGTATGAAGGTTTCTAAAAAAATTGAAAATATATAGAACTGCTATATGATGCATTAATTTTACTTCTGGATATTTACCCAAAATAACAAAAACGCTAATTTTAAAAGGTATATATGTTCCAAAGACAAGATATAGAAACAACCTTTATGTCCATCAGTAGACAAATGGATAAGGATGATGTGGTATATTTATACAATGACATATTACTCAGCCATAAAAAGGAAAATTTCCATTTGTGATAATGTGGATAAATTTAGACAGTGTTATGCTAAGTGAAATGTCAGGCCAAAAAAGACAAATACCACATAATCTCACTTATATATGCAATTATAATAGCAAAACAAACCAATAAACAAAATAAAACAAAAATAGACTCATAGATATAGAGAACAAATGTGTGATAGACAGAAGGGAGAGTTTGTTGGGGTTTTGTCATATAGGTGAAAGGAATGAAGTGCTACAAACCTCAGTTATTTAATAAATCAGTCATGGGGTTGTAGTATATAGCATAAAGTATATGGTCAAAAATATTGTAATAACTTCATATGGGGACAAGTGGGACACACTTACTTGTGGTGATCATTTTAACATCATGTATGCAAATGTCAAATTGTTACATAGTACACATGAAACTAACATTAGTTCAGACGGTAAAGCGTCTGTCTACAATGAGGTAGACCTGGGTTCGATCTCTGGGTTGGGAAGATCCCCTGGAGAAGGAAATGGCAGTCCACTCCAGGACCATTGCCTGGAAAATCCCATGGACAGAGGAGCCCTGTAGGCTACAGTCCATGGGGTCGCAAAGAGTCGGACACAACTGAGCGACTTCACTTTCACTTTCACTTTCACACATGAAACTAACATATTATATATCAACTACATCTCAATTTAAATGAACAAATAATTTAAATCCTTGGCATTGAAACATGTAAAATATCATGTATGAAACGAGATGCCAGTCCAGGTTCGATGCATGATACTGGATGCTTGGGGCTAGTGCACTGGGACGACCCAGAGGGATGGTATGGGGAGGGAGGAGGGAGGAGGGTTCAGGATGGAGAACACATGTATACCTGTGGCGGATTCATTTTGATATTTGGCAAAACTAATACAATTATGTAAAGTTTAAAAAAATAAAATAAAATAAATAAATAAATCCTTATCATCATGTCACATCACATCTTTTTCTAAAAAAATTGTCTAAAATAACTACATTGTCACATCTAAAGAAATTAGTATATTATATTCTATCCAGTGCAATTATATTCATTCCATTTTATCTAGTTTTTAGACAAACATCACTTATTGCTGCTGCTGCTAAATCACTTCAGTCGTGTCGGACTCTATGAGACCCCATAGATGGCAGCCCAACAGGCTCCTCCGTCCCTGGGATTCTCCAGGCAAGAACACTGGAGTGGGTTGCCGTTTCCTTCTCCAGTGCATGAAAGTGAAAAGTGAAAGTGAAAGTGGAGTCTCTCAGTCATGTCCGACTCTTCACGACCCCATGGACTGCAGCCTACCAGGCTCCTCCGTCCATGGGATTCTCCAGGCAAGAGTACTGGAGTGGGTTGCCATTGCCTTCTCCGAACATCACTTATTAGGAAGAATTTATTTGAATCATAATTCAAATGAGGTCTCTGCATTTTATTTCACTTCCTAAGTCTCACTTAGCAAGGAACACCCATTCCTTCCCTTCTATCTCTTCATGTTATTGCCCTTTGAAATGAATGTCATTATTTTCCTAAAGAGTATTCAACATTCTCGCTTTGGTCAGTTACATTTTCATGTAACAGATTTTTTTTTTCCTATGTTGTTGAAACTGGTAATTAGATATGGAAGTTGATTTCTTTCAGGAATCAGGAATTTTGTTTTGTTTTATCACAAATACTTCACTGAAGTATTATATATTTTGTGTTACATCACAACAAATGGTCAACAATGTAAGACTGGACCACTTTAATGATGCTAAAATAAATTGGTAGGCTCCCCTGCTGGTTGTGTGATGTCTAATTCTTTGCCAACCATTCTTGCAAAGGTTTATTTTAGCACCCATTGATAAATGTTGTCTGAACCAATATTTCACTAGGGGTTGCAAACTGGTGAGTTTCACCATGTTTCAATACTTATTTATTTAACAAGTTCCCCTGGAAACATTTTCAAGATGGATTCTGTATCCATTTATCATGATCCTATTCATCTTTTAAATTTCATTGTTTTCTG
This sequence comes from Bos mutus, assembly GCF_027580195.1. Taxonomy (NCBI): domain Eukaryota; kingdom Metazoa; phylum Chordata; class Mammalia; order Artiodactyla; family Bovidae; genus Bos; species Bos mutus. Next base: position 71,174,291 of record NC_091631.1, on the reverse strand, counting down.
GACCTACTAAACAATGAAGGCTTATTTTGTAAAATTTTTTTCCTCAGACCACAAATCAACTATTTCTTCAAGGAGCCACAGTTCTCTTTAATGGATAATAGAATCTGTCTCATACCAGGTTCCCTAGTAAATAGATTTTGGTGCAATCTTAGGGCAGCACAAGTAACGGAACTGGAAAGTGAAGCAGGAAAGAGTGGGATTCAAGGTAAGATAATGCTTACTCAGGTTTTTGCTTTACCCTAAGCTTAGTTGGAGACATATCCTTGCCAAATACATCTGTGTGGCCATTTGGGAATCTCCAGAAAGACTTTATTAAAAAGTCATGCTTTGGGGCATACACAGGAGAGAAAAGAGGGGATTAAGTACATCTGAGTGGCTCATTCTTTTATTCGCCATTCGTCAGTGCTCATCCCTAGCAATTACTTTTTGCACTTTATTTTTGCATCATCAAAAACTTTCAGGGGCTAATAATTTGGAAGTCAGAATCTATGTCCCACATTGAGACATTTTATCTACATACAAAAGTTGTGAGAGGGACCAGAACCCTAGAGGTATGCTTCATTGGCTTGGCTTTCAGAGTGGCAACCAAACGGTAGAACCTGATGTCTTAGGTCAAAGTATTCGTTGGGCCCATGCAGTGAAACTGACTGAACATGAAGGGAGTTAGTGAATTGGTGGCAACTGAGGTGGAACAATCATCCCAGGGCCTTGGAATTAGGTGAGCCCAACTCTGTCAGGAGAGATACGTGCAATACGTTTGAGATAGAAGCTCATGATAACTATAAAATATAATTTTAAACAATGTTTATTTTTTTCAATCTGAAAAGATTCATGCTTTAGTAGAAAGGTGGTACTCATAGAAAGCAAAACGTAAGCCATATGAGTTAGGATTCTGCTACAGATCACATAACTTTCACCACTTTCCGTGAGCTGAGAGTCAGTTTTTTGACTATATTTAAATTAAAGAGAGACTGGGAAATAAGGTTTAGCTGTATTCCTGGGGAGAGAAGTAAATTGGTTTTGGAGAGTCAGTTTATGTCACATAGATAATATTTAACAGTGGAATATTTCTAAAGTATTGTAGCGATGGTCTTTTAAGTAGTTATTATTTCTTTTTAGAGGTTAATCTGCAGTATGTCACAGAATTCACAGATGTTTGGCCAGATGTAGGACTTTTCTGGTAACTGTCATGGATTTAATTCAAAATTAGAAAAGAGTGAAGCAATAAAGATAGGAAATTGGACATCTCAGAATATTCATACCATGCTATACCTGAATCACATGTTGATAAAATTTAGGTTGCTAATTTCTTTTATATAGTCTAACATTCAGGTCAAGAGGATATTGTTACTCTTCTATAATGTTGAAATGGCAACATAGCAATAATTAATTTGCTTATTAAAACTGGTTTAATTTTTGTGTGGTGAGAGCTATCAGCTATTAAGTGAATTTTATTTTGATCCATTTAATGTATTTCAATATAAAATTTATTCTTGCATATTTATGAATCACTACATATTTTATAAAGATATGATTCAGTATTGTTACTGTTACATAAATATTGGAAAACAAAGTAGAACATACCATGTGGCATAATATATTTTTTTCTGAGAACAAAAATTTCTTTTATGAAAAGAAATAAGATATAGTGCTGTATGCATCTTATTCTGTCACATCAGAATGTAGGAAATGTCTGTGACTCTTCCTCTCAATGATGTTAAAATCAGTGGGTTCAGATGATGGCAGCCTGATACTCACACTGAAAAGTTCTTCATCTGCAATTTACGTAGTGGTTTTAACATCCGCTGATGAACATTGCCTGAGTAAAGTATTTATTCTTTTTTAATTTTATCATTCCTTTTGGATTTATTAACTGTGATTATTTTATAAAGTAGAGCTATGCTTCATGAATTATTTGATTTTCCTGAAACAGTCCATACAGGAAAGGCAAAAAATTCTTTCCCTTTTTGTATTTTATAGCAATTCTTAGAATGGTGAATCTTGAATCCAGCAATGATAATCAATGATTTTGCATATATTAGTGTGAAATAATACATTTTTAGATATTATACATGTTTCAATACACTGCTGTCTTTGTTCTTAATGAGTTCAAATTACCCTCTTTTCTAATGGAATGTGATTGTCTGCACTTAAATAATAATCTCTATAGAAATGATAAGGAGTCCCAGTCTCATCTTGTACACATTCTACTCAGACCTTAAGTCAGTTATTTCTCCAAGAAAGTTTCTTTTAATGATGAATAGAATTTGGAAACCACAAGCTGTGCATTTTTTATTCATTGTTTATATTATTTGTCCATTACAGGTGTTCATTGTTATTATAAATCTTTATAGTGAACAAAGATAATAAACAGGTCATTTTAAAGAAAAATGTTAAATAAACTGTGAATTCATACTTATATTTCTAAGTCAAAAATTACAGGTTTTATTTTATACATGTATGTATTTCCACTCTTAATTCTGAAAGTATAATCTTTTAATAATTTTAACATTAAATTTATATATTGACTAGTTCAAAAACAATTATACTAATTATGCTACTTACAAGAAGACCAATGAATGTAGATTAAGATTTGCGTGTGTGTTTTTGTCCTTGTATATGTCTTGTTAGAGACATGATATGAGACATGACGATCCCATACTGTCAAACTACTGAGTTGTAATACTTATCTGTGTGGTTGTAATTCACCTACAAAGAAAAAATTTTAAGTTTTTTATCATCAAATTGATATATAGTTAGTTTAGTTATTTTCCGTTTATTCTTATTTTTTGAAGTTTACTTTGTTTTTTCCTTTTTGTTTGATTTTTAAATTAATGCAAAACATTTATATAGTTCCAAACTTAAAACTATGAAATAAGTACATTGAGAAAGTGCTTACTTGTATATTTATGCCCATATCCCATTCTCCCCTTCTTTAGGAAGTAACAATTTTTATTAGTTTTTAGTTCATTCTTCCATTATTTCTTTTAAAGAATATTAGCAAATACGTGTTTGTATTTTTTCTACTTCTTCCAGAACAGACAGCCTATGTTCATCAGTCTGCACCTTGTTTATTCACCTAAAATTGCATAATTTTTGTAGTCTATTTTAAAAATAGATCCCTAGACATGAGATTGGTAGGTCAAAGGGTAAATCCATATAAAATTTTACTAGTTATTGCCAAATTCCCTTCAATAGAACTGTATCATTCTGTGTTTCATCAGATTTTGAAAATAAGCATTCCCCTGTCTCTGACTTACTGAATCAGTCTCCAGGATTTGAGTTCCCAGGTGATTTGGATGACTGCTCAGGCTTTTGGAAGCTTATTCTAAACAAATTTAAAGTTGAGCATGGAACTAAATCCAATCAATTACTCACTTGATATGTGCTAGGTATTATATTGTACACTAGTGAGAGAAATCCAAAAAAGGAGCATAATTTTGTCTCCTTTGGAGGATTTCATAACCTAGTTAGTGGAGAAGACACATTTATACACAAATCATTGCAACATCATGAAATTATTGGTATAATAGAGATGTACGCACCCATTCCAGTGTCCTTGCCTGGAGAATCCCAGGGATGGGGGAGCCTGGTGTGCTGCCATCTATGGGGTCGCACAGAGTCAGACATGACTGAAGCGACTCAGCAGCAGCAGCAGCAGCAGCAGAGATGTATACATGGTACTAAGGAAGCACAAAAGAAGGAGCATAAAAGCTGTCTGTGAGAATTATACCTGGTATAGATTTGGGTATGCTGCTTCTGCTTAGTCGCTTCACTTGTGTCCAATTCAGCAATCCTATGGACTGCAACCCACCAGCCTCCTCTGTCCATGGGATTATCTAGGCAAGAGTATTGGAGTGGGTTGCCATGCCCTTCTCCAGGGGATCATCCCAACCCAGGGATTGAACCTGGGTTTCTTGCATTGCAGGCAGATTCTTTACTGTTGAGCTACCAATGAAGCCCAGATTGGATATAATGCTCTTTATAAAAGCAGAAATGTGTATTTAACAAACTGTTTATAAAATGCATTTAATGAAGTCTTCTTCTTGAGAAGAAACAAATCAAGAGTTTAAGTCTGAATTTATCTCATTTGTACTTCTTCTTCGCTTGGTTTATTCTTAGACATAGCTTCCAGTTTTCAGGTTGGAACTGTTATGGACCTCTATAAAGATTTTTCAGTTTAAGATAATCACAGCATGCAAAGTCCTAACATAATGATATTTTCAGTGTGAAAGCACCACCATAATCATGATCATAGTGTGGTCTGCATAAAATAAATAATGTTATTCATGTAGCTGACAGGAGAGAAGATAAAAGTCAATAAAAAGAGAATTATTTATTAAAAAGATCTAATGTTACAAGAACAGTACACAGAACTATTATCTGACTGTGCCTTCCACATGGTATATACCATTATATATAATATATATATACAGACTGTATACAATATATTTAATGGTTTGACATGGGGTCCACAGTACCTTCATTTGGGTATGCAAAACATTCAGTTTCATGAAAATTTTAATAACGGGGAGTCTTTTTTTCTTCATAGTTCAACTGACAATATACAAAAATACAGTCTCTTTAGTGATTTAAGACTGCGTGGTTACTAGTCCATCCAAGAAAAAGCTCACTGAGTATAATGTACCTCGATAAGAAATGATGTTCTGCTTTCTACAAAGTAACAATATATAATAAATAAGTACATAAATGTTTAAAACCTGTTTTTTAATAGCTTCATGATGCAAAATACATATTCTGTGAATATTGAGTGAAACCATTCCATATCACTGATTCCTATAATACCTCAGACATTCTACATTTAAGTATTCTGTCAGATATACACCATCTATCAGCTAGTCAGAAATATTGGTTAGGTTGAATTTTCCATATACTGACATTATATTTCACTGGGCTTTGTTTTATAACTCAGTTCTTAAAGTCTACTGTGTCATTTGAAACACCACAGAAAATGAAGAAAATGATTTGATTTATCAAATATGAAGTAAAAGTTATTGCCCATTCTTTAATATTTTTGCTGCATTTTTCAGATGTACAATCTGCTTCTGCAAGCTATATCATACTTGAGAGAGCCCATATTTGCCCGCTAAACAATTAGCATTCTCTCTATATGCAATATAAAGTCCAGTCTCTCCCACTTCAAAGGAGGTGCTCAAGGAAGGCTACTTGGTTGTCATTTTTCACAGGCTTGGATATCTACCATCTGTGGTAATATACTACAATAATCTATTAACCAAAAGAGTCTTCTTAATCACTTCTGGTTTGTTTAGGGGTGTCTTGGACATAATTCCCCTCAAAGAGAATGAGTAAGCAACACAGACAGTGGTCCTGTGTCTCTGAAACCAGTCTCTGAGGATGTTCAGAACAGAAACTCTAATCTTTCTTCTGATTTTATAAAGATTAACCTCTAAAGCTAGCAATTTGAGCTCAATACTGCTTCATTTTGCTTGCTATTAAACGTGTGAGAATTAACAGGTTTAGAATTTACAAAGAAAAAAAAAAGGAATCAACCTTTTGTTATCATATTAACAACACCTGTAAAGTGGTAGTTTCTCCAGGCTATTCTTTTGGCATATGACTTTGCAATAACTATCCTTTCAGGCGTCTTCTTGGGTCTAATGTGAACTCTGGCTATTCTCATATTTTTTAGAATGTCTGTAAGAAATTATCACATGTAAAACTTTAACCTAGCTTTCCAACAACCTACCAAAGATCACTTATTTTCAAGTTGATTCTCAAATAGTAAACGGGTATTACCTCTCAAGCAGAAGAAATAGCAGAGCCCCTGTACTGAGGTCATGTTTCCACACACAGCTTAATTTAAAAAAATCAATTTATCCAAGAGGTCCTCTTTTTTAATAGTCAGTAAGATTTTATTAATGGCATGTAATGCATGGAATTGTTTTAAAAAATCAACATTTGTTATGCTTCACCATTTTAATCCATAGACAATCTGTATGTAAAACTACTTGCAGAACAAAGTTTCATTGTCCTTAAAGTTATTTGCAGTTAGAAGAAAACCTTGGGCCTAATTCAATACCTTTTTTGGAAATAGGTGGGGGAATGGGAAAGCTCTGTCTTTTATTCATTTTCAAATTAGCACCCTTGGCAGCATGTCAGTATCTGCAGCCTTTAGTGATCATCTATACATGTATATATAATGACTTTAAATTATCTTTTATTAAAAATAAACATTTATTATATTTTCAGCTAGATAACATAGTACTTGATGAAAACAATAGCACTTCAGTTCATTTGGACTCACTTTCTATTTACCTTGCACTAATATAAATGGCTTACTCCCTATCCTAATAACTGGCTCTAGGGATGCATATAGAATAGCATCTGACAAATTTTGCTATTTCATAATGCAATCATACAATATTTTTGTGGGAAAATTTTTGTGTACTATCCTATAATTGACCACACAATTGAAATATTTTTTCATATCTCCTGCTGGCTTGTCGATTAGTATAGTCAGATGAAGGAAAAATTAAAAACAGTAGACTTGGAGTGTTAAGTGAATTTTTCATTCTGTTTTGTATTTGTGTTTGAAACAGATCTGCTAGAGACCACTTACTTAACAAATGGATGGCACACACTCAGGGTCATCAGATATAAAATCAAATTCCAACATACTAAAAAAGTAAAGAATACATTTGACAGAAATTACTTTTATTTACAAAAATTCATTACATACAATCTGCATATTTTTATTGGACCAAGAACTGTCCTCTCCATTTACAAAAACCAAAGCAACAACAACAACAAAAAAACCTGATGTATAAGTAATATTCCCCTCAATCTCCTATAAGTGCACTATGTATAGTTCCAAGTTTTTAACACTCATTCTCAAGGTCCTGAGTTTCCAGTTACATTACTACTCTATTCACTGTAGTTATCAAGCTAAAGCGAAGAAAATCAAATTAAGTCTGAAGTTTTCACCAAGGAGTTGAAGGAATCATCAATGCCAAAAGCAACGTTACTGATGAAGACATGGAGAGAGTGTGGAGGGCTGACTGAGCACTAGTGATTTTCCCACCTGTGAAAAGGAGAAGTATTAAATAGACAGAATTATTTTGGCTTTGCCTGAGGTAGGATAAACTCATTTTTTAGGTATGTTAAGACAGATGAATGCAATATCAATCCTGTTTCCGATGAGAGCATTCCTTGTGTTTAGGAAACAAGAGGTTGTCTGGGGTTCTCAAAAGATATACTGAGGGCAGAAGTGTATATGGAATAGTGTCTTCAAAAGGCTGTGTCACCTTGAACAAATATATATAATCAAATATATATAAAACATCAATCAAATATATCTAAAACAAATATATCTAAGTGTGACTTTCAACAATGAGAAACTGATGGAAAACATCCCAAATTCCAGGTATAAGAATAAAATAATTTCTATAGTGCAAAATTCAGGAAATGGAATAAAAATAATTAGCAAAATTCTGTGGTAACTAGAATTTATATTTCAATGAAGTAAGATTTTAAATTTAATCATAAAATATTTAATATATGTATGGATCTTTAATTGATTTTACAGTGAGCGGGCTTAAATTCTGGATTTGTTTGAATTGAGATTCTCACACCAAACTCGGCAAAGAAGAGGCATCTTTCATTACTCTTGCCAGGGCTTCCCAGGTGGCGCTACTGAGAAAGAACCTGCCTGCCAATTCAGGAGACATAAGAGATGCTGGTTTGATCCCTGGGTTGGGAAGATCCCCTGGAGGAGGAAATGACAACCTCTTCCAGTATTCTTGCCTGGAGAATCTCATGGACAAAGGAGACTGGCAGTCTACAGTCCATAGGGTTGCAAAGATTTGGACATGACTTTCATCTTGAGACAAAAGCATTGTATGTAGTTAATGTATTGGGGTGGCTGCCTGATTCAACTCACTAATTTGGATGGATTTTTGTGAAGTAGTTTTGATAGTGCCATAAATTTACAAACTAAGTATCATTCTTAGATTTTCGGTTATTCAAGCCAGAAGCCTTGGAACATATCATCATCATGATTGATTTCTAATGAATGCTTACTATATGCAAAGTACTGTACTAAGCCCTTTATACAGACTATCTTATTTGATCTTCACAACATTCCTATGCAGTATGTGCTATTGTTTATCTCAGTGTTGCTGATGATACTGGGGCTCTGCTGCTGCTGCTGCTAAGTCACTTCAGTCATGCCCGACTGCTAGCGACCCCATGGACTGCAGCCCGCCAGGCTCCTCCGCCCATGGGATTTTCCAAGCAAGAATACTGGAGTGGGTTGCCGTTGCTTTATTAAAGTCATTGAGTTAGGGATTAGGGGAAAGATATGCTTTTATGTGTTATCTCTATTAAAACAATGATTGGCTTTAATTAAAAACATAATGATAGATTAGTAATAAAATGTACCAACCAATTTTTGGAATCATCCTTCTGTCAAGCTATCCTCTCTGGCTAGATTGGATGTAACAGAATTCTAGGTGTGATTTTTCTTACAGGATAGACTCTCAGTTTATTTTCCAGACATATTTAAGAACTGAAGAAACCTTTGTTTTGTAAACCACACATGCATATACCCAAAGCAGCAAATCTTCTTTCCTTTGAAAATTTTTACAGCTAAGGTGCTAATAAAATCTATTATTCAACATATTGGAGAACGTTACATATATTTCAACTTGTACAAAATGGGGTCATTGTGAAGTGCATGGCCACATGTGAGCTATAAGAAAGGTTTGATGGCAAAGCCTCACTGGAGTGTGCATGCATAATAAATAAAAACTATGAAAGCATTCTTTCTATTTATATGAGAGTGGCTGCATGCTTGTTAAATCAACTTACATGACACTTGTACAAAAAAACCTCCTCACTTTCAGAATGTTAAGTAGGGTGTATATCTCAAATTCCACATAGAATCCATGAAAGAAAACCATGCTATTTCAGCATAGCAAAACACAAGCAAAGAAAAAAAAAAACATTGAATCAATTTCTAGTCTCAGATATGAAACTAATTAACTATTTCACTTGAGCAGGTCATTTAGCTTCTTAGGCTTTTAGGTTTTAGAAAAGAGATAAGAATGAAACCTATTGTTGCTCCTGTTTTATGGGTCTAATACCAGGAGACTGAACATTATTAAAGCTCAGGAAATGGGTTGACTGGACTAAGTATTATCAACTGAAACATAAAGTTGACAATTTCACTTGAGAATGATTGCTCAATAAATAATGCTCAAGTGCTGTGCTATGCTTTGTCACTCAGTCATGTCTGTTTGGGACCCCAGGGACTGTAGCCTGTCAGGCTTCTCTGTCCATGGGATTCTCCAGGCAAGAATATTGGAGTGGGTTGCCATGCCTTTCTCCAGGGGGATCGAATCTGGGTCTCCTGCATTGCAGGGGGAACCTAGGTCTGCTGCATTGTGGGTGGATTCTTTACGTCTGAGCCCCCACAGAAGCCCAAATAATAATGTTCATAATTACCCATTAATTAAATGTACATTAAACATTTTTTATTTAAGGCTGTAATAAAAATTGCCTAATATTTTTTCAATGACAGATTTATGTCTTTAATGTAATTTTTTGCATTTTATTTTCACAAACTCAATGAAATGATTGCTTTCTTCTGAATTTGTAAAATCTCCCTTCTTATAATCAGTTTTTCTCTTGCTGATATAATAATGGTGGCAGTGGGTATGAATTCCAGTTCTTCCTCTTAGTATTAATAATAGTATGATCTTAGGCAAATTACTTAAATTTTCTCCATAAAACAAAAAAAATGCCACCTACCTCGTCGATTGTTAAGAAAATTAAATAAGTTGTTAAGCATTTATGATTGTGTCAGACTTATAGCAAGGGCTCTATAACTTTTCTATAAAAGTTAGAAATTATTAATATTGCTGATAATAATTATGATGTTCAAATAAATTCTAGTGATCTAGTATACAGCATCATGATTGCAAATAATAAAATGTAATATATATTTGAAGGTTGCTAGAACTAAGATCATGGCATCTGGTCCCATCACTTCATGGGAAACAGATGGGGAAACAGTGGAAACAGTGGCAGACTTTATTTTGGGGGAGCTCCAAAATCACTGCAGATGGTGATTGCAGCCATGAAATTAAAAGACACTTACTCCTTAGAAGGAAGGTTATGACCAACCTGAATAGCATATTCAAAAGCAGAGACATTACTTTGCCAACAAAGGTCCATCTAGTCAAGGCTATGGTTTTTCCAGTGGTCATGTATGGATGTGAGAGTTGGACTGTGAAGAAAGCTGAGCACCGAAGAATTGATGCTTTTGAACTGTGGTGTTGGAGAAGACTCTTGAGAGTCCCTTGGACTGCAAGGAGATCCAATCAGTCTATTCTAAAGGAGATCAGCCCTGGGTGTTCTTTGGAAGGAATGACGCTAAAGCTGAAACTCCAATACTTTGGCCACCTCATGCGAAGAGTCGACTCATTAGAAAAGAGTCTGATGGTGGGAGGGATTGAGGGCAGGAGAAGGGGATGACAGAGGATGAGATGGCTGGATGGCATCACCGACTCAATGGACATGAGTTTGAGTGAACTCTGGGAGTTGGTGATGGACAGGGAGGCCTGGCGTGCTGCAATTCATGGGGTTGCAAAGAGTCAGATACCACTGAGTGACTGAACTGAAGAATGTAAATTCAAAATGTTCTCACCACAAGAAAGAATTAGCAATTATATCATCTGATGGAAGTATTAGCTATATTTTTTCAATATATTTGTGTACAGATGTATAATATATGTGTATCATATCAACTCTTGTATACCTTAAATTTACACAATGTTAAATTTCAGTTATATTTCAAAATAAAGCTGGAAAAAGAAAAAATGCAATGAAATTTATATTTTTAAATCGATAAACCTAATACTATTTTAATTTTAAAAAACATTCCTTTTAAAATTTCCTGCCCCTCACTGTTCATTATCTAATGATAAAAGCAGTCACTACAATAGAGAAAGAGATATATTAAGCTAGAGCGATAGGGAAAGGCAAAGGAGAAAGGGGAAGATAATCCAACTGAATGCAGAGTTCCAGAGACTAGCAAGGAGAGATAAGAAAGGCTTTTTAAAGGAACAATGCAAAGAAATAGAGGAAAACAATAGAATGGGAAAGACTAGAGACTAATTTTCTCTTCAAGAAAATTAGAGATACCAAGGGAACATTTCATGCAAAGATGGGCACAATAAGGGACAGAAATGTTAAGGACATAATGGAAGCAGAAATGATTAAGAAGAGTTGGCAGGAATACACAGAAGAACTATACAAAAAAGATCTTAATGACCCTGATAACCACAAAGGTGTGGTCACTCACCTAGAGCCAGACATCCTGGAGTGTGACGTCAAGTGGACCTTAGGAGCATCACTAGGAACAAAGTTAGTGGAGATGATGAAATTCCAGCTGAATGATTTCAAATCCTAAAAGATGATGCTGTTAAAGTGCTGCACTCAATATGTCAGGAAATTTGGAAAACTCAGCAGTGGCCATAGGACTGTAAAATGTCAGTTTTCATTCCAATCCCAAAGAAGGGCAATGCCAAAAATGTTCATACTACCATGCAGTTGCACTCATTTCACATGCTAGCCAGGTATTGTTCAGAATCATTCAAGCTAGGTTCTACAGTATATGAACTAAGAACTTCTAGATGTGGAAGCTGGATTTAGAACAGGCAGAGGAAAAAGAGATCAAATTGCCAATATCTGCTGGATCATAGAAAAAGCGAGAGAATTCTAAAGAAACATCTACTTCTGTTTCATTGACTACACTAAAGCCTTTGATTGTGTGGATCACAACAAACTGTGGAAAATTCTTAAATAGGTGGGAATACCAGACTGTCTTACCTGCCTTCTAATAAATGTGTATGTGAGTCAAGAAGCAACAGTTAGAACTGGACATGGGACAATGGACTGGTTCAATATTGGGAAAGGGAAGATCAAGGCTATATATTGTCACCTTGCTTATTTAACTTATATGCAGAATATATCATGTGAAATGCCATGGTGGATGAAGCAGAAGCTGGAATCAAGATTGCTGGGAGAAATATCAACAATCTCGTATATGAAGATGATACCACTGTAATGACAGAAAATGAAGAGGAACTAAAGAGCCTCTTGAAGAAGGTGAAAGGGGATAGTGAAAAATCTGTCTTAAAACTCAACATTCAAAATACTAAGATCATGGTATCTGGTCCCATCACTTCATGGGAAATAGACAAGGAAACAATGGAAACAGTGATAGACTTTATTTTCTTGGGCTCCAAAATCACTTCAGATGGTGACTGCATCCATGAAATTAAAAGATGCTTGCTCTTTGGAAGAAAAGCTCTGACAAACCTAGACAGTACCTTAAAAATCAAAGACATCACTTTCCCAACAAAGGTCCATCTAATCAAAGCTATGATTTTTCCAGTAGGCATGTATGGATATGAGCGTTGAACCATAAAAAAAGCTGAATGCCAAAGAATTTATGCATTTGAACTGTGGTGCTGAAGAAGCCTCTTGGGAGTCCCTTGGACAGCAAAGAGACCAACCAGTCAACTCTAGAAAGGAAATCAACCATGAACATTCATTGGAAGGACTGATGCTGAAGCTCCAATACTTTGGCCACCTGATGCAAAGTGCCAGTTCTTTGGGAAAAAATCCTGATGCTGAGAAAGGTTGAAGGCAAGAGGAGAAGGGAATGACAGTGGATGAGATGGCTGGATGGCACCACCAACTCAATAGACATGAGTTTGAGTAAACTTCGGGAGATGGACAGGGAAGGACAGGGTTGCCTGGCATACTGCAGTACATGGGGTTGCAGAGTTGGACATGACTTTACAACTGAACAAGAGCAAAACCAGTTTAAAAGCAGTATTGCAAAGCTCACATGGCCGGCAGCGTACTTCTTGTGGTCAGGGAAGACTGGGGAATTTCTCAAATAAAGATATTCTAATGAGACTGTTAACTCCTTCCTAGATGTGTGGAAATTTCACAGTTGTGGGTGGGCCACCATGGTTTGTATCAATCAGAGGATCATATAGTAATCTGGCTTCCCAAGTGGTTCAGTGGTAAAGAATCTGCTTGCCATTGCAGCAGATGCAGGAGACTTGGGTTTGATCCTTGGGTTGGGAAGGTGCCTCGGAGAAGGAAAGGGCTACCAAGTCTACTATTCTTGCCTGAAAAATACCATGGACAGAGGAGCCTGGCAGGCTATAGTCCATGGGGTGGTAAAGAGTTGGACACAAATGAGCAGTGGAGCATGCTTGCATATAACAATCAGAGGATAAGAGTAGAGAACCTTCAAAGTCTCTGAACCATGTAATCCATCATGTTAATTTTGATGAGTTTTACATCATGTTAATGTTAGTGGTTATCAAATTAAGCCTACTGTGTCAAAACTTACCTGAATATGATGGGACCCTGATTTGGGAACTAGCGGTTCCATCTCCTCCTTCACCATATGCTCGCACTTCAATGATATAGACTCCAGCATCGGGGAGTGGGACTACTGCTTGAGGTTTCTGCGTTTCAATAACTTGACCGTTGCTGTGACCCTCTTGCCTATAAAAAACCTGGAAATGATGATAGATTTTTAATCATTTGATAGTCAATCAAGGATTCCAAAAGCTTATTGACTGCCTCCTGCATATTGCATTCTGAGCTAAGTAGAGGGAGCTTACAGCTTAGGCAGATATGCAAGCCAATGCAATGCATATGTTATATGCAGCAATGGAAGTGTATGCAAGGGGCTATATGAATGCAGAAGAGAGTTTAATCCCCTCTGGTGGTTTAGGGAAGGCTCCTAAGCAACTAAACTGCCACCTAAGAGAAGGTGGTGCTGAGCTAAATATTTAAAGATAAGTAGAGCTCACAAGTTGGAGAAGGAGAGCAGAAAAATTTTACAGAGATAAGAGAAGATGAAAAAAACATCTAAGTAATAAGAAAGCAATAGCATTAGAAGATAGTTGAGAATAGTGAGAAATTGAAGCTAGAGAAGTAGGCAGTAAGGAGGCAGATCATTGAAAATGTTTTATTCCTGGCTAATGAAGTGAACAGTATCCTGAGGAAGAACTCAAAATTGTTATCTTCAAATCATCTGAAAGGAGTAATCAGAAAATTTGTTAAATATATCAATAATAAAACCTTAACACTATATAAGATGGCTGAAAAGTTAAAAATAAAAGGGTATTTTTAGTTTTACTTTTGTATTTACTTTTTGGTGAATTGGCATTTGGATATATTGGATAGCCAAGTTAAGGCTTTTTTCTCTTTTAAAAAATATTTACTTAATTTATTTGGCTGCTCTCACTCTTAGTTGTGGCATGTGGGATCTAGTGTCTTGAAAAGGAATTGAACTTAGGTCCCCTGCATTGGGACCATGGAGTCTTAGCCACTGTATAACAGGGAAGTCCCAAGTTAGGGCTTTTTTGACATTTGTTCATGGTACTAGAATTACACATATATTGATGGTAAACAGAGTTTTAGAACTACAGATTAGGACACAGAATTAGCTTGTGTGTATAGGTCAGTAAACTAAGGTTGTAGAGATTACACAATTTATACAAGATTATATGTTCAGTTGTGAAAGTAATTGCATTAGAAGATTAGTAATCTGATGATCAGTTCAGAGGTGTTTCACTGTATCATACTGTTTCTACTCATTTGCCCCCCAGTAAACTTATTTGTGTGTGCATAATAGTAAAGTAGCAGCAATGAAGATTTTAAATTCATTTTTATTCAGTTCATTGTTTTTGTGGTTTTTCATAATTGTGAGTATTATAATTTCTTTTTGTAATGAAGAGAACAATGATTTTGTAGTCATACAGACCTGTATTCAAAACAGTCTCCTACAAAATAAAACAAAAAGCAATTTCCTACATATTTCAGTCTGAGAAAATTTGGGCAAGTTGATAACATTTTTAAATTTCAAGTGCCTATACTGTAAAGAAAAACACATGTAAAAATGTCCAGCACAGGATCTGGTAAGCTTAAAGAGAAAGTGACTTCTTCTGTTGCTATTATTTTTCATTGTCAGTGGTCAGTATTTACATTATAAATGATCAACTGCATTGGAAAACTATAAAAAACTATAATAGATTTTGCTTATTAAAAATGTGCTTGAACTTGACTAACCTACATACAAAAAAAAAAAAATTAAATGTAAGTTTCACATGTTGAAGCCTGCTTGTACTTAATCCTCCTTTTTGCATTCTGGTAATATATGCTCCCTCTATTTTACTTCCTCTGTCTTTCACGGATTTGAATTTACTTCTGGTCATGGAAGAGAAGTAAATTCTCTGTAAAAGTATATAACATGTGCAATAATTCTATCTATTGAAATCCTTAGAAGGAAGGATGCCATAACTTCAACATAGTTGGGAAATGAAAAAAAATCATGGAATATTTTACTGGGTATCTCATGTAGGACAGGCACAGTAATATATACTGGAAATTTAGAGACTAAGAACACATGGTTCTGCTCTCATGGAACTTACAGTGGAGACAAACAATGCAATCAAGTGTTCTGTGTACTGCAATAGGAAACATATTTGGTGCTATAGCCATGTACAGAGCAGTACAGATTTGGGAATCAGAAGCTCTTCTTGGAGGATGCCTATAGCAAGTTTTTTTTGGCTTTGAAAAAATGACAATTGTATCAGAATTTATGATTCTCATTTTGACTGTAGTAGTATAAAGAATTAGAATTCTGTTCATCTACATTAGATAATTAGAAAGCAAATTTATGGCAACAAAATAGTATGTAAATTGGTGAGGATTGGCAGGGGAGTAACTATTTTAGAGGACATTGTTATTATGGTTCAATAAATTACAATTCTTATGACAATGAAAAATGCAGCCAGTAATGCATATCTAACGTTGCTGTAAAATCCAGAGTTGAAGAAAAAATTGTGGATCAGTTAAGATTTAGAAACAAAAGGTAAGGGCAGGAAATATCAGTTAATGGCAGCAAAAGGAGTTTGAGATTAAATGTGGCTTTTACCAATATATCCAGGGAGATGTAGTGCTATGAGAGAGTAAGTAGGTATAATAAATGAAAAGATACATTAAATTAATGAATGGTTAGTCTTAGGTGATTTAGAGAATATTCATTCATTGTAAAATCCTGATTTAGAAAAGATGAATACAAATGACAAATATGAGATGGTTAAGGAATTATCAAGACATGTCAGAAATAGTTATTGACAATAACAAGACCAGGGAGTACTTTGAGAACCTGGACATTTACAGATTGACTGTTACAATAGTGACTATCTCCAGACATAGAGAAAAGTGTCTATTTTCAAGACTATTCTCAAATTCTACTTAAAAACCTGAGAACAGTGGGTTAGCCAAAGAGATGATTCTAAACAAACAATAATGTGATACTGCTATTCTCAAAGGCATGATCTGGTATTGGCTAATCTGTACATCTTATGGTAAAAGTAATGTTGTGAGTCAGTCTAAAAATATAGCAGAATAAATTTTTGCTAGTTTTGCCCACAAGTGCCATTGGAAGGATGGATCTTTTTAAACAAAAGGGCTATCCACCAGTACTTCCCAGGTGGTACAGTGGTAAAGAATCTGCCTGCCGATGCAGGAGACACAAGAGACACAAGGTTTGATCTCTGAGTAGGGAAGATCTCCTGGGTTAGGAAATGGCAGACTGCTCCAGTATTCTTGCCTGGAAAATTCCATGGACAGAGGAACCTGGCAGGCTATAGTTCATGGGGTTGCAACGAGTTGGACACAACTGAGTGACTGAGAACACACATACAGTCACCAGCTGAGCATCTTGAGGACAATTGCTCTTCACAATAGTGAGTGACGAATCCAAAGTCCCAGTGGCTGCGGGTGGGTGAGGAGGAATCAGTGAGATAGTAGAATCTAGGTGAAAAGAAGGTGGGAGCACAAGTACCAGTGAGAAGCCCTGCTGTAAGATGACTCCAAGGAACTTTAAGAACTGGATTTCCTGTTGGCAATTTCATGTGTGTTTGCATGTTGTGCCTTTCAGTCTAATATCCCCCACTAACATTTCCATAAAGTCTTCTTTGTGTATGTTATTCAGTTCAGTTCAGTTGCTCCATTGTGTCCATCTCTTTGCGACCCCATGAAATGCAGCACACCAGGCCTCCCTGTCCATCACCAACTCCCGGAGTATACTCAAACTCATGTCCATTGACTCGGTGATGCCATCCAACCATCTCATCCTCTGTCATCCCCTTCTCCTCCTGCCTTCAATCTTTCCCAGCATCAGGGTCTTTTCAAATGAGTCAACTCTTCGCATCAGGTGGCCAAAGTATTGGAGTTTCAGCTTCAACATCAGTCCTTCCAATGAACACCCAGGACTGATCTCTTTTAAGATGGACTGGTTGGATCTCCTTGCAGTCCAAGGGACTCTCAAGAGTCTTCTCCAACACCACAGTTCAAAAGGATCAATTCTTCGATGCTCAGCTTTCTTTACAGTCCAACTCTCACATCCATACATGACCACAAGAAAAACCATTGCCTTGACTAGACGGACCTTTGTTGACAAAGTAGTCTCTGCTTTTAATATGCTGTCTAGGTTGGTCATAACTTTCCTTCCAAGGAGCAAGCATCTTTTAATTTCATGGCTGCAATCACCATCTGCAGTGATTTTGGAGCCCCCCCCCAAAGTAAAGTCTGACAGTGTTTCCACTGTTTCCCCATCTATTTCCCATGAAATGATGGAACCAGATTCCATGATCTTAGTTTTCTTAATGTTGAGCTTTCAGCCAACTTATTCACTCTCTTCTTTCACTTTCATCAAAAGACTTTTTAGTTCCTCTTCACTTTCTGCCATAAGGGTGGTGTCATCTGCATATCTGAGGTTATTGATATTTCTCTCAGCAATCTTGATTCCAGCTTGTGCTTCCTCCAGCCCAGAGTTTCTCATGATGTTCTCTGTATATAAGTTAAAAAAGCAGGGTGACAATATACAGCCTTGCCGTACTCCTTTTCCTATTTGAAACCATCTGTTGTTCTGTGTGCAGTTCCTACTGTTGCTTCCTGACTGGTACACAGGTTTCTCAAGAGACAGGTCAGATGGTTTTGTATTCCCATTTCTTTCAGAATTTTCCAGTTTATTGTGATCCACACAAAGACTTTGGCATAGTCCACAAAGTAGAAATAGATGTTTTTCTGGAACTCTCTTGCTTATTTGATGATCCAGCACATGTTGGCAATTTGATCTCTGGTTCCTCTGCCTTTTCTATATCCAGCTTGAACATCTGGAAGTTCATGGTTCATGTATTGCTGAAGCCTAGCCTGGCTTGGAGAATTTTGAGCATTACTTTGCTAGCATGTGAGATGAGTGCAATTGTACAGTAGTTTGAACATTTTTTGGCATTGCCTTTCTTTGGGATTGGAATGAAAACTGACCTTTTGCAGTCCTGTGGCCACTGCTTAGTTTTCCAAATTTGCTCACATATTGAGTGCAGCACTTTCACAGCATCATCTCTTAGGATTTGAAATAGCTGAACTGGAATTCCATCACCTCCACTAGCTTTGTTCATTGTGATGCTTCCTAAGGCCCACTTGACTTCACATTTCAGATGTCTGGCTCCAGGTGAGTGATCATACCATGGTGATTATCTGGGTCATGAAGGTCTTTTTTTTCTACAGGTCTTCTGTGTATTCTTCCCACTTCTTCTTAATGTCTTCTGCTTCTGTTAGGTCCATACCATTTCTGTCCTTTATTGTGCCCATCTTTGCATGAAATGTTCCCTTGGTATTTCTAATTTTCTTTAAGAGATCTCTAGTCTTTCCCATTCTATTGTTTTCCTCTATTTCTTTGCATTGATCTCTGAGGAAGGCTTTCTTATCTCTCCTTCCTATTCTTTGGAACTCTGCCTTCAAATGGGTATATCTTTCCTTTTCTCCTTTGCTTTTCGCTTCTCTTCTTTTCACAGCTATTTGTAAGGCCTCCTCAGACAACAATTTTGCTTTTTTGCATTTCTTTTCCTTTAGGATGGTCTTGATCCCTGTCTCCTGTAAAATGTCACAAACCTCCGTCCATAGTTCATCAGGCACTCTGTCTATCAGATCTAGTCCCTTAAATTTATTTCTCACTTCTACTGTATAATTATAAGGGATTTAATTTAGGTCATACCTGAATGGTCTAGTGGTTTTCCCCACTTTCTTCTATTTAAGTCTGAATTTAGCAGTAAGGGGTTCATGATCTGAGCCACAGTCAGCTCCCAGTCTTGTTTTTTCCTGACTCTATTGAGCTTCTGCATCTTAGCTTTAAAGAATATAATCAATCTGATTTCGGTGTTGGCCATCTAATGATGTCAAATTGTAGAGTCTTCTCTTGTGTTGTTGGAAGACAGTGTTTGCTATGACCAGTTTGCTATGACTAGGGTGTTTGCTATGACCATATATGCATATGTTATATATACTGGAGAAGGCAATGGCACCCCACTCCAGTACTCTTGCCTGGAAAATCCCATGGATGGAGGAGCCTGGTAGGCTGCAGTCCATGGGGTCGCCAAGAATCGGATACTACTGAGCGACTTCACTTTGACTTTTCACTTTCATGCATTGGAGGAGGAAATGGCAACCCACTACAGTGTTCTTGCCTGGAGAATCCCATGGACAGAGGAGCCTGGTGGGCTGCCGTCTATGGGGTCACACAGAGTCAGACACAACTGAAGCGACTTAGCTGCATATATATATATATATATATGCACATATATATATATATACACACAGTATATGTCACGTTATATATATATGGTATACATATATACATCTTCATGCTATACAAGCCATTTCTGTCTTAATTTTTAAAATATGATGAAAAACATGTAAGTATAATCAAATATAGAAATGATTGTATAAACTATTATGTATGAGTCATTTTAAATTGTGGGGATCACAGTAAAGGGCTGGATCTCATATTTGGAGTGAATATAAGATAAAAGAACAGCTGTAAAATACAGGAAGCTCTCCTGGAGGAGGGCATGACAATCCACTCCAGTATTCTTGCCTGGAGAATCCCACGGACAGAGGAGCCTGGAGGGCTAGAGTCCATAAGGTAACAAAGAGTCTGATGCAACTGAAGTGACTTAGCATGCATGCAGGATATAGTCAATCAAGGAGACTAGCATGGCCATAGACCCTAAGCTCCCTGAAAAACTGGAGAAATATATGGATGGGCTTCACATTCTATAGGCTGTGGAATATATTTTCAATACAAGTGTACCTATATCTCAGGAGTCTGGCAGGCTCTAACTGGTAGCTAAATGGAATAAACAAATGAAAATTCCTATGTATTGATGGATCATATAATAACTATAAATAGCAGAAAGCAGAGATAAAGGGGAAGATGTATGGTGAAATTTTAGTTGTTCAGACATGTCCGACTTTTTGCAACCCCATGGACTGTAGCCCACCAGGCTCCTCCGTTCATGGAATTCTCCAGGCGCAAATACTGGAGTGGGTAGCCCAGCTAGTCTCCTCTCTAGGGGATAGAATCTTGGTCTCCTGCATTACAGGTGGATTATTTACCATCTGAGCCACCAGGAAAGGCCCTATATGGTGAAAGGGTTGTATATTGGGAAAGGATATTTCCAGTGTAGATTGAAAAATGAGACCTTGTTTTCTTGGCATGTAGCCTGAAGCCCTTATACTGAATTTCTCCTGAATGCACATGTCTTTTCTGAGTGGACAGAAGTTTCTCTTAGTGGAAAGAGGGATACTTGCTCTAGGGAAAGCATAGGCCTTGGGTATTTAGCCTTTATTTTCTCTTCCACTTAAGTTTAAATCTGTACAAGGAGAATATGGTAAGTATAAGATGGCTGTTCTACTTGATAATTTGAGAAGTTTCTTTCACAGCATAAAGAAAAAAAAAAAACCCACTCCCAAGATCATTAAGGAGAATTATGGCTGAATATAAAAGCAGAGAATATATCAATATCTGAGAAAAGAAGAGAAGCTAAAAGCAATGGAGAAAAGGAAAGATATACCCATTTGAAGCAGAGATGCAGAGAATAGCAAGGAGAGATAAGAAAGCCTTCCTAAGTGAACAATGCAAATAAATAGAGGAAAGCAATAGAATGGGAGAGACTAGAGATCTCTTCAAGAAAATTAGTGATACCAAGGGAACATTTCATGCAAGGATGGGCTCAATAAAGGACAGAAATGGTATGGACCTAACAGAAGCAGAAGATATTAAGTAGCAATGGTAAGAATAAGCAGAAGAACTATACAAAAAAGATCTTCATGACCCAGATAATCAAGATGGTGTGATCACTTACCTAGAATGTGAAGTCAAGTGGGCCTTAGGAAGCATCACTACAAACAAAGCTAGTGGAGGTGATGGAATTCCAGCTGAGCTATATCAAATCCTAAAAGATGATGCTGTGAAAGTGTTGTACTCAATATGCGAGCAAATTTGGAAAACTCAGCAGTGGCCACAGGACTGCAAAAAGTCAGTTTTCATTCCACTTCCAGAGAAAGACAATGCCAAAGAATGTTCAAACTACCACAATTGCACTCATCTCACATGCTAGTAAAGTAATGCTCAAAATTCTCCAAGCCAGGCTTCAGCAATACGTGGAACCATGAACTTCCAGATGTTCAAGCTGGATCTAGAAAAGGTAGAGGAACCAGAGATCAAATTGCCAACATGTGCTGGATCATCGAAAATGCAAGAGTTCCAGAAAAACATCTATTTCTGCTTTGTTGACTTGCCAAAGCCTTTGACTGTGTGGATTACAGCAAACTTTGGAAAATTCTTCAAGAGATGGGAATACCAGAACACCTTACCTGCCTCCTGAGAAATATGTATGCAGGTCAAGAAGCAACGGTTAGAACCAGACATGGAATAATGAACTGGTTCCAAATTGGGAAAGGAATATATCAAGGCTGTATATTCTCAGCCTGCTTATTTAACGTATATGCAGAGTATATCATGCAAAATGCCGGGCTGGAAGAAGCACAACTGGAATCAAGTTTGCTGGGAGAAATATCAATAACCTCAGATATGCAGATACACCACCCTATGGCAGAAAGTGAAGAGGAAGGAAAGAATCTCTTGATGAAAGTGAAAGAGGAGTATAAAAGAGCTGGTTTAAAACTCAACATTCAAAAAGCTAAGATCATGGCATCTGGTCCCACCTCTTCATGACAAGTAGATGGGGAAACAATGAAAACAGTGAGACTGCAGCCATGAAATTAACAGATGCTTGCTCCTTTGAATAAAAGCTAGGCAAACCCTGGCAGCATATTAGAAAGCAGAGACTTGACTTTGCCAAGAAAAATTTCCCTAATCAGAGCTATGGTCTTTCCAGTAGTCATGTATGGATTTGAGAGTTGGACTATAAAGAAAGCTGTGCACTGAATAATTGATGCTTTTTAACTGTGGTGGTGGAGAAGACTCTTGAGAGTCTCTTGGACTGCAAGGAGATCCAGCCAGTCCATCCTAAAGGAGATCAGTCCTGAATATTCATTGGAAGGACTGGTGCTGAAGCTGAAGCTCCAATACTTTGGCCACCTGATTCGAGGAACTGACTCATTGGAAAAGACCCTGATGCTGGAAAAGATTGAAGGCAGGAGAAGGGGATGACAGAGCACAAGATATTTGGATGGCATCACCGACTTGATGGTCATGAATTTGAGCAAGCCCCGGGAATTGGTGATGGACAGGGAAGCCTGGTGTGCTGCAGTCCATGGGGTCACAAAGATATGACTGAGCGACTGAACTGAACTGATACTTTAGTCCAGAGTTATGTTGTCGTTTTTGGAAGTGCCAGTAACAGATGCAACATGTGTTAAAGATACTAAGTATTCCAGATCCAGATCCCAAACTGGTGGAGTTATAAAAACAAAGTTTTTTTTTTTTTTTTCTTTTCATTTGAAAATACTTATTTGGGAAAAGTAAGTTACATTAAGAAATTTCTTTGAATTTTTTTCCCTGTTTTCTGACAACTGATATGTAATATATTAAGGAAACATGGATTTAATTCTGAATTGGGAACTGTAAAATGAATCACATATTAATTGACCTGAAGAAGTGATGAATATGCTAAATAAGCTCCCACATTTGACTCAACTTTTTATATGGAAAGCTATCTTGTTTGAGGGTAAATAACTTGTAGCCATGTCTACAAAAGACAATTATTTTTCAGCATTTTTCTGGTTTTTCATGCTTCTATTACTCTTACTTATTAATAGAAGCTGTGATGTTTTGAAAGTATTACTATTAAATCTAGACTTCTTAAACAAAATCCCAAGAAGTCCACGTTGTCTTGGACAATCTCAAAGAACAGTGAGAAATTTCACTAAATAGGTAATGCTTAACGTTTATTTGAATAGATTCAATGTTAATGTGTTGCCTATGACACAATTATAAATAGTTCAATTCTATCCTTCTTTCACTATATTCTTGCTCACTTTGAGGTCCCTGACAAGTTTTGTGATGGGGAGACTGATTTTTTTTCTTTCTCTTAACACATTTGAGTGATATTTTCTGTATCATTGTGTATTTCTCTGGTAATATCTTGTCCTTATGTATGTTGCTGACACCTCGATCTCTGGAATCAAATAGGGAAGTAAGATCCATGTTTTCTTAGAAAATGGACTGATCTAACCCCAAACTCTTGCTGTTTTATCTTACTATTTTATGTTATTTTTGTTATTTATTTATTTTTTTTTTGGCTGCACTGGGTCTTTGTTGCTGCCTACAGGCTCTCTCTGGTTGTGGTGAGCAGGGGCTACTCTCTAGCTGCTGAGCATGGGCTGTAGATCATATAGGCTTGAGTAGTTGTGGAGCATGGGCTTAGCTGTGCAATGGCATGTAGAATCCTTCCAGACCAAGGATTGAACCGGTGTCCCCTCCCAACCACTGGACTCACCAGGGAAGTCCATGATCTAAATCGTTGAGAATAAATTGCACCTAGTATATACTACCTTAACTATGAAAAAGCAGAGTTCAGTGGATCACTTATGGATCAAGTCTATGGAACAAGTCCATTTTCCCTCATATTTATCACTTATCAATCATTTTCAAAATCTTGAAATTTCTAGATGAGGATTTCCCCTTAATTCATCCACCTTAAGCTAGACTTGATGCAAAAGATAAAATACACCATCTCTGCACTTTAAACTTCAGGCACTGACCCCTACTTCTAGTTTCCAGGCTCAAATTTGCATACCATGTATCTCTAGTGATCTCTTTTGCTTGTAAAAGCAAAGTAATTGGTCAAGATAAAAAGCGAAAATAAATTTGCCTTCCTTTTGATATTGTGATTAATTGTGGAAGTTCTCTCTTTGGTTAACAGGAAGTCCTCTACCACAAATTTTCCAAGAATTCTAAGAGGCGAACTCAGTCTTAATAGGTCTGAATCTTTACAGCCCCATGGACTGTAGCCTGCTAGACTCCTTTGTCCGTGGAGTTTCCCAGGCAAGAATCCTGGGGTGGGTAGCCGTTCCCTCCTTCAGAGGATCTTCCCAACTTAGGCAATGAACCAAGGTCTCCTGCATTGCAGGCAGACTCCTTATTGTCTGAGCCACCAGGGAAGCCTCTTATTGGGTCATTTCCCTGGTGGCTCAGACGGTAAAGCGTCTGCCTACAATGCGGGAGACCTGGGTTCAATCCCTGGGTTGGGAAGATCTCCTGGAGAAGGAAATGGCAACCCACTCCAGTATTCTTGCCTGGAAAACCCCATGGATGGAGGAGCCTGGTAGGCTACAGTCCATGGGTCACAAAGAGTCGGACACGACTGAGTGACTTCACTACTTCAAATTAACTCATGGGAAGGGAAATGATTAGTGTGTTGACATGTCCCTAGTTTTGTTAACCTGTTTTGTGTAGCAACTGCTACACACTATGTTTAAGAAGAGGGCTCACTATTACATTGGTGCCATTTTTGGTCTGGTGGTAGTTTTCTGGGGATGTAGTAGGAATCAAATGGCAACCCACTCCAGGATTCTTGCCTCTGAAATTCCATTGACAGAGGTGCCTGGTGGGCTATAGTCCAGGGAGTTGCAAAGAGTCAGATGTGACTGACAACAGATAACAGTTGATTTTCAATACTATATCAGTTTTAGATGTACAATATAGGGATTCCATATTTTGGCTTCTTTTCTGGTGGCTCAGATATGGTAAAGAGTCTGCCTGTAATGTGGGAGACCCAGATTTGACCCCTGGGTTGGGAAGGTCCCCTGGAGAAGAGAATGACAACCCACTCCAGTATTCTTGCCTGGAGAATTCCATTCCTGGTGGGCTGCAATTCATGGGTTTGTAAAGTGTCAGACAGGACTGACCAACTAACACTTCACTTCAGCAGGAATCAAATATTCTCCCTCTGAGTATCATACTGTCCACTCCATATTTGTGTGAACCTCCCTCCAGACAGTATGGGTGTTTTAGCTGCATGTAGATCCTTGCCTAGGCAGCTCTTGTGTAGTTCTTTTCCAAGTCATGCTCTGAAAAGGAAGATCCAATCTTGTGTTCCCTAGGTTCCATCTCATTAGTTTACATTCATGGCTACTGTTGCATTTAGCTTATATTCACATTCCTGTTCCATTGTGCCTATGTCAATAGGAGCTTTCATGCCTAGTCACTTGCCCTGTGAAAACCAGACCTTTGTAGGGGAACCCAGGCTCTACCTCAGTCATCAGTATGAAGTCCCCTTCCCTCAAGGGGCCCTTTGCATCATTCCTGCCAGTAGGTCTCTCATTGGGAATTAGCCCATCTATCAGAAGATCTAATAAGGTAGACTCTATTTGTTACCATCAGGCTCCTTTCTTAGAAACTAGATTTTCCCTCTAAGGGACATAAAGAGGTGAGACCATTTCAAGGAATAAAAGGAAAAAAAAAAAGCTCTGTCAATGTGTGCCTACTTGGCACTATTTCCACAACTAAGATGGACAACATTAGAGATTCTTCTCCCCACAACAAAGTATTCCAAGGGGTTTTGCACTGTTTTCATTGAGATAGAACTGGCAGGCAACTTTTAAAGATCAAATTCTTCTGCTAAAATATTAAAAAGTTCTACCTACTGGGTAAAATTCCTCCAATAAGAAAAATAGTAGCTAATTTTTTTAGTGAGCACTTTCTACATACTAAACATTTTACACAAATTGTCTTATTTAATCCTTAATAAATCCTCTATGATACTATTTTTGCATTTAAAAATATTGATCTCTTTATTTTTTATTTGGCTATGTCAGATCTTAGCTGCAGTACATAGAATCTTCCTGTGGGATCTTCTCATTGCAGCAGACGGACTCCATTTGTTGCTCTTGGGCTCAGTAGTTGCTGCAGCACACAGGCTTTGTTGTTCCATGGCGGGTGGGATCTTAGTTTTATGACTTGGGATTACACCCACCACCCCTTCATTGCAAGGTGATTCTTAACCACTGGATCACCAAGGAAATCCCCTATGTTTGCTTTTTTTTAAAGTTAAAATGAAACTCAGTTTAAGCAACTAGTTCAAAGTTAAAGAACTGGGATTTGAACTGGTGTCTGTCTTACTTAAGGGTCGGTTCTCTTTCCCCACTCCACATAACAAATGGAAAGGCCATGCTAGGAAAACACACACCTGATAATATACACTTGTGACTAACTGCATAAAATACCTCTAGTTGGGTCAAAATTAATGTTTTCATCCTTCTTAGAAGCACTGAGCATAAAGAGATGAGTAAGACAGAGGCTTTGCCTTCAATCATGTATAGTCTGGGCAGGGAGATAGTGACATGTAAGGAGGGTAAGCAGTTGTGTGATAGAAGGGACAAATGTAGGCAAGGATGAGGGTCATCTCACCGGGAGCCCTATGCCCAGCTTCATGTTTTCTCCAGGTTGTGTGGTGCTTCTTTTTTTCCCTGAGAGTTGCCCAAAGCCAAATGGCTCTTCCAGGCAGTCATATGCTTTCATCTACCATCTATTTTCCTCTCCAGTTTGAGAGACTGCTTGCCACACTTTTAATGAGATCAGGTTGTTTCTTGGTGATCCATCGCCATTTCTGACCATATTGTTACCCTTAATCATTGGAGGATCTACTTGCCTTAGACTACAAGGTGTGAAGACGAGGGGAAGAGTGTGGAAAGAAGAGGACTAGGGAAGGATACAGAGAGAATGGCTCACCTGTTCTCCCCCAAAGATCAAATTCAATGTCCCTGAAGATTAGGACAGATTTGAGAGAGTGTTTAGTGTGAGGGTGTTTATGATCCATAATAATTCTAGTCTGTAAGAAGTACTATACTTTGTACCTGAATATATTCTTCTTGGGAATTATTTAACTTAAAAATGTATTTCATTTATAACTATTCCAGATTTTAGCTTCAGAATTTAGCCCTTTGTGCATCAAATACTGTGTTACCATCTCAGATAATTGAACAGCCACCTAAATAATGCTTTTCAGTCTAAAGATAATCATTGAAATATTTAAAAATTCTGTTATAAATAATAATCATTAATGATTCTGTATGAGTTTAAGAAATAGAATCCAATATTATGGAAGGAGAATTTGAAGTTCAGCTAATTCAATACCTAGATCACATATTACTTAAAATCAGAGACAAAGTTGTTCTAAACATTTTTATATTTTCAGATCTCTTGCTGGCACATAGCAGGATGACTTATGTGAAATGTTGCATCTATTTTGGAGCCAGCTGTCTCTCTCCATGGTCTCTCTCATATCCCCTGTGGTGACCCTAGCATTTTTTTCTTTTTGTGTTTCTTTGCTAATGGAAAGTCTTTCTACTCAAACTAAGTGGTCCAGTCTTTTCCATCTGCCAGGACAGTTTGTCTTTGGGGAGAGAATGCCAAGACTCTCTGTCAAAGTTATGCTTGTCCTGACAGTGCATCATGGAGCCATCTTCACCCTGTGTTAAAATTGTTGTCTTTTCTACCCATTCGCTTCCTATGCCTTGTGTAGCTGAAACTGATTTTGATTGCCTTGACTTCCCCAGTGTATGAAGACAGTTTCTAGAATAAAGGTAGAACAATGTTTGAGGGGAAAAAAACAGCTATGTTAATAGATCTTTTCATGCCTTTTTAATTGCACATCCTCACAATAGCAATTTTTGAGATGCATGTCTATCCAACAGAGTGAACACACACTGACCTTGTAGCCCATGACTTCAGACTCGTTGGCTAATGGTCTGACGGGGTCCCAGCCCAGAGAAAGCTGAGAGCCCTGTTGCTCCCACCTGAGGTTGTTAGGTGCTTGACTGGGGGCTGCAAAATGAAAAGAAAAGTGAGTGCAAGAGATATCTTAAATACCTTTATTCACTTAAATTCTTGTGAGTATTTCAATCTTTTTTTGTGTTCAGTAGTTAGCTGGCACCATAGGCTTCCTTCCAGTGAGAATCAGATAAGGAGGGTTTTGCTCCAGGAGTATCATTTTAATAGCTACTCTGCTGAGCTTTTGAACCCAAATCCTTTTATCTCCCTTCTGTGTCAAAAATCGCTTAGCCTTGTTGCACAGGAAGATAACCTTTATCTACTGTGAATGCAAAATTTTCTGAGCTAGTTTTAGAATTCAGATCTAAGCATTGAAGCGAGACTAGGAATCAAAACTCCTCTTCAACTCATTTTATTATGTACCTCATGTGGCTTTCAGAAATGTTAAAAGATGTTTCTCTTTTGTCTGAGACAAACACAAAGCCCAGGTCACTTACGGGATTTCTTGGTGGCTGCACTCACTTCACTGCTGGGTGGCCCATATCCGGCTCCATTATAAGCCCTCACTGTGAAGTGATATAACGTATTTCCTTCTAACCCTGTCAGGATGATGGATGACTCGTTCCCCCTCGTTTTGACGGTTTCTGCTGCATCTTCTTGTTCCATGTCTTTCCGATAACCAATCTGTCAACAAATTATCACATGACGGATTAATTTTAAAGTTTCCCCCATTGAACTTTTTTACCCCTTGGATGTTTCTCAAACCCACCTCTGGGAAATCATTCCTGTATCATCCAACGAATAGGTTCTACTAATGAAGCCAAATTCAGTCTTAACTGCTGCCTGATTTGCATCTGTGTAAACCATAGCACCTTAACAGTACTCAGCAAAGCAGTGAAAGGTGCTACCTTGTAGCCTGGTAGCATAAAAAGTCATTCATGAAGTTGAAGAAGTTCCTTTCTCATATGTCATCGGGACCATTTCCCATTCAAAGCCATCTAGCTTTTAATTAATTATTTAAGAAAGAGACATGAGGAATATTTCCTCCTCAGTCCCACACAGAGGTGAATCACACAGCTGGATGAGTTTAAAAGAGAAGAGGTGAGAGAACACTCATGATAATTTGGAATGGTATCTTGGACTGCAAGGAGATCCAATCAGTCCATCCTAAAGGAGATCAGTCCTGGGTGTTCATTGGAAGGACTGATGCTGAAGCTGAAACTTCAATACTGTGGCCACTTCATGCGAAGAGCTGACTCATTGGAAAAGACTCTGATGCTGGGAGGGATTGGGGGCAGGAGGAGAAGGGGATGACAGAGGATGAGATGGTTGGTTGGCATCACTGACTCGATGCACATGAATCTGGGTGAACTCCGGGAGTTGGTGATGGACAGGGAGGCCTGGTGTGCTGCGATTCATGAGGTTGCAAAGAGTCGGACATGACTGAGCGACTGAACTGAACTGAAATACATAAAAATAACATTACTAGGATTTGGGAGGGTGGCAGAAGGGAATAGCTCTTTGTCAAAGAGCACTTTGTGCATTGAGATGATCTTTCCTGGTTATACACTCTTGGTGGCTGGTCGCATACCAAACTTGATCACTTTAAGAGATTCAGCAATCATCTGTGTATATCTAATGCTTAACCCTGTTTGTACATTAGAACTTAATTATACATGAAGGCATAACAGAGTAGTTTCCCTCCCCCCGCCCCTACTTCTTTATCTTGGTAAAAATAAAGGAAGAGTAATAGTTCATTTTCCAGTTAATTACTGTGGTGAAAGAAGTGTATTTCTGCAACCATTGCACCTCCTTCAAGTGCTTTGTCTATAGGCTAGGAAGTCAAACATCACAGTTCCAGATTCTGGTACAAAATTAGGGCAGTGAGGAATTTGTTTGAAACTTGATATATTCTGGGTTATACCTTGGACACCCAATTCCTTGAGTCCATTGGGAGGTACCAGAGGCTGCTCTCTTCCAGGAGAAAAAAGGACTGGAATCCCTTTCCCAACCCTCTTCCAGCCTAGATGCTGGCTGAAGGCAGAGGGAGTAAAAATGTCCAGAAGAGGAGGAAAGTTAGAAATTATAACTGCAGCCTTATGACATGAAGACTGTAACAGCCATATTTTCTTCTTTATATTGTTTGATATCTAAAAATTAAATAGCCTGGGTCCCTTCCTTTCTTGTGAAAGAGTGTTGTGCATAGGTAACTTTCTATTGTAGCCTGTTAGAGGAGACAGACAGGTTGACTAAAGGAAGTTTCTTGGCTTTCCATCGTAAGGAGATGGTGAGTACATCTTCATTTGTTTAAGAGATATTTGCACAATGTCAGTATGGAACATTTCCACTGCCAATTGTTACTTTCAGGGAACTGTTGAATGGGGAGAAGAATGTGTATGGATGTTGAGTAATGAAAAGGATCTAGTACTTTAGTTTTCAACATCCATTTCACCCTCATTCTAGTGTGTCTTCCTGGACTGAAGAGATGAAAAAATAAACACCATATTTCCAAGGCTCCCTTGCAGTTAGGGCTCTGAATATATTTTAGGTATAGCCAGTCAGATGCATATGCCTGGTATTTGAAAGTAAAAGTGAGATATAGATTGGGGAGATATAGATTGAACTTCCACCAATTCTGGTGTTTTATTTATTTATTTTTTCCTTTTGATTTGTTTTTTGCCTACAAGTATAGTAACAGAGACATTATTTTTCCCTTTCCCCTTCACCCTCTGACTGTGGCAGCAAAACTGAATGGCTCATTGTCCAAGCATTAGCTTTATGGGAGTTAAGAAGTCACACACAAGAAAACCATTTTGTTGGTGCAAATTATAGTAACATGGTGGAATTCTGGAACTGGCAGTAACATCAGAGGCTTCCAGATCACAAAGTCTTCTTGAATGTGGAGCTGTCCTGTTTGTGATGACTTCCAAACAAACCAGGGCAGTGGAGTGTGGGACTAGGGCTGGAGATTTACTGGTTTTAGTAGACATCAGTGTCTTCCTCTGTATCCTGGTCCATTGATTAGCTTTAACAGTCATTTTTCAAAGATCATGGAGTCTGTTAATTTAATTCAATAATTTTGTAAACAGTTTAATACTTATAATAAAACACTTCCTATTTAAGCTAGAGTAGTTTAATTCTTTGCAATTAAACACTGTCTGACACACCTACACAGCTCTTGGGGAAAAAAGTGTATATAGTTAATAAGGGACTTCCCCAGTGGCTCAGTGGTAAGCAATCCATCTGTAATGCAGGAGACACAGTTTCAAGCCTTAGGTTGGGAAGATCCCCTGGAGGATGGCTTGGCAACATACTCCAGTACTCTTACCTGAAGAATCCCATGGACTGAGAAGCATTGCAGGCTACAGTCCACAGGGTCGCAAAGAGTCAGACACGACTAAAGCAACTAACCACGTACTCACATAGTAAGATAATCATAATCAAATTCCTGTTTGTCATCCTTGTCTCTTCACAGATTTGAACTGGCATACAGCTGAATGAATGAACTTCAGAAATTTGTTTGATTAAGCTGAAATGCTCTAACCCTGACTTCTGTATTATGTTTGCCCCATTATTCCTAATTCCAAGAGCTAACTTATCTTGTTTGATTTTCAGCATACTTTTAACTGAAGAAATCTAAGCTATTTTCAGACTACAAAATTGAATGACATGTTGTTGGGTGAACAAATGTGTATCTTTCTCCTTCCCAATGATATATCTGATTTTCAGATCTCTGTTTCAACTTTCTTTAATTGGCTGGATTATTTTAAGTTAGTTAAATATATATATTTGAGAGAGTTTAGTGTGATTAAATTCAACAGATTACAGATTTCGATACAAACACAGATTCCAATACAAAGTCTGGACTTCTAAATATTGAATGTTTAATTTGCTGATGAATCACCATGAAATTAAACATCCTAAATAAAAGATATTATGTTCTTAAGTGACAGATTTTGAAAAAATATAAATTCTAGCTGTACCAGATAAAACCTGTCATAAATCTAAAATTTTTTTAAAAAGGCATTATTTCTCTTTCTGGAATTTTGAAAAAGAAAAAAGAGCTGGAAGAGTTATTACCTTTACAGAGAAATAATAATTTTATTTCCTACGTTTTTGATGGAGGAGAGGATAAATCAGAAAAGCAGAAAAACATATGGAGTTTAATATCATGCTTATCTAGCGATTCTTAACTTGGAATTGAGGTAATATAGTATTCATAAGTCACACTATACCTTTTAAAGTTGAAACTTCCTCTTTATTCAATTTATTTCTCCATGATTCAATTCTATCATGATGATAAATTTCATCAACATATAAATTTTGAACTCTCTATGAGATCACTTGAAATGAAGTTTAAAACACTTTAAAAGACACAAATATCTGAAACTAGAAGCATAGATAACCTGCTATTTTATCACTTTCACACAATTGGGGTTTTCATGGGTGTTTTTATTACATTATTATACCCTTCTAGTATTTTTATTACATATAGCTAATAAATCATGTACTTATAGTCACATATGAATATTTTCCCATTTTGATAGTAATAATTTATCATATCCCTTGTGTACCAAATACCATTTAACCATTGTTCTTTTGTGGAACATTTGGGTAGCTTCCAAATTTGTTCTCTTACTTAAAATGTTGACATGAGTATGTTCTTTGTTCATGTATATTGTTTCCAACATATTGGAGTAATTCCCCAGAACAGAATCCTACACAGGAGATTATAGGATCCAAAATTATTGAAATTTTTATACTTCTGAAACAAAAGTGCTACACTTGATTTTCAAATAGTTTGTACTAATTTTCATTTCCAACAACAGTGTATAAATCTGAGAGATACACTGTACTGTTGCCAGCTCTACGTGTATCATGGTCGTGGATTCAGAGGCCTACATTTTAATCATATTTTTGAAATCTATAAGTTTCATATAATGGGACAAGTTACTTAACCACTGAATCTCTATATCCTTATTTATAAAGCAGCTAAAATACTACTTACTTCAGTTTTATGAATTGTTTTCAGACAGTTCCCCTATTGTCATTCAACTACTTAAACTATTTTGTTTCTTGGTGGTTTAATATTTCTGATTTTTGTAACTTGTAAGTCTGTTTTCTTTTTTCTTGCTATCCTTCACATTGTTTTATTTTCTGACTTCATTCCTCAAAATTATGTTTACTTATGTGTAATATAAATAGTGGCAGGCAGGAAGCATGAATTCTGAGTCAGCCAATAGCTTTAAGAGTGTAGATTTGAACTTAAATCTGCAGGATGCTTTTCTTAGTAGATAACCCATTTTTTCCAAAATTGATTCTCCAGCGACTTTGTAGTAGTAGTAGGATAATTATAATTTTAACTATGCAGATAACATACTCAGTTATCTGATATGATGATTCTAAAATATTCATGTCATACACAATCTAGTTTCCTCACATGAAGTTATAGGATTTAAATCTACCACTGCTGCTGTATGTAGTCAAAGATTACTGGATGAGCCACAGACTTCCCCCTATTTCCCAGTTTTTATTTAGTCACATTTACAATCATTGAAGGATTCTTCCTATCTGATTTTTGTTACCTGTTAGTTTTTAAAAGCATAATTCTTACCTGCTGTATTCCCTTGTTTTATAACTTAAATTGCACTCAGTGGTCACTGCTCATTCAATAGTGTATTTCCTGAATTTAATAAACAGCTCTATTATCTGATGTTATTTAAATTGCAAAAATTTTTGCACCACTGCAAGTTATTTATTCTCTAGTAAGGTTAGATTTTTTTTTTAAATAATCAAAATGCATAGTGAAATGTAAATATTTTACCATACTTTGAGTTTTTCAAAACTATTAAATTATTCATTCAAAAGTTTTTTTGAATATGCATTATTTACCAAGCACTGTGCCTGCAGGCAACTGGGGATTAATGGTGAGTCCAAAAAGACATAGGCAGAACACAGAGGAATTTTAGGACTGTGAAACTATTATGTACAATTTACAATGGTAGATACATTTTGTCAGAAGACTTAGAATGTAGACATCAACAGTGACTCCTCATTTGTTTTATTTTTATTGAAGTATAGTTGACTTATAATGTTGTGTTAATTACTACTGTACAGCAAAGTGATTCAGTTATATACATTCTTTTTTATGTTCTTTTCCCTTATGGTTTATCATAGGATATTGACTATGGTTCACTGTGCTATACAGTAAGACATTCTTATTTATCCATTCTATGTTTAAAAGCTTATATTTTCTAACCCTACCTCCCACTGTATTCATTCCCCAACCCCCTTCCCTTTGGCAACCACCAATCTGATCTCTGTTTTTGATTCTGATTTTGTTTTGTAAATAGGTTAATTTGTGTCATATTTTAGATTACATATATAAGTTATATCATATGGTATTTGTCCTCTTTCTGCCTTACTTCACTTAGTATGATAATCTCCAGGTCCTCCATGTTGCTGCAAAGAGTGAATGCTAATTTAAACACCGGATTTTGACTGGTAATGATGTGTCACTGTAGGCTCATCGACTGGAGCAAATGTCGTTCTCTGAGGGGGATGTTGATCATGGAGGAGTTAAGGTTCAGTGTGTGAAGACAGTGGGTACATGAGAACCCTTTTTTCTGCTTAATTTTTCTGTGGATTCAAAAAGTTTCTTAATTGGAAAAAAATAGTAGCCAACAAAGTTATTGAATGAAAAACCACACAAATGTACAATTGTGGTTCAGTCAAGCTGCATATTGCTAGAGTTCTACAGTGTGGGCTAGGACTCAGTGGAGGGAGGCTGGTCAGAGAAAGCATCAGTAAGGAAGGCAGAGGACTGGTACGTGCAAACGTGGAGAGGTGAGTGGAGAACGTGTGAACCTGAAAAAAACTCCACTTAGGCCAACGTGAAGTCTGAGGGTGCATGTGGCTCCATTTGATCCTAGAGGCAAAGGACGGAGCCTAATCTTAGCACTGGCTGGATTAAACAGTTTGGAGCAATGCCAACACACTGAAGGATCTTAAGCAGGGGTGAGAGTGACATGTACATGTATCGAATTTTTGTTTTGAAAAGATACATGCAGCAGTCAAACATTTTTTGCTTTGTTTTTTTCAGCATATAAATTAGGTCACTCGTTTGTCCAAAACTCTCCATATTGCACTTAGAGTAACTTGCAGACTGCTCACCACAGCTTACCCAACAAGATCGCTGTGTACTTCTCCAACTTCATCTTATATCTCACATCACTGTGTTCACCACCTTCCAGCAAAACAGCCTCAAACATTGAGTCACATTCTTGATTTATAGCCTTTGAACTTCTAGTGTCTTTTACCCAGAAGCTCTTTTTACATTTCTTTCTCCAAATGGCCATCTCCTTTTCATCCAAGTTTTAGCTAAACTGCAAAGCTTCCCTTTGTCACTTCCTTAAAGAAACTTTCCCTCCCTTAGTCACTTTATTTGATATTACTCTGAGTTTTATTATGATTATTATTATCACTTATAATTATCACTAAATGAAAGGAAAAGGAAAGTGAAGTCGCTCAGTCATGTCTGACTCTTTGTGACCCATGGACCATAGCCTACCAGATTCCTCCATCCATGGGATTTTCCAGGCAAGACTACTGGAGTGGGTGGCCTTTCCTTTCTCCAGGAGATCTTCCCAACCCAGGGATTGAACCCAGGTCTCCTGCATTGTAGGCAGATGCTTTATCATTTGAGCCACCAGGGATGCCTATATGAATCACTATATGAAACTATTATTTATCTGTTTAATTGCTTGCTTCACATTGGCATTGAGGAGCACTGTATGATTTATCTTGGTGAATAAATGGTTGTAATATGAAGACAGTTTAGAAAGGGGCTGAAGTAGAAACAGGAGAGCAGTTAGGAGGTGATGCTTGAGTCTGGTAAGAAATGAGGATGGCCTGGATTAGCATGATAGCTATGGACATGGGGACAGATATGCAGTAGAGAGATCTTTAGAAGATAAAGCCAGCAGACTTTGGTGACAGGCTAATTATAGGTGTGACAAGAAACTCTGTGGGCATTCTCTACTTTAAGGTAGGGATATTTTTTCAGTTACTTTGTTTTTGGATTGCTGTTTATTTGGATTTTTATTGTTACTATTGTCACTGATTTTGCTCCATCTATTCTATCTTCTTGGTAGATATCTATTTGGTTTATGGACCAAACTTCTTTTGTTCTTTACATCTGCCTTCTTCTCTCTTACCTTATAGTAAAATTTCCTTATTCATGTACTTTGCATTCTGGGTTTACTTCTCAAGCTTGTACTCCAAAGCATTGGTCTAAATAATTAGCGATATCAAATTTGCTTGATTGTTCCTAATGAATATTTTATTTTAATTACTTTGGTTTTGATTTTATTGAATTCTCTTTAATAACCAGCATTGTTCTTTTAACATATTGATAGAAGAAATATTTTATTTTCTCTCATTGATATCTAGAAACTATGTTTAAAAATTATCTTCTTATTTATAAGAAAATCTCTTATGGGAAAGGAATTAATACTGAGCCTTATCATTTGTTTTCTTATTCCAAAGATTTTTCTCCTATCATTTCCTTCCTTTTTGAAAAGTGTTTCTTTTGTTTAATCATTCTAGGATTTAAACTGTTTTTAATGGTGCTCTACATTTGCATGGGGATATATTCATCTCTAGACTGTGTATCCAAGCCCAGTGGCTGATGCTGTGAGATAGAGGCCAAACTTTGTGCTAGTACAAGCCTCCACTCATATTCTCCACACAACACAAAAGAATTTTCAGAAGCTTGAGATGAGAGACAAAGCTTCATGTTCGTGACTACAGTTTTTTCATTGAAGAAAAAGATAAAGGAGAAGGAGGCCAGAGGCTATTTTGTTGCTTGCTTGAATCTAGAAAATGGAATTTTGAAGATGGGTCATTGCACGAAGATGAAAGGAAAGAAAACCTTAGAAAATCCTACTAAAATTCTTGTTTCATACTCCTCATTATGATTGCAAAGAAGGCTCTCTCTTTTCTCATGGTTTCATGGTTACTTTAAGG
Source organism: Bos mutus (assembly GCF_027580195.1). Taxonomy (NCBI): domain Eukaryota; kingdom Metazoa; phylum Chordata; class Mammalia; order Artiodactyla; family Bovidae; genus Bos; species Bos mutus. The sequence continues at coordinate 71,137,099 of NC_091631.1, read as the reverse complement.
GAGATTAAGAAAAGGTGATTTTACGTGTTTCCATTCAATTCACAGCCATTCCTAAATTCAAAAATTGTGACTAAACTGACAGTTAGAAGGCAGACACTTCATTACTACCCTGCTTTCTCTACTGATTCTTCACCTTCAGATACACTTTAAACACTATACTATTTTCCCAAATAATGCTTAAGTTCCTTTTATGTTCCTCTTACGTAACACCTAAGTTCAGCCATGTATTTCTATTGAGTTTCAGAAATTCCCTGATAGCACAGTTGGTAAAGAATCTGCCTGCAATGTAGGAGACCACAGTTCAATTCCTGGGTCGGGAAGATCCCCTGGAAGAGGAAATGGCAAGCCACTCCAGTATTCTTGCCTGGAGAATCCCATGGACAGAGGAGCCTAGGGTCCATGGGGTCACAAGAGTCAGACACCATTGAGTGACTAAGCATGCACGCCAGTATTCTTGGGCTTCCCTGTGGCTCATCTGGTAAAGGATCCACCTGCAATGCGGGAGACCTGGGTTCCATCTCTGGGTTGGGGAGATCCCTTGAAGAAGGGAAAGGCTACTCACTCTAGTATTCTGGCCTGGACAATTCCAGGGACTGTATAGTCCATGGGGTTGCAAAGAGTTGGACATGACTGAACGGCTTTCACTTTATGCAACACCTAAGTTCATCCAAGTGTTTCTATTGAGTTTCAGAAATTCTGTATATAGGGAGCACATTTCCCATGGATAATGAATTTGTTTCGGTCAGAAGAGTCTCTGCTTGCCTCTATTTAGTTGATCTCCAGTTTCCTAATCTCCTGAGTTTAGCACTAGGTATAGTTATTAAATTGGCTATTCACAATCAATACTTTGAAATACACTGGCAGTCAGCATTATTAGATTGCACGCACAATTAGCCGCTTTGTGCCCAGAGGTAATTTTACTATAAAGGATACAATTTAATGAATCAAATAAGATAAATAAACAATGTGTAGTTAAGATTTTTAATATTTATGAGACAGTTCAACAGTGATTAGAGGCTCTGCGGTGAGGAAGTATGAAATGCAGCAGGAACATAAGGATGGATATAATTTACTGAATAAATTGCATTTATTTTTTCTATAAACTGTCACCGCTATCTAAAAATTACACTTAAAAACTGGTTTCAAATATAATTGAATTTGTTCTTAATATGTGTAGTTCAGTGTAAGTCTTTTACAAATGTTAGTTCCCTTCCCTTCTTCATTTTATTTACTCAAGTGTTCTAAAATACAATATATTAAACAGAAAATATTATGGGAGTATTATTTATTTTTATAATCAAGGTCTTTAAATGTTTTGTCTGATGAGGGGTAAACATAAGAGTCCCTAAATACATACTAGTTAAATGAAAAAAGAAAAGTTACAGTATGAAAGTTAATATAGGTAGAACTGTATTAATTTTTTTTTAAAAGTATTGTGTACTCAAGTATATTATATAGTTAACCACATATAAGGTGCTAGAAATGCAGTTTTGGAAATGTATAGTTTTAAATGCATATATTAGAAAAGGCAAAAAGCCAAAAAATCAATGATAAAACCATCTTATGGAGTTTGAAAAACAGTACATTTTAAGCCCAAATAAACTAGAAAGAAGGGTATAATAGAGATGGCAGCAGTACTTAATGAATTGAGAAACAAAATATAGGAATAGAGCCAAAGTTAATTCTTTGAAAAGGCCAAAGAATTTGTAAATCTCCTTTGATCAAGAGTCATCAAAATAGAGAGAGAAGGAGAGGACATCATCATGCAAGAATTGAAATTATTGAAAGAAAATAATACCACTGATCTCAGAGATATTAAAAAGACAATGCTAGAAAGTGGAAATGCTTTGTAAAGTGGAAATGCAAATCCTGCCCTAGGTGAGAATTTTAAAAGTCTTGGCAAGTATCCAAAAGCAGACAGAATCTGAAGGAGAGTTTACTCTTGACAAGTTACAACTATGACAGGTAAGTTTGTGAATGTTTTGTTTGAGAATATGAGCATGATGCCAGGAGTTAACTAGCTGGAGTAGCAAATGGTAGAGTTTAGTGCAAGAAAAAGCAGTTGGAAACATAAGGAGGCAATTTAAAAAGTAAGAGAATGACAGAAATCCAAGTATAAACTTTTCATATCTTTGGTGAAATGATAAACAAATTTTGCCTGGGGATAAATACTGTGGCATTTGACAAAAATGTAAGCAGTGACCAAGAGCAATCTACTCTTAAAAAAGTTGCAATGGGTGGGATTTTTGAGCTTGCTGAATTTTAACTGAGTGTATTCTCTAATCTGCCTGACTTCAGGATACAGAAAAATGACAGTTCTTTAAAGCTTGTGTTTAGAGACCCATTGGGGCTTTCCTGATAGCTCAGTTGGTAAAGAATCTGCCAAAAATGCAGGAGACCTGGGTTCGATCCTGGGTTGGGAAGATCCCCTGGAGAGGGAAAGGCTACTCGAGTATTTTGGCCTGGAGAATCCTATGGACATACAGTCCATGGGGTCACAAAAACTCAGACATGACTGGGCAACTTTCACTTACTTAGAAACTTATTATGAAATATTTTGGATGAAAATGATATGATGACAGAGATTTTCTTCAAAATAGTACTACGATTGCTTGTTTTTGTTGTTCAGTCACTAAGTCATGTCTGATTCTTTTGCAACCCCTTGAACTGTAGCTTGCCAGGCTCCTCTGTCCATGGGATTTTCCAGAGAAAAATACTGGAGTGGGTTGCCATTTCCTTCTTCAGGGGATCTTCCCAACTCAGGGATTGAAGCCCTGTGTCCTGCATTGGCAGGTGAATTCTTTACTACTGAGCCACCAGGGAAGCCCTAGGATTGACTGAAAGTGAAAATGATAGTTGCTCAGTCGTGTCCAACTCTTTGCGACCCCAAAGATTGTAGCCCACCTGGTTCCTCTGTCCATGGAATTCTCCAGGCAAGAATACTGGAGTGGATTGCCATTTCCTTCTCCAGGGGATCTTCCTGACTCAGGGATGGAAACTTGGTTTCCTACATTGGCAGGCAGATTCTTTACCTGCTGTTTATATATGGTTTCACGTGGCTCCCCTGGTGGCTCAGACAATAAAGAATCTGCCTGCAATTCAGGAGACCTGGGTTCAATCCCTGGGTGAGGGAGATTCCCTGGAGAAGGAAATGGCAACCTACTCCAGTATTCTTGCCTGGAGAATTCCATGGACATAGAAGCCTGTTGGGCTACAGTCTATGGAGCTGCAAAGAGTCTTTACAACTAACACACACAGGCACACATATATAAAACAGATTATTCATTATTAAGCCCAATTATTCATTAATTCATAATTATTGAAGACAAGTGTTGAGTAGAAATTCAGTATACTCTTTTGTATATTTCACATGTGTAAATATTTCACAGCACAAAGTTAAATAAAAATATGATAAAATCAATGATTATGGTTATATTACAATGAAAAGATTAAATAGGAATAAAGCAAAAAAAGATCTGCAAGGTCAGTGTAGACAAAGATCAAAGAAGGCCTAAAAAATGAAAGCTGTATAATGATCATTAGATTTGATATTGCAAGCGGATAATCCTACCAAAGCTGTTTTATATACTCAGTCTATTCATAACATACCCAAACTGTAAACAAACGTCCATCAATGGAAGAATGAGAAATAAATTGTGGGATACTCACAAGCGAACTTTTAAGAGAAAGCCTGTAATAATATGAATGAATCTTACCAATGTACTGTTGAGGGGAAAACACAAAATATAAAAACTCCCTAGGGTTCCCAGAACTAGCAAAATCAATCAGAAGTAAGATGTTTTTTTGGGATTTTTGGAGATTAAGAATAGTGACTATAGGAGACACAAAATGAGTCTCCAGTTTTTACTAACATTTGTTTCATGACCTGGAATGTGCTTACACAGGTATGTTCAATTTGTGGTAATTCATTCGGCTGTGCATTTATGATTTGTGCATTTTTTCTGTATATAGATTACAAAAATATCTTCCCCTTTGAAAATAGAGTCTTGGCCATTTTGTAACTAACAATTAGTCAATTAGTAATTGGCATTTTTATAATGCTAGTATGTCTTTGGCAAAGCTTCCTTTGTGTGTTCATGTTAAAACACTTTATGATATTTCTCTATTTCTTAGTATAGTAAGCAAGCCCATGTATGTATGTATCTCTTCAATACCCACTGAATTAAGACCTCTATGCCACACGTATGTTGTCAAGTATTTAAGTTATAAACCTAGCTCTCAAAAGGAAAAGTTTGCTGTAATTTGGTAATTCTCATATGGGTCATTCTAAGAGAATCTCAAAGAATCTGTTCCCAGTATTGGTAAAATTAAATGGATGGATATCCACATTTGTTATTTTATTTTTTGCATGAATGTGCATTATATGATAGAGAGTAAGACTGTGGATGGTCACATGATGAGCTCGGGATGGCTGGATTTAGGACTGAGGAAAACACCCTGTTTTTAGGTTGCACCAATTCACATCTGTGTCAAGGAGTGAAAAAATAAGAAATGCTTTTGATTTTGATAAGAGATATAATTCATACCCTTGGGTTCTTTATGTGGATAAGACAATATATTTGGGCATATATTTTAATATTATTTAAATAAAATGATTTATAAAAGTTTAAGAATGGAAAATTTGAAAAGTGATTTGGGTAAGAGAATTTTCTCCATCAATAAATGTATCTAGAAGCAAATGAAAAACAAACAGTATAAACTGAGTTATTCATTATTTTCTAAAAGAACTCTGCTGCTGCTGCTGCTGCTAAGTCACTTCGGTCGTGTCTGACTCTGTGTGACTCCATAGACGGCAGCCCACCAGGCTCCTCGGTCCTTGGGATTCTCTAGGCAAGAATACTGGAGTGGGTTGCCATGTCCTTCTCCAATGCATGCTTGCATGCTACGTCGAGAAAACAGGATAGCTTTTCAATAGGACAAGAGACAGAATAAGTTAAGTAACTGAAATGTTGCTTCTTCAGTTTCCTTCGATCTGCTGATTTTTGGAAAACATAAATAGTTTTAGTTAGCCTCCCAGTCTCTGAAAATAACCCAAGAAAGAAATCTAATGATAGAAACATGAAAGCTATTTGATTTTTTTCAGAGTTCACAGAATTTCAGAAAAGGAAGGGTAGAAATAGTTTCTTCTCACTGTTTAGTTTTTTTTTTTATTATCATATAGTAATGACAAAAAGCTAAAGAGAATCTGCAAAAATAGCTGCTACACACCACCTTTGGAAAATAAAACACGTCTTTGTTTTTACTTTTTGGTAACTGGTTTCATTTTGGCTTCTTTTCCTCTTTAATTTATGTCTGAAATTCCATTTTCCACACACATACACACATACCCTTGCAACCTCTGCTATACCAATTAAATGCAATCTGCCTAGTAAGAATTATTGTCAGACAACAGTGAGGACCATTTTTTTTTTCCGGTCTCCTGCTCTGATGATTAGAGTCAGAACATAAAATAAAATACAAGAACAATCTCATCCCTTTTCGCCTTAAGAAATCTCCACTACAACTTATTTTAAAGATCAAAACACAATTGGCGTCTTTTCAGTGCAATCAATAAGTGGAAATAGCTTTAGTGACACGTCTAAAATGAACTTCTAAGTTACATATCCTCTGGAAGATCTGAAATAAATACATGCAAGTCTTGAACATAGCCCAGGAAAAGGAGTCGCTAGGGGTGTCTTTTAGTGAGAATTATAAAATGGGACAAGCTGTTTTACCTTTCATTCTTCTTAATAGTAAGGATGAAAAACTTTGAAATCAGAACCAGGACACCGTGTACTTTTCTCCTTGCTATAAAAATACATTGTTGCTTATTGCTGAAATGAACCCAGCCATTAAAATACATAGTTAATAAAAATCTTTCAAAAAGGCCACAATGAATATGAATACCGTTAACTTCATAGTCATGGGGAATTATGTTTCACAGGCAAATTATATAATACATAAAATATTTCTAAAATTCCTTTTTCAGTTTATTCAGTAAAATTTTTATTAATAATTTATTGTTTTATTTAGGAAAATTGAGGACATTCAGGGACAGAGGCATATGTTCATGCAAACAGAAACATGCTCATGAAGGGCATTGGCATGGGTTTATTTTCAGGAATGTTTCTCCAGAATATCAGGATGCTAAGGAGTCCCAGGGTTATTATGGAGATAAGAATTATCTTGTTCCAATGTTCTTCCTCTCTGCCTTTTGTTTACTTTGTTGTTTTTCAGTTGCTAAGTTGTGTCTCACTTTGCGACCCCATGGACTGCAGCATGCCAGGCTGCCCTGTCCTTCACTGTCTCCCAGAGTTTGCTCAAATTCATGCCCATTGAGTTGGTGACACTATATAATCATCTCATCTCCTATCACCCCATCCTCCTTTTGCCTCAGTCTTTCCCAGCATCATGATCTTTTCCAGTGAGTCAGCTTTTCGCATCAGGTAGCCCACGTATTGGAACCTTAGCTTCAGCAACAGCTCTTTCAATGAACATTTAGGGTTTACTTCCTTTAGGATTGACTGGTTTGATCTCCTTGCTGTCCAAGGGACTCTCAAGTATCTTCTCCAGCATGATTCAAAAGCTTCAATTTGTTTACTTATATTTTCCATAAACATCCCACAATATTAAACTGTGATCTTTTTAAGAGTAAGAACTAGATTTGAATGATTTTTGCATTTCTACTGCCTAGCCCAATGCCTTATACTAAATAAACTTATTTTAAAATTAAATTTTAAATTTAAAAATAAACATTTATTAAGTGTTTACTTGATTAGTGAAGAAATAACAATAGATAATCATTCAGTATTCCATTAGCACTTAATTTCCTTTGTCATTTCTCTCAATTTGGGAAAATCAGAGGAAAAAATGGGCTTCCCTGGTGGCTCAGACAGTAAAGAATTTGCCTGTAATGTGGAAGACCTGGGTTTGATCCCTGGGTCAGGAAGATCCCCTGGAGAAGTCAATGGCTATCTACCCAAGCATTGTTGCCTAGAGAATTCCATGGACAGAGGAGCCTGGTGGGCTATATAGTCCGTGGGGTCAAAAAGAGTCAGACAGGACTGAGCGACTGACTCTTTCCTTTTTTTTTCTTGGCTATACTGGCATCTGTTCTGATTTTGGATGCACATAAAATACTGATTTTCTCAGAAAAGCTTGAGAGGTTCTGCTCTAGGATTCAGGAATTACTGTTCACAGGACACTTAATGCTGGTGGGTTCATAAATTCCAAACTGAATATAATAATTTACCTGCATGGGCCAGTGACAGGGATGGCAATCCAGATGGGATAGTCATGGTAATTCAAAAATCAAAATCATTCCATAAATATAGCTCACTTCTGATTTTCAATCATGCTGCATGTCAGAGCTAGAAATTTCACATATCTCAATGTCAATGATTTCTGCGTTTAGTCTCTGTAGTCATGAAATTTCAAGCTACTTCCATGTAAGTAATCAAACTTCTCAAACGGGTGGTTTTAAGATAATGTCAACAAACAGTTCAAATATTTGTAAAATATAATTAGATGGATTGGTATCTGTATTTGTGATTTCATACTCTTTCCCTCAGATGGCAATTTTTGTGAGGTAATACTAGATTTATAGAAGGCAGTTTTAAAAGCTAGGTAAAAAGACCACCTATTAGAACTCGTAACAGAGTTCTAATCTAGCCTAATTGTGACATTCAGAAATTCCATAGGTGGACCCACTTATAAATTAAAAGGGATGACATTACTAAAATTTCCTGAAGCCCTTTACTGTAAAGTCATTTTATTTTCTGTCGAGCTAGGGGCTGTCATCATTCTGACCCTGTCTTTATGCATTGTTATTTCTACTATATCAATTGTTTTGACCATTCTGTTAGAGCAATTAATCATTTTAATAACAAAAATTAATCAGTTTGATTTGAATTACTTGGTTAATGTATTTGCAAGTGTTAGTTGCTGATGACTATAGTTTAAGTCAAAATGCTTGATTCATTACTTCCTAAATTAAGATGTAATGGAGGCTTCCTTATAAAAGACAACAATGCCAACTGTAGGTAGGAAATTGACAGATGGTGTCAGGGAAACCCTCCCACTGAGATCCTTACTCCTGCCCTATAGGTCTGGCTTCATCAGGAAAAAGAATGTCAAAACCGTTTCATTAAACAAAAGGAGCTGCCAGGACTTACCAAACAACAACAATAAAATCCCAAAAAAACAAAAATGAAGGAAAGTGAAATAAGAGTTTCCCTTGCTAGACTGTGAGCTTCCTAAAGGCAGGGACCTTGTCTATTTTACTTATTGGTTTACCCCACGCACTGCACCAAAACAAAGCAGGTATTCAACAACTATCACATGGATAAATAAATGAATGAGTAAGAAATGATAACTGAGATCCAGACAAAACACACAGAAATTCAGACCAGGGACAAACACGATTCGGATCTGACAATCTGGGTCACAATCAGAGTCAGGCTGTGAGTCAACCCAGGAGCACTGAGTGAGAACAGGGGAAGGAGAGCATAGTGAGGAGCACTCAGCAGGGGAGATCAAGTGATGCTATAAGGGCTTTAAGGACTTTATTGCCTTTGATGACTATTGCTCCATCTTCCTTCTAAATGACCTTGCTTGGGGGTAGCCTCCCAAGATTAATAGAAGAGAAAACACAAACATTTCAGAGCCAAGTAAACTACATACAGGTACATCCCATGGATGGAGGAGCCTGGTGGGCTGCAGTCCATGGGGTCTCTAAGAGTCGGACATGACTGAGTGACTTCACTTTCACTTTTCACTTTCATGCATTGGAGAAGGAAATGGCAGCCCACTCCAGTGTTCTTGCCTGGAGAATCCCAGGGACGGGGGAGTCTGGTGGGCTGCTGTCTATGGGGTTGCACAGAGTCGGACACGACTGAAGTGACTTAGCATAGCATAGCATAGTGCTTGATCTTAAGGGTATTTTATATCTTAAAAAAAGAGTCCCCCCCCCAACCATTGCCTGTTGTACGTAACTAAATTGGTAACATAAGGGATATTGATCATTCATTTAACTGTGAAATTTTTCAGAAGATCACCAGTGACCTCTAAACAATTAGACACTTTTTTGCTTTGATCTCACTTGATTTCTTAGCAAGTTTAAACACAACTGACCATTTGCTTCTTTTTGATTAGCTCTTTTACTTTCTTTGATCCCTCACACACCTGATTTTCCCCCCATCAAGCTGATCTCTCCTTGTTATTCTCCTTGATGATTCTTTTCCTTCAGCTAAACCTCTATATGCTGAGTGCACCAGGTCACAGGCAATCTCTCCCTTCATATCTCTTCTTGTTTCCTCTTCTTTCCCCTTTCTGGAAATTTGTCCATTCATGTAGTAGAAAGGTTTTATATACCAACCCTGTGATTGCCCCCTTGTGTCTTCAGCTCTGATCTCCTAATTAGACTGTAAACTCACTTAGCCTATTGTTTATTTGACTTATTCTCTTAGATATTCACTAGGCATCGCAAATTTGATTTTTAGCTGAAACACACTTCTTTATTTTCCACTTTCAAATCTCTTCTTTGTACAGGTTTTCCCTTTTAAAAATGTATTGTTATTGTTATTACTTAATAAATGGCACCACTATGCATCCATTTGACCAAGCCCGATATGAGAATCATCATTTTCCTTCCCTCCATGTCTGATCAATCAGGAAATTCTGCCAGCCCTGCCTCTAAAATAAGTCTACTTTCCTCCTGCTTCACTCTTAACGACCTTAGTCTAAGTTATCATAATTTCTTGCATGGATTATTGCAATAACCTCCTGATTCGACTCCTGACCTTTCTCCTCTTGCCCTTTTATTCTGCATGGAACAGCAGTCAGAGTAATATCTTAAAAAATGTAAATCAGACATTGTCAGTCTCCTCCTAAAATTGCCCTGATGGCTTTTCATTGTATTTGAAATAAAATACAAACTCTTCTCATGATCTATTTATCCCTTTATAATCTGTTTCTGCTCACCTAATTCTGACTGCTTTAAATTCTACTTATACCACTGTTCATCAAGGTCTAGTTACTCCTTCTCCTTCTGTTCCTTAAAGGAACTTTGCATTTCTGCATGTATTGCTAGCTATATATACTGTTACCTACATATATTATTTTACTTACTTACTTGTATTCATTAGGATGAAGTATTCATAACAGCAAAACGTTTTCTCTCTTACTCACACATTCAATTCAGGAAAAACAAGAGAGCTGGCCCGAAACACCGTCTCCACTATTTTCAAAATGGCACACCGTTAGTGCTTTTAAAGTAACTGCTTTAAACATTGCAGGTAAAACTGCAATGTGAGCTAGAAAAATTACCCAGAGGACTGACAGTTTAAAACTAGTCTCATTACTTTGGTGACAAAAGCATGTACTTGCTTCACTGTCACTATGCTTGGAATTACACTATTGGTAAATATAACAATATTGTGATTGGGATGCAATACAGGAGGGGGACAGCGAGGCGATGAAACATTAAGTTTTAGGGGTTAGTAAGTTTTATAAATATTTAGTTGAGGATATATTATTTATTTATTTATTTTAAAATTTTATTTTATTTAACTTTACAATATTGTATTGGTTTTTTAAAAAGATGAGGAGTCAATGACAACAGTAAGCTCTGAAGTGGTAAGGTGAAGAACAGAGGTAGGGGGTTTTTTTTAAAGGGAGGGAGAGGGCAGAAAAAGAGAGGGTGGGAGAGTAATGCTGGTAAGTTTCACTTATATCATATTTTAAAAATCTACATGCATCTATGCAATTATGAGATAGTATATATTTATAAACAATCTTTGCTGCCTATATTTTGTTTAAAATAACAGTGTCATATTTGGCCATTGAATTATATAAGGTTTTCAATTATTGTCTTTTATTTGGCCGCAGTAGATCTTAGTTGTGGCACACAGGATCTTTTGCTGCATCATGTGAATCTTTAGTTGCAGAGCATACACCTCTCGTTGTGGCCTGGGGGCTCAGTAATCACCACGCAAGGGCCCGGTTGCTCTGAAGCATGTGGGAACTCAGTTCCCTGACCAGAGAGTGAACCCATGTACCCCACACTGAAAGGTGGATTTTTAACCAACATGGTGGTCTTGAAGGTTTTAGTTATTTTCTGATCATAAAAGCATACATTTGGTACTCCCATTAATAAGATATTGATTATTTTTGGTGACAAGATGCCATCTTTTTAAAACTTCAATTTATAATGTACTATAAAATAGTATAACTGCTATTGTGCCCATGGATTCTGTGTTGTTTCAACATATAAAACTAGTTGTCAGAATTTGCCTTGATTTATTATAATTAAGAATTCAGTCATGTGATGATTGCTTCAGAATTTGATTAATCCCTATTCACTTATATCTTTAAGGATATTCCATTTTTGCTTGTAAGTTGTCATTTTGAATAATATAGATTTAGCAAAAACTTTGTGCTCTGACACTCTTGAGTGTAGTTCCGGAGTGATCTTGACCTTATTCTTTAGTCAAACCTTGATCATTGGCATCACTGTGGTCAGTAGGATCTCTGCATTGCTATATCCATTGGACAGTCTCAGGCCTCACTATTCTGAATTTCTTAACAGCTTTTGTTAGACTCAGTAGAACACACCATCTTAAAATTATTTTCTTGGCTTTTGAACTTCTTCGTGTCTCCTGTAGTTTCTTTGGCCATATCCTCTTTCTTTCTTCTGTTCCAAATGGTCAGGGACTCTAGGGCTCAATCCTCAGACATCTTTATCAATACTCAATGATCTCGGCTAGCACATGTATAAATACCCTTAATATACTGATGAATCCTCAGAGTGATAGCTCTATCTCTAAACTTTCTCTTAAAACAAGACTTAATGATAACTTTTTTTGAAATAAAAATGTGTATAAAATTTGACAAATCAAACCCAGAATCTTTAATATCTATTTTTTCTCTAAAATATGCTCTTCTCCGTGACTTCCTTATGTGTGTGAGTGATTTGTCATTCACCCAGTTTCTTGGGTCAAATAGCTCTGGAATTACCTTTGACTTCTCTCTTTGTCATAGTCCACATCCAATTCATAATCAAATCTTGTCACAGTTCCACTCAAAATATATCTTAAAAGGTCATGTTTCATCGATTCCATTGCTACTGTTCTAGTTAAGAGCAAAGTCATCATCCACTAGGTCGGAAGGACTGCTTTTCCACTGATCTCCTGAGGTCCTCTCTAGAGTCTATTCTTTACCTTCTAGAGCAAGAGACCCTTTTAAAATATGAGTCAGATCCTGGCTTGACTTTCTTTGTTCATAATCCTTTCATGGTTTTTCCTTATACCGAAGATGAAATCTAAAGTCCCTGTGGTTCCCAAGACTGATTCCACCCAACCTGTTCTTGTCCTGGCCATTTTTCTTCATCACACTACCACTCTCCCTGTTGTTCACTGCTATCTCACCAATACTACTCCTGTTCTGTTCTTTGAACAAGGTCAGGATGCTTTTAAGTAAGAGTCTTTGAGTTCGCTATTCTCTCTGCCCCCCACCCCCTATCTCTCATATGATCATGTCAAATGTCACAACCTGGGAACTGTGATTCTTCAAACCTCTATAGTCAACAGAGTCGATGCTACCTTCTTGAGCAGTTCTTTTTGCAGAGTATACATCAGCAACTGAAATTATACCACATATTTATTTGTTAGCTTCTTTATTGTTGGCATTCCCTACTACAACATAAGCATCATGAAAATGGGGACTTCAAATTGCTCATTGTTTTATCCCTAGCATCTAGCTGAGTGTCTGTTACTTGGTATGCCTCCAATAAATATTTGTTGAATGAATGGTGATTTATATTTATAAAGAGAAGGATTGTGCACAAATCTAGATCTTATGTGATTTCTGGAGAAGCTGTTATTACAGGTGAATCATGGTGGGAATATGAAAAAGCTGAAAGTGAAAATCACTCAGTTGTGTCTGACTCTTTGCGACCCCATGGATGCATGGAGTCCATGGAATTCTTCAGGCCAGAATACTGGAGTGGGTAGCCTTTCCCTTCTCCAGGGGATCTTCCCAACCCAGGGATCAAACCCAGGTCTCCCACATTGCAGGCAGATTCTTTGCCAGCTGAGCCACAAGGGAAGCCCAAGAATATTTGAGTGGGTAGCCTACTCCTCCTCCAGCATATCTTTCCAACCCAGAAATTGAACCAGGGTCCCCTGCGGATTCTTAACCAACTGAGCTGTCAGGGAAGCACTGATAATAGCTGTTATTACAGGTGAATCATGGTGGGAATATGAATGTCACACTATTCGTACAGACAGGGGAAAAAAGTTGAAGATCTGGCTGTGTGAGAGGAACACCACTTTGAGATGTAGAAGCCTGAATCCTCAGTGTTCTGTACAACAGAATACACTCTGACTTTCTATAAGTATGTACACCAGATGTTCTGATTCAATGTTCCAGTTGGACCTATGCTTGTGTAGTTGTTTTAGATTGGGTTCCATAGAAGCAGTCCTGGAGAGAGGGATTTGATCATTGTGATTTATTGAGAAGGCTTGCAGGTAAATATCTATAAGGAAGGGAGGAGAAGAGGATGGGGAAAGAGAGGGAACTGAGCGAGAATGGGGTCCCAGATAATCTAGCCTTGGTCTGATGTGCATGACAAAGGCTCCGGATAATAATGTGCACCATTAAGTTGTTTCCTCCTTGAATCAAGGGAGGAGTTTCAATCAGTGTAATTGACCTAGGGTTGCCCGATTATGAGGAAGGTATCTTTTCAGGTAATAACGGTGGAGGACAATTCTCAATATACAGCCAATGTTCTCAGCAGTTGGGGGATGTCGCCCTGGCCCAGTGAAGGGGAGCTGGGCATGCCATTCCCATGTCTCCTACAGAGGGACAAAAAGGGGTTGACCGTGAAGCGTATTCACTCATTCAACAAATACTTATTGCATTCACAGCCCTTAGATTCACTGGTAAACAGACATGGTCCCTGCAGCACGAATAGTGAGAAAAAGAGATTTTAATAAAACAAACATGTGATCCTGGTATGATACATATTGAATTATTGCCAAATAATGAATTGAAGCAAAATTATAGAAATAAATCCATGATACTTATAAGTAATGTTTTTCTATAAATGTCCTTTGCTGTAACTCTTAGGAAGATTGTATAAACTCCCAATCACAGTAATCTTTATCGAAAGCAAGTCATATATTAATCAAATAACTCTTAGGCATTATTTGAAAACACAAATAGATTAAAGAAAGGTGATTTTTAGCCTGGAAACTATGTTGGTATACAAGTCTTATATTACATCTTTGTTCAAAAATCAAGATGATTTTCTGTAAGTGGGAGTTTAAACAGAAGAAAAGTAAACATTAAAAGTTTAAAGACAGTTACGATCTTGGATTGGATGTTACTTCTTTGTATTTTGTAAGTTACCCCTCTAATCCTATGCCTCACTGGCAAAGGGAACAATAAGAGCAGGATGAAAGCGTGGGATCTAGTTTTTGTGGCATACTCCAGTTCACAAACTGCCTGCAGACCTTGAGTCCATGTGGAGGCTAAAATTTTACTGAAGTCAATGAATTGTTATAAAATGTTCACCGTTATAAGGCTGGCATAACTATGTTTAAAAACAACACAATTTAAGGGCAAAAAGCCATTTGAGTAAACAGGTACAGGTTACCAAGTTTCAAGCAAATTGGAGAAGTTAGCATAGGAGGTAAGATGTGCCATGAACAGTATAGTAGGAAACCTTGTTTTATACATTAAATTATGAGACAGAAATACACAAGAATATTTTTAACTGGAATTGGATACTGGTAAATAGCAGCTGGTAGGTCCTGGTTTTCATGTTAAGGTCTATCTATTTTCATTTTTTAAAAACCTTTGCCTGGTGCTGTGGAAACTACTATTCTGAAAAATAAGGCAGCTAATGAGCAGCATAATATCAGTAAAATAGTATATTTCTTATTTTCCATAGAGCAAAATTTCAAAGGAATGTAATCTTGTTAAAGTGTCACCAAACCATCTCTTCAGGAGAAAACAATGGCAACAGAAATAATAAGGCTTATTTTCAAGAATTCTGTTCATACCTCAAATCCCTGTGGTCTTCCTAGACTCTCTTTAATATGTTTCCATGCAACAAGAATCTCTGACACAGATACACTTGTAGCCTTGACATCTGTGGGAGCAGCAGTGGGTTCTGTATGAAGGAAAATGGAAATAATAAACCACGGGGGTAACAAGTTACGCCTACCAAAGCATTGCCCCTGAATATGACAGGTGTTACTTTCTTTTCCCTGATTTTTTAAATGAAGGGCTCTGGTGATTACAGAAAAACACAACAGGATAAAAAGATGATCTTTTTGGATTTCTCCGAGGTCAAGTCTCATCAGTACCTTACCAATGACAAATAAATCTAGCAAGACAAGCGAAGAAGATCTTTATCCTTGGATTAACTAGGATGTTTCTGAAGAAGTTAAATTATTTGACTTAAATTGTCTGCCAGACTAGCATAATGATCAAAAGAAGGGACTAGGAGTCAGGCTTGGCTCTTTTGCTTGCTAAGGTTGTTTTTTGCCTTCTGGAAAATTATTTACCTTCAGGCAAGTTACTTTACTTCTTCCTGAGCTCTAGTCCCATCATCTGTCATCAGGCATATTGAGAATACTTAGCTAGTAGGTTTGTAAGGTTAGTTTTAACTGGAATAATACATATAAACTATTTAGCATAGTTCTTGGCACTTAAAACATCTATTCAGAAAATATCGCCTATTTTACCTTTTACCTTGTGAAGGTACAAACAGGATCTAAGTTTCATTTGATTTCTTTTGTTGTTGTTCCGACCACACAGCCACATTTCCATGATTGTGTAAAGAATGTGTTATGAATCATGATATTTAAAAGGCATGCATTGACTTTTAAGACTGGTATGGGCTGAAAAGGAAAGTCCCTGGAGGTCTCGGTGCTGTTGCTCAAAACCACCTTTTCATTCGTGTCTGTGCTCAGTGGCCTTTTGCACTGTTTTAGTTTTTGCTTTTTTTTTTCTCAAATACATCGTGTCTGACTGGCATCCATCAAGAGGTGCACTTTATTTGAGGTTGTACTGTATGTGAGGAACAATATATTTTCAGCTTTGACATTGCTGAATCATAAATACTGTGTCACAAACACACGTTAAATGAAATGGCAGAATAAAGGCCATACGTTAGTTCAACCAATCTGTACACAGTCGACGTCAAAAAACTCCTACCCCGTGAAAATTGTAGAGACTTTGATTCTAACCCCATATCACTGCCAAAATTTCAGATGAAGCTTATCATTGCTAAGACTTCAGATGAATCTATTTAGATTCAATCAACCAGATGGCAAAGGCAGAGTTCTAAATAATATTTTTATGTTTTAGACATATAAAGGGAATTATAGCCATTTGCTGAGAATATTTCACTTTCTGATGGAAGGTGGCCACATGCCTAACTGGAGAGTCTTCATATATTATTAATTGAAAAAATAAAAGTAAAGAAATCTGCCCTTGTTACTATAAAAGAAGTCCACAAAAGACTTTTTCAAAGTTTGTACTAAGCAATGGTTTTTTTTTTTTTTTTGAAGCTTTCATTAAAATTACATATTATATTTGCATTAACCCAAAGTACTTTGATAAATTCACATTAATCTTTACACAGAAGTTGACATTAGTTTCTGCCATGGTATAATTTGCAATTTCTCATTCTGTCCTTTAAATATCTTTTATTTTATTTTGCTCAGTGGTTTCCCACATCCTACTTTCCAACTGCCTGTTACTTGTGCATCTACCATTAACAACAACAACAACAAAAAAAACTATGTGAAAAGCTTCTAATTTTATTATATTCTAGAATTCTTATCAGCAAACTTGCAACACTTTTTTTCATTGGTATTTAATAGGAGCTAAAGTTCTTGATTTTGCAAGTAAATGAAAGGAAATGCTTGTGTTCTTAAGTGTGTATAACCTGATCTCCTGGATTTGGGATATGATTTATTTCAAAGAAAGCCACTCTTTAAATATCATTTGTTATTTAGAAGGAGTTTTGCTTATCATTTCAGTGAATGCACTGCAGAGATTTGTGTGCCAAATGCCTTTTTCAACTTCTTTTTTTTTTTTTAATTGAGGTAATTATATCTTTGCCAAAGAAGATTGCAGGGGGGATAAATAATTTCAGAAGCACAAAATATGTGGTTGGATTTCTATATCTATCTCTAGAGAAAGAAGGAGAAGGAAATGGTAACCCACTCCAGTGTTCTTGCCTGGAGAATCCCAGGGACAGGGGAGCCTGTTGGGCTGCCGTCTATGGGGTCGCACAGAGTCGGACACGACTGAAGCGACTTAGCAGCAGCAGCAGCAGAGAAAGAAATTTCTCTCTCAGCTTTCTGTAGCACTATACAAGTTTAAGTACTTTTTAAAATAGAATGATGGAAGTTTTTAAAAAGTAAGAAATAAAGAAAAATAGTCAGAAAATTATTTCCCAAACTAGCACCCTAGCTTCTGTTTAAAAGCTCTAAGGTTTTTAAATCAATGTCAGACATTAAAAGGCATTCCACAGTTGCACTCACAGAGGCTAAATATTGTGAAATATTAGAAAGTCACTTGGATCAATGGTCACATCTAATTAAATGAGGGTCAATGAAACAATAATTGAACAGTAAATTTTTGTTTCACTTTCTAGATATAAATAATATCAAACATTGGGGCTTCCCTGATAGCTCTTGTAATGCAGGAGACCCTGGTTTGATTCCTGGGTTTGGAAGATCCACTGGAGAAGGGATAGGCCAACCATTCCAGTATTGTTGGGCTTCCCTTGTGGCTCAACTGGTAAAGAATCCCCCTGAATGTGGGAGACCTGGGTTCGATTCCCTGGAGGAGGGAAAGGCTACCCACTCCAGTATTCTGGCCAGTATCAAACATAACCATGCTGACCTGCATTGAAAATTTAAGCATGTAAAAACGTGACCTCATTCAATTTATTTCCAAAAGTTTCAATTTGCACCATTTATTAGTTAGTGAACATTTTCATGTGTATCAAAAAGTTTGTCTGTAGACAAGGTGAATGGATAAAGAAGTTGTGGTACATATATACAATGGAATATTACTAAGCCATAAAAAAGAATGAATTTGAGTCAATTCAGTTGAGGTGGATGAACCTAGAGCCTGTTGTACAGAGTGAAGTATGTCAGAAAGAGAAAAACAAATATCATATATTACCACATATATGTGGAATCTAGAAAAATGGTACTGATGAACCTATTTGCAGGGCAGGAATAGAGACACAGATGTAGAGAATGAACTTGTGAACACAGCAGGGACAGGAGAAGGTGGGACTGAAAAAGATACATATTACCATCTATCAGATAGTTAGTTGGGAAGTTGCTATATAACACAGGGGGCTCAGATTGGTACTCTGTGACAATCTATAGGGGTAAGACGAGGGGGTGGGAGGGAGGCTTAAAAGCAGGGGATGTGTGTATATGTGTAGCTTATGCATGCTATATGGCAGAAATCAGCACAACACTATAAAACCATTATTCTCCAATTAAACTAGAAACTTAAAAAGTAGCTGACTAGATCATAGGATGTTTGCTTTGGATTGAAACTAGATGTCCTATTTGGGCATCCCATCATATTTGGATGATGGAAAATCACAACCAGGAAGAATTTTAGAAAGTTCTTTGGATCTATGCTCACATATGGATGACCAAAGGGTCTTCAGCCATATTTTGTTTGCCCAAGTAATGTATTAAATTGATTAATTCCAACAGTTCATTGAAAATAAGAATTTGTGGCTTATTTTGGGAAAAGTGGGTGATACCAAGTTTGACTCCTTGGGTATTGGTAGATGAGAGCTATCAACTGGTCCCATGAGTTAGGGCATATTCTTTTTAGTTTGCCAGATTCTCCACCACTCACTATGGTCTAACTTCTGGGACTACTTCACTTGTTTATATTTCTTACATGATCTCTTTAGGTTTTGAGTTATGAATCTATGTTTTAAACTCATGCTCTCATTTTGCAAACGAAAAAAGTGGCATGGAACCTGGCTGATTTATCTAAACTCTGCTTCTAGATCTGAAAGAGTTCCAAGTGGAACTCAGATCTCAAGTGCTCTTTCTTTTGCTGTTTTTCCATTGCACCAGGGAGGCAGCTGGCTCATTCTCTATCTCTTAGGGTAATTTTGGGGGGCAGAAGAGATTTTTACAGGGAGAATATATAATTCACTCTCTTGCTGCACAGCTGTTTCCAAGTAACTGCAGATGAATGGATGGAATAAGACTAAAACAAACAAAAAATAACAAACAAAATAGATGAGGAGGGGGGAATAACCAAAGATAATACTAATAACTGCCACTGATTGAAGATTTGATATATGCCAAGCCTTATTTAAAATTCTTTATATGTATCAATTAATCCTCCCAACACACTTATTATCAGGACCACCACTTTTCAGATGAGGAAATCCAGGAGCAGGAGGTTGAGCAACTTGCCCAAAGTTGCACAGCTGCTGGAAGGTAGAGCGAGGAATTGAGCAAGGCAGTCAGCCAGGCTCTGGCCATCACAATGTTTCGCTTCTGTGCACACATCTCTGCTTACACTCTGGGTGCTTTTTCCTCATGTATTTTCTTCTCTTTGCCCTCCACACTTAACTCATCTCAAGAATACTGATATTGGAATCCCCACGTGGCCTCTCTCGGTCTTGCCAGAACCTGAGCCCCTGTGCTTGTGCTCTGTTGCTTCAGGCGTGTTGGACTGTTCGCAACCCCGTGGACTGTAGCCTACCCGGCCCCCCTGTCTATGAGAGTCTCCAGGCCAGAATATTGGATGGGCAGCCACTTCAAGATCCCAACCCAGGGATCAAACCAAGGTCTCCCATGTCTCCTGAATTCGCAGGCAGATTCTTTACCACTGAGTCATCTGGGAATCCCACCTGAACCCCCATCATCTCCTATTTAAGCCTGCTACAGACTTACTTTCAACTCCTTTTATTCCTATTTCCTGGAATTTTTAAAAAAATAATTTTGCATCACAGCTACACTGGTCCTCATAGATTTTATATTCAGGCATCTCTGAAACTCTCCTGATCTGTAAATGCCAGGATGTTTGTTGCCAGATCTTACTTCTGTCTGTTATACTTGGAAAATTTGATGAAACTTCAGGGACTTATTTCTGAGATTATACTGGCATTATGTCTAAAAATTCAAAGATTTTTAAAGATTTTTTTTCACTTATGATGATACTAATTAGACCATGGCTGGCTCCTTCACTCCAGTCTTGGGATATAAAGTGGACAGGCTGACTAAAGATCCATCTAGTCAAAGCTATGGTTTTTCCAGTGGTCATGTATGAATGTGAGAGTTGGACTGACTATAAAGAAAGCTGAGTGCCAAAGAATTGATGCTTTTGAAATGTGGTGTTGGAGAAGACTCTTGAGAGTCCCTTGGACTACAAGGAGATCCAACCACCCCATCCTAAAGGAAATCAGTCCTGAATATTCATTAGAAGGACTGATGCTGAAGCTGAAGCTCCAATATTTTGGCTACCTTATGTGAAGAGCTGACTCATTGGAAAAGACCCTGATGCTGGGAAAGATGAATCACCAACTTGATGGACATGAGTTTGAGTAAGCTCCAGGAGTTGGTGATAGACAGGAAAGCCTGGTGTGCTGCAGTCTATGGGGTAGCAAAGAGTTGGACACGACTGAGAGAATGAACTGAACTAAACTGAATTATATTAAAAATATTGTACAGCATTATCATGTTCATGAATTTAGATGATACATTTGTGTTAAGTGGCCTAGCAGCTTGAGTTCTCCAAGTAATATGGGGGGATGGGCTTGTAATATTGATTATATATTTGACTTCCCAGGAGGGGTGGGCAACACCATTAATCAAAGGACAGTTTAATAAACTCCTTGGGAGAAGGGCTATGGCCTCATTATAAATTGAGTGAAGACAGCTGTAGTTGAACTTTTATAGGCACTAATCCAAATGGATCATCTGGCAAAGTCAGGAAATTATTCCTTGTATTTTACAACTAATATGCCAATTTATTAATTTTCAAGTTCACATAAATCCCACTGAGCTCAGTTTCAGCTCAGGACTGATCTGCAGAATAACACCCCATGAAAGTCAGGTTTTAATTTCAGCTGTGGTAGCTCAATTTGCAAGAGGATAATTGCATATCATTTTCTGCAAGCTAGAAGAAGCTTCTGACTTTAATAAAAAGTAAAAGCCACACATTTTTTCCATATAAGGAAAAAGACACCCCCCAAAAAAACTAGAAAAGGCTAACACACATTATGTATAAATAAACTTTTCAACTTACAATTAATCTATATTAAAGTTCCCTCTAATTTTCTATCAGATGTATTGAATTCTCAGTTTCTTTCCAAAGCTATAGTAACAAGAAATAAGTGGAAAACAGATATAACTTTAATTAAAAGGCATTTCTAGAAATGCAGAAATTAAGGCTGATTTGATTTCTCATGTTGGAAAAAAATTGCTTTTTATCATTTGTACTATGCACTTTCAAATCAGTTATGTTGGAACTTTGCTATTCTTTAAGAAAAATAGGATTGTTTCCAATATGAGAGTATTGCATGGAGTGGCACCGTACATTTTTGGCAGCAGGGACCCATTTTATGGAAGACAGTTTTTTCAAAGACAGGGTCGGGGATGGTTTCAGGATGATTCAAGTGCCTTATGTCTATTGTGCACTTTATTTCTTTTATTACTATTACATCAGCTCCATCTCAAATCATCAGGTATTAGATCCCGGAGGTGGGGGATCCCTGGATTATACCATACCCTGAGACCTGAAGTCAAATCAGGGTTGGAATGCACATAACTTTTGCTTGGTTCAAAGGATATAGATAATTGATACATGTCCACAACGCATGGAAGTCCTAGCAGGCAAACCTCTTTCCTCTGGCTTTGTATCGGATTCTGCCTGTCACTGAAAGAGTCATTCAGGGTTACTTCCATTGTGTAAACCTTGAAAGAGTTCAGCGTCTCAAGGGTGTTAACAGGAAAAAAACAACAACAAACATCTGGAGGTTTTCTGACAGTGAAAGTGTTAGTTGCTCAGTCGCATCCAACTCTTTGTGACTCCATGGACTTTAGCCCACCAGGCTCCTCTGTCCATGGAATTCTCCAGGCAAGAACACTGGAGTGGGTTGCCATTCCCTTGTCCAGGGGATCCCCCCTACCCAGGGGTCAAACCCAGATCTCCTGCACTACAGGTGGACTGTTTACCTTCTGAGCCACCAGGGAAGCCCAGTAATTTCTGACAGTACTTTAGGGCAATAGTCAATCTTCGAGTGGTGAGAGTCATTTCCTAAGTGATTTACTAAGTATCTGTGTCTATAAAGGATGATTCCTTCTATAACAGATCACATACAGTGTTTTGTCTTCAGGAATGTATGCCTCACTCACATTCCTATAGGTTTCTTGAGAGGAAAGGAAAAAGACGAAGCACATGGCAAATGCACACAAGCACTTATGGAAGTGTGTTCTGGCTGTGAATGCCATCCTCTGTCCATGTGCCAGGGGAACTGGGTTGAGAGCTAATACTGTCAGGTGTGCCTTGAAATCCTTGAGTTCCATGCTTCCCTCCATCAAAATGAAATCTGGTGGCTGCACTTGATAAGGCCTGGTGTCAGCTCTGAAAAGGCAATACCTTCTTCCTGGTACCCTAGCTGAGTAGCTGCGTCATGAACAAAGGGAAGAAACTACGCCCATAAAAGGGGATAGAAAACTAGTCCCCCTGCTCTTGTTCTTCACTTTATTTAAGAATAAAGAGGGCTTGTGAGGTGATAAACAGGTGGACTAGGTTAATGCAAGAACAAAGAAACAGAATTTGTCTTATGGAGAAATGCAGTCTCAATCAGATATTTGGGCTTTGGACAAGAGTATGATGACAAGGGCTCACTGTGAATCTCTGTGAACGTCCACAGGCATGGACAAGAGGAATCTGCTCTGGCATGAGTACTATATTCTACTTTTACTAGTTTATTACAGCCCTTGACTCTTTTAAAAAATTGTCCAATCTTGAAAATGTGCACTCCTTTTCCAATAGTTTGCCAAGTGACTAAAAAGGATGTTCATTTCTCTGTTTGTGTGTGTGTGCTCAATCGTATCTGACTCTTTGTTACCATATGGACTATAGCCAGCCAGGATCCTCTGTCCCTGGGATTCTCCAGGCCAGAAAAAATGGAGTGGGCTGCCATTTCCTACTTCAGGGGATCTTACAGACCACGGATCAAACCCATGTCTCTTGCTTTTCCTGCTCTGGAAGGCAGATACTTTACCACTGTGCCGGCTGGGAAGCCCCAAATCACCCATTAGACTTCGCTGGGTCTTGGTTGCAACACGTGGGATCTAGCTGCCTGAGGAGGGATTGAACCCTGGACCCCTGCATTGGGAACTTGGAGCCTTAGCCACTGGATCACCAGGGAAGTCCCTTCCCTGATTTTATTCTAGAACAAAAATGGATCTATTATGACTGCCTATTCTGGGATGACTAAAATGTAAAATAATTTTTCAGAAAATAGAATAACAGAATTTCAGCCTTAGATTTGTAATGGCTTCCAGCGATAATATAGATTTCTACTTTTAGAGTGGAAGAAGGCAAGGCTCAGAGAGGTGAAAAAAACTGCCAAAGGCTTTCAAGTCAGTGTGAGCTTCCATCTGAAGCTCTGCCCACTCCAGGCAAACACTCTCTTCCTTCCATTATCCTGCTTTTCCTGGTTGACACAATGCAATGGTGTTAAAGCTCTATTAATATTTACACATGAAGTTCCAAGTTAGTAAATTTAATTAGTGAGCAAACACTAAATATATGTTTTAATTTTGTTGTCAGAACAAAGGCAGACTCTATCCTGATTTAATTTTCCTTATATCTTTCACATTTCAGTCAACCAAAATAAATGAAGTGTTACTATGAAATATGTTACAGCAACAGCTTCAGTGTCTTTGAAAATGTGCATATTTTCTATCTAGCTAGAAAGAGGAATCTCTAAAGGCAAACCATTTCAAGTTTAAGGAAACAGGGTAAACAACCCATGGTGGCTACTATAATTTAACTTCAAAGCAAATGTTGACAAGGAATGTATAAATTTGGATTTTTTAAAGTCAGCACTGGTGTTACCTTGCATATCATGTTCATAAACCTCTACAATTCATCTCACGGTGACCTTTTGGGCCATGTGCATAACAAATGATACAAAATAATATACACAATAACATAAAACAGTAGCAAAATATTATTATTAAAAACATTCCTGATGAGATTATACAGGGTAGTAACTAAAAGCATTAGTTTTGGAGTCATACACACCTGGGTTCAAACCCCAGTCCTATTACTACACTTAAGTAGCTTACTTAAGTAACTTACTGAGTTACTAGAGTTACAAAAGTTACAACTGTTGTCCTTTACTGCGTTGAATTTATCATGTTACTTAGCCTCTGAGCGTCAGTTTCCTACAAGTAAATTGCAACTTGAGATTCCTACCTCACATTTGATTGTAAGAGTTAATATAAGTAATATGGAGACTGTATATACTATCTGAAAACACATCACAAATTTGAGAGGCTAAGTGCACGAATGGGCTTCCCAAGTGGCTCAAAGATAAAGGATCCATCAGCCAGTGTAAGAGAAGCAGGTTCGATTCCCGGGTCAGGAAGATGCCCTGGAAAAGGAAATGACAACCCACTCCAGTATTCTTGTCTGGAAAATCTCATGGTCAGAGGAGCCTGGTGGGCTACAGTCCACAGGGTCACAAAGAGTTGGACACAACTTAGTGACTAAACAACAAGTGCGTGAATATCTCATCAGGACACTTAGGGTTGTTTGGTATTACTTGACTCTTCACTTCCTTGGTCATTCTTATACGAGGGTGAATTTTCTACTTCTGCTTCAAAATTTTCCTCTATGTCACAAAATACAAAGGAGCTGGTAATGAAAAACTACATCTTTCATAAATCAAACACTACCTTGGTGTTTCAATATTCAAAAGAAGTTATTTATTTACCCCCATGCATGCCCAGTACCAAAAAGACTGATAATCCTCTTGAGCTATTCGAGTCACACATGTGGGCACAAAGGAAATAAAAGGCTCAGTTTATAAAAGCAGTAATTATTTGGAAGGACAAATCTGTGCTGTCTCTGGTGGAGCATTAGCTCAGCGGGCTGTCAAGTTTAGGGACTGTAAGGTATTGTATTTACTTTCAGGACCAACTGAAATTCTGAGCTTGAATTGAAGAAAGACTATGTGGAATAGCTAACTTTGGGGAGTTAGTTCTGTCAAGCTTCCTCTCAGAAAATGCACTTTTGCACTAAACCTTGAAAGAACCAGAGATTTTGGTGCAGAAAGCTGAGTTGGCATTCTAGCACTACCACCTATTGACTATAACCATGAGTAACATCATAGTCTTTCTTCAATTTAAGGGCAGAATTTCAGTTGGCCCTGCAAGTAAACACAATGTCTTACAGTCTATGAAATGGGTATACTGCCCAGGTCCTGCCTACCTGGCAGTTTTTTTCCCCTATTAAATGGTAGTTTTAATGATACAGAATTTTATTATTTTCTGTTGACTAATCATGATACACTGGTATTAAGTGAATAATAGTTACATAATCACAATAGTAAAAGATGTTTATCATTTTCACTACCTATTAGTTTTATATTGAGATTGAACAAAGTTATGCATATGATAGCAGCTTGCTATAGACAAATCAAGGATTTAATGATTGGCAGCAATGGGTTTAATTCTCAGTTACAAACTATGTAACTTTTTCAGCAAGTTTCTTAATTTTCCTGAGCTTCAATTTCCCTTAATGGGGATTATAATGCCTATTAGTCAAGATTGTTGTGAGGATTTAATGATACCATGTGTGAAAAGCTTGCAACCAAAAATCCTGTCTGATACTTATCAGTACAATATTTTGTGTGGATGTTAGTAACAAATATTTATTGGAGTATTTATTTAAATTCATTTGATATAAATTTAAATTTTTGTGGATTAATATGGAAAATGATCTAAATTTCAAGCCAAAGAAGAATAGTTAAATGTCCACACATTCACAGAATAGACTACATAACAGGTATGACTAATATTGTTATTATCATGGAAAGATATTTGCCATATATCAGTGGGGCATGAAGAACATAAAGAAAAGTATTAATATATGGAATTATCAATTTTTTTCAATAAAACTTATTTGGAAAAATACATCTAAAAAGTTTACTGAATTTATGGGTAAGTTTTGTTTTATGGGTTTTTTATTTTCTCTTCTGGCATATCTGTATTTTCTAATAATACAATAATGTCACATTCAGTTACCAAAATAAATGTTAAATGAAAATAAGGATGATAAAACTGACCTCCTTCAGCTGAACATATGACAACAATTTGACTGAAAGGTCCATCCCCTTTATTGTTATAAACGCCAACCTTCACTTCAAAGGGGGTAAGAGGAGGGACACTTTCATCTCGATAGATGAATTTTGAAGCATCAGAGGATGTCACCATTTTTTCCTTCCAGCCACGTGTTCCATTGGGCCTGAAAGCCACAATATAGCCAAAGCCTTCCCCATTCTGAAACTCTTCAGATACTGGCTAGAGAAGAAAAATACAATTAATTATCAGCAAAATAACTGGTCAAAAAAACTATTTATTCCAGTCTTTAACTTTTTAAAATTATAGATAACTAGAATAAAAGAGATTCTCCAAACTTTTTAGTACATTGAAAGCCAATGTAGCATAATCACTTGGCAGTTGTTGCAAATTTAAAAGGCTTTAAAGGTAAAAGTTAAAAAATTAAATGCTATCAGTTGATATTTAAGAAAATTATCAAGAGTATTGAAAACTCCTGAAGTGAGACAACTTTATTCCAATTAGTCATGTACATGAAGCAAAGGTCCTTGAAGTCCACACTATAATTTAACATGTTGGTGAAAATTGTCATATGGTCTGGTGGTTGGGAAAATCTTGTCACTGGTAATGCTCTGCAGAGGTCTTTGGTCAGAAAATTTAAGAGAAATTAATGTAAGACCTTTCGTTTTTCTTTTTTTAGTATTTTTCTTAATTGCTTTTGTGCTTTACTAACATATGAAATATTAGAATAATTAGAATACAATACATGCTCAAGAAGCTTGTACTATATGATTTATATTTAAATTCTTTAATTTTTATTTTTTTGGTCACATGGCCTCATATACCAGATCATAGTTCCCCAATCCATGTCTCTTTAGTGGAAGACTGGAGCCCTAACCACTGGACTGCAAGAGAATTCCCACATTTAAATTTGTTAAATAGGCATGAATTGCGTTGTGCAATTGTGATTAACTAGTTAGTCAATGGAGCAGTTACCACCCATTGCCTAGGACAATGTTTGACAAATAGATATCCAATAGACCGTGGCTCAGCAGTAAAGAATCTGCCAGCAGTGCAGGAGTCTCAAGAGCTGAAAGTTTGATCCCTGAGTCGGGAAGATCCCCCAGAGGAGGGCATGGTTACCCACTCTAGTATTCTTGCCTGGAGAATCCCATGGACAGAGAAGCCTACAGTCCATAGGCTTGCAAAGAGTTAGACACGACTCAAGCAACTTAACACACACAAATATTTGTTACTTTATAAAAAAATTTTGATTTGAGGAAAAACTATGTGTTGAATGGAGGAAAAGAGACAAAATCTATCATTTCAAAGTATTATATACTAAATGTTTATATCCTCTCCCCTATCCCCACCCCACCAGCTTATGTGATAATTCCTAACCCCCCATGTGATTGTATTAGGAGATGGATTTGGGGTAGGTGATTTAGTTATGAGGATGGAATACTCATGAGTCAGATTAGTGCCCTAATAATAGAGACTCTAGAGAGCTCTTCTGACCCTCTGCCAGATGAGGACAGAGTGAGAAGATGGTGCTATAAGCACCAGGAAGTAGGCCCTCACTAGATCTGAACCCACCTGTGCCTTCTAGAACTGGACTTCCAGCATCCAAAACTGTGAGAAATAAATTTCTGTTGTTTATAAGCCACCCAATCTATGGCATTTTTGTTACAGTAGCCCAAGCTGAGTAAGACACAAAACTGACAGGGAAGGCAATTCCATTTAGAGAGATATGATCTCAGTGAAGGTCAGGAATTGGGAAGTTAATACCTCTGCAGAAATCAAAAGCAAGACATAAAATTTAATTGAAGAAGAAGAGAATGAACAGAGGAACAGGTCAGAGGATGTGCTCATGGAAGATTTACTAAGGGGAAAGAAGTTTTTCTGTATATTTTTGTACATTCTTTCATTGTTCTTTGAGATGGTCAGGGATTAGTTCAGTTTTCTCCAATAGGCACTTCCATCTCCACTTTCTAAGGCATTGATCTGTGATCTACAAAGCTATATTTGATAATAGAGTAAGTTAACCTCAGAGGAGGAAAGTGGCTTTATGTAAAATAAATGTACCTCTCACAGGCTTTCACCCCCACTCCTTTCCTTTGACAGAAGGAATTTTGGAGGTCAGATGATGATGGATACAAAAGAACAAGGATTTTGTTATAAAAATCCCAATTCTACTGTTTCTCAGGAAATTACTCAAACTGTGTATCAGTTTCATCATTTAGAAAACAGGGAAAATTATCACCACTAGTGGGATTATTGTATGGGATAAATGAGATATCCCAGGCTCAACTCCAGAAAAATCTCAGTGGTTTTAGCCCACAAAATGTCAACTGTGAAGTAATCAAACATTAAACTAAGCCAAACAAGCATCTAAACTAATTTGAGAGGACATGTTTTAATTATTCAAACTTTATTCTAAGAAAGCTCATATGACAGGATGGGACTTTAGACTTTGTATGAAAGGTTCACATTGGAAATATTCATGTGAGTAATTGATGCTAAAAGTGTTTTGTAATCTCATTTGTAATCTCAAACAAAAATTACACAGTTACTCTGTACCAGGTACTCATACCCTATGTATAGCTTTCTATTTAAGGAATCAACACGTCCTGACATCTGAGTGGGCTTTCTTACCTCCCAGGCGATGACCAACTCGTGCCTCCTTCCACTTCTTCCACTTACATTGGTAGGTGCTGTCTTTGGAACTGTGGTTAAAAATGGGCCATGAGTGAGGAAAATGCACACTTTAAGTGTCCCTACAATAAGAATGCATCATAATTCTACCTGGTTGGGTAACATTTCCAAATAAACAGATCAAAATTTGTTTGAAGTCATGGTGGTCTTATTCAATATTAAAACAAAATGTTTGTGATGGATACCCTGCTTTCAAATCTCTGTGGGAGAGTTTGGCATATATTTTTCATGGCCATATACTGCATCTCCAAACTAATTATTCTCTTGTAAATTTTCTCTGGTTTATAACGTCCAAATCATAATTAACACTACAGTCAAGGACATCTACTAATGATAAGTTTCATGGTGCACATTTTTTTTCCTTTCTAATCATGTGAATCTTCTGTGATCCAGGGCTTGCAGAGCCTTAAGGCTTTTCTAGAACTCCCAGGAAGCTCCAGTTTAAAGAATTTTTTCCCCCAGCTAAAAACTAGTATTTATTCTTCTTTTTCTTTTTTTCATGGAAAATGCCAATTATAGTTTATTTTGACGGGTAAATGCAGTTCCTTTTCTTCTTTAATATTTTTATGGGAGTGGAGACCTAGGTTCAAACCCTGGGTTGGGAAGATCCTCTGGAGGAGGGCATGGCAACCCACTCCAGCATTCTTGCCTGGAGAATTCCATGGACAGAGGAACCTGGCGGACTACAGTCTATGGGGTCGCAAGGAGTCGGACAGGACTGAGCGACTAAGCACACATAGCTTATTTACAATATTCTGTCAGTTTCAGGTATATTGCAAAGTGAATCTGTTATACATAAACATATATTCAGTCTTTTTAAGATTCTTTTCCCATTACAGAGTGGTGAGTAGAGCACCTGTGGGATATAGCAGGTTCTTACAAAGAAATCTTAGCAATAGCTCCAGGGAGTGAGAACCTATTTAAATGATTACATATTACAAAAAAAAAAAAAAAAAAAGGCTAAAAGACTGAATCTCTCTGAAAAATGAAAAAATATATAGATACTTGGCAAAACTTTTACAAATGTGTAATTATTAAAAGAATAAATGTGTCAAAGAAATAAATTTCCCCTTCACTGCACCAAACCACAAAATATGTTTGTAGTTGAAAGGGAATATTATCAAAGAAATAACTGTTAAATGAAGAAAATTATTAAAAGAAAGCCTTTTCCAGGCTATGAGACTGCATTAGCAATGTTACAGTTCAGTGTTACCTTTATATCTCAACGTATAGTTTTTAAATGATCTTGATATACTAATATACATTAACTTTCATATATTACCTACTTGGATGAAAGGGTTTTACTTACTGGCAGATATTCACACAACATTTTGTATACTAGAAAAACTGATGTAGAATTTACATACTATATCTACTAGGAGAAGGCAATGGCACCCCACTCCAGTACTCTTGCCTGGAAAATCCCATGGATGGAGGAGCCTGGTAGGCTGCAGTCCATGGGGTCGCTGAGGGTCGGACATGACGGAGCGACTTCACTTTCACTTTTCACTTTCATGCATTGGAGAAGGAAATGGCAACTCACTCCAGTGTTCTTGCCTGGAGAAACCCAGGGACGGGGGAGCCTGGTGGGCTGCTGTCTATGGGGCCACGCAGAGTCTGACACGACTGAAGTGACTTAGTAGTAGCAGTAGTAGTAGTAGTAGAAAGGAAAAAAACAATTTTCCCTGGACCGTGGAGGTGGGAAAGAGCACTATCATTGCGTCTGTTGAATAAAATGACCTTTAGTCACCAGGGTCCCAATTTCATTTCCTAGGCCATGTTCTCCATGAATGTCAGTTCTTGCCTTGTTCATGTAGAAGGATATATACAGAAGCAGTGACCAATCTTTCTTTCTTCTTTCACAGTTACATACATGTCAAAAATTATTCACATGTGGAGTTCACACTCATGTATTCCCTCAGAATCATATGGAACTAGATATCCCTTTGCCTCTCAGTCAGGAAATTACAAGTGATTCAACTAAGAAAAATGATGGCATTGGAGCAATAGCAGTAAATACATCCTGATTTATATGAAGAACAGGCAGATGACTTGAGTTTTTTACTAATAGTCAAAAGTTATTGTTGCATGTAACAACTTATGACATGGCAGTGTGCCTTGATACCAGGTCTCCGAATCACTGTTATACAGTACTAATTCAAAATTCTTTTTTTTCTCATGTATGGTATGGATAAGGCACACAGGAAAAAAACTGGTTTAACTGTATGTATAAAAGGGCAGGGATACACAATTTCAAATATACATCAGTGGCTAATGTCAGAGTTCTGAATACTGTGACCATCAATTCACAGTTAAATAAACTGTGTAAACAAGTTAATTTGTTGATATTGTGCCACTATGGCTTCTCTTAGTGCTATTTGTTTATAAAAAATAAAAAGTTATCCACATACAAATGTTTCATATTCATCTCTGACAATTAATAGCTAAATAATATTCAACTAATAGCTACCAGAGCCACCTACTTCATCTATAAAATTGGAATTACTTATTTATACCCTAAATTTAGGATCTCGAATATTTTTCTTTGAAGATACTCTCCCCACAAGCATGGATTTTGTGGAAATACTAGGCACTGAAAGTCCTTTTCTGTTTTATTTAGCCCTTAGACATCATCTAAAAAGAGAATGCTTGGAACCTCTAGCTTACAGTTTGAAAGCAGGCTGTACACTCTTGTGTGAATATTTCTTGATGTTCATTAAAGAAACATGAGTAGGATAAAATACAAGTGATGGTTTGATGTCAAAACTTTCTTCTTTTGGTAGTATTGTCCCATAGTCTATTAATGCTTTTGTTTTTTAGAAAACGTATTAAGAGTTTTCAAAGATTTTAACTTTTTGAGTAAAAAAAGAGAAAAAGAAACTAATGAAAAGTGTGGTGAAAATTTCCACTTTGAGGAACCAAGAAAACAACATTTAATTTGCCTTTTTTTTTTAATTTGATTTTATTTTTAAACTTTACAATATTGTATTAGTTTTGCCAAATATCAAAATGAATCCACCACAGGTATACCCGTGTTCCCCATCCTGAACCCTCCTCCCTCCTCCCTCCCCTACCCTCCCTCTGGGTCATCCCAGTGCACCAGCCCCAAGCATCCAGTACCGTGCATCGAACCTGGACTGGCAACTCATTTCATACATGATATTATACATGTTTCAATGCTATTCTCCCAAATCTCCCCACCCTCTCCCTCTCCTACAGAGTCCATAAGACTGATCTATACATCGGTGTCTCTTTTGCTGTCTCATACACAGGGTTATTGTTACCATCTTTCTAAATTCCATATATATGCGTTAGTATACAGTATTGGTGTTTTTCTTTCTGGCTTACTTCACTCTGTATAATAGGTTCCAGTTTCATCCATCTCATTAGAACTGATTCAAATGTATTCTTTTTAATGGCTGAGTAATACTCCATTGTGTATATGTACCACAGCTTTTGTATGGGAAATGTCCTTGTCAAATTATTCATAATTGACCTAGATTTTGTAAAATTTATTTTATCATATAAAATTAGTTTTTGAAGTCTTCCTACTGCTATCAGTTTCTTTTAAGGTAGTGAAATGAAAATCACTCAGTAGTGTCTGACTCTGCCTGCCAGGCTCCTCTGTCCATGGAATTCTCCAGGCAAGAATATTGGAGTGGGTAACTATTCACTTCTCCAGGGGATCTTCCCAACCCAGGGATCAAAGCCAAGTCTCCCACATTACAGTTGGATTCTCTACCATCTCAGCTACCAGAGAAACCCATATTCAGCTTCATGTAAAGTAAGTTTATCCAATTTGAATGTATAATGAAAGTGAAAGTTGCTCAGCCATGTCCAACTCTTTGCAATGCCATAGACTACACAGTCCATGGAATTCTCCAGGCCAGAATACTGCAGTGGGTAGCCTTTCCCTTCTCCAGGGGATCTTGCACCCAGGTCTCCCACATTGCAGGTGGATTCTTTACCAGATGAGCCACAAGAGAAGCCCTTTAATGTATAATAAATGATACAAAAGAGGCATTATAGAGCATTGTGTTTCAATAGTTTATGTATAAGTATGTAAGTTATAAGTTATGTATAAGTGTATAAGTTAGTGTATAAGCATGAACTGTTCTTTCTACAACAGGCTTGCTCGATATAATAGGAAATAGTAACAGAAAATAGTAACTGAAATGGTAACAGAAAACTTGAGGCTTTAAAGACAGGAAAATAACCTAAATGTCCATTGATCGATGGATGGATAAAAAATATATAGTGTATTATAATACAGTGAAATACTATTCACCATACAAAGAAAGTAACCTGACCATTTGAGACAACATGGATGGATGTGGAGGGCAGTGTATTAAGTGAAACAAGCTGGACAGGGGATGACAAACATTGTACGATCTCACTTACACGTGGAATCTTAAAAAAAATGGCACTGGTAGGAACAGGGAATGAATTGGTGATCGCCAGAGGTGAGGATAGGGGTTGAGGAAACGGGAAAATGTGATACAAAGGTACAAACTTCCAGACACAGGATAAATAAGTTCTGGGAAGACATGGTGACTACAGTTAACAATACTGTTATCATATATTTGAATATTGCGGAGAGCATATCTTAAAAGTTTTCATCATAAGGAAAAACTGTGAGGTGATTAATATTAACTAAATTTATTATGATAGTCATATTGTAATACACAAATATATAAAATCATTATGTTGTTCACTTTTAATATAGTGTTATATATCAATTATATCTCAATAAAACTGGAAAAACAAACAAAAAAGAAAACCTCAGGCTTTAATAGATACAACTCAGGCAGTGTGTTCTGCTGTCAGGATCACAATGTTTGAAATGAGCACTCTGATTCTAATTAGCTTAAATTTCCTAATTACATGCAGATGATCAGTGGAACCCATGTTCATTCATTTCTTTTTCAAGTTGATGGCACACAGTTATTATCTCTGCAGTCAACACTTTGGAGTCCACTGATTTTAATTATATCCTTTATTTATAAAACAACATGCTTATGATATGTAGAGATATGCCTTAATCTTTCAGAGTCCTTCTGTTGTGAAAGTTCTATAATTCTTGTTAGAAGCAAAAAATTAATATGATCAAACGTAATAAATGCTTTCATTGAGTTCAGAGAAATACGCATTTACTTAAAACCAAATATATTTAAATATAGTCAAATTCTGATTTAGATTTATGCAGCTAGATTCCTCTCTCCCTCAGTTGGCTACTGATAAATGACATTAAATTATTAGTTCAGAGACTCAAGTTTACACACATTGTTAATGGGTTCACTCTGGGCTTCCCTGGTCACTCAAATGTTAAAGAATTTGCCTGCATTGCAGGAGACCTGGGATTTGATCCTTGGGTTGGGAAGATTCCTTGGAGGAGGGCATGGCAACTCATTCCAGCATTCTTGCCTGGAGAATTCCATGGACTGAGGAGCCTGGTGGGCTATGGTCCATGGGGTCGCAAAGAGTCAGACACCACTGAGGGACTAACACTTGCACTTACACTAATTTTTCTGCATTTCTTTTTGAACATTATTCTTCCATGACTGAATAATGTGATTAACACTTTTCCAACAATCTGTAAATCCCTTGTAAAACATGTCTGGCATGTTAAAATGTAGACTTTTGTCTCTTTTCATTTTATATGTTTGGTTGCAAATGCTCAGAGCAACCAAAACATATTATACTACCTTAGTTTAAGCATGCATGAAGTTAAGCTTGTGCTTCAATGAACTCTTCCTAAGTGTAGTAGTCTGAACAAAGTCTGTCACACTAAAAATATGCTTTAATTAACACTCAACTAATGAAAGAATACAGGATGAAATCATCTACCAGTCTCTCTTTTTCTTCCCCTGAAAAATTTCCAAATCTACTATAGTAGATGTTTACATGGCTCATTAAATAATACAGCTTTGCTAGAGATCTGAGAGAAGTCACAAAATTAGGAGCATAATCCAGCAACTACTTTGGGCAGCAAAGTGCAGAAGAAAGGAACAAAGAAGAGAGGTTACTTACACGGTGAGGGTGAGGTCAGGAGAGAAATCAAACAACAACAAAAGTTCCTACCTGAATTGAAGTATATAACATACAAGTATTTCCGTTAACTCATTATCACTTAAGCCCACTTTATTAGAAGAGTTAGAGTTTCCAAAATTTAAAAAAGAAAAATCAATGGTGTTTCCTAAGGAGTTCAAATAATGCTGTTATTCCTATCAATAGTGTAGATAAAGTGGTATGTGTAAGTAGTAATAAAGTGTTCTTCTGGGACCAAGAAAGATCATAAAACCTAATAACAGTTTTACTGTTCTAGCTGGTTGGTTGAAATACTTCTTACCCTCTTTGTCCTTCAGTTTCCTCATGGAGATAATAATAGTACTTACTTTTTAACGTTTTCAAAATTATATATCACAGTGCCTAGAAATGTAATTTATAAATTTAACTTCTATGCAGAGTTTATATCATGCAAAATGCCAGGCTGGATGAGTCACAAGCTGAAATCAAGATTGCAGGGAGAAATAGCAACAATCTCAGAATGCAGATGATACGACTCTAATGGCAGAAAGTAAAGAGGAACTAAACAGACTCTTGGTGAGGATGAAAGAGGAGAGTGAAAAAGCTGGCTTAACACTCAACATTCAAAAAGCTAAGATCATGGCATCCAGTCCCATTACTCCATAGCAAATAGATGGGTAAAAAGTGGAAACAGTGACAGATTTTATTTTCTCGGGCTTCCAAATTACTGCAGCTGGTGACTGCAGCCATGAAATCAAAAAACACTTGCTCTTTGGAAGAAAAGCTATGACAAATGTAGACAGTGTATTAAAAATCAAAAACATCACCTTGTTGACAAAGGTCCTTATAGTCAAAGCTATGGTTTTTCCAGTAGTAATGTATGGATGTGAGAGTTGGACCACAAAGAAGGATGAGTGTCAAAGAACTGATGCTTTTGAATTGTAGTGGAGAAGACTCTTGAGAGTCCCTTGGATAGCAAGAAGATCAAACTAGTCAATCCTAAAGGAAATCAACCCTGAATATTCATTGGAAGGACTGATATTAAAGCCGAAGCTCCAATACTTCGGCCGCCTGATACAAAGAGCTGACTCAGTGGAAAAGACCCTGATGCTGGGAAAGATTGAAGGCAAAAGAAAAAGGGGT
Source organism: Bos mutus (assembly GCF_027580195.1). Lineage (NCBI taxonomy): Eukaryota > Metazoa > Chordata > Mammalia > Artiodactyla > Bovidae > Bos > Bos mutus. The sequence goes on along the minus strand of NC_091631.1, from coordinate 71,100,839 downwards.
AGCAGAAGATGAGACAGTTAGATGAACTCCCCAGGTTGGTAGGTGCCCAATATGCTACTGGAGATCAATAGAGAAATAATTCCATAAAGAATGAAGGGATGAAGCTAAAGTAAAAACAACATCCAGTTGTGGATGTGACTGGTGATAGAAGCAAGGTCTGATGCTGTAAGGAGCAATATTGTATAGGAACCTGGAATGTTAGGTCCATGAATCAAGGCAAATTGGAAGTGGTCAAACAGGAGATGGCAAGAGTGAACGTCGACATTCTAGGAATCAGCAAACTAAGATTGACTGGAATAGGTGAATTTAACTCAGATGACCATTATATCTACTACTGTGGGCAGGAATCCCTTAGAAAAAAATGGAGTAGCCATCACAGTCAACAAGAGTCTGAAATGCAGTACATGGATGTAATCGCAAAATGACAGAATGATCTCTGTTCGTTTCCAAGGCAAAGCATTCAATATCACGGTGATCCAAGTCTATGCCCTGACCAGTAATGCTGAAGAAGCTGAAGTTGAACGGTTCTATGAAGACCTACAAGACCTTTTAGAACTAACACCCAAAAAAGATGTCCTTTTCATTATAGGGGTTTGGAATGCAAAAGTAAGAAATCAAGAAACACCTGGAGTAACAGGCAAATTTGGCCTTGGAGTACAGAATGAAGCAGGGCAAAGACTAATAGAGTTTTGCCAAGGGAATACACTGGTCATAGCAAACACCCTCTTCCAACAACACAAGAGAAGATAACTTGGGAATCATCATTTGGGGCTTAAGATTAGAATTCCAGGTTTGCCACTTACTGACTAGGTAACTTTATACAAGTTTTTAAGATTCTCCTATTTTGTTTTCTCATCTATAAGATGGGACTAAAACTTCCTGCTTTACAGAGTTGATATAAGATTTAAATGCTATAACGCAGAGCATGTGCTCAACGCTGGACTTGGAACATGCTTCATGATTTTCGACTGGCATATAGTATGATAGGGACTAAGGAGACAGGAGAAATCTAACTTGAGTGTGTCACATTTACTCCTGGGCTGATATCCTCTCCCTGCCCTTTTGTCTTTCTTGCTCAAATATTCCAGTGCTCTCCCCTCACCTTGTTATTAATCAGAAATGGACATGCCTAACAATTACTCATTTTTCATTTAGAAAGGCATTTGTTAAAATCACCATCTCTGTTTGCAAAGTGCCTCTGAGACTGAAGATATACTTCTTGAAAACATTTTGTAGAAAAGATTTCATGATTTAAAAAACTGGTTTCATGATTTTAAAATACTGTCTGCTGTACTATTAGCTTCTTTTTTTCCTGAATATTGAGATTTGGTCTTAGAGGTCTGTTGCTTGCTCTTAATATGATCTTCATCTTCTCTTAGTGTTACTGAGAACCATTTCTTTTATTTAATATAATTAAATTACTCAGTTGAAGAAAGCTATAATGTTCACTTAATAGTATGTTCTTTGAGATTTTCCCAATTATTTCAGTTGAATGCTTATGTTTTTTTAGATCATATTTTTTTTTTAGAAACACAGACTGGAGAGACCTTTAAAACCCTCACAGCTTTATGCCTTTCTCTGTACACTCCAGTGCCTGACAATAGTACGTAGATTTTTTAATTGCCCCTATAAATAATTCCACCTGAGTCCCATTTGGTCTGGCCTTCAAAGCCACATTAAATGCCATTTTAAAGGCCAGCCCACATGCCCCTGAGAAAACTAATTCAGCTCCATCTTACAATAGTATTTTATTGTGTTCATTCCATAACTTTTGATCTCAATGAACTTTCCTAAGTAATTATCACAGACAAGAACTGCAAAAATAAGAATACGAACAAAGCAAGAGCCTATCAGAAGTAGAAAGATAATGTACATGGAAAGAAAATGTAGTAGGAAGCTTAATGAGTCTTTTCTGGAATTGGGATGAGACACATGTAACCTCAGATGCTAAAGTGAGGTTGCCTAGCTAAAACCACAGAACTATTAGGAAATGGAGAAACCCAATTTTCTGACCCTTTCCTATTACTCTCCTCTAGCCATCTTTGTGAGATTATTTAGCACAAGGAATGTGTTGGAAGAGGCTGTCAGCTTAGCAGATGGATGTGCTGTGGCGTCGCCCTCCAGCCTCGGCTGTCACTAGGAGCGAAGTGGGAGTGTCATTTCCCCCTTGAGCTAAGTAACATAAGAAGCAAAACAGCTGCTGCAGAGTACAGATGCTTACTTCTCACATCCCAGCTGGATGCTGTGGAGCTTCAGAATTTTGTAGGATGACCCAGTCCCACACTATGCTACTAGAGCAGAGACCAAAATAGTTTTTGAAGACATACTATACTTCTAAATCTTGGTGGATCAGAAAAGTGAAATAATATTGTGGGCAAAGCAGACACTACAGAAGGTAGGTTTGAATAGGCTTGCTGGGATCAGAGCTGATAAAGCTGCCTGCTAGTAGGAGATAGGATACTCTCCAAAGAACCCAAACAGGATGTGGACAAATGCCATCTCGTGGGGCACTCAATATTTGCTTGAGAACCACAAACTGCAACACCTGAAGTGGATTTCCACCTTCTTCTTTTCTGACCTGGGAGTTGGAATAGAATTTGGAGCTCAGAGAGGAAGCAGAAAGAAGCAAGAAAAGAGAAATCATAACCCTTTAGTCAAGCCTGCACTAGGATAGAGGGACCGAAGCATAGAACTGGATATGAGATGCAAGTTTTTATTAAGCTAAAATGGAATTCTTTAATACCTGAAAAATGAGACTGTCCTAATACCTAAAAATCTTTAGATAATAGTTGGGCTTGAAGCCATACTTGAGATGAAGCATACTGGAAAACAATGGTGGGAGAAGAATAAAACTTATTAATATGTTTAAACTCTACCAAGTTCAGCATGTTTAATAAACCAGTTACCTAGCTATAACATGATATAGTACAGAAACTGCTAAGGCTAGAAAATATTTTCTTCTGATTGTTTACTTGATACTCATATTTATTTGGTTGAGCATTAACCTCTTAAATATAAGTATATATTTTCCTTATTTGGCCAAAAATTGTTGTTTAGTTGCTCAGTCATGTCCGACTCTTTGTGACCCCATGGAGTGTAACCTGCCAGGGTCCTCTGTTGATGGGATTCTCCAGGCAAGAATATTGGAGTGGGTTGCCATTTCCTTCTCCAGGGATATTCCCAACCCAGGAATCAAACCTCATCTCCTGCATTGGCAGGTGGATTCTGTACCGCTGAGCCACCAGGTAACCCCTCTATGGCCAAAAATATATGTGACATTTTCCATATTAACATCCAAAGAGAATGACAGGACAGAATATAATGCAATAAGAAACTGGAAAGTTATTGAATTTGCAACAATTTGCAAGTTGTTTCATTTCCTTTCATTATAAGAACCCCCTCCCCCACAAAAAAGAGGCTACATGTTGCAACAATATAACAATCCACTATGGATGAGGCTCAGTTCAATTTAGCTCAGTTCAGTCACTCAGTCTGTCTGACTCTTTGCGACCCCATCAATCGCAGCACGCCAGGCCTCCCTGTCCATCACCAACTCCTGGAGTTCACTCAAACTCACATCCATTGAGTCAGTGATGCTATCCAGCCATTTCATCCTCTGTCAACCCCTTTTCCTCCTGCCCCCAATCCCTCCCAGCATCAGAGTTTTTTCCAGTGAGTCAACTCTTCCAAAGTACTGGAGTTTCAGCTTTAGCATCATTCCTTCCAAAGAACACCCAGGGCTGATCTCCTTTAGAATGAACTAGTTGGATCTCCTTGCAGTCCAAGGGACTCTCAAGAGTCTTCTCCAACACCACAGTTCAAAAGCATCAGTTCTTCGGCGCTCAGCTTTCTTCACAGTCCAACTCTCACATCCATACATGACTATTGGAAAAACCATAGCCTTGACTAGATGGACATTTGTTGGCAAAGTAATGTCTCTGCTTTTCAATATGCTATCTAGGTTGGTCATAACTTTCCTTCCCTCAGCCATGTCCAACTCTTTGTGACCCCATGGACTCCAGCACACCAGACCTCTCTGCCTATCACCAACTTCTGGACTTTACGCAAACTCATGTCCATTGAGTTGGTGATGCCATCCAACCATCTCATCCTGTGTTGTCCCCTTCTCCTCCTGCCTTCAATCTTTCCTTAGCTGGATAAAAAAAAAAAAAGCAGCATAGAGAGGCCTTACATGGAGGTAAGGAGGGGCTTGTAGCAAAGACGCACCCTGTACTGTGCACCACACTTTGAAAGTCTCTCTTGATTCTCTGACCACTCAGGTGGGCTGAGAGCCCAGGCTGGATGATGCAGTCTACTGTGGAGACTTCTCAACAGAACGGTGTCTTGAAGAAGCCCACTACAAGCCAAGAGACTAGATAATGCTTACTATGTTGACAAACATATATTTAATCTGAAAATTTTCCTCTATATGAAAATGGCAACTCATGCATGATCACTATTGTTTAAATTTCTATTTAATAAAGTAATAATATTTAAATTCATGATAAAAAATAATAGTAATAACTCGCTAGTGTTAAGCACTTACCATGTGTGCCAAGCTCTTCACCTGCATTATCTTATTTAATACAATAGTCGAATGGAGTAGATTGCTATATAATTTCTATTTTACAAGTGAGAAAATTGAGCCTTGAACAGTGCATACAGCTTACCTATGTTTATTGCTAGTAAGCGGCAGAGAAGACCATTAATCCAGATCTGCCTAACTCTGAACCTGAAACTATTAATTATAGGTATTAAGCAGCACCTTCTTTTATTTCTTTCTCTATCAATTCATTACACTTTGAAATAAAAAAGCAAGTATTGAGATTAATATCAAGAGCTTTGATAATAGAAATTTTATACAACAGAGAAAACCAAATCTTTCTAAATTGTAGATTACATAGTGAACACAATCTTTTCTCCTTTGCATCTATCTTTCAACAATTGCTGTTATAAATATGTAACTTACAGAATATTAAGGTTCAATTAAATAAGAGAATTGTTCAATTAAATGAGAATTGCTGTTGCTAAATTCATATTTACATATTTTTTTATTTCTATGAGAATGTATATTTCAAATTCATTTCTTAAAGTAAGATTTTTCTCTCTTGATTATTATCTTTTTAAATGGTAGAAAAAGATTCCCACTATTCAATACAAAGTTACATAGTAACTTAAAGATTGTAACCCATTTTCAAAATTAAACACAGAGTTATATCTACCACCCTCCCCATTGCTAACTCACTAAAACTTTTAAGAAAATTGAGCTATAAATAAATAAATATAAACATACATTAAAGTGTAAATATATACAGGTATCCCTTGCTTTTCAAAAGTTTGCTTTACAGTACTTTGTTTTATCTACATTAGTAACTGCTTCACTAACTGAAAGAAGTCTGAAGAGATTTTCACTTCTATGAAAAAAGGTGAAAAATGAAAACTGAAATGAAAATTCCAAAGAAATTGAGCACTAAATGAAATGAAAATTGTTCACTTGATGGCATTTTGACTTACAAAATTTTCATAGGAATGCCTTTCTTTTGTATAGCTGGGGAAACCTGTATTTGTATGACTATTTTGACATCCTAATTATAATACGTTGACTAAACCAATTTATCTTATATTTATTGACTACTAAGAGTATTTTGATGACTATAAAATTCAAAATGTATCCTATAAGATATTGCAAGGAAAATTTAACTTTTTGGGACATGTGGACAAAGAAACAATCTAAGGTAAAAACGCTTTACTAAAAGTGCTTTGGGTTTAGAATATTCTAGTAAAGAGGAGAATTTAAAGGGACATAAAGCTTTCAACTCAATATCCTGAGTGTGAGACCTTTTCTCTTCCAAGCAGCTCCACTGCTTTTCAAAGATTACTTGGTCCATTAGAACAGCGTCATCTTTTAAAATACAGGACATGTACTCAATAGAGGCAGAGTGCATCACTTGAGAAGATGTCTCAGGATGTTGGTGTCCCTTTTAATCTGTGCTGCCTGACAAAACAGGGACAAAACTCAACACTTGGTTCAACACCATTAGTAGCTCTAGCCTTGTGTGTTACCAAAGCATAAGAAGCATAAAGTGCACAGCATAGCCTTCCTCCACTCATTTTCAGAAAAGAGTATTTCATGCATTTTCAGGCTATTCCTCTTCTCTTCCGTAAGATTTTAATGGACTAGAGTATGTCATGTATATAGAACTCATGATAAAATGGAGAGACAGGCACTACATAATGGAAGTAGCAGCAGAAATAGATGAGGGGCAAGTCTTTTAAAATGCATCATCTGAATACGATTTAGCTTGAAATGTGGCAGTGTTTTTGTTAAAGTACTTTTTAATAGCACAAAGAGATTTATACTATTGAAAGTCTAAAAGGATTAGTCATCCCAAATGGATTATTTATTTTTGAAATGAATATTTATAGAGAGCATCTGAATTAGGCAGTAATCTTTGCCTTTGTTTAAACACAATTAACAATATGCAAAGTAAGGCAGTGCTTTTTAGAAAATATGTGAGCCTAAGTACTAATGTTGGCAGTCATTTCAATATCTGCACAGTGAGTACATAAAATGAGGAACAACTAACCTGTTATACTCTTAATTAATGAACACCTGTACACAATGAAAGCATGGCTGATTTTATGAATGCATGGAAATACAACCAAGCAATTAATGTTTAATTTAAAATTCACACTATTGAAAATGTAGCAAGAAAAAACAACTTGTAATTGGCAAAGCACAAAAGCAGAAAGTTGGATTTTTCTGTGAATGAATCATTTCCAATGTATTAGGCTACTCTATTTTTAATATTTTTGGTGCTTAATTTTTATATGAAAAGAATTTGAACATCTTTTAAATGATTATTCTCACTTTATGAGAATTATTGTAATCTCACATTATGTAATGATTATTCTCACTTTCTGATTCTTTTCTTTCTTTCTGTTTTTAAAGAATGAGACAGTGTGTTTTAGAGAAAGAACCAACACTTTCAATGGTTTATTATAAACTGCATTCGGTTTCTAAGAAGTCACAAATCACATTTTTTGGTCCAATTCAATAATTGTGATACAAAATGTATGCATTTCATTCTTAGTCTCCTATGTACATGTTTCTCTGACCTCGGTCCTGGTGTGGGTGGCAGCATATAAAGGAAAGGAAACTAACAGTCATTTTTAATCTTTCAACAAAGACATACTACCAGTGCCAGACATTGTTCAAGGTGAACAATGAAACAGTGAACAAAAAAGACAAGATTCTCCCCCTTACTGTACTTATACTGTAATGATTGAGATTCATGTTATCACTGAGTGTAAAGACATTAATGTTCCTCCCTCTTGTATCTGTAATCTACCCCCTCTTCATTTCTCTATTGTTTTCATTATTCTCATCAACATTGTTGATATTCGTGTTTGCCTAAACTAGTCCCTTACCAAATATGTTTTACATACAATTTAATAGGGTCATAAAGGATAAATCTCAATAAGACTTTGTCCAAAGTAATCAAAACTCTATTAACAACTTTTTAACTCTGCTTCTTTCAAGTGATAAACAAGATACCTTAAAATTTGTTTTTAAATAAAGCTGTTAATCTTCCTATGTGGTCTTTATAAACATTCTGTCAGAGACACATTATTCTAAATGACTGGAAGCATGCTGGTGTTTTCTAAGTTGGTCAAGTTAAGGCAAAATTTGTCTTTTCAAAGTATAATTTATAGCAGGTCAGATGGTGAAGGCAGCATAATTTTAAGAAAGTGCCTATAATTAGAGGTAACTGCTAACACTGGAGAAAAAAAGGGTGAGCCAAACTATTCTGAATTTTACAGACCTGCTATATCGAATGAGTACATAACTAGAAGAAGAAACTAACATCTTCAACTTAACCTGAAGATAAGTGCAAGGGTTGGGGGGAAATTTAAGCATCTAGATGTTCAAGCTGGTTTTAGAAAAGGCAGAGGAACCAGAGACCAAATTGCCAACATCCGCTGGATAATCGAAAAAGCAAGAGAGTTCCAGAAAAACATCTATTTCTGCTTTATTGACTATGCCAAAGCCTTTGACTGTGTGGATCACAATAAACCGTGGAAAATTCTGAAAGAGATGGGAATACCAGACCACCTGACCTGCCTCTTGAGAAACCTATATGCAGATCAGGAAGCAACAGTTAGAACTGGACATGGAACAACAGACTGGTTCCAAATAGGAAAAGGAGTACGTCAAGGCTGTATATGGTCACCCAGCTTATTTAACTACATCATGAGAAACGCTGGGCTGGAGGAATCACAAGCTGGAATCAAGATGGCCGGGAGAAATATCAATAATCTCAGATATGCAGATGACACCACTCTTACGGCAGAAAGTGAAGAGGAACTAAAAAGCCTCTTGATGAAGGTGAAAGAGGAGACTGAAAAAGTTGGCTTAAAACTCAACATTCAGAAAACGAAGATCATGGCATCCGGTCCCATCACTTTATGGAAAATAGATGGGGAAAGAGTGGAAACAGTGTCAGACTTTATTTTTGGGGGCTCCAAAATCACTGCGGTGACTGCAGCCATGAAAATAAAAAACGCTTACTCCTTGGAAGACAAGTTATGACCAACCTAGGTAGCATATTCAAAAGCAGAGACATTACTTTGCCAACAAAGGTCCATCTAGTCAGGGCTATGGTTTTTCCTGTGGTCATGTATGGATGTGAGAGTTGGACTGTGAAGAAGGCTGAGTGCCGAAGAATTGATGCTTTTGAACTGTGGTGTTGGAGGAGACTCTTGAGAGTCCCTTGGACTGCAAAGAGAGCCAACCAATCCATGCTAAAGGAGATCAGCCCTGGGATTTCTTTGGAGGGAATGATGCTGAAGCTGAAACTCCAGTACTTTGGCCACCTCATGTGAAGAGTTGACTCATTGGAAAAGACTGTGATGCTGGGAGGGGTTGGGGGCAGGAGGAGAAGGGGACGCCAGAGGATGAGATGGCTGACTCGATGGACTTGAGTCTCAGTGAACTCCGGGAGTTGGTGATGGACAGGGAGGCCTGGCGTGCTGCGATTCATGGGGTCGTGAAGAGTCGGACATGACTGAGGAATTGAACAGAACTGAACTGAACTGAGACCTGTATTTGTGGATAAAAGGAGAAAAAGTACTTAAAACAAATAAAATGAAATTATTATCTTAAAGGAAATAGTTTTATGATGTCCAGGTAAGTGAATTTGGAAAGATTACACTAAAGCAATACTGGTTAATTCAAATTGCTTTAAAAGTGATTATTTGCTGTATTACTCAAGGAAAAAAACCAGGGCTCTGTGACAACCAAGAGGAGTGGGATGGATTGGGAGGTGGGAGGGAGGTTCAAGAGGGAGGGGAAATATATATATACATGTATGACTGATCCATGTGATGTATGGCAGAAGCCAACACAATATTGTAAAGCAATTATCCTTTAATTAAAAATAAGTAAATTTTTAAAAAGCGATTAAGGGGCATACCCAGTAGAATTCTGACTCTCCAATATTCTTACCTGCTTCATTTGTGCGGATCATTCGAGATGGAGTGCTTGGGTCTCCAGTCCCAATTGGATTGGTGGCCACCACTCTGAATTCATATTCTACCCAGGGATTCAGCTCCACCGCCATGGCTGACTCCATGTCCCCTGTTATGATTTCTGGGACTATGGAGAGGAAGGAAATTTCATGTCATTAGGTGAACTTTATTTTCTTGGGCTCCAAAATCACAGCAAATTGTGACTGCAGCCATGAAATTAAAAGACACTTCCTCCTTGGAAGGAAAATTATGAGCAATTAGACAGCATATTGAAAAGCAGAGACATTACTTTGCCGACAAAGTTCCATCTAGTCAAAGCTGTGGTTTTTCAAGTAGTCACATATGGATGCGAGAGTTGGCCCATAAAGAAAGCTGAGTGCCAAAGAATTGATGTTTTTCAACTGTGGTGTTGGAGAAGACTCTTGAGAGTCCATTGAACAGCAAGGAAATCAATCCAGTCAATCCTAAAGAAAATCAGCCCTGAATATTCATTGGAAGGACTGATGCTAAAGTTGAAGCTCCAATACTTTGGCCATCTGATGCAAATAACTGATTCACTGGAAAATACCCTGATGCTGGGAGGGATTGGCAGCAGGAGGAGAAGGGGATGACAGAGGATGAGATGGCTGGAGAACATCACTGACTCTGGACATGAGTTTGAGCAAGCTCCAGGAGTTGGTCATGGACAGGGAAGCCTGGTGTGCTGCAGTCCATGGGGTCGCAAAGAATTGGACACAACTGAGAAACTGAACTGAATTGAACTGAGGTGAACTAGAAATGCTTATAGATTGCAATCAAAGATATTAGGCCCTGACAGACATGACAGGCTTCTGCATATACCCTTATATCACGTGGTCATGTGTCATTTCCAGTCTCATCAGTAAAACAAAAATCAGTCTTCAGAAGTAAGCAGTAGCACATGTCAAAGTCTGTTATAGTTAGAATTCTTTCATCTCATCTTTACATATAGATTGACACAACACTACTTGCCATTTTCTACACTAAAATCTTTTTTGTCAACCCTTAAACCCCAGTTCTCTGATGCCAACCAGTGCTTCAATTTAAGCAAACAGTTCTTGTATTTCTAGGGAAATTTCTTGAGCAGTTTGCCTCTCCCAGTTCTGCCAAACATGCTCAGCCACTTGGCAGTTCCAAGCAGTGGTTTAAGAATATATCTCTCTAATTTAAAAACTCCAGTTTGTGGTTTCCAAGTGGAAGCTCTGAACTCTCCTTGGAGTGACTTTTGTACTACATTTAGATTTTTATTAAAACATAAAACTGTGTGTCAATATAATTACCACATAGTAAAGCATTTTTACATAGTGTTTATGCTCTATCTGGGACTGCTTTTCTTGTTCCCTCTTCTCTGCTGTCTAGGAAATATTTCTGGAAGAACATTTGTTCCAGAGGTGAAAGTGCGGAAAGTGCAAAACCTCCCTATGAAGTGCAAACATCCTCTGAATTTATAGCTGCCCTGATTTCTGTTTAAGCATGGCAGGGCAGTGTTGGGGAGGGGAGAGGCTTTGGATTTGATGACGCTGTAGACTTTTACTACAAGGTGAAATAAAATGCATCTTGCATTTCCCAGTAAAATCTCTCTTGAAATGCAACAAGAGAATGTTACTAAATAATCAGTTCAGTGAAAGGTGAATGCTCAGAGCCCATCTCACAGCCCTACAGAGCTGACTTTTTAAAGCAATGAAGTGAAAACATGAAAAAAATGTCTGTCCTCTTTTGCTGCACTGGCAAATGAGCAACATCCCTGAAGTCTGAGTGGTAGAGGATTAAGGCCACTGTTCAGTACACCATTTGGCAGAATTCTGAGCTGTGTCTGCCAAACATAAAGGTGGAAAGAAGAGATACCAAGACACTCAGCTCTCTCGAGACCCAAGAACAAACTGATTCACCAGTACTTGCCTTGGGTCCATCAGGACCTTCTGTTTCATTGACTTCTGTTTAATGTCAGTCACTCCAAATAACTCCGGACATAGAGGTCATCCCTCATCCTTTACTCTAATCCCTATAGAACTCTGTCTGTCTCAATTGCCATCCTTCCCTAACATTTAAAAGCCTTGAACTGAACTAAACCCTTATTGCATTAGCAAAAGGATGCAAAGATAAACAAGATACTATACCTGATCTCCACACCCCACACCCCATGCTCATAGTCTGGGTGAAAAGACCAGAGGGAACCACAATACCACGTATAATAAACATCAAACTCATGAAAAAAAAAAGCCTGTGACTATGATCTTTGGAATTCATAATCCATCACTAGCAAAATCCCCTTGTTCGCATCCTTCTTCCATCAACTTGCTTCGAACGTTTTACTCCAGGAGAAAACTGAGTCCCCTCTGAGGCAACTTCATGCCTCTCAAGGGGTAGCCCTCTTAAAATACTGTATAGAAGAGTAACCAGTCCAGCTCAGTTGTGTCTCTCTCCTACCAGCTGCCTTCCCCTGCCAAGGTCTCTAATACAGGCATGCAGATATTTTTCCACTTAAAAACAAAACAAAATTCTTTTAAATTTTTCTTGCCTTCCAACCTTCACCCATTCTCTATGTTTCTTTTACAGCAAAGCTTCTTGAGACTTATTAATATTTGTCCCTTATTTGCTGTCTCCATTTATTCTCTTTTAATTCACTCTTGAAACTTCCTGAGTGGCACAGAGGTAAAGAATCTCCCTGCCAAAGCAGGAGATGCAGGAGACATAGGTTTGATCCCTGGGTGGGGAAGATCCCCTGGAGGAGGGAATGGCTACCCACTCGAGTATTCTTAACTGGAAAATTCCATGGACAGAGGAGCCTGGCAGGCTACAGTTCATGGGGTCACAAAGAGTCAGACCTGACTGAACACACACACACACACACACACTCACTCTCGGACTCACTGCAGTTAGGCTCTCACCTCCAGCAATCCACTGCTCCCGTCGAGATCACCAGTGGCCTCCAATTCTAGAACACTGTGCTCAAGTCTCTGTTCCTTATTTTATTTGTTCCAACATCATGCTTCGACACAGTTAATCATTCTCTGCTCTTTGAAATGCTTTTCAAAACTTCCGCTCCTCTTGTTTCCAATTATGCCTCTTCAGTCTGCGTTGCTACTTTCTTTTTATCTTCCAGATGCACCACAGTTCTACTAACTGCCTTTTCTTTTTTATTGTACTCTAAGGTGATCGTATCCAGTCTCACGGTTCTAAATGCCTTCTGTATGCTGATGGCTGTAACATTTTCAGCTATGAACTTCCTCCCTAGACTCCAAATTCATATGCCCTATAATCTATTAAACATTTCCATTTAGATAGAGTTAATCTTAATTTCCTCCCCTACTTCTGCAGTATTCCTTATTCGGTGAATGACAATTGCTATATCCCAAACTTTGAGCCATCCTGTATTTCCACATTTTTTCTCTTGTCCTACTCCAATTCATAAGCAAATTATGACATCTCTGACTTCAGAGTGTTTTGACTTTTTCACTTCCACTTGCAGTAAGACTTCTTAAAATAGTTGTCTACATTAACTTTTCCCCCATTTTCTCTTGAGCCAATTCTTATGAGTCTTTAGTCCTTAAAATTTTACTATATCTTCTAGTATCAAGCTCATGAATGACCTCTGGTTTGTGTAAATCAATGATCAATTCTCATTTCCTCATAATAGTTGCCAAATCAGAAACATTTGACCCAGTTGATTACTTTCTCTTCCTTGCTAGATTTTATTCTTTTGTCTGTCAGGATATCACATTGTCTTTTTCTAAAACTAAATGGCTGCTTACTCTCTATATCTTTTGGTTTAATCCTCTTTTCTACAACCTCTTACTATGGGAATGCTTGAGGGCTCAATTTTCATACTCCTGTTTTCTTTGTTTTATGCTTATATCCTTGGAGAGTGCATGCAGTCTTATGGCATTAAATGCAACTTATATGCCAATAATTTCCTAATTTATATCTTCATTCTAAACCTCACTCTTAAACTCTAGTCTCATACATCTAGGTGTCCTTTGATCTCCCTAAAGTCCTAGTCTCCAAGTACAGTTATACAGGGGTTAGGATTTCGACATACTAATTTTGGGTAAACACAAGTCAGTCCAAAACAGGCAGGTAGTGATTTAAAATATTTTAAAATTTAAATATATTTTTAATACACTTGATGTACAACACTATGTTAGATTTCAGGTGTATTACATAATGATTTGACCTTTGAGTACATTCTGAAATGACTGCCATAGTATGTCTAGTAACCATGTGTCCCCAAACAAATATATTACAATATTACTAACCATACTGTTACTCTTATGCTGTATATTACATGCTTGTAACTTGTTTATTTATAATTGGAGGTTTGTACCTCTTAATCTCCTTCACTTACTTTACATCCCCCAACCATAACCTTCTGATAACACCAGTCTATTCTCTATATCTAAGAGTCTGTTTTCATTTTGTTTTGTTTGTTTGTTTGTCTGGTGAATTTCACATATAAGTGAGATCATGTGGTATTTGATTATTTCGTTAGCATAAGACCCACCAAACCCATCCATGTTATCAAATGGCAAGATTCCATTTTTATTATAGCTAAGCAATATTCCATTGTGTGTGTGTGTGTACCGAATATTCATTATCCATCTATCAATGAACACTTACATTGCTTCTGTATCTTGGCTATTGTAAATAACGCTTCAATGGATATTGGAATGCATACATCTTTTTGAGCTAGTGTTTTTATTTTATTTGGATAAATACCCCAAAGTAGGATTGCTGGATTGTTTAGTAATTCAACTTCTGAATTCTTTTGAGAAAGTTATTACTGTTTCCATAGTGGCTATACCAACTTACGTTCCTATGAAGAGTGCACAAGATTTTCCTTTTTTCCATATGCTCATCAGCATTTCTTATTTATTGCCTTTTCACTGAAAACAATTCTCATAGGTGTGAGGTAATAGCTCATTGCAGTTTTGACATACATTTCTCTGTGATTAGTGATGATGAGCATCTTTTCATGTGTCTCTGCCCATCTCTATGTCTTCTTTGGAAAAATGTCTATTCAGATCCTCTGCCTATTTTTTAATTAAGTTTAACATTGTTGATGATGAGTTGTATGAGTTCTTTCTATATTTTGTATATTAACCCCTTATTAGATGTATAATTTGCAAATATCTTCAAATATTTCAATAAACTACCTTTTTGTTTTGTTGATAGTTTCCTTTGCTATGCTAAAGTTTTTAGTTTGATGTAGTCCCATTTGTTTATTTTTGCTTTTGTTGCCCTTACCTGAGAAGATAGATCCCAAAAAATATTATCTCATGCTGAAGAGCATATTATATTTTCTTCTAGGAATTTTATGGTTTCATTTAAGTCTTTAATCCATTTTGAGTTAATTTTTTTGAATATGGTGTGAGAAAGTAGTCCAATTTGATTCTTTTGTATGAAGCTGTTCAGTTTTCCAAGCATTATTTACTGAAAAAGGTTTTCTTTCCCCATTTAGTATTCTTGCATCATTTATCATAGATTAATTGACCATATGTGTATGGGTTTATTTCTGGGCTCTCATTTCCATACTATTTTGATTACTGTAGCTTGGAAGTACATTTCAAAATCAAGGAACATGATACCCCAGCTTTTTGTTTTCTTGTTCAGTTGTTTAGGCTATTTGGACGTTTTGTGTTTCCATACAAATTTTAGAAGTTATTTGTTCTAGATCTATGAAAAATGCCATTGGTATTTTGATAGATACTGGATTGAATCTGTAGATTGCCTTAGGTAGTTTGGTTATTTTAACAATATTAATTCTTTCATTAAATCATTTTCTATGTATAGTATAGTATTATGTCATCTGAAAACTGAATTTTTATCCTTACCAATTTGGATTCCTTACATTTATTTTTTTGCCTGATTATTATGGCTAGGACTTCCATAAAGGTGGTATAAGTGGCATTCTTGGTTTGTTCCTGATCTTAGAGGAAATGCTTTCAGATTTCCACCACTGAATTTGATGTTAGCTGTGGGCTTGTCATATATAGATTTTACTATGTTGAGGCATATTTCCTCTATAGCTATTTTGTTGAGAATTTTTGTTATAAATGAATGTTGAATTTTGTCAAAAGCCTTTCTGTATCTATTTTGATGATTATATGACTTCTATTCTTCAATTTTTTAGTATGTTATATATCACAAGGATTGATATGGGAATATTGGATCATCTGTGCATTCCTGGTATAAATCCCACTTGATTTTGGTGTGTGATTCTATTTATGCATTGTTCAATTCAGCTTGTTAATATTATGTTGAGGATTTTTGAATGTTTTTATCAGTGATATTGGCATATATTTTTCTTTTCTGTATTTTTTTTTTTATCTAGTTTTAAAATCAAGGTGATGCTTCCCTCACAGAGTGATTTTGGAAGTGTCTTTATCTCTCAATTTTTTGGATAGTCTGAGAAGAATAGGTGTTAACACTTCTTTAAATTTTTGGACTTCTGAGGCACTAGTTGTAAAGACCTGCCAGCCAGTGCAGGAGACATAAGAGACATGGGTTTGATCCCTGGGTTGAGAGGATCCCCTGGAGGAGGGCATGGCAACCACTCCAGTATTCTTGCCTGGAGAATCTCATGAACAGAGGAACCTGGCAGGTTACAGTCCATAGGGTCACAAGAGTCAGACATAAGTGAAGTGACTTACTTAGCATGCAAGTATGAACATACATCAGCAGATCAATGCATTTTTTCTTTAAAAAATTATTTTATTTATTTTTTGGCTCTGTAGGCTCTTAGTTTCTTGATCAGGGATCTAACCCACAGCTTCTGCACTGGAAGTGTGGACTCTTAACCACTGGACAGCCTGGGAAGTCTCCAGCCTTTAGCTATTTAGTAGTATATTGTTTACCATCCATGTGTTTGTGTTTTTTTGCAATTTTTATCTTGTAGTTTATTTCTTATCTTAAGTCATTGTAGTTGGAAAAGTGCTCAGTATTATTTAATTCTTCAAAAATTTGTGCTGTGGTCTAGCATGTGGTTTATCCTGGTGAATAATATATGTGCGCTTCAAGAGAATGTGTTTTCTGCTATTTTGGATGGAAAGCTCTGTAGATATCAATGAATCCACATGGTGTAATGTATCATTTAAGGACAGTGTTTCCTATTGATTTCCTGTCTGGAAGCTGAGTCCATTAATATAAGTAAAATCTTAAAATCCTCACTACTATTGTGTTACTGCCAAGTTTTCCTTTATTTTGTTAATATAGGCTTTATGTATACAAGTGTTCCTGTGTTGTATTTATGTATATATATATTTATATTTATAATTGTTATATTTTCTTTTTTGGATTGATCTCTTCAACAGTATAAAATATCTTTGTTTGTTTCTTGTTACATTCTTTGCTTTAAAGTCTATTTTGTCTAACATAAGTGTTGATACCACAGCTTTCCTTTTGTTTCAGTGTGCATAGAATACTTTTTTCCAGTATGAAAAGGCAAAAAGTTATGACACTGAAAGATGAACTCCCCAGGTCGGTAGTGACAAATACACTAACTGGAGAAGAGTGGAGAAATAACTCCAGAAAGAATGAAGAGGCTGAGCCAAAGCAAAAACAATGCCCAATTGTGGATGTGACTGGTGATGGAAGTAAAGTTTGATGCTGCAAAGAACAATATTGTATAGGAATTTGGAATGTTAGGTCCATGGATCAAGGTAAATTGGAAGTGGTCAAACAGGAGATGGCAACAGTGAACATTGACATTTTAGGAATCAGCGAAATAAAATGGAGGGGAATGGGTGAATTTAACTCAGATGACCGTTACACATACTACTGTGGGCAAGAATCCCTTAGAAAAAATGGAGTAGCCTTCATAGTAAAAAAAAAAAAAAAAATGAGTTCAAAATGCAGTACCTGAGTGCAATCTCAAAAATGACAGAATGATCCCTGTTCATTTGCAAGGCAAACCCCTCAGTATCACAGTAATCCAAGTCTACGCTCCAACCACTAACTTCAAAGAAGCTGAACAGTTCTATGAAGACCAACAAGACCTTCTAGAACTAACACTAAAAAAAAAAAAAAAAAAAATGTCTTTACAAGATAGGGGAATGGAACGCAAAAGTAGGAAGTCAAGAGATACATGGAGTAGCAGGTAAGTTTGGCCTTAGAGTACAAAATGAAGCAGGGCAAAGGCTAACAGAGTTTTGCCAGAGAAATACTTTGATTATAGCAAAAACCCTCTTCCTAAAACACAAGAGATGATTTTACACATGGACATCAGCAGTTGGTCAATATCAAAATTAAACTGACTCTATTCTTTGCAGCTGAAGATGGAGAAACTTTATACAGTCAACAAAAACAAGACCAGGACCTGACTGTGGATAAGATACTGAACTCGTTATTGCAAAATTCAGGCTTAAAGAAAGTAGGGAATCCATCAGCAGATGAATGGATAAGAAAGCTGTGGTACATATACACAATGGAGTATTACTCAGCCATTAAAAAGAATGCATTTGAAAAAGAGACACTGATGTATAGAACAGTCTTATGGACTCTGTGGGAGAGGGAGAGGGTGGGAAGATTTGGGAGAATGACATTGAAACATGTAAAATATCATGTAAGAAACGAGTTGCCAGTCCAGGTTCGATACATGATACTGGATGCTTGGGGCTAGTGCACTGGGTCGACCCAGAGGGATGGTATGGGGAGGGAGGAGGGAGGAGGGTTCAGGATGGGGAACACATGTATACCTGTGGTGGATTCATTTTGATATTTGGCAAAACTAATACAATTATGTAAAGTTTAAAAATAAAATAAAATAAAAAAAAATCAAAGTTCAAAAAAAAAAAGAAAGTAGGGAAAACCACGAGACCATTCAGGTATGATCTAAATCAGAACTGTTATAATTATACAGTGGAAGGGACTTCCTTGGTGGCTCAGATGGTAAAGCATCTGTCTACAATGTGGGAGACCCAGGTTCGATCCCTGAGTTGGGAAGATCCTCTGGAGAAGGAAATGGCAACCCACTCCAATACTCTTGCCTGGAAAATCCCATGGATGGAGGAGACTGATAGGCTACAGTCCATGGGGTTGCAAAGAGTCAGACATGACTGAGCAACTTCACTTCATACAGTGGAAGTGACAAATAGATTCAAGGGATTAGATCTGACAGACACAGTGCCTGAAGAACTATGGACAAAGGTTCATAACATTGTACAAGGGGCAGTGATCAAAATTATCCCCAAGAAAAAGAAATGCAAAAAGGCAAAATGGTTGTCTGAGGAGGCCTTAGAAATAGCTGAGAAAAGAAGAGAAGCTAAAGGCAAAGGAGAAAAGGAAAGATATATCCATCTGAATGCATAGTTCCAAAGAATAGCAAGGAGAGATAAGAAAGCCTTTCTCAGTGATCAGTGCAAAAAAGTAGAGGGAAAAGTAAAATGGGAAAGACTAGAGATCTCTTCAAGAAAATTAGAGATACCAAAGGAATATTTCATGCAAAGATGGACACAATAAAGGACAGAAATTGTATGGACATAAAAGAATCAAAATATATTACAAAGAGGTGGCAAGAATACACAGAAGAATTAAATAAAAAAGATCTTAATGACCCAGATAACCATGATGGTATGATCACTCACCTAGAGCCAAACATCTTGGAGTGTGAAGTCAAGTGGACCTTATGAAGCATCACCACGAATAAAGCTAATGGAGGTAATGGAATTCCAGCTGAGCCTTTTCAAATCCTAAAAGATGATAGTATTAAAGTGCTTCACTCAATATGCCAGGAAATTTGGCAAACTCAGCAGTGACCACAGGACTGGAAAAGGTCAGTTTCCATTCCAATCCCAAAGAAAGGCAATGCCAAAGAATATTCAAACTACCACACAATTGCACTCATCTCACATGCTAGCAGAATAATGCTCAAAATTCTCCAAGCTAGGCTTCAACAGTACATGAACTGAGAAATTCCATATGTAGAAGCTGGATTTAGAAAAGGCAGAGGAACCAGAGACAAAATTGCCAACATCCATTGGATCATAGAAAAAGGAAGATAATTCCAGAAAAACATCTACTTCTGCCTCATTGACTAAGCTAAAGCCTTGGACTGTGTAGATCACAACAATCTGTGAAAAATTCTTCAAGAGATGGGAATACCAGACCACCTTACCTGCTTCCTAAGAAATCTGTATGTAGGTTAAAAAACAACAGTTAGAACCAGATAGAGAACAAAGGAGTACGTCAAGACTGTATATTGTCACCCTGCTTATTTAACTTCTATGCAGAGTACTTCATGTGAAATTCCCAGCTGGATGAAGCACAAGCTGGAATCAAGCTTTCTAGGAGAAATATCAATAACCTCAGGTATGCAGATGACACCACCCCTATGGTAGAAAGCAAAGAGGGACTAAAGAGCCTCTTGATGGAAGAGAGGAGAGAGAAGAAGCTAGTTTAAAACTCACCATTCAAAACACGAAGATCATGGCATCCAGTCCCATCACTTCATGGCAAATAGACAGGGAAACAATGAAGACAGTGAAAGACTTTATTTTCTTGGACTCCAAAATCATTGCAGATGGTGACAGCAGCCATGAATTAAAAGACGCTTCCTGCTTGGAAGGAAAGCTATGACAAGCCTAGACAGCATATTAAAAAGCAGAGACATTACTTTGCCAACAAAGGTCTGTCTAGTCAAAGCTATTTTTCCAGTAGTCATGTGTGGGTGTGAGAGTTGGACCGTAAAGAAAGGTGAGCACCAAAAATTGATGCTTTTGAATTGTGTTGGAGAAAATTCTTGAGAGTCCCTTGGACTGCAAGGAGAGCCAACCAGTCCATCCTAGAAATCAGTCTTGAATACTCAGTGGAAGGACTGATGCTAAAGCTGAAGCTACAATACTTTGGCCACCTGATGATCAAATAACTGACTCATGGAAAAGACCACGATCCTAGGAAAAATTGAAGCCAGCAGAAGTGGACAACAGAGGATGAGGTGGTTGGATGGCATCACTGAATCAATGGACAAGAGTTTCAGCAACCTCCAGGAGTTGGTGATGTACAGGGAAGCCTGGTGTGCTGCAGTCTATGGGGTCACAAAGAGTTGGATATTACTGAGTGTCTGAACTGAACTGACCTGACCTTTTTCCATCCCCCCATTTTCAATTTGTTTCTGTAGAACGGATGTGAGTCTCTTGTCAGTATCATATATACGTTCCTTGTTTTCTCATTCATTCACTGTATTTCCTTTGATTGGAGCATTAATCTATTTAAATTTATAATGATTATTGATAAGTATGGAGTTATTATATGGTTTCTTGTTTTCTGGTTGTTTCCACAGTTCTTTTTTGTTCTCTTCTTTTCTCTCTTGTGATTTGATGACTATTTTTAGGTTTATATTTGGATGTCTGTCACATTCTTGTGTGTATTTCTTGTAAATTTTTGATGTGTGATTATCATGATGTTCATATATAAATATATAACTGTATATATGTACATATATATATATACAGTTTTATATACTATATATATAATTAAATTGGTCATCTCTTAAGTTTAAATGCATTTTAACAACTCTGCATTTTTATTCCCTCTAATGTTTAATGTGATTGACATCATTTTATACCTTTTGTTTTGTGTGTCCCTTAACAACTTAGTGTTTTCATAAAAGATTTAACTATTTTTGTCTTCAACCTTCCTACTAGGTTTATATGTGATTCAAAGTCACTCAAAGTGTTAGTTGCTCAGTCGTGTCTGACTCTTTGCGATCACATGGACTGCAACTTACCAAGCTCCTCAGTCCATTTAATTCCCTGGGCAAGAATAATGGAGAGGGTTGCCATTCCCTTCTCCAGAAAAAAGTGAAAGTGAAAGTCACTCAGTTGTGTCCAACTCTTTGCGATCCCATGGACTATACAGTCGATCAAATTCTCCAGGCCAGAATACTGGAGTGGGTAGCCTTTCCTTTTCTAGGGGAGCTTTCCAGCCCATGGATTGAACCCACGTCTCCCTCATGGCAGGTGGATTCTTTACCAGCTGAGCCACTACGGAAGCCTGAGAATACTGGAGTGGGTATCCTATCCTTTCTCCAGGGGATCTTCCCAACCCAAGAATTGCCCAGGATCTCCTGCATTGCAGGCAGATTCTTTAGCACCTGAGCTACCAGGGAAGCCCCCCTTCTCCAGGTGATCTTTCCAATCCAGGGATCGGATCCTGGTCTGAATTGTAGGTGGATTCTTTACTGCCTGAGCCAACAGGGAAGCCAAACTTATACATGGTTAGTCTACTACTTTTTTGTGTGTGTTTTAAGGTTTTGTGTTTGCCTTTACTACTGAGATTTTCCTTTGTATACTTTTAATATTTCTCAATCAGTTAGTCAGTTCAGATGCTTCACACTCAAGGATGTCTGGCTTTAGGTGAGTGAAAATATATTTTTATTGTGACAATTCATATTTCTAATTGTGGTCTTTTCTACTTTGAGTTATCCCTTTAACATTCCTTGTAAAGCTGGTTTGGTGGTGCCGAACTATTTTAAGTTCTGCTTGTCTGTAAATCTCCTTATCTCTCCTTCACATTTTACTGAGGTCCCCTTTTAGGTAGAGTATTCTAGGTTGTACATTTTTTTTCCTTTCATCATTTTGAATACATCATGCCACTTCTTACCTGCAATATTTCTGCCCAGAAGTCAGCTTCTTTTATTATGTGGATTCTTTTGTAATATGTTTTTCTCTGACTAATTTTAAAATTATCTGTTTATCTTTAATGTCAACATTTAATTATGATGTGTCTTGGTTTCAGATTCTTTGGGTAGATCTTACTTGGGATGCTCTGTGCTTCTGGAAGCCTGCCATTTGTTCCCATTACCAGCTTAGGGAAGTTTTCTGCTATTATTTCTTTAAATGAATTATCTGACCCTTTCTCTCTTCTTTTTCTGGGACCTCTAAATGTGAATGTTAGTAAACTTGGTGTTGTCCCAGAGGTCTCTTAAACTGTCTTTAAAATTATTTTTTCCTTTTTTTTTTTTCAACTTTGGTAATTTTCACTACTCTGTCTTTAGTTTGATGATTTGTTACTGTGTATTATCTAATATGGCATTGATTTTTTCTTGTATATTTATTTTAGTTATTGTATTTTTCAGCTCTGTTTGGACTTTTTAATATTTTCTATTTCTTTGTTAAAAATATCACTATGTTCATGCACGTTCTTCTGAGTTTAGTGAGCATCTCTGTGAAGAGTACCTTGAATTTCTTACCAAGTAGATTGCTTATCTCCACTTCGTTCAGTTCTTTTTCTAAGATTTTATAAGATTTTGTCTTGTTCCTTGTATCATATTCCTGTCTTCTTATTTTGTCTATTGGTCTATTTATTTCTATATGTTACACAGGTCAGTTACATTCCCTGTCATTGAGAAGTGATCTCAATGTAGGAGATGCCCCCAAGGGCCTAGCAGCACACCCCCCTCAGGTCACTGGAGTATATGATCTAGGGGTATGCCTATTTGGGCTGCATGGCCCCATCCATTGTGGTAGAGCTGACTACTGGGTGTTCTCTGGTAGGCCAGACTGGCTCCCAGTCTGTTTGCCTGTCAAGTACTGCCTCATGACTCCTGGGCTGCTGAGAGAAGGGCAAAGTTTTGAAGTGGTTAGCTGCTCAGTCCAAGAGGGCCCTGAGCTGGTGTTAGCTTCATGGTGGGCAGGTAGTCCCTCACCACTAATAATCTAGAGCAAGGACTCCAAAATATCACTTGCCAGTGTCAATGTGCTGCAGTAGAATGAGCTCCCCAAAATGACTGTGGCCAGTGTCTAAATCTCTAAGGGGAGACTCTGTTGCCTCTGGCTTTTCTAGGAGGCTCTCCAAGATCAGAGTGCCTGACCCAGAATCCTTTAAAATTACTGCCTCTTCACTGGGACTTGAATGGTTGAGCTTTTGTGCATGCCCTTTGCAAGTGGAGTCCTTGTTCCTAGAGCCCCTCCTGCTCTCTGAATGCAAATTCAGCTAGCCTTCAAAGACAGAAGTTCTAGGGACTCTTTTCTGATACAGGATGCCTAGGATGGGGAGCCTGCTATAGGGATTGGGATCTTTGCTACTTGGGGAGAACCTCTGCAACTGTGATCACCCTCCCATTTGTGGGTTGCATACCTGGGGTTGTGGGTCTCAACTGCACTGTGTCTCTGTCCTCCCTCCCCATCTCTGTTGTGTTTTCTTCTTTACATCTCCAGTTGCAGAAAATCTCTTCTGCTAGTATTAAAATCATTATATAGATACTTTGGAGAAGGTGATGGCACCCCACTCCAGTACTCTTGCCTGGACAATCCCATGGACAGAGGAGCCTGGTAGGCTGCAGTCCATGGGGTCGCGAAGAGTCGGACACGACTGAGCGACTTCACTTTCACTTTTCACTTTCATGCATTGGAGAAGGAAATGGGAACCCACTCCAGTGTTCTTGCCTGGAGAATCCCAGGGACGGGGGAGCCTGGTCAGCTGCTGTCTATGGGGTCACACTGAGTCGGACACGACTGAAGTGACTTAGCAGCATAGATACTTACTCTGTAAATAGTTGTAGTTTTGGTATGCCTGCAGAAAGTGGTGAGTTAAGAATCTTCCTACTTGGCCGTCTTTACTACATGTGTGCATACTTAGTCGCTCAGTCATGTCTGACTCCTTGAAACCCCATGGACTATAGCCTGACAGACTCCTCTGTCCAATACAATTCTCCAAGCAAGAATAGTGGAGTGGGTTGCCATTTCCTACTCCAGAGGAATCTTCCTGACCGTTATTGAATCCACATCTCCTACATTGGCAGGAGCACTGAGTCACCTGGGAAGCATCTTCACCACACATATCCTGAAATTTTAAACAGAGTGGTCAGTATAAACATCATTAAGTAAGTACATTTAAGTGAACTGATTGAAGTTTGGATTTAGTTATGCCAGTATTTAGAAGAAAGCATCCCACGCAGAAGGAATAAGTAGTACAGAAGTATTAGAAGAATTATATGCAGAACATAAGAAGACTAGTGAGTCAGGAGCAGAGCAAGCTTTAGGGAGAATGGTAGAAGATGAGTTTGTAGAGAGATGGAAGGAACAAAGTCATATGGGATTTGGGCTTCCATCCTAAGACAAATGAATTGATAGTGGGGAATTGGTACTCTGTTATCTTTTAATAGATTAGCTCTAAGTTATGTTGAAAATAGGAAGTAGTTAAGGTTAAATGAAATCATAAGGTTGGTGTAATGATCTGATTAGATTACTGTCTTTATAAGAGGAGGCACTGGAAAACTTGTCTCCTCACTCCTCTCTGCCAGGTGAGCACACACCAAGAAAGCTAGTCTCTGTAAGCCAGGGGGACCATCCTTGCCAGGAATCAAACTGAACTGGCCTGACACCTACATCTTGGGATTCTCAATCTCCAGAACTGTTAGAGAAAATATTTCCTTGTTGTTTAAGCCACCTAGGTAATGATATTTTGTTATGATAGTCCAAGCAGACTAATACACTGTCTCTCCCACAGTACTTCTGATCCTTATATTTCTTAATTTTTTCATACATTAACTTCTCCCAAAAACTATATAACTTATGTTCTTATTATGTCCTCTGTTTAATTTTTGTCCTCCCCCATGTAAATTCAATCTCCACAAGGGCAGTAATTTTTTTTGTTGTTGTTACTCCATATATTCTATGGAGGTTACTTGATATATTTTTGTTAAGTGAATGAAAGGGGGTTCGGACTGACAGGTATGATCAACAGTTAATTTCTGTTTTAATCTTGATGTAATTATTTCAGACATTATGTTAAAAAATAAAATTAATGTAAAATGTAAAAAATATACTTCCTCCCAGGCTATATATTAATATATTCATATTCTCTAAGCCATAGCTATTTCATTGCATTGATCGCTGAGGAAGGCTTTCTTATCTCTCCTTGCTATTCTTTGGAACTCTGCATTCAGATGGTTATATCTTTCCTTTTCTCCTTTGCTTTTGGCTTCTCTTCTTTTCACAGCTATTTGTAAGGCCTCCTCAGACAGCTATTTTTCTTTTCTGCATTTCTTTTCCATGGACATGGTCTTGATCCCTGTCTCCTGTACAATGTCATGAACCTCAGTCCATAGTTCATCAGGCACTCTATCAGATCCAGTCCCTTAAATTTATTTCTCACTTCCACTGTATAATCATAAAGGATTTGATTTAAGTCATACCTGAATGGTCTAGTGGTTTTCCCTACTTTCTTCAATTTAAGTCTGAATTTGGTAATAAGGAGTTCATGATCTGAGCCACAGTCAGCTCCTGGTCTTGTTTTTGCTGACTGTATAGAGCTTCTCCATCTTTGGCTGCAAAGAATATAGTCAACCTGATTTCGGTGTTGACCATCTGGTGTTGTCCATGTGCAGAGTCTTCTTTTGTGTTGTTGGAAGAGGGTATTTGCTATGACCAGTGTGTTCTCTTGGCAAAACTCTATTAGCCTTTTCCCTGCTTCATTCCATACTCCAACCAAATTTGCCTGTTACTCCAGGTGTTTCTTGACTTCCTACTTTTGCATTCCAGTCCCCTATAATGAAAAGGACATCTTTTTTGGGTGTTAGTTCTAAAAGGTCTTGTAGGTCTTCATAGAACCATTCAACTTCAGCTTTAGCATTACTGGTTGGGGCATAGGCTTGGATTACCATGATATTGAATGGTTTGCCTTGGAAACAGAGATCATTCTGTCATTTTTGAGATGGCATCCAAGTACTGCATTTCAGACTCTTTTGTTGACCATGAAGGCAACTCCATTTCTTCTGAGGGATTCCTGCCCGCAGTAGTAGATATAATGGTCATCTGAGTTAAATTCACCCATTCCAGTCCATTTTAGTTTGCTGATTCCTAGAATGTCAACATTCACTCTTGCCATCTCCTGTTTGAACACTTCCAATTTGCCTTGACTCATGGACCTAACATTCCAGGTCCCTATGCAATATTGCTCTTTACAGCATTGGACCTTGCTTCTATCACCAGTCACATCCAGAACTGGGTATTGTTTTTGGATTGGCTCCGTCTCTTCATTCTTTCTGGAGTTATTTCTCCATTGATCTCCAGTAGCATATTGGGCACTTACCGACCTGGGGAGTTTATCTTTCATTATCCTATCATTTTGCCTTTTCATACTGTTCATTGGGTTCTCAAGGCAAGAATACTGAAGTGGTTTGCCATTCCCTTCTTCAGTGGACCACATTCTGTCAGGGTCACCTAACAGGTCACCTCTCCACCATGACCCATCCGTCCTGGGTGGCCCCACAGGGCATGGCTTAGTTTCATTGAGTTAGACAAGGCTGTGGTTCGTGTGATCAAAAAGGCAATGCCAAAGAATGCTCAAACTACCCCACAATTGCACTCATCTCACACGCTAGTAAAGTAATGCTCAAAATTTTCCAAGCCAGGCTTCAGCAATATGTGAAATTCCTGATGTTCAAGCTGGCTTTAGAAAAGGCAGAGGAACCAGAGATCAAATTGCCAACATCCGCTGGATCATAGAAAAAGCAAGAGAGTTCCAGAAAAACATCTATTTCTGCTTTATTGACTATGCCAAAGCCTTTGACTGTGTGGATCACAATAAACTATGGAAAATTCTTCAAAAGATGGGAATACCAGACTACCTGACCTGCCTCTTGAGAAACCTATATGCAGGTCAGGAAGCTCTTGTCCATAGAATGCAAACTAATTGTGTCTAGTAAAATGCAATTGCTTATTACCCTAAAACTGCTTTCCATCTTTTGGCAAGTTTTACTTTACTCCTTGAATTTTCCTTTGCACTGGCTGTAATGTCTTACCAGTTCCATCATTAATTATTTGTTAAATAAAATCTTTGACTTGAAAAAAAAAAAAACTGGACATGGAACAACAGACTTGTTCCAAATAGGAAAAGGAGTATGTCAAGGCTATATACTGTCACCCTGCTTATTTAACTTATATGCAGAGTACATCATGAGAAATGCTGGACTGGAAGAAACACAAGCTGGAATCAAGATTGCTGGGAGAAATATCAATGATCTCAGATATGCAGATGACACCACCCTTATGGCAGAAAGTGAAGAGGAACTCAAAAGCCTCTTGATGAATGTGAAAGAGGAGAGTGAAAAAGTTGGCTTAAAGTTTAACATTCAGAAAATGAAGATCGTGGCATCCGGTCCCATCACTTCATGGGAAATAGATGGGGAAACAGTGGAAACAGTGTCAGACTTTATTTTGGGGGGCTCCATAAATCACTGCAGATGGTGACTGCAGCCATGAAATTAAAAGACACTTACTCCTTGGAAGGAAAGTTATGACCAACCTAGATAGCATATTCAAAAGCAGAGACATTACTTTGCCAACAAAGGTCCATCTAGTCAAGGCTATGGTTTTTCCTGTGGTCATGTATGGATGTGAGAGTTGGACTGTGAAGAAAGCTGAACGCCAAAGAATTGATGCTTTTGAACTGTGGTGTTGGAGAAAACCCTTGAGAGTCCCTTGGACTGCAAGGAGAGCCAACCAATCCATCCTAAAGGAGATCAGTCACGGGTGTTCATTGGAAGGACTGATGCTGAAGCTGAAACTCCAATACTTCGGCCACCTTATGCAGAAAGTTGACCCATTGGAAAAGACCCTGATGTTGGGAGGGGTTGGGGGCAGGAGGAGAAGGGGACGACAGAGGATGAGATGGCTGGATGGCATCACCGACTCGATAGACATGAGTTTGGGTAAACTCTGGGAGTTGGTGATGGACATGGAGGCCTGGCATGCTGTGGTTCATGGGGTTGCAAAGAGTCAGACACGACTGAGCGACTGAACTGAACTGAACTGAACTGAAGCCATAGCTATAGGTTTTAAAAACACCTACTCCCATTCTGCTTGCAATGTAGGAGACCTGGTTTTGATCCCTGGGTCGAGAAGATCCCCTGGAGAAGGGAATGTCTACTCACTCCCCGTTTTTGCCTGGAGAATCCCATGGACAGAGTAGCCTAGTGAGCTGAAGTTCAAAGGGTGGCAAAGAGTTGGACATAACTGAGCAACCTACACACACACACACACACACACACACACACACAGTCCCTTTTTACATTCTCTCCATCATCCTTAATTCTAATTCCTCTTTAAAAAGGAAAAAAAGAAATAGAATCCTAGGCTACTTGTAGGGATTATAAAAATTGTAAAAAAGATAAATGTGAGTTGAAAGTATTAATATTTTGATGAAATAACATACAATATGAAATAGAATAGCAACTTTTTAGGATACAGTTTGGATTTTCATTTCAAAATGAATATTGTGGAGATTAAAGATAATGAAGAATGTTTACCAAGGAAGTATTTTAAATCCTTGTAGGTATCTTTCTATAGTCTTTCTGGAAATCTGGAGGCAAGCTGATTTCAAAGAAAACATTCTGCTTGAGAAAGAACATACAGAACTTTAGTGTAGGGCTGCATGTTGATCCAGGGAGAAAAACTCATTAAAATGCTTTTCCTATTAAAAGAATTGCATCCAAAGACAAATTAAATTAAACTAAACTAAATAAACATGTTTAGTTGATAAATGTAACCATCATTCAGTGTAAATTATCCACAGAGAGAAGACTTATCCATTGATTGAAGAATAGTTAAGAAAAATATTTAAATTAAGTAAATAATGGCCCATCAATTCTATGATTACAGATGACTTGCCATTCCTAATTAAATATGGTCATAAAAACTTGGTCGGCAAATACTGTTCAGTAATATGAACAAGAAACTCAGGTGTTCAAATAAGAAGCAGCTTGCTTGAAGAGAAAAGAGGATCTGCAAATGAAATTATCTATTTCTTACGATTTTTACACTTTCTTCAAAATGAATAAATGGCCCCATTCACAGTCACCTGTTTTGAGTTTTATTTTTGGGTGGGCAGCATTGATAAGTTAATTCCAGATGTGCTTGGTCCATGTGAAATTCATTACTTCATTTGTCAAAAATGAGAAACTTACTATTCTTAATATTCATGCTGGCATATAGAGGAATCTTAAGAGTTTTTAAAATGCTAGCTTATGCATTAGTTTAACATCTTTAGTGTTCAAACTGCAGAACTAAATCTTTTTTTCCCTAACATGTATGTCTACATTAAAGAATGTGCCTGCTTGTGTGCCCAGTCACTTCAGTTGTGTCCAACTCTTTGTGACCCTATGGACTATAGCCTGCCAGGCTCCTCTGTCCATAGATTCTCCAGGCAAGAATACTGGAGTGGGTTGCCAAGTCCTCCTCCAGGAAATCTTCCTGACCCAGGGATAGAACCTGGATCTCCTGCATTGCAGGCAGATTCTTTACCACTGAGCCACCAGGAAAGCCCATATTAGGGCACATATCTACTGAAATTGATTTGGGTTAGATGATAACTATGAAAGCAAAAGATCTGCTTCCCCAGTGAAGATGATGTAGCCCCAAAAAAACTTCTTTCACTAACACAGGCAATGAGTTTGCACTAGAAGCAGAACTCAAGAAACATTTAAAAGAGCTGCTTTAGAGTAGGAGTCCCCAACATTTTTGGCACGAGGGATTGGCTTTGTGGAAGATAAATTTTCCATGGACCAGGCAGTAATGCGAGTGATGAGAAATGTCAGATGAAGCTTCACTAGCCTGTCCCTCACCTCCTTCTAACAGGCTAACAGTACTGGTCCCCAGCCCAGGAGTTGGGGACTCCTGCTGTAAAGCATGGAAAAGTTGACAACTGCCCCTTGGCTTGCCTGGTGGATGGTAATGACTCTACCATAGCTGCAAGAGATGCTGAGTTTTAGAGAAATGTGTGACCACCTTAGGTGAGGAAACACCTTGCTAGAGAATGATTTGATATTACTATCAAGGGCAAATAAAATCGATCATTTATAGGAATGCTGCTGCTGCTGCTGCTAAGTCGCTTCAGTCTTGTCCGACTCTGTGCAACCCATAGATGGTAGCCCAGCAGGCTCCCTCATCCCTGGGATTCTCCAGGGAAGAACACTGGAGTGGGTTGCCATTTCCTTCTCCAATGCATGAAAGTGAAAAGTGAAAGTGAAGTCGCTCAGTCGTGTCCTACTATTAGCGACCCCATGGACTGCAGCCTACCAGGCTCCTCTGTCCATGGGATTTTCCAGGCAAGAATACTGGAGTGGGGTGCCATTGCCTTCTCCATTTATAGGAATATACTTTTGAAAAATATATGTTTACTTGTAAATACAGTATAACTCGATTTTTTAAAGCACTTACTGAACTGAACTGATGCTAAAGCTGAAACTCCAGTACTTTGGCCACCTCATGCGAACAGCTGACTCATTGGAAAAGACTCTGATGCTGGGAGGGATTGGGGGCGGGAGGAGAAGGGGACGACAGAGGATGAGATGGCTGGATGGCATCACTGACTCGATGGACTTGAGTCTGAGTGAACTCCGGGAGTTGGTGATGGACAGGGAGGCCTGGCGTGCTGCGATTCATGGGGTCGCAAAGAGTTGGACACGACTGAGTGACTGAACTGAACTGAACTGAACTGATTTTATTTCTTTATTTTTTTTTTTAGTGTTGCCTTTTATTTTATTTATTTTTTAAAATTATTTTAATTGGAGGCTAGTTACTTTACAATATTGTGGTGGTTTTTGCCATACATTCACATGAATCAGCCATGGGTGTACATGTGTTCTCCATCCTGACTTTCCCTCCCACCTCCCTACCCATCCCATCTCTCAGAGTCATCCCAGTGCACTGTCTTTGAGTATCCTGTTTCCTGCATTGAACTTGGAATGGTCATCTATTTCACATATGGCATTATATATGTTTCAATGTTATTCTCTCAAATCATCCCACTCTCACCTTCTCCCACAGAGTCCAACAGTCTGTTCTTTACATCTGTGTCTCTTTTGCTGTCTCACATACAGGGTCATCATTACCATCTTTCTAAATTCCATACATATGTGTTAATATACTGTATTGGTGTTTTTCTTTCTGACTTACTTCGCTCTGTATAATAGGCTCCAGTTTGATCCACCTCATAAGAACTGATTCAAATGTATTCTTTTTAATGGCTGAGTAATATTCCATTGTGTATATGTACCACAGCTTTCTTATCCATTCATCTGCTGATGGACATCTAGGTTGCTTCCATGTCCTAGCTCTTGTAAACAGTGTTGCGATGAACATTGGGGTACACGTGTCTCTTTTAATTCTGGTTTCCTCGCTGTGTTTGCTCAGCAGTGGGACTGCTGGGTCATATGGCAGTTCTATTTCCAGTTTTTTAAGGAATCTCCACACTGTTCTCCATAGTGGCTGTACTAGTTTGCCTTCCCACCAACAGTGTAAGACGATTCCCTTTTCTCTGCACCTTCTCCAGCATTTACTGAACTGATTTGAAAAATAGCTCTTTATTCAAATATAGGGCTTTCCCTGGTGGCTCAGTGGAAAAGAATCCACCTGTCAATGCAGGAGATGATCTCTGGTTTGGGAAGATCCCCTGGAGAGGAAAATGGCAACCCACTCCAATATTCTTGCCTGAGACATCTCATGGAGAGAGGAGCCTGGTGGGCTGTAGTTCACAGTGTTGCAAAGAGTCAAATATGACTTAATGACTAAGACAGCAACAACAATTCAAATATATTTCCAGTGTTCAAATTAATTAGATAAGAATGCAATTTTATATCAGGGACTTCTAAAATAAGTAAACAAACCCCAAATAGCATTTAATCAAAACAATTAAACCCTCTACACATACAGAAATACACACCACTCTTTTGTTTTTCCTTAGTTTATGCCAAAAATTCAAAGTTTATATATTTTACATATGTATATACACACATGATATATATGCATATCTATATATCCACTATTTATCATTATCTGTCTATCTGTGTGTTGTGATGTGCTCATATGCTCACTTGAGTCCAACTCTTTGTAATCCCATGGACTGTAGCCCGTCAAGCTCCTCTGTCCTTGGGATTTTTCTGGGAAGAATACTGGAGAGGGTTGCCTTTTCTTTCTCCAGGGCATCTTCCTGATCCAGGGATCAAACCCACATCTCTTACATCTTCTTCATTGGCAGGTGGATTCTTAACCACTAGCACCATCTGGGAGGCCCTCTATCTATCTATCAAACAACAGAAAGTACAAACAGTTGAATAAAGGTATGTAAGAAAGCAAGGAATACAAGTAACTAAGAAACTATGGAAGATGAGGTATCCTGGATAGCTGTACCATGTGTTAAGAAGCACAAGAACATGAGTATGGGATGAGCAAGGAAACACATGTATGTAGTGCAATGTACCACAAGGGAAACATCTCAGGAAGCAACTATTTTAGGCGGTGTGGCGAGGGTGGGCAGAAAGCACAGCCACAGGCAAGAGAGTGAGCTTACTGAATGCACAACATGAAATTTGAAGGTGAATCCATTTCCCAACAGCAGACCAAAATGTTAGGGCTCTAACACTTAGGATGACTTGGGAGCATCCTATAAATGAAGGTTATAAGAATTCTTGTATAAACCTGTTCATGTGGCCTGAATTTGCATCCTTTCCAGAATCATCTACCAAACATAGAGATTTCCTCAATTTCTTGGCTTTATATTTGCATCTCAGGATTAAAATGGAACCAGGAATGAAGCTGGTACCCACAATTCTATACATTATTTATATTATAAAACAAATTTGTACATACGTATAGTACACTATAATTATAATTATACTGAATTTTATGAATTACTATAGGAACCTAATATCAAGAAAAACTTGAATCATATCAATATTTTGCATTTGGATGAATGTACTTTTGCCCCTA
The DNA here is from genome assembly GCF_027580195.1 of Bos mutus. Taxonomy (NCBI): domain Eukaryota; kingdom Metazoa; phylum Chordata; class Mammalia; order Artiodactyla; family Bovidae; genus Bos; species Bos mutus. The sequence continues at coordinate 71,067,585 of NC_091631.1, read as the reverse complement.
GATTACAAGTTTAACACAAAACAAGTTTCAGCTCAAATTTAATTTAAGCAATGAAATGGACCACTTTACTTCTATAACATTCAGATTAATGGAGTTTTATGGTTATTGCACTGAGATATTTTACTGATTTTATATTTCACTTCTATGTAGGTAAATCAGTTTTATATTTAGATAGAAAATAAAGTCACAAATCCATTCTCAGTATGGACAACTGCTTCTGAAGATTACATTTTATAGATACTGTTTGCTTTTCAAATATCAACATGTTAAATAGGTAATAACTATCAAGTGAGTGTAATTTCACATATCCCTACAGATAGCCACATTTAGAGAGGGAAAGGAAGTTTAGTTATAACATGAAAAGAAAGCCATCAGGGGAAAATTATTTTTAAAATAATGCAATTACAATGCAAATAAACTTAGAAGTAAGCATTAAAATCCTATATTATTTTAAATAATGTAATTTTATGTTAGATTTTATTTTTGTAAATAAAATGGGTGTGGGACTCTAAAGGCATAGAGCAAGGAACTGGAGTAATGGAGCAGTTTTGCATCTGACTGTCTTGGTGGAGATTTGAATCTATATAATAAAACTTCATAGAATTTTATGGAACTATTCACTAGAAAAATTGTACATAAAACCTGGTGAAATTTGAATATGATCTGTGGTTTATAGCATTGTATCAATGTCAGTTTCCTGATTTGATCATTATACCATTGTTAGGTAGAATAACTTGGGGAAATTGAGAGATGGGCCCACAGAAAATCTTTGTATTATTTTTGCAGCTTTTACATGAGTTTAACGTTGCTTCAATAAACAAACAAAGATAAATAATGTGGTCCTTCCTTGGGAAACAAGAAGAGAAGAAAACAAAGTGGCTTTATAAAAAGAAGCAAACAATGGTTAAGATTGTCATGCATGCCTGCATGCAAAGTGGCTTCAGTCGTGTCCAACTCTTGGCGACCTATGGACTGGAGTCTGCCAGGCTCCTCTGTCTGTGGGATTCTCCAGGCAAGAATACTAGAGTGGGTTGCTGTGTCCTCCTCTAGTGTAATATTGTCATAAATAATAAAATTTCCCGAATCCAAAATAATCCTGCTGAGATTGTTAGCAAATACGGCTCATGACATCGGAAGCTGCTATGTCTGTGTCTGAAGTTGTTTTAGAGCCTCTTACCTGTTTTTACCGTTTGCCAGCCCAGGGAGAAGGGGCTACGAGCCTGAAGGTTGTAGGAAGAGATGGGGCTGTGGTTGTCAGCGGCTGGACTCCAGGAGAGTGTGGCTGTGCTCTCGGTGATTTCCTCCACAATCACTATCCCTGGTGGGCCTGGGGGACCTATAGGCAAAAGAGAAGGGAAAAAGTTAAGGTCAAGCCATGATGAGGAGCCATGAGATATTGTATTTCCAATAAGGACCCAATCAAACTGGTAAAGCATTTGAATGAAATACATATTTAGTAATGAACATTGCCAGTAAAAGAGATGGGATGCAAGTTGATTTCCATGATTTCTGAGGATAATTTAATTATAGATTTTTTTCATAATACTTTGTGCTTGGATACAACCACCAGTTAACATTGCATTGTATAGACATGCAAAAAAATAATTAGAAACGAATGTAAGGACTTGAATGTCAGTAGCTACTATGACTGCTGAAATCAATCACAGTTTACAGAGGCAGTGACAGAGTAAGAGCCAATGCTACTAGAAACAGAAATGACCCCATCATTACCACAAAGTTACAGGTGTACGGGCCTAATTTTCAGCCAACCTACAGTGTACAAATAGTGTGGATGTACTTACCAAGGAGCTTAAACTCTAACAGGGGAAAAATGAAAGGCTCTGAAATATTGAGAGTTCAGACCAAGGAAGGATATATCCTAGAAGTGAGGCATGGAGAAATGTTGTGAGAAGTTAAAAGAAAGGTGTAATTAGATGATGATGATGATAATGATTTTTTTTTTTTTTTTTGGTGAGTGTGAGAAGATGGTTAATCAGAGAATATGAGTCCCCTTTTGATCATAAAAAATTGGTATGGTATAGAATTATGTTTATCAGTTGACATACGTTAGACTTTAGCTTCAAGAAACAACCATGATCTGACATGAGGAGATGCATATCCCTGTGTTACTACTTCTAAAATAGTGATTTCTAATAACAGTAAAAATATGTATAGTATTCATATTTTAGTGGCTAAGCACAAATGTCAGTTTTCTTCTTAATTCTTTTCTATTCCCTAATTATGAACTATCAAAGCTTTAAGGATCTTTTATTTTCAATTAAAAACATTCCACCTATAAATATTTTAGGTTATTTTCTGATTTAGTCCTTGTTTAGCAAGTTGCTCTCTGGATTTGGTTATTATGAAGTCTGAGCAAGAAGTGCTGACCTAGACTGTAAATAGCTAAGAAATGGTGGAGTGCTAAATAGATGGAGGCAGTAAAGTCCTCTGAGTAGAAATTTTCAATAAGTAGGGACAAAGGGATGGAAAAAGTGTTTAAAAGGGTCGCCGTACAGGTGACATTTTTAGGCAATGAGAAATGAGCATTTTTACCAAGAGTGAGAAACAGCAGTGGATAGTGGAGACCACAGACTTAGAAGACAAGGACTATTCCATCAAGAAGGTAACAAATACTGGGATTATGAGAAGACATAGAGAATAACCACGAGAAGTGGCATTTCCCGCCCCACCCCCGCTCTGGAGAAATTAAGGAAGAAACTGAATATAGAGAGAAAGCTTTTGAAATGTCAAGAAACTGGGAGAGTTCATTTGGGAAGTTTCTCCTTTTTTTCACTAAAGAAGGAAAAAAAAAAACACACACAAAAAGTGAAGGTGGTTGGGTGAGAGTGGGACTGGGAGCTAGAAGATAGTGGAAAATGTCTGGATAAGGCCCATGATAAAACGAGGAAAGAAAGGAAGAGTGAAATACAAATATTTGGAATAGTCTGGAATTCAAGTTTGCCTCAATAGCACCATTGTGAAGTAGAACTGACCAACTCAGCAAGCTTGGGCTAGAAAGGCAGGATCAGGGCCAGAGAAAGTGTTTAACTGGGTCAATTCAGGCTTAGTTTTAAAATTTGATATGACTTATCATCAAAGATGCCAATGTTATGAATGACCATGGCCTCAAGGAGGACTAGGGAGTCAAGTGAAGCCAGATTGGTGCTGACAGACAAGAATAAAATAATGAAATCCAGAAACCAGGTTACCAGGAGGGGAAGGTAGAAAGACAAAAATTACATAATTTGAGATTTCAGGGTAGGGGACTTTTGATGAAAATTTGTATTTATCTGGAATTAAGTGGCTGCTGCTGCTAAGTTGCTTCAGTCGTGTCCGACTCTGTGAGACCCCATAGATGCGGTCCCTGAGATTCTCCAGACAAGAACACTGGAGTGGGTTGCCATTTCCTTCTCCAACGCATGAAAGTGAAAAGTGAAAATGAAGTCGCTCAGTCGTGTCCGACTCTTAGCGACCCCATGGACTGCAGTCCACCAGGCTCCTCCATCTATGGGATTCTCCAGGTGAGAGTACTGGAGTGGGGTGCCAATTGCCTTCTCTGGGAATTAAGCAGGAAATACAATTATTAGGTCAAGTACTTATGGAAGAATCCATTCACTTGATGTACAATAAATTTTCAGAGTATTAAAATGGTAGATAAATATGAGGTGTGGAAAATAAATAAGATCCAGTTGCTGAAGATGTCTAGCAAGTTGCTAGACTCTATGACAGGGACATTGAGGTGTGACTATAATGATAATAATATAATAATGATAAGAATAATAACTGTAATAATAATACCAATAGCCACCATATCCTCACTATTGAGTATTTTGCAAACATTAGCTTGTTCACTTATTTCTATGTTACTGTGAAATGGGCATTATAATTGCTATTTCATCAGATCAGATCAGTCGCTCAGTCGTGTCCGACTCTTTGCGACCCCATGAATCGCAGCACGCCAGGCCTCCCTGTCCATCACCAACTCCCGGAGTTCACTGTGACTGACATCCATCGAGTCAGTGATGCCATCCAGCCACCTCATCTTCTGTCGTCCCCCTCTCCTCCTGCTCCCAATCCCTCCCAGCATCACAGTCTTTTCCAATGAGTCAACTCTTCACATGAGGTAGCCAAAGTACTGGAGTTTCAGCCTTAGCATCATTCCTTCCAAAGAAATCCCAGGGCTGATCTCCTTCAGAATGGACTGGTTGGATCTCCTCGCAGTCCAAGGGACTCTCAAGGGTCTTCTCCAACACCACAATTCAAAAGCTTCAATTCTTCGGCGCTCAGCCTTCTTCACAGTCCAACTCTCACATCCATACATGACCACAGGAATAGGTGGTCATAGCCTTGACTAGGCGAACCTTTGTTGGCAAAGAAATGTCTCTGCTTTTCAACATGCTATCTAGGTTGGTCATAACCTTCCTTCCAAGGAGTAAGTGTCTTTTAATTTCAAGGCTGCAGTCACCATCTGCAGTGATTTTGGAGCCCAGAAAAATAAAGTCTGACACTGTTTCCACTGTTTCCCCATCTATTTTCCATGAAGTGGTGGGACCGGATGCCATGATCTTCGTTTTCTGAATGTTGAGCTTTAAGCCAACTTTTTCACTCTCCACTTTCACTTTCATCAAGAGGCTTTTGAGTTCCTCTTCACTTTCTGCCATAAGAGTGGTGTCATCTGCATATCTGAGGTTACTGATATTTCTCCCGGCAATCTTGATTCCAGCTTGTGCTTCTTCCAGTCCAGCGTTTCTCATGATGTACTCTGCATAGAAGTTAAATAAACAGGGTGACAATATACAGCCTTGGCGAACTCCTTTTCCTATTTGGAACCAGTCTGTTGTTCCATGTCCAGTTCTAATTGTTGCTTCCTGATCTGCATACAAATTTCTCAAGAGGCACATCAGGTGGTCTGGTATTCCCATCTCTTGAAGAATTTTCCACAGTTTATTGTGATCCACACAGTCAAAGGCTTTGGCATAGTCAATAAAGCAGAAATAGATGTTTTTCTGGAACTCTCTTGCTTTTTCTATGATCCAGCGGATGTTGGCAATTTGATTTCTGGTTCCTCTGCCTTTTCTAAAACGAGCTTGAACATCAGGAAGTTCACGGTTCACATATTGCTGAAGCCTGGCTTGGAGAATTTTGAGCATTACTTTACTAGCGTGTGAGATGAGTGCAATTGTGTGGTAGTTTAAGCATTCTTTGGCATTGCCTTTCTTTGGGATTGGAATGAAAACTGACGTTTTCCAGTCCTGTGGCCTCTGCTGAGTTTTCCAAATTTGCTGACATATTGAGTGCAGCACTTTCACAGCATCATCTTTCAGGATCTGGAATAGCTCCACTGGAATTCCATCACCTCCACTAGCTTTGTTCGTAGTGATGCTTTCTAAGGCCCACTTGACTTCACATTCCAGGATGTCTGGCTCTAGGTGAGTGACCACACCATCGTGATTATCTGGGTCGTGAAGATCTTTTTTGTACAGTTCTTCTGTGTATTCTTGCCATCTCTTCTTAATATCTTCTGCTTCTGTTATAGAGGTTGTAATAGATTCTTAAAGGTCATTTGGTTGATTAAGAATAAATAAGTTACTTAGTCAATAACATCTCTGTATGTTAGGTATTTGGAGAAGGCGATGGCACCCCACTCCAATACTCTTACCTGGAAAATCCCATGGATGGAGGAGCCTGGTAGGCTGCAGTCCATTGGTTGCTAGGAGTCGGACACGACTGAGCAACTTCACTTTCACTTTTCACTTTCATGCATTGGAGGAGGAAATGGCAACCCACTCCAGTGTTCTTGCCTGGAGAATCCCAGGGATGGGGGAGCCTGGTGGGCTGCCGTCTATGGGGTCGCACAGAGTCAGACACGACTGAAGCGACTTAGCAGCAGCAGCATGTTAGGTATTACATGAGGCAGTAGGTGTCAGAGAATCCCTTCTAGAAGGAGTTACTCATTCAAATCACTGCTAGTGCATGGCACAGCAGAGATTTGAATTCAAATATGATTCTAAAGCCTGATTTGTTCAATAAAGCAAGGGTTATGGAGATCCTTCTTCCTTTCACTATTAACTGAAGAAAGTGTTTAGGACTTTGTGGCAGCTTAGGTATATGATGGCCACCAAAAAACTTTCTTTCCTCTTGCACATGCAGGTCATGAAGCCTGTTCTTTAAACCTCCTTGAATCTGGGTTGGCCTGTGATTGATTACAGGCATACTCTGGTGATACTGTGGATTTTTTTCTTGTGTGCATGGCTAAATCACTTCAGTCATGTCCAACTCTTTGTGACCCTAAGGACTGTAGCCTTCCAGGCTCCTCTGTCCATGGCATTCTCCAGGCAATAATACTGGTGTGGGTTGCCATACCCTCGTCCAGGGGACCTTCCTTACCCAGGGGTTGAACTCTCATCTCTTATGTCTCCTTCATTGGCAGATGGTTTCTTTACCACTATCAAAATCCGGGAAGTCACCATAATACAGCCAATATGGCGATAAAGCAAGTCATGCAACTTTTTGATTTCCAAGTCCATAAAAAATACTTGTTTACATTATACTATAGTCTATCAAGTAGGCAATAACATTATGTCTAAAAAAGCAATGTACGTATCATCATTAAACATATTTTATTGCTAAAAACTGCTAACCATCATCTGACTCTTCAATAAGTTGTAATCTTTTGCCTGGTGGAAAGTCTTGCCTCAATATTGATGGCTGCCAACTGATCAAAGTGGTGGTTGCTAAAGGTTGGGGTGACTGTGGCAATTTCTTAAAATAAGACAACAATGTAGTTTGCCGTGTCTATTTACTTTTCCTTTCATGAATGAATTCTCTGTAGCACAATGATGTTAGATAGTATTTTACCCATGGTAGAATTTCTTTCAAAATTGGAGTCAGTTCTCTCAAAACTTGTCATTGACTTATTAATTAAGTTTATGTAATATTCTTACTCCTTTGTTGCTAGTTCAATGCTTTTCACAGCATTTTTTCCAAGAGTAGATTCCATCTCAAGAACTTATTTTCTTAGCACTTGCATAAGAAGCAACTCTTCATTTGTTAAAGTTGTATTGTGAGAATGCAGGAATTTGACTAACAGCTACAACCTACACTTCTAATTATAATTATCTTGCTATTTCTACCACACCTTCAACCACTGAGGTCTTAAATCCCTCTGTCATTCCTAAATGCTGGAATCAACTCCTTCCAAATGTCTGTTAATGTTGATATTTTGACTTCTTCCCATGAATTACAAATGCACTTCATGGCATTAGGATAATGAATCCTTTCCATAAGATTTTCAGTTTATTTTGCCTATCAGTGAAATCACTATCTATGGCAGCTATAGCCTTATGAAATGTATTTCTGAAAAAAAAAAAAAAAAGACTTGAAATTCAAAATTACTCCTTAATCCATGGGCTGCAGAATGGATATTGTGTTAGCAGGCATTGAAACAGCATAAATCTTGTTCTACATCTCCATCAGAGATCTTGGGTCATCAGATGCATTGTCATAGAGCAGTGATATGTTGAAAAGAAATTTTATTTTTTTTCTGAGTGGTAAGACTCAACAGTGGGCTTAAATTATACAGTATACTATGTTGTAGACAGATATGCTGTTATTCATGCTTTGTTGTTCCATTTATAGAGCACAGGCAGAGTATATTCAGCCTAATTCTTAAGGGTCCTAGGCTTTTCAAAATGGTAAATGAGCATTGACTTCAACTTGCATTAGCTTCTAACAAGAGAGTCAATTTTTCTGTTGAAATTTGAAGTCATGCATGGACTTCTCCTCTCTAGTTATGAAAATGCTAGATGGCATCATCTTCCAACAGAAGGCTATTTTTACTACAATGAAAATCAGTTGTCTATTGGAGCCATTTTTATTAATTATCTTGCCTAGATCTTCTGGATAACGGGCTGCAGCTTCTACATCAGCACTTACTGCTTCACCTTGAACATTTATGCTGTGAAGATGGCTTCTTTCTTTAAACTTCCAGAACAGCCTCTGCAGTCTCAGGCTTTTCTTCTTCAGCTTTCTTCAGCCTTCATAAAATTAAAGGGAGGTGAGGCTTTGCTCTGGATGGGCTTTAGCTTAAGGTAATGTTGTGGCTGGCTTGATCTTCCATCCAGACCCAAAACTTTCTTCATATTAGCAATAAGCCTGTCTCATTTTCTTGTCATCTTTGTATTCACTAGAACAGCACATTTTATTTCCTTCAAGAATTTTTTCCTTTGCTAACTCAGCTAACATTAGTTAAAAGGCATAGCTTTCAACTTATCTCAACTTTTGACATGCCTTTCTCTCTAAGCTTAATCATTTCTGGCTTTTGATTTAAAGTGAGAGACATGCAACCATTTCTTTCACTTGAACACTTTACAGGCATTATAGGGTTATTAATTGGCCCAATATCAAAATTATTGTGCCTCAGTGAGTAACAAGCCCAAGGAGAGGAAGAGATATAGGGAAACAGATGGTCAGTGGAATAATCAGAATGCAAACATTTGTTAACTAAACTTGCCTTCTTATATGGGTGTGGCTTACAGTGCCCCCAAACAATTGAAACTGTAGCATCAAAGATTAATGAATCACAGATTACCATAACAAATATCACAATAATTAGAAAGCTTGAAATATTGGAAAAATTACCAAAATGTGACACAGAGACAGGAAGTGAGAAAATGCTGTTGGAAAAAATTGCACTAATAGACTTCTTTAATACAAGCTTGTCATAAAGCTTCAATTTGTAAAAAAAAAAAAAAAAAAAAGTACATTTCCAAAAAGCAATGAAGTGCAATAAAACGAAGAATGCCTATATTTGACCCAAATGGCAATGGTAGAAATGACACAGCATGATTTTTGAATGGAAATCATAAGAGGCTTTGCAGCTTATCCCATATCTCCTGGAATGCTTATGGGGCAGTCCAGCTGCTTGGTTAGAAATCCTGTTAAACCAATGCTACCATTCTGTCAGGAAGTCCAAGTTAGTCATTTGGAAGATCCCATGGAGAGGAGGAGATTCAACTCACCCTCACCTATTCCATCATCCCAGCCCTGACATCAGATGCAGTGAATCCTTCAAATGATTCCCACTTCAGCCACCATTAGACACATATGCATGAGACATCCCTGGTAAGAAACTGGCTATGGCTGGCTGCTGTCAAAGCTATAAGAGCAAATAATGGATGGATTTTTTAAGCCATTAATTTTGGGGAAACAAGTGATCATTGAAACAGACTTCAAAATAGTTTGATTTGAGAGTTTGTTCATACGTAGGTAATTTATCAAAAGAATCACTACCATGCTTTGAAAAAAGACTTGAAATTTAGCTATTGTATTCATATTGGAATAATTATCAAAATAATTCATTAGGTTTTTCCATATTGTTCCATTTATCCTGTTCCATTTCATCCATCCTATTCATTCACGTCTTCAAAAAACATTAACAATCACTTATGTGTGAGGAATGATAGGAGATATTATGGAAAATAGCTATTTGCTAATTATGTAAAATGATTTGCCTTTCTGAGTATTAAATCTCTACTAAAATATTTAAATTAATTTGCTTAAGAAAGGTATATTTCTTTTAATAAGAGGCAATAATTACTCTGAATATTTTTTTTAAAAAAACTTCAGATGGAACCAAAATGAAATTTATAATATAATTAATAAATCCCCAAGTATTTTTCTTATATTTTCCCAAATATAGTCCTAAGTAAAATAATCAGTGATAGCAAAGATTTATATAGCCACAATACTAATTTTAGATGTGCAATTATTTATAATTACAAACTCTTATAAATAACTAGTTGTTCAGTAATCATGTAATATTTAAATCATAAATTCTTATAATAGAAAATTAGGTGGTCATTAAACTGCCTAATATTTAGTACTATATTATGACATGTTCACAAAAAGTGGAATGCAAATGATATGTTAATATAAATATAATAATTTGCCAAATGAGTACAGGAAAAACTGGAAATAAATGCATTAAAGGATAGATGGCAGTTATTGCTTGCAGTTGAAGTTATAAATGATTTAAATTTTATTCTTCATACTTGTTTGGATTTTCAGTTCTGTACAATAAGTGGAAATTATTTAAATGTTTAAAATTATTTTAAAAGTCATTACTCTAAAGAATGCCTCCATATTTTGATATCTATATACTATTGTAAGTATATTCTATTTAACTAAACATTTGCTGAATTTCTAACATATGCGTGCAAAGTACTGTGCTGAGTGGTGAGAGAGAGGCCGGGGAAGTGGTTTGTAGGAGAACAAAATAGGGTTCCAACCCCAGGTGTGCTAAAAATCCAAAGGCAGAGGCACACATTTTACAAAAACAAATGCCTGGCAGTAAAAATGTTACATATTTTACATTTCATTATTACACTTGTTACATTGGATAGAATTATTTTTATATAATTTCCACTTGTCTGAATATTCAACATGATAATTCGTATATATTAGGCCCTCAATACCTATTAGTAACCTTAGCAACCAGTTACTCGGAAAACTCAGAGTTGGGAACCTCAGCAGTGTCTGCAGGACTAGAAAAGGTAAGTTTTCATTCCAAACCCCAAAGAAAGGCAATGCAAAGAATGTTCAAACTACTGCCCATTCATCTCACACAATAAAAAATGCTCAAAATTCTCCAAGTGAGGCTTCAGCAGTACATCAAATGAGAACATCCAGATATAGAAGCTGGATTTAGAAAAGGCAGAGGAACCAGAGTACAAATTAATAACATCTGTTGGATCATAGAAAAAGGAAGAGAATTCCAGGAAAACAACTATTCCTGCTTCATTGACTATGCTAAAGCCTTTGATTGTGTTGCTCAAACAAACTGTAGAAAATTTCTTAAAGAGATAAGAATACCAGACCACCTTACCTGTCTTCTGAGAAAACTTTATGCAGGTCAAGAAGCAACAGTTAGAAATGGACATGGAACAATGGACTTGTTCCACATTGGGAACAAGTTTGTATATTGTCATTCTGCTCATTGAGCTTCTATGCAGAGTATGCCATGTGAAATGCCAGGCTGGATGTAGCACAAGCCGGAATCAAGATTGCTGGGAGAAATATCAATAATTCAGATATGCAGAAGACATCACTCCTATGGCAGAAAGTAAAGAGGAACTAAAGAGCCTCTTAATGAAAGTAAAAGAGGAGAGTGAAAAAGCTGGCTTAAATCTCAACTTTCAAAAACTAAGATGATGACATCCGGTCCAATCACTTCATGGCAAATAGATGGGGAAACAATGGAAACAGTGAGAGACTATTTTCTTGGGCTCCAAAATCACTGCAGATGGTGACTGCAGCCATGAAATTAAAAGATGCTTGATCCTTGGAAGGAAAGCTATGACCAACCTAAACAGCATATTAAACATCAGAGATATTACTTTTGCTGACAAAGGTCCGTCTAGTCAAAGCTATGGTTTTTCCAATAGTCATGTATGGATGTGAGAGTTGGACTATAAAGAAAGCTGAGCACCAAGGAATTGATCCTTTTGAACTGTGGTGTTGGAGAAGACTCTTGAGAGTCCCTTGGACTGCAAGGAGATCCAACCAGTTCATCCTAAAGGAGATCAGTCCTGGGTGTTCATTGGATGGACTGATGTTGAAACTGAAACTCCAATATTTTGGCTATCTGATGTGAAGAGCTGACTCATTTGAAAAGACCCTGATGCTGGGAATGATTGAAGGTGACAGGAGAAGGGGATGGCAGAGGATGAGATGGTTGGATAGCACCACCAACTTGATGGACATGAGTTTGAGCAAGCTCCAGGAATTTGTGATGGACAGGGAAGCCTGGTGGGCTGCAGTCCATGGGGTCACAAGAGTCAGACATGACTGAGTAATTGAGTCCCTCAATAAATATCTGAAGAAAAGATGGAACAGAGAAGGGAGAGGAAAGAAGAGATGTGGAAAGACCAACGTGTGATGCTGGGAATTTGAAATACTGTGTAACAATTAGCAATTTTTAAAATAATTGCCATGTACAATAAAAATCCAATCTGATAACCTCTTTCTTTTTGTTAAATCAAATATATTTGAGTTAATTTTTATTTTTTCAGAATAGAGTATGGTGATAATAAAATTGACAGACTAGGTTCAGAATGAAGAAAATTAACCTTTTCATATTCTATACTTAGTATAAAATATTTTTCATATTTTATACTATACAATCCATGGAATTCTTCAGGCCAGAATACTGGAGTCAGTAGCCTTTCCCTTCGCTAGGGGATCTTCCCAACCCAGGGATTGAACCCAGGTCTTCCATATTGCAGGTGGATTCTTTACTATCTAAGCCATAAGGGAAGCCCAAGAATACTGGAGTGGATAGCCTTTCGCTTCTCCAGAGAATCTTCCCAACCCAGGAATTGAACTGGGATCTCCTGCATTGCAGGCAGATTCTTTACCAGCTGAGCTATTAGGGGAACCCCATTTTATACTAAAGCTCATAATTATTAGAAACTTGGAGCATTAAAGTTATGATCAGATAACTTTCTATATATTTGTAAATCTAAAATATTATTTGAATGTATTATTTTAGAAGTATTCTAAAAAATTACTTGTATGATTTACCTTTTAAAATACATTAAATGCAATATAATGCACCATAATGAAAGTTTAAATGAGTTTAGAGTCATTACACTAGTATCCCTAAATACTCTATTTAGGGATAAAAATGTATCAGCATACTGAATTCTGGCTACAATTAACTTCTTGTATATATTGAGGAGTAAATTACTTTAGAGTTATATAAACGCAATGAACACTTTTGTTTTTAAAGCCTGCTAATGACAGTCATATTTTCAACATCTTTTGACATTTTTAAAAATCAGGGAGTAAATTTTCTCTTCAAAGAATTTTATGACTAATTTATGCAAGATATCTGAAAATAGATTAATAAGAGATAAGATGACAAATGTGTGACAATAGCTAATGTCTGAATGTTATATATATGCCACTCATTTAGAAGAAATCTTATTAATTTTATATGGAGCTACAATGATTCAGTGTCAGATGGTCAGGGATCTGGAAAGTCCCCCTCTTACACTCCCATGACAACGCTGTTACACAGGCTCACTAAAATAAATATTTTGTTTGAAAGTAGACCATTTAGAAAAAAAGGACACAGTCTGTTTATATTTTCATGGTGAGGACTCTGGGCAAATGACAAAGCACAAAGGCCCCTAGCAGAAGCCATGTTCTCATGAATTCAGTCCCTCTCAGTCAAGTGCTCCCAAGGATGGCCATTAGTTTACTACCAGATCAACTCATTCCACTGACTTAAAGTTGAGTTAGAAAATTATCTTCTCGTGAGAAGCCATGGACTCTAAAGTTGAAAAACACATAAAATGTATATCTCCTTGTTATCTCTAAAGTTGTCATTTTTATCCTGTGACAGGAAATTAGGACTTAAAACTTCATGTAAAAGATAAATAATGTTACAGAGTTTTTAAATGTTTAAATTAACCAGAGAATTCTCTGTCTGATTCTGACACCTACTGATTCAACAAATATTTCCATTCAGTTCAGTTCAGTTTAGTCACTCAGTCATGTCTGACTCTTTGTAGCCCCATGAACCGCAGCATGCCAGGCTTCCCTGTCCATCACCAACTCCCGGAGTTTACCCAAACTCATGTCCATTCAGTCGGTGATGCCATCCAACTATCTCATCCTCCGTCATCCCCTTCTCCTCCGGCCTTCAATCTTTCCCAACATCAGGGTCTTTTCAAACGAGTCAGCTCTTCACATCAGGTGGCCAAAATATTGGAGTTTCTGTTTCAACATCAATCCTTCCAGTGAATACCCAGGACTGATCTTTAGGATGGACTGGTTGTATCTCCTTGCAGTCCAAGGGACTCTCAAGAGTCTTCTCCAACACCACGGTTCAAAAGCATCAATTACTTGGCATTCACCTTTCTTTATAGTCCAACTCTCACATTCAGACATGACTACTGGAAAAACAATAGCCTTGACTAGACGGACCATTGTTGACAAAGTAATGTCTCTCCTTTTTAATATGCTGTCTAGGTTGGTAATAACTTTCCTTCCAAGGAGTAAGCGTCTTTTAATTTCATGGCTGCAATCACCATCTGCAGTGATTTTAGAGCCCCCCAAAACAAAGTCTGACACTGTTTCCACTGTTTCCCCATCTATTTCCCATGAAGTGATGGGACTGGATGCCATGGTCTTCATTTTCTGAATGTTGAGCTTTAAGCCAACTTTTTCACTCTCCTCTTTCATTTTCATCAGGAGGCTCTTTAGTTCTTCTTCACTTTCTGCCATAAGGGTGGTGTCATCTGCATATCTGAGATTATTGATATTTCTCCAAGCAATCTTGATTCCAGCTTGTGCTTCCTCCAGCCCAGCATTTCTCATGATGTATTCTGCATATACTTTAAATAAGCAGGGTGACAATATACAGCCTTGACGAACTCCTTTTCCTATTTGGAACCAGTCTGTTGTTCCATGTCCAGTTCTAACTGTTGCTTCCTGACCTGCATACAGGTTTCTCAAGAGGCAGGTCAGGTGGTCTGGTATTCCCATCTCTTGAAGAATTTTCCACAGTTTATTGTGATGCACACAGTCAAAGGCTTTAGTATAGTCAATAAAGCAGAAATAGATGTTTTTCTGGAACTCTCTTCCTTTTTCCATGATCCAGCAAATGTTGTCAATTTGATCTCTGGTTCTCTGCTCTTTTCTCAAACCAGCTTGAACATCTGGAAGTTCACGGTTCACATATTGCTGAAGCCTGGCTTGGAGAATTTTGAGCATTATTTTACTAGCGTGTGAGATGAATGCAGTTGTGAGGTAGTTTCAACATTCTTTGGCATTGCCTTTCTTTGGGATTGGAATGAAAACTGACCTTTTTCAGTCCTGTGGCCGCTGCTGAGTTTTCCAAATTTGCTGACATTAGGATTTGAAATAGCTCCACTGGAATTCCATCACCTCCACTAGCTTTGTTCGTAGTGATGCTTTCTAAGGCCCACTTGACTTCACATTCCAGGATGTCTGGCTCTAGGTGAGTGATCACACCATCGTGATTATCTGGGTCATGAAGATCTTTTTGTGTATAGTTCTTCTGTGTATTTTTGCCACCACTTTTTAATATAATCTGCTTCTATTAGGTCTATATCATTTCTGTCTTTTATTGAGCCAATCTTTGCATGAAATGTTCCCTGGGTATCTCTAATTTTCTTGAAATGATCTCTAGTCTTTCCCATTCTATTGGTGTGTGTTATTTTTTAAGCAAATTTATTTTGTAAAAAATAAATCTACTCCATTTTTATTTTCATTTTTATAAGATTTGAGGGAGTTTCTATTTTTCTTATTTAGAAGTTTTAAGTGAAAAATTAAACTTGTTGAGATTCAAAATATTAAACAGCTTTGCTGTTAATTGTTTAAACTAAGGTGAAAAAATTTAATACCAAATATGCCATGGTATCTTAAACTGGTTGTTTTTAAACCCTTAAATATTGCTTGGGGGCTCTTCTTACTAATGCATGTAGGCATTTGGTCAGCTTCTCTGAGAGCTCAGTTGGTAAAGAATCCGCCTGGAATGTCAGAGACCTGGGTTTGATCCCTGCGTTGGGAAGATCCCCTGGAGATGGAAAAGGCTACCCATTCCAGTATTCTGGCCTGGAGTATTCCATGGACTGCATAGTCCATGGGGTCACAAAGTATTGGACATGACTGAGTGACTTTCACTTTCAGGCATATGGATCAGAATAAAAGAAAGCAAGCATGACAGTCACAGAAGCAAAGTTACAAGCATGCCCTTCTAATACCAAATGAAGAGATTTAATTACTGTCTCAAAGGTTAGATTAATGGAGAGAAATAAACTCCATAACTCAAGCCATGAAGAGTATTTTCTGTTTTCATAATATATTTTAAATAGATGCATGAAGCATCCAGTGCAAAGGACCATTTTGTGTAGAGAAAATTTAAAAAACCATATGTAAGTAATGACAAAATCTTTCATTAAAAAGTCATATTCAGTAACATGAGTAGATTTTCTGTAGCACATCACGTTAATGCCTAGTAGTAGCTGCTTGCTAAGGTTTTCATCTTTACAATTGAAAATGAAGACTTATACACTTATTTAAAGTATTATTGATAAGCATATTTATTTTTATGCAAGAAAATATTTCCTGACATACTTTGACATGCTGGGCCGGCAAGTGCAACTTCACATAGCATTGCTTCCCTCTTTCTTTGCCTTCTTCTCAGATACTTCCTTACATCATTATGTTCCTCATGAAGTTGAGAGAGTGTTCTTATATTTCTTTACTCTTTAGGTGATCCTTTCATACTGTTCTCAATCCCAGGAGAACATTTTTTTTTTTAAACCAGGGGTAGTTAAGGATGAAAATGAGAGATAAACAGTTCTAATGATGTTTTTTTCAAAAACAAATTTTGTTTCCAATTAGTTTGGTAAAGTTCACCATTTACTCTCTCTGTCTTTCCATCAGTTCAGTTCAATGCAGTTTAGTCTCTCAGTCGTGTCCGACTCTTTGCAACCTCATGGACTGTAGCACACCAGGCCTCCTTGTCCATCACCAACTCCCGGAGTTTGCTCAAACTCATGTCCATTGAGCCAGTGATGCCATCCAACCATCTCATCCTCTGTTGTCCCCTTCTCCTCCCACCTTCAATCATTCCCTGCATCAAGGTCTTTTCCAGTGAGTCAGTTCTTCCCATCAGGTGGCCAAAGTATTGGAGCTTCGGCTTCAGCATCAGTTCTTTCAGTGAATATTCAGGACCGATCTCCTTTACAATTGACTGGTTGGATCTTCTTGCAGTCCAGCGGACTCTCAAGAGTCTTCTCCAACATCACATTTCAAAACCATCAATTCTTTGGTGCTCAGCTTTCATTATGGTCCAACTCTCGTATCTATACATGACTACTGAGAAAAACCATAGCTTTGACTAGTTGGACCTTTGTCGGCAAAGTAATGCCTCTGCTTTATAATATGCTGTCTAGGTTGGTCATAGCTTTCCTTCCAAGGAACAAGCGTCTTTTAATTTCATGACTGCAGTCACCATGGGCCATGATTTTTGAGCCCAAGAAAATAAAGTCCCTCACTGATTCCATTGTTTCCCCATCTATTTGCCATGAATAGATGGGACCAGATACCATCCTCATATTTTTTTAAATGTTGAATTTTAAGCGAGCTTTTTCACTCTCCTCTTTCAATTTCATTAAGAGACTCTTTAGTTCCTCTTTGCTTTCTGCCGTAAGATTGATGTCATTTGCGTATCTGACGTTATTGATATTTCTCCTGGCAATCTTGATTCCAGCTTGTGCTTCATCCAGCCTGGCATTTCGCATGAGGTACTCTGCCTATAATTAAATAAGTGGGGAGACAATATACAGCGTTGAGGTACTCCTTTCCCAATTTGGAACCAGTTCGTTGTTCCATGTCCATTTCTATCTGCTGCTTCTTGACTTGTTTACAGATTTCTTAGGAGGAAGGTAAGGTGGTCTGGTATTCCCATCTCTTTAATAAATTTTCCAGCATTTATTGCTTGTAGACTTTTGGATCACAGCCATCCTGACTGGCGTGAAATGGTACCTCATAGTGGTTTTGATTTGCATTTCTCTGATAATGAGTGATGTTGAGCATCTTTTCATGTGTTTGTTAGCCATCTGTATATCTTCTTTGGAGAAATGTCTATTTAGTTCTTTGGCCCATTTTTTGATTGGGTCATTTATTTTTCTGGAATTGAGCTGTAGGAGTTGCTTGTATATTTTTGAGATTAGTTGTTTGTCAGTTGCTTCATTTGCTATTTTCTCCCATTCTGAAGGCTGTCTTTTCACCTTGCTTATAGTTTCTTTTGTTGTGCAGAAGCTTTTAAGTTTAATTAGGTCCCATTTGTTTATTTTTGCTTTTATTTCCAGTATTCTGGGAGGTGGGTCATAGAGGATCCTGCTGTGATGTATGTCGGAGAGTATTTTGCCTATGTTCTTCTCTAGGAGTTTTATAGTTTCTGATCTTACGTTTAGATCTTTAATCCATTTTGAGTTTATTTTTGTGTATGGTGTTAGAAAGTGATCTAGTTTCATTCTTTTACAAGTGGTTGACCAGATTTCCGAGCACCACTTGTTAAAGAGATTGTCTTTAATCCATTGTATATTCTTGCCTCCTTTGTCAAAGATAAGGTGTCCATATGTGCATGGGTTTATCTCTGGGCTTTCTATTTTGTTCTATTGATCTATATTTCTGTCTTTGTGCCAGTACCATACTGTCTTGATGACTGTGGCTTTGTAGTAGAGCCTGAAGTCAGGCAGATTGATTCCTCCAGTTCGCTTTGGCTATTCGAGGTTTTTTGTATTTCCATAAAAATTGTGAAATTATTTGTTCTAGCTCTGTGAAAAATACCACTGGTAGCTTGATATGGATTGCATTGAATCTATAGATTGCTTTGGGTAGTATATTCATTTTCACTATATTGATTCTTCCGATCCATGAACATGGTATATTTCTCCATCTATTAGTGTCCTTTTTGATGTCTTTCACCAGTGTTTTATAGTTTTCTATATATAGGTCTTTAGTTTCTTTAGGTAGATATATTCCTGAGTATTTTATTCTTTTCATTGCAATGGTGAATGGAATTGTTTCCTTAATTTCTCTTTCTATTTTCTCATTATTAGTGTATAGGAATGCAAGGGATTTCTGTGTGTTGATTTTATATCCTGCAACTTTTCTATATTCATTGATTAGTTCTAGTAATTTTCTGGTGGAATCTTTAGGGTTTTCTATGTAGAGGATCATGTCATCTGCAAACAGTGAGAGTTTTACTTCTTCTTTTCCAATTTGGATTATTTTTATTTTGTTTTCTGCTCTGATTGCTGTGGCTAAAACTTCCAAAACTATGTTGAATAATAATGGTGAAAGTGGGCACCCTTGTCTTGTTCCTGACTTTAGAGGAAATTCTTTCAATTTTTTTGCTGTGATCCAAAAGTCTACAAGCAATAAGTGCTGGAGAGGATGTGGAGAAAAGGGAACCCTCTTACACTGTTGGTGGGAATGCAAACTAGTACAGCCACTATGGAGAATAGTGTGGAGATTCCTTAAAAAACTGGAAATAGAACTGCCTTTTGATCCAGCAATCCCACTGCTGGGCATACACACTGAAGAAACTAGAATTGAAAGAGGCACGTGTACCCCAATGTTCATCGCAGCACTGTTTATAATAGCCAGGATATGGAAGCAACCTAGATGTCTATCAGCAGATGAATGGATAAGAAAGCTGTGGTACATATACACAATGGAGTATTACTCAGCCATTAAGAAGAATATATTTGAATCAGTTCTAATGAGGTGGATGAAACTGAAGCCTATTATATAGAGTGAAGTAAGCCAGAAAGATAAATACCAATACAGTATACTAACGCATATATATGGAATTTAGAAAGATGGTAACAATAACCCTGTATACGAGACAGCAAAAGAGACACTGATGTATAGAATAGTCTTTTGTACTCTATGGGAGAGGGAGAGGGTGGGATGATTTTGGAGAATGGCATTGAAACATGTATAATATCATGTATGATATTATACATATATATATCAATATATATGTATATATATATAAAAATATATATAATATATATATATATATAAACACATATAATAACATGTATAACATGTATAATATCACGCCAGTCTAGGTTCGATGTGCGACACTGGATTCTTGGGGCTGGTGCACTGGGACGACCCAGAGGGAGGGTATCGGGAGGGAGGAGGGAGGAGGGTTCAGGATGTGGAACACATGTATACCTGTGACAGATTCATTTTGATATATGGCAAAACCAATACAATATTGTAAAGTTAAAAAATTAAATTAAATTAAAAAAAAGAAATGGGAACATTCCAAAAAAAAGAAATTTTCCAGTTTGTTGTGATCTGCACAAACGCTTTAGCATAATCAATGAAACAGAAATAGATGGTTTTCTGGAATTCTCTTACTTTTTTCATGATCCAACAGATGTTGGCAATTTCAACTCTGGCTCCTCTGTCTTTTCTAAATCCAGCTTGAAGTTCTCAGTTCATGTACTGTTCAAGCCTGGCTTGGAGAATTTAGAACATTACTTTTCTAGTGTGTGAGATGAGTGAAACTGTGTGGTAGTTTGAACAATTTTGACATTGCCTTTCTTCAGGATTGGAATGAAAACTGACCTTTTCCAGTCCTGTGGCCACTGCTGAATTTTCCACATTTGCTGGCATATTGAGTCCAGCACCTTCATAGCATCACCTTTTAGGATTTGAAAAAGCTCAGCTGGAATTCCATCACCTCCAATAGCCTTGTTTGTAGTAATGCTTCCTGAAGCCCACTTGACTTCACATTCCAGAATGTCTGGCTCTAGGTGAGTGATCACACCATTGTGGTTATCTGGGTCATGTATAGTTCTTCTGTGTATTCTTGCCACCTCTTCTTGGAGAAGGAAATGGCAACCCCTTAATATCTTCTGCTTCTGTTTAGATCCATACCATTTCTGTCCTTTATTGTGCCCATCTCTGCATGAAATATTCCCTTGGTATTTCTAATTTTCTTGAGGAAATCTCTAGTCTTTTCCATGCTATTGTCTATGTATGTATCATCATTATTATATATATTGTTATTTTCTTTCTTTTACTGATATATTAACATATCATCATTATGATTATATTTATTATTATTGTTATTTTGTATCTATCATCATCATTATGTGTGTAACCTGGGCCCTCAGCATGAAATTCTTGTCTCTCTTCACTTAGCCTATTTAACATCTGTTTAGGCTTCAAATTTCAATCTTTCCCCAAATATTATTGCTTTGGAGGAAATTTCTCTGACTGCCGTACTTAGGATATTCACCAGATTATATCCATTCATATAGTACCATATACCTCTCATTCACAGCTGAAATCACATCAAAGCTTCTACTTATTTGTGTGACTCTCCTATTAATTGTAGATTTCCTATTTGAATTTTAGGTACTGTACAGCTGAAACTGTGCTTGTAATTTGCTCACTATTTTATTCCCACTTCCCAGTAAAGTTCTTGACACCTAGTGTGTTATCACAATAATTACTGATTTAATGAATAATTTTTATTAACAGTCTATCACAGCTTTTTGACTATTTTTTACACTGTTTTCTTTCTGACTCAATCAACATATTAAAAAAGTAATATATCTTTACAAAATCATAGTCTATTCTTTAAAATACACTTAATATATATTTTAAAAAATGATTCTAATTATGCTATGTTCTCCTGGAGTAGGAAATGGTAACCCATCCAGTATTCTTGCCTGGAAAATTCCATGGACAGCAGAGCCTTGTGGACTACAGTCCAAGGGATCACAAAGAGTTGGACACAATTGAGCATGCACATACCCACATGCTGTCTTTTCCTCTTTGTTAAATTGTCTTAATTAGCTACCCATCTGATCACGGTGTGTCTAAATAGCAACAGCAAACAAGCTATTGCTGCTGCTGCTGCTAAGTCACTTCAGTTGTGTCTGACTCTGTGCGAACCCATAGACAGCAGCCCACCAGGCTCCCCTGTTCCTGGGATTTTCCAGGCAAGAGTACTGGAGTAGGGTACCATTGCCTTCTCCAAAACAAGCTATTAGCATATTTCAAACTTTGATGAGCAACAAAATCTCTGGTATTTGAAAAAAAAAATCTAGATTACTGGGCTATACTCAATAGCTACTGAATTTCATTATCTGTGACTAGAGCCTCAGCATTGTAGTTCATGCAAGTTGTCTAGGAATTTTTATGCATCCTATATTTTAGGAAAAACTGAGCTAAAGAAAAGAGATTTGGTTAAAAAGTCATAGGAACCTTATTCCACTTCTGATTCTTTTGTGTAAGAGCTTTATGTAAGTTTCTGAACCTCGAGTACGTTTCTGAACCTCATAAATTCTTAGTTTTGTACATTCTATAAAAGGAATGGTAATATCAATATCATGTCATTATTGTGAGGGCTGTGAAGGGTAATATATATATAACAATAATATATATAACAGTACTTCATAAACAGCTATGCTAGTATTGGCTAGGTCTTTAACTCAATAACGTTGACAATGTCATATGATCTCACAATGCTTCATTTTTACTAATAAAAATGAGAACCTATGCAACATACTGATTTGCCAAAATAAACAAGGATGATGTGAAAATGCTTTGAAAAAGAAAAAATGTACTGTTACTAATGAATTCAATAATCGATCTCTATCTTCAAGGGTTTATGATACAAGAGGAAAAGCTGATGCTGAAATGATAATGATTTAACAAACACATATCAGGTAGAAGGTATGTACTTCCTCTCAAGTCTTTATAGAAAAGTTGGTGTTTTCTATAATACCAAATTTTCTGCAAATGAGAAGACTGAATCTCAGAAAGTACAAGTAACTCATGTAAGAGGATACAATATTCCAATAGTGGCCTTGGAACTCAATTCTGATTCTTAGTTGCATATATATATATATATATATATATATATATATATATATGAGTTTTAACTCTGTGCTGTTTGTTAATACCCAACACTTCTTCACATAATTGAACACAGGCAGAAACATAGATTTCAAAAGTTTAACCATTATTATTAGCAGGGACAAATGACTTCTATAAAGAAGAATATATAGAAGATTATAAAGAATAATCAAAAATGGATTTAGAGATAGAAAATGTATATTAGAGATGAAGTGGGCCTTGTGATTGGCTCTCTAATAATATTCACTCCACCTGTCACAATATGGTATAAGGAATTAACCCCTCATTATATATGTAGCCTTGATTAGAATATGCAAATCTTGGAAATCTCACCTGCCTTTGCTGGTGATTGGTTCAGGAAGTTAGACATAAGCCAATTCAGTTCAGTTCAGTTCAGTTGCTCAGTTGTGTCTGACTCTTTGTGACCCCATGGAATGCAGCATGCCAGGGCTCCCTGTCCATCACCAACTTCCTGAATTTACTCAAACTCATGTCCATTGAATCAGTGATGCCATCCAACCATATCATCCTCTGTCATCCCCTTCTCCTCCTGCCTTCAGTCTATCCCAGCATCAGGGTCTTTTCCAATGAGTCAGTTCTTCGCATCAGGTGGCCAAAGTACTGAAGTTTCACTTTCAGCATCGGTCCTTCCAATGAATATTCAGGACTGATTCCATTTAGGATGGACTGATTGGATCTCCTTGCTGTCCGTGGGACTACCAAGAGTCTTCTCCAATACCACAGTTCAAAAACATCAATTCTTTATTGCTCAGCTTTCTTCACAGTCCAACTCTCACATCCATACATGAAGACTGGAAAAACCATAGCTTTGACTAGATGCATCTTTGTTGGCAAAGTAATGTCTCTGCATTTTAATAGATCAATTAGATTATGATAATCTTCTTATGATTGATGCTTCAGGCGCAAGCATGGTCTAAACTGGAGAAATCTGATGAACAAACAGGTATTTGTAGAGATACACTAGTTTTTTCTCTTGCTGTATATAAATAAGAAAGCATTTGTTGTTGTTTAGTTGCTAAGTAGTGTCTGACTCTTTTATGACTATCCCATGGGATTTCCCAGGCAAGAATACTGGAGTGGATTGCCATTTCCTTCTCCAGGGGATCTTCTCAACTGAAGGATCGAACATGTGTCTCTTGCTTGGCAGGTGAATTCTTTACCACTGAGCCAGCTGGGAAGCCCCATGAAAAGATTTATCCTCTATTATTCTTGGCAATCAGCCTATGATTACAATGGGCTTTTAGGGTAAGGCCAACATTGAAGATGACTGAGTGGAGAGATGGAACCAACCTGGATCCTTGAAAGAAACTTGAGACACTGGATCAACCAAAGAAATAATCTGCTTTAGCTTTTTGTTAGAAGAATCAATAAATTTCCTTGTTGTTGAAGCCAGTTTGAGTTAGGCTTCATATTACTTGCAACTGGAAGCATCCTGAGATACAAAGCATAACAAAACTCTGGGTTTCTGAAGACTGAAACTAGAATAACTCATTTTATGTGCTAAAACTAGTTATACTAGCATAAATAACCCTAAAAGAGAATCTCCAACAATATCCAATTACTCCGGATAAGCCACTTGTAACAGAAAAATGACAAGTCAGTTGGGAAAACTGAAAGAACAGATGGCCAACTAGCAGAAAATTCCCAGAAAAGCAAATTATACAATGAAATTACTAAATTGACTTAAATATTTACCTACAAAATAATGGCATAATCACTTTTGGATAGAGATTTGGGGCTTATTAAAGATGTAAAATTATAACCAATAAATTTCTATGACAATAAAGTTAAAGTATTGATAATCAGAGAAAGAATTTTGGACCAATCTTGACCTAAAATTCTATTTTAGAAATCCACTAATAATCTGTGTCATTCTCATTGCTACATTCATTTTTTTTTTAAAGGGCCTGGGAAAGTTAAAGAAATTGTTATATGAGGACAAAAATGAAAAGCTAAAACTTGACAGCTTTGACTTATAGAAGCTGACTAGGGGACCTAAGATCTTATGCAGGCCTTACCATTTTCTAGCTAAGTGAGTTAGGAATTCACTTTTGTATCTCTAGCACACACAAAATTTTTCAGGTACTGAAGCTGGAAAGATGGGTTTTCCTGTGAGTATTCCAAGAAAACTGTTCCTTTGGCTTAGTATTTGAAGATGAAACAGGTGCCTTTTGTTTGTTTTGGGTGGCAAAAGAGGGTAATAAACAAATATGCCAAATGACTAAAGAATTCAAGGCTTTTTGAAGAGCAGGAAAGTAGATGATTTAAGTTTGATCAGAGTAGCAAAATTTTATATGGAGAAAAGGAGGTCAAGGGAAGACTTTGAACACCTGAACGAGTTTGAACATTTTTACAAAGGTAATGGAGGTCAGTACATGTTTTAAACTTGGAGGTGAACCAACACAGTAGATATTATAAAGAAAAAGTCAAGAATGGGAATGAAATATTATTCCAAAATTTCATGCTAAACAAATTGGAAGAAAAATGATATAAAAAGGGCAAAATCTGGAGGTGGATCTCAAAAGGTTTCCTCTCAACTAAAGTAATAAATTTTAATTGAAATAATTCTGAAGATAACACTGAAGTGCAAAGGTAGGAAGATGCTAGTTTGGAGACTGAAGAGAGTTTAAAAAGTCAGAAATCATTATTGAGAGCCACGTGATGGGAAATAAATAACAGCTGAATAGCAATATTACTGAAAAACATTGAAAGCTTATGTGAAATGAAAAACATGATTTTATAGGAGCTGAGTCAACATTCTTCCATTAGATTTTTTTATTGCTCATTACCAGAAACAGGTGATTGAGTTTAAAAGTTGGCATGATAGGCATCAAGGAAGTCATGAATTTCAGGTAAGAAATGAATTAGATAAAACTCATAACCATACAAGTGAAGTAGAGTTCTGTGAAGCTCAGAGAAAGATAATAAATGTGGGAGGCACCTGTATTTAATTGCAACAGATTAAAGCTGTTGTCAGAGGTTTCATGTCTGAAGCTATAGATCAAAATATACATAGCGGAACTCCTGGGATGCAGGTCAGTGGCCTTGCAGTTGTAAATAGGGAGAGATAATAAGGCCCTGGCACTCAGAGGGGGCTTCCCTGTTGGTTCAGATGGTAAAGAATCTGCCTGCAATGTAGGAGACTTGGGTTCAATCTCTGGGTCAGAAAGATCCCCTGGAGAAGGGTATGGCAATGCACTCCAGCATTCTTGCTTAGAGAATTCCATGGATAGAGGAGCCTGGCAGGCTACAGTCCATGGGTTGCAAAGAGTTGGACACAACTGAGAGACTTTCAGTCACACTAAAGGGACTGATATATCAATGGATAATTAAAAAAAAATCTCCTCAATATAAAATCTCAGTGGACACATAAACCTTTTCTTTAACATTTCTATTTAATTTCTTACCCATATACAGTTACACTTCATTTTGTTGCACTTTACAAATATTGCTTTTTTATATGATATTATACATGTTTAAATGCCATTCTCCCAAATCATCCCACCCTCTCCCTCTCCCACAGAAGTAATATTGCTTAAAAAAAAAAATGAAGGTTTGTGGCTACTCTGAATCTAGCAAGTTTATCAGCATCATTTTTCTAACAGCATCTGCTCACTTCATGTTCATGTGCCACATTTTTGTATTTCTTGGGCTACTTTCTCCCTGTTATTATATTTGTTATGGTAATCTGTAATTTTTGATGTTACTACTACAATGCACTGAAAGTTCACATGATGGTTAACATTTTTTAGTAATATTTTTAATTAAGGTATTTAAATTGTTTTTGAGAATTAAGCAAACTCAAAGGACTAAGCATTTTGTAAGCACAACTTTTCTTTAACTTGAAATACAGTTGATTTACAAGCTGTGTTAATTTCATGTTTACAGAAGAGTGATTCAGTATACTGGGCTATACAGCAGGTATAATAACCTCTAGCTGCTGCAAATGGCAATATTTCATTCTTTTTTATGGCTGATAATATTTCATTGTATATATATGTTCCACATCTTCTTTATTCTTTCAACTGTTGATGGACACAGGTTGCTTCCATGTCTTGGCTATTGTAAATAGTGCTACTATGAATATTGGGTTGCATGTATCTTTTTTATTTATAGTTTTCTCTGAATATATGACCAGGAGTGGGATTGTTGGATCATAAATAGATCTATTTTTAGTTTTATAAGGACCTTCATTCTGTTCTCCAAAGTGCCTGTACCAATTTATATTCCCATCAACTGTACAGGTGGGTTTCTTTTTTTCACCACACCCTTTCTATCATTTAGTATTTATAGACTTTTTGATGATGGTCATCCTGACTAGTGTGAGGTGATACCTCATTGTATTCTTGATTTGCATTTCTGTAATAAACAGTGATGCTGAGCATCTTTGCTTATGTATTTTGGCCATCTGTATGTCTTTTTTGAAGAAAAAACTTTTTGTGTCTTCTGCCCATTTTTTTCTGCTGGGTTGTTTGTTTTTTTGATATTGAGCTGTATGAGCTGTTTGTGTATTTTGGAGCTTAATCTCTTGTCAGGCTTCCGAGATGGCTCAGTGGAAAAGAATATGCCTGTTAATGCAGGAGATGCAGATTCGATCCCTGGGATGGGAAAGATCCCCTGAGGAAGGAAATGTCAACCCGCTCCAGTATTCTTGCTTGGGAAATCCCATGTTTAGAGGAGACTGACAGGCTATAGTCCATGGTTGCAACAGAATTAGATATGACTTAGCAACTAAACCACCACCACAATAACAACAAATCTCTTGTCAGCCAGATCATTTGCAAATATTTTCTCCATTATGTAGGTTGTCTTTTCATTTTGCTTATGATTTCCTTTGCCATGCAAAAACTTTTAAGTTTTTAGTTCCCATTTTTTTTCATTTTTGTTTTCATTTCCATTATTCTAGGAGATGAATCCAAAAAGATATTGCTGCAGTTTAAGTCAAAGAATGTTCTGATTGTGTTTTTCTCTAGGAGTTTTGTAGTACCTGTAGTATATTACATTTAGATCTTTAATTAAGTTTGAGTTTATTTTTTATATGGTTTTAGAGAATGCCCTAATCATTCTTTTACATGCAGTCGTCCAGTTTTTCAAGAATAACTTATTTTCTCCACTGTATAGGCTAGCCTCTTTCATGGTGGATTAATTGACCATGGGTGAGTGGGTTCATTTCTGAGCTTTCTATTCTATTCCATTGATCTATGTCTTTTTTGCACTGGTACCAAATTGTTTTGATAACTGTAGCTTTGCCATATAGTCTGAAGTCAAGGAGTTTTATTCCTCCATCTCTGTTTTCCTTTCTCAAGATTGTCTTGGCTTCTAGTGGTCTTTTGTTTCCATATAAATTATAAAACTTTTTGTTCTGGTTCTGTGAAAAATGCCAATGGTAATTTGGTAAGGAGTGCACTGCATCTACAGATTGCCTTGGGTAGTATATTTATTTTTACAATATTGATTCTTTCAATCCAAGAACATTATTCTTGGGATTCTTTCAGGTTGTCATTTTCACTTTCTTTCTTCTATATCTTAAAGTTTTCTGAGTGCAGTTCTTTTGTCTCCTTAGGTAAGTTTATTACTAGATATTTTCTTATTTTTGATGGTAAATGAAATTGCTTCCTTAATTTCTATTTCTGATCTTTAGATGTTAGTGTATAGAAATGCAACAGATTTATCCGTATTAATTTTGTATCCTGCAACATTACTGAATTAGTTGAAGAGCTCTAGTAGTTTTCTGGTAGTGTCTTTAGGATTTTTTATGTATAGTATCATGTCATCTGCAAAATGACAAGTTTGCATCTTTTCCAATTTCAATTTCTCTTATTTCTTTTTCTACTCTGACTTCTCCTAGTTCTGTGGCAAGAACTTCCAAAACTAAGTTGAAAAAAAGCAGTAAAAGTGGATAGCCTTGCCTGGTTCCTAATCTTAGAGGAAACGATTTCAGGATTCTGCTGTTGACTATGACATTATCTGTAAGTTTAGCTGTGAGTTTATATGGCCATTGTTATGTTGAACTAGATTTTCTCCATGCCCACTTTCTGAAGAGTTTTTTTTTTAATCATAAATGAATGGTTAATTTTATTAAAAGCTTTTTCTGTATAAGTATAAATTTTATATATACTTGAAAACCAAAACATTTGTGTGACTTTTTACTGTTATATTCACTTTATTGTGGTGATTTGGAACAAAACCCACAGAATCTTCATGTATATCTGCACTCCAGGTTGCTAGAATCTACAGTATGAATTGTTCTTGGCTGTTTAAAATTAGTTTTTAATATTTAGATTAATATTTCCTGTAAGAATGTGTGTATGTATGAATGTATGTTGCAAGGAATAGGGTGGAGTGAAAGGAAAATCATGAAAAAAATTGCTGAGGGACTTAAAGAGATCAGAGCACCAAACTTCAAATAATAGTTTTGTGATTGCAGCCACAGTAAACTGAAAATCTTTTCCCACCACACCACTCCCAGTTCTTCCTCCAATTTACTGGGTTTGCTTTTCTGCTTATTGACATGTTATATTCCATGACAGTATATTTAATATTAAATGCCTATGATTATTGTTTACTTAGTTACTACTCTGTATACTGAACATTCTTCCTTATTTATATGACTTTTTAAAAATGTGATTATTCTTTTTAGTGAAAAAGATTACCTATTCATTCATTCATACACCTAATAATTTGTTTAACAGTATTGGGAAATATACATACTAGACTTTGGGCATTAGGCAGTAAATAAGATATAGAATGTACTTGCCCTTATACGTTTTACTTTGTAGGGAGAAGATAGTCAATGAACAAATGAATGAGATGATTTCAGATAGTAATAAATGCAATGGAGAAAATAAAGTGGTATAAAAATTGGTTGGAGACGAGGCAGGAGACATTAGACGTGGAGCTGATAATCAAATGATATTGTTGTTCATTGGCTAAGTCCCATCCAACTCTTTGTGATCCCATGGACTGCAGCATGCCAGGCTTCCCTGTCCTTCACTATCTCCTGGAGTTTGCTCAAATTCATCTCCATTGAGTTGATTATGCTATCTATGTCATCCTCTGCCACCCCCTGTCGTTTTGCCTTCAGTCTTTCCCAGCATCAGAGTATTTTCCAATGAGTCAGTTCTTTTATCAGGTGGCCAAAGTACTGGAGTTTCAACTTCATCATCAGTCCTTCCAATGAATATTCAGGGTTGATTTCCTTTGGGATTGATTGGTTTGATCTCCTTGCACATAAACTGAGCACATAAATGGGCAAGAGTTTTCCAGGCAGATATTATCAATAAAAATATTCCTAAGTGTTATGTACTTGGAATGTCTGTGGAACAGAAAGAATTCTGCTGTGGTTTAATCAAAGTGAAAGAAGAGTTTAGAGGAAGATAATGTTGTTGGAAATATCAGTAAGTGCCAGGTAATAAAGGGATTTGAAGACAATGGTAATGAATTTGGATTTTACTCTGAGTGTATTGGAAATTCATTGGAAATGAATTTTATTTTCATACAAGAGGAGTCAAAGGAAAGAAGCCATTGAAAATTGTAGATAAAAAGGGGCAATGGAAGACTTTAGAACATGTAGAAAGATTTGGGGAAAAACCTATATAAATGATTAAAAATGTATGAGCATTTTTCTTTGCAATACATTTTTTATATAAATTGTGATAATTCAGTAAGTCTGTTTTCCAGTGTTGATTTATTGTACTGTTGCTGCTTAGTACAAGTTGTCAGTAGTAGTAGTAGCAGTTTCAGTGACAGTGGCCATTGGATTCTCCAAGGATGCTTTGGACATGTTTCTTGCAATCTCACAGACTCTGATGATTTTTCTACTTCCATTGAAAGGAAAAACAAAAATTTTTTCACCTCTTCCCCATGTCAGTCTTATAAAATTGGAATTTTATGATATTTATCTTGGTTAATATAATTTGTGAATGACATGTATTTGTCATTGGGATATTAACTCCTTGTGAACTGTGAGCTAAAATGGCTTGTGCTGTTTTTGGCTGAAGCATTTGATTACTAATGTGAGACTTTACACATCACTACATTTAAAATGTTTATTTAAAGAATCCTTGTGTTCCTTTTTAGAAAAATACAAACACTTCTTGGTCAATTATTACAAACTTCAGGTGAAAGTTAAATTAAGCAACAATTTCAAGTAGTTAGGCAGGCATAAACACTTAATGTACGTTTATGTAAGTTGGAGTTGTGGACTCTAAATATATTCCAATATATAAGTGTTACTCTCCATCCATCGAAGGTGATCTTTCTGAAATGGAAAATAGATATTTGAGTGTCTATTGTGAAAACTAGCAAGAATAATTAAAAATAATCAACTTGTTTATTTAAAACCTCAAGCAACCCAGACACTATCCTGAAATTAATTTAGTAGCTAGTGTTACACAAATTCTAAGAACAGATGAGTTGAAGAAATCCTGTGGGAAAATAACATATGGGGTGCTAAAATATGCTAGGTATCGTGCTGCAAAAAGCTTTCTATAAATCCAATATTGGATTTATTGTGTATGACTCATTACAACTCTGTAATGCAAATTAAGATCAAAAAATAACATATGCCTATATGGGCTTTAAATTTTTTCAATCTCACTATTCATTTATGAATAATTTATAGATATCCTGTGACATATTTTCCTAAATATACCATGAAGTAAATTTGGAATTATTATCTCCAAAGACACTTTAGGACTACATGTTTATAAAGTCATTCATTTTAAGACAGCTGCACCCTTGGCAATACTGTGGCCTAAACTATAAAGAAAGCAGTAGACTTTCTTTAATATGTTATTCTCTGAAGCAAAAATTTGCAATTATTCTCATTTAGTTGTTCTCCAGTATCTACCAGGGATTGGTTCCGAGATCCCTCCTCAGATGCAAAAATTTGGGGATGCTTAAGTCCCTTATATAGAAATGGATAATATTTGCATATAATTTACACAATCATCCTGTATACTTTAAATCTTCTCTGGATTAATTGTAATAAATCTAAATGCTATCCAAATACTTGTAAAAACAATGTAAATGCTATTTAAATAATTACCTATATAACAAATTTAATTTTTGCTTTTTGGAACTTTCTAAGATATTTTCCCCCCAATATTTTTGATCCACTGTTTTTGAGTCTGCAGATACAGAATCCACAGATACAGAGAGTTGACTATATTTAGATTTTCTTTCATGATGTTCCTTGATACCAACAACTTGTTCTACAAGCTATTTATTTGAGACCAGGGACATGTCTCACAGTCATGGAAGTGAACAAAAGTTGACAAACATGTATCTGGGGGTCATTCGTTTTATATTTTAACTAAGAGCAAATCAATTGGCCCCTTAGGACTTAGAAAAGAATAAGTATTACTTCCTAAGTGCTTAACTTATTGGGCAATGGCTGAGATATAATGGAGTAAGAACTGTCTTAGTGGTTTCTTGATGATTACTTGCTTATCTGAGGTTTTTTTTTGTTGTTGTTGTTCTACAACTGTAAGAAGATATTTATCACTATGAAATGTACCATTAGAGCCCAGCACAGATTGAAAAAAGACTATTGTCATATGGTGACAGTGAACTTGGTGTAATCCCTATGCCACCATGTAATTCATTAGGAGAGATAGAGACAGTGGGCTTTTGCAGAAGCACTTAAATAGAGCAGTCCTGGAGGTTGGATAATTTGTAACAGATGTTCCATATAATGAATGGATTACGGGAGAGTGTCTGCAATGCAGACTATCTCATTCAGTGGGTATGATCGATGCTTCTTATTAGCTTGACTTAACATTCTGTGAACTGAGGTTGTGAGACAAATATGTGAGCTTTGATTTACTGATACACACAGATCAGGTAATAAAATCTCTTTGAAACAGAGATTAGGTATTTCAAATGAAGTTTACTAATACAGTCTTATTTCTTGAGCTGGCACAAAAAATAATTATATGAACCAATAACTGCCTGAACTTGTTTTATGCCATATTTTTCTGTGATTAATGTGCACTAGAATTAACCAAATTAGAACATTGACAAACGAGGAAGCTGACAATTTAGTATAGATGATTAATTTTTGTTAACTTATGTGATTTAGGAAAAAATTCCTTTGTTTGAAATTCTGTACTTTTGACCTAGAATGTTTTAAAAGCTAAGACATAATTCCAGAGGAACTTGAAAACCATTCATACCATTTGTTTTCAATTTAAAAAATCTAAGTACTTATTTCACAAGTACTTCCAAATCTTTTAGTGTCCTCAGTGGTGTTTATAAAGGCTTTTTACTTTAATTTTAATTTTTGCATTGCTTCATTGCCAACTAAAAGTATGCAAAATTCCATGTAAACATTTATATAATGAATATTTATGTTCTTAAAACATTAAAGACTATGATATAAATCAACATAATATTTTTGGGGGGTTCATTTCATATGCTATCAAGCTGATTACTTTTAGATAGGCAGATAGTGATGATTGTCACTGGTAGAAAAGCAGTAATCTTAGGACCCTATTATAGCTTGATCTACACATCTTTTCTAGAATGAAATATAATTTGTGCATTTAACTTTTTTTTATTCAGGCTTAGCCTCTTGGTGACTTTGTGTAACTGTACTTCAACCTCTTTAGTATTTGTTTCACACATGGGAAATTCTCTTGTATGCTAAGGTAGCTATTGCAGTTTGCTCAAAGATGGAGCCCCCTACAATGGAATCTACAATGCAAAAAAACACACTAATATAAGCAATCCACTTCTGGGAAGTGAGGCAAAGTTTCATCGACTCAGTTAACTGAGTATACTGAGATGGTCCTAACGGTATTTCACAGTTCATACTAATGACAGTAAACCTGCAGAGAACACAGTTATGCCAGGCTTAAAAACATGCTAATTTGGCCCTGAGGAAGGAGAAGCAACCAAAATGCTCCCACTCACCTTTGGAATGCTTATCAAAGTGTAATTGAACAAGATGGACAGAACAATCATAAAGTTATGGGATATTTCATCAGTGGATAATCAGATAGGATTGCCTGTTGGATAAATGTAGACCATTTTCTTGTTTATAGGTACCATGAAGAACAATGATTCATCTTCCTAATCTTAATAATTAGGGAAACATATTCTTCATCTAGTGAAGAATATCAGCAACAGTGTCTTGCATTTTCTGAAAAGCATTCCACCACTTGAAATCTCAATTCATTTTCCTATTAAATCTGCAAATTGGATATATGTCCCCATTTTACAAATGAAGAATCCGGAAGAGGTAAAATGACTTGCCTCCAGTTATCCAGGAGATAAAGAGTTAGATCTAAATCTTGGCCTGGGGTTATTTTTAGACTGCTACAATGTATGGGCTGGGTAACCTGGCTTCTATCACAGCCATTTTAAACAAAATGAGTTATCTTTAAGTTGGGCTATTGAGATTCAGCAAACATTTACAGTGCACCAGCTATAAATTAGTGCAGTGTTAAGTGCACAGTTGCCCAAAGATCTTTTCTCCAAACACAGCACAAGTACAGCATATCTTTTCCCACTACTTTTTGCACACTTTGAATCTATGCAGTTTTATTTTCTCACAGCAATAATTAACCTTGCAGCTGTCATTTTTATGTCTCAGCTTTTCAATACTTGACCACTTTGACTTCTGTAGAGGTAATTCTCTGCTTTAATAACTGCTTTTATTGGTAAAAGTAGGAACTATTTTTTCCTTTCCTTCTGAGTTTTTTAGGTACCTCACCAATGATTCGCAAATTTCCAAAGGCAAAATCTACTGATATACTCAAGCTATAACATAGGAACCCATGTACTCATGACTGCCAATCCTTACATATAATGTATTAAATTAGATTTTCTCCATAAGTACTAAGCAACATGTATTACATAATTTAGTTTAGAAAAAATAGAAAAAAAAAAAAAAAACCCATCAATTTGAAAGATGTTTTTTAATCAAGAATGAGTGACTTATTCTTTTTTCTTTTTTTACTCATCATCTGGTGTTCAGTTTCATCCCTACTCTTTCACCTCACTTGCTCTAACTCATTAGAGAGCTAATTGCCTTTGTAATTCCAAATTAAGGAGTAGTGAAATGGAAACATTACCTTTGCCAGGTGTTTGGGAGGACAAAATCCAATTTGCAGTAAAAGTTTCTTCCAATCAGTGTTAGCCCTCTGTTCAGGCTGCATGGATTTTGTGTGGATTAATGAAGAATCATTCAGAGTCCAGGCTATATGTTGTATTGTGTTACACAAAATCAAGAAAATAATTAAGAATTGAGTATTCTGGAATATAAATTGAAATAAAACAAGATTTGGGGATAGAAACTGAAGTGAACTTACCAATTTTGTATTAACTTCTTTGGGGATATGACAAGTCATTGTGTTGACATTCAGCAGAATTTTTGCTTGGAACTTGGATTCCACATGTGGATATCAAAAAAGGGCCATGTAATAATGAATATGCCCTGCAAAACTATTCTGGGCTTCCCCTGAAAACAAATTACTACCCAATACTCAAAAGACATGCTAAAACAATTTATGTAAAATTCATAGAAAACAATACATTCAGGGAAATAAAAAGGTTAGGTTTCAGAAAGTTTAGGTTCAAAAGGTTAGGTTTCCTAAACCAACTGGTGGTTGGTTTAGGCTGTGTCTACATAAAGTATATGAAAAGGAGGTAGGATGACATTTCCAAACAATTCAAACAAATGAACAGACATATTAAATGTACTTCCAATATTTCAGCTAAGCAATATTGGTGACCTTAAGGACATCCTTTTGAACATCAAAGACCATTTTTGTTTGTTTGCTTGTTTTGTGTTGTTTTGTCTTCAAGGCTCTTAACATAATTCACCCATAGGTAGATGAGAAACAATGAACATCAAAGCTTTGAAAGAACAGCGACCACCAGTGGGCAGAAGGTCAGGCACTTTTTAAAGCAATTGGCTTGGAGCTGGTGCACTGGGATGACCCAGAGGGATGGTATGGGGAGGGAGTTGGAAGAGGGTTTCAGGATTGGGAACACGTGTATACCCGTGGCGGATTCATGTTGATGTATGGCAAAACCAGTACAATATTGTAAAGTAATTAGCCTCTAATTAAAATAAATAAATTTATTTATTTAAAAAAAAGCAATTGACAATTTTTTCCTTGCTTAATAATTGGAAGAAAGTTTAAAATGAGAGAACAAGGAGAGATCATTTAGAAAGAGGTCTATTATTGACTGATGCTTACTATTCCTAAGGGTATTTGTCTCTGAGGCTAGTTTCCTTATCTGTAAATTGGAAATAAAAATAGTAACCTTCTCATATTGTTTTTATAGGACATTCTAGATATATAAAATGAAATAATTCATAGAGATACTTTAGCACAGGTCTTGGCATATAGGAAGAACTTAACAAATATTAGCTATTTTATCAATAGAGCTTATGATCAGAAAGCAAAATGTGCTGCTCATATATCTGTAATCATACTCTTTGTATTATATTATAAAAAATGTTCCTTCATGTTGGGGACATAAGTTGCTTATGAGTAGCTGTAACAGTGCCTGTTACATATTGTGCATGCGTGCGAAGTCGCTTCAGTCGTGTCCAGTTCTTTGTGACCCTATGGACTGTCACTCCTCTGTCCATGGAATTTTCCCAGGCAAGAATATTGGAGTGGGTTGTCATGCCCCACCTCCAGGGGATCTTCCCGACCTAGGGATGGAACCCTGGTCTTCTGTGTCTCCTGCACTGGCAGGCGGGTTCTTGACCACTTGTGCCACTTGGGAAGCCCTCTGCCACGTAAAGGGCTAAATTTGAGCAACCTGCTTAAAGTCACACACTTAGTAAGAGCTTATGGGGATGTGAAACATTCTGTCTGACTTCAAACCTTACACTTTCCTTAAGATACTGCACAGCTTTGCATACATCATCACTTACCTCTCTCTATCTACTCTGATTTCATTATTACACTGAATTTGCCCTTGCAAAGGTCATCAATTATTTAAAACTGCTCAAACCAGTGGTCTCTATTTGTTCTTGATTTACTTGCATTTGACACTGAGGCCTATTTTCTCCTTCCTGAAATTTCCTTTTCCTGTCCCTAAGGTTTGGTTTTTTTGATCTTCCACTTAGTTGCTCTGTCTGGCAGCTACTTCCCAATCTTCTTGTAGCTTCGTCCTCTTCCTCAACGTCAGAGTTTCTGAAGCTTATGTCTTGAGCTTCTTCTCCTTCTCATTCTTCACATGCTGTCTTTGCAATTTCATTTTCATCTCATCGTGCTGAAATTTACATCTCAGCTCAACCCTATTCTCTCCTGATCTCCGTAGCCACAAATCTATTTACTGACTGGGTATTTCTCTCTGAACAGCCTTATCTTAACTGCTCTTCCTTCACCCCCCAATTCACCTATCTCCTTATCTTCCAGATAAATTGAAAAGCATGATCATTCTTCACTAGGATGGCCACTTAATTTATCATCTAAACCTGGACAATTTTGAGAGAAAGGACTTCATCAATAATTATGCTGGCTCTCTGAGTTTAACCTGGAACTGCCTTGGTCTAAGCAGACTGTGGTCCCAGCATTACCACTGGGATTTATCCTGGCCTCCTATTCTCATTTTTGCATAAGGTGAGCCACCAAGTTCTGTAGATCTTGTCTCCTTCCTAGCTGTTTAGTATGTGTGTTTCTTTCCATCTCAATTACCACTGTGTTTTATCAGACCCTTCTTATTTCTTATCAGGATTATTGCCATGGTCTCCCATTTGGTCTCATGCTCCTCTAAAACACCCCCTGCTTTGTCAGAATGATCCTCTTAAAGTGCATATCTAATTACATGCCTTTCCAGTTTGGGTCCTCTAATGACTAACTGTAATCTATGGCATAAAAGGTAAGTTCTTTCCCATGACATCAGAAGGCACTTATAACCAATCCCGCCTCACCACTTATCCTTCTTACACACTAGAACTGTCTCGGCATATAGTAGGTACTCACTAAACAATAAATAAAATCAGGATCTAAAACATAACCCCACATACCAAGAACTTGCTTCAACAAGTTTACTAAGTGAGAAGTAATAGTAAATGTCATTTTTATAATAGGATGGATGCATAAAAAATCATGTAAGATTTGTGGAGCAAAATACACAGTGAATTGTGATTACCTTTCAATTTGTGATTCAGAAACATGTGTGATATAAAACCTATTTGATTAGATTTTTCTTAAAATGGAAGAGTGAAGTCAATGTACTTGTTTCAAAATAGCAAAATGCTCCCCAGAAAGTCCAAGTCAGTTGATGGAAATACCAGTTCCTAAAAGAGAACTTGGCTTCCAGCAGGCACTCAATATTTGTTGAGTGGCTAAATATAAGAAATTTAGTCTCCATCAATTGGTTGTCTATCTACAGTGACAATTCACTTGTTCATTTTATGTATAACTGTGGCAAGCATTTGGTCATTTGATCAAATCACTTCAGTCAACTGTCATTTCAGTAAACCAAACTAAATGTTGCCCAGAAAATCCACAGTCAAAAATGTTACTTTTTAGTCAGTTGTTAGAGTTCCACAGATTAGCAAGCAACCACATGAAAAGTACAAGAGAAAAAAACTAAGCTGCTATTCAGTGTGTAAGAGAAATTGTATAGGTGTCAATCAAACTAATTAATGTAGAAAATGTCTAAGCAAGTGATTTGTATGCATTAATTATTTAAAAAGCCTTACCCAACACTAGTGACAGTAGTGATCTAAAATTCCCACAATGCTATACAGGATATTCCAATAAGACTTTGCAATGAATTAGATTAGATTTTCTTCTAGATGAGGACATTTTATTTTATATCTCAATTTTAAAGCTTTTTTAAATATTGGAAAAACCAATATATTAACTGAATAATTTCTATTCTGCTCTAAAGTAGAAATTATTGGCAAATTTGTTTAATATTAATATTAACATTAAAATTACACTGAAAGCATTTGTTATTGTTCTTTTGAGCCTCAAATACCAGTACATCATCAAACCCAGCTTTGTTTTTTTGTGATTTATAGCTCTTTTTCTTTTTCCCTGGAGACTCTTTTGATTCCAAGACATTACTCCACCATATAAAGGCTTGTGCAAACTTCAAACCTGTCATTTCATATTAGATTAATGGTGGAAAAGGAAAACTGCGAACTCTGGATAGCTGTGCCAAACACTTGTGCATTTTATTTATTTATTTTTTTAATTTTATTTTATTTTAAAATTTTACATAATTGTATTAGTTTTGCCAAATATCAAAATGAATCCGCCACAGGTATACATGTGCTCCCCATCCTGAACCCTCCTCCCTCCCCATACCATCCCTTTGGGTCGTCCCAGTGCACTAGCCCCAAGCATCCAGTATCGTGCATCGAACCTGGACTGGCAACTCATTTCTTACATGATATTTTACATGTTCACTTGTGCATTTTAAAGCTTGAAAGTTTAGTAGTGGTCAGATGGTAAAATACATTTATATCAATTTAGAATCTACACATTTCAAAAGGGTAGTCCTTTGAGAGATATAAAGACAGAGCACATTAATATTGGTTAATTCTCAAACCTACATGTATAAGAAATATATTCAAGATTTTCACTGAGCTTGAGTTTCCTTTTGTATGTGCACTTGTATCTCTCCAAGGACAAAAGGCAGAAAACTTGAGAATTTTTCTCTCTTGCTGGTGAGGATCACTGAAAAGTATATCTTGGAGACAATCTGGAGAGTATTTAATCAAAGTTTCCAAGTTGGTTTCCATCAGATGGTAACTGGTATCTTTAGATTATTTTCAACTATTTGAAAACAAAACAGATAACACTTCACAACTAGCTAAAATGTAAATTCTCTTTTTTTTTTTTTCTGTTGACTGAGTGACTTCACTTTCACTTTTCACTTCCATGCATTGGAGAAGGAAATGGCAACCCACTCCAGTGTTCTTGCCTGGAGAATCCCAGGGATGGGGGAGCCTGGTGGGCTGCCGTCTATGGGGTCGCACAGAGTCAGACACGACTGAAGCGACTTAGCAGCAGTAGCAGCAGCAGAGTGAAATTATCTGGTCTAGTAACACTGGCTACCTCATGATAAAAGATTTTAGTGAAAATTTAAATAGAAATATAAATTAATGATTACTTCAACATAATGAACAAAATCTTTCAAAACATAAGGCTCTTGAGGTAGAATAATAAAAAATGATCTTTTGTATAAAAAGCTGATGAAACCTCTGAGGAGGCTTTAATATGCTATTTTTATAGATGAGCAAACACATTAAAACAACTTTGTTATAACTGATCCTCCCCATTGCTGAAGTCCTTTTGTTCCTGTAGCTTCGTACATAATTTAATGCTGTGCCTGGATGACTTCATGGTGTATTACTTGTGCAGTCACACAGGGTCCCTGTCTTAGAAGGTCCCTATTCT
This sequence comes from Bos mutus, assembly GCF_027580195.1. NCBI lineage: Eukaryota > Metazoa > Chordata > Mammalia > Artiodactyla > Bovidae > Bos > Bos mutus. Next base: position 71,027,683 of record NC_091631.1, on the reverse strand, counting down.
TGGATTTAATGTTCTGCTGTCACTGTCTTAAGATTCTTGTCAAACTTTTGCATGAAGGTCTCTGCATTTTCATTTTGCACCAGGACCCACAATTTATGAAGTCAGTCCTAACGCTATGCCTCTGGATTTTCATAGCATTTCATTATTTCCCCTAAAAGATGTGGGTTATCTAGGGAGCTTCCTTCACTGGTGTTTCTCACCCCATTCCCAAAGGTGGTTCTCACACTAGCGGACAAGAGGATAGAGAGTCGCTTGGTCTCTCACAGAGGGCTGAGATCTTGGCATCTACATCTGTTTCTATTCTGTAGCAGGGCTTGCTACAGAGCAGGTGCCAGATGAATGGGTGAGTGAATAAATAAACAGAAAATTATCAACAAATGCCTGTGACTTATTTAATAGGCACAACAAATTCTTAATAGCTTCTGTTTTGAAATAAAAAGCGACAAGGTTGATCAGCAGAGACTAAAGGTAAAATATTCAAGGAAAAATATTGTAAAGAATAAATGGAGTTGAACTGATGAGATGTTTGAAGCAAGTAAGATTGAAAGACATTCTGAACTCCAGGTTGAATCAAAAGTGATAGATGGAAGGAGGAATGAATAGTTAAAAGCAGTCAGATTTTTCTCAATAAATTGTGTCCTGAAGTAGATTCTTTCTTCTCAAATTCAGTTTAATACAAGTCATAGTTATCTTGTAAATTGTATTTCAGGGAATAAAACTTGTCATCCAAGTTTGGGGAAAAGAGGGTATACAGGCAGTGCATTCAGAAAGAACCAAGAGATTGTGGATTGTCTTTGACTATGCCAAGAGTTTCTTGATCTACTGTTTTGCATTAATAACAGAGCAATCTGAATAAAAATTTGCATGAAGAAGTGCATTTTTTATTGTTTCATCTGCCTGAGGGCAGAATAGACAGAGCTCAGGCTCGGGTTCCCAGTCAGTTTAGCTAAACACATTTTATTCTTTAAACTGTGATAGTTTCTTACCCTTATATTCTCTTTGGGAAACATATTTCTGACAGTCAGTTTGTAAAATAAAATAACAAAAACTAATACTTCTTTCTCTGTTGTGTTTTATGTTGTGTTTGGTCACCTCTCATAATGTTTGGGGAAGAAGGCAATGGCAACCCACTCCAGTACTCTTGCCTGGAAAAATCCCATGGATGGAGGAGCCTGGTGGGCTGCAGTCCATGGGGTCACTAGGAGTCGAACACCACTGGGCGACATCACTTTTATTTTCATGCATTGGTGAAGGAAATGGCAACCCACTCCAGTGTTCTTGCCTGGAGAATCCCAGGGACGGTGGAGCCTGGTGGGCTGCCATCTATGGGGTTGCACAGAGGCAGACATGACTGAAGTGACTTAGCAGCAGCAGCAGTAGCATAATGCTTGGGAGTATCAGTTCTTTATAAACTGTGTATTCCCGTCAGTGAGGTTATCCCTTAATGCTCTATCTCCTTTACCATGGAGAATATAATACAGTTTTATCCATCTTTAAAGAGGTTCCCTGTAGCATTATCTAGATTTACTTTCTCTCTTGTTGCTATATCACACTTGAATAAGTGACTTAAATTGTGCACAGATGTCCAGGTGTGGCTTTAATTTCTTTTTATATTCTGGCAAAATAACTTATTTTAAGTTCATTACTTCTATTATGGGTCTCCAAATTATGCATGGTGCTGTTATTAGGCTGGTTCACTGAATATTAAGTATATGAGAGCAAGCAATTTTATGCTTCAGATGATTATTTATGGGAAAATTCAATTTTTGGAGGATGATAATAATGGTGGAATAGAGGTGAATAATAGCACTGACATTCACAAGCAAAATAAAACAACAGTGGAAACAAGCATTTGGGGGAAAGATAGCTTTCAAGCAGTGCGTGAGAAGAGAAGCAGGGAGCAGCTCTAGTCGGGGAAGCTCAGATTCTAAACAAGCATTGATGAGGTCTTGAGGCCACACACCTGAGCCCCAATCTAGTGTGCATGTGGGGCCAGGTGAAGAACTGCAGGATTTGGTGAGATGTGCAAAAGAATTTCATAGACTTTCTCTAATGGGAAAGGAGACAATCTCCTAGGTTATCTAGGAGAATATATACTTTAGTCCCCTAAGTCTCCACGGAAATAGAATTACAGAGTTATAAAAACATATTCCTTGCTAGCTAAAAACATTCCACATTCTCTGAGCATACAATGAAGGTATCCTATACGAAGTATGGTGAAATTGTCTTTACCATTCTCATTTTATAACACTCTTGAATAAGTGTGCTTTAAGGATTCTGCTGCTAAAATTGTAATCATCATTAGAAAACCTTCATCTAGAAAGCTTAGCTTTGGTCCTGTCACCTGAACAATAGTTCAGAATGCCCCAAGTTTACAAACCAATGGTTGGAGGAGTGGGAGAAAGAAGAAGACAGGGTAAAACTAGTTTGAGTTTCATTTTACAACATTAAAAGCTGCAGTATTCAAGCATCTGAGTTCCTTCAATGACCAGGAAGCTTCAGAAAGAAAAAAAGAAAAAAAACTGAACCTTTACTTCAACTTTTAAATCTGTCTGAGACCAACCAGGCAGAAGAGGCAAGCTATTTTTACTAGTTTTAGAAAAATAATACAAGTATATAATAGAAAATTGGTGACTTAAAACAACTCACTTCAAATGAAAGCTTGAGCTGAATGTTGCATGAATATTCAGACAATAGCAACCTATTTGAAACTGCTATTGAGTATAATTCCAAATTTCTGCATTTTATCATCTCCTAGGCATAAAGCCAAAGGCTAAAAGAACAGAACACAAAAAAGCTGAGCCTGAATTATATTCTAAATGCTGTTGAGTTTAATTTTACTTACAAAGCAGAATGTTACTTTGCCACTTAAATATGCCCCTCACAGCCCTGTAAAAATACCTGGCTTCTTGTTATCAGCCTCTAAATTGTGTTATTCATTTAGAAAGCTCCAATTTTAGGAGCATCATTCTAAATTACTAGGCAAGTGCTACACAATAAATACACATAATCTAAAACAGACTGTAGTGAGAGAAGAAAGCAATTTTCTATAAAATTGACTGCAGTGTGTGGTTTGCCATTCCAAAAGCCTTGTAACTTGAAAGGCATAAAGGAAAAATTTTAGCTAAATGAAATATCATGAGAGGATGAGCACTTTAAAAAGTTGATGTTTTGTAATAGAGTAATACAGATACACATTCTTCTTATAAATTTGGAGACGAGTTCAAATAACCTTCAGAATAGAAACAAACACATGCAAAAAATGAGCATGCTGCCACTCACCCAGATATACATCTGTTTCAAAACAATGTTTTATCTGGACCAGTAGTAGATATAGATGCACTACCCCAAATCAATAAACCTTGGGTGACACATACAACTAAAACAGATGATGAAGCTTACATAGGCCTTGTATTTCCTGCTCAAGATTTTTATAATATTAATGAATTCTTGAAAATTATGATTGGAAAACACTCGAAGTGAGTAAAACAAGTTAATGTAAGATACAAGTTTTTGTTATGGATTGTGTAATTTTTCTTTGCAGAGATCATGCAAGGGGTCTTAGCATGCAGTAGTCACACCAGTCAAATTTGATTTTTTTGAAATCAAAAAGGGAGAGGTGGGATTCTGGTAATGTTCTAGCTCTTGTCTTAAAAAACAATTTCTTGGTATGAATACTTTATGATTTTTTTCTTTGAGCTGTATACCTATACATATATGATTTTTTTTAATTTTTATGCAGATATATTGTATTTCCATAGAAAACAAAAAAGAAAACAAAGAAAAAAGGGGGAAAAAGAGAAAAAGGGCAGAAAGAAAGGAATGAAGGAGGCAGAGAAAGAAAGGGAAAGAGAGAGAGAAAAAGAAAGAAAGGAAGAAAGAAAAAGAGAAAATGCATGCTTAGAGCGGCATTTCCCAAACTGGCAAATAATGTGCTAAAAGAAATTAGCGCTGTAGGCATTTACTTAATTCAAATAAGATATAGCTTCATAGGGTTGTAGAATTTGGCAGGCTTGCTCATAGTTGGAAGCCACTTAACTGTCATTTCTGCACAGAGAGACTGTATGTTGACATTTTCAGACTTTTTAACAATCCTTGTCACTTAACAATTGCAAATGCCACTATATTAGGCATGCAGTTTTTCTGTTCAGGAAGCCGAATTTAGAGGTTAGTGGAGGGAAAAATTGCCTAGGGGTTCCAGTAGCTTTACATCTGGAAAACCGTATACATACACACAAAATTTTTGTTTCTCTAGTATTCAAGGGTCTTTGTGACTCAACTGTTGAAAATTTCATTTTGGCATTAAGTTGGGTAAACAACCTAGTAACCACCTAGTACTAAAGGTGTTTGGGAACCTGAAGTTGGATCTGTAGGTTTTGTCTGTTTCTAAGGTGCAAGTTACCATATAATCGTTTCAAAGGCAAAAGGTTAAGCAAGAATGACATATATTGTAAAATCGAAAGTAAAATGCACAGTATTGATGTGCTCAAAGTCCATGCACTTCAATTCCTTTGTATGATAATTTATGGTGATCATGTCTTCAGACTGCACTATTAGCATACTCACCCCTAACAAGAAGTTCTGCCTCATCTGACACACTGTCTGCTGTGGTCTGTACCCTGCAGCCATATCTCCCAGCATGCATCAGAAGGATGTTCCTGATCATTAAATCTGCAGAGGATGCTTGCTGAAAGAGGGATGAAGTGCCAGTTTAAAATGTTGCAAATCTGCCTAGTTCAAGGTGGTTTAAGGGGAACTTTGCATATTCAGTCAAAGGGCCCATTTTTGGCCTTACAATTTATCTGACGACATTTCAGAAGTCAAACATGCCCCACTTCAAGGAACACATGGAAGCTATGTTTTCAACAATTGCTAATACCACATTCGAACATTTAATATTGCATATAATGATTTAGCAGCTACAATATTTAAGAAATATTTACAAACAAATTCATATCTTTAAAAGTTTAGGAAAAATAGTGTACAAAAATTATTGCTTTGCTATTCAGAGACAGACTTATTTTTGTGGCAAGAAAGCAGTATTGAAAGGAATAACAACTCGTGGAATTATGAGACGACAGTAGTTAAAAGATTATTTTGCATGGCTTTATTGAATGGCTTCTTTTGTAGGCAACAGAATGAAGTGGTGCTTAGGTGCAAGAGTGCTGGTCCCAAGCCATATGTTTTCACTCAACAGAGATTGATTTATTCCTTCCACAACCACCACCATCAGGAGTAGGGTCAGCCTGAATCTCTGTTAATCAAAGCAATTAAAAAACATGAAGAAGACACAAAACACCCGATCCTTGTTGGGAGCACAATGATTAGAACACAGTTGAAGAACAGTTGTATCAAGGAAATCAATAAGTACCAAGGAGATTATGTTTTAGTTGTACTAGTTCATGGAATCAGTGATTATCCTATACTTTAGGATGTCGGGTATAATCTTTCATTACTTAATCTTGTCTTTCATTTACTTTAACAGGAAAGATGGATTTCCTGTTTTCATGAAGATCTGGTATTCACAATTCATGAGGTATTCTTTTCAGAGAATGACATAGCAAAACTCCAATATGCTCTTCACTTTCCATGTTGCAATTAAAAACAATCCCTGGAATGAGAGTACATGCATGCAGCTTGAAATGACATCTTCAAAAAACTCAACACTCCTGTTTCATGGGCACTTGAAAGAATGACTAATGCAAGACATGGAGAAGCACCCCCGATTAGGTATCTTTAATTTGTTGATGGAATGAGTGAATTATCTTAAAAAATGATTTGTTTGTCCTTAGAAGGCAGCGTCCTGATGAGTATTTATGAATTTAATTGTTTGCCTTCATTTTGAAATAAACCAATGGACTATATAAAATTCATGAAAGTGAGAGGAATTTCTGAAAATCTGTTGGATTTTTTTTTTTTTGTCTTAGCATTCATAACAGGGTGAGAAGTTATTGGAAGTTTTTAACCTCTCAAATGATATGTATTTCTTTAAATCAATCAATTAACTGTATATTACGTTTCAGGACATTTCTTTCCAGTATTTCATTTCTGCTTTTTTTTTTCCCCTTCCCATTAGTCTTATGATAGGAGCTTCTAAGTGTATTGAAGTTTTCTCTTATGAAATAATTGTTAATACATGGTCTGGTTCAGTCATTTACAAGGGAATGCTTCTTGGTAAGAATGCATTAAAATGTCACAATAATTATTTCAAGAAATATGATATTTGTCCAGTGAATGTCCTCCACTATTCTTTTCCTTAGATAAAATTGTTACTCAAATTTCATTTTCTCATGTGTACCAGACTAAGTGCTCATTTCTTTCAAATCTGAAAAGGAAGTTTACACTTAGTAAAACCTTTGATTTCTCTTGGGGAAACAAAAGCAAACTGTAAACATCATAAGCCATACTTAGTCTCACATCTGCATAATATAACACTGTTTATGCATGCTAAGTCACTTCAGTCCTCTTTGTGACTCTAGGGACCGTTGCCTACCAGGCTCCTCTGGCCATGGGATTCTCCAGGCAAGAATACTGGATGGGTTGCTGTGCAACCCCTCCAGGAGGGATCCTCCCAACCCAGAGATCGAACCTGTGTCTCTTCCATCTATCTGCATTGGCAGGTAGGTTCTTTACCACAAGCACCAACTGAAAAGCCCTATAATTCTGTATAAAAGAGTTTAAATATTTTTACCACTTTATATAGCATGGATCCATCTTAGGTGTGAAATATCCTTTTCCCCATGGATTTCTAAGATGCTCTCCTAATAGGTACCCAGTTAAATTAGTCAAGAATAAATGTGCATACCATGGACCTAGAATAGAATCTATGTTTAATGGAAAAGCCAAGGAGAGGTCCAGAAAAGAATAGAGGACTATTCTTCTCAGAAGTAACACTTCCGAAAGACTGCACTTGGAGTTGTTTATTTTATTTTATTTTTTTACTTGCTTGTTTTTCAATTTCACAAACTGGTGGTAATTTAGCAGTAGAAAAAGTAACGATCATAAGTCATTGTTCAGGCTCATATTTTTGACAAAATTATTCCATAAAATCACATTTCTGTGATTAAGTTAAATTTCCAGATATTTTTCTTCCCAAATAATTGATTTCTTTTTGTCTTGGACAAAAGTCTTGAAACCTTTGTTCTTTTGTTAAATTATAGTGAAAGAAAAGTTTAATGGGATTAAGAAGAGACTGCAGTGAAAATCACAAAGAGGTCCAAAGAATCCAGGAGAGTGAAGTATAGATTATCTTTCTTATCCTGTCCTTTACTTGATTCCTGTAATTAATAGCATACAGTACTCTAGAAACCGGCTGAAGCTCCATCACCATCTATCAAGAATAAAGATCCTATAGCCCATTACTTATGTATTAATGCTAAGACTATGTGAGGAGTTGAAATTGTCTCATTTCAACTCATGGGGCCTATTCCTGCTCTTTTGGATTATTTCTGCATTATATTTTTACAATTTTAAACAGAGAAGATTAAAAGTAAAATGAATGGTGAACACTAAAGCTAAATTACCCTTTCAGGAGATTCACTGATTTTCATGAGAAGTAATGAGAAGAATTCACATGGGAGCCTATTATACCTAATCTCAACCCACAGTATGCAGTTCCTGGGAGAGAACTTCCACAATTTAGTGCACTTTTAATGAAATGGTTACTTAGAGCAGATGTTTGCTTTCTTAAGCTTAAAGCTCATTTTCACTTTTCTCTCTTAGGAGTTACTCTGTCTTATCTTGTTTTCTTTGACACTTGCTTTATACCCTGCCTTTCTCTTTGCTGTTTTCTTTCACTTTATGAACAAATCGCATTACGTGGTGCTTCAAAAGAACTTTCCTTGCAACCAGTGTCGTAACACAACTCTCTAAGCACAGGGCATACCTCAGAGTGGGTGCTCGATAACCATCTGTTGAATGGATGAATAAGGGGGGATCTTTAAGAAAGAGGCTCTGTTCACTCTCTGTGGGAGCAGTGGCACTTCTAAGTCATTTACATCTCTTGGTCACATAAGTTCATTCGAGCAGTTGCTAGATCACTGTAACTTTTGTTTATGATTCGGAAATAATACAGGAAATGTCATCCTTCCACTCAAGTCCAGTTCGTTATTGGCATTCACCTGGACTAAGTGTCCTGTTCACCCATCATAAGGCTGATAATTAAGACTTCCTAAAAATGGAAAAACGGTTAGCTTCACTGTTCTGAGTGTCTGTTGACTCTTGCTGCCTTGAGGAAAAGTCTAACTTTGTTTCAACAGAAGGCTCCTCAGAGCATGATTCTACTTCCTATGATGAATTCTGTCCTTCTATCACATTAACCTCACATTCCTTCCTATGCAGGAATACCTCTCATAATTCAGCCTGTTCTGTTACAGAAGCTTGTTCTCCCTTCTTTGCCTGCAAAGATACTTTTAGACACAACTCAAGTGTCTCCTCCTTGTTCAAGCCTTTCTTCATGAGTTCTGCCACTGTTTAGTTTTGCTTCATTAGCACTCTGTTCCTGTCTCTGAACTACCACTTGACATTCTTGGAAGTCACCCCAGAGGTCCTCTGGGCATTCCCAGAACTGAGCTGGGCACTAGGGCAGCCAATGGTCATCAGGTGAGCCAGAGAGTACATGAATGGCTTGCTTCCTTCCTTATCTGTATCTGACAATACTTCCTCGTCCTCTTCTTTTTTCCCTCTTACAGAAATTAGAAGGAAAATAGGAAGAAACTATGGAGGAAGACAGCAGAAAAAGGTGCTGAAAGAGTATACACAGGTTTAGGGATGACACAGAATTGCATGAGTCCCTCATCTGCCACTTATTAAGTTTGAACTTGGAAAAATTGATCTATTGCTCAGAGCTTCTCTCACAGCTTCAATGTGATAATGCAAGTGAAGCTCATAGTCGTGTGTTTGGCACACAGTAAATGTTTGATAAATGTTATCTGTTAAAAAACACAATAATGCATTCTTAGCCAAGAGGAATATTTCTTTAACTGGTATTCACTCCTTCAGTGAACAGGATATCAACATTCTCCATAGGTTATAGTAAGTTTTCTGGTAAATGCCTGGCTCATTTTAGTTGTATGTTATCCTACACCTTTCTCTGTTATAGAAAACCACTGTACTCACAATAAGAAGACCTGAATTCTAATTTTAGTTCAGCATCTTCCTAACCCTGAGACTTTAGGAAAGGCACTTTATTGGAATAATAATAGCTGCACTGTCTCTCATGTTTGAGGGGAATTGAATGAAGCAATGTTCACACATGAACTCTTAGTAAATGCTTCAAAAGTGTAAGGTTACTCAAAAAGCACTTTTTTCCCCCAGAATTTAGAAGAATGCTGTACATGTAGTAAGCACCCTGAAAAGGTTTGGGGAATTAATTGTCTGAACAAGAAGATAACTTGAATGTTCTCACAAAAAGTGAATTCATGCTGAATGGCTTAGCCAGAAACCTGCGAGGTATTGGCAGTTTTTGTGGTATCATTTAAGGTTTATATAAATTTCCCAATGTGCTCACATAGGGCACTTCTGGCATCCCCAACCCCCACCAAACAGACTCAGGAACCATTCCTTTCTATAAAACAAAGGAGAATGGCATACAAATTCTATGAGATGTAATTTTAAAAAAGATCTTCTAACACAGAAAACTGGGTATCAGCTAGGAGATATGAATTATTAGATATGATTAATGTTATTGACATAAAATCTTGAATATCTAAAATATTTTCCTGGTAGCAATATTTCTTCTTCCCAGAGGATAATCTGCTAAAAGAACCTTATCACAATAAGGAGATAATATACATATACATTATTATTCCTTTTACAAGTGTTTTATACCTTTATATAATGGGATTTATATTCATGGTGATATGAGTTTAATATATTTTTTAAGAAGTTATTGTGTTAACTCACATGCTTAATTAATTGGACATGTTATCTAAAATAGAAATTTTAGTTGTTCCCAGTGAAGAAAATACTAGACAAAATATTCTTGATGAAAACATTTATGTCCATTATGATAAAATATTAAATGCATCCAACAATGCATTGAAGGGACTTCCCTAGAAGTCCAGTGGTTAGGACTCCATGCAGGGGGGCATGGGTTTGATCCCTGGTTGGGGAACTAAGATCCTGCATACTGGGAGGTGTGGCCCAAGAAAAAAAATGTGCATTGAAGATTAAAAGTAGGTAAAAATGGCTCTACCGTGCCATTTCTAGGACCTTAGTATTTACTTTCAGCATATATTCTAAAAATGTTAAGTATTAAGAAAAGTACATACAGTTTTTCTTGGTAACATAGATTAAAGATGAAAAAATGAGTTGATGACTCACTGATGAACTCAAGATGGTAGGTATCCAAATTGCATTATTTGGTATTATAAACAAAATGTCACAAATTTATAGGATCAGTCTACTATCTTAGTTAAAATGAAGATTGGGAATTATGATCAGCTCAAAGCAAGAAAATACAGGACATAATTACACAATTAAATTTTAGTATAATGAATTTATTTAATAGATGACAGTATTGATTATATTAAGAATACTTAGTGGATGAGAAAATGTCATGTATATCACATTAGTGTTACTCCTTTCCCCAAGAGGCATATAGGACTAAGGGGTGTGATATTTAACTTGCCAGTGGATGCCAGACTTAGACAGCATATTTGTATCTTGATTCTTGAAAGATGTCTCTTATCTGGTCATATGTACATTGACTTTCTTTCCCCTAGTGGTGAGGGAAAAGGATAGTCCTTTATCTAAGATTAACATAAATGACCAAGGCAAAAGGACTCCATTTGTGTCCTTCTCAAATTTGTATGCTTAAACCTAATCCCCAATGTGATCATATTTGAAGGTTGGATGTTTTGGAGCTAATTAGAGTATGAGCATGGGTGAAGCCCTCATAAATGGTGTTAGTGCCTTTATAAAAGAGATCTCAGAGAGTGCTCTCACTTTTTCTGCTGTGTAAGGACACAGTAAAAAGATGGCCATTTGTCAATCTGGCCCTCACCAAACACCAAATCTGCCAGTGTCTTGATCTTGAATTTCTCAGTCTCCAAAACTATTAGAAATAAATTTCTGTTGTGTATAAGCCACCCAGACTATGGTGTTCTGTTATTGTAACTTCAATGGACTAATAAAGGATCTAAGTGCATAGTGTCATTTCTATATTTATCTAGTGCTTCTAAACTAAATGAGACATGAAATATATCATATACAATTTATCAGTCATATGCTTTCTTGATTTACTCTCAACTCTGTCCTACTTGTTGCAAAGTTTGTCTTACATGATTACCGAGAATATTTGACTCATAGTTGTTTTAATGTTTATGCAATTATTGCTACTTTATTCAACAGATATTTAATTCTGTGTCCTATGCTAAGCTTTGGGTATACAGATATATATTCTGCCCTTAAGGAATGCTTGCTTTAATACACCTTTGATGGAAAAAATTGCAAGTAGAGAATGTGGAGTAGCTTCCCTTACATCTAGGCTTGGAAGCGACGTAAAGGAGCGATGTGTTGTCTGATAGCACAGTACTCAGACTAGTTCCAGAGAGAAATATTTTCTCCTTCCATGAGCATTGACCCTTAGGTTTATAGTAGATTTCAAACTGGCTCTTTATGTCTTCTCTTTGTCCCACCTTCCCTCATATGACATGCCATTGCTAGGTTAATCCTTTTTAAAAACTGATTTTATTTATCATCTCAAACATGTTCCCTGGCTACCTTCACTTATTGTCTACAAGTTAGCCCAACTTCTTACTCAGCATTTGAGGCTTGACACGACCTATCTTGTCTCTCTAGTGGAAAATGTATTCTCTGCATTTTCCTGAAGTGTCTCCCCAGTAACCTGCCAAAGTCTCCAAATTCTGTCTCACAAGTTAAAGCCTTGTTCAAGTCTTATCTCTTTCAGAAAGGCTTGACTGACTAGGAGGACTGGCTATATCATTTGTGGTCTTAGTATAAATTGAAAATATGAATCTTTGTTAAAAAATTATCCATAATTTCAAAATGCTGACAGGCTTTACACCAAGCACAAGGTCTTTCTCAGTGTGGGGCCCTGGGTGACCACACACACTGCACACCTAGGGAGTTGGTCCTTCTGAACACTCAAGTCCACACTGATCTCCTAGAATATGATGCATGTTCTAGTCAATGATACTCTTTGGAATAAATATCAAGGAAAAAATGCGTTTTTTGTAAATTAAAAAAAAAGCACCTTCCTACCTTGATTTCTGTTCCTTCTCTTTTATTCTTTACTAACTTGGTATCTTTTTTTCAATGAATTTTATAATTAGTGAATAAGAACAGTTAGATTACATCCATCTTCTTAAGGCTTGTGTTAAAAAAAAAAAAAAAAAACACAGTGATCAACTTTATATTTGTTGTAAGCCTATCCAGACATTGGCATATCATACATTATTCCATCTAAATATTCTTTTCACCTTTTTCCTGCCTCTCCAGTGTTGGCACAAAGCTCACTTAAACACTTGTGTCAACTTCAATCTGGCATATTGGTGAGAAACCAGAAGACATCATTTCATGCATTGAAGAATGGAGATGGGATCCCCGTGTAAACTTTACAGTCCTAAAGCTGGAAGAGACCATAGAGGGACTCTCATCCTCACTTTGAAGTTCAGTTTTTAAGTGCCATGGCATACCAGTTTTATTTAAGAGAATTCTAGGCAAGAATGGTACTTAAATTCACATCATTAATGTTATGAGAAAACCTTTACTAGTATGACAGGTCAAGTTTCTCATGCAATCACTTCAGGAATAATATTTTGTAATCTGAATAACACCTGGTCCATGTGTTGGCTCAATGAAGCAACACTGGTAGGTAGAAAGATATTAACAATTATGGCAGGCAATACGTGTTTTTCCTTAGAAGAGTGATTTACACCATTATTAAAGAATGAAATAAACTTTATATTTTTCACTTTTAAATTACCTCTCACTGATGTTACATCAAAATGATACGACTAGTCAGAAAGAATTTTGTTCCCTCTTGAATTAGCTTGCACTTTGTAAATAGTTAATAATGGCATACATGCATATGTGCTCAGTCAACTTAGTCATGTCTGATCCTTTGTGACCCCATGGACTGTGGACCCCACCACGTCCTTCAGTCCATGGGGTTTTGCAGGCAAGCCTACTGGAGTGGAGTGGGTTGCCATTTCCTCCTCAAGGGGATCTTCCCAACCCAGGGATCAAACTCTCATCACTTTCATCTTCTGTATTAGCAACTGGATTATTTACCAATGAGCCACCTGGCATGACCATGAGGAAAGTTCTAGAATTATAACATTTTACAATAGCTACACATTTTATTTTATGAGGGCTCATAACATTATGCACATTTATACATTTGTTAATTCATTCATTTGTTAGACTATTTTTGTCTAAACAGGACATTGAAAATACTTGGCACCTTTGATGTTATGCCCTTGTCCTTTGCACATAGAAAATACAGCTGAGCTTGGACCCAACTGATGGACTCAACACAGTGCTTCAGTTGACTGGAGATGGTTACAAGAGACAAAATCTGTCATATCTGATGTGCACATTCCATAAGATAAAAGATAAATTATGACTTTGAGAAACTGACAATGCAATTTGTGAGGCAGGCAACTAGCTATAATGCAGTATGATGTGTTAAAATAGATAAAAGGACAAAAACACTATTTCGGGGATAATTGATTTTAATGTGTAAAGAAAAATAAGAAATCATATGGTTCAACTAAGCCCTATAGCGTTTGAAAAGATGGGGCTGAAGAGTGCAGATGACTTGTTCAAGGGTTAAATGTGGAGGCTGGAGTAGATCCTTGGGCACTGACTCTCAGTTGAGTGCTGTTTCCATTCTACTAATGTGCCTATGAAACCAGTCCCTGTTCCACTTAAACTTGCAGGTAATTTGATTCACTTGTACTAACTGAAGCAGAGTTTGGCAAAAGTACCAAAATAAAATTAGTTCATTACATGGTAACAACCACAAAACTATTATTAGAAATTAATTCTCAAACCCTAGAATGATTTTGAGAGCTCATGCTGTTATGGTTGTTCTTTATCCGTCATATCCAGACATGAATGGTGCAACTTCCTCTGAAATGCCAGGGTCACCTTTCTGATAACATATGACCCATTAGCCTCATTTGCTCACGCTGTCATTCAACCTTTCTGGGACTTTTAATCCAGCATTGAGAGAATTTTCTGTGTGTGACCTACAAATGACATGTTTTCTTTTAGCCATGTGTAATTTTTAATGATACAATTTTAATTGAAGAAGAATTAACCAAGTTTGTCTTCCTAACCTAACTGCATAATTTACAGGGAGCAATATTTTACTAATATTTCAATGTGCCTGTTCTCTTTCTACTACTGTCATATTTATCTTTGAAGTTAACACTGTTTTGTTATACCATCATATAAAGGCTTCCAGGATGAATTGTGTTTTATTTTGCTACTGATTTTTACATTGAAGGATAGTCAGTGTCTACGCACAAGTCTAGTTCCATTCTGGCTATGGGAACAGTGCTCAGACACTCCTTTAGAAGATTTCTATTTCTTTCCTGAAATCACAGAGCATAGGCAGGCAGAATATTATTATTGATCTGAAATTGTCATAAGGTCTCAAAGTGTTAGGAATGTGATAGACCATTCTGTGTTTCATTGATTTTTGCACAGAACTTTACAAATGGGTCTGGAATGAGGCCAGTTCATTCGTGTGCCTCTATTTTACTTAGGACTCTTAGATCCCAGCAATTTATCACCCTGGGTCTCTGGCATCATGCGGGAAGTGTGACAGTGTGAGGTGCTCAGTCATGTCCGACTCTTTGTGACCCCATGGACTGTAGCCCGCAGGCTCCTCTGTCCGTGGAATTCTACAGGCAAGAATGCTGGAGTGGATCCAGGATCCCTTCTCCAAGGAATCTTCCCAACCCAGGGTTTGAACTCAGGTCTCCAGCATTGCAGGCAGATTCTTTATCATTTGAGCTACCAGAGAAACCCATCGTGAGGGAAGGGGGAAGGCTAATACTGAATGTAGAAGACTAAATGAGAAGAGACCACCTGCTCTGTTCTACAGTTTATCTTTCTATCCTTCCCTTGCCATTGGTAAATAACTCATTTGTAATTGCCCTAATTTTCCTTCTATGACATCAGTTTTATCCCTGTCTTTTGATCCCAAATCTTTCTAAAGTATAATACCTCCTAATAATTGGAATGGAGCTTTACTGCTTCATATGAGTTAAATTTAATATCTTCAGATTCTCTTAACTTCTGCCCTTCTAGTATTATTCTTTCCCATTATTTATCCCTTCCCCATCCATCAAAGTGGCTGAAAAATACACTATGAATTATTTAAAATTTGTTCCAAGAGCCAACTGTGAAACATACTCCATGTTATTACGGCTAAAAATGACACTATATTACAGTGAATATTTCATAATCTGTTTCATACTACATTGGCTGCTGTGCTTTATGGGGCCACTACTTGCATATACTATGGCTCAAAGTATCTATTAGGCTTAGGATTTGGCCTCTTTGCTGTGGTAGATTGAGGATGTCCATTTGTATTTTTTAACTGATTCTATTAAGAGGTGAAGTCTAATTCCCTGTTTCTTAAATCTGGACTGGCCTTGGTAACTTTTTGACTAATAGAATATGACAGAAATGATGTATTGAAAATTTGTGGCTAGATCATAAGAAGAAGTGAAATGTCTTCCTAGACTTCCTGAAACATTTGTTCTGGGGGAAGCCAGAGGCCTTTTAAAAAGTTGGACTATCCTGAGGTTGTCATAAAAAAAGATCAAACTATTTATGTGGAGACATGCCATGCAGAAAGAGAAAAGTCCAGATATGCCCCGTTTTAAAACCATGTTAGCCCAGCCACCAGATTTGTGGGTAAATAAACTATCTGTGACTTTCTAGCCCTGGCAGAAGCACAGAAAAAACTGTGGGATCCATCTCCTTCTAGGACTGAGGCTCTGATCTATCTCCAGCTATTTGGCTACAATGGCTGAAGGCCCAGCCATTGTGCAATAGGTTAAAAACACCCTCAGCATTACCTGCCTGACTTAATGACCCAAAAATTGTAAGCATAGCCAAATAGTTGTCATTTTACAACACTAGGTTGAGGGGTGGCTTGTGATACAGCAGTAAGTAACTATAAAATAACTGGGTGCCTGGAGGTAGGGTGCCACTGTAACTGATGTCTAAACATGCAACATGGGCTTGGGTTGCAGTGCAGAGCCTTGGAAGGCTATGAGGACGTTGCTACTGAGAAGGAAGGGTCTCAGGGAGACCATTGATAAGGGCTCGAGGAACAGTGAGGAGACTTCCCGGAGACTGGAGAAAAAGTGGCCCTTCATAGTGCTGGAAAGTTTGGCAACACTGTCCCATAAGATAATGCAAACCACCTATTATACACAGTGGACAAACTTTGAATCTGCCTAGGGAGATTTTCATGAAGAAAACTGAGAATATTAACAGATTTCTTTGTGTTATGTATGATAAGGTCTGACTACTGGGACAAGAACTGAAAAGAGAGAATTGCTCATTTCTCAGGCAGAACATAGAAGAACCCCAGAGGAGCTGGAGATCCAGATTATACCAAATCTTTTTACAAAGACATGATATTCCACATGGAATAATTAATTTTATATAAGAATTTCTAAAGGTGAATTTTCCAGTTAAATACCTGTTTCAAGTTTCCCCTCAAAATTTAAGTTTGTTTTAAGTAGTCTCATTTTATTTGCAATATTAGTAAATATTTTAGCAAGCATAATCTTCAATAAGTAGCTGTATCATATCAACTATGTGCTTTATGACCAAATACTGAGTATTATTTGGCCAAGTCTAACTTGGTAGTTCTTAATGCTTAGGAATACATTTCTGTGTGAAAAAGTACCCCACTGCAAAAAAAGGAAATTTGGGTCACATCCTCCATTTAAGCATTGTCATTCACAGTCATGAAGATTCTCATCAACTTCAAAAATACTAAGAATTTAGGGAATTCGAACACATCAATGTCAGAAAAGACTATTCAAACTGTTGCTTAGATTGTGAGTTACAACATTAATCTTCCAATGAAGATTCAATCAGAAGAAGAATAGTTTAGTTAAAAGGAAAGGTCAAATTGAATAAATGTGTCAATCAAAAGCCAACTATGAAAAGTTCAAGGTCAAGGACTTTCAGTCAAATTCAACTGACATTTTGAAAGTGATCGAGACACTTTGACACAGAAAGCTCATTTTTAATAACAAGGCTTTGCAATTTTATGAAAGAGAATTCACCAATTATTTAGTATATAAAAATAAGTTTACTTGGAGATTGAAAAATTGTCAGAGGCCATAGTCTATTACTTCCTCTCACTTTTCTTTAACTATATAATACTGCTTCTGATATTTCAAGGAAGAATTACAAAATTATTTCGATGCTGGACATCTTTGAATTGACTACAACACCAGTGATTGTATATGCACATATATTTTGTCCTAAGAGTTCATATTGATAGAGTTTGAATTGTTCATTATATGTGGAATATTTTGTATATATGTGGAATATTTTGTATATATGTGCTGTTCACACAAATTAAGTGTTGCTGTATCTTACCCAGAAAAAGGATATTGCTTCATTCTATAAGATAATTATTGCTTTTAGAGAAAATCTTTATTTAGCTTTAGAGAAACTTTTTATCATTTATTGGGATATTGTATATGCAAATATTCTTGCAATAGGAAAGATTTGTGAGTTGAGATTATTTTTCTAGTTTGGAACCCCTTCTGAATTTAGAATTTTTCAATTCTAAGGACAACTTGAGACTGAAATATCTTCCATAAATCAAGCAAGTATGCAGTATTTAGCAGATAAAATATGATTGGGAGCTACCTAACAATGCCCCATCCTGACAAAAAAAAATGTTTAGTGTTCACCAAGACTTTAAAACTGATTTCATAGCATATCTGAAGAGTTGTTTTTTGTTGTTGTTATTGTTGTTGTTGGTTGGTTTTATTCCCTTAAAAATAATAAAACTTTAAAATTAGGAACATTGAGTCATCTGCTCTAACCTCTTCAGTTTGAAGAAGACCATATCTAGTAATCTTTTACCATATGAAAATTCACTCAGTAGTACACTTTGCAATTATAGAATTTCTGAAAAAAATTCTGGCAGCATCTATTTAAATTAAAAATGACTTTATTCTTTTATCCCTGTAATCTATTCCTGGAAATCTATCCCAAAGAAAGAAAATTATTAATACTCAAGAATGCAGCTATTCAGAGATGTTTTCTGTAGTATTGTTTGTTAATCTCTCCAAACAGGAAGCAAAGTTAATATTAACAAAGCAATGTCTAGACAAATTAAGGCATAGTCATATGCTTGTTATGTACCCATTGAAAAGAATGAATTAGAGATAGATCATGTGATATAGGAAGATTAAGATAATGAGATGCAAAAATATGTAAAGTGCTTTAATTCATTAAAAATATTCACAAAAATATCCCTCCACATGTTTGAATCTACTTAGGATTACAGTAGGACAGAGGAAAATCTAGAAAGACAGATACAGAATATTAAAAAGATTAACCAAGTGTGATAAATACTTTCATAGGAGGATAAAAGCAAGGGAAAATCATCCTAATCATAGCAGCAGGCATGATATAATCTCATTTTGTGTAACACGTGTGTCTGTGTATGCTTGAAGAGATGAACACATGATTACAAAAATTAATTGTCATTATCTTAAGGTAGTACGAGTCCAAAGGATTTTTATTCTTTTCTTTCTAGCTTTATTATGTTTAAATGATCAGTAATAAGCTGGTATTATTTATATAAATATAAATGCAAAAAAATCTACTTTCATTATGGAGAAAAAATGAAAATCTGACTTTGATTTACAACTGAAAGATACGGTTACTGTGGTGAAGCACCAAACCAAGTATTTATCATCAACGACAGATATTATAAACTAATCAGCTTATGCAGCTAAAAATGATCCATGCCTGATAAACAGCTCTTCCTACACAAGTGAAGATTGCATTTCTGTTTATTACTACAGATGGTCATTTAGAACTTAGTCTCTTTATGAGTCTGCATCTCTGACTTATGGTCTTCTCAAGGCATCTGTTAACAAAGAGTCTTCATATTTCCTTTTGCTGAATGTCAGACTGATCTAGAATTGTAGGCGTATGTTAGCAATCTATAGCTGCTCTCTATTAGTCATCATGTGATATATTGTTCTTCATGTATTCTTTTAAAATCTCTTTGCAAAGGTCATATTTTAGTTAATCTTTGGGTAGCTGCAATGTTCTTTTGCTATTATCTGTTCTCCATGCCTGCTAAATCCAGCATAAATGAGTAAATGCAGACAACTGCATTCAGAAGCTCAAAAACATGTACTCATTTTAACATTAAGAACTACTGGTGGGTTACCCAAAGCTGAAGATTACAGATAAGAATTCAATGAACTTCTAGATGTGTAGAAGTTTACCTTATATAAGAGCTTTCTAAGATCTTCAGATTTAACTAAATCTTTATGTCATCAGGATGTACAAGTTGATAGACTAATTTTCAACTTAGTGAAGAACATTTTATTATTTATCAATGATGTAGAAATACTCAATTATATGTCTTTAAATTTATTGGCTGCACATAGGCCATATAAAAATCTGTATTTGAATTATCTTTTGGTATATTAAGCCACACACTTGAGTTGTTTTTTCAGGTCTTTTTGACTACATACAATGACATTATAATCAAGACTAGGTAAGAATATTTTGGAGGGTTTACTGAAAGACTTTGATGGTATCCTTTGGTGTTACCAGATAAAAGTTGACCTCATGGAAAATTCATTTTCTACCATGCTGTTCACAAGTGAAAACTTTACCTCTGAGTTCAAGAGCTTCAACAGACATGCCTCATACTCATTAAAATCGTCAAGTTTGCATGTCTTAATCAATATAGCTTAGTCACCTTTGTTTTTATCTTCAAATGTTTTTTAGAAACTCATAAAATTTCTGGGTTGGGAAGATCCCCTGGGGGAGGAAATGGCAACCCACTCAGTATTCTTGCCTGGAAAATCCCATGCACCGAAGAGCCTGGTGGGCTACAGTCCAGGGGTTCACAAAGAGTTGGACACAACTGAGCAAACAGAGTTTAAAATCTTTTGAATCCTCAAGTCTAATGTTTACTTGAAGAAAAAATTCACATCCTACAGTCTTTATTCCTTTATTACACCTAAAGCTTCAGCTATAAGCACAGTAATAAATATAAATAAGTTTCACAGGAAATAGAATTGAATATAGAAGCTGAAGACATGAATTTGGACTAGTTTTTCCACCTCTACTATTGTTTTTGGATCAGTCTACTATGTCCATAGTTTTGATCAAACTCTTAATTTAATTTTAGATTGTTAACAGTTTCATAAATATGTCCATTCTCTCCAACAGTTTAACCTGCAGCAAAATCAAAGGTAATACAAATAATGATACCACTGTTCATTAATGAAAAACAACTAGTATATGCTGGCTAAAAGAACCTATACTTTCATTTTGGATATGGAATATTCAGCATATTTCATGTTTGCTTAGATATATCCACATGTCTTTCCAGCAGTTCATAAATAAATATATCTGTTTTTGGTCCTATCAAGTATAAACTAAAGTACAGAAATCAGTAGAACCAATATTTGAAAGAGACATTTAACATGGATGATGTTAAGATAGATGAAGTAGCAAATATCATATCATTGTCTTTGAGATATGCTATTTTCTGAAATTAATTCATTAATTTTAGTTCAAAATATGTCTCTGTTAATTTTTTTTCTTTATAACTGCTGCCAAATTTCTACTAAAAATTAAAGTGATTAAATTTTCCCAACATTAAAAAAAAGAGAACACAAATCATATAAAATGGAAAAATAACCAGATCAAGTACTTTAACTGACTGAATCCAATAAAAGGGATCAATTAAAGTAGTGACAGATTAATTTAGTCAGGAGTTGACACAGTCTGTGTTGCAGGTGAGAGCACATACTGAGTTTTAGTGTTGTGCAAATGATTATTTTCCCAGATGATCTTTTCCCCCTACTTAACACGGCATGTAAATCTAACTTAGTTTAGCCTTAAAAATACCATAACTGAGGTTTAGGATCATCTGACACTGTTTAGCCTATGTGGTAGATTGGTGCAATAATGAACCCAGCATTTTTCATACCTTCCTGAATTCATACCTTGGGGAGCCCCCTTCTACACTCATTCACTGTGCCTCTTGAAGTGAATTGCATTGGTCAATGAGACATTAGCAAAGACAGAACAGACAGATGATTGCAATGCATGTGTGCATTGGAGATTGCTATTTTGAAGCCCTGTGACAACCACGGAGCACAGCCTTTGAGCCTGAAGTAGGATGAGAGACCACTTAGAGCAGACACAACCATCCTGGCTTTTGCCTCCCCAAACAACTTCTAGCTGACCTGATAGCTGACTGCAGATGCATCAAGGAGCCCAACTAAAACCAACAGAAAAAAAAAAACACGTCCAGCTCAAATTATTGACCCATAGAATTGCATCATAAATTCTGTGGAGTTTGTTTTGTAGCAAAAGCTAACTGAAACAAATCATAACAATAACTGAATGAGATTTTTGTGGGTCCTGCATGAGGGCCGTAAGTTAGAGAATTGTAAAAAATTGTGGCTGGAGAACAGATGGAGGTAGATGGCAAAAATGGCCTCAATGCTTTGCAGTTCCTCCCCACAGGAAGTTTCCCCATCCTTTGAGTGTGATATGGCTGTATGACTTGTTTGCACCAATAGAAAGTGACAGAAATGATATTGAGCAAACTCTGAGCCTAGACCATGATGCTTCTACTCTTGTGTCTTGGAACCCTGAGATTTCCATGTGAATAAGTCTGGGCTAGCTTAATGGATGATGAGAAACACACAACCCATTTGCCGTAGTTGTTCCAGCTGACAGTCAGCTGATTCCTCACATTAGTACCTTGAAGTTGGCTGGCAGTTGAAGACAGATGCATAAGTCTTTCCAAAACCAGCAGATGACCTCCAGCTGAGTTCAGCCTAAATTGCCAATCCATTGAATCATGAGCAAAATAAATGGCTTTGAAACCACTAAGTTTTGGGGTGATTTGTTTTGCAGCAAAAACTAATTTGTATAGATTGTATAACATATTTTATAAATGTGTATAAACTGATTGTTTAATGGTAACCTGTATATATTCAGAATTACTACTACTTAATACTTTTCCTATGGTTATCAATAGGAACATAGGAGATGTGCAAGGGGTATTCATTGATATTTAAACTGTGAAATTTTATCCTAAGATATTTATATCTCAATATCAAAAATATAAAAATAAAACAGGCTAATGGATTATTCCAGTCAGAATTTTGATATAAGATTAAGCATGGTTGGAAACAGCAATGTGAGCAAAACCCCAAAATAAACTTAGCTAAGAAAAAATTATCCTTAATTTCTTCTGCCTTTAAGGCATATGGAAACATTCTCATTCAAATCCTTGCATCTCTCATACTAGCTAGTTATTTTAAACACCAGAGACATTGCAGTAGCCTGTTTAGAATCATTGTTGATGCCATAGGAATAGTGAGCAAAGCATATCACTTCCAGGGTTCCTTTCTATTCCTCAAGTGATGGATAACGGCAATTATAGTGCAGGCTTCAGAGATACTTTTAGGAAATGATACCATTATATTTAATAAGCATTTTAAAACAAATTTTGTCAGCATGCTATATTTGTTTGTGGGGTTCTCAGCAATTAAAAAGGATAAACTGTAGTATCTTATAGTTTTGGTTAGGCTTCTTGATATGAAATCCTTGAACTCTTTAGTACAGTGCTCTATCTTCACCATTAATGCATTCCAAATTATTTTAGCTAATTTTTCTTCAAAATGGTTAATTTTTTTGGTTTTATAGACATGTAATGTGTATAATAAAAAATGCATTGATTTAAAATCAAGGCAGGATTAGTTAAAAATTATCTGAAAGGTTACTACCTTACCTTGTGCTAATAAATTATCCTTTAGTAGCAAACTTAGTTGAAATCAACTGAATATTAATTCTTAAGAACAAGTTTTTCTCCCAATGACATACTTGGTTAACAATTCAAATTTCTCCTCCAGAGTTTTTGTTTTTTTTTTCCCTCCCTTTCAACAGTATAACGTCTCAATACTATAGCACTTATTCCATTCAATAGTTGTTTAATACTCTGTCTAGATTAAGACTTCTGGAAGGGAGATACCATGCTTTACTCAACTATATATTCCCTGTCCTGATATTGTCCTATATATACTACAAGTAACCTTTAAGTGTAAAGTGAATAAATGTATTAAAATTTTTCCTGATATTGATATATTTCTTTTTTCATATGGTAATTTAGCAGATGAGAAACTAAATGAGAAAATAACCAAATGTAAGAATAGAAAACAGTATTCATTTATGTAATAAATAAAATTGACCCACTGGAAAAGACCCTGATGCTGGGAAAGACTGAAGGTGGGAGGAGGAGGGGATGACAGAGGATGAGATGGTTATATGGCATCACCAACTCCATGGACATGAGTTTGAGTAGACTCCAAGAGTTGGTCATGGACAGAAAAGCCTGGTGTGCTGCAGTCCATGGGGTCACAAAGAGTCAGACACGACTGAGTGACTGAACTGAACTGAACAGGATAAATAATTTAGCAAACATTTTATCTACCAGGCATGATGCCAAGTGCTGGCAATGGTTAGCAAAATAAGTACGATTACTTTTTTTTCAAAAATATATAATATAATAAAGGAAAAAAATGCAGAAGAAAGGCCCAGACTTTTTAAACTACATTGTATTCTTACAGATGCTTCTAGAATAAGAAGCAAACTTCTGACAAAAACTATTTCATGTCTCTCAGGATTTTATCTCAATGGCCCTTAATATTGAATCTTAACACTATAATAGTCAATTTCTTTTTTATGTACTCCATGGAGAGCTTCTAGCAACATGTAAATTTATGTGAAGCACATATATCTATGCTAAGCAACAATTTATCCCCGGATTTAATTTGAAAATATCTAGTATCTTTACTTTGGCTAAGGATATGTAACATGCTATAATTGAAGCCAAAGATCTTAGCCATCTATGTAACTTTTACAGACAATATAAAAAACTTTCTTTAAAAGATAATCTGATCATAGTATATTAGATGAGGTTTGCTATGACTATGAGATCACCGTACTGGAATTTGGTAGGCTTTTTCATATTTTCTTTGTCCTTAGTCTCTACCTTACTGCCTTCTACCTTTCTATGTCCTCTCCTTGTTTTACCTGAAATACTCTTTTTCTCCTTTAAGCATAGGCTTACATGTTATTTGGTTAGGAAGTCTTCCCTTCTTCCACCACTTGGATGATGTGTTACTTGGACTGAGTTCCTTGAACATACTTCTTGCAGTGCTCTTGCTACATGTTGGTTTATATGTTTGTTCCTCTGTAAGACTTAAAGCTCCCCAAAGGCAGTCCTCTCAACTGTATTCACATAACTGCTACAGAGTCCTCAGTTCCTGGACAGGTAGCTAACATATAGGTATTCAGTACATCTTTGTGGATCTGAGATAAATTCAGAATTAATCTATTATACACTGATAAATATTCTATAAAACTATCCATTATTCCTTAAAGATAATGATGTCATGCTTTCCAAATTCTCTAAGTTGACCTTTTATAATGCATACCAGATGAAGAAAGAAAGTGAATGATATTATAACAGTTCAATAGTTATTTTTAAAATTCCTCTTTCTCCTTTTTCAAGAGAAGAAACATCTTTGAGAGGTAACCTATTGAGTTATTAATTTTAGACTCCTAAGATTCAGTTTTATATTGTAATATGATGAAAATAGTCCATGAGAGAAACTGCAGGATTTTGAAAAACTGAAAGCTAAACATATCATAACACTTATGCAGTCTTTAGAACTTAATACAAAACAGATGCAGAAAGAAATTGTGAAATAAAGGTAGAATTTCAAAGACATCTTGAAAATAATGGCCTCTCAAAAACCCATCTTTTTGAAAATTACTTTGAGAAATAATAGTCAGTTGAAAACACAATACTTACATATCAATAGTATTTCAAAATGAAACACTGAACCATGTTTGCTTATAAAAATCCTAAACCTTATGTGGTATTAAGGGTATAAAGACAGCCTTTTATTTATCAAGCTTTTCAGAAACTGAAAAGAATAATCTTTTGTTATATATTATTCCAACAAGGTAACAATTCTAGTATTGAGGGCCTTATTGTACTATGCATTTCATCACTCTGTAGGTTAAATTAGATCCCCTGGATACTACATCTATATAAGACATTCTTTTTAAAATAACAAAAAAATCTATGAAACATGTCAGCATTGCTTCAACAAGATAGCTAGAATTCACATGTATTTCTCTTTTATTAAGAGCTCCTGTGATTATTATTTCCAGAGAAAACAATTACTTTCAGCACAATATCAAAGATATTTAGATGTTCATATGAAGCAAAACAAAACTATTGATCACTGGCATTTCCTATATTTATAATAGAAGTTAGAAATTTTTCTTGGTTAAAAAAAGTGAAAAAATTCTGTCTAGATAGATGTTATAGTCAATTTTTTTTTTTAAATCTAGTCAGTCTAGTCTAAATGGCTAGTTTTTGATTCATATATTCCTACCTTCACTGATTCCTTTATCAACTTCACAGATGTTTATTTAGTCTTGAGTGTGCACAGTTACTGTGTGAGTTCAGAAAATAAACATCATCTGAACTTGCAGAAATGTAAAGGCTAGAATGAAAGAATCAAGCAACATTTACAGTAGATTTTGTTACTTGCTCTGTCAGAGGGATGTAAAAGTTATAATAGAAGAACCGGAAGCATTGGGGGTGAAAAAGAGGGAAGACTCTCAACCCCTAATGAGTCTATGACTTGAAAACTGGATTTTTGTGGCCAAAAATTCACATGAAACCAACCCTTCTGTAACTTAGTAATAACAAATGATTTAAAGTGTCTCAAATGTGGAATTTATGTTCTGTACTCTTTGCCTAATCTTCAGCAGTAAAAAAAATGGGATATACTGCATCTCATACTCATTTTGAGAGTATTTTCAAAAGACTAAAATGGGAAGTTGATAAAAAGGGGTTCAAACTATAAAATGAAACAATTGCAGCAGCTAGAGAAGTGAGCGTTAATTAATGGGAAAACACACCCACAGAACATATGAAGAAGCAAGTGTGGTAGGATATTTTAAGATGTTTTTAAACTCATTCTCAGTAAAGTTTGTGGAAAAATTTTTTCACAACAAATGTGGTGCTTTGATCTTACAGAACATATGATTTTAGTGTTTTAATAGTGATCAAGTAACTAAGATAAAAATAAGCAGAGCTGACTAGTTAAAGAGGGAAGATTGAGGAGAAAAAACACAATCTCTTCCTGTCCTTAATTTTTAAAATGCTACAGTGAAGAATTACAGCTAGTTTGTGCTCTTCATATCTTTGCTCATAAAGCCAGATTTAGATTCCATGGCAATGAAGCTTTCAGCTCAGAAAAGCTTAAATGGCAATAGGGGCTGTGCCCTCCATGTTCCTGGATTCTCAGAACCTCTGTAGTGAGGGACTTAACCCCTCTTCCTTCCTGGGGCTCAGTTTCTTCATCTATTTATAATTCATCGGTCTCACAATATTGTGGGAATCAAATGAAATAAAACACATGAGAGAGGAAGGACATTTTACATCTTAATGGTATAAAATTCTATTTATATATTTTAACTTAGGTCTTAATCAGATAATAAAGCCGTTTCAAATTTATTCTGAACTGATTAAATGTTGAAGAGTCTGGCTGGTAGGATTGCCTTTACATTATATAACAGAAGCAAATTTTTGGCAAAGGGCCATAAAATTGCTCATAATAGTAAAATTTGCAAATATTAGAAAAAAGAACTTGTATATTGTAAATATAATAAAAAACTGTATAGGAGTGAATGACTTTAGATGAATTTGTCAAAATCTTATCAGCAATGAGAATAACTGACCCACAAATTATAAAATGGGTGAAGTATATTCATCTACATTATTCACAAGATGGTATAATTTAACATTGAATTCAGAGATAAAAAAAGAAATTTAAAATTTTATCTCCCCAAATAGTTATATATATGCTCTAGGTTTGACCAACTATTTTGAGAGACAGTGTGATATTACAGTTCAGAATTAGTATGAATAATATCTCTCCTATATAACACTTGTTTAAATTTGAAAAAGCTATTTACCTTTCTGAATTTGTTTCTTTGTTTCTGTCAAACACAAAATAAAAACAAAACCAATCTCTAAATCATAGGATATTTGTAGGAAGTAAGAGAAATAACACTTGAAAAATTTAGCATGATGTCAGTTATTTAATAGGCCTTCAATGGACAAAAATTAGCATTGTTACTTTTTACTATTACTCATGCTTGCTTTGAGTGTGTTAGGTCGAACCCTGGTCAGGGTTTCAGAGAAGCAGACTCTGAGATGGAGACTCCATTGTGGAATGCCATATGGGGAACATGAAGAAAGCAGAATTGTGCAGAGGGGACGTTTAATTGTGAAGCAGTCATGATAAAGGCCTCAGCTTATTCCACAAGAGCTCTGTAGCTGAGACACCCTTCAGATTTGTCCCCTTTGAGGAAAGAGACTTGGCCTTTTTAAGCATCCCTACGCATTCATCAGGGCTTCCCTGACAGCTCAGTTGGAAAAGAATCTGCCTGCAAGGCAGGACACAGTATTCTTGGGCTTCCCTGTGTGCTCAGCTAGTAAAGAATCCACCTGCAATGCAGGAGACCTGCGTTCCTGGGTTGGGAAGATTCCCCGAAGAAGGGAAAGGCTGCCCACTCCTGTATTCTGGAGAATTCCATGGGCTGTATGGTCCATGGGGATGCAAAGAGTCAGACACGACTGAGAGAGTTTCAGTGATGCATTCGTCAGACTTCCCAGGCGGCACTAGTGGTAAAGAATCTCCCTGACAAAGCAAGAGACTTAAGAAATGGGGGTTCCATTCCTGGGTTGGGAAGATTCCCTGGAGGAGTGCATGGCAACCTTTTCCAGTATTCTTGCCTAGAGAATTCCATGGACCATGGAGTCTAGCAGGTTACAGTCTATACAGTCACAGAAAGGAAGCAACTTAGCACACACCATGCACATGCATTCATCACCCCTACCCTTGGTTATGGGCTGGGGGTGGGGCATAATTAGGGCCAGGAAACTCTCTTTGACTGGATGGCCATTCCCAGAGAGGGACTCACATTCTGTGGCTTAAGGAAAGAGTGCCGCAGTCTTGAAAGGGGAATCTGAGCAACACTCCATAACATCTACGACAATGGCCTCTGGTATCCTCAAGTAGTTGACACAATTAGTTATCCTTCCTAAGCCAATTTATTTGAATCAGCCCATGGATCAATGCAAATAATGAATGGGAAAGGAATACAAGAAAACAGGAAGGGGAGAGAGTTATTTTTGAAAATTATCATGATTTAAATAGTGGCCTTTTAAGAAATAAAAGTAAACACTGATGATGTGTGAAATTAGAGCATTGAGAAAAGATGTGTATTAGGTTCTGAAGATAATTTAGGCAATCATTTCAGTAACTTGATTTGAACATTTGATACTTTACTAATTCATTTATTCATTCTAAACTGATTAGTACATATATAATTAATAAAGATTTTTGATGTCTCATAAAATAAATAAATTTATAATTAAAAAATATGTAAATAAAAATTTCTGTCAGATTAGGACAGGGAAGATGTTCTAGAGTCAAGATCCATTGATTATTCTTCCATGCACAATTACAGCATAACTAATAGAAATTTAGAGAAATAATGAATGAATGCAATAGAAATTCTGAACTGAAACTCAAAATATTTGGAGGGTTATTTTGCATGAAAATTTATATTATAAATTTGTTACACATGTTAGAAAGACATTTAATAAGTCTAAGGAAGTAATTCACTATTGAAAATGACTTAGAATTTGGTAAGAATTTGGTTTAATAAACACAACTGAAATAAATCAGGCTTTGGGTCAAGGTTGCAATCACAGTGGTTGAAAAACTTACTGGGGCCTACCAATGATCACATTGCCAAAGACAGAGGGACTTCATTCAGGATTAAATTTTTCTTTGATTGAGTTTAAAAAAAAAAAAAAAAAAGAGGAATGCAGCATTTTATAAATCTAGACTGAGCTAATATTTGCATGAAATGGAAAAATAATTTTGGAAAGAAAGAAACTTCCAAAGGGAACAATATGGAGTCTTAATTTCAGGAGTTAGTCAGCTAAAGCATATTTAATATTTGGAGTTTACAATCTAGGAACCCTGGGTTGGAAATATCTGCTGGAGAAGGGATAGTCTACCCACTCCAGTATTCTCGGCCTTCCCTTGTGGCTCAGCTGGTAAAAAATCCGCCTGCAACACAGGAGACCTAGGTTTGATCCCCGGGTTGAGAAGGTCCCCTGGAGAAGGGAAACACTACCCACTCCAGTGTTCTGGCCTGGAGAATTCCATGGACTGTATCCATGTGGTCGCAAAGAGTCTGATACGACTGAGTGACTTTCACCTCACTACAATCTGCAAAAGCAAATTCTATTAAGAGGTAATGGAGTGTTTTTTATTTCTCACTGCCTACTTTTCCCAAGCCAATAACCTGAAACATTTCAGTTGGCTCTGATGACAATCTCTGGGAAGTATGGTGCTTTTATCCTCTCCGTGATCAGAGACTATTGATCTGATTTTTTTCAGCATGGCCAACACTAAAATTGCCTTTCTCTACAAGAAGCTTTATTTTCCCTCTCTCTCTTTCAAAAAACAAACAGAAAAAGGAAAACCTATATTTCTGCACTAAAACACACTGCAGAGAAACTGTTAACTTTTGCATTATCCATAATACTATGTAAAGCTGGTATCAAAAATGGAGGCTTTAACTGAACAAAAAGCTCTGTCTGGTCACCATAATACCATACCCAGAAGGTATGTTTTGGTAGACTACCTTTAAATGAACAAAGTGAAGCCTGCGCCTTCTTTTTTTGCTACAAGGACTACCACTACTTTGAGAAGAGAGTGGGTGGAGGCATATTCTCTAATGCAGACAAAAAGGGAGCGTGGATGTGGTACACTTTCTGGAATGATCTGAAAACTGTAGGGCTTTTGAGTGTAACCTCTCTTCTTTTTAGCCTCAAGCTTTGGTTGGTTATTACTCTGTTCTGTCCTATTAACATGACAATGTGATTTCTTTGTTAAATTAGATGAAAGACTGGGAGGAACTGCTACAAAGCAAACGTGTAGCAGTCAAAGGATCACAACAGAGTACAGCTGTGCTGTGTGCCGTTCTTAGTCATGTCTGACTCTGAAACCGCATAGACTGTAGCCCACCAGGATCCTCTGTCTATGGGGATTCTCCAGGCCAGAATACTGGAGCGGGTTGTCAGGCCCTTCTCCAGGGGATCTTCCTGACCCAGGAACCAAACCAGAGTCTCCTGCATTGCAGGCAGATTTTTTACCATCTGAGCTACCACAGTACAACAGCCTGGTGAATTATCAGGATTCAGAGCAAGACAAAGATCCAGGAGGCAAGAAACCAAGTGATGAGGGAGAACAAGCCCTTTTCCATGCAGGCAGGGGTAGGGCTAAGCGTCTAGGAGGCCATACTACTTGGAAGTTTGAATATTACTATTGAGCTGAATGAGCCAAAGAGAACGTGTGACTTTGTTGACCCTCTGCTTTTCATACATTTTCTGATTAGTTATGAATTGCCTTCAAGACTTACACCTGCTAACATGCTGAAGAAGCGGATGCAGCAGATGCTCTCTCAGTCCTAAGTGCTTTGTGCGTGAGTAAACCTTGGAAGCATATCCAGTGATTTCATTCATTTTTATATTTATCCATCAGGAAAGAGAATGGTGCCAGTCGAGCACTTACTGTTTTCTATTCTGAGACTTTTACTCCTTAGCAAATAGGTGTTAATTCCTAAGAAGATAAACTAGGAACAAAAGTAACCATAATAAGAAGACTGGCATAGGCTAGGACTTTCAGCTAATGAAAAATCCTGAGGTAACAAGGAGTTTGTATTCTGGCCCCCTTTACCTACCTAACACTCCACAAACACCAGGGATATGAAGCAGGCATATTACCTTATGATTCCTATGTGTGCCATACAGATTATCATAATCACTCCTACTTTTCAATTTTCTGACATTCAGATCATCTAGTTGGTATGGAATGGACTACTTCAGAGGAGTGAGTTCTTCATCACTAAAGGGATTGCAGTGAATACTGATGATAGTGATGAGGAATCCATATATCAACCTAGGACAAACTCAGTAATTCCCAGGATCCCTTGTAACCTTGAGATACAATATATTTTCCCACCTAAGACTGTCTTTCTCTCTCTTCTTTTCCTATCCTAATGCTAATCATCCTCTGAGGTCAAGGTCAGAAGGCACATTCTTCCCAAATAATATTTATACAATTGTTATGAGGAATTGATGAGTTACTGTGTGTATGTACACATAAGCTCAGCTGGTAAAGAATCCTCCTGCAATGCAGGAGACCCTGGTTCGATTTCTGGGTGGGGAAGATTCGTTGGAGAAGGGATAAGCTATCCACTGCAGTTTTCTTGAGCTTCCCTGATGACTCAGCTGCTAAAGAATCTGCCTGAAATGCTGGAGACCTGGGTTCAATTCCTGGGTTGGGAAGATCCCCTGGAGAAGGAAAACACTACCTACTCTAGTATTCTGGCCTAGAGAAGTCCATGAACTGTATAGTCCATGGGGTCTCAAAGAGGCTGACATGGCTGAGTGACTTTCACTTTTACACATAAAATGCATTAATGTGTGCATGTGTGCTCAGTCATGTCCTACTCTTTGCGACCCTATGGACTACAGTCCACCAGGCTCTTCTGTCCATGGAATTTTCCAGGTAAGAATACTGAAGTGGGTTGCCATTTCCTATTCCAGGGCATCTTCCTGATCCAGTGATCAAGCCTAAACGTCTCTTGGGTCTCCTGAATTGGCAGGTGGATTCTTTACCACTGTGCCTCCTGGGAAGCCTATGCATATATAGGCTTGGTTGGTTTAACTCACTGTTTATATATATATACACATATAAATAAAGCTGAATGCTTAACATATAGTAGGTGCTAAATTAATTCCTTTCTTCACTTTTCTCCACAATGATTTAAAAAATTCACATTAATCTCCTTTATGGTCTCCAAAAATATTTGACTGTAATTTAAGAAATAGTAATTGCTTTCTTATGGCATATTTTTTTAGTTACTTTATTTTCTATGTCATTTTAACATTTAATAGAGACCAGAACAAAATCTTTCTTTTATTTTTATTTCCCACAGTTTATAGACAAGGGCTGAACATGAAAAGGTCAATGAATGTGGAAAGGCTAAACGTTGAGAATCAGCATAATGTCTTTTAAAGATCATAGTGTATTTAATATCGTTAACCCAATTTAGTATTCATGTGGCCTGGAAAAGTCTTATGCTTCTGTTTCCGCATTTAAAAAATGGGATTGAGCATCCCTAGTCTGCTTTCCTGAGTATATTGTTATAATCAGAGCATCGAGTAAATACAAAGGACCATTCAAATAGTGCACTTTGATTTGGTTGCCCATTTTGTTGCAGTGTATCACATTTGGAGAGTTCACAATGAAAAAGGTAATTCTTTGGCCAGCTTTCCTGATCACAAATATTTGGCATTTTTCTCTGTCCCCAAAAGAGCAAAATTACAGGCTTCCATGATCAGTGCAAATGATCTTTATGCATTGTAAAGATTAAAACTAGCTTACATCTTGAATGAATAATTAGGAATTTCAAGTCTCTGAAGAACAATGTGCCAGCACAGTTCTCCATTAAGATTGTGGCTTTGGAGTCAAATGACCATGTTTAGGGACTGTTGAGACACCCTGAGACTATTAAGAGAGTCTCTAAAACCTCTAACCAACATAGACAACTGTTTCAAAAACAATTGTGTCAAAGCACCATTGCAAATGCTTTATTTGATAACTGAGTGGTTATTTGAGGCAGTTGCTTATAATGGTCAGTGTCTCATTGTAACCTGTGTGTGTGTGTGTGTGTGTCTGTGCACGCGTGTGCACGCGAGCGCTCAGCCACGTAAGACTCTTTGTGACCCTGTGGACTATAGCCCACCAGGCTCCTCTGTCCATGGGATTTCCCAGGCAAGAATACTGGAGTAGGTTGCCATTTCCTTCTCCAGGGGATCTTCCCGACCCAGGGATCAAACCTGTGTCTCCTGTGTCTGCTACACTGGCAGGCAGATTTTTTACCACTGCACCTGGCAAGCCCCAACCTCTGCTTAACCTGCCTGGGATGAATGTAAAGTTGGCAAGCTATTCAACCCCTGCTCCACAAGGCTGTCAGAATTATCTTCCTAAAGAACAAATCTGAGTCACACGGCTCCCTGCTGTATTCCAAATACAATCCAGATTCCATCGCTCGAAATCAGTTTAACAATGAGGAGTCTGCTGTTCACCTTTAAACGCATCCAACAAATATTGCCTTATCCTCTACTCTGCATCCTCACTATACCATCAGGACTATGGTTCCTCACTGTTCTGAGAGATGCTCTGAGCTCTCTGCTTTGCCTTTGCTTCACCTGCTCACTCTGTCTGAAATGCAGTTTCTCCTCATAACCTCTTGACAAAATCTTAACAGTCCAGATCCAGTTCGAGTACCAAGTCCTCCTGCCAGCAATATGTAGAGCTCCCCAGTGATAGCCCTCTGATAGAAGATTTCTAGCTGCCTGTCCCATTAAACTGTGTTCTTTTAGAGGAGAAGGGTCATGTCTTTTAGCTTGGATCCTCCACAACACTTAGCTTGTAAAATTGAATCTAAAGTGAATCTTAAGAATAGCCTCACTAACTTGCTACCTTTGGTTAGCTCGTATCATTGCCAAAATGTGATTTGGGTGAATTGGATCAAATGTTTACAGACTAATTGATTTAGTTTGGACCCTTTCAACAAAGGCTTCAGTAATGGATTCACTCCAAAAATCAGTCAAATTGCTGGGTTTGTAAAACATGGCCAAAGTAAAGAGGCAAGAGAAATAGAAGCATTTTCATTATAGATTTCAAAGCAATAGCTATTATTCTTTTAACCTGATGTGATGATATGTTTATTTATTCACTCTCTTGAAATGCAGTTCAAATGCACTATTTTATTTACAACATAATTATACCTTGCCTGTACGTGTTATAAAAGCTACACGTAACATTTTACATAGAGCTTTGTCTGCAAACCAGTGGCTGTGTATAAAAGACATCACTGTGACTGGTTGAAAAGTAGAGGAGTTCATGAAGCTGTATTTTGGCATTACAAAATGGAAAAAAATCAACACAATTGGTATCTTTTTGTTTTTTTCAAAGATTGGTTGATTCATCTGACACTATGCAGTGTTAATGTGCTTAAAAATACACCTATCTCCCCCTTTCTCTTCTGATTCGTCTTCATTCAATCACCCACTGGTGGGTTAGCCCAGGGCAGTTAATGTAGAGACTTCTCCAGTCAAAGGCATACTCTTTTCCTGCCTAAATCCCAAATCCTGTTGGACTTCCTACTCTGCTGGGCCAACCTAGATCCTTAAGCTCTCCTTAGTGGCTCTCTTCTGACACACAAGCAAGCCACAGACCACCCCACCAGTCTTTCCTCTGAGCCCTGGCCTGCCCTCTTGTCCCAGAGTCTTCAACTGACTTCTCAAACAGAAGGTTTCCACACGTTCAGAGGCCTTCCCAAATCTCGCTTCTTTATAACTCTTTCATCCCTCCTTCTGAAACATGCTATTTCTCAGATGTATTATTTCACAAGGAGAAAGGCAGGATGGAAAAAGAATGCTTTTCTTTTTCCCTCTGACTTTTCAAAGTCACAAAATCAGATTCTCTCTCAGGTATGCCCTTAAAGCCAGCCAAGACCCAATCAGTCTTTGAGGATATTCGGAGAAGGGGAATAGACTATTTCTTTTAGACCTTGTCATTTTGAAGCTTCTAAATACTTTAAAAAGTAAAAAAAAAAAAAACTATGATTTTTTTTCTAAATATACTAAAGCAATAAATCCTAGATGATCTTAAAGCTAAATATTTTTCTTTCTTCTCAATATAATAACTTGCTCTATTCTTCTGTTCTATAGTTTATTATCCCTGTCTACAAACTGAGCCTAATTTATAATGGCTTAAAGCAATATGAGTTTGCATGGAGCAGGGAGTCAATTTTGTACTTCTCAAGGGCAAGAACAACATATGTACAAAGAGAGATAGAGCAGGTGTTATTAATCGCCAACCTTATGAAAAGGATTAAAGGTATTTATTGATACAAATAAATGGATATGAAACTAATGTGGATATCTAAGAGAGAAAAACAAGAATTCACATAATTGTACCAAGACCATTTATTGATTGATATTTTAAAATAAAGAAAGCACCTGCTTCTATGAAGTGAAAATTCATTTTAGACATACCTTTATGTGTCTGATCACTCAAAATAATTGTTTACAGAAAATCCTTAGAAGGTATATTTTTTGGAGTATTTGTTGTTTTCAAATGTAACATTTTAATGTCATATTTTTCTGGTTTTATTTTATGACATTCATAGCATAAAATTTGCTCACAGTCTTGAAGAAATGATCAACTCAAGGTAAATGAAAATCACAAATTTGAGGGAAATGAGTTTAACATGATCAATAAGTTTTGTATATAACATAACCATTGCTAATTAAAATTAATTTATTTAATGAAATGTGAATAATACAGTTGGTAATTATTTCTTATTTATGCAGTCTCTCTCATTAATTAAAAATAAATCAGAATGAAAGAATAAGTTAGAAGAAAATGTTTAATTTTGTTTGCATTGAAAAATGCAATAAAGTTCATTCTTACTTTTCTCCTAATATAAATTTGTCAAATTCTAGAGTGAGAGGGGGTCTTAGAAATTCTCTGGCCCAACTGCCTTACTTTAGTTCCTTATGCAATCAATGCCCAGGCAGGTCAAGTGACTGGATTTGTGTTACATAGCTGATTAAGGATTGAGCTGGAACTTGATCCAGAAATTTCCTGACTTTGGGTCTAGGACTTTCCCCATTGTATCTCATTACCTTTAAAATAAAATTCAATCCAAACAGTTTTTTTTATGTTTGAGCTCACCAGAGCTGTGGTTTTCCAGTGCTTCATACAGTGTTTAGAGAAGGATAAACTGGTATTAATAAGCATGTGGCAGCATTTTAAATTGGATTTTCAGGCATAAATTGCATTTGGATCCACCTCTTCTGCCACTATTGAAGTGATATCCCAGCCAGAGTCTCTCTGCCACTCTAGTTCCATCATCTTTCTCCCCCTCTGTGTCACTCTTTTGTGTCTTAAACAAGCCAGTGTGGAGAAAAGATCTTTTTTCCAGTTCTCTGTTGAGTTAAGACACTGTGATGGTACTATAGGATTTGGTTAAAAAGGTGTCTTACTTCATTTAGTAGACATACAATAGAAGATATTACAGGAAAAGATTTGGCAGTTGAAAAATGAGCATGTCTGTTAACGTTTATCTAAGGTTACAGCATTCTGATTTTGGGTTGCAAGTTTAAATTCTGTAGTTTGTGAGAGATTAAAGAATCTCCAAGCATTACTATTTCTTCAAGAGCAAGCATTCTTATTTCACTTATTTATTGTATCATAATTACTAAGAATGCTTTAAATAATACTAGTCAGCTGATGTAGCTACATAATATTTGAGAAGTAAGGTATAAATATGGACAGTACTAATCAAATGAATACAAGTTGCAAAAAACCAAATTTGCATAATGAAGTATTTCCAATTTCTTACTGGGAAGTTTTAAATAAATATTACTCTCAGTTTAACATAACAGAGAATAATGAAATAAAAAGTAATTTGAACTTTTTCCTAAACATTTCATCAATAAGAAAATTTTTACATTTGATTCTAAATTTCTAAAAGTATTATTATTCAAAGAACAAAATTGTGTTAACTTACGGCCCTGATGCTTTCAAAATGTCCACCTTCCTTTTCGAAATCAATAGGCTGTCCTTTCAGTGTCCAGTAGAAAGTGACATCCAAGCTAGGATCGTGAATTGCTTTGCAATTAAGGACAATGCTTTCTCCCACTGTTAACTCTGTTCTTTTAGGAGTAAGCTCTATTCTTGTAGGTTCTATAGAAATAAAAATACATTAATTAGCATAGCACATAGTTTTCCCCTGCATTCTGTATTTTAAATAATAGAGAAAAATTAAACAGGGAATCTATGTAACATAGTTGCTCCAGATATGTATCTTTTAATAAACTATTATTAATTGAAATATCTTTTATTGTATTTAGGGTATTTTACTAGGTATTTGTAGGGTACTGATGATTTAAAAGTCACTATTCCTATTAACAAGTCAGCTTGATGAAAAAGAGGGAAGACTATACAACTAGTAACAGCATTTGGCATCCTGGAAGGCGAAGTATTAGAAAAAAGACTCTGTAGCTTCCCTGTCCACCTTTAAGGATCATCAAGTATAGAAAGGATTTTTACACTTAAAAAAAAAAAAAGCCCCACATCGAAGGAAAAATAATTCAAGCAAGTTCACTTCTTTAAGGGGTATAGGAAGAACCTCCCTTCAAATGACTATCTTAACAAAGATGAAACTATGCTACTACTGCTACGGTACCAACTTGTATTTTCTTTGTAGTTTACAAAACCTTCTTGTAAGTAGAGGAGTAGAAGAGGCACCTCTGGCTGATTATAAACTATCACCTCCAATAGCTGCTTTGACTGAGATCTAAACAAAGGCAAAATGGTGAATAGAATTTTTTTTAAGAAAAAAATGTTTATACTAACTAATGATCCACTTTAAGTTTTAAAAGATAGATATATTTTTACTGGATGTAGAGCAACTTTAAACCAATAAATGCTAATACCAACTGTACATCTAAGGGATATTTAAGCTAATGATCAAATATATGCAATATATATATATTATATATATATAATAATAAGCTAATGATCAAATGCATGCAATATGATATATAATTATGTATATATATATTTATATATATATATTTGAATAAGTAGGGGGATGATGAAGACAGGACTTTGATTTTTTCTTTTTTCCTAATTAGACTCCTGACTGTACATGACTCAAGACGCCTGGCACAAATGACTAAAAATTAGCCTAATTTTCCTATTCCAGCTCTATTGTTTGCAATAGCATAGTCTGATGAAGCACCATTGTTAACCGTTGATAAGTTCCTTCTAAGGAGTCTCTGAGAGGAAAGAGCGACACCAGGAAAGGAATGTCACTGTAAATACTAACATTATGGAACTCAGATATTCTGTGTGGCATTCTAAATTCTGGCTTCATCAGAGAGGACAGATAATCACAGCATACTGCAGTTTAAACTTTGTGACAACTGGAATGTTCTGAGTAACTAAACATTCCACTTAACTCATAATTAACAGAAAGCATTTTTGCTATTATTAAATGAAAAAGTCTGTGAATTCTGCCTTGCCTCACTATGGAAAAGATTATTTAACACACACTAAGAATGAGACTCAAACTCGAAGACTGAATTGTGTTCCAGTAATGTATGCTGTATAAATGGAGGCATTTTAAAAATTATGTTCTTTTCTTCCGTGGATGTTTGCCTCTTTTCTAAAATATCAGAATGTTGGCTATTTTAATTGTATTTCTACTTCTAAAAAAGAGAAAAAGTAAAATTTTATATTTTTGTGGCCAAAGTATGATTCACTGTATACTATATGCACAAATGGGAAAAAGCAAGGGATGTACTTTGTTGTGAAAAGCATTCCTTTGCCAAATG
This sequence comes from Bos mutus, assembly GCF_027580195.1. Classification (NCBI taxonomy): domain Eukaryota; kingdom Metazoa; phylum Chordata; class Mammalia; order Artiodactyla; family Bovidae; genus Bos; species Bos mutus. The sequence goes on along the minus strand of NC_091631.1, from coordinate 70,988,796 downwards.
AAGACAGTGTTTAAGACAGGAGATTTTCTTATAATTTGACAAGTAGTCTCAAAAGAGGGTTCTAGATTTGAAATCTAGTTCACTTTAGAACTAGAAAACTAACAGAAACATTTAAGCAGTAACATTTATAATACTGAAAAATGACAGTGTATAAAAAAGTTCCACTGATGTCGACATCAAAGAGTAGCTCTGGTGTTGCTTCATCTGATGCATACTCCAACAGCACATGTTCATATCCTCTTTCTGCTTCTCTTTTTTGCCCCAAATTCCCAGTTGAAGTGGTAACACAGCAACATTACTGACTGATGCTAAAATTAATCTTGGTTGAGGAAAATATTTTTATTCTGCTGGCATACTTGAAATTTTTGAGATACCAACTAAAACTTCAGAAAGCTCTCTTTACCCTCCCACATATTTTGTTCAAAGCAAAATACTTAAATTTCTACCAATAATATGTTCCTTTCTTCACAGTCCCCTAAATAACGGAAAGGGACAATTTGACTGTGTTTGTCCTTAATTTGCAATTAGATTTCATCAACAGAAGCATGTGCACATATACAAGCAAACACACATACATGCATGTTGCATTTATTCTCTTTCAGATAAGGCCATGAAACTATGCTTATAGAAAATTCATCACATTTTCTTACCTTTTACAGATACTGTAGCTGTGATTTCAGCAGAGCCAAAGACATTTTCCCCTCGGCAAATGTACTTTCCCTCATCTGATTTAGAAGCATTTAGGATCCGGAGACTCCCGTCTGGAAGAATAGCTATTCTGAAAATCATTAAAAAGGGTTTTTTTTTTTTTCCTGCTTTACTTCAAATCATCTAAGTGGTAAGAAACTCTGATGAAGTCTGAAACCACTTCCAAGGTAATAATAAATAAGATAAAGATCATTGTGAAAACATGCAGGGAGAGTAGAAATATTTTGCCCTTCAAAAAATTATATAGTAAACCCACATAATACCTTCTTATAGTTAAAAGCGTTAGGGAGTTACAGGTTTTCTTTGGACACATTTATGACATTCATTTTAAAACTTGTGGAAAAAAAGGTGACCCTGAATTTTGTTATTAAAACTTATACTATAATAACACCCAGTGATATTTTAATATTAAGCTTGAGGTATTTCACCTCAAACCAAGAATGACCTCAAAAATCAAATATCAGAAGAAATAGCATAAAACATAGAGGAGGACAAGCACAGAACGTAAAATTAATTGTATACAGCCTCGAGATGATTTATGGTGGTTTCTTTGCGGTGCAACCTGTGTAGCAAGGGCGTGACAATGAAACCTGAATCCTGGAACCTGGACTGCTCACACTGCACTTTTCAAACAGAAAAATGTGATATCTGAGTTTGCCTTTGGGCTCTTTTGAGACCTTTATTATAAGTGGACCTTGAGTCTTATATGAAGGTGAGAAATTAGAGTATTATTAAAAATTTTAGAAGTTTAGTGAAAATGAGATTGGCATTCTGGATTACCATATTCTCCTGTGTATTCATCATTCCAGAAATATACAGATTTCAAACTTAATTAGAATTTCTGTCCTTTTCTCCCTCGTATGCTCCTGAAATATAATCTTGTTATTTCACCAGTGCATCAGCCTACTGAAGCAACCTTAGGCATAGCAGGGATGGCTATCGTGATTTATTTGATATGCCACTAGAATTTAGACTGCCTTCTTTTAGGAAAGAAGTCTGTACTACTTTTGGTAGAAAACCAAAGCTCTCACCAAACTTAAAATTCTAAAATTGGATTTTCCTGGTTCTGAAAAGAATAGTTTATTCCATGGCATCATGAAAACATTAAACTATTTAAGGTATAAGAATAATGGCTAATTCTGTTTAGTCAACATCCTATATGTTGTTTTTAAATTAGTATTCAATTTTGCCAATCAATCCAGAACTGAGGGCTAAGGACAGTATTGAAATTTTAACAATTGGATTAAATTCTAGGCTGCTGAATATTGATTATTAATTTTCCTGACATTGTCATCCATAAAGAAACCAGTTTAAAAACATTATACTGCTTTCAATATGGATCAAATTTGATTTACAGTGTGTTGACAAGGGAGACAAATTTAGAAGCAAGCCAAACTAGGAATAGAAGATTTGACTGTAATTTATGTCTAGAAGGGATATTAATGAGACATTTGGTAAGAACACTGGTCTCTAAAGATATACCATCTATTTAGGATGGTCAATGAAAAATTCTGTTTATTATTTAGGACTGTTTCTATAAAGATAGAATATAATGTATTTATTCCATTTTAGTAACAGAAATATGCACGTTACAAAAAGATGTAGTTGAAAGCAAAAATTATATTTTTTATAAACAAACCAGTCTTCTCTTGTACTAATGACACACTTTATTTAAATACAGCTAAATTACTACAGTTTGCAAGATTGTTAATATCTTAAATATGTCTGGATTTTACTTACTGATGTAAATTCTAATCTAGCAGGGGAGAAGTTTGGCTTAAAAAATCACCACCTTTAAAGAAATAAATGTATCTTAGATACTGGCAGTATTTCAACTCTTGATTTAAGATAAGTCCTTTCTCACTGACAGAAGGCAATATATTACAAAGATAGTTTATGAACACTCCTGTACTTTAGGCCACTGATCCATTTGGAGGATGAAGAATTTTAAATATCATGATGTTTTTAATCTGTCAATTGGCAGTGTCATTTAACCAAAAGCCTGTCTACTGGTTGAAGTTGCAAATCCTTATCAGATAAACTTTTTTTTTTTTTTAAAAAAAAAAAAATAGAAAAGACAATGTATGCAATTAACCTTATAATGTCTGGCTATTGAGGTCAGGGGCGGCGGCTGAGAGGAGATACCCCACGCCACAAGCCTGAGGCCAGGGGTGGCAGGCAGGAGGAACTACCCCACGCCCCTAAGCCCGAGGCCAGGGGCAGCAGGCAGGAGGAGCTACCCTACGCCCCCACGCCCGAGGCCAGGGGTGGTGGCTGGGAGCACCAACCCCATGTCCAAGGAGCCATGGCTGTGCGGGCGCAGGAGGGCCTAGAGGAGCTATCCCATGTTGAAAGTCAGGAAGGGCAGCAGTGAGGAGATACCCCTCGTCCAAGGTAAGGAGCAATGGCTGCGCTTTGCTGGAGCAGCCGTGAAGAGATACCCCACGCCCAAGGTAAGAGAAACCCAAGTAAGACGGTAGGTGTTGCGAGAGGGCATCAGAGGGCAAACACACTGAAACCATACTCACAGAAAACTAGTCAATCTAATCACACTAGGACCACAGCCTTGTCTAACTCAATGAAACTAAGCCATGCCCGTGTGGCAACCCAAGATGGGTGGGTCATGGTAGAGAGATCTGACAGAATGTGGTCCACTGGAGAAGGGAATGGCAAACCACTTCAGCATTCTTGCCTTGAGAACCCCATGAACACTATGAAAAGGCAAAATGATAGGATACTGAAAGAGGAACTCCCCAGGTCAGTAGGTGCCCAATATGCTACTGGAGATCAGTGGAGAAATAACTCCAGAAAGAATGAAGGCATGGAGCCAAAGCAAAAAGAATACCCAGCTGTGGATGTGACTGGTGAAAGAAGCAAGGTCCGATGCTGTAAAGAGCAATATTGAATAGGAACCTGGAATGTCAGGTCCATGAATCAAGGCAAATTGGAAGTGGTCAAACAAGAGATGGCAAGAGTGAATGCCCACATTCTAGGAATCAGCGAACTGAAATGGACTGGAATGGGTGAATTTAACTCAGACGACCATTTTATCTCCTACTGTGGGCAGGAATCCCTCAGAAGAAATGGGGTGGCCATCATGGTCAACAATAGAGTCCAAAATGCAGTACTTGGATGCAATCTCAAAATGACAGAATGATCTCTGTTCATTTCCAAGGCAAACCATTCAATATCACATTAATCCAAGTTTATGCCCCAGCCAGTAACGCTGAAGAAGCTGAAGTTGAACGGTTCTATGAAGACCTACAAGACCTTTTGGAACTAACACCCCAAAAATATGTCCTTTTCATTAAAGGAGACTGGAATGCAAAAGTAGGAAGTCAAAAAAAAACCTGGAGTAACAGGCAAATTTGGCCTTGGAATAGGGAATGAAGCAGGGCAAAGACTAAGAGAGTTTTGCCAAGAAAATGCACTGGTCATAACAAACACCCTCTTCCAACAACACAAAAGAAGACTATATATACATGGACATCACCAAATGGTCAACACCGAAATCAGATTGATTATATTCTTTGCAGCCAAAGATGGAGAAGCTCTATACAGTCAGCAAAAATAAGACCAGGAGCTGACTGTGGCTCAGACCATGAACTCCTTATTGCCAAATTCAGACTTAAATTGAAGAAAGTAGGGAAAACCACTAGACCATTCAGGTATGACCTACATCAAATCCCTTATGATTATACAGTGGAAGTGAGAAATAGATTTAAGGACCTAGATCTGATAGATAGAGTGCCTGATGAACTATGGAATGAGGTTTGTGACATTGTACAGGAGACAGGGATCAAGACCATCCCCATGGAAAAGAAATGCAAAAAAGCAAAATGGCTGTCTGGGGAGGCCTTACAAATAGCTGTGAAAAGAAGAGAAGTGAAAAGCAAAGGAGGAAAGGAAAGATATAACCATCTGAATGCGGAGTTCCGAAGAATAGCAAGAAGAGATAAGAAAGCCTTCTTCAGCGATCAATGCAAAGAAATAGAGGAAAACAACAGAATGGGAAAGACTAGGGATCTCTTCAAGAAAATCAGAGATACCAAAGGACCATTTCATGCAAAGATGGGCTCGATAAAGGACAGAAATGGTATGGACCTAACAGAAGCAGAAGATATTAAGAAGAGATGGCAAGAATACACAGAAGAACTGTACAAAAAAGATCTTCATGACCCAGATAACCACGATGGTGTGATCACTGACCTAGAGCCAGACATCCTGGAATGTGAAGTCAAGTGTGCCTTAGAAAGCATCACTATGAACAAAGCTAGTGGAGGTGATGGAATTCCAGTTGAGCTATTCCAAATCCTGAAAGATGATTCTGTGAAAGTGCTGCACTCAATATGCCAGCAAATTTGGAAAACTCAGCAGTGGCTACAGGACTGGAAAAGGTCAGTTTTCATTCCAATCCCAAAGAAAGGAAATGCCAAAGAATGCTCAAACTACTGCACAATTGCAGTCATCTCACACGCTAGTAAAGTAATGCTCAAAATTCTCCAATCCAGGCTTCAGCAGTATGTGAACCGTGAACTACCTTATGTTCAAGCTGGTTTTAGAAAAGGCGGAGGAACCAGAGGTCAAATTGCCAACATCCACTGGATCATGGAAAAAGCAAGGGAGTTCCAGAAAAGCATCTATTTCTGCTTTATTGACTATGCCAAAGCCTTTGACTGTGTGGATCATAAGAAACTGTTGAAAATTCTTCAAGGGATGGGAATACCAGACCACCTGACCTGCCTCTTGAGAAACCTGTATGCAGGTCAGGAAGCAACAGTTAGAACTGGACATGGAACAACAGCCTGGTTCCAAATAGGAAAAGGAGTACGTCAAGGCTGTATATTGCCACTCTGCTTATTTAACATATATGTAGAGTACATCATGAGAAATGCTGGGCTGGAAGAAGCACACTGGAATCAAGATGGCCGGGAGAAATATCAATAATCTCAGATATGCAAATGACACCACCCTTATGGCAGAAAGTGAAGAAGAACTAAAGAGCCTCTTGATGAAAGTGAAAGAGAAGAGTGAAAAAGTTGGTTTGAAGTTCAACATTCAGAAAACTAAAAGATTGTGGTATCCAGTCCCATCACTTCATTGCAAATAGATGGGGAAACAGTGAAAACAGTGTCTGACTTTACTTTTTTGGGCTCCAAAATCACTGCAGATGGTTATTGCAGCCATGAAATTAAAAAATACTTACTCCTTGGAAGGAAAATTGTGACCAACCTAGATAGAATATTCAAAGCAGAGATATTACTTTGTTCACAAAGGTCCATCTAGTCAAGGCTATGGTTTTTTTAGTAGTCATGTATGGATGAGAGAGTTGGACTATAAAGAGACCTGAGTGCAGGAGAGTTGATGCTTTTGAACTGTGGTGTTGGAGAAGACTCTTGAGAGTCCCTTGGCTGCAAGGAGATCCAGCCAGTCAATCCTAAAGCAGATCAGTCCTGGGTGTTCATTGGAAGGACTGATGTTGAACCTGAAACTCCAATATTTTGGCCACCTGATGTGAAGAGTTGACTCATTGGAAAAGACCCTGATGCTGAGAAAGTTTGAAGGCAGGAGGAGAAGGGGACAACAGAGGATGAGATGGTTGGATGGCATCACCAACTCAATGGACATGGGTTTGGGTGGACTCCTGCAGTTGGTGATGGACAGGGAGGCCTGGCGTGCTCAAGTTCATGGGGTTTCAAAGAGTCAGCATGACTGAGTGACTGAACTGAACTGAACTGAAGTCACCTCAGTCATGTCTGACTCTTTTCAATCCTATGGACCATAGCCCACCAGGCTCCTCTGTCCATGGGATTCTCCAGACAAGAATACTGGAGTGGGTTGGTATGCCCTTCTCCAGGAGATCTTCCCAACCCAGGCATCAAACCCTCGTCTCTTATGTCTCCTGCATTAGCAGGTGGCTTCTTTACCACTAGTGCTACCCTATGTGTGATCTTAAAACTACTCAATCTCTGTTCTTATATGTATTACTGTCATAATTACATCTAATTAGTTCTTTAAAAGTATTAACCTCATATTATATGTAAATTGTTGTGTTTTTGTGCTGTGTGTAGACAGTAATTGAACATTTACTCAAAAATTTAAGTCAAATATATGACAAATTTTGAAAGAGAAAACATGGTGCCGGGGAGAATTTCTACTACTAAAGCCTTAATTACTTTGGGTGTTTGATGACTCTTTTCTGTGGGAAGCATGACACTGAAACCTGAGGAGTGAGAGAGAGTTAACTAGGTGAAGATTGGGAAAGCACAGGGAATGATGCTGCAAGGCCTCCAGATAGGAAAGCCCACAAGACCTCAAAGAGCCAAACGACCAGCTATGATGGCAGATATAAAGGGGGAGCTGAGGCTGGCTCAGTGGTAAAGAATCTGCCTGCCAAGTAGGAGATGCAGGTTCCATTCCCTGGATCTGAAAGATCCCCTGGAGAGGAAAATGGCAACTCATTCCCATAGTCTTGCCTGGGAAATCCCATGGAAGAAGGAGCCTGGTGGGTTGTAGTCCATGGGGTCACAAAAGTGTCTAAGTGACTTAGCGACTAAACAACAATAGGAATATAGTAAGTTCACATGTTAAAAGTATATAACTGAAAAGTTCTTACATACAGATGCAGTCATGAAACTATTAATATGATTGAAATAATCAACATATGTCACCTGTACTTTCTCCACTCAGCGCTTTCTCATCCCATGCCTATCATGGGTCAACTACAGATCTACTTTTTATCACTAGAGTAGGTTTGCACTTTGCCAAAGTTTTATGTAAATAGAATCTTATCAACATGTACTTCTTTTTGTTTAGTTTATTTCACTCAGCATAATTAAGATTAAATTGAGTGTCATCCCTGTGGCAACTACTAAGAATCCATTCCTTTTCATGGATGAGTAGTATTCCATTGTGTACAGATGGCACAACTTTCCTATCTTTCACCTTTTGGTGGATGCTTATGTTATTTTCACCTTGTGACTATTACAAATAAAGCTACTATGAATATTTGTATGTATTTTATTAATATTTATTTCTCTTGGATAAATACTTAGAAGTGGATGACTAGATCATCTGGTTTATGTTCCTGTTTATATGTGGAATTTAAGAAAAAAATATAAATGAACTTATCTACAGAACAGAAATTGAGTTACAGATGTAGAAAACAGCCTTATAGTTACCAGTGGGTAAGAGGGGGGAGGGATAAATTGAAAGATCGTGACTAGCTATGGGGTATGAACCTAATTACATATTTATTTAGCACTGTGAAAGTGTGAGTGGCTCAGTTGTGTTTGACTCTTTTTGACCCCAAGGACTATAGCCTGCCAGATCACCTCTGTCCATGGAATTCTCCAGGCAAGAATACTGGAATGAGTAGCCATTCCTTTTCCAGGGTATCTTCCCAACTTAGGGATTGAACTGGAGTCTCTCACATTGCAGGCAGATTTTTTAATGTCTGAGCCACCAGGGAAGCCCTTTTACTTTTACTAGTATATGGTTATCCAATTGTTCCATGCCATCATTTGGAAAAGACTTATCTTTCCTCCGTAGTCTTTTCATCATTGTCAAAAATCAATTGGCCATGTAAGTATAGGTCAACAAATGCTTAACTCTCCCTGCTGGTCCATTGATCTACTAGTGTCTTGATTAGTGGAGCAATGTGATCTGTCTTAAGGTCACATGAGATAGTTCCTTCCACTTGCTCTTCTTTTTCAGAACTGTTTTGGATATTCTATATTCTTAGCATTTCCATATAAATTTTGTAATTACCTTGTCAGTTTAAAAAAAAATCTACTGAGATTTTGATTAGAATTTCAGTGAATATACAGCTTAATTTGAGACAAATTAATGTTAACAATATTGCTTTAGAAACCATGAACATGACATACTTCCTTTTATTTAGTTCTTTAAAAAAATCTCTCTAAGTAATATTTTTTAGTTATCAGTCTACTGGTCTTAAATATCTGTTGTCAGATTTATCCTTATAGTTTTTGTTGCTATAGAAAGAACTACTTTTAATTTAATTAGCTATTGCAATTTCTTATTTAATTACTATTTTAAATAATAATTACATGAGAAATATGTAGTATTAAGAAGCTGTACAGTAATATCCCTTGTATGCTTTTTTCTCAGTAACTCTTTATGGTAATATGTTGCCATAAAGTGTAATATAGCCAAAGGTATAGTATAATATTACAATCAGGATATTGATATTAATATAATCAATTGATCACATTTATATATTCCTAGTTTTAACTTATTCATTTGTGCATGCTTTAATTTCTATACAATGTTTTCATTTTGTGTTTGTGTATCCATCACCACAGTCAAGACACTGAACAATTCTAACACCATAAAAACTCTTCATTTTTCCTTTTACAGCCTGAGACCTTCATTCCACACCACCACCATCATCCCTAACCCCTGGGTCCTAATTGCAGCCAACCACAAATTTGTCTCATTACTTTTTTTCATTTCAAAAATTATACACAAGTGAAATCTTATAATATGTAACTTTGGCGGGGCAGATTTTTTTTTACTCAATTAGCTTAATTGCTTGGAGAATCATCCAAGTTGTTGTACGTATTAGCAGTTTATTTTTCCTGCTGACTAATATTCTATGGTCATCTGAGTTAAATTCACCCATTCCAGTCCATTTTAGTTCGCTGATTCCTAGAATGTCATCGTTAACTCTTGCCATCTCCTGTTTGATCACTTCTTCTTCTTCTTTTTTTAAGATTCTTTTTTTTTAATTTTATTTTTTAATTTTACAATATTGTATTGGTTTTGCCATATATCAACATGAATCCACCACAGGGATACATGTGTTCCCGATCCTGAACCCTCCTCCCTCCCTGTACCGTATACAGAGTGAAGTAAGCCAGAAAGAAAAACACCAATACAGTATCAGATCAGATCAGTCGCTCAGTCGTGTCCGACTCTTTGCGACCCCATGAATCACAGCACACCAGGCCTCCCTGTCCATCACCAACTCCCGGAGTTCACTCAGACTCATGTCCATTGAGTCAGTGATGCCATCAAGCCATCTCATCCTCAGTCGTCCCCTTCTCCTCTTGCCCCCAATCCTTCCCAGCATCAGAGTCTTTTCCAATGAGTCACCTCTTCACATGAGGTGGCCAAAGTACTGGAGTTTTAGCTTTAGCTTCATTCCTTCGAAAGAAATCCCAGGGCTGATCTCCTTCAGAATGGACTGGTTGGATCTCCTTGCAGTCCAAGGAACTCTCAAGAGTCTTCTCCAACACCACAGTTCAAAAGCATCAATTCCTCAGTGCTCAACCTTCTTCACAGTCCAATTTTCACAACCATACATGACCAAAGGAAAAACCATAGCTTTGACTAGACGGAACTTTGTTGGCAAAGTAATGTCTTTGCTTTTCAATATGCTATCTAGGTTGGTCATAAGTTTCCTTCCAAGGAGTAAGCGTCTTTTAATTTCATGGCTGCATTCACCATCTGCAGTGATTTTGGAGCCCCCCAAAAATAAAGTCTGACACTGTTTCCACTATTTCCCCATCTATTTGCCATGAAGTGATGGGACTAGATGCCATGATCTTCATTTTCTTAATGTTGAGCTTTAAGCCAACTTTTTCACTCTCCACTTTCACTTTCATCAAGAGGCTTTTAGTTCCTCTTCACTTTCTGCCATAAGGGTGGTGTCATCTGCATATCTGAGATTATTGATATTTCTCCCGGCAATCTTGATTCCAGTTTGTGTTTCTTCCAGTCCAGCGTTTCTCATGATGTACTCTGCATAGAAGTTAAATAAACAGGGTGACAATATACAGCCTTGATGAACTCCTTTTCCTATTTGGAACCAGTCTGTTGTTCCAGGTCCAGGTCTAACTGTTGCTTTCTGACCTGCATACAAATTTCTCAACAGGCAGATCAGGTGGTCTGGTATTCCCATCTCTTTCAGAATTTTCCACAGTTTATTGTGATCCACACAGTCAAAGGCTTTGGCATAGTCAATAAAGCAGAAATAGATGTTTTTCTGGAATTCTCTTGCTTTTTCCATGATCCAGTGGATGTTGGCAATTTGATCTCTGGTTCTTCTACCTTTTCTAAAACCAGCTTGAACAACTGGAAGTTCATGGTACACGTATTGCTGAAGCCTGGCTTGGAGAATTTTGAGCATTACTTTACTAGCATGTGAGATGAGTGCAATTGTGTGGTAGTTTGAGCATTCTTTGGCATTGCCTTTCTTTGGGATTGGAATGAAAACTGACCTTTTCCAGTCCTGTGGCCACTGCTGAGTTTTCCAAATTTGCTGGCATATTGAGTGCACCACTTTCACAGCATCTTATTTCAGGATTTGGAATAGCTCAACTGGAATTCCATCACCTCCACTAGCTTTGTTCATAGTGATGCTTTCTAAGGCCCACTTGACTTCACATTCCACAATGTCTGTACTAATGCGTATATATGGAATTTAGAAAGATGGTAACAATAACCTTGTATTGACCACTTCTAATTTGCTTTGATTCATGGACCTAACTTCCAGGTTCCTATTGCTCTTTACAGCATTGGACCTTGCTTCTATCACCAGTCACATCCACAACTGGGTATTGTTTTTGCTTTGGCTCCATGCCTTCATTCTTTCTGGAGTTATTTCTCCACTGATCTCCAGTAGCATACTGGCCACATACTGACCCAGAAAGTTCCTCCTCAGTATCCTATCATTTTGCCTTTTCATACTGTTCATGGGGTTCTCAAGGCAAAAATACTGAAGTGGTTTGCCATTCCCTTCTCCAGTGGACCACATTCTGTCTGTAGAAAAAATGGAGCAGCCATCATAGTCAACAAAAGAGTCCAAAATGCAATACTTGGATGCAAACTCAAAAACAACAGAATGATCTTGTTTCCAAGGCAAACCATTCAATATCACAGTAATCCAAGTCTATGCCCCAACCAGTAATGCTAAAGAAGCTGAAGTTGAATGGTTCTACAAAGACCTACAAGACCTTTTAGAACTAACACCCAAAAAAACATTTCCTTTTCATTTAGGAGACTGGAATGTAAAAGTAGGAAGTCAAGAAACACCTGGAGTAACAGGCAAATTTGGCCTTGGAATACAGAATGAAGCAGGGCAAAGGCTAATAGAGTTTTGCCAAGAGAACACACTGGTCATAGCAAACACCCTCTTCCAACAACACAATAACACAAAAGAAGATGGTCAACACCGAAATCAGATTGATTATATTCTTTGCAGCCAAAGATGGAGAAGCTCTATACAGTCAGCAAAAACAAGACTGGGACTGACTGTGGCTCAGATCATGAAATCCTTATTGCCAAATTCAGACTTAAATTGAAGAAAGTAGGGAAAACCACTAGACCATACATGTATGACCTAAATCAAGTCCCTTATGATTATACAGTGGAAGTGAGAAATAGATTTAAGGACCTAGATCTGATAGATACAGTGCCTGATGAACTATGGATGGAGGTTCATGACATTGTACAGGAGACAGGTATCAAGACCATCTCCATGGAAAAAAAAATGCAAAAAAGCAAAATGGCTGTTCGGGAGGCCTTACAAATAGCTGTGAATAGAAGAGAAGTGAAAAGCAAAGGAAAAAAGTAAAGATATAAGCATCTGAATGCAGCATTCCGAAGAATAGCAAGAAGAGATAAGAAAGCATTCCTCAGCAATCAATGCAAAGAAATAGAGGAAAACAACAGAACACGAAAGACTAGAGATCTCTTCAAGAAAATTAGAAATAGCAAGAGAACATTTCATACAATGATGGGCTTGATAAAGGACAGAAATGCTATGGACCTAACAGAAGCAGAAGATATTAAGAAGACATGGAAAGAATACACAGAAGAACTGTACAAAAAAGATCTTCACAACCAAGATAATCACAATGGTGTGATCACTCACCTAGAGCCGGACATCCTGGAATGTGAAGTCAAGTGGGCCTTAGAAAGCATCACTATGAACAAAGCTAGTGGAGGTGATGGAATTCCAGTTGAGCTATTCCAAATCCTGAAAGATGATGCTGTGAAAGTGCTACACTGAATATGCCAGCAAATTTGGAAAACTCAGCAATGGCCACAGGACTGGAAAAGGTCAGTTTTCATTCCAATCCCAAAGAAAGGAAATGCCAAAGAATGCTCAAACTACACACAATTGCAGTCATCTCACATGCTAGTAAAGTAATGCTCAAAATTCTCCAAGCCAGCAATATGTGAACCATGAACTTCTAGTTGTTCAAGCTGGTTTTAGAAAAGGCAGAGGAACCAGAGATCAAATTGCCAACATACGCTGGATCATGGAAAAAAGCAAGAGAGTTCCAGAAAAACATCTATTTCTGCTTTAATGACTATGCCGAAGCCTTTGACTGTGTGGATCACAATAAACTGTGGAAAATTCTGAAAGAGATGGGAGTACCAGACCACCTGACCTGCCTTTTGAGAAACCTAAATGCAGGTCAGAAAGCAACAGTTAGAACTGGACATGGAACAACAGACTGGTTCCATATAGGAAAAGGAGTACATCAAGGCTGTATACTGTCACCCTGCTTATTTAACTTCTATGCAGACTACATCATAAGAAACGCTGGGCTGGAGGAAGCACAAGCTGGAAACAAGATTGCCGGGAGAAATATCAATAACCTCAGATATACAGATGACACCCTCCTTATGGCAGAAAGTGAAGAGGAACTAAAAGCCTCTTGATGAAATGAAAGAGGAGAATGAAAAAGTTGGCTTAAAGCTCAACATTCAGAAAATGAAGATCATGGCATCTGGTCCCATCACTTCAAGGGAAATAGATGGTGATATAGTGGAAACAGTGTCAGACTTTATTTTTGGGGGCTCCAAAATCACTGCAGATGATGACTGCAGCCATGAAATTACAAGACGTTTACTCCTTGGACGTTAAGTTATGGCTGACCTAGATAGCATTTTGAAAAGCAGAGACATTACTTTGCCAACAAAGTTCCGTCTAGTCAAGGCTAGGGTTTTTCCAGTGGTCATGTATGGATGTGAGAGTTGGACTATAAAGAAAGCTGAGCACATAAGAATTGATGCTTTTGAACTGTGGTGTTGGAGAAGACTCTTGAGAGTCCCTTGGACTGCAAGGAGGTCCAACCAGTCCATCCTAAAGGAAATCAGCCCTGGGTGTTCTTTGGAAGGAATGATGCTAAAGCTAAAACTCAAGTACTTTGGCCACCTCATGCAAAGAGTTGTCTCATTGGAAAAGACCCTGATGTTGGGAAAGATTGAAGGCAGGAGGAGAAGGGGATGACAGAGGTTGAGATGACTTGATGGCATCACTGACTCGATGGACGTGAGTTTGAGTAGACTCCTGTAGTTGGTGATGGCCAGGGAGGCCTGGCATGCTGCAATTCATAGGGTCTCAAAGAGTCGGACACGACTGAGTGACTGAACTGGACTGAACTCAACTCAACAGGGTTTGGTAATGAACTTATGTTTTCATTTCTTTGGCATAAATGCCCAAGATTATAATTTCTGTGTCAAATAATAATTGAATATATAGTTTTATAAGAAATTTTCAATTGTTTTCCAGAATATCTGTATCATTTTTCCTTAGTAGCAGGAATGAATGAATGATCCACCTTGTCCATACCTTCACCAGCATTAGGTATTTCTACTAATATTTAAAGTCATCTTGTTAGGTATATAATAATGTCTCATTACAGTTTTAACCTGTATTTCTCCCATGGTTAATTATGTGAATATAGTTTCACATATTTCTTTGCTATCTATGCATCCTCTTTGGCAAATTACAGCTCATTCTTTTGCCTGAAGTTTTCTTGGTTCTCTCTAGTCTACAAAATAACATATTTAATCCTTAGTACAACAGTTGAAACTGAAAGTGAAAGTCATCAGTCGGGTCCAGCTGTTTGCAATCCCATGGACTAGAGAGTCCATGGAATTCTCCAGGGCAGAATACAGGAGTGGGTAGCCTTTCCCTTCTCCAGGAGATCTTCCCAATCCAGAGATCAAACCCAAATCTCCCGCCTTTCAGGTGGATTCTTTACCATCTGAGGCACATGAGAAGCGCAGAACAGTTGAAAGTCTTTACCAAATGATCATAACTTCCATAATCCCTGCTCTTTGTGCTCTGTTCTGCAGGTCTCCAGACTCTTTGTAATGCATTTTAAATATGTGTGTTTTATTTCACTTGTAAATAACTTATGCATCTCTTACACATACATGCATGGAATGCTATACTAATAACACTAAGTGCATTGTAAATGTATAATAATTAGGTATTGTGGCTTCCTTGGTGGTTCATTGGTAATGAATCCACCTGTCAATGCAGGATACACGGGTTCTCTCTGGGTCTTCTTTGAGAAAACCTCTTGGAGAAGGAAATGACAAGCCGCTCCAATTTTCTTGCCTGGGAAATCCCATGGACAGAGGAGCCTGGTGGGCTGAAGTCTATGGGATCATGAGAGTTGAACACAACTTAGTGACTAAACAACAACTATGATTATAAATAAAGCAATATTCCATTTTATCCTTTCCCCTTTATCATCTGCTAATGAATATTTTGCACTCTCCTGAATTGTTCAGACTGGTATTTAGAGACCGTTGCTCTAGTCATAAGACCATGTGCCTCTCAGTGCTTACACTCTTACTTGTTTATCTTGCTCACTAGCTTGCTCACCTGAACTCCTCCTCAATGCTCTTTACTTAGGATTATTCTTGCCTTTGTTTTTTACTTCCTCAGAAGAAAAATAACATTTGTCACATTGTTTCTCAGCCTATGATGTCTTATGACTTGTCCACTGAGCACTAGAATTTCAGCATTTTTAAGCTCTCTTATACAGATTTGAGAACTAAAAAAAAAAAAAAAAAAATTGATTCAAATAATCAATAAAAACTACAGTGTTGAAAATAATATAATGGAATGTTATAACAATTAGTCAACCCCAATTTATCCCTTCCATTAAACATACGAAAGTTCCTATCATAAAAATATAATAAAATTTTGCAATTATATTAATACTTTCAATGACACAGTTATTAAACTATTTCAAAATATTCTATAATAAAAATGTACAGTTAGTATGAGAAATAGATACATTTATGATTTTAGATAAAATTTGGGATGAAAACTTTAAACAATAAGAGAGGCTGGGCTCTACATAGGTCTTACAATGGTTATGCTATTGCTGAACATTTACTGATCACTTTTTATGTGTCAGGTGTCATACTAACCTTCCACACCTTATTTCATATAAGGTTTCTAACTATTATGTTAGTTGAGTATTGTTAACCTCATTTGCTAATGAGAAAACTAGCATTCCTCATCATTTACTGCTTTATTCAAGGCTCTTGAGCAAGTGGCAGGGCCTTAATTTCAGCCAGGCTCTTTGGCTATTTGCTTGCTTGTCAGTATCTTCCTGCTTCTTTGTAACCTCTTTCCCTTACTTCAGTTACTTCATAACTCCACAATAGCTGGTACTCAATAAATTGTGATGGAAATAAACTGGATGTACTTAAACTGATTTATCGTACAGATGAAGATACTGATGTTGAGAGAACTTCAAATCAACCTTCAAAAAATAAAATGATATATAGCTTGTTTTGATAATATTTATTATGACCCTAAAATTTGCCAGGCCCTGTTAAGAATTTTTAATACATTTTAATTCTTACTAAGATCCCAGGCATAATTTTACTCTCATTTGATAAAGGAAAAGGAAGAAAATGAGGCAGCAGGGGCTAAATGACTATCAAGATTTTAGAGCTGGTCTGCTGGATTCCAAAATTCATACTGCACTTTCAGCTATTATAGTTGACCCAAAGTAAACATCAGAAGAAAGCTTTGCATAAGATCACAAGCTTAGTGGCAGCTTTGACCTGCGATAGAAGCTGACAGAAGTGGAAATGCAAGGGTAACAAGAGAAGACACATGTTTCCTACAGATGGTGGAAAAGAGAAATTCACACTCTGTAACTTGATCACTAAGGTTTTTAAAAAGCTAAGGGCAATGCGCACTCAAGGAGGGCTGTGCTGTCACCATGCTCTTCCCTTCAGACGCAGTTTAGCTGGAAGGGAGAAGGGAAGTGACCCAGAAAGACATGTACAACAGCCGTTAGAAAGCGAGAGGGAAAGCTTAAGTGCAGAAGTTACTTTAATTAATGGACCTCATCCCTGGCTCTGAGCATCATATAAGGAACCTGAAGAAACTGCAGGAGCTTTTGTGCTGAGCCATTGAATCATGTCAGAACCTCCAGGCTCTGAAGAAAGGGTGAGTTGGAAGGGGGGCAGCCTCTTTGCCAGAGATATTAATAGATATTGGAAGGTGTCGCCATTAACAAAACAAAACATAATAAAGCAAAAATCCCAAACACACACTTATATCGTCCTCTTTCTGAAGGATATCACTGCAAGCATTTGTCACAGACACAACAAACAACATAGCCTGAGCTATACTCAATCGTTTTCCTCAAATTGGCTTCAATGTTTCTTATTTTAGATGAATTTGTAAGGAAAATTCTGAGTGTTTATGTACCTAATTTTTTTTTTTTTGTGTGGAGACACTATGTAACTTTCCTCAACTTCTCAGGGAAATATGTTATGGAAATGAAATTAGGAACCACCATAAAATCTTTTATTTTATAGATGCCATAACTACACAAAGATGGAAAGCCAAGAGTATTTCCTTTTTAAAGTTCAGGGTAAAGTACAGACTATTAACTCAGAAATCATCATTTAGGTTTTTCTTTTTTTTTTCCATGATAATAAATTGGTCAAGCCAAATCTATTGCCTATTTTAAACATTTCTTATATCTATTCCCTGACTTTGGCTTACTGGAGAGTCTAACACAGTGGGTAAAAAGCATGAAGTGGTTTGACCTTTTCTAATCATTGCCTTTAACCATGTCTAATCCATTTTTCTACTTTCTTTGAACATCCAGAAGTGCCCACAGCTTTTAGATCATTTGTAGTTGTACAAAGGGCATATTTATCTCTGAGCTTCCCCTAGCTCAGCTCCTAGCAAATAACCTGAACACAGGACTCTGCAGCTACATGGAGAATGGAGAGTGGTCTTTGTTCACATCTTTTTTCTTTCTCCTTCCCAGTTCTCATTCTCTTTTGTGTGTCGCTGTAGGGAGGAGAGCGCTGGAAGCGGAGCCGTGTCTCTTACTCTTCCAACTTCCGTTGTGGTTCTTAGCAGGATGCAGTTGCGGCTCTGGGTGAAGACCTCCGAAGACCGGTGCTTATGAGCTGGTCAGTGAGTCTGTGGGGCCTTCTTCCTGAACGTTCTCTGACGGTACCCCTTCTTCAGGCACTGCGGCTTCCCCTCTTTGTTAGCTCCTACCTCTGGGATTTTGCTCATGGAGCCCAGAGGACTCATGGTTGCCTCCTTTCTCCAAACTCCATCCAACCCAACACAAACTCTTGCTTTTCTAAATGGAAGGAGTATAGGTTTCTTTCCTGCCACACCTCTTGCTATGGCATCATCTCTTTTTAGTTATCTCCTCCCCCTGTTCAAACAAGGCCAGAAGACAATCACTGATTCTGTTGCCTAAGCAAGTGTTCCATAAGGAATTGGTTGTTGTTGTTTAGTCACTAAGTTGTGTCTGACTCTTTGTGACTCCATGGGCCGTAGGCATCCAGGCTTCTAGGTCCATGGAATTTTCCAAGTAAGAATACTGGAGTAGGTTGCCATTTCCTCCTCCAGGGGGTCTTCCTAACCTAGGGATGGAAACCCTGTCCCCTGCATTTCTAGCACATACTTCACCACTGAGCCACCAGTTTTATAATTTCTGTGACTGTCCTTGACATTTTTGCCCTTATTTGAATTTTAAGGTGGGAAAATAAGAAAAAAAAAAAAAAGATCTCACAATCCTCACTAAGCCAAAGCCTGCAAAGGATGTCTTCCTTCTCTCTCCTACTCTTTCATACACACAGAAATGAGTGCAGAGGGATGTGGACGGGCACCCTCCCAACCTCCCCATACCATCCCCTGGGCCTTCCCAGCGCACCAGCCCCAAGCATCCAGCATCGTGCACTGAACCTGGACTGGCATCTCGTTTCATACATGACATTTCACATGTTTCAATGACATTCTCCCAAATCTTCCCACCCTCTCCCACAGAGTCCATAAGACTGTTCTATACATCAGTGTCTCTTTTGCTGTCTCGTACACAGGGTTATCGTTACCATCTTTCTAAATTCCATATACATGCGTTAGTATACTGTATTTATGTTTTCCTTCTGGCTTACTTCACTCTGTATAATAGTCTCCAGTTTCATCCACCTCATTAGAACTGATTCAAATGTATTCTTTTTAATGGCTGAGTAATACTCCATTGTGTATATGTACCACAGCTTTCTTATCCATTCATCTGCTGATGGACATCTAGGTTGCTTCCATGTCCTGGCTATTATAAACAGTGCTCACGATGAACATTGGGGTACACGTGTCTCTTTCCCTTCTGGTTTCCTCAGTGTGTATGCCCAGCACTGGGATTGCTGGATCATAAGGCAGTTCTATTTCCAGTTTTTAAGGAATCTCCACACTGTTCTCCATAGTGGCTGTACTAATTTGCATTCCCACCAACAGTGTAAGAGGGTTCCCTTTTCTCCACACCCTCTCCAGCATTTATTATTTGTAGACTTTTGGATCACAGCCATTCTGACTGGTGTGAAATGGTACCTCATAGTGGTTTTGATTTGCATTTCTCTGATAAAGAGTGATGTTGAACATCTTTTCAAGTGTTTGTTAGCCATCTGTATGTCTTCTTTGGAGAAATGTCTATTTAGATCTTTGGCCCATTTTTGATTGGGTCATTTATTTTTTTCTGGAGTTGAGCTGTAGGAGTTGCTTGTATATTTTGAGATTAGTTGTTTGTCAGTTGCTTCATTTGCTATTATTTTCTCCCATTCTGAAGCTGTCTTTTCACCTTGCTAATAGTTTCCTTTGATGTGCAGAAGCTTTTAAGTTTAATTAGGTCCCATTTGTTTATTTTTGCTTTTATTTCCAATATTCTGGGAGGTGGGTCATAGAGGATCCTGCTGTGATGTATGTCAGAGAGTGTTTTGCCTATGTTCTCCTCTAGGAGTTTTATAGTTTCTGGTCTTATGTTGAGATCTTTAATCCATTTTGAGTTTATTTTTGTATATGGTGTTAGAAAGTGTTCTAGTTTCATTCTTTTACAAGTGGTTGACCAGATTTCCCAGCACCACTTGTTAAAGAGATTGTCTTTAATCCACTGTATATTCTTGCCTCCTTTGTCAAAGATAAGGTGTCCATATGTGCGTGGATTTATCTCTGGAGCTTTCTATTTTGTTCCATTGATCTATATTTCTGTCTTTGTGCCAGTACCATACTGTCTTGATAACTGTGGCTTTGTAGTAGAGCCTGAAGTCAGGTAGGTTGATTCCTCCAGTTCCATTTTCTTTCTCAAGATCGCTTTGGCTATTCGAGGTTTTTTGTATTTCCATACAAATTGTGAAATTATTTGTTCTAGCTCTGTGAAGAATACTGTTGGTAGCTTGATAGGGATTGCATTGAATCTATAAATTGCTTTGGGTAGTATACTCATTTTCACTATATTGATTCTTCCAATCCATGAACATGGTATATTTCTCCATCTATTAGTGTCCTCTTTGATTTCTTTCACCAGTGTTTTATAGTTTTTTTTATATATAGGTCTTTAGTTTCTTTAGGTAGATATATTCCTAAATATTTTATTCTCTTCGTTGCAATGGTGAATGGAATTGTTTCCTTAATTTCTCTTTCTGTTTTCTCATTATTAGTGTATAGGAATGCAAGGGATTTCTGTGTGTTGATTTTATATCCTGCAACTTTACTATAATCATTGATTAGTTCTAGTAATTTTCTGGTGGAGTCTTTAGGGTTTTCTATGTAGAGGATCATGTCATCTGCAAATAGTGAGAGTTTTACTTCTTCTTTTCAATTTGGATTCCTTTTATTTCTTTTTCTGCTCTGATTGCTGTAGCAAAACTTCCAAAACTATGTTGAATAGTAATGGTGAAAGTGGGCACCCTTGTTTTGTTCCTGACTTTAGAGGAAATGCTTTCAATTTTTCACCATTGAGGATAATGTTTGCTGTGGGTTTTTTGTCATATATAGCTTTTATTATGTTGAGGTATGTTCCTTCTATTCCTGCTTTCTGGAGAGTTTTATCATAAATGGGTGTTGAATTTTGTCAAAGGCTTTCTCTGCATCTATTGAGATAATCATATGGTTTTTGTTTTCAATTTGTTAATGTGGTGTATTACATTGATTGATTTGCGGATATTGAAGAATCCTTGCATCCCTGGGATAAAGCCCACTTGGTCATGGTGTATGATCTTTTTAATGTGTTGTTGGATTCTGATTGCTAGAATTTTGTTTAGGATTTTTGCATCTATGTTCATCAGTGATATTGGCCTATAGTTTTCTTTTTTTGTGGCATCTTTGTCAGGTTTTGGTATTAGGGTGATGGTGGCCTCATAGAATGAGTTTGGAAGTTTACCTTCCTCTGCAATTTTCTGGAAGAGTTTGAGCAGGATAGGTGTTAGCTCTTCTCTAAATTTTTGGTAGAATTCAGCTGTGAAGCCGACTACCTGGTTCCTAAAGTTTTAGGTGTCTCTACAGGAGATTGGGTGCTAGCAGCAGCTTTGTTCTCACCTCTGAGTTTCAGATTTAACATATAATTACCACTTTCCTTTACTGCCACAACCATATTTGAAGCTCTTAACAACATTCATCTACACTTTTGCAGGTCTGCTATCTGCCTGTATTACTAGGTCACTCCCTATTTCAACACAGGGGTTTCTTCAGTGTGGTATATGATGCTGTTATCATCGACTTAATGTCTATCCAAGTCTTCACCCTGCATTCAGGGTAAAATCCCAAGCTCGTTAGCATGATGTATGATGTCTTTCATAATCTCAATCTTTCTCTGCCTTTCCAATCACATCTCAGAGTCCCAGCTGCTTCCTCATGTCTACACCTATCCTGCTTTCTATTCATAATGAACCACTTTTCATCTTGTGAAAAATCTATTTTTTTCCACTGTTTTTAATTATTTCACAGATTTAGGTACATTACATAGTACAATGGTGTGTCTATTAGCATGAATATGTGAATTTTTCCTTGTTGACAATAAAAACCTACTCAAATCTTAATAGGGTATTCTTTCTTTCAACCATACTTTGGGAAATTCTATTTTATTAGCTAGATACAAACCTGTGTATTTATAATATGTTTTTACATTCTACATTAAATTTATTTCTTCCTTGTCAGCTTTTGAATAGTTTGGTAAAAACCCATCTCAACTAAACGCATTTTTTCATTTTCCCCTGGGAGCATTTTGCTTAGCACTAATGAGAAATTGAGCTTACAAAGAGGGAGAAATTAAAACCAAACACGGTAGAGCTAGGTAAATGTTTTCAGAGTGATGACACTGAGTTCTAAACTTTTCCACTGATATGTTTCTAAAGCTGAAAGATGCTGTGGAGTTGTATATAGCACCAAACTGAGAAATTTATAAATAAAAACATAGTTGAGATGGCATTGAATCATTTACCCTGAAGCTTTTCACAGTGTTCTGAACTGAATACTCTGTCATTTCATGTTAACTTGGACACAAAATCTGTCAGTATATCTTAATCCAAATTAAAAAGGAAAAAGGCCAGGCATTTATAAAGACATGGAATCTTTATTACTCCTGGAGTTTGTGTGAGTTTTTGCTTTTTATTTTTAGTCTGCTGTCTCTATAAATATCTAAATCTCTTAGGAAATGGAGAAAAATTATTGCTCTTCTGAAACCACTAAGGTCACACAAATAGCATCCAGGGCAAAATTATGAATTTTTGATATGCCCAAAAAACCTGGGCTGGTTTTTAGTGCATTTTAAATTATACTGACCTAATTAGAAAGCTTGACCGTAGCTAAGCTCTTTAATATTAAAAGAGTTCCCTTTACTATTATTTTTTTTTTACTAGTTCCCTCTTAAAAAGCAGCTCTTCCACAGTTTAGCTCAACTTACTTTTCGAACAGAACAAATCAACATGAACTAATTGATTTATTTTTATTTTTTAATCAGTTGATCTATGGCATTGTAGGGTAAGGTAAAGTATATTAGTAAGTACAAAACCCCATTTTTGCTCTCACTTGTTAAATAACCTTTATTTCAATTCTGTGCCTAATCTCCTTTATCCATAAAATAGTGTGGACTAAATTTCTAAGATATTTTTCACCTATTTATCCATCATTTCAAACCTTTCTCTCAGTCTCAGGCTACATTTCATGATTTCTTTTCTCTCTTACAGTAAGCCCCAAGCCCCAGAGAATATGTGGGCTTTTTGACCTTTTCTATCTCTGTCTTTCTTTTCTTCCTTCCTTTCTTTTTGAAGTTGCCTTGATATTTTCTGCTTATCAAGATCTTTCTCAGAAAAAGACAGGTTCCCAGTCTCCCAGCTTTGAATTTGCACCCAACCACAGATGCCCAGGCCACTGTGTCCTCCTTTAAGGATGGCAGAGAATATAAAACCTTTCTCAGTGCCCTGAGATATTCACTGACTCCTTTTTTTCATTTTTCTGAAAAACACCTGGTTACTAACAAGACTTATTTGGGTGGTAGGGAATAACTATCAGTATTTCAGAAATTTTAAGTCAGTATTGACAAATGCACATAAAGAAGTCAAGTGCAAGTTAAAATTTCAGTTGAGTTTAGGGTTTAAGCAATGTCACAAATAGAAAGGTTTGGAGAAATATGAAGCTGTTGTCCAGACAAAAATCATATTAGTACAACCACCTTAATTTCTTTGATGTAAGTCTGTTAATTGTATTATTTGTAAATTTTCTTTCTTTTAAACAACAACAACAAAATTACACAGTACCAAAAACAAACAAACAAAAAAATTCTTACACAGGTTTTCTTGTCTTTTTTAAAAAAATTTAGACCGACTCAGCCACTTATGGGCTGAGTGATTTGGGAAATAAATTTAATATCTTTGAATAATCCATTTGTAAAATCAGGGTTTCTAATGTTACTTCATGGCAAATAGGGGAAAAGATGGAAGCAGTGATAGAGTTCCTTTTCTTGGGCTTTAAAATCACTGCAGATGGTGACTGCAGCCATGAAATAAGATGATTGCTTCTAGGCAGGAAAGTTATGACAAACCTAGACAGTGTTTCAAAAAGCAGAGATATTACCCTGCCAACAATGGTCTGCATAGTCAAGGCTATTGTCTTCTCAGTTGTCATGTGCAGTTTGTGAGAGTTGGAGTATAAAGAAGGCAGAGCAGCAAAGAATTGATGCATTCAAACTGTGGTGTTGGAGAAGACTCCTGAGAGTCCTTTGGTCAGTGAGGAGATCAAATCAGTCAATCTTACAGGGAATCAACCTGAATACTCATTGGAAGGACTGATGCTGAAGCTGAAACTCTAGTATTTTGGTCACCTGATGTGAACAGCCAACTCACTGGAAAAGCCCCTGATACCAGGAAAGATTGAGGGCTGGAAGAGAAGAAGGCATCAGAGGATGAGATGGCTGGATGGCATCACTGATGCAATGGGTGTGAACTTGGGCAAACTCTGGGAGATGGTGAGGGGCAGGGAGGTCTGGCGTGCTATAGTCCATGAGGTCACAAAAGTTGGACACTACTGGGCAACTTAACAACAACAAAAATGTTTGTGTGGTATGTGTAATAATTAAAAATGAGTAAAGTGGCTATCGTTGTACTAAGAATAATAGAAGACATTCCGTTGGCATTTGCTATTTGACATTAAAAATAATATCTATTATTTTTGGAGTGCCTGATATGAGCCAGGCACTGTGCCATACTGGCTTACTTGAGTCATATTCTCTTGGAAAAGTCTTTTAATATAGTAACATAGCTAACTTCTTGGAGAAGGGAATGGCAACCCACTCCAGTATTCTTGCCTGGAGAATTCCCATGGGCAGAGGTGCCTGGTGGGCTACAGTCCATGGGGTCAAAGAGTCAGACATGACTAAGCAACTAACACACACACACACACACACACACACACATAGTTAACTTCTAAATGATAAGAAGAACGTGGCTATATTTTTCAGAATATGGAATAATATTCCTGTCAGAGGGAATAACAGTTACAAAGACCCTGATACTAGAGTGACTTTGGGCATAGGTATGGAAAGAAGGCCAGCCAGTATGAACACAAGATATAAGGTAAAAATAAGAGTGGTAGATATTTATATGGATGGAAACATTTCAGCAGATTAGCTACAAATTTTAAATCTAACCTGATATGGAGAAAAAAGATAAAGTATATTTGCTTTCAATGAGAATAATATGAGTTGGGAATATATAAATAAATCTAATTACTTAAATTATATTTGCTTTACTTGAGAGACAACATCATGGTTCTTCATGTATTTAAAAAATAAAAATACTTATATAATATCAAAATTGACTGAAATAATATGAATCATTCTTTAAAATTTCATAGTCTTTTTCAGGTAGTTGGAGGATGGCCATTTAAAAGCACATCATTACCTTTGGCATCTTTAAATAAGATTCACTTCTGCAGTTTTTACAGCAGTCTTGGTACCTCTGGATTCATAGAAAGTTCAGCTACCAATTGAGCTCCATAATCTTATACTAACAACTGCTTTTCATTCTTTCATTCACTTAAATATTTGTTGAGTGAGTGAGTGAGTGAGTGAAAGTTGCTCAGTCATGTCTGAGTCTTTGCGACCCCATGGACTGTAGCCCTCCAGGCTCTCCTCTGTCCATGGTGTTCTCCAGGCAAGAATACTGGAGTGGGTTGCCATTCCTGTCTCCAGGGGATCTTCCCAAACCAGGGATCGAGCCCAGCTCTTCTGTTTTATCTTCTTTGAGTTTTGCTAAATATTTGCTGAGTCTCTACCATATGTCAGGCATTGTTTCATGCTTCATTCTTCACAGATGTGGCAAATCATTTTTTCAGATATAGAACTCTTAATGAATATCTTTCTGTTCCTCAAATGAAAAAAAAAAAAAAAATGCAGCACACCAGTGCCAGCAACAAAGCTTTGGGTCTAGAATGTTCCTTCACGCCTCTGTAACCATCTTCCCTTTGGCTAGTTCTCAGTTAAAGTGCCACTTTCTTTGAGAAGCCCTCTGATTATCCCTGGCCTTGTATGTTTCTTTTGTTGCATACATGCGTCAATCAGATTTCTATCCTTCAGAACAGAAAACCAAATTTCTTAACCCAATTTGTTATTATTGATTAATTAATGTGATATTAACGTGATTACTTTGGCCACCTGATGTAAAGAGCCAACTCATTGGAAAAGACCCTGATGCTGGGAAAGATTGAAGGCAGGAGGAGAAGGGGATGACAGAGGATGAGATGGATGGCATCGCCAACTCGATGGACATGAGTCTGAGTATGCTCTGGGAACTGGTGATGAACAGGGATCTGGTGTGCGCTGGTCCATGGAGTCACAAAGAGTTGGACATGACTGAGTGACTGAACTGGGACCAGATATAAATTATGTTAGAAAAAAGCAAATTCGAGGGATTTTTTAGTTTGAGTTCAAAATCGTTCATAAAATACTGGAGACAACTCACAATATTAGCAACATGTTTGGCCCAGGAACTGCTAACAAACAAACAGTGCAGAGGTGGTTCAAGAAGCTTTATAAAGGAGACTAGAGCCTTGAAGATGAGAAGTACAGTGATTGGTCATCAGAAGTTGTCAACAACCAATTGAGAAGATCATTGAAGCTGATCCTCTCACAACTACATGAAAAGTTGCCCCAAAAAACTCACTGTCAACCATTCTATCGTCATTCAGCATCTGAAGCAAATTGGAAAGTTGAAAAAGCCGTATAAGTGGGTGCCTCATGAACTGACTGCTATTCAAAGAAATTGTCATTTTGAAGTGTCATGTTCTCTTATTGTATGCAGCAACAATGTACCATTTATTGATTGGATTGTGGCATGCCATGAAAAGTGGGTTTTATCCAACAACCAGCAACTAACAGCTCAGTTGTTGGACCAAGAAGAAGCTCCAAAGCCCTTCCCAAAGCCAAACTTGCACTCAAAAAGCTCATGGTCACTATTTGACGGTCTGCTGCCCAATTGATCTACTATAGCTTTCTGAATCCTGGCAAAACCATTACATCTGAGAAGTATGCTCAGCAAATTAATGAAAAGCACCGAAAACTGTAATGACTGCAGCTGGCATTGGTCAACTGAAAGGGCCCAATTGTACTCCACTACAATGACCAACCACATGTCACACAACCAACACTGCAGAAGTTGAACAAATTTGGCTATGAAGTTTTGCCTCATCCACCATATTCACCTAATCTCTCACCAACCATTTCTTCAAACATCTTTCAACAACTTTCTGCAGGAAAGTCACTTGCAGAACCAGCAGGAGGCAGTAAATGCTTTCCAAGAGTTCACTGAATCCTGAAGCACAAATTTTTATGCTACATGAATAAACAAACCTACTTCTTGTTGGCAAAAATGTGTTGATCTTAATGGCTCCTATTTTGATTAATGTGTTTGAGCCTAGTTATAATAAATTAAAATTCATGGTTGAAACCACAATTACTTTTGCACCAATCTGATAAGGAAACCCATACAGAAAACCCAGTGAGGGAGATCTTTACTTATAATTTAGATATCTGATCAAATAGGGTAATCGATCAGGCAAGCTGTTCTCTCAAGATACCACTAGGCTGGAAAACAGTATGAAGATTCCTAAAAAAATTAGGAATAGAATTACCATATGACCGAACTGGGGGTCATACCCATACTTTACCACTAGTACCCAAGTGGTACCACTTGGGTACTAGTGGTAAAGCACCTGCCTGCTAATGCAGGAGACTTAAGAGATGCAGGTTCAATCCCTGAGTCAGGACAATCACTTGGAGAAGGGTATGGTGACCCACTCTGGTATTCTTGCCTGGAGAATTCCATGGACAGAGGAGCCTGGCAGGCTACAGTCCATGGGTCACAAAGAATAAAAAAAAAAAAAAAAAAGATATCACTAGGCAACTATACACAAATGTAGGTAATTGGCACAAACCTAGAAGATACTCTGCTTTATTTCCTCTTTTGGGTTAGACAAATGTAGACAGGCTCAACTCAAAAGAAGGAAGAAAAAACTGTTTTTTGCTAAATTCTAAAATATTATTTATTCATTTATTTGCTAAAATGGGTATTTGGGTGAGCATAGATTAATTTTAAAATGTATTCTTAGCATAATTGCCAAGGGTCAATGAGAGACAGCCTACATTAAATCAATTTCCTTCTATGGAGGACAACTACAGTTAGGATGGTAGTTGAGTTTACCCGGAGTTATATGAAAGGAACAGCAGAATTATTTCCATACTATCCTGAAACATGAATTGCCTTTAAAATATTCTTCTTTAAAATGTAGGATTGGTAATCAGATATTTACCTGAAATATTTTCACTTTCTTTTCCATGAAACATTTCCATATGCCTAGGGTCGTAAACATCTACATAAATATAAATGCAAAGTTTACAATAATATCTGGTCAAATGATTCTCTAATTGGTTTCTTAGTCTTCAGCAGTACTGCTGGAATATTAAATGCTGGTGACACCTTTAAAAAAAAGTATTCATTTTTTTAACTCCAAAATATCATCTATTAATTCTTTGCTTCTTTTCCTGCATCATGAACCATTTTTTTAGCTAAAGAAATTAATGAAATCAGAAATGCTACTTTCAGTTTGGTATGATTGATTTAATAGACTTGAATCACCAAACAGCTAGTGACAGTCACTAGGTAAAAGAGTTGGAATTAAGATTTAAATATTGATCGAGGAGACATCGATGCCCTTATGACACAGTGCAATGTAGTGATGAAGACTTTCCAGGGAAGGCTCAAGAGTCAGATAAGTCTGGGTTCCAGTCCTCCCCTAGTTGCCTTTCAGTTTGTGATGCAGACAAGTTCTTAACTTTTCTGAGCTTTTATTTTATGGATATAACAGCATTGTCTATCCCAAAGGATTACCTGAGAAGGATTGAGAGGGAGTGCAAATTGACTAGTCCCAGGTCTAACACTCAATCAATATTCAATAATTGTTAGCTATTATTCATGAAGGAATTGTAGATTATTAAAATTGTGTGGGACTTCATGAATTCAGGCTTATACTCACATCAGGAGTCACTTATAGTGCTTATCTGATAAAGGGTCATTCACTTTCAATATTTGAATGTTTTAAAGGATAGAGAGCACAGTACTTTGCAAGTAACTTATTCAATTGTTGAAAAGGTTTGTGGATACTCTTATTAAATTATAAACCTAAATATGGGCTTTCTGTTAGTAGTTTTCATATATTTATTTCTTTATGATTCACAAAGTACTTGTGATACATTAATCTCATTTGATACAACAACCATACGAGGGAAGTATGGTCTGTTCACTGACTCATTTATTCATTTGTTCCAAAATATTTATTAAGTATGACCTGTGTGCCAGACACTGATGTGGGTTCTGGGGAGTTAAAATTTCATAACAGGTGAAAGAGCCAAGATATTTAGGCTTTTATTCTGTGTGCTATTTTTTTTTACCAGATTATTTATAACATTTGTTTCTGTGAGATGAGAACATGAGCTTCAGATTCATTCACAAAAATAATAACCTTTATATTTTAGAGCTGTTTTAGGTTCACAGCAAAAGTGACTGGAAAGTACCGAGTCCCCTACACCCCCTGTCCCCACACGTATCACCTCCCTATCAATATTCCACACCAGAGTGGTACCTTTGTTAGAATGAATGAACCTACATTGACACATCATTAACACCCAGTCCGTAGTCTGCACTAGGGTTCACTCTGGGTGTGGTATGTTCTATGGGTGCCCATCACATGTACCCATCACTGCAATATTGTACAGAGTGGTTTAACTGCCTCACAGTACTGCCTGTTCATCCTTTCCTCTTCCCTAACCTCTCGTAACCACCAACGCTTTCACCATATCCGTAGGTTTGCCTTTTCCAGAATATTGGGAATTGGAATCTGATAGTATTTTCATTTGGTTCACGTAGTGTCTTTGAGTTTCTTCTAATCTTGCTCCTACCAACCTCACTGACCATCAACACTTCATCCTTTATGTCACCTCCCATTCAGCTTCCTATAGTTACACAATTATTAGGCTACTTCTTTTTTGAAACTCAGGTAGAAAGTGAGATTTATTGTGGATTGCTTGACAATGTATAAAATAGAAATGCACATTTTATACAAAATTTTGTGGTTTTACAATAAGTTAATGTACACTATTTCACTGGATTCTTAAACACGTGGTATATTAGAAATTGCCAAATCCTCTAACAAATTAGTTGGAAAAATTGAATGACTTGTGCAGGCAAGTAACTAGATAATTCAAAACACCGTAGAATCTTCTGGCTAAATAACTGTGCTCTTGCCACTGTTAACTGTTGTTTTTCTCATACATTTCTACAGAAATCATACTATCCAGTTATTTGAATTTTATCAAAAATCAATTTTTATCATTTTCCAGTGTCCTGTCTATGATTTATAATTTATAGGATCACAAACTATAGAAAATAGTTTCATCCTCCAGGGGATCATCCTGACCAAGGGATGGAAACTGCATCTCTTATATCTCCTGGATTGGCAAGTGGGTTCTTACCTGGGAAACCCATAGAAAATAATAATAGGGAAATGGATTTTCTTGACATTTATTTTGGGACCTCTCTTTGATTTCTCATTTATACTATACCCCTAATGCTTCTCAAATTTATCTAGGTATAAGTAAAATGTGGATTTTTTCCCCATTTATTCATGAGTCTGGACTGATACAAGGATTGATATATAGAATAAAGAAGATACAGTTACCACTTTAAATAAGACTGTATTTAAATTTAGAGCAGTGATATAGCAAATAAAAATCTAAAGACGGGGGCAGTCCTAAGATGGCAGAGGAATAGGATGGGGAGACCACTTTCTCCCCCACAAATTCATCAAAAGAACATGTGAACGCTGAGTAAATTCCACAAAACAACTTCTGAATACCAGCAGAGGACATCAGGCACCCAGAAAAGCAGCCCACTGTCTTTGAAAGGAGATAGAAAAAATATAAAAGATAAAAAGAGAGACAAAAGAAGTAGGGACGGAGCTCCATCCTGGGAAGGGAGTCTTAAAAAAGAGAGGTTTCCAAACACCAGGAAACACTCTCACTGCCCAGTCTGTGATGAGCCTTGGAACCACAAAGGGCAATATAACCGGGAGGAAAAATAAATAAATAAGTAAAACCCACAGATTACGTCCCCAATGGTAACTCCCCCAGCGGAGAAGCAGCACAGTCACCTGCATCCACCACTAGCAAGCGGGGGCTGGGCAGGGAGGCACAGGCTGCATGGATCAGAGTAAGGACCAGGCCTGAATGCCCTGAGGGCAATCTGAGGGAACTAACTTGGGATAGCAAACCAGACTGTGAGACAGCTACTACGTGAAAAGCCCTAAGCTAAGACACCGCCAGGCCTGCTCGTAGAACAAAGGACTGAGCAGAGCTAGCCGGCTGCAGACCCGCCCATTCCCCTCTGGTGACAGGCAGGTGAGGGCAGCCAGAGCCAGAAGGGGGCAATCGTGGCCCCAGAGAGGCATTATCTACCAAACTGTAAACAGGCTTCGTTGCTAACCAAGACTTCTTGGCATTCTGGGCAGTCAACATCCGCCTGAGAAGGTGTGCTGGTTGTACACCCAGAAAACCAAGTGGCAGGGATGGGGGAGGAGATAAGTTGCAGCGACCGCGCTCGCCAAACACCTGGTCACCTGAGCTGCTCAGACCTGGGAAGGGTACAAAACGTAGGAACCGAGTCTGCGCCTCTGAGGACTACCCGAGTACCTGAACCTGGGCAGCTTAGACCTGAGAAGTGCATACAATCCAGGGCCAGCCCAGACAGTTCCCGGCAGAGGCTCAACCTAGAGCCTGAGCAGTGTGGGCAGGGAGGGCACATGCGCCATGAGCGGGGGCAGGCCCAAAGTGGCCGAGGCACTGTGAGCGTACGCCAGTGCTATTTGTTTGCAGTGTCCCTCCCTCCCCACAGCACGACTGAACAAGTGAGCCTAAAAACTGTCCACCACCGCCCCCTTGTGTCAGGTCGGAAAATAGACACTGAAGAGACCAGCAAACAGAAGAAGCTAAAACAGAGGGAACCTCCTTGGAAGTGACAGGTGCAATAGATTAAAACCCTGTAGTTAGTACCGACTACATAGGAAGGGGCTTATAGACCTTGAGAAATATAAGCCAGATCAAGGAACTATCCGAAAATGAACTGACCCCACACTGTCCACAACACCACCAGAGAAAGTCCTAGGTATATTTTTACCATTTTTACTATCACTCTTTAATTAAAAAAAATTTTTTAAGTCCTCTATTACTCCTTTAATTTTCATTTTTATGACATACTATTACTTTGCAAAAAAAAAAAAAAAACCCTACTTTTTAAAGCCAACTTCATATGTATATATATACACACACATTATAATTTTTGTGACTTTTTTTCTTTAATATTGTATTTTTTGAAAATCCAACCTCTATTCTGGATTTTTACTCTTTGATTTTTGGTATTTGTTATCAATTTTGTACCTTTAAGAACTCAATCTTCAGTATCCATTTTTACTTGGGAGCGAGATTACTGGCTTGACTGCTTTCTTCCCCTTTGGACTCTCCTTTTTCTCCACCAGGTCGCCTCCATCTCATCCCTCCCCCTTCTCTTCTCTACCTAACTTTGTGACTCTTTTTGTGTGTTCCAGACGGTGGGGAACACTTAGGGAACTGATTACTGGCTGGATCTGTCTCTCTCCTTTTGATTCCCCACTTTATCCTCCTGGCCACCTCTGTCTCCTTCCTCCCTCTTCTCTTCTCTGTATAACTCCATGAACATCTCTGAGCGGTCCAGACTGTGGAGTGCACATAAGGAAGTGATTACTGGCTAGCTTGCTCTCTCCTCTTTTGATTCCACCTCATCTCATCCTGGTCACTTCTATCTCCCTCCTCCCTCTTCTCTTCTCCATGAAAGTCTGTGAACCTCTGTGGGTGTCCCTCACTGTGGAAAATCTTTTCATCTTTAACCTAGATGTTTTATCAATGGTGCTTATAGATGGAGAAGTCTTGAGGCTACTGTAAAAAAAGACTGAAAAGCAGAAGCAGGAAGCTTAAGTCCACACCCAGAGAACACCAGAGAACTCTTAACTCCAGAGAACATTAATCGACAGGAACTCATCAAACACCTCCATACCTACACTGAAACCAAGCACCACCCAAGGGCCAACAAGTTCTAGAGCAAGACATACCACGCAAATTCTCCAGCAACACAGGAACATAGCCCTGAGCTTCAATATACAGGCTGCCCAAAGTCACTCTAAACCCACTGACATCTCATAACTCATTACTGGACACTTCATCGCACTCCAGAGAGAAGAAATCCAGCTCCACCCACCAGAACACTGACACAAACTTCCCTAACCAGGAAACCTTGACAAGCCACCCATACAACCCCACCCACAAGCAAGGAAACTCTACAATAAAGAGAACTCCACAAACTGCCAGAATATAGAAAGGCCACCCCAAACACAGCAATATAAACAAGATGAAGAGACAGAGGAACAGGATAAATGTACATGAAACCAAAGAAAAGAGGAAGAGATAGGGAATCTACCTGATAAAGGATTCCGAATAATGATAGTGAAAATGATCCAAAATCTTGAAAACAAAATGGAATCACAGATAAATAGCCTGGAGACAAGGATTGAGAAGATGCAAGAAAGGTTTAACAAGGACCTAGAGGAAATAAAAAAAGAGTCAGTCAACAATGAATAATGCAATAAATGACATAAAAAACACTCTGGAGGGAACCAACAGTAGAATAACAGAGGCAGAAGATAGGACAAGTGAGATAGAAGATAGAATAGTAGAAATAAATGAATCAGAGAGGAAAAAAAAAAAAAAAAAGAATTAAAAGAAATGAGGACAATCTCAGAGACCTCCAGGACAGTGTTAAATGCCCCAACATTCGAATCATAGGAGTCCCAGAAGAAGACAAAAAGAAAGACCATGAGAAAATACTTGAGGAGATAATAGTTGAAAACTTTCCCAAAATGGGGAAAGAAATAATCACCCAACTCCAAGAAACCCAGAGAATCCCAAACAGGATAAGCCCAAGGCGAAATACCCCAAGACATATATTAATCAAATTAACAAAGATCAAACACAAAGAACAAATATTAAAAGCAGCAAGGGAAAAACAACAAATAACACACAAGGAAATTCCCATAAGGATAACAGCTGATCTTTCAATAGAAACTCTTAGGCCAGAAGGGAATGGCAGGACATACTTAACATGATGAGAGAAAATAACCTACAGCCCAGATTACTGTACCCAGCAAGGATCTCATTCAAATATGAAGGAGAAATCAAAAGCTTTACAGGGAAGCAAAAGCTGAGAGAATTCAGCACCACCAAACCAGCTCTCCAGCAAATGTTAAAGGATCTTCTCTAGACAGGAAACACAGAAAGGGTGTATAAACTCAAACCCAAAACAATAAAGTAAATGGCAACAGGATCATACTTATCAATAATTACCTTGAACATAAATGGGTTGAATGCTCCAACCAAAAGACAAAAACTGGTTGAATGGATACAAAAACAAGACCCCTACATATGTTGTCTACAAGAGACCCACCTCAAAACAAGGCATACATACACACTGAATGTGAAGGGCTGGAAAAAGATACTCCATGCAAATAGAGACCAAAAGAAATCAGGAGTAGAAATACTCATATCAAATAAAATAGACTTTAAAACAAAGGCTGTGAAAAGAGACAATGAAGGACATTACATAATAATCAAAGGATCAATCCAAGAAGATATAACAATTATAAATATATATGCACCCAACATAGGAGCACCACAATATGTAAGACAAATGCTAACAAGTATGAAAGGGGAAATTAATAAGAACACAATAATAGTGGGAGACTTTAATACCCCACTCACACCTATGGATAGATCAACTAAACAGAAATTAACAAGGAAACACAAACTTTAAATTATACAATAGACCAGTTAGTCCTAACTGATATCTATAGGACATTTCACCCCAAAACAATGAATTTCATCTTTTTCTCAAGTGCACATGGAACCTTCTCCAGGATAGATCACATCCTGGGCCATAAATCTAGCCTTGGTAAATTCAAAAAAATTGAAATTATTCCAAGCATCTTTTCTGACCACAATGCAGTAAGATTGGATCTCAATTACAGGAGAAAAACTATTAAAAATTCCAACATATGGAGGCTGAACAACACGCTGCTGAATAACCAACAAATCACAGAAGAAATCAAAAAAAAAATCAAAATTTGCATAGAAACAAATGAAAATGAAAACACAACAACCCAAAACCTGTGGGACACTGTAAAAGCAGTGCTAAGGGGAAACTTCATAGCAATACAGGTATACCTTAAGAAACAAGAAAAAAGTCAAATAAATAACCTAACTCTACCTAAAGCAACTAGAAAAGGAAGAAATGAAGAACCCCAGGGTTAGTAGAAGGAAAGAAATCTTAAAAATTAGGGCAGAAATAAATGCAAAAGAAATAAAAGAAACCATAGCAAAAATCAACAAAGCCAAAAGCTGGTTCTTTTAGAGGATAAATAAAATTGACTAACCATTAGCCAGACTCATCAAGAAACAAAGGGAGAAAAATCAAATTAATAAAATTAGAAATGAAAATGAAGAGATCACAACAGACAACACAGAAATTCAAAGGATCAAAAGAGACTACTATCAGCAATTATATGCCAATAAAATGGACAACGTGGAAGAAATGGACAAATTCTTAGAAAAGTACAACTTTCCAAAACTGGACCAGGAAGAAATAGAAAATCTTAATAGAACCATCACAAGCATGGAAATTAAAACTGTAATCAGAATCTTCCAGCAAACAAAAGCCCAGGTCCAGATGGCTTCACAGCTGAATTCTACCAAAAATTTATTTTTTTTTTTCAACTTTGAAAGAAAAACTTTTAATTTAGTAGAAATTCTTTTTTTTTTTTTATAGTTTATCTCTGTCTTTATTTTTTTTTTATTTTATTTTTTTATGAGGTACTTTAGTTATTTTCAGTATTCATCCCACTTGCATAATATCTAAGACAGAACTATGTCATACCATATTCTTTTTTTTTTTTTTTTTCTGAAAAATTTCACAATATAATGTTGATAGTTTACCATGAAGAAATTAAGAAAAGAGAATAGTTTCTAATGTTTATCCATGTATTGACTGTTCGTAGTGCTCTTTACTCCTTCCTGTATTTCCCAGTTTTGTTTTGATATTATCATCATTCATAAAGGACTTTATCATTTTTTATAGCTCGTGCATGCTTCCTTAGCTTTCATTTCTCTGAAGGTGTTTTCACTCCCATTTCAAAAGATACTTTCAATGAATATCTATTACAGAATTAGAGAAGAGCTAACACCTATCTTACTCAAACTCTTCCAGAAAATTGCAGAGGAAGGTAAACTACCAAATTCATTCTATGAGGCCACCATCACCCTTATACCAAAACCCGACAAAGATGCCACAAAAAAGAACACTACAGGCCAATATCACTGATGAACATAGATGCAAAAATCCTTAACAAAATTCCAGCTATCAGAATCCAACAACACATTAAAAAGATCATACATCATGACCAAGTGGGCTTTATCCCAGGGATGCAAGGATTTTCAATATCCACAAATCAATCAATGTAGTATACCACATTAACAAATTGAAAAATAAAAGCCATATGATTATATCAATAGATGCAGAGAAAGCTTTTGATAAAATTCCACATCCATTTATGATAAAAACTCTCCAGAAAGCAGGAATAGAAGGAACATACCTTAACATAATACAAGGTATATATGACAAATCCTCAGCAAACATTATCCTCAATGGTAAAAAATTGAAAGCATTTCCCCTAAAGTCAGGAACAAGACAGGGGTGCCCACTTTCACCAATACTATTCAACATAGTTTTGGAAGTTTTGGCCACAGCAATCAGAGCAGAAAAATAAATAGAAGGAATACAAATTGGAAAAGAAGTAAAACTCTCACTATTTGCAGATGACATGATCCTCTACATAGAAAACCCTAAAGACTCCACCAGAAAATTACTAGAGCTAATCAATGAATACAGTAAAGTTGCAGGATATAAAATCAACACACAGAAATCCCTTGCATTCCTATACACTAATAATGAGAAAATAGAAAACGAAATTAAGGAAACAATTCCACTCACCATTGCAATGAAAAGAATAAAATACTTAGGAATATATCTACCTAAAGAAACAAAAGATCTATATATTGAAAACTATAAAACACTGGTGAAAGAAATCAAAGAGGATACTAATAGATGGAGAAATAGACCATGTTCATTGGTCGGAAGAATCAATATAGTGAAAATGAGTATACTACCCTAAGCAATCTATAGTTTCAATGCAATCCCTATGAAGCTACCAAGGGTATTTTTCACAGAGCTAGAACAAATAATTTCACAATTTGTATGGAAATACAAAAAAATCTCGAATAGCCAAAGCAATCTTGAGAAAGAAGAATGGAACTGGAGGAATCAACCTGCCTGACTTCAGGCTCTACTACAAAGCCACAGTCATCAAGACAGTATGGTACTGGCACAAAGACAGAAATATAGATCAATGGAACAAAATAGAAAGCCCAGAGATAAATCCATGCACCTATGGACACCTTATCTTTGACAAAGGAGGCAAGAATATACAATGGAGAAAAGACAATCTCTTCAATGTTCATCACAGCACTGTTTATAATAGCCAGGACATGGAAGCAATCTAGATGTCCATCATCAGACGAATGGATAAGAAAGCTGTGGTACATATATACAATGGAGTATTACGCAGCCATTAAAAAGAATACTTTTGAATCAGTTCTAATGAGGTGGATGAAACTGGAACCTATTATACAGAGTGAAGTAAGCCAGAAAGAAAAACACCAATACAGTATACTAATGCATATATATGGAATTTAGAAAGATGGTAACGATAACCCTATATGTGAGACAGCAAAACAGACACAGATGTATAGAACAGTCTTTTGCACTCTGTGGGAGAGGGCGAGGGCAGGATAATATGGGAGAATGGCATTGAAACATGTATAATATCATATTTGAAATGAATTGCCAGACCAGGTTCAATGCAGGATACAGGATGCTTGGGGCTGGTGCATTGGGATGACCCAGAGGGATGGTACAGGGAGGAAGGTGGGAGGGGGGTTCAGGATGGGGAACACATGTACACCTGTGGCAGATTCATGTTGATGTATGGCAAAACCAATACAATATTGTAAAGTTATTAGCCTCCAATTAAAATAAATAAATTTATATTAAAAATCCTAAAGACAAAGAATCAAAGAACTGAGAAATACAGAACCAATTAAAATTATTAATTCATTCTTTGTTCTTATATTCATTATATTATGTTCAGAAACAGAGTTTTAGCTTTGATTGTGTTTGTTATCAAGTGTTGGACACAGAGAATCATGCAAAATTAATCTCTCAAGCTCATGATTTATAACAAAATTGAATAAGGAATTTTACTCAGCCATAAAAAATGGAATGAAATATTGCCATTTTAGCAGCATAGATGGGCTGGAGAGTACTACACTTAGTGAGATAAGTCAGACAGAGAAAGACAAATATTACATGTTATCACTTATATGGGGAATCTAAAAAATAGCACAAGGGAACCTATTTATAAAACAGAAACATACTCACAGACACAGAAAATAAACTTATGACTACCAATGGGGAAAGGGAGAGGGGAGAGAATAAATTAGAGGTATGGGATTAACAGATAAAAATCACTACACATAAAATAGATAAGTAACAAGGATTTACTGCATAGAACAGGGAAATATAGTCAATGTCTTATAATAGCCTATAATAGAAAATAACTGAAAACAATGTATGTAAATTGAAATAAGAATCTACAGAAAGTCATAGCAATCTCTAAGTGGACGATAAACAGAAGTAAGCTAACCTAGCCCTAGAGAATTTTAATTAGGAGTGTAGATTTGAATTAGATCACATTTTGACCGTGGGTAACTGATGCAACTTTTCTAAGCTTCAGTTGTTTCATCAGTAAAAAAGAAGATTATAACAACTCTCACTTATGAGGAAAAAATGACATAAATCATATGAAATATTTTTATAGTCTTATGCATAATAATAAATTGCAATTATTAATATTATGACTATTTTAACTTGAAAATATCTTCAGAATAATGGAAAGTTTTAGGGAGGCAAACTATTTTAAGCACAGAAAACTAAATGGGAGAAAGTGAAATAATCGGTGAGCTGGAAAAGAGGATTTTCGATTGGAGGATAAGTAAATTGACTTGGATAAGGAAACAGTGCCTGGAAAAACAAGAAATGTGGGCTAGGCAATAGGCTAGGAGATTGATTTCAGGATGGCACAGACAGTAAAGAATCTGTCTGCACACCAAAAGAGACACAGACGTATTGAACAGTCTTTTGGACTTTGTGGGAGAGGACGAGGGTGGGATGATATGGGAGAATGCCATTGAAACATGTAAAATATCATATGTGAAACGAATCGCTTAGTCCAGATTTGATGCATGATACAGTGTGCTCGGGGCTGGTGCACTGGGATGACCCAGAGGGATGAGATGGAAAGGGAGTTGGGAGGGGGCTTCAGGATGGGGAACACATGTACACTCATGGGGGATTCAAGTCAATGTATGGCAAAACCAATACAATATTGTAAAGTAAAATAAATAAAGTAATTAAACTAATTTAAAAAAGTTAAAAAAGAAAGGGGGAGTTTAACATTCAGAGATAAATTAAGGGAAGAAAGTTAAAGGAAAAAATGAAGCAACAAAATGAAGAAAGAAATTAAGAAATAATTCTATTTTTCTTCCATTTTTCTTTGAAATTATATTTCTCAATTCTGATGTATTGATACTAGTGCATGTATCATCACCTTTTTTAAAATAAAGAACCTGATAGAAAAAAAAAAAAGGATCTGTCTGCAATATAGGAGACCAGGGTTAAATCCTTTTTTAGGTCGGGAATATCCCCCGGAGGAAGGCATGGCAATCTACTCCAGTATCCT
Organism: Bos mutus; assembly: GCF_027580195.1. NCBI lineage: Eukaryota > Metazoa > Chordata > Mammalia > Artiodactyla > Bovidae > Bos > Bos mutus. The sequence goes on along the minus strand of NC_091631.1, from coordinate 70,948,946 downwards.
TGCTTGGAGAATTCCAGGGACAGAGGAGCCTGGCAGACTACAGTCCATGAGGGTGCAAAAAATCAGACACAACTGAGCAACTAACACTTTCACTTTCAATACTGAAAATAAATTTTAAAGCAATAATGTAGAAAGTTGTATATTATATTTATGTAAGGATGATAAATATTAGTAGCAATGATGTCCAGGGGAATTCTTTCTCCAAGAAATATTTTCATACCTGTCAATATCTTAATATATCCAGAACATACCTTTAAACATATTGCTTAACTGTATAAAACATTCATTTAACCACTAACATTTCAATGAGGTACTCTATACTGATGAAATATAAAAAATATATACAATTTTAAATCTATAAATAATATAAATAACTATAAATATAACAAATAGGCAATCTTTATGAGACTTGGCTTGTATCCCTGTTCCTTATTTTTATTAGCAATCGAGTCTCAATCTTAATAGAAAATTCTTCAAATTAATTTTAACAAAGAATGTATCCATTAAACTCTGTTAGATACGTGTTTTGTTTTCAACTTGTCAAAATAAAAGATAAAAAAAAAAACCATAGTAGAGAACTTTTAGAAGATAACTTTTGTCAAATGCTCTACAAATAAAGCTGTTTTTAAATTTAATGCACCACCACATTTCTAAAGTTGTAGGAGGCATGAAAGACAATAATGAACTTGCGTCTTATTTATACTCCCTTGGCTGCTTTGAGTGAGAATAAAAACTCATTTAGCATTCTAGGAAGGAATTGAGTTATCTGGTACTCTGATTTGCAAAGCAGTTTAAGTACCATCTATCTTTCTTTTCTGATGAAAGGTGAATTCTTCCTTAGCCCCTGGAGAAAAAACAGCAATTACCAAGAAGGATGCATTATATTCAAAGATCTTATTATTATTGATATTAAGGATAATAAGACATTCTCTTTGTCCTCTTAGCAATCAGTAAATGGACTAGCATGTTTGACCTATTTGTTTCTCTCATTTCTTTCTGTCACATTTCTGATGTTCATATGTGTGATTGTGATTGTCCTTCTTAAGGTGATAAGCCTAAATTTCTCTCTCTGTCCCCTTCTCAAAATGCTCAATGAAGCTTCATTTCTCCTGGAGGCCCTAAATAATCATTTTTCTTTATCTCTTAGAAATATGCATGCTGTGATAGAGTGCATTCAGAGTATTTAAAATGCCCTGCCTGAAGTGATAATGCCCTTTGGATCTTCCTGTCACTCCAAATTATGTTTATCTAAAAGGCCTTTTGAACCCTAGAAATACCAGGAATATTCAGCAAGTTCATTGGAATAAGAAATAAATAGTTTGTGCTATACTGCTATCCCATATCTTTAGAAAGGAAACTTAATGACCTTTGTCACAAAGCTTCTTCTGCAATAAGAGGGGCTTCCCTGGTGGTTCAGATGAAAAAGAATATTCCTACAATATGGGAGACCCAGGTTCAGTTCCTGGGTTGGAAAGATACACTGGATGAGGGCATGGCATTCCATTCTAGTATTCTTGCCTGGAAAATTCCATGGACAGAGGAGCCTGGCAGGCTACAGTGCATAAGGTCACAAAGAGTAAGATATAACTAAGCTACTAACACAGGCAATAAGACAAAGAAATAGAGAAAAACTTTAAATGACAATAGAAGTATAAGGAGGAGGAGGAGGAGTAAGTGTAACTAGGAGAAGGCCTTACAAATAGCTGAGAAAAGTAGAGAAGCTAAAGGCAAAGGAGAAAAGGAAAGATACACCCATTTGAATTCAGAGAATTCGAGAATAGCAAGGAGAGATAAGAAAGCCTTCCTCAATGATCAGTGCAAAGAAATAGAGGAAAACAATAGAATGGGAAAGACTAGCGATCTCAAGAAAATTAGAGATAAGAAGGGAACATTTCATGCAAAGATGGGCACAATAAAGGACAGAAATGGTATGGACCTAACAGAAGCAGAAGATATTAAGAAGAGTTGGCAAGAATACACAGAAGAACTATACAAAAAAGATCTTGATGACCCAGATAACCATGATGCTGTGATCACTCACCTAGAGCCAACATCCTGGAATGTGAAGTCAAGTGAGCCTTAGGAAGCATAACTATGAACAAAGCTAGTGGCAATGATGGAATTCCAGTTGAGCTATTTCAAATCTTGAAAGATGATGCTGTGAAAGTGCTGCACTCAATATACCAGCAAATTTGGAAAACTCAGCAGTGGCCACAGGACTGGAAAAGGTCAGTTTTCATTCCAATCCCAAAGTAAGGAAATGCCAAAGAATGTTCAAACTATCATGCAATTGCACTCATCTCACACACTAGCAAAGTGATATTCAAAATTCTCCAAGCCAGGCTTCAACAGTACCTGAACCATGAACTTTCAGATGTTCAAGTTGGATTTAGAAAAGACAGAGGAGAAATGTCTATTTAGTTCTTTGGCCCATTTTTTGATTGGGTCGTTTATTTTTCTGGAGTTGAGCTGTAGGAGTTGCTTGTATATTTTTGAGATTAGTTGTTTGTCGGTTGCTTCATTTGCTATTATTTTCTCCCATTCTGAAGGCTGTCTTTTCACCTTGCTAATAGTTTCCTTTGATATGCAGAAGCTTTTAAGGTTAATTAGGTCCCATTTGTTTATTTTTGCTTTTATTTCCAATATTCTGGGAGGTGGGTCATAGAGGATCCTGCTGTGATGTATGTCAGAGAGTGTTTTGCCTATGTTCTCCTCTAGGAGTTTTATAGTTTCTGGTCTTATGTTTAGATCTTTAATCCGCTAACAAACACATGAAAAGATGCTCAACATCACTCATTATCAGAGAAATGCAAATCAAAACCACTATGAGGTACCATTTCACACCAGTCAGAATGGCTGTGATCCAAAAGTCTACAAATAATAAATGCTGGAGAGGGTGTGGAGAAAAGGGAACCCTCTTACACTGTTGGTGGGAATGCAAACTAGTACAGCCACTAAGGAGAACAGTGTGGAGATTCCTTAAAAAACTGGAAATAGAACTGCCTTATGATCCAGCAATCCCACTGCTGGGCATACACACTGAGGAAACCAGAAGGGAAAGAGACACGTGTACCCCAATGTTCATTGCAGCACTGTTTATAATAGCCAGGACATGGAAGCAACCTAGATGTCCATCAGCAGATGAATGGATAAGAAAGCTGTGGTACATATACACAATGGAGTATTACTCAGCCATTAAAAAGAATACATTTGAATCAGTTCTAATGAGGTGGATGAAACTGGAGCCTATTATACAGAGTGAGGTAAGCCAGAAGGAAAAACATAAATACAGTATACTAACACACATATATGGAATTTAGAAAGATGGTAACAATAACCCGGTGTACGAGACAGCAAAAGAGACACTGATGTATAGAACAGTCTTATGGACTCTGTGGGAGAGGGAGAGGGTGGGAAGATTTGGGAGAATGGCATTGAAACATGTAAAATATCATGTAAGAAATGAGTTGCCAGTCCAGGTTCGATGCACGATACTGGATGCTTGGGGCTAGAGCACTGGGACGACCCAGAGGGATGGTATGGGGAGGGAGGAGGGAGGAGGGTTCAGGATGGGGAACACATGTATACCTGTGGCGGATTCATTTTGATATTTGGCAAAACTAATACAATTATGTAAAGTTTAAAAATAAAATAAAATTAGAAAAAAAAAACAAAAAAAGAAAAAGAAAAGACAGAGGAACCTGAGATCAAATTGCCAAAGACCATTGGACCATTGAAAAAGCAAAAGGGATCTAGAGAAACATCTACTTCTGCTTTATTGACTACACTAAAGCCTTCAACTATGTGGATCACAATAAACTGTGGAAAATTCTTAAAGAGATGGGAATACCAGACCACATTACCTGTCTCCTGAGAAATCTGTATGCAGGTCAAGAAGCAACAGTTAGAACTGGACATGGAACAACAGACTGGTTCCAAATCAGGAAGAGAGTATATCAAGGCTGTATATTGTCACCCTGCTTATATAACTTCTATGCAGAGTACATCATGAGAAATGCAGGGCTGGATGAAGCACAAGCTGGAATCAAAATTGCTGGGAGAAATATCAATAACCTCAGATATGCGGATGAAACTGCCCTTATGGTAGAAGAACTAAGTGAAGAAGAACTAAGTGAAGAAGAACTAAGGCATCTCTTGATAAAAGTGAAAGAGGAGAGTGAAAAGATTGGCTTAAAACTCAGTATTCAGAAAACGAAGATCATGGCATCTAGTTCCATCACTTAATGGCAAATAGATGGGGAAACCATGGAAACAGTGACAGACTTTATTTTCTTGGGCTCCAAAATCACCTCAGATTGTGACTGAAATTAAAAGAAATTAATTAAAATGAAATTAAAAGAAGCTTGCTCCTTGGAAGAAAAGCTATGACCAACCTAGATAGCACGTTTAAAAGCAGAGACATTACTTTCTAGAGACATTACTAAAGGTCCATCTAGTCAAAGCTATGGTTTTTCCAGTAGTCATGTATGGATGTGAGAGTTGGACTATAAAGAAAGCTGAGTGCTGAAGAATTAATGCTTTTGAACTGTGGAGTTGAAGAAGACTCTTGAGAGTCCCTCAGACAGCAGGAGAGATCCAACCAGTCCATCCTAAAGGAAATCAGTACTGAATGTTCATTGGCCACCTGATGTGAAGAACTGACTCATTTGAAAAGCCCCTGATGCTGGGAAAGATTGAAGGCAGGAGAAGGGGATTACAGAGGACAAGATAGTTGGATGGCATCACCGACTTAATGGACATGAGCTTGAGTAAACTCTGGGAGTTGGTGATGGACAGGAAGGCCTGGCTTGCTGCAGTCCATGGGGTCATAAAGAGTCAGAGACAACTTAGCAACTGAACTGAACTGAACTGAGGGGCATTTCACTATCTGGATATATTGTAATTTATTTATTATTTCACTGTTGATCGATATTTGAATCATTTTCAGTTTTTTTCTCTATTACAAACCGTGATTCTACGAATAATGTATTTATCTCCTGATGGACATGTTTAAGAGATTAATTAGGTGATTACATAGAAGTAGAATGGCAAAATTCTTGGGCTATGCATCCTTGATATGTAATGATGTTATTTCAAGAGTGGTTGTGAAAATATACAATCTCTTCAGCAGGTATAAGTTTTCCTCTCACTCCATTATAACTTGGTATTGTCAGATTATTGAAATATTTTTCCTAATATGGACGATATATAGGAATGTCAGAATATATTTATTTTTAGATCTGCATTTTCCCAATACTAATCATATTGAGCAATTTTTCCCCTTGGAGTTCCTCTTTTATGAAAAGCTTGTCAGGCCTTTTCCAATTTTTCTAGTTTATTTATGTATATGGTTTTTTTTTTATTAGTTTTTTGTTTATATTTTTGTTCTTAAATTTGGATACAAGATATTTTTTAGTTGTGCGTTTGAAATATCTAAATGTCTTGTTCCATTCCAAGGTTTATCTTGACACTATATTTAAGGAATATTTTGAAGAACAAAATTCCATACTTTTAATATAAATTTTAAAAAGATCAATCTTCCTCAATAGTTGCTTCCTCCCACTTCTACATTTTTTAAAGGAATTCTTATCTATTCTAGGTTCATGAAAATATTCTCTGATACTATCTTCCAAAATGTTATATATTTAGAGCTTTCATCCACCTGAATATATTTGTTAATATGATTTGAAATAAGGGTAAAATTTCTGTTTTTTTCCACATGGTATTCAATTTTGCAGTGATTTGTAATCGCACCTTCTCCTTAAATTAAGCACTCATAAATATATGGATCTGTTTTCATTCCTCTAATCTGTTTCTCTTGTCTGTAAGCTGATTTGTATCAGGATTTCATTATTTTAATTCTATTCTCTTGTAAAAATAAAACTGTATTATAGTTGTCATTATATTTTACAAGGTATGTTCTTCACCATGTTCTTTTTTTTCATGAAAATATTTATAGTTCCTGACTTTTTGTACTTCATATAATTTTTGGAATTTGCTTGTCAAATTGCACTTAAGCAAAAACTCACAACCAGAGTTAAAATATGATTGAAATATTTTTTGGTATTGTTATCTTTACAAAATTGAGTTTTTCAGTTCATGAACACAGTATGTTGTGCTGTGTTTAGTCACTCAGTCATGTTGGACTGACTCTTTGAGACCCATGGACTGTAGCCCACCAGGCTCCTCTGTCCATGGGGATTCTCCAAGCAAGAATACTTGAGTGGGATACCATGCCCTCCTCCAGGGGATCTTCCCAACCCAGGGACCGAACCCATGTTTCCTGCATTGCAGGCAGATTCTTTACCATGTGAGCCACTAGGGAAGCCCAAGGATACTGGAGTGGGTAGTCTATCCCTTCTCCAGGGGTCTTCCCAACCCAGCAATCAAACCTGGGTCTCCTGCATTGTAGGCAGATTCTTTACCAGCTGAGCTACCAGGGAAGCCTAAACACAGTATACCACATTTATTTGAAACATCTTTATTGGCTTTGAAAAAAAATTATTATTTTCCTTCAATAAAGTCTTAATCCTGGGTTCAGGAGTCTTTTATCCTGTATTAAATAGTATCCCATTAACATATTTTTATTTTGCAACTATTTGCTTTAACTATTATATAGTTAAACTCTATATGATAAATTCTCTTTTTTCTAGAAATGTATCTATATATTCTTTTGATTTTCAGTTTTGGCAGATATATGATACAAAAATAATGAGAGTTTTGTTCTTTTGCTCATATAATCTTTGTACTATATACTATATTAGCAATACTTCATTATGAGAACTTAATTATTATTTTAATCTTTTAATTTAATTATCAACAATATTCATATTGGGCTTCCCTCACAGCTCAGTCAGTAAAGAATCTGCCTACAGTGCAGAAGTCCAGGTTTGAACCCTGAGTCAGATAATCCCCTGTAGAAGGAAATGGCAACCCACTCCAGTATTCTTGCAGGGAAAATCCCATGGACAGAGGAATCTGGTGGGCTGCAATTCATGGGGTCTCAAAAAGTTGGGCATGACTGAGTGACTAACACACACAATATGCATATTAAGAAGCTCATGGTAGGATTCATTTAACAAATATAGTAAAAAAAAAATGGTATTTTAAAATACAATCCAATTGCTATTAATAAAGCCTGAAGGAAATCAACACTGAATATTCATTGGAAGGACTGATCATGAAGCTGATGCTCCAATACTTTGGCTTCCTGATGCGAAGAGATGACTCATTTGGAAAAGACCCTGATGCTGGGGAAGAATGAAGGCAAACGAGGGTGGCAGAGGACAAGATGGTTAGATAGTGTCACCTACTCAATTGATGAGGGTTGAGCAGATTCTGGGAAATAGTGAAGGCCAGAGAAGCCTGGCACATTGCATTCCATGGAGCTGCAAAGAGTCAGACATGATTTAATGACAGCAAAATGAGAAACAAGAACAAATAGTGCTTAGTTCAGGAGTAGGTAAACATTTCAATTTTAAGTAGACATGTGCCTGATGAATTTTAAACCTACATGTACTAGAAGCAATACTTATTGTTTGGTACTTTTTTTTCCATATTTAAACAAAACTTATTATATATCATTATCAAATTAATTTTAGGGTCTTTTAAATATTTAAGTATTTTTATGCTAGAAAATACAGTGACCATTGATACCAGATAAACTAATTAGGCATAGTTTTTCCTCAGGAAAAATTTTTACACTCAACAAAATTATGGACACATTTTTTTAGGTGGAAAACAGATGCATTTATTGGTCAAGGAAGAAAGATTAGTATTCACACCATTTGATTGATAGTAAAGTCACTTGGCTTTTATAACTGTCTGTAGAATTTGAAAATCGTTATCACTTCTTTTAAACAATGAATATAAGATGAATCAAAGTAATTATATGATTCTTTTTTTTGTCACACATTTTGACCATTTTGGGGGTAAGATAATAAATATCAGCATATCCTTATATTTGAGTAAATAAATGGAATTTTGAAAATTTAAAATGAGTCCATTATCATCAAAAATTTTACATAACTTTTTGTTTAAAATTGAATATTTTTATAAAGTGCTTGTAATCCAAGAAAATAACTATTATTATTATTATTATTATCTAGGAAGTCAAAAGTAATAGTTAACCTAGTCTGCAATTCTGAGAAAATTATTGAAATTTAACTGATTGTGCAAATTTGCTATCTAATAGTGTTAAAGTTGAAATCCTATCATAAAAGCAACACAAATATTATGTAAGCCATTTGACTAGTTCGAGTTTGATTACTTGAAATCCTAAGTGGATTTTAAGTTTAGAATATTTGCTTAATTGCCCTGGCCGCTTATTGTTTCCCATAAATCGGACAGAATAGAAAATTACATTTTATTATTTCCTTTTTGCTCATATTTATGATAATATTTTCTGTGGTAACCTATTAAAAATTAATGCTTTAGGTATAAAAACAGTCCACCATATCCTCTTCCTGATAGCTGTCTCCTCCTTTGGGAAGAGCATACACATGCAGGAGGATGCAATTAATCCATAGTTTCTGTCTGATCTTTGGCAGATTACTTAAATTTCTGAACCTCAGTTTCCTCATCAGTAAAACAGGATTATTGTACTCTACTTTGGTGGGTTTGTATTATAGATGACATGCACACAGAGTAGTCATTTAAAACCAGTCATTAATAAAAAATAACAATAATAATAATATTAATGGGTGAACATTGATTAAAAGTAGTGTAAAACTTCTGACAGGTATTTATAAGTATTGAAGATATTCAGATGCCTTTAGGAGAAGGGACTAAAACTGCAGTTTTCATTGTGGAATATCATAGGGAGTGATAAATCAATTCTCTTCAATCTATAGATACTTATTGATCATACACGGAGCACTTTCATTATAGCTCCATCCGGCCTTCTTCAGGAGCACACTGACATTAAGGTTACTTCTCTGTGCCCATGGATGCGTGCTTTTTATTTAGTGTGTGTGTGTGTGTGTAGTGAGATATTATTTGCTGTTTGTTTTTCTGGCAGTAAATACATTCAAAACTGCTTAGAACAGGGAGTGGGAGACCCAAATTCCAGGCTCTGCCACTAACTAATCAGGCTTTAAGTAGTTCACTTTAAAACATCTGAGTCTGTTTCTAACAATGCTGTCTTGGAACTTTACAAAATGCACCGAAACTTGTTGCATTATCTTCACCTAAAAACACCTAAAAAATCAGCACCTAGTGAAAAGAAACCTTTGAGGTTAAAGAGGAGAAGAAGACAAATGAGTGCCTATGGAAGTCAGAGCCATTCAGGCTGGTGGCCCCATCACAGCCAGGGCGAGGGGGGAAGAAGCTCGAGTGGTGATTCCACTTAGAGGGTCAAGGCTAAACATCACTCATTTCCTCCAGGAATAAAATTGTAGCTAAAGGGTATACGGTTAGTCATATTTTGAAGGGTTAAGGATTTCAGAAAAACTAGCAGACAAGCTCAGGAGAGAATTCTGACTGAAAGATAGTATTAAACAGAGGCAGGCCAGAGCACTGGCTTTAGTTTTTTTTTTTTAATTTTATTTTTATCACTGGCTTTAACCACCTGCCAAGCACTTTCCATATAGGAATAAAGACATATTATATCCAGGAAGATAAGAGATTCCCAAACCTATTAGAATGAGATATTTCAAAATACTTTAGGCATAAAAAAATAAGTAGCAGTCAATCTCTTCTGGAAACGTATACTCATTTGCTTTGAGTTGAGGGAAAATATTTCTATTTAAATTGGCTAAGACTATTTAGTAAAAGCTAGAAAACAGGCATAGCTGAAACAGATTTAAGGACCTGGTGTGAGAATAAAAGTGAAGTAACTAAGTTGGTAACATTTGCTTAAATTAAAGTAGGGAACTCATTTAGAATTTTGCAATTATTTGTACCAGGTAACTTGCCCAGTGAGAAATAAATCCAGTTCAAGCAGAGTTCTTAAAACGGGTGCCCATTAGGTGGCTTGCCCTGTGGGCTCAAAAATCTTCATTTCCATATTCCTCTAGGTGCTGTTGATCCCCATAATTCCAATTTCAAACAAACCACTCTCTGCACATCATTTCTTAAACTTCATGCTCAGTCTCACTAAAATTCCTACACTGTTTTGAAATGTGCAGATATCTATTAATGTGATATCCTGATCTCACCACCTTCTCACAGTCCCTCCCAGCCTGATTTCCTCACATTGTCTTATCTCAGCTTTGAGTTTATGGTCACTCATTGAAATCACTTTTCTGTAAGCATATCCTTGTCTGCCTCTCATTTTATTACAACCCATACACAAATACCATTAGGGGCTGAATTCAATCAGCCATCAATCCTTGCTTTTGCCGGTTGGTGTACTGGCCTCTCCCATTTAGCAGAGTGTACTTTGAGCTTATCAGGTAACTGAACACCCACAGAGAGTGTATGTTCTCAATTGAATATATAACAGTCTACAGAAAAACTTCAGTTTAAGGTCAGGTCAGTCCACCAAGAGGCGGGCAAGGGCAGCAGGGTCAGAAAATAACACACACACGAGCAAAGGGAGTTAGCTGATCCGTCACTCCTATCTGGCAGTTGTAAACTTTGCTACTTTTCAGTGAATACCCTGCTTACTGTCTTTGAAAGGGTTACATTAGTTAAAGTCTGCAAAGGCAGGAAAAAGAGAAAGAGGTGATTAGTATTTGTCACGGATTTAAGCATGAGTTAAAGTACAAACTGTTTATGGTATGTGTGTCCAGCTAGGTCTCCAAGGCATGTAGCCATTACAGCATCTCTTAAAGTTTTATTACCTTCCCCATTTATCAAAGGTGATTTGGAGGCTTAAGACCAAACAACTCATTGACAGAACTTATGTATGAGAACTTAGTCAGGTCTCTGAAAGCTGCAGTGGTTCAGCGTGCAGTGTTTTATTAGAAACAAAGGGACAAGAGTTAAAATTTTTAAAAATCATCAGTATATGGATTGTTGTTGCTGTTTAGTTGCCAAGTCAGGTCTGACTCTTTTGTGACCCCATGGACTGTAGCCTGTCAGTCTCCTTTGTCCATGGGGTTTTCCAGTCAAGAATACTGGACTGTTCTTGCTGTTACCTTCTTCAGGGGATCTTTCTGACCCAGGGATTGAACCTGCATTTCCTGCATCACAGGCAGATTTTTTACCACTGAGCCATTTAGGAAGCCCAAGTATATGGATAAGATATTATTTAAAACAGAAATGCCAGAGCCTATGAATGAGTTAAAAAGCTATGAGAGTTGGCTCTTTCCACAAAAGAGAGGGAGAGAAAAAAAGATGAATCTTTAAAAAAAGAAAAACTATAATTTGAAAAGGCCTTATTTATAAGAAATTGATTTTAAAATGCCATGGGAATCTCCACACTGTTCTCCATAGTGGCTGTACTAGTTTGCATTCCCACCAACAGTGTAAGAGGGTTCCCTTTTCTCCACACCCTCTCCAGCATTTATTATTTGGAAATAGAACTGCCTTATGATCCAGCAATCCCATTGCTGGGCATACACACTGAGGAAACCAGAAGGGAAAGAGACACGTGTACCCCAATGTTCATTGCAGCACTGTTTATAATAGCCAGGACATGGAAGCAACCTAGATGTCCAACAGCAGATGAATGGATAAGAAAGCTATGGTACATATACACAATGGAGTATTACTCAGCCATTAAAAAGAATACATTTGAATCAGTTCTAATGAGGTGGATGAAACTGGAGCCTATTATACAGAGTGAAGTAAGCCAGAAGGAAAAACACCAATATAGTATACTAACGCATGTATATGGAATTTAGAAAGATGGTAACGATAACCCTGTATACGAGACAGCAAAAGAGACACTGATGTATACAACAGTCTTATGGACTCTGTGGGAGAGGGAGAGGGTGGGAAGATTTGGGAGAATGGCATTGAAACATGTAAAATATCATGTATGAAACAAGATGCCAGTCCAGGTTCATTGCATGATACCGGATGCTTGGGGCTGGTGCACTGGGACGACCCAGAGGGATGGTATGGGGAGGGAGGAGGGAGGAGGGTTCAGGATGGGGAACACATGTATACCTGTGGTGGATTCATTTTGATATTTGGCAAAACTAATACAATTATGTAAAGTTTAAAAATAAAATAAAATTAATTTAAAAATTTAAAAAAAAAAGAATCAAATAAAAAAAAAAAAGGCAAAATAAAATAAAATAAAATAAAATGCCATGGGATTTTTGGTGATAGAAGCAAGGTCCGATGTGGTAAAGAGCAATACTGCATAGGAACCTGGAATGTCAGGTCCATGAATAAGGCAAATTGGAGTGGTCAAAACAAGAGATGGCAAGAGTGAATGTCGACATTCTAGGAATCAGCGAACTCAAATGGACTGGAATGGGTGAATTTAACTCAGATGACCATTATATCTACTACTCTGGGCAGGAATCCCTCAGAAGAAATGGAATAGGCATCATGGTCAACAAAAGAGTCCAAAATGCAGTACTTGGATGCAATCTCAAAAACAACAGAATGATCTCTGTTCCTTTCCAAGGCAAACCATTCAATATCACAGTAATCCAAGTCTATGCCCCAACCAGTAATGCTGAAGAAGCTGAAGTTGAACAGTTCTATGAAGACCTACAAGAACTTTTAGAACTAACACTCAAAAAAGATGTCCTTTTCATTATAGGGGACTGGAATGCAAAAGTAGGAAGTCAAGAAACACCTGGAGTAACAGGCAAATTTGGCCTTGGAATATGGAATGAAGCAGGGCAAAGACTAATAGAGTTTTGCCAAGAAAATGCACTGGTCACAACAAACACCCTCTTCCAACAACACAGGAGAAGACTCTATATATACATGGATATCACCAGATGGTCAACACCGAAATCAGATTGATTATAATCTTTGCAGTCAAAGATGGAGAAGCTCTACACAGTCAACAAAAACAAGACCAGGAGTTAACTGTGGCTCAGACCACGAACTCCTTATTGCCAAATTCAGACTTAAATTGAAGAAAGTAGGGAAAACCACTAGACCATTCAGGTATGACCTACATCAAATCCCTTATGATTATACAGTGGAAGTGATAAATAGATTTAAGGGCCTAGATCTGATAGATAGAGTGTCTGATGAGCTATGGAATGAGGTTCATGACATTGTACAGGAGACAGGGATCAAGACCATCCCCATGGAAAAGAAATGCAAAAAAGCAAAATGGCTGTCTGGGGAGGCCTTGCAAATAGCTGTGAAAAGAAGAGAAGTGAAAAGCAAAGGAGAAAAGGAAAGATATAAACATCTGAATGCAGAGTTCCAAAGAGTAGCAAGAAGAGATAAGAAAGCCTTCTTCAGCGATCAATGCAAAGAAATAGAGGAAAACAACAGAATGGGAAAGACTAGGGATCTCTTCAAGAAAATCAGAGATACCAAAGGACCATTTCATGCAAAGATGGGCTCGATAAAGGACAGAAACGGTATGGACCTAACAGAAGCAGAAGATATTAAGAAGAGATGGCAAGAATACACAGAAGAACTGTACAAAAAAGATCTTCACGACCCAGATAATCATGATGGTGTGATCACTCACCTAGAGCCAGACATCCTGAAATGTGAAGTCAAGTGTGCCTTAGAAAGCATCACTACGAACAAAGCTAGTGGAGGTGATGAAATTCCAGTGGAGCTGTTTCAGGTGCTGAAAGATGACGCTGTGAAAGTGCTGCACTCAATATGCCAGCAAATTTGGAAAACTCAGCAATGGCCACAGGACTGGAAAAGGTCAGTTTTCATTCCAATCCCAAAGAAAGGGAATGCCAAAGAATGCTCAAACTACCACACAATTGCACTCATCTCACACACTAGTAAGGTAATGCTTAAAATTCTCCAAGCCAGGCTTCAGCAATATGTGAACCGTGAACTTCCTGATGTTCATGCTGGTTTTAGAAAAGGCAGAGGACCCAGAGATCAAATTGCCAACATTCGCTGGATCATGGAAAAAGCAAGAGAGTTCCAGAAAAACATCTATTTCTGCTTTATTGACTATGCCAAAGCCTTTGACTGTGTGGATCACAAGAAACTGGAAAATTCTGAAAGAGATGAGAATTCCAGATCACCTGATCTGCCTCTTGAGAAATTTGTATGCAGGTCAGGAAGCAACAGTTAGAACTGGACATGGAACAACAGACTGGTTCTAAATAGGAAAAGGAGTTTGTCAAGGCTGTATATTGTCACCCTGTTTATTTAACTTCTATGCAGAGTACATTATGAGAAACGCTGGACTGGAAGAAACACAAGCTGGAATCAAGATTGCTGGGAGAAATATCAATAACCTCAGACATGCAGATGACACCACCTTTATGGCAGAAAGTGAAGAGGAACCCAAAAGCCTCTTGATGAAAGTGAAAGTGAAGAGTGAAAAAGTTGGCTTAAAGCTCAACATTCAGAAAACGAAGATCATGGCCTCCGGTCCCATCACTTCATGGGAAACAGATGGGGAAACAGTGGAAACAGTGTCAGACTTTATTTTTCTGGGCTCCAAAATCACTGCAGATGGTGACTGCAGCCTTGAAATTAAAAGACGCTTACTCCTTGGAAGGAAAGTTATGACCAACCTAGATAGCATATTCAAAAGCAGAGACATTACTTTGCCAACAAAAGTTCATCTAGTCAAGGCTATGGTTTTTCCTGTGGTCATGTGTGGATGTGAGAGTTGGACTGTGAAGAAGGCTGAGCACCAAAGAATTGATGCTTTTGAACTGTGGAGAAGACTCTTGAGAGTCCCTTGGACTGCAAGGAGATCCAACCAGTCCATTCTGAAGGAGATCAGTCCTGAGTGTTCTTTGGAAGGAATGATGCTAAAGCTGAAACTCCAGTACTTTGGCCATCTCATGCGAAGAGTTAACTCATTGGAAAAGACTCTGATGCTAGGAGGGATTGGGGGCAAGAGGAGAAGGGGAAGACAGAGGATGAGATGGCTGGATGGCATCACTGACTCAATGGACGTGAGTCTGGGTGAACTCTGGGAGTTGGTGATGGACAGGGAGGCCTGGCATGCTGCAGTTCATGGGGTCGTAAAGAGTTGGACATGACTGAGCCACTGATCTGATCTGATCTGAGTACATACCTTCTTCCCTTCAGCTTTTCAACGATTAAGAAATATATACTAGGATCTTCAGCAGCCCTGCCTTACTCCAGAACTAATTTTGAGAGGGGCTGGCAAAAGAGGCAGATGAAAAGAGAGGCTGTTGTTTTTCATGCTAAAGAGTTTGGACTTTATTCTGTAGGGAGGGAGAGTTGAGGAGAGTTTTAAATATATGATGATGTTTACATTTCAAATATAGTAATGTTCTATTAGGGTGATCATTTCATTGAAATAGCCCAGGAAAAGTTGAGGACGTTCTAAGTTATAGGAAATGGTGAGGATGGAGGCTGTAGCTTATATTTTATTTTTCACATTGTATAGTACAGAATGTTGTATAGTGCTAACATTTAATAAATTTCTATTAATGTATTTTCATATACTGCTTATAACATTTAAAAATCAAATTGCCTAATCATTTATATACCTTCATATTAGCCTTAATTTTAAAATATATTATGGAAAAATGAATTTATCTTGTACATAAAATGGCCAGAGAGTCTTTCTAAGTATATCATGATATTTTCAACATTGAATATGATCTACTGATGTAGTAATTCCATATTCTGTGAACACATTTATTTATGTAACGCAGCTGTTGCTCAACTGCTTCAGTCCTGTCCGACTCTTTGTGACCCCATGGACTGTAGCCCACCAGGCTCCTTTGTCCATGGGATTCTTCAGGCAAGAATACAGGAGTGGGTTGCCATGCCCTCCTCCAGGGGATCTTCCCAACCCAGGGATCAAACCCATGTCTCCTGCATCTCCTGCATTGAAGGCAGATTCTTTACCACTGAGCCCTATTTATGTAATAGAGTGACATAAACCTTATTTTGTCATTACAAAGCTATGATACAACAGCAGAGATCAAAACTTCAAACAATGAGGGGATGTTTCCCAAGAGAAGCAGTATTTCCATAATGATAGTTTCTTCCCTCCTTATAATAAAAATAATAGATAAAATATGAATCATATTTAAAGGTTGTGTGTGTATTACTTCTTAGAAAATTTAGCAGTGATGTATATTCAGTATAGTATATATGGAAATTAAACGTACATAGAAGAAAATAAAGATCTTCTATAATTCCCCATGAAGATATAATCACTGTCTACATTTTGATCTATTTTCTTCCAGTATGTAATGAAAGTTATTTATATGAGAAAAAATTGTAATAGAATCTCTCCTAACCAAGTTCCAAATTCTAAATCTTTCAATATTATTATTCATTATTTCTCTTATAAGGAACCAAAAGTTTCTTTTATGGGCTTGAAAATGTGTATGTTTCTATCTGTACCACTGTATTTACTATGTTTATAGAGAAGGTAAAAAACATTTCTTCCTCTTTACTTAAAGATTAAATCTCATCATACTTGTGCTGAACTCTATTAAACTCTTTTACTCCACGATGTCTGATATTGGCCAATAATTTAATGAGCAAATCATCATTATTAGAGAAAAGCTATGAATAGAGTGGTCAGGCGACAATCACAGAACTGTTTCACAGACCAAAAGCTCTTAGGGGCTCTTGTGGTTTGTGATCATGCTATCTTCCATCCCTGTCGCTTGAGCATGTTTATTGAGAGAGCCTAAACCTGTCTGCTCAGAATGGCAGGATTCTTGGACCCAAATCCCAAGGGTGCCTGATATTACAGACCATGTAGGCTAAAGTGCATCAATAAGCCTTCCTGTAATGTCTCTTTCATCAGTAAGATGATAGCAACGGCTGAGAGAATTGAAAGATAAACAGTAATCGCAAGGCACTTTGCGAATACAAGTTCTTAATTGACTGGTCATTAAGGAAACCTGTTAGGCAATGATGACTCCCAGAAGGCTCCTGTCAAGTCACAGTTCTTATCTAAATAAAACACATGCTGCCCATGTGTCAGACAAACAACTCCCAGGACAAGGGTTACTCTTCAGAAGCTTAAACCCATCAGCAAATGGGCCAGAGGTCGAAAAATGCCATCCCAGTGCATGCCAGAACATGCCTCTGTTCGGTTATTGGGACACAGATAGCCTTATTTTTCTCAATGGTAACAATGACAAGAGCTAATATTTATTTGGCACTGAGTGCCAGTTTCATTGCTAAGTGCTTTCACACAGAATCATATTTAATTTTCACAAGAACTCTATGAAGTAGGCACTTTTACCCCCATTTCACATATGCCAACATGATAGATTAGTGGGATCATCCATTCCCAAGAGCATTGCTTCAGTAATTCTCTCTTTATTCTGTGTAACCATCAGTTTCTTCCCCCTCTTTCTGTTCCAAACTCCAAAAATCTCTGTTAATGATGGTCCTCAACTTATGATGCTTCAACTGAATGATTTTTGGTTTTGCTATTACTATTACTTTAATGAAATATAGCTTATTTACAATGTTATGTTAGTTTTAGGAGTACAACAGAAGGATTCAGTTATACATATGCATTTTTTAAGATTCTTTTTCCTTATAGGTTATTATAAAATACTGGCTATTGTTTCCATGATTTTTCAACTTGAAATTTTTCAGCTTTACAATGGTGCAAAAGTGATACGCCTTCAGTAGGTTTTAATCAAATTTTGAATTTGATTTCAAAACTCCAAAATTTCAAAGTATGAAAAAAATCAGATTTTGAATTTTTCTCTCTTTTCTGGACTAG
Source organism: Bos mutus (assembly GCF_027580195.1). Taxonomy (NCBI): domain Eukaryota; kingdom Metazoa; phylum Chordata; class Mammalia; order Artiodactyla; family Bovidae; genus Bos; species Bos mutus. The sequence continues at coordinate 70,931,194 of NC_091631.1, read as the reverse complement.
TGATATACAGTACAATACTCTCTGATGGTAGGCAGTGGCAGCTCCTACTGAACCATATGATTCCAAGGGTAAACCATCTTATACTTAGAAGCATTCTATACTCATATGATCATTCTGCTTTTCACTTTCAGTACAGTATACAATAAATCACATGAGATTTCCAACACTTTAGTATAAAATAGGATTCATGTTGGTTGATTTCAAACAGATGTAGGTAAATGGAAGTGTTCTGAGTACATTTAAGCCAGGCCAGGCTAAGCTAAAAAGTTCGGTAGCTTAAGAATCACATGTATTACATGCATTTTTTTCACTTAGGATATTTTCAGCTTACCATGGGATTATCAGGATATAACTCCACTGTAAATTAAAGATCTGTACTTGCCTCCCCTAACAATCCTCCTCCCATTTTTTCTTGCAACTGCTCCAATCACACTTTTGTCTCTGACACTGTGACTTCTCCTGCCAACTGAATTACACCTTATTAAAAGTTTATAGTCAAATATCTATCCTCATTTTACTTTACCTACCAGAATCATTGACACAATGTGTCTCTTTCCTTTCTTTCTTTTTGTAAGATTTTTTTTTTTGATGTCCTTATTGAATTTGTTAAAATATTGTTTCTGTTTTATGTTTGGTGTTTTGGGCAGGAGGCGTGTGGGATTTTGGTTTCCCCTTCATGGATCTTTGAAGACCTTTGAATTTTGAAGTGCTCTACTTCTAAAAACTCTGTGCCACCAATACTTACTCCATAATGAGCTAATCCAGTCTCATGGTTTTAACTACACTTTATATGTTGGAGACTCCAAATATCTAGCCCTAGTTCTTCTCTATTACCATCTCATATCCAACTGCATTTAGATATATATTTTTTGCATTTAGATATTATTTGTATAGTGTTCTTATTTAAATTCACTGGGCTCCCAAACTTAGATTTCTTGCAATGTTTCCCGTTCAGTAAGGACAAATTCCATTCTCCTAGTTCTCCCAGCTGTTCAGGTTAGCATCCTGGAACTACTTTTATTTTCTCATTCTACAAGTTCAATCAGTTAGAAAATCCCATCTTTTCTATCTTCATAACATTTGAGAGTCATACCACTTCTCACTACTCTGACTACCAGACACTCTGGTCCAAGACAGACTTTTGCTTGCTTGAATGTAAACAGTAGCATCCTAATCTGTCTCCTTGCTTCTACCATTACACACTACAGCTGCTCATTCTTTACACAGTCATAACAATCATTTAGAAAATAAACCAGAACATGTTTCTCTCTTAAACCTCTCCAAAGGCTTCTTAGTCTCACTAAGAGAGATAAACAAAGTACTTTAATGATCAGTAAGTATTTGGCCCCTTACTATCGTGTTACCACATCTTCCATCACACTTCTCTTCACTCACTGAACACCAGTCACACTAATTTCTTTGCTGTTTATCAAATGAGCAGGAATTTTTTGATCATGCTATATGAATTAGAAATATTTATCCCTACTTCCTGGCACTCTTTATTTCATTTACCCTAATTTATTTTCTCCTCATTATGTTTAACACAATCTGATCAATTTCACACTTTTAAAAATGTATGGATTCATCCAGTAAAATATAAGTTATTTGATACAAACTTTTCTTTGTTCCCTGCTGAGTTTCCAGCACCAAGAAAAATACCTGTCTGATAGTGAGCATTCCATAAATATTTATTGAATGAATGAATAACAACTCAGAAATGTTTATCATGAGCATCATTCGTTTTCCTTAATGCCAGATCTATGTATAACCAATTGCCTACAGGATTTTTACAGATGGATATTCCAAAGTCACCCACAAATCAAATCCCTTCCTAGCCTGCTCTTTTTCTTATCTCTTATATTATATTTATTTTCCTATCTTAGGTAATGGCACCTCAATCCAATCTGAACCTGTATAACTATCTCTTTCTCACTTGTATGTTCCATTATCCAGTTTATCAACCAAATTGTGTTAATTCTACCTCTTCAACATTCCTCGTTTGTTTTTTATTCTTTAAGTTCACTGCTAGTGTCAATGTTTAGAGACACATTATTCTCATCTAGATATTTATAATATCCTTTTAACTAATATTTGACTCTCTTTTCAACACTCTCAAATCCATCCTTCGTACTATTGGCAGAGTTACTATAAATACAGACACTGCTTTGTTCTCTTTACATTTATATCATCCCTTGTATACTTTTGCAAAAAGTATTTTATAAAAAAATACTTTTTACAGTGTATGTCAATTAATTGTTTCCTCATTGTATTGTCCCATAAACTTGACAATATATTGTAAATTAGCAGTGGAACTGAAGCTCATAGAGATAAACTGATTTGACCAAGTTCTAAGTGACTAGATTTCAGTTTTGTGATTTCTACTCCAGGACACTTCATTTATATAAATATACTTTTGCAATCAGAAAGATCTTATTTAAGAAATATTATATAGATTTATTGAGATAGTTTCTGAACCAGAAAAAAAAAATCTCTTTTAGTTTAATCATCTGGATATTTCTGATGACACTGTGTTTATTATATAATTTTTTGCTTTCTTCCCCAGGAGAGTACCAGTATTTAGAATAGCACCTGAAAACACAGCTGATGTTCAAAAAAAGCTTTTTAAATGAATCAAAAAGTTATTAATAATTTATAATGTTTCTGATTTGAAACAAAACTTACACTTGAGATATGTGAATTTACTAGCTAACACTAGGAATTTCACAATATAGGTTTCCCATACAGGTATAGCAGCCTGAATATTTAAATGGAAATTTAATTTTATTTTATATAACTTCCCTGTTATTCATATGTTTTTACACAGTGTTTATACCAGCAAACCTGGAAGATATTACAGACTACCACAAGGAGAATAGTTCAATAATGTGACTTGCATGAATTTTTTTAAATTTTCCATTGCATATAAAAGTCATGTTTACACTATACTGTAGTCTATTAAGTTTGCAACATTATGTCTAATAAAGCAATGTAATTGTTTTCTTTTTTTTTCTCCAATATTTTTTCTTTTATTTTTTAACTTTACAATATTGTATTGGTTTTGCCAGTACTTGTTTTAATTTAACAATACTTTGTTGCAAAAAAAATGTTAGGGCTTCCCCAGTAGCTCAGCAGTAAAGAATCCATCTACAGTGCAGGAACCACAGGAGACACAGGTTCGATCCCTGGATGAAGAAGATCTCCTGGAGGAGGGAGATCTAAACTAACTATCTTGCTATTTCAACACCTGTAGTTACTTCCTCCACTGAAGTCTTAAACTCCTTAAAGTTATCCATGAGAGTTGAAATCCACTGCTTTCAAATTCCTGTTACTGCTGACATTTTGACCTCATCACACAAATCACAAATGCTCTTAATGGAATATAGAATGGCAAATCTTTTCAGAAGGTTTTCAATTTTCATTACTTGCTCAGATCCATCTATGTTAGTTACAGCTTTATGAAGTGTATTTTTTAAAGAGTTGAAAGCTAACATTTCCCCATGATCCATGGGCTGCAGAGTGGATTTTGTGCTAGGAGGCAGGAAGATAACAGAAATCTCATTGTACATCTCCATTGGAGCTTTTGGGTGATCAAGTGCATTGTCAATGCACAGTCATATTATTAATATGAAAGGAATCATTTTTCTGAGTAGGAGATTTCAAGAATTGGCTTACACTTTTCAGTTAAATATGCTGTAAACATGTGTGCTGTCATCCAGGCTTTGTTATTCCATTTATAGAGCGTAGGAAGGATAGATTTAGCCTAATTCTTTAGCCCAAGATTTTCAGAATTGTAAATGAACATTGGCTTCAACCAAGTCACTAGTTTCATTAGCCCCTAACAAGGGAATCAGCCTGTCCTTTGAAGCTTAGAAACCAGGCATTGAACTTTCTCTAGTTATGAAGGTCCTAGACAGCAACTTCTTCCAGTTGAAAGCTGTTTCATCCTACACTGAAATCTACACAGTGTAGACAATCTACACAGTTGTCTGAGCTATTTTTATTATTTATCTTAGCTAGATCTCCCAGAAATCTTATTGCAGCTTCCATATCACCATTTTCTACTTCCCCTTGCACATTTACGTTATGGAAATAAGTTCCTTGCCCAAACCTCATAAAAAGACAAACAAACAAACAAAACACTTCAAATATTTTTTTCTGTAGCATCCTTACTGCTCTGTCTTCATAGAATGAAAGACACTTAGGGTCATGCTCTGGATTAGATATTTACTTCAGTGAATATTGTGGTTGATTTGATCATCTAGTCTCCGTATCAGCAATAAGGCTGTCCCGTTTTCTTATTATTCACGTGTTCACTTTCCTTGAAGAACTTCCCTTCTGCATTTACAACTTCACTGTTTGGCACAATATGCCAAGTTTCAGCCTGTCTTGGCTTTTGATGTGCCTTCCTCACTAAGCTTAATCATGTCTAGTTTTTGATTTAAAGTGAGAAACCTGCAATTCTTCCTTTTACGTGAACACTCAGAAGCCATTTCATTATCATTGTGTCTCAGGGCGTAGAGAAGTTCAAGGAAAGAGAAACAGACAGGGGACAAAATGTCAGCGGTCAGCGGTACAGTCAGAACATACATAACATTTATCACTGAAGTTTGCCATCTTATTTGGGTAAAGTGGTGCCCTAAAACAATTACAATAGTAAGAGCAAAGATCAGTGACTTAAGAGTACTATAACAAATATGCTGATAATGAAGATATTTGATATACTAAGAGAATACCTATAACGTAACTCAGAGACATGAAGTGAGCAAGTGCTATTGGAAAAAATGACGCTAACAGATTTATTCAATGCAAGGTTGCCACCAAACTTCAATTTGTAAAAAGTACAATCTCTGTAAAGCATAACTAAGTTAAAGAAAAATAAAACAAGGTGTGCCTGTATATAAAAGCAAAATGGACAATAGGGAAAAATCTTTAGTAAAATATGAAGCTTCTGCACTCAAAATCTTTCATGTGGCATATATTTTATGCCATTTTTCCTGGGATATACATTTTAATTATATTATATATGTGTATATATATTATATGGGCTTCCCAGGTGGCACAGTGGTAAAAAAAATCCACCTGTCAGTGCATAAGGTTTAAGAGATGTGTGTTCAAACACATCCCTGGTTCAGGATGCTTCCCTGGAGTAGGAAATGGCAACCCAGGACAGAGGAGTTGGTGGGCTACAGTTCATGAAGTCACAGTTAGACATGACTGAGCACAAACACACATGCACATATATATTACATATATATATATATATTCATTTTTAATTTCCTCACTTTTTCTGGCAGGTATAGACATGGAATCATATCACTAATGACCCTTCTTGATATAAAACCTGAATAAGAATGGAAAGATGAAAAAAATTTTCTTTTCCCAGTTGTTTGGTATCTTGTGTATTGCTCTCTTTTTTTTTTTTTCAGGTTTAGCAAACCAAACACATACCCTTTATAACTGAAAGGTGTCAGTCAACATAAATACTTCCTGGTTTAAAAGAGATATATTTTGTTTGTTTGAAAAGGTGATCATCCTCTTATCTTTGTTTAGAAGAAGTTTTAAAAGAGATGAAAACATATCTGCAGCTGTCCAGGCAGTAAAAAGCAGTAATTTGTTATTATTATACATACCTTAATATATATTATATTATATTATATTATACATAAGTTGGTTTTAGAAAAGGCAGAGGAACCAGAGATCAAATTGCCAACATCCGCTGTATCATGGAAAAAGCAAGAGAGTTCCAGAAAAACATCTATTTCTGCTTTATTGACTATACCAAAGCCTTTGACTGTGTGGATCACAACAAACTGTGGAAAATTCTGAAAGAGATGGGAATACCAGACCACCTGATCTGCCTCTTGAGAAATTTGTATGCAGGTCAGGAAGCAACAGTTAGAACTGGACATGGAACAACAGACTGGTTCCAAATAGGAAAAGGAGTACATCAAGTACGTCAGTATTGTCACCCTGTTTATTTAACTTACGTGCAGAGTACATCATGAGAAACGCTGGACTGGAAGAAACACAAGCTGGAATCAAGATTGCTGGGAGAAATATCAATAACCTCAGATATAGAGATGACACCACCCTTATGGCAGAAAGTGAAGAGGAACTCAAAAGCCTCTTGATGAAAGTGAAAGTGGAGAGTGAAAAAATTGGCTTAAAGCTCAACATTCAGAAAATGAAGATCATGGTCTCTGGTCCCATCACTTCATGGGAAATAGATGGGGAAACAGTGGAAACAGTGTCAGACTTAATTTTTCTGGGCTCCAAAATCACTGCAGATGGTGACTGCAGCCATGAAATTAAAAGAAGCTTACTCCTTGGAAGGAAAGTTATGACCAACCTAGATAGCATATTCAAAAGCAGAGACATCACTTTGCCAACAAAGGTTCGTCTAGTCAAGGCTATGGTTTTTCCCGTGGTCATGTATGGATGTGAGAGTTGGACTGTGAAGAAGGCTGAGCACTGAAGACTCGATGATTTTGAGCTGTGGTGTTGGAGAAGACTCTTGAGAGTCCCTTGGACTGCAAGGAGATCCAACCAGTCCATTCTGAAGGAGATCAGCTCTGGGATTTCTTTGGAAGGAATGATGCTAAAGCTGAAACTCCAGTACTTTGGCCAGCTCATGTGAAGAGTTGACTCATTGGAAAAGACTCTGATGCTGGGAGGGATTGGGGGCAAGAGGAGAAGGGGACGACAGAGGATGAGATGGCTGTATGGCATCACTGACTCGATGGACGTGAGTCTCAGTGAACTCCGGGTGTTGGTGATGGACAGGGAGGCCTGGCGTGCTGTGATTCATGGGGTCGCAAAGAGTTGGACACGACTGAGCGACTGATCTGATCTGATCTGATACATAACTTATTATTAGATAGACTAATAATAATCATAAAAATAAGAGAATAAAAGAAGACTGCACTTGTAAATTAGTTTTTTTCCATAATTGAATATATAAACCTCAATAGAAGTAGAACAAAGTTCATTCTACTTTTTCAAAGTAAATGAAGAGAAAAGCAAAAGAACCAGCATAAGCCAGATGTCTGTCAGGCTCTCAGTGCAAATACAGATGAATGTGTGATCTTTATAAAAGTTAGGGAATGTCACTGTCATAAGGAATAATATATAAAAAAATGTATTTTCATTAATATTGAATAGAAGAATTGAAATGGCAGGTCTTGAATACCATATTCAAAGGCAAGGTATCTCAAATTCCTAAGGCCAATATTATCACAATGGTTGTTCTTCTGTACCTTTACTTTGACAATCTTGGTTTTAATCTCATCTCTATTGACACATCTATTTTCCTAATTCAACCAAAGATTATCCTAAAGTTAAGACAATACCGAATGATCTATAGATGAAGAATATCATTTTTATAGACCTGAATATACACTGAAATTCCAGATAAAGGTGACAAATAATGTCTTATACCGGTATTCAATAATTTACAAGCAGACAGGTGACTAGATGTTACCCAGGAAACAGCAGAGATATATCCAACAAAGAAGTTGAGCGACCATTATTTAAAACTAGCCTGTAAGTTATGATCAAAACCAAATGGAAATAAGAGATTGCTGATATTATTTGAGTTTATGAACTTAAAAAATTATGAAATAACACTAGCAAGTGCAAGTGTGATGATAGCCATATTTATTAATCAGAAAAGAGTCCAGTGAAACTAACAATGTCAAAAAGCAGTAGTGTGACTTCTCTCGTGGTCCAGTGAATAAGAATCTGTCTTGTCATGCAGGGATGGTGTGGTACTGTGCTTAGTCGCTCAGTTGTGTCTGACTCTCTGCAACCCCATGGACAGTAGCCCACCAGGTCCTCTGTCCATGGGATTCTCCAGGCAAGAATACTGGAGTGGGTTGTCATTTCCTTCTCCAGGGGATCTTCCCAACCCAGGATTCAAACCCAGATCTTCTGCATTGTGGGCAGATTCCTTACCAGCTCAGCTACTAGTTTAGTAAATACACTGTGTGTTAAATAGAAAAGATTAGCAATCGAGGAGAATTAGAAAGATGGTCAAGCTTAGTCCTCACAACTTTTTGGTAAGAAGCCCATGTGTTTTATACAGAAGATTTAAATATTATTCTTTATTCTCTCTTCTATCTAACTTAACATGAGAACTTATATTCAACATGGGAACATAAATACTAGTCATTACAACGTGAACTATTTTGTTTCTTTATGGCTTTAGTATCCCTACAAAAACACAGTAATTAATTTTTACAATAAACATTAACAATAAATCAATGAAGAAATAAGCCAGTGCATATTGAGAATTCTCTCTGTGTCACATACTATATAAGTACTAACTATAAAGAGAAGAGTAGGTTGGAGGGGCAACATAAACAAATAATTGCAATATCCTCATACTTGGAATAGTGTAGAAAATAAAATACTTTTGAAATAACTGTGGGAGAGGCAACTCACTGCTTGTATTGGGCAAGTGTCAAGAGGCCGTGGAAAGCTTTTCCGGGGAAAAATCGTTTAGCTGGATCTTGAAAATTAATTCAGGCAAATCATCAGGTATTGGTAAGGACATTTCAGGCTGATGGATAATCAGAATGTACAGTTTTATTGCACAAATATTTTATAAGTAGCTTCAAAGTATTAGTACATATTAAGGCTACAAAAATGAATAACAGATGGCCCTTGACTTATAGGAATTTCTATTCCAGTGTAGTCAACTGATAAACAGATATTCTTTAATAAAATCATACAACTACAATTTATATCTTATTAGACATTAGCCATATGCCAAGCAGTGGCATAGGCACTTTATATTCATTACCTCATTCAAGTCCCCACCACCCACTTCCTATTTTGTGAAACTGAGGCTTGGAAAAGTTAATTTGCTCAAGGACAAATAGCCAATGAGATGCAGAGGCTGAATTATATGAGAGAATACCACCTTTTAAGGGGAGTATAGAGGGAAAAAGAGATTCTCTAAACAGATAATGGAGGGTTGATAGCCTGACCTTCCAAGTTTATATTTCATTTATTTTGGTAGAAGCTGAGTTTAAAAGGAAAAGTAATGCTTGATAAGTTCAGATTTGTATGTAATTGAATTGTTGGAAGCAGCTATGAGCTCTTCCTATCAACTGTGAAAAGGCACATTTCCTTTATCCTTTTTTGGGGGAGAGTTTAAAAATATCTGTTATTTGTATCTTCAGCAGTTTTAATCTCACATTTCTATTTAGCTTTTCTGATTTCTATCCTGGCAATCCTTTGTTATTTTCTGACATGTCACCCTCTGGATTAACTTTTGCATTAGTGGTACTCATCTATGAATCTATCTTTGTATCATTAAATAATAATCAAAATCAAATGACATTATAAATTGAATTTGAGGGAGAACCATCTTTGAAGCTAGATACAAATTTGCAGTGTTCAATTTTTAACTCCAGTTACTAGCAAATAGCTGATTCCACGCCCTCCCCATGGAACTGCCTCACTACCAGGGCCAGATCGTCTCTCTCCTCCCGGATTACAAGGTAAAGGGAACACATTCCTTGTTGCTGAGAACAAAGAGGAGCTCAATAAACATGTACTGAGGGAGTGAAGGGAGGTGAGGCGCTGTGACCACATTTACAACTTTAAACATGTCTTGTGAATTGTATCATGGCCAAATTATCCATCCTGGGACCAATAAGCCCTTATAAATACATTCTCTATGTAAAAGTATGATGATATTTTCTTTGTAGCTGTGTTGTTAAACAAGGAATGCAGAGTTTTCAACTTTTCACTGTACCATTCTCATTGGCATTATCTGCACAGAATCTCTATGAAAACAAATATTTTCAAAGGAAGAAAAATTAAATATGGTAGGCTGAATCTGACAACGAACCAAAGTGAATCCCATTAGCCAGCTGGACCTCCTAAATGAAACAGTTAATTCTCTAATGTTGGCAATTATTTTCCTATCTGTTGGTGACAGTACGTTTTATGCAGAAAATATCTGAATGCTGACAGCCTGTGTGAAGTATGACAGGGCTTGAACTGGCCATTAACTTCATATGTAAGTTGCTATTAATCATTACGTTTATTTCTAATGACTGCCAGTATGTCTCAGTGTGTATAATTTCTTTTAATCTATGTGACCATTATTAAGAAAATTAGAGAAGTCTCCAGATATCTTTCATTTATGTTGTGATTTTATAATATAATTAAAATGAATAAAAATACACTTCTATTATTTTATAAAGGTGATTAAAAATTTATAGTACATAAATTCTATAATAGCCTATAGAGAATTAATTCTAAAAATAAGAATATATAAGTTGCTTCTGTATTTGAAAAGGATAAATCAAAATTCATGTTTTGCTCCATATTTAAGGTAAAAATTGAGTTATTCATAAATATTAGGTTTATTAAGGCAAGTAGACTATTTCAAGCAAAATACTGTCTTTGCCAAAAATGGTTCTCTTTCTTCAGTGTCAGAATCTTTGGTGCATCATTTGGTTTCAGTTGTAAAAACTGCATAGAAACATTTGGGGATTTTATTGCTTAGTTATGCCAAATTTAAGCATAATGTTATATGGTTTCTCAAAAGATATATATGATTCATGCAAATTGCTAGAATGTCTTCACTACCAAGTTTATTTTAAGCATATGCATAATGGGCCAATCATGAAATTTCTATGTAAAAATAAACTACGAATGTCAAAATATATATTTTAAAAACTAAAAATTCAGAGAAAACATTAAAAAGACAAGAGCAGCTGATTCTATTTCTTCAACTTGTAGTACAATTCCCGCTATTAACACTCCCCTATCACTACCAGCGCCTGTCACATGTGCTTTTGATATGTGCCAGGCAGGCTCCATAGAGATGTGCTTTTTCCATGATCACTTTTTACTAAATCCTCACAATAATTTTATTAAGCGGGTGCCTTGGTCCATTTGGGCTGCTGTAATAAAATACCATAGACTGAGGGGCTTATAAACAGCAGAGATTTATTGCTCAGTTTTGAGGGTTAGAATTCCAAAATCAGGATGCCAGCATGGTCAGACTCTAGTGAGAGCCAGCTTCCAGAGGACTGCAGACTGCTGACATCTTGAATCCTCATATGGCAGAGGGGCTGAGCCAGCCTTTTACAAGGGTGCAGATCCCATTCATGACGGTTCCAGTGTCATGACTTAATCACCCCCAAGAGGTCCTGATACTTGAGCACTGTTGTTCAGTTGTGTCTGACTTTTTGCGACCCCATGGACTGTAGCACATCACACTATAGGTGTGATATGGAATTATGAGAATAGTGTGAGGATCTGAAGTATGGTATTTTTTTCAGTAATATGATAATATTCTATGGTTTGGGCTTCTCTGGTGGCTCAGACAGTAAAGACTGCCTGTGATGGAAGGAGATTCAGATTTGATCCCTCTCAGGAAGATCCCCTAGAGAAGGAAAGGCAACCCATTCCAGTATTCTTGCCTGGAAAATTCCATGGACAGAGGAGCCTGACAGGTTACAGTTCATGGGGTTGCAAAGAGTAGGAATGACTGAGTACTAACAATTCGCATTTTCTGTGATATGCAACTTTACAGTCTTTAACTATTTGTTTTTATGTGTGTGGGGTGAGGAGTGGGGTGGAGGGGACGGTTTTTTCCACTGGTAAATTTAAATGCCTATGGAGGGGCCAAAAAGAACTTCTGTAGCTCCCAGGAAATTCAGAAAATACTCACGTTCAGAGAATTATATATTTATGTCTTTCTTTGGAAGGCCTGAAAAAGATGGGTTTTAGTAACACTTCTAGGCAACTGCAGTTTTCTTTGTGATTGCAATAGCTTTTCTCAGCTTCAGAGGAATTTTGATCTGATGAGTGTCTGTGCATAAATATAAAAATGGAATCATAGAAAAATGGTGGTAGAATGGCAAATGATTCTCATAAACTAGGACTCTTACTGTCCAATTGGTCAGGATTAAGACAAATCCACATTGAAAACACTTTGAAAACAAGATTTCGATAGAAATCTTGCAAATTTCTATCGAATTTTCAGCTTTGAACAGAAAAGAGGACACCCAGCTGGGGCACAGTCACATTTTAAAGGCATGACTCCCTATCAACATGTTTTGGAATTCCACCGATCCATCCAAGTATCCTGTATACATGTATTTATTTAGTTTTTGCTCATTCACAGATATTTTCTGAGAAGCTACTCTATCCCAGGTACTCTGCAAGTTTCTAAGATACAATAACAAACAAGTTAGAAATATTCTCTGGCCTCGTATTTCCTAGTGCTTATAGTCTACTTGGGAAAATATATGTCTTCAACAAATGGTTACATAAATATTAATTCAAATTGTATCAAGGCATACAATGGATAATTCAGCTCAGTTCAATTCAGTCGCTCAGTCGTGTCCAACTCTTTGTGAAACCATGGACTGCAGCACACCTGGCTTCCCTGTCCATCACCAACTCCTGGAGTTTACTCAAACTCATGTCCATTGAGTCAGTGATGTCATTCAACCATCTTGTCCTCTGTCATCCCCTTCTCCTCCTACCTTCAATCTTTCCCAGCATCAGGGTCTTTTCCAATGAGTCACGTGTAGGCCTGTTGTTGTTCAGTCACTGTTTTGTCTGACTCTTTGAAACCCAAAGGACTGCAGCATGCCAGGCTTCCCTGTCCATCACCATCTACTGGAGTTTGCTCAAACTCATGTCCATTGAGTCAGTGATGCCATCCAACCAACTTGTCCTCTATTGTCCCCTTTTCCTCCTTCCTTCAATCTTCCCAGCAACAGGATCTTTAATAGATGAGTCAGCTCTGCATCAGATGGCCAAAATAATCCAAGAATATCTTCCCTAAAGTGCACTGACTAATAATCCCATTCTCATTTGCAACCCTTTGCTATATAAGGTAGCATACCCACAGATTTGAGGAATTAGAGACTGTTTATCTTTGGAAGGAGCATTTTCCTACTTACCACAGTCATTAAAGGGCTATAAGAAGGAGAATAAATTGGAACGTTATTTCCAATAAGGCTAGACATATAAAGGTTGACTTTTTTTTTAATTTATTCTTTTATTTGGATGAAAATTGCTTTAGAATGTTGTTAGTTTCTGGTGTACCACTAAAGGTTGACTGCTAAGTTTCTGATATAAGTATATGAAAATACTATGCTTTTGTTTATGAATATAGCAAGAATGAAAGAAGAGTCAGTGAAGGAATGAAGTGAGATTATGAATTCAGGTTTGGGTTTGTTCAAGTGAGACAGCCAACCAAGTAGAGATGCTAAACAGGCAACTGGAAATATGGGTCTGGAACTCAGAGCAGATATTTAGGTTGGAGATACCCATTTTGAGTGACTGATGCATAGATTATAATTAACAGCATAGAGATTTGCAGAGAAAATAGAAGAGAGCCTAGATCTGAGAGTGACCATTACTCTGCCTTAATAAAGTCTATTTATGAACCATTAAGATTCATGTAGCTTTCTCCTTCCATGACTTACATAGAATTCCAGGTTAATACATTTTGGAAAAATGATTATTTATCTTGACCTTAATAACTTTCAGAGAGTGAAACTTCTGCCACAACTAACACAAATCTGTCTGGCTATTCGATTATATGACTAGCCCTTCATTTAGTGTGGGCAGCTTTATCTTCCAAGCCAAATAGCATGGCAAACTATGATGAAAATCAGAGGATTGTCAAGGAGGAAGTTATGCCTGCTTTTAAGGAAGGACTGTTATCACTTCTAACATCTAGAAGGGAAGTCTGTATAAATGGGGAGGGTGGCACATCTTTGCTCACTGTATATCCTCTATTATGTCTTATCTTCCATTCTCAGCAGTAGCAACATTTAATCAGCTATTCAGTTCAGTGGTTTCTCAGGACAGTAGTATTTACAATCATTGAGGAACCTGTGAAAAATGTAAGTTCCTCGGTCCCATCTGAGACGTACAGAATCAGAAATCCTGAGAGTGGGACACAGAAATCTGTATTTGAACAAGCTGTCCAAGTGATTCCTATGCACACTGAAGTTTGAGAATCATTGGTTTAAAGTTTAAAGAGTTATTTTATTAACACATGAAGAACCTTGGGTTATGCACTGTATTTGGGTGAGCAGCTTACTAGTACACAGCGTTGTTTCTTAACCCTGGCACACCTCTAGTCTGGTTCTAGTGGTCATGGATTTCTTTCATGATCTCACCGTTTTAATTACATTCTCAAATGTATTACTATTTTTTCAAGATGAACAATGAAGATTACAGTTTCTCTATGATTAATATTACAAGTCCTATTGCTGCATTCCAGAGAACACAATGGCACCCCACTCCAGTACTCTAGCCTGGAAAATCCCATGGGTGGAGAAGCCTGGTAGGCTGCAGTCCATGGGGTCACTAGGAGTCCGGCACGACTGAGCGACTTCACTTTCACTTTTCACTTTCATGCATTGGAGAAGGCAATGGAAACCCACTCCAGTATTCTTGCCTGGAGAATCCCAGGGACGGGGGAGCCTGGTGGGCTGCTATCTATGGGATCACACAGAGTCGGACATGACTGAAGTGACTTAGCAGTAGCAGTAGCTGGTTATTCCCCCAGGGCTTGGGTCCAAGAGTCTGCCTGACTCAACTCTTGTCAGATAGCTCTTTAAAGATTTTTTCCGTGGCTCCCACTTCCCTCACATCCTTATTTCTTTTTTTACCTTTTCATTTCATGTTGTTTCCCTTTTTCTGTTCTCTGCCAGGGTCTATAATAATTTTCTTGACACATATTTACAAGTCTTTGTCCTTGTATTTGGTTTACTTAAAATGGCTCTTATCTGTATAAAAATGTAGATATGAATATGACAGGAAAGGGGATGTTAGTTCTACATTTCCCAGCATTTTAATGTCTAGTTTTCAAGAAAATTTTTACTGAAATCCTATTTTATCACTTGCTTCATGTGTGACCTTGAGCTATTTTACAGTTCTGAGCATCAGCTTTTCTGTCTTCAGTATGGGAACAATAATAGCACTGATCTCAGAAATTTCCTTATTAAATAAGATATTGCACATGAAGTACTTAGCATAGTACCTAGTGAATGATAAACATTTAATAAATATTGGCTATTATTATAAAAAAAAAAAGGCAATGGATTTTCTGAAAGCAGTCCATTTTAGGCTGCTACAAGAAAACACTTGGGTGGATTATAAACAACAGAAATATACTTTGCACAGTTCTGGAGGTTGAAAGTCCCAGATGAGGGTGCCAAGCATGGCCAGGTGAAGGTCTTGGGTTGCAGAATTCTCACCATGTCCTCACATAACATAAAGAGGGCTCAAGAGCTCTCTGAGGCCTCTTTTATAACAGCACTAATCCCATTCAGGAGGACCTTGCCCTCATGACCTAATCACCTCCCATTGGCCCCACCTCTTAATAACATCATCTTGGACATCTGCTTTGCAACATACACATTTGGGTGTGGGGAGCAGAAATATTCAGACCATAGCAGTTTATAAGCCTACTTTGATATGTCCTAGGGAAATCCTCCCTTATGAATTAATAGCTCTTACCTGCTAATTCAAATTAAGCTGGCAATAACATAGTAATCTCCAGACTTTTTTTTTTTTCCTCTGTCATAAAATCTTGAAGGAAATCAATCCTGAATCTTCATTGGAAGGACTGATGCTGAAGCTGAACCTCCAATACTTTGGAGTACCTTGATGCTGGGAAAGATTGAGGGCAGGAGGAGAAGGGGACGACAGAGGATGAGATGGCTGGATGGCATCACCGACTTAGTGGAAATGAGTTTGAGCATGTTCTGGGAGATGGTGAAGGACAGGGAAGGCTGGTGTACTGCAGTCCATGGGGTCACAAAGAGTCAGACATGACTGAGCAACTGAACAACAACCACCATGGCACCATAGCAAATAATTCAAAAACTGCTTTTACCCTAGGGGCGCTAATAAATACTGATTAACTCACTTTTATTTAGAGACAATTTTCTTTTTTAATTTATGTATTTTTAATTGAAGGATAATTGCTTTACAGTATTGTGTTGGTTTCTGCCAAAGAGCAACGTGAATCAGCCTATGTCCCCTTCTATCTATTTCCCTCTTGAACCTACCTCCCTCCTCCTTCCCCATCTCACCCTCTAGGTTGCTACAGAGCTCTGCTTTGATTTCCCAGAATCATTCACCAAATTCCCATTGACTATCTATTTTACATATGGTAATGTATATTAGTTCAGTTCAATTGCTCAGTCATGTCCGACTCTTTGCGACCTAATGGACTGCAGCACACCAGGCTTCCCTGTCCATCACCAACTCCCAGAGTTTACTCAGACTCATGTCCTTCATGTCCGTGATGCCATCCAACCATCTTATCCTCTGTAGTTCCCTTCTCCTCCTGCCCTCAATCTTTCCCAGCATCAGGGTCTTTTCCATTGAGTTAGCTCTTCACATCAGGTGGCCAAAGTATTGGAGTTTCAGCTTCAACATCAGTCCTTCCTATGAACACCCAGGACTGATCTCCTTTAGGATGGACTGGTTGGATCTCCTTGCAGTCCAAGGGACTCCGAAAAGTCTTCTCCAACACCACAGTTCAAAAGCATCAATTCTTCGGTGCTCAGCTTTCTTTATAGTCCAACTCCCACAGCTACACATGACTACTGGAAAAACCATAGCCTTGACTAGATGGACCTTTATTGGCAACGTAATGTCTCTGCTTTTTAATATGCTGACTAGGTTGTGTTTCCATGTTATTCTCTCCTTACATCCCACCCTCTCCTTCCTCCCCTACCCCCATGTCCATAAGTCTGTTCTTTATCTGTAGAGACATTTTTCTAATCAGTTTTCAACCCAATGAACCTTTTTAATTGCATTTCTATTATTCAGTGTTAACTTTGAACAGTAATACTCTTACAGATGTACATCTTTCTCTGCCTTATATCTTTTCTGTCCCTCAAAGCATCTCAAGTCATATAATTTGTTTCAATTACCCATTCCAGATTAGAGTACAATCTGGAAATTAGAGTATTTCCATTTGTTTTAGGAATTTGGCTGACTAATAGTAAAATTAAAAATTTAGGTAAGAACTTTTAAATTAGCAATGATGATAAAGGACTGTTAGCACTTTAATGACTTAAATAGCATCAAAGTGTGTTTGACAGGAAAGTGCTTTACATCACACTGTTTTTGATTAGCATGACCATTCACTATATTCATATTTATTTCACCTAGGAGTTTGAGATATATTTTTTATGAATTTGATTCATCTCTCTGCAAGAAATATTAAGGCTCAATATATATATAGATGTAAAAGAAAGTACTGATTTCCATCTAATAGTAACAGAAAAGCCTAGTGGCAAAAACATGTCATATTTAAAGGGTAGAAGTTGTGATGGACTGATTTACTTCACTATTTCACAAACTTTAAAGTCAGATAGTTAGTTCTGTCAAACTTCTAAAATATGAGATAGAGATGAATGCATTCTCAAGAAAAAACAACCCAGGGCAAGAACTGGAGTTTCTACTTTTAGTCTTTAACTATGCTAGAAGCTAAATTAAAGACTAGGCCTCATATAAAAGTTATACAGGTAGGCCACAGTGAACCTAAACCTTGGCTATTCTGGAGTGCATTCACTGGGTTATGGATTAAGTGAAGTGAAGTGAAGTCGCTTAGTCGTGTCCGACTCTTTGTGACCCCATGGACTGTAGCCTATCAGGCTCCTCAGTCCATGGAATTTCCAGGCAAGAGTACTGGAGTGGGTTGCCATTTCCTTCTCCAGGTTATGGATTAAGTTGAATAACAAATAAGAACATATGAGCTTTAAAAAGTGACCAAGTGAGAAAAATATGCACTTTTTAAGAAGTATCTATTGCTGGTATCTACATAAAAATCCTTGGATTCCACATTGTATACACTGCACAGTGGGGTATCTCCCTTTGGAGTATCAGATTCACTCAGTGAATATGCAACAATCCTTCATCACAGATCTAGGAAAGTGGACAAATGGGTTAAGGGAAGATAAAGCAAAAAGCAGAAACATCCCCATGTTGTGACTATATTTCTTATTAAATCATTCTTTGTCTAACACTGGGCCTGGGTGTGTAGGGAAAGGAGGTTATTGAACCAATAACAGTCAGTTTGAAGCAAATACATTTTCTTATAGGGAATGGAGGGATGGATGGGTAGAAGGAGATATCCCATTTCAGAAATGTTAAAATGCAAAAAAAAAAAAAAAAAGTCTAAGAATTAAAAAATGTAGGACTATACTCCTAGAAAGCTATTTATATAGTATTTTGGTCCTTAAATTATTACCTTGAAATCAAGTTTATATTTTTGAATAATGCACTTTATTTCTCTACCACTCTACTTCCAAACAAATAACAAATCAGCCAAGTCTACAATATCTATAACATGTACTTGAGAATAAGCCTTGCTTTCACATTATTTAGAATGTTCATAATTTTTTATTTTTTCTTACCCTAGATCTACAGTTTATAATGATAGATATTCTAGTATTGAAAAGCCAGACTGATTGCTGAATTAAATGGATGATTTTTCTGGAATCTTCCATCTCTCTCTTTTTCTTGACTGTACTAAACTGCCTTGAACTCATTTGGGTTGACCTAAAATTTTCTAAA
This sequence comes from Bos mutus, assembly GCF_027580195.1. Taxonomy (NCBI): domain Eukaryota; kingdom Metazoa; phylum Chordata; class Mammalia; order Artiodactyla; family Bovidae; genus Bos; species Bos mutus. The sequence goes on along the minus strand of NC_091631.1, from coordinate 70,912,606 downwards.
ACATGTAGTTAGAGGAAGAAATAGTCACTATTTAAGTAGACTGTTGACACTTTGATCAGTTTCAATGGAATCAGATGAACTGATACTCTCTTATACTCATAAGGATGGTGTAAATTTGATCAACTTCCCTGTTGAGCAACTTGTCAATATATATAAAAACCCTCATATTGTTTAATGCAGAAGTTCCAGTTCTAAAAGAGTAACTGGACAAGTAAGGCAAATATGAATGTTGACGTATTTACACCTTAAAATGGCCTAAATAGTGAAAAATGAAAATTAATGTATATTTTAAAAGAGAGGACTAGTTAAATAAGTAACAGTACAGGTATGAAAGGAGATATAGTCATTAACAATTTGCTATGGTTATATAAATTAATATAAAAATAAGCCTTAATATATGCAGAGAAAGAGCAAATTAGCCAAGATGGTGTGGTCAGGCTCTCTCACCCCACAGCCTCTTGCTCTTGCCCCACGTTTTGTAAATAATAATTATGTAACATTTGAGATCACTTAGAGCACTGTGCATGCGGGTCATGAGGTCCTCGGAGGGTCACGGGCTGCTGTGCGCGGTATGTCTGCATGCGCTTCCCCATGAAAGCCCTGGCTGCTGCGGCATTGGGGCTACCCCGGAGCAGCCTCATGGTTGTGTTATATAAGGCTATATTATGGCTCTGTCATGGTTATGTTATGGTTCTTTTGTGGCTGCTGCTATGGCTGCTGCATCAGAAAGGAGAGAGGCTGTGTTATGGCTGCCATGCCAGCCAGGAGAGAATAAACGTGTCTGCAGTTCCTACGGCTCCTTGCATATTCCTCCAGCTTCCCCACTCTCATCTTACCTACCTGGATTCAACAAACAGTGCGAACAGTGTGAACAGCAAGACAGTTGGCACTGTGAGCACGACCAACGGTACAATATAATATTATGTGAAAAACTTACAAAACTGTATACAGAGTACGCTCCAGTTGTAAATATATCAATATTCATATCTTCCAATGAAATAACTTTCATTTTTAAACAAAGCTTCAAAGTGTTAATTCACACTAACATGCAAAACTTTTAAAAATGTTTTTTGTCTAATTCACGGCAGTTTATTCTCAGGACAATCTTTAGGTATAAACACATTAAAGGTGTCGAGGAAATTCATCCAGCTCAACCCAGAGAAAAATATGGAGATAAATCAACTTTAACTTTGATATATTCTTATTTCTCTTTCAGTATTTTCTTTAACTTCATGGTTTTCTTTTCTTTTCTGAAAAATCAGTCTTCACAGCAAGAAATTTACTCTGATGTATTCTCTCACACATTCTTCTAAAATTGTTTATTATATAGACATTGCTTTGGAATCAGGGTGAAGTTGTTCTTTTATTTTATTCATTCCAAAATTACTTTTCTTAGAAAATACGGAAGTGAAAAATACTCTAAAGAATCATTCCTGTAGGAAGTATACTTCAGTAATCAATCTTGGACAGCTTAGTAAGAAATGTTTTGTTGTCTAGTTACTGGTGAAAAGCTGTACTTTTCCAAGTAGTAATTTACATGTAAATAGCAATCACCAAATAGCAACAAGAGCGTAACAATAATCTTGCAGCTGTTTGTATATCATTTGCTTCTTAAGGACCCCCATGGAGAAAAGTAAATGATAACTGTGGACAAATCAACCTATTTTCTTTTTTGTAGAAATATGTGTTTCTAACTTAATCTGTTTGCAGCTGAGGATACAGCAATACTGGATCCATGCTACTGGCCAGTTCTAAACCAAGCCAATTAACAGTTTAGAATAATCATTTTAGAGAGTGTTCTTGTGCCTCTTTTTTTTACACAATAGATCATTCTGTGGGCACACATGTCACTTGGTGAGTGAAATTCAGAGAACACCTGGAAAAAATGTTTTGAACCAGTTTTTTTAAAAGGAGACTAAACATTCACACTCTGATATGATTAGTGTAGAAAATTTCTGTGGCTTATAAAATAAAGATTTAAAATGCTAGCCACAGGTTTTTTATTTTTTCTAGGTAAACAATGTAATCTGAAAAATATAAATAGAATATGTGAATAATGCTTTTTAGTTATTGTAAGCTATTTTCATATCCACTTTACAGTTTTAAATAGAAGTTAACAATTAAACTTGAGAAACATTTAAACACAAGATAGATAGTCTTGGAAAGAGAAAACCATTCTACCTATTAAAATGGTTTTTTGTATTCCAAAGCCTTTGATTATGGTCAATTCTGTCAACCTTTATATGGTTAGGTGATTTTGCAAACCATAAAGTATGACACTAAAATAAAATCAGCTTCCAAATGAAAAAGATCTATTAGTTAAAATTCAAAGCAATTACAAATCCTCATTAACTCAGCACAGCTGAAGACAATAGATAAGTCGAAAATGCTGCTTGGTTTCAAATCAATTCCCTGTTATTGAATAGTTTGAACCCAGAAATTTATTATTGACTCAAAGAGTCATCTGCATTTTATATCAATGGCATCTCTTTTGTCTATCACAAAATAATATCAAACAATCATGGTTAAAAGATACTACAAATAAGCATTATTGCCTTTACACCAGATTTTATGGCCCTTCCCATCTTTGCTTTTTATTGATCACAAAAATTGAGAGTCAGAGTAGAGTTCAGCAGCATTCATTCTGCTATAGTAAGTGGCAGTTCAGTCTCACAGTTGTGAAGGAAATTCTTGCAATCCCTTAAAAGGCTACATTCAGATACAGAGTTAAATAAATCAGTTAAAGTCCTTTTCTTAGGAAGGCACATGATATCCTCAAAAGTAATACAAATGTTAAAGGTAGTTTCTATATTATTTCATACCATAGTTTGCCATGTGAGATTTTATCTTCAATTTTGACAAACCTTTGTAAATTAGGTATTCAGTTCAGTTCAGTTGCTCAGTTGTGTCCGATTCTGTGACCCCATGGACTGCAGTATGCCAGGCTTCCCTGTCCACCAACAATTCCCAGAGTTTGCTCAAATGGATGTCCATAGAGTTGGTGATGCCATCCAACCATCTCATCCTCTGTCATCCCTTTCCCTCATGCCTTCAATCTTTCCCAGCATCAGGGTCTTTTCAAATGAGTCAGTTCTTCACATCAGGTGGGCAAAGTATTGGACCTTCAGCATCTGTCCTTCCAATGAATATTCAGAACTGATTTCCTTTAGGATTGACTGGTTTGATCTCCTTGCAGTCCAAGGGACTCTCAAGAGTCTTCTCCAAGACCACAGTTCAAAAGCATCAGTTCTTCAGCTCTCACATCCATGCATGACTACTAGAAAAACAATAGCTTTGACAAACCCTTGTCAGCAGAGCAATGTCTCTATTTTTTAATACACTGTCTAGGTTTGTCACCAGAGAAGGTGATGGCACTCCACTCCAGTACTCTTGCCTGGAAAATCCTATGGACAGAGGAGCCTGGTAGGCTGCAGTCCATGGGGTCGCGAAGAGTCGGACACGACTGAGTGACTTCACTTTCACTTTTCACTTTCATGCGTTAGAGAAGGAAATGGCAACCCACTCCAGTGTTCTTGCCTGGAGAATCCCAGGGACGGGGGAGCCCGGTGGGCTGCCGTCTCTGGGGTCGCACAGAGTCGGACACGACTGAAGTGACTTAGCAGCAGCAGCAGCAGCAGGTTTGTCACAGCTTTTCTTCCAAGGAGAAAGCATCTTTTAATTTCATGGCTGCTGTTACCATCTGCAGTGATTTTGGAGCCCAACGAAATAAAGTCTCTCACTGTTTCCATCGTGAGGAATAGATGGAATAGATTTCATTCCATTTGTTTGCCATGAAGTAATGGGGCCGGATGCCATGATCTTCATTTTTTGAATGTTGAGTTTCAAGCCAGCTTTTTCACTCTCCTCTTTCACTTTCATTAAGAGAGTCTTAGTTCCTCTTTGCTTTCTGCCATAAGGGTGGTGTCATCTGCATATTAGATGTTATTGATTTTCTCCTGGCAATCTTGATTCCAACTTGTGCTTCATCCAGTCCAGCATTTCACATGATATACTCTGCATATAAGTTAAATAAGCAAGGTAGCAATAAATGGCCTTGACATACTCCATTGTTCCATGCCCAGATCTAATTGTTGCTTGTTGATCTGCATACAGATTTCTCAGGAGGCAGGTCAGATGGTCTGGTATTTCCATCTCTTAAAAAATCTTCCACAGTTTGATGTGATCCACACAGTCAAAGGCTGTAGCATACTCAATGAAGCAGAAGAAGATATATTTCTAGAATTCTCTTCCTTCTTCTATGATGCAGAGAATGTTGGCAATTTGATCTCTGGTTCCTCTGCCTTTTCTAAATCCAGCTTGAACATCTGGAAGTTCACGGTTCACATATTGCTGAAGCCTGACTTTTAAAATTTTGAGCATTACTTTGATAGCATGTGAGATGTGTGCAACTGTGCAGTAGTTTGAGCATTCTTTGGCATTGCCTTTCTTTGGGATTGGAATGAAATCACACCTTTTCTGGTCCTGTGGCCACTGCTGAGTTTACCAGATTTGCTGGCATATTGAGTGCAGCACTTTTACAGCATCATCTTTTAGCATTTGAAATAGTTCAGTTGGAATTCCATCACCTCCACTAGCTTTGTCCATAGTGATGCTTTCTAAGGTCCACTTGACTTCACACTCTAAGATGTGTGGCTCTACGAGAGTGATCACACCATCGTGATTATCTGGGTCATTAAGATCTTTTCTGTATAGTTTTTCTGTGTATTCTTGCCACCTCATCTTAATATTGTCTGTCTCTGTTAGGTCCATACCATTTCTGTCCTTTATTGCCCCCTTTGCATGAAATGTTCCCTTGGTATCACTTATTTTCTTGAAGAGATCTCTAGTCTTTCCCATTCTATTGTTTTCCTCTATTTCTTTGCATTGGTCACTTGGGAGGGCTTTCTTATCTCTCCTTGTTATGGTTTTGAAGTCTGCATTCAGATGGGTATATCTTTCCTTTTCTCTTTTTCCTTTCACTTCTCTTCCTTTCTCAGCTATTTGTAAGGCCTCCTCAGACAAACATTTTGGCTTTTGCATTTCTTTCTTGAGGATGACTTTGATCACTGCTTCCTGTACAATGTTATGAACTTCTGTCCATAGTTCTTCAGGCACTCTATTAGATCTAATCTATTGAATCTATTTGTCACTTTCACTGTATAATCATAAGTGATTTAATTTAGGTCATACTGGAATGGCCTAATGGTTTTCCCTACTTTTTTCAGTTTCAGCTGAATTTTGCTATAATGACTTCAAGATATGAGGCACAGTCAGCCCCTGGCCTTGTTTTTGCTGACTGTATAGAGCTTCTCCATCTTCAGCTGCAAAGAATATAATCAATCTGATTTCAGTATTGACCATCTGGTGATGTCCATGTGATCTCTTGTGTTGTTGGAAGAGAGTGTTTTCTATGACCAGTGCATTCTCTTGACAAAACTCTGTTAGCCATTACCATGCTTCATTTCATACTCCAAGGCCAAACTTGCCTGTTACTCCAGGTGTTTCTTGACTTCCTACTGTTGCACTCCAGTCCCCTATGATGAAAAGGACATTTGTATTTGGATTTAGTTCTAGAAGGTGTGGTAGGTCTTCACAGAGCTGTTCAAATCAACTTCTTCAGTGTTAGTGGTTGGGGCATAGACTTGGATTACTGTAATATTGAATATTTTGCCTTGGAAATGAACAGAGATCATTCTGTCATTTTTGAGATTGCATCCAAGTACTGCATTTCAGAATCTCTTGTTGACTGTGAGGGATACTCCATTTCTTCTAAGGGATTCTTGCCAATGGTAGTAAATTTAATGATCATCTGAATTAAATTTTCCCATGTTGATCCATTTTACTTCAGTGATTCCTAAAATGTCAATGTTCAACATTGCCATCTCTTGTATTATGTATTATTATGCCCATTATGTGGAAGGAGGGAAAGATCCTTTGAGACTCAACAAGTTAAGTATATTTCACCATTTTATGAGTCTACAACAGGATTCTGTTACACAACCCAATCAATATCACAGTGTCTGGTTCTCATATGTAGTCTAATAAAGCATGCAGCCTGAGATATATTAATGCTAAAGAGAGGGGCTCTACACAAATGACTCATTTGCTCACTTATCCAAGTTAATAATATTCACTTACTGAATGACTGATAGATGTTGTGTTAAGTAGAAATGCAATATAACACTTGTGTGTTCTGTGACTCAGTCATATTTGACTCTTCTGAACCCCATGGACTTTAGCCCACCAGACTCCTCTGTTCATCGGATTTCTCAGACAAGAATACTGGAGTAGGTTGCCATTTTCTCCTCCAGGGGATCTTCCCAACCCAGGGATTGAACCCATGTCTCCAGCATTCCCTGCATTGGCAGATGGATTCTTTGCCACTGAGCCACTTAGCCTCTTGGGAAACATTCAGTATAACACTTAGTGTGCTGAAATAGAATGCCTTTCTTAAAAAAAAAAAAAAAAAGTCTTTTAAAAGTTAATGAATTGATTATCCAATAATCATTTTAGATTCTGGAACTCATAAATCTTGTTATCTCAACCCTAGTAATCATAGTGGCAACTGTTACACCTGGCACAAAGAGATTTTCAGATGGTAGAGAAGATTTTACTAGACTGAGATATTGAAAGTGATCTTGGGGCAAGAGATTAATGTCTGTGGAACATATGCTATGGGCTAGACAGTTTAGACACACTATTTCATGTTATCCTCTCAGGAACACTGTTTTATAATAGTATTAGGTCAGGACACTTCCTAGATTTTGTGGGTTGGTGTTTTACTTCTCATAGAAGAATTCTATAATACAAATAAGACAATAGAATCATAGCACATGGCAGTTGGAAAGAACAGTGTGTATCTTGTTTGTTTTTCAGAACAAGTAATGGGAGTTCGGGGTAAGGGCTTACTCAAGATCACAAAGCAAGCCAGTGCTCATGTTGAATCAAGACCTAATGGAACCCAGGTCCCAGAAGCTCCCCCCGCCCCACAAATGCTAAAGGCAACAGTATGTGATTCTACTAGGCATGCTATATTTGTGCCTAAAATCTGTTCAGAAGTAAACAAGTTCCTCTGCCAGGAGAAAACAAGCATATGTTTATCACAGAATCCTCTTTTTTTTTTTTTTTTTTTTTAATTTTTACCTGAATACAAGACTAGCCAAAGCAAGTGGTGCTGACTGTGTGACTTTGATGGACACATTTACTGGAAAAAAGTCAAGGAAGCTGAGAATTTCCTCACCTGCCACCTGTGATGTGCTTCCAAGGCAGCCAACTCAATTTGCTTTATTATCCCAAAAGAGCTTCTTGAAAGCTGTTATCCAGTATTTCATTCACTCTGCTTGATGCCAAAGCTTTCTCTTTAAAGTTACCTTAAATCTTATTTTAATATTTTATTTTCCATCAACCATTCAAGCTTGCTAGAGGAAATGTGTGGAATCCACATACAAAGTAATATAGTATTTGCCTTCCAAAGATGAGATATGTCAAGAATAAAATAAGAATAATAAAATATAGGTATAATTTTACTACTTATAGGGAAAAGTAGACTTGTAATAGGCAATTATACTTTCTACTTGGCTCTCGTAAACTGTTTCTATTCATTCCCAAGGGATGAAAAATGGATTTACTCTCTTTTTCCTCCTTTCAGATAACCAATTTCATAACAAATTCTTCTATTTAACTCTTGCATTCAAGCTAGTAGCTAGTGATATCTGAATATATTATGTATGTTTGCACTCTTCCAAGTCGAATTTATAACTGTCAAACTTATTTTTTTTTTTACTTTATAAAAAAGCTCTCATGCTTCACAGGGTATTTTCCAAGTTGCAATTATATCATAAATACAGGAACGACTTCTTTTTACTTAAATGGTTCATTAATAGCTTTAGTTTCTTTCCCAGCAAGGTAAAATGTGCTTTCTCTTTTACATAAAACTGCTGTTGGTTAAATTAATTGTGGATGAATTCTGCTGACTCAGCAGTCAGGTGCCTGATGCTCTTACATTTCCTCTGGTTACTGCTTCTGATGGATCTCATATGTGACTTTTTGATATAAGAACTATTCATGTTGATATATGGCAAAACCAACACAATATTGTAAAGTTAAAAAATAAACAAAAGAACTATTCAGGCCTGGAGTCCAAGCTTGGGTCAGATGGAAGGAAGGTTTCTTGTCATATTGGCTGAGGGACTATCTTAGAGCACTAGAAGAATGGAAAACAAGCAGAGGTCAGTCTCTTTCAAAACAGGTAATGGCTTCAGACAGATCCTTACAACATGTTATCTCCATCTCTCTGTTGGCCATTGACCTGATTTTTCATGCACGTGGCTTGAGGTAGAAACAGATTTTTCTGTGTAGAAACAGATTTTTCTCCAAGAAAACCTCATTGATGCACCTGCAGATAGATTTCTTGGCTTCTGAGTTTCAAACATGGAAAATACTTTATAATATTGTCTTAAAATTATGTCCAGTTTTCCATTAACATCATAGCTTCTAAACAACAAATAAAGAAAAAAAAATCAAGTTCTACTAAAACTGTATGACTTAAAATTATATTATCCTTTAAAAGCATTAATCTTTTACCAAAACATTGCTTATAATAGTGAATTTTTACAGTTTCTTAGCATGTTTTGGAAAAACAAAAGCAAGATTGAGCATGCTATTTCTCTGGCTCCTATCCTTCTGTTACATTTATATCTATTGGACATCACCATTTGTTAGATCTGCCATATCAGTTCAGAAGTAACATGTCTCAAAATACTTCTCAATTTCTCCTTTCAAAGTCCTATAAGACTTCTTTTTTATATAATCAAATAAAATCTCTCTCTCTCTTACACACACACACACACACACACACACACACACATACACATGGGCTTTGCAGGTGTCTCAGTGGTAAAGAAAACGTCTGCCAATACAGGAGCCACAGGAGATGTGGTTTCAAACCCTGGGTAGGGAAAATTCCCTGGGGAAGAAAGTGGCAACCTACTGCAGTGTTGTCTGAGAAATCCCATAGACAGAGGAACTTGGCAAGCTATAGTCCATGGGGTCACAAAGAGTTGAAGACGACGAGCATGCGCACGCACGCACACACACGCGTATGTTGCTATATTGTTCAGTTGCTAAGCTATGTCTGACTGTTTGCAACCCCATGGACTGCAGCATGCCAGGCTTCCCTGTCCTTCACCATCTCCTAGAGCTTGCTAAAACTCATGTCCATTGACATATATGTAACTGCTGATATGAAAGCATGCTTAGTTGTTCAGTCGTGCCCGACTTTTTGCAACACCATGGACTGTAGCCCTCCTGGCTCCTCTGTTCATGGGATTTTCCAGGCAAGAATACTGGAGTGGGTAGCTATTCCCTTCTCCAGAGGATTATCCTAACCCAGGGATTGAACTCAGGTCTCTTGCATTGCAGGCAAATTCTTTACTATCTGAGCCACTAGGGAAACTAAATACAGTTAAGTTCAGCTCAGTCACTCAGTCGTGTCTGACTCTCTGCAACCCCACGGACTGCAGCACGCCAGGCTTCTCTGTCCATCACCAACTCCCAGAGCTTACTCGAACTCATGTCCATTGAGTCGGTGATGCCATCCAACCATCCCATTTGCTGTCGTCCCCTTCTCCTGTCCTCAATCTTTCCCAGCATTAGGGTTTTTCTCAATGAGTCAGTTCTTCACATCAGGTGGCCAAAATATTGGAGTTTCGGCTTTAGCATCACTCCTTCCAATGAATATTCAGGACTGATTCCCTTTAGGATAGACTGGTTGGGTCTCCTTGCAGTCCAAGGAACTCTCAAGTGTCTTCTCCAACACCGCAGTTCAAAAGCATCAATTCCTCAGCACTCAGCTTTCTTTTTTTTTTTTTTTTTTTTTCATTTTTTAACTTTACAATATTGTATGGGTTTTGCCATATATCAACATGAATCTGGAACAGGTATACACATGTTCCCCATCCTGAACCCTCCTCCCTCTTCCCTCCTCCCTCCCCATACCATCCCTCTGAGTTGTCCCAGTGCACCAGCCCCAAGCATCCAGTATCATCCATACATGACTACTGGAAAAACCATAGCTTTGACTAGATGGACATTTGTTGACAAAGTAACATATCTCCTTTTTAATATGCTGTCTAGGTTGGCCATAGCTTTTCTTCCAAGAAGCTAGTGTCTTTTTAATTTCATGGCTATAGTTACCATCTGCAGTGATTTTGGAGCCCCACCAAATAAAGTCTGTCACTGTTTCCATTGTTTCCCCATCTATTTGCCATGAAGTGATGGGACCAGATGACATGATCTTAGTTTTTTGAATGTTGAGTTTTAATCCAACTTTTTCACTCGCCTCTTTCACTTTCATCAAGAGACTCTTTAATACTTCTTCTCTTTCTGCCATAAGGATGGTGTCATCTGCACATCTGAGGTTACTGATATTTCTCCCAGAAATCTTGATTCCAGCTTGTGCTTCACCCAGCCCGACATTTTTCATGATGTACTCTGCATATAAGTTAAATAAATTTATGTCCTAAGATGGTGGAGTAGAAGGATGTGTGCTCATCTTCTCTTGCAAGAACTCCAAAACTACAGCTTGCAGCTGAACAACCATTGACTGGAGAATGTTGGATCCCACCAAAAAAAGATACCCCACATCCACAGGCAAAGAAGAAGCCCCAGCAAGATGGTAGGTGGGGCAAAATTGCATTTAGAATCAAACCCCTTGCCTGCCAGAGATGCTCAGAGGGCTCAAACAAACCTTGTGTGCACCAGGACCCAGATACCCCACAGAGATTGAGCCAGAACTGTACATACAGTAATCACTCAATAAATATTTTCTGCCACTAATTGTGATGTGAGCAGACTATGAATGATATTTTACTCTTTAGTTAGTACCCATAACTGATTGAAATTCAAAGACAAGACAGTGTGTAATTACTGCATAGAAAAGGCACACAGTAGCCAAAGCCATCTTGCTAACAAACTAACCTAAAGTTCAACTGGGATTTTCAGGATGAAAACAGATTTCTGCCACATTAATCAGAACTTTCTTTCTTATTCTAAATCTGTTTCAATCTATGATGTTCACTTGTCTCTACTTTGAGCTTTGATCTCAGGAGAAGATAAGGTTCTAGAAGAACTGACTGGTAGTAGAAGATGATAGTGCAAGCGCTGTCGAGTAATGGAGACGCAACATGCAGGGAGCTTGAGCGGCTTGTCAGGATGGTGGGTGGGATGGGTTGGGTCTTTGGAAGGTAGAACCAAAGGGTAAGGAGTCCTCATCTGTCATTGTGAAATGACAAAATCATTAACATCTGCTTTATAGAGTAGTTGTGAGGATTCAATGAATTAATTTATACAGCACTAAGCGTAGTGCCTGGCACACAGAAAATATTTATTATCTAACTGTTGAATAAATGAGTGAAATGACTTACAAATTTAGTCCTGAAAGATTTGAGGAATTAGCTATTTGGGGGAAATAGGTACGATTCTCTTAATACAATTGTCGTCCTAATATAATAGTGGGAGCAGAAAAAATTTTAAGGACTTACAAGTAAATTATGGGCAGAAGGAAGGAACTGCTATAAGAAGGGGTTGAAAAATAGGATTGGACCCAGGTTTACAGAGCTTTCTATACATCATACTAAGTAGTTTAAACAAAGGGCAGTGAGGGAGCCACTGACAGTTTCTAGTTAATGTGATAATCTATCAAATCAAAATTAAATTAAAAGGAGATAAAATAAAAATGTAACACATGCTAGGATTTTTAAAATATCAAGTTATTTAAGGTGAAGATTAAGAAGAATATTTAAAAGCTCTCCCTGCCACAAGCTGTTTTGACTATCTCATAAAACTGACACTTTGGAATAGGATCCAAATACAGATAAATAAAATTGGCCTAATATCAACAAATGTGCATCAGTGCCAGATCAATTACACCCTGCAAGTCTAGAATTAATGATTATGAACTGCCAAAAATTTTCCTTGTATTTACCCACAGCAATGATGTTAATCAAGAAAAAAAGCTTTATCTGCATATTATGTTTTCAAATTTGGTAGTCTCACAAATTTAACAATGTCTATCTTTGATGTGATACTATGCATCACAACCTAGACATTTGTTTTAAATTTCTAAAACATTAAAAATTGGATATTCACTCAAAGAGCAAAAACTTTTACCTATCCTTCAACCATTTAGTGGAAGAACAGCGTAGATACTCACCTGGATGGCAGTCCCAAACAGATCAAGAATAGAGAGCAAATTTTTGACTAACAAAGGGAAAACAAAAGGGTGGGGAGGGATAAATTAAGAGTATGGAATTAACTACTACACATAAAATAGATAAGAAATAAGCATTTACTATATAACCCAGAGAATTGTATTCAATATCTTATAATACCTATAATGGAAAATAATCAGAAAAAGAGATATATATCCAAATTAATTTGCAGCACACCTGAAACTAACACAATATTGTAAATCAACTGTATCTATACCTATATACAGATTCAAGATCAACTGGAGGGTAGGTGAATAGATGTGTCTTAACAGGCTCTGCTTCAAAATTTAGGAGTTATGGAAGTGATAAGTTTCAGAAATACATGATATTCATTTGATGATGACACGATGCTATACATATGGTAAAAATTAAAGAAAATTGAAAGCTTTCAACTTTCCATAGATGGAGACCATTGAATCAAAACCTGTGGAAATGATAAAATTTTTACTTCAATTAAAAGTAATTTGAAACATTTACTGTGATGCTAAGTTTGCAAAAGTTGCAATAAAGTCTATAGGAATTTGTTTTCTGACAGGAACACAGATGGTTTGGATTAAAAAGAAGTGGGGAAAATTTATGTTCACAGTTTAAGTTCTGGACCTAAAATAATTGGACTCAGGAGGCCAGAGATTGATGCTTTTGAACTGTGGTAGACTATTCCCTTGGACTGCAATATAACACTTGTTTAGAAGGAAATCAGCCATCTTTTGAAGGAATGATTGTGCTGTCTCATTGACTCTGGAAAAGACTCTGTAATCTTTATCACTGAAGTGTTGAGGCTCTGAATGTTGATGGACAGAGCTTGGTGTTGATGACTGAGCTTCCTGAAAATCTGAAAAATAATTATTAAACTATATCTTGAACATTAAAAAAATAATTTTCAACCCTAGTCTCAGATTACATGGAGATGTAAGGTACACTGTTGGTATGGTAGCCATTAGCTACAGAGGCTATTTAAATTTAAATAAATCTACAAATTCAGTTCCTTGGTGGCACTTAGCCACATTCCACACGCTACTGTTTTGGGCAGCATAAATATAGAACATTTGCTCTGATCACAGAAAGATTTATTGGATATCACTGGAGAGAGAATGAGATTTGACTTTAATAATAAATGATTCAAAGCATGTTAAATGAAGAATATAGTCTTCCATGTTTTTCTCTTATGACTAACACATAGGTAATCAAAAAGTTCTGTTACAAGGCTGTTTTTTTGATTTTGTTGTCTCTTTAAGACAGATATGGGAGGCCTGGTGGCTCAGATGGTAAAGACTCTATCACCTGAGCATTGTAGGACTCTTAATTTTTCAGTCATAATATCATTAAGGGAAGGGGTTAGTGAATTATGTCATAAAGACACTATTTTTCTCCCTTAATTACATTATTTTGCATTCAGAATGAAACTATGTCACACCATGGTTTGAAACTTTCACTTGTTCTTTATCTTTGGACTTAGTTGTGCCATTTGCTCAATCTCAAAATGAGTCAAATGCTTTCAAGAAAAGAAAGATATATGCTGTCTGTTTTCTATCTTCTCATGGTTTTACTACCCTGGCTATGAGGAATGAAAATGTAATCACCAAAGTTCCATAATGCCATACAAAGAAGTTAATTGTAACAAGAAGCCTAGCACATCCGCTAAGTAGGTATCAAAAAATTTCAGTTCTAACACAGGACTAATTTAGGAAGAACTAAGCAAATGAAGGGGGTTTTGTTGCATTTGTGAGTCTAATATATGTATTATCAATTCATGATTTAAAACAGAATCTCTTTATGGTTCATGCATGTACATCTTTACTCTTCATTACGTCAGTGTGTTTACCACCAATGACATACATCAGGCTGTAATAACAAATTTGAAATCTCAGTATCTAAAAAGCACACAGGGACTTTCCCCCCATCACTCTTGAACATGTGCATTGAAGGTCAGCTAAAGACTCTGTTCTTCATTGTCTTTAACCTCATGACCTTTGCTGTTGGGTTGGCTCCTGTCTATTTTGGTAGCAGAAAGAGAACCTTGCAAAGCAGTCTTGGGCTATTAAAGCTCCTCTCCAGAAATCACATAGCACCTTTCACCTACATTTCATTGGCCAAAGCAAGTCACATGGCTAAACCTAATTTCAAGTTAGCAGGGAAGTGCAGTCCCATTATGTGCTGAGGACAGAGAGTTAGAATATTTATGAACATCCAGAATGTCTATCACAGAGAGGAGATGCAGCATTTTAGGCAATATTTCTCTATATAACTTTGTATAAAAAATAAGAGAGAGAGAAGATAGCAAACTACTTAGCTCACAGAAGACAATCCAAAAAAGAAAAAGATATAATTGTAGAAAATGAACAGAGAAACTATTAATGTCTCTCTTTTAGGGAGATAATGAATAATAGAAGGAGGTTGGGGTGTGAAGCTCTCGAATTATGAAGGTATCTTTTCATTCTGATGACTGCTTTAGGAACAAGTCTATCTTTCTTTCTTGCCTCTGGATCACAGAGATAATTCCATAGGCTGACGTATGCCTTTCATCATTTCTGTCTCGTCTTTCTGAGATGCTGCCTCACTGGTCTGTTTCATTCAGCCTCTCTGTCCTTGTAATTTTGTTGCTTTCTAAAGTGAACAGTTAACTGAATAATTTAACCAAGAGTGGCATCAGCTTTTAAACAATAACCATTTGGTCTAACGAAATTACTTAAGTGGAAAAAAGACTGGTCTAAACTTTCCCATTTCCACCCTCCAAATATCTGACCCTGGGTGTCATTTATAACTAGTGTTTCTATTGACAGGTCTTACATTTAAATCTAACATATTTTTCTTTATCTCTCCCTTGGTATATCTTTATAACCATGTTTTATTATGGAGAAATTTAAGGTTACAAACTTACTTTGGCTTTACATTTTTCACACTGACACTTTGGGAAGAGTTATATTCTACTCAAGGAAAATAACTCTTGAAATCCCCTCTTTAATTCGATACTTAACTGGCTCCTGCACTTTCAGGAACATTTGCACAAATGCTGAAATATAATAAGATGGCATTGTTGATGCTCCCAGAGGCAAAGCATCTTCAAATAAAGCATTCCAGACTGATACAACATCAATCCTCCGTTTCACTATTACTGTGATAAATGGTTCCCCTGACCCTGTGCCTTCTATCAATCTCTGATTCTGAAGATGGAATCAGAGCAATCAGATTTGTCATTGGACATTTAATTAATTACAGAGCCCTTCAACATGTTATTCATGAACAAATATAAGTCATTTTTAACCTACCGTAGAAAATTATAGTCTCTGGTATGGATCACAAATTAGATTAAGAGTACTTTGTTGCACATTATATGGTTCATAAATAGATTGTTCTGTGCTTTTCTTTCTCTAATTCACTTTATAATATCCAGTGGGAAAATATTTATCTAAGTGTAAGTTCTCATGAAGAACTGGAAAATATTTTGTTCTTTAAATATTCAGAAACTAGTTTAAGTATATATCAGGAAAAATTGGTATCCTATACTATTGAAAAATATCAAATTGGATAGAACTTCATAAAACTTCCCATAAAATGTTATATTTATCTTCAGGGGTGTTTACATTCAAGTCCTGATCCTCCATAAACTGATCGCCTTAATGTAACTTACTTAAATGCTAAAATTTTAGCATTATTTCTTAGATGTCTAAGGTTTACAGAGAAAATTTGGTTCAGCTTATGTTCTATCTTTCTATATAGACAGTTAGAATATGGAAATGAAAGAGCTGACTCCAAAGCTGGAAACAAATATAAGATGAATTCCTTAGATCCTATCATAAAGATGAATAAAGCAGATCTTTACATTATTTTTAATTATATCTTGCATCAGTAAAGTGTGCTCTTGCTACTTTTTGCCTTTCATTTTGAATGCTTATTCAAGGAGTAAAATTTATCTAAAATATATGTTGAAATGAGACCATCTTTTACTCTTTTTTTTTTACAAAGAATTACTGAGGTAAGATTAACTGGTAATTTTTATTTTGTTATCAGAAAGAAAAAATGGCAGGAGAGAAAAGGGCCAGGAATATGATTCTGTTGCCTAAGTAGAAGAGTAGCTGCTTGGGTGAGTCCTAGGAGTGAATGCCCAAGGCATGCCCTTGCTATCATAATTCAGTCACTTATTTTTTTATTTGAGGATCTTTAAAAGGCAAATAATCTTAGTATTATGTGTGATTTAATTGTTTAGGCTTTTCTTTAGTGATAAGAGAAGGCCTTAGTGATGTGAAAGTGCTGGATGCTGGAGATGAGAATTTGGTCAAGGATATTGGACAATTATTACAAACGCGGAATAAGTCTTTTTCCACAAGACCTTGTGATTTCACTTTTTTTCCCCCCTAGAGTCAGTTCTGCCTATGATAAGTTTGTGCAAGAAATGGAGAGATGATATTCTGTCAAATGACTCTTCCTTCAAATTACAATAGACCACCAAACAAAAATTACAGAAATTTAGTGTATTAGATACAGTGGTGAGAATATATATGCTGTCTGCACTTTTATGTCTGCACTTTTTTATGGAATTTGTAGACTAGTTGTGGGGTCAATCAGTTTTAATTCAAGGTAATATAAAAATTATTCAAAATGGAATAAATGCTACAAAAGAAAATATAAGCTATTATAAGAATATGTAATAGTGCTATCAAGGGCAGCACATATGAGACCATATGGTAGGGACTCAGGGAAAACTGTCGCAGAGTTTAACTTTTGTACTGAAGCTGCTTGTGTTTTCTTTACAGGATCATGACATAACTAAGAAACATTGCATATGTAAAGAGTTGAAAGAATATATGGATTTAGTTCTTCAGAGTTTTGTGATATAAATATGTGATGCTCCCATTTGACCTTTTCTTTTGATTCTTCCTGCTAACTACCTTGCCCACAACACATCTGAATTATTGCATCAGCTTCCTACCTCCAATCTCTCTCTGCTTCTGTCTATCCCACACATAACTGTTTGGTGATGTCTTCATAAAACCAGCTGTATATTGCATTTTTATGTATTTTTTTTTTTTGCTTCATAACACTAGTCCCATTGAGTTCTATTCAAGCTCAATAATATTTATTAGACATTGCTGAAAATCCTACATTATCTTCCTGTTCTCTATAATATGAAATGCAGTCCTCAGTCTGGCCTACAGGTGTCCTCCTAATGTGACCTCAACCTACTTTTCTTTTCACTCCTTTATTCCTACAAAAGTCATCCCCTATAATCAAGCCAATCTATTCAGAATGCCCTTTACTAACTTAGATCTTTTTTTAACAAGTAAAGATTTCCCCACTATTCTCTGTTTAGGTAAATCTTAGTCTTGGAGCTTTCACCCAAAATAAGCTTTGCTTCCTATAAACTGTATAATATTACCTTTTGAAATAGTTTGATACTGAAAGCACATATACAGACATACACACACACACACACACACACACATATGTCCTTATGATTATATGTTAATATATAGGTAGACAGATAATACATAGATGGTAGATAATTAGGGCTTTGAAAGTGAAAACTTTACTTTTATAAACTCTATTGTTTTATGAATGCTTTTCTTAAGAATTTGTTAATTGATGCATATGTAATAATAGAGAGGAAAGGAAGTACAATTAACAACTATTTGATTTTAGAGTCACATTTCAAACTACCTGTATAATAAAGTGATTTTCTTGTTTGTTTTAGTTCTCTTCCAATTCAGTTCTCAAAACTGGTTGTTAATAAGGTACTTTGGCTTGATTTTAGTGAAGTAGTGAAGTAGTAAAAGTCACTCAGTGACTTTCACTAGGAGGGAAGCTTGATTTTAGGACCCACCAAATGGCTTAGGTAAAAAAGGATAAACTATAATCACAGCGTTTAGAAATAAGACTTTTATTCTATAATCCGGTGCACTGTGGTGTTTGCTGGAATTGTCATAATTAGTATATTTTAATATTGTTAGTAGCATGAAATTTTTTCATTAAGTCTATTGACCTCATGCTAAGAAAGAAATTATTTTTAATAAATAAAAATGTATCTACTATCCATCAAAAACTCTTGCATTTTACACTAAGGGGCCTTATTTTCCTCAAAATCTGCAGGATATCTGGCATAAAGGAAATAAAACTCTAATTTACTGACAAGTGTGTAAGCAAGGCAGGAGTGAGGGAAAACTGGTCTTGGGGATACTTTTATTAGTCTAAGTTTATTATTAGTCTACTTTATTAATGTCTACACTATGTTCTGAAAATGGTAAATCTGAATCCACTTTCCAAATCTACTAAATCTGGGTCAATTTATTTAGTTTTTGAATTTTTAGACTTAGATACGATGGTAGTTAATATGTCCTTCAGCTGTCAAATATTAAATTGCTTTCAGAGTTGACTGACTTCCAGTGGCACTCAGAGAACTCCCATGAAAGTAAAATGTGATGCACAACATTTAGATGCCTCTGACTACGGCTGATTTTCTGTTGTCCAAGTGGAGACATCATTTTATATAAACACCATATCACCTTATGATGTTCGGTATTAGAGAGATGGAGGCCATTATTATTTCCTCTTCTTGTCCCAATTTAATCTGATTTCATAGGCAAATACATAAATACCTATTGTCAATTCCAGATAGACTTATCATCATCCACACACGGATACTTTATTCTTACATTTTCAAGGCAGCAATGGACTCCATCTTTATCATGTTATATGATCGTTTACCAGTACAATTTAAACTGCAAATTTATAAAGGGATTCTGGGTATATATGCCATTGTTTCAGCAATTATGAGTGTCCTTCATCTTTCTATTTTCCCTCTTCTCTCTATTCCCCACCCTTGCAATATATCCCAAATCAGAGGAGAGTCTTGGAAAGGCTTTTGAAAGAGAAAATTTTGTAATGCAAAATCTGTCTCTTTAATAAACACCTTTCCTTTATCTCCTGGAAACCTAGTTAGATGGCATATTCTGGCTAAGAATAGATTTTACACAATGTTGTGCTACTTCATGGCCCTTATTTTCTGACTTCCCTGCAGTCAAGTGTGGCCAGTGGCTCGTGAGTAGATATGACAGCTGCCATTCCAGGTGTGGCTTTCTCAAACTTCCCATGCCACTTTCTTTTGTAGCTTGATGTAAGGATGTCTGTAACACAATCACAAAGGGCCTGAGTCTTGGAATTATTGTCTGAGTCTCTGTCTTCTGATCGGCAACACTCATTCAAACTTTGTATGAGCTGAAATCATTCATTTATGTAAGTCTTGTGACTTGAAGGTTGATATTTATGTATCTAGTATTTCATTAAATAATATACTTTGTCACACAAAATCTAGCATCAAATTCTAAAAGATGGACATTATTGTGAGAGAAATGATTGTTTGGTATCGAGATGTTTCCCTTTGAATAGTTTAAATATCTTAAATATTCACCTTTAAATACTTATGGTGTGGATTCTTAGGCATCTCCTGGAAATATAAAGATCTGAAGGTGGGGGGTTTTCTCTTGAACTGAAACCAGCTTAGGGACTGAGAGGTCTGAAAGGATGGGACCTGGTGGATGAGTACAATGGGGAGAGGGAAAAGAAGAAAGTTTGAAAAGCAAAGTCAATAAAGCAAAAATAAGTGGGACTACATGAAATAAAAAGATTCTGCACAATAAAGAAAATCATCAACAAAATGAAAAAGCAATCAAATCATGTATCTGATAAGGGGTTAATATCTAAAGTGCATTTAACAACTCACACAACTCATATTAAACAAACAAACAATCCAATTAAAAAAAAAAAATGAACAAAGGACAAAACAGACATTTTTCCAGAGAAGACATACAGATGGCCTATGGGAACATGACAGTGTGCTCACTATCACTAATCATCAGGGAAATACACGTTTAAATCACTATGTCCATCAACAGAGGAATGAAAACAACATGTTGCACATATATACAATGGAGTATTATTGAACCATAAAAAGGAATGAAATAGTGCCATTTGCAAAGAGTGGATAGAACTAAAGACTGTCAGAGTAAGTCAGAAAGAGAAAAACAAATGTCGTACAAATATCACTTATATGTGGAATCTAGAAAAATGGTACAGATGAAATTATTCTCAAAGAAGAAAGAGAGACACACACATGTAACAAATTCTCCGCTCAGTCTCAGCTCATGCATCTCTTCTAGGAGCACCCGGAGAAGCCTAGATATTCTGCTGCCTAGCGTCTCCCTCGTGACAAGGATGTGATGGAGGTGGCAAGAATAACCCCTGAGTCCCAATCCTAGCTTGTCCTTTTAGCAGCAAGCTTATGAAAACCCTGGGAAAACTTATGAAACCCTAAGTCAATCCCGAGTGTTAGTTTCCTTAATACCTGCAAAATAGGTATTATAAAACCTGCCTTTCCAGTTGTAGTATTGATATTTGCCTACATTAGTGCAAGATACAAAGAATGTGTTACATTAAGACTAACTCTTCACTGCTCTGCTTTTATTAGTTGGGTACAGCAGTAGGCAACCTTTTCTGCTTCTTATTGCCTATGCTATGTATCACCCCTACTTTTTTCACTTTCACTTTCCTCACTACTTCTAGATCCTATAAAATATATCATGAAAATTATAGGATGCAAGTGTAGTGAAGAATACCTGTATACAACAAAAAGGCTAAAGGAACATATGATATGTTTGTAGAAGGATACCATAGGTCTCTTAATTATAAAGAGAATAATCCTTTGAGATTCAGATGTGCAAGTAGTGAAGAGAAGGTGTAATAATGGAGGGACCAAACCATCCTGATAGATACGGTCACCTACCCATTCTTCTCAAAGGAAAATACCTAAGGTTTGTTATCTATCTATCTAACTATGTATCTATCTGTCATCTATCTAACGTGTCTAAAGTCAACTGTGTCTTCATCCAAGGATTATTCCTGTTAATATTTTGCTATTATTCCTTCATCTATATTGTCTAGTAAAGGCTATGGTTTTTCCAGTAGTCATGTATGGATGTGAGAGTTGGACTGTGAAGAAAGCTGAGCACCGAAGTATTGATGCTTTTGAATTGTGGTGTTGGAGAAGACTCTTGAGAATCCCTTGGACTACAAGGAGATCCAACCAGTCCATTCTAAAGGAGATCAGTTCTTGGTGTTCATTGGAAGGAATGATGCTAAAGCTGAAACTCCAATACTTTGGCCACCTCATGCGAAGAGTTGACTCATTGGAAAAGACCTTGATGCTGGGAGGGATTGAGGGCAAGAGGAGAAGGGGATGACAGAGGATGAGATGGCTGGATGGCATCACCGACTCGATGGACATGAGTTTGAGTGAACTCCGGAAGTTGGTGATGGACAAGGAGGCCTGGCCTCCTATGATTCATGGGGTCGCAGAGTCGGACACAACTGAGCGACTGAACTGAACTGAGCTGATATCTGAAATTATACAGATTTCAGATACAGCTTGTAAATTATGTTTATTTCATATAAGCATCTATTACAAATAAATTCCTATAAGGCCAGGTGAATAAAGTAAAAAAGAAAAAAAGTAAAACTATCAGGTATAACAACAGGGGGTCACTAAGTTTTTGGTGAACTGGGAGTCCAATAATTAAAGAAAGAAAAAAGCCATGATTTGGAAAATGTCTCCATGTTAGATCTTGTAGGTGTTATGAAAAAAAAAAAAAAAAAAACAACCAGGAAATCTTAAATTTTATGGAAAATTTCCTAATTTTTAAATGCTATTTAATTTTTTTTCTGAAAACAATATGAGAACTCAACAAACTGTGTCCGAGAACCAGATAGATCCTTCATAATTCCAGTTAATAGTCTCCTTTAAATGTACTTCAAAAAACATGAGTTTAATGGCTGAATAATCACATAACTTTCTCATGATGTACTCTGCATCCTTCAGTTCAGTTCAGTTGCTCAGTCGTGTCCGACTCTTTGCAACTCCATGAATCGCAGCACTCCAGGGCTCCCTGTCCATCACCAACTCCCAGAGTTCACTCACTCACGTCCATCGAGTCAGTGATGCCATCCAGCCATCTCATCCTCTGTCATCCCCTTCTCCTCCTGCCCACAATCCCTCCCAGCCTCAGAGTCTTTTCCAATGAGTCAACTCTTTGCATGAGGTAGCCAAATTACTGGAGTTTCAGCTTTACCATCATTCCTTCCAAAGAAATCCCAGGACTGATCTCCTTCAGAATGGACTGGTTGGATCTCCTTGCAGTTCAAGGGACTCTCAAGAGTCTTCTCCAACACCACAGTTCAAAAGCATCAAGTCTTTGGTGCTCAGCCTTCTGCACAGTCCAACTCTCACATCCATACATGACCACAGGTAAAAACATAGCCTTGACTAGACGAACCTTTGTCGGCAAAGTAATGTCTCTGCTTTTGAATATGCTATCTAGGTTGGTCATAACTTTCCTTCCAAGGAGTAAACGTCTTTTAATTTTATGGCTGCAGTCACCATCTGCAGTGATTTTGGAGCCCAGAAAAATAAAGTCTGACACTGTTTCCCCATCTATTTCCCATGAAGTGATGGGACCAGATGCCCTGATCTTCATTTTCTGAATGTTGAGCTTTAAGCCAACTTTTTCACTCTCCACTTTCACTTTCATCAAGAGGCTTTTGAGTTCCTCTTCACTTTCTGCCATAAGGGTGGTGTCATCTGCATATCTGAGGTTATTGATATTTCTCCCAGCAATCTTGATTTCAGCACAGAATTGATGCTTTTAAACTGTGGTGTTGGAGAAGACTCTTGAGAGTCCCTTGGACTGCAAGGAGATCCAACCAGTCCATCCTAAAGGAGATCAATCCTGGGTCTTCATTGGAAGGACTATGTTGAAGCTGAAACTCCAATACTTTGGCCACCTGATGCAAAGAGCTGACTCATTTGAAAAGACCCTGATGCTGGGAAAGATTGAGCGCAGGAGGAGAAGGGGACGACAGAGAATGAGATGGCAACATCTACTCAATGGACGTGCGTGGGTTTGGGGGAACTCCAGGAGTTGATGATGGACAGTGAGGCCTGGCGTACTGTGATTCATTGCTAGGTGTGATTTAGGGCTCCTTATGGCACAAGCATATTTTCACTTCTTACTAGAAATTTTCCCCAAACTTGGGCTTACTAGATGGCTCACCTGGTAAAGAATCTGACTGCAATGAGGGAGACCTGGGTTTGATCCCTGGGTTGGGAAGATCCCCTGAAGAAAGGAACAGCTATCCACTCCAGTATTCTGGTCTGGAGAATTCCATGGATTGTATAGTCCGTGGGGTCGCAAAGATTCAGACATGACTGAGCGACTGAACTGAACTGAATCACATAACTTTATTTTATCATCACCCTATTCTTGGACATCTAGTTGTTCCATATTTTTCGTATGATAAATAATACTTCATTAAACATTGGAATATACTTTGCTCTCAGGGATAAAGTCTTAAAAGTAAAAATTGTGGGGAAACATATAGATGCTGCTGCTGCTAAGTCACTTCAGTCGTGTCTGACTCTGTGCGACCTCAGAGACAGTAGCCCACCAGGCTTCCCTGTCCCTGGGATTCTCCAGGCAAGAATGCTGGAATGGGTTGCCATTTCCTTTTCCAATGCAGGAAAGTGAAAAGTGAAAGTGAAGTCACTCAGTCATGTCCAACTCTTAGAGACCCCATGGACTGCAGCCTACCAGGCTCCTCCATTCATGGGATTTTCCAGCCAAGAGTACTGGAATGGGGTGCCATTGCTTTCTCTGAAACATATAGGATATATATTGCCAATTCCAGCAATGTGTTAACGATGAAGTTTCCCACTAACAAGATAAAAGACCTTATTTCAATGCCATTCTCACCAGCAACTAGCACTAAGATTTAAAAAACAAAATGTTTTTGCTAATTTGATAAATGTAAGACAGTAACATTTCTACCTGAACAATAATAAGGATGAGACTTCTTTTTAGGTGCATTCATGATTTTAATTTTTTTTCCCTTTTAAATTGCCTATTCATGTACTTTTTTTGCTTTTCTTCCAAAGCATTCGTGTTTTCCTTTTCAATTTGTATAGACTTTATATATACATATATATATATATATAGTAAATATTTTTAAAGTTTTGCCTTAGCCATCAAAATGAAGTCCAAACTCCTTAGCATGATACCTAAATACCCTACATTATTAGTAGATTCTCTATCATCTCTCAGGGCTTCTCTGGTGGCTCAAACAGTAAGGGATCTTCCTGCAATGCAGGAGACCCAGGTTGAGTTCCTGGGTCAGGAAGATGGGTCAGGAAGATCCCCTGGAGGAGGGGATGGCTACCCACTCTAGTATTCTTGCCTGGGAAGTTTCATGGACAGAGGAGTTTGGCAGTCTCCAGTCCATGGCTCACAAAAGAGTCGGACACGACTGAGCAGCCAACATATACATTGCCGCCTCTCAACCTTCAGCTCTCCTCATCCTTCATATTCTATTCTCCAGCCTCCCTGAAGCTTCTGTGCCTTGGCAATTTATGTTTCAGTTTTTGATTTGTGTGTTTTCTCCGTCCTCTGTCTGGTGAATTCCCCTCAGACAAAGCTACATAATATTCTCAAATGTGTACAGATTTTTCAGGCAAACTAGCACTGAATTTGAGTTTTGCCAATAACTAGTTCTACCACTTAGTTTCCACTAAGCAACTTCATCTCCATTTTTAGATTTGTAAAACTGAAGTAACCATTCCTCAGTGAGGTCAGGATTAAAATAGATGATATATGAAAGCATTTAGCACAACACTTGGTTTCTAGCAAGTACTTAACAACAGCTATTATATACGACTATTTGTTCTGGATCTTCCTGCTTGAATATCTGACTATCCTATACTTGAAAACTACTCCTTTCACCCATGACATTTTCTACTTTGTCTCTGAGAGTTTTATGTGTGTATTAAGTTATTTGTGAGAAGCAGATAATATGATGATTCCCTGTTGTTTGACAAAATAGAATAAAATATGAAGCAAATTCTAGGACTTATAAAAGAATTTCACAAGTTCTATTTCCTTCATTATTTCAGTCTTTATATTCATCTGGTATCAGTCAAAGATCTCTGTAACCTCTTGGCAGTATACTGGAGAAAATCATCACTAGCCTATGGAAGTTGCTAGGTGTGACTTAGGGCTCCTTATGGCACAAGCATATTTTCACTTTTTACTAGAAATTTTCCCCAAATTTGGGCTTACTAGATGGCTCACCTGGTAAAGAATCTGACTGCAATGAGGGAGACCTGGGTTTGATCCCTGGGTTGGGAAGATCCCCTGAAGAAAGGAACAGCTATCCACTCCAGTATTCTGGTCTGGAGAATTCCATGGATTGTATAGTCCGTGGGGTCACAAAGAGTCAGACACGACTGAGCGACTTTCTTTTTTTCCCCAAACTTAAGAGACTAGTATAATAATCGCTTCCAGCTCCCTTGTAGCATCTGCAGGTGCTACTAGGTAGAATGTAATAATTAAAATAGACTCTGCTTTTCGACTCCTCACTGACTAGAGCAAAATGGGATTTTTATAGGATTACAGCTAGTGCTTCCAAAGGTGAGTGAGTTCACAGATGAAACATGCAGCATCAAGTGTGAAACAGTGTTACTAAAAATGAGATTTCAAAGAAAAAGGAAAGAGCTACATCACATTTCACCTCAGTGAGGCAAGGTTAGAGGGCAGTAAGCACTTGGAATACCTTTTTTTCCCTCTAGTTTAACAAGAAAAATGTAATAAGTGTTCAAATTTCCATTACAAGGTTGTCAGAGGAAAATTAGTACATGACGCGCTCCAAGACACAGATTGTTCAGAATTTACTGATGTGTGAAATCAGAATTAGGCAAAATGCTAGAATCAGGAGGAAACCTGGCAAGGACTCATTTGCAACTACTGAAGTGTAAATACAAATATTAACAGTTTTTAAAAGAACTTTCATTTAAGTAAAGTCTAGAGAAGGTACCCAGGCTAATTACTCTTTATTTATTGATTCTAAACATTAATAACATTTAAAAAATATTGCACTTTAAACATAAAATCTGGATTAGAATACTGTACAGAATTTATGCTGAATATGAGTTAAAGGCATCTGACTCAATGAATTTGTCTTGTAGTTGTTTGATCAGAATTAAGAACCAGAAGTCCAAATGCATTATTTTAAAGATGGGGTAGCTGTCATCTAGAAAGATGAAAAATTAACTGTCAAAGGAGGCCACAGGGGAATTCTTATAGTGGATGACAATAAAATGGCTTTGGAACTTAAAGAACTGATTGCTCTGTTTTTGTCCAAAATCACAAAACTAGTTAGAGATAGAATTCATGTCTCTTAATTAATCATTTCTGCTACTAATGTTGATATACGACCAAAGATCACCAACAATAAAAATTTCTCCCTTCCTGAGTAAACATTTTAAAAGCACCTCAGGTAAATAAAATGCACACTAAAAGCATATATTTTACCAATAGCTTTCCCTAAAACTGTTTCTTTAAATATTTCTTATCAATGATCAGATTCTCGATGAATCCTAAATTATTATTTTCTTCAGGTTTTCAACTACATTTGGCACCATTTAAGCTCTTTACTTCTTTAAATTCTTTTATTTTGACTTCTGGAAAATGCATATATTTTCAGGACTTTTACCCGCCTTTCTTTTTCAACAGTCTCTGTTTCTTCAGTTTCCATTCTTTCCAAAACTGCAGATATTTCTTTCAACTCTGCTCTATGCTTTGTAATCTACATGCATTTCAGGGTATCTGGGTTGACTATGTTCAAATCTCTCAGCCATTAACCAGAGAATTTTGAGTCCTTAATTGGTGATCAGATATTTCATGATTGAGTTCTTGTTCCCACTGTTTTCAGCAAATCACAAACAACTGATCATATTCCCAATCACAATAGCAACTCTTTGCAATTTTGTTGTCTCTGTAAAAAATGGAATTCATCCACTTAACTCATTTTTTTTGTCATCACTTTATTTATTTATTAGTGACAGTAGGTGAATAATAGTCATTGTATTTGGCCCCAATTATTTAAAAAAAAATGAATGACATTTACAGTGATGGTATTTTTAGCAGCTTAGAGGAAGCCAGAAGAATGGATCATGAAGATTAAGTAGGAATTTCTTGGAATAAAAGAGTAAGGATCAAACAGAGGAAGCCATATAAACAAAGAAAATGGAATCCAACTGGATACAATAAATTCAGGGAACATGAGAAATTCTATATCATCAAAGTGTAAAGGATATATGGCTTAGAGATGAGAGACAAAGCCAGAAAAGTGGATTATTTCTTACTTCAATAATACAAATTCACATTAATTGCATCCTTCTTGAGTTCCCCACCCCCAACCCCAACCCCATAGCAGTTCTCATGGCCAGAATACTGTTTGTTTAATAATGAAAGGCCTCAGGATATTTCTCTGTCACAAGTTTTCCACTGATCTTTTATAAATGCTACATTGCATGCTCCCCTTCTGCTCACACTGATGTGCCAACATGCATATCCCACCTTAGTCTTAATCATCACCAGGTTATTCAAACCTACGTGTTCTTATCTTATACACTATTTATGTAAAAGTCTATCCATCCTCACTGTTGCAGGAACACGACGGGTTATTTCCATTTCATACACTGGATTATTTTATTTCCTGTATCTGAAATGTCTTCTTTTCCCCTGCCAAACCAAGTTCTATCTCTCATTCTAGAACTAGAGTCCCACAAGATGTCCTTGACATCTTTTTGACAACTTGTAGATGTCTTGTCAGTGTTGTTATAAGCACAGTGGAGAATTCATCCCACTCACAAATTAGACTCATCTCCTCTCAGAAGATATCTAAATTGCAAGTTGAGGTAAAGCAAATTAAATAAATTATTAAGCTGGTAAGTGGACTTCTAATCTCACCTGACAAGTTTTATAATTACATAATCCGCCAAGTTCCCAGGAGGCCATAGCCTGTTCTAGTATGAAATAGCTATTACACAAGTTAACACAAGCCAAGAGAAAGTTTGAATTATTATTCTCCTTTATATACTGTTTTCCTTTGAAACTGTATTCTGAGCTTGACTTATTAATTTGATTAACTAATTCACAAAGGAAAATTTGGTTGGGTATCTACTATGAGCAAAGGCAAATACAACAAAGGCAAATAGTCTACAAATGTTAGTCTCAACGAGTTTATAAAACAGTGGCTGCTGCTGCTAAGTCACTTCAGTCATATCCGACTGTGTGCGACCCCATAGATGGCAGCCCACCAGGCTCCCCCATCCCTGGGATTCTCCAGGCAAGAACACCAGAGTGGGTTTCCATTTCCTTCTCCAATGCATGAAAGTGAAAAGTGAAAGTGAAGTCGCTCAGTTGTGTCCAACTCTTAGCAACCCCATGGACTGCAGCCTACCAGGCTCCTCCATCCATGGGATTTTCCAGGCAAGAGTACTGGAGTAGGGTGCCATTGCCTTCTCCAAGAACAGTGGAGGAAAAGATAAATAAACATTTAATGTAACATTAAAAAAAAAAAGCTGTTATAGCAGAAGTGTGCAGGAGGGACTTGACTAGGAAAAGCCTTCCAGAGGGGTGAGGTCTGAGAAGAGTTTTACTGTGCATTCAACACTTTTTGGGACACCGTGGAGACTTTAAGCCAGAACAGTATTTGTAAAGTAGAAACACAAGGCCTTAAGGAAAAGTACTTCAGATTCCAATGCAGAATTTATATTGTAATGGGTTACAAACCATGTTACTGGAGCTAGTTTTCTAGCTTTGGAAACTGAGCCAATTAAAAGCTAACAAATTAGAAGGAAAAGGCATGTTGCTTGGGGCAGTATTAACATTGAGATAAAAGACAAAGACGTATAAAATACATAACTGGAGCTAAAAAACAAGCCAAAAACAATCAAGGACATTTTAGCAACAGAAGAGAAAATCCTGATGTTGCAGGAAGCCCCAAGAAAACAGTGCATTCATTAATTCTCTCAACAAAGAAGCAACTAAAGAAATTACTGAGTGCCTACTGGATGTGGTGGATTATTTTAAATAAAAGAGATAAAAGGTGAAAAACCCAATAAAGCAAGGTAATCAGATAACTTGGTAGAAATAATGTGATAAGTGCTATGAACAAAATATGGGCCACATATCCTGGGAGCACAGAGGAGGTGGTGATTAATTCTTCAGGTGGAGGGAGACATCACAGAGAAGGTAATTGGGAACCGCAAATTGAATGGTTTTAGTAAAGAACAAAAGTGAAGACCATCCTTGGCAGAGAGCGGGACAGAGTAAACACAAACCAGATAGAATAAACACTCAGAAACATTAAAGTACACGGACCATTTGGAGAATGGCAATGTAGACTTGTGTAGTTATCACCTTGTGATATACTCTGCTTTGTAAGATGTCTTAAACACTTCTGGAACAAAGCAGGGTGCAATCAATGAATCAACTAAACATAAGCAGTATGTGAGTAGAGGATGCTGGTGGTAGGGCAGGTTTTTTTATGCTATTAGCTACTTGGTCATGTAGGTCAAGTGTCAAGGCCAATTTCAGTGTGCTGAGGAGAAGACTGGATGAGGAATCACAAAATGCTAGTCCTTATCTAGGTGTCCAGACATCCCAGTTTGCCTGGGATGTGGGATTTTCAGTTCTATAATTGGCATAGTTCTGGGAAAACTAAGATAGTCACTGTAACACTGACATCAACTTGTCACAGTCACTTGACCTTGGAAAGGGTTTATCGGTTTCTTGTTTGCTTTGTTTCAATGCTAATCAAACGAATTAAAATAAATTTTCTGTGGAAATTCTTGTAGGTCTGTGATTCATTGTTTACAAAACTAAGAGTAAATACTCCTCTCTCTCTTTATCCATTCCCTTTTGTGATGGGACTTTGTAGTCATTTCCACTTATCTATTCCTTATTCTGAATCTGAGCTGGTTCTATGACTTGCTTTGACCAACAGAATACAGTGAAGTGATGCTGACCCCACTGAGGTTGGCTTTAAGAAACTTTGCAAGCTTTCCATTCATTCTCTTGGAACCCTGCCCACTGTTGGGCATACAAGCCTAATTAATCTGATGGAAAACAGCAGAATATATAGGACAGAGTTACTCAGCACAGTTGTGCTAAACAGATGAGACAGATGGGATAAGAAATGTGTAATAAACCAACCAACATCATCAAAACTTCTGCAGGTAAGTACAGACCAATGAGGGAGCCCAGAAAAATAACCAATGAACTTGACCCCTTAAAACTGCTGAATGATAATAAATCGTTATCATTTGAAGTCATTGTGTTGGGTGTGCTTATTCTATGGAAGCTTCCCAGGTGGCTTTAGTGGTGAAGAACTCACCTGCTAGTGCAAAAGACACAGGAGACATGGGTTCAATACCTGGATCAGGAAGATCCCCTGGAGGAGGAAATGGCAATGCATTCCAGTATTCTTGCCTGGAGAATCCCATGGACAGAGGAGCCTGGTGGGCTATGGTCCATTGGGTCGCAGAGTCTGGTGTAACTGAAGTGACTTAGCACACACACACGTGCTTGTTATATGGCAACAGATAGATCTAAAAGAGAACTTCTAAATTCAAGCCAAGGAAGGTACCAAAGTACACTAATCTGATATGAAATAGAATATATTCCAGGACAAAGAATTTTAAAGACCAGGGTTGGGACTAATGTTTCTTTCTTTCTTTCTAATTGAATAATAATTGCTTTATAATATTGTGTTGGTTTCTGCCATATATCAACCTGAATCAGCCATGGATATACATATGTCCCCTCCCTTTTGAACCTCCCTCCTTCCTTCCACACCATCCCACCCCTCTAGGTTATCACAGAGCACCAAATTTGAGCTCCCTGCATCATACAGCAAATTTCCACTTAACAGAGTAACTCTAAAACATAAAGAAACAGACCAATACAATATAACACAACAGCAACAACAACAAAATCTGTTGGGAATTTGGGAATCCTAGTCAGAGGAGGACTCCCTTATATGAAAAGATCATTTCCTTGGGATCCTAAAGTTCACATTTTGCAAGTATACTGCAAGTGAAGGGGTTAATGATAGATATTTGTAACTATGTAAGTAATCACTACTTTTGATGTCATTTTTGAATATAATAAAAGATGAATACTATTGTGCTCAGTTTATCACCTGATGACACGTAACTTCTTTGCTTATAATAGCTATAATTCATATTTATTCTGTAATGTCCTGGGTAACTGGACTCGAGCTTTAAAATGCTGCAGTAGTCTCTCTATACTTAAATAAACACTAATGCAAATGGGCCAGAAAGACCATACACCATCTATTTGTAGAAGATGACTTTTAGCTCAGGTAGTTCATCTTAGAGACTGTTCGTAATTCTGAATATGGGGAAAATGGGAGTTTTTAAAAAATGCTTCCCAATTAAATTTCTTTTACATTGTTCAACTCTGTCCTTTGATTTTGACTCCCAGTTTCAATTGACCTGCTACTGAAGAAAATACATAGGAATGATTGAAAGAGCAATTTTGCCCCAATATAGACTGTGTATTCTATCTCATTACATGAAAAATGAATAGCTGTTTTGGATAACATTTTGAGACAATGCATAAATCTCTCAGTCCCCAAAAATTTAAGTAGCACTAAAATTATTATTTCTAGATAACTTTTCACCTCAAGATTTCTAAATGGTTCCAAATGAAGGAATGTTAAATCGAGACATCATCTTTCATTCCCTATACTTTATTCCTCCTTTTGATCTCAATAGTACCAAAATTGTATTTATCTCATCACATTATTCATCTGGCTGTCATTCAAGCTTTTTATGATTTCTTCTCCTTTCAGTCAATTTCCAGGAATAATGTCTTTTATTCTATGTTCCCCTCCTCCCCCCGATTTTCACTAATATTCCTCCCTATGGGCATAATGACACTCTGCATCCAGACAACCTCTTCTTTTAAACACTAACCTCCTTTATTCTCGTGGAAAAAAATCCGATTCTCAAAATATAAGTGTAGTATGGCATTTTGGGAAAGATACTTGGCTGAAATTTAGGAGAGGCAGGTTAGTAACTTTGGGCAAATTATTTTACTTCTCTTATCCTCAGTTACATAAAATGAGGAAGTTGGACTGAATAATATCTAAGATTGCTGCCATCTTTTAGAATACCAGTTTCCTCAGAATCATAGAACATACTAAGGTTATGATGATACGGTCAGTTATACAGGTGTTTCCCGCCACTGAGTAGCTTAGGGAAAAGTGAATTTCTATAATACTTTCACAGTGAAAGGAAAATAATTCACCACTTTTTTTAAAGTTAAAATTTATCAACTCCTATTTCCTGAAAGAAATAGCTTTATGTTGAAAACAAATAAGGTGAAAAGCTGAGCCTTGGGGGAAGCTGGGTTTCTGTGCTGGGAAAAGAGCATCCTGAACACTTTGCTTTTCCCTGACTACTTCATTTACTTCAGTAGCTTGAAGAAGCTGTTCCCATTAACTGTGCAGTTTTTAGTCTACTTTCAAATAAGAATTGCAATTATATTTACGTTCTCCCTTCTCTTTCCATGTAGTTGCATGGCAGCAAAGAGTTACATGGAAAATGATAGGGAATTATTGCTCTGAGTGACCAGTAAATGTTTTAGAGCAGACTAATATACTGACAGAAAATTACTTTCTAGGTAGATTAATTTTTCATAGTAGGATATGTAGCCTACATTTCAGTATAGGTGAACTCAGAAACTGGATTTAAGTCAGTAGACTGAGATAGTCCAAGAATGATATGGTAGTTGGGATTTAGAGGTTTTGGTGATTAATGAAGCTTAGGAGAGCAATTGGTCAAAGAGGACTATTATTTAAAGCTGATGGGTGGTAGAAAAATGATGGGAATAATGACAGAGTTCCAGGTAGAAGAGATATCAGGTTTCAAGGAATGATGTGTGGGTGATGTCTACACATTAGGCAATGTCAAGAGCTCCATGTGAAAGGACCATTCCAGAGTGGAAGTATACATCAGTCAATGTGTGAATAATGGGTGTTGAACATGAACCATGTGTTGCAGCGAACATACTGAGTATCATATCTTGTCATTCTTGCCATGACTGTGAAATAGATACCATTAACCTTTCCTTCTTATAAATGCAGAAAATGAGACTTACAAAGAACTTTTTTGGGAGCACACAGCAAATAAATAGTCTAGTGACTAGACTGACTACCCAGTGCAAAACACAAACACCGGACCCATTGTTCAGAAAATCATTAAGAATTCCAATCTGGTGATAGCAAAACTCTAAACCAAGCATATCACCCTTCTAAGTATGGTGCTCTGTGCACCATGCAAGAAGAATGCCCATGAAGCAGACCAATCCACCAGTAATTAATCCCAGACCTAGCATGAATGGTATTTGTGACCTCTACCTCATATTTTGGTTCCTTTTGAATAGGGAGCAGAATCATTTTCATAGAAGTTTGAGAGTTATTATGACTGGAAATAAATACATTGGCTATAGCTCTTTGCTAAAAAATTATTGAGATAAGTTATCTGATGAAGTGTTTAAATATATAATCAAAGGTATATATGTGGACAAAAACTTCTTGAAGTATTTTCTGTCCTTTTCTCTCACAGGCTTGCACAGCCATCAGAAATATAGCCTGGTAATTTAAAACACAAAGACTTACATATAAACTTGGTCTGATTCTAAAGGCTAAATTATTGATGGAAGTGAAAGTGAAAGGAGAGTGAAAAAGTTGGCTTAAAACTCAACATTCAGAAAACTAAGATCATGGCATTTGGTCCCATCACTTGATGGCAAATAGATGGGGAAACAATGGAAACAGTGATACTTTGACTGCAGCCACGGAATTAAAAGACGCTTACTCCTTGGAAGGAAAGTTATGACCAACCTGGACAGCATATTAAAGCAGAGACATTACTTTACCAACAAAGGTCCATCTAGTTAAAGCTATGATTTTTCCAGTAGTCATGTATGGATATGAGAGTTGGACTATAAAGAAAGCTGAGTGCAGAAGGACTGATGCTTTTGAACTGTGGTGTTGGAGAAGACTCTTGAGAGTCCCTTGGACTGCAAGGAGATCCAACCAGTCCAACCTAAAGGAGACCAGTCCTGGATGTTCATTGGAAGGACTGATGCTGAAGCTGAAACTCCAATACTTTGGCCACCTGATGTGAAGTGACTCACTGGAAAAGCCCCTGATGCTGGGAAAGATTGAAGGCGGGAGGAGAAGGGGACAACAGAGGATGAGATGATTGGGTGGCATCACCAATGTGATGGACATGAGTTTAAGTAGGCTCCAGGAGTTAGTGATGGACAGGGAAGCCTGGCATGCTGCAGTCCATGGAGTCACAAAGAATCAGACACGACTGAGTGACTGAACTGAACTAATTGATTGAGGGGGAATGTGTGCTGAAAAAGTAATACTACATTTGTAAAACCACTTCAAACATCATCTTACATGAAAAGTTCAGATAAAGCCTCTTACCTAAGATGAGTTTTTTTAAAAAAAGAGAAACAAATTTGAAATTACCTATGAAGATGTGTTTACATATGCAGTATGAACATCAACTGTGGTATGTATGACATTGTCCTTATTCAAGCACCTCTAGATAACTAGCAAAGTAAACAGAGAGTACACAAGATGGATCCAAACACATTATGAATATTTAATAAATAAAGAAGAACTTTAGTAAGATTTCTAGATGCATCTACTCCAAAACTTATTCTGGGTTTCTGTTGGAAGCTCAGTGTAAATTAAGACAATTTGTAATTCATTGATAGTATATAGATATACTCTCTAAGTTGGAATCTTGCTTTTTATTTCATATCTTCTAAGTTTATTAGTTCTTCCTGGAATAGTCTCATCTAACAAGCAAATTGGAGAAATCACACTACAATACGGATGCTTTGCTAAAATATTTGGGTCACTGAAATGAAAGTATTTTATATTTGCTTAACTTCACTAATTTTAAATACATTTACCAAGAGGGATTTAAATAAAAATTGGTTTCCAAATACAAATCTTGACACACAATAATACTTCTATTTATGCAAGATGTGTATAAATTTTCATAAAAATAGGTTGTCAAAAATGAAGCCAAATGATGAAAACAAGTGTTTTCTCTTGTCTCTCTCTCTCTGTTTCATCCCCCTTCTCTTCCTCTCTCTCTCTCACTCTCCCTCTCTCTCTTTGTAGCTCTCTTTGGTGCAGATTGTGGGGAAGCTGGAGGTGAGGGACACTCCTTATTAGAGACATGCACCAGAACCCAGAACACAGTTATCACCTTGCCTTCTTCCTAAAACATCATGAAATGTTTACTCCAATGATTAAGAGAATAACTATGCCCCAAACATTTCCCATAACTAAATGTAAATGTCAACATCCTTAAAGATATATTGACTCTACATAAATCAAGGATCATGCACAAGAAGACACATAATGAGATGCAGAAGTGGAGAAAGGTTCTAGTCTAAATAGGAGCACACTAGAGTTAGGTTCAAGAACCAGAGTTATTAATGGTTCTGAATCTGCCCAATCCAGGAAGACAGCTCAGTTCTGTCTCTTGGAGGACTGGCTCTCCTATCTATTTTTACTCCTTTTTACTTGAGGGGTACCTGCCTCTCTCATTGCCCGATATAACCAAATAATTAATCCTCATTATATGATGAAAGACTAAGTACATCTGATTTCATGTAAACAAAGGGATCTGACACAAGGCATGAGTAAACTGAATAATTTGAACTAATTAATACAAACTGGAAAGTAAAACTTTGTCCAGTTCACCGTGTTAAGGGGAAATGCTAATGCTGTGGTTTTCAAATCTGCCTCTTATGAAAATCACCTGCGCCCTAATAAAAATTCTAAATCATGAAGAACCACCCCATTTAAACTACTTAAGAATTTCCAGGGGAGGTGATCTATTTATCTGTATTCCTGATAAGATTCATTTATAATCCTTATGCCCCTTTGTGGATCACAGCCTTGTTGTGGTGAAGGGGCTTGTGTAACTCAATGAAGCTATGAGCCATGCTATGCAGGGTTGCCGAAGACAGAAGGGTGGTAGTGAAGTTCTGACAAAACGTGGTCCAGTGGAGAAGCAAATGGCAACCCACTCCAGTACTCTTGTCTGAAGAACCCCATGGATACTATGAAAAGAAAAAAGATGCAACACCAGAAGATGAGTGCCCTAGATCGGAAGGTGCCCAATATGCTACTGGGGAAGAGCGAAGGGCAATTACGAGTAGCTCCAAAAAGAATGAAGCATCTGGAACAAGGCAGGAGTGACACTGCTGTGGATATGTGGATCACAATAGACTGCAGAAAATTCTTAAGGATATGGGAGTGCTGGACTACTAGACCACCTTACCTGTCTTCCTGAGAAACCTGTATGTAGGTGAAGAAGCAACAGTTAGAACCGGACATGAAACAACGAACTGGTTCAAAACTGGGAAAGGAGTATGTCAAGGCTATATATTGTCACCCTGCTTATTTAACTTCTATGCAAAATATATCGTGGTAAATGCCAGGCTGGATGAATCACAAGCTGGAGTCAAGACTGCCAGGAGGAATATCAACAACCGCAGT
The DNA here is from genome assembly GCF_027580195.1 of Bos mutus. Taxonomy (NCBI): domain Eukaryota; kingdom Metazoa; phylum Chordata; class Mammalia; order Artiodactyla; family Bovidae; genus Bos; species Bos mutus. Next base: position 70,875,827 of record NC_091631.1, on the reverse strand, counting down.
TGTGTAGATGATACCACTCTAATAGCAGAAAATGGAGAGGAACTAAAGGTCCTCTTGAAGAGGGTGAAAGAGGAGAGTGAAAAAGCTTGCTTAACTGAACATTCTAAAAACTAAAATCATGGCATCTAGTCCTATCACTTCATGGCAAATACAAGGGGGAAACGTGGAAGCAATGAATATTTACTTTTCTTGGGCTCCAAAATCACAGTGGAAAATGACTGCAGTCATGAAATTAAAAGATGCTAGTTCCTTGGAAGGAAGGCTACCTAGACACATATTTAAGAAGAGAGACATCAATTTGTTAAAAACAAAACAAACAAACAAAAAAACTCCTATAATCAAAGCTATGTTTTTGTTTTTGTTTTTTTTTTTCCAGTAGTTATGTATGGATATGAGAGCAAGACTATAAAGAAAGCTGAGTACTGAGCAACTGATGCTTTCAAATTGTGGTGCAGAAGACCATTTAGAGTCCCTTGGATTGCAAGGAGAACAAACACACCAAGCCTAAAGGAAATCAACCTTGAATATTCATTGGAAGGACTGTTGCTGAATCTGAAACTTCAATACTTTGGTCACCTGATGCAAAGAGCTGACTCACTGGAAAAGACCTGATGCTGAGAAATATTGAAGGCAAGAGGAGAAGGGGGTAGCCGAGGATGAGAAGGTTAGATAGCGTCACTGACTCAATGGACATGAGTGTGAGCAAGCTCTGAGAGACAGTGGAAGTCAGAGGAGCCTGTTATGCTACAGTCCATGGGTTCACAGAGTCGGACATGAGTTAGTGACTGAACAACAACAAGGATAACCCTTATGACATTATTAAAAAAAAAAAAATCTTGAGCAATGATCATGAGATCCTCGTTGTGCCCCCAAACTCAAGTTACTGTTATCAGACTGCAGAAAGAATTAGAAAACCCAGACTTTTTTTTTTATATCTCTACTTTCATAAAAGACATAATTTAAAGAATTGTGTGCACTTAAAAGCCCGCAGCTTTCAGAAGTCATTAACAAACACAAGCTATAGTTTGGAAAAAACCTGAGGGAACACAGGGCTGCCAGTGACTAGAACAATTCTGTAAGACCTCAACCAGGGACATTCCTATTTTCCTATGAATCACCATGACTTTGGATAAAACCTGCAATGCCAGCAAATATGTAGGACTCAACTCAAAGATGGTCCCTGGTTGAGAAGGAGGCAGATACTGTATGTCATTGCTGAAGAGGCTCATACACATGTAAATGACTCATAAATGAGGCAGAAGGATGGGACTGAGCCTCTCCCTTCAAACCTAACTGTGTACCCCAATAACTCTTCTTGATGGAAGAAGCTTAATGTGTAAGTGTCATAATGACATTTACAGCCTATACCTTAAGGAATACATCTTGGTTCAGTTTCTTTTAAGCATCAGGACCCCTAGTCTACTTTCAGAGAAAGAAATTTGGCTGCATTAAAATCTGATACACAGGTGCAGGCATGCATGCTGGCCCCCTGGCCCCTCCTCCCATGACACACATACACACACAGAGGACAATGACATAAAATTTTAAGTGCTGGTCTCAGTATAGGGGAAAATCACAGCCCAATTCCACACACATGATTTATATAGATATAACAGCTCTAATGTGGTATTCCACCCTCTAAATTTTTAAAACTATTTTATAAAAGTGTTTAAAACCAGATAGGGACAGTTTGGAGAGCATAGCTATATCAAAGTGTTTAGTTAAAATGATTTACCTGTGGGTTTTAAACAGCATTAAGTGGTTTGTGAAAAGCATTCTGATTTGTGCTTAATATGGATGGTGCTTAAAAGTCTGGGCACTGGAAAGGTACACCCCTAGAGACACATTCACCAGGAAAATGTGGGCCTTAAATACATTGGGTGTTTGCTTCCAAGACTGTTTTTCTGACTATTAGCTTTTAAACCACCCACAGAGGCTTTGCAGATGCTTCACTGGGTAAATGAGGTAGAGATGAGAAAGCTCACACCTCATGGCTTCTACTTTTAATTCAGTGATAGTCAGGAAAACTGGGTTGACTACAAAATCAGATTTTAAGCTAGCAGAAAAGAAGCTATCTTGGAAATCCAACTCCATCGATTTAATTTTCTTAAATTAAATAAACAAAGGGAACTGACCCTTCTTCTTACAACTTGCTAATTTAATTATATGCTATTTTAATTTTATAATATGAGAGGAGTCTCAGATCTTTGTGAATATATAAATACTCATAATACTATCACTTCCTTTATTATAATACATTTCTTCAAAGAAAGTCAGTGTTATATGATGCTGTCTCCTCTAATCCTCATAATATCCTTAATAATTTAGCTTGAAATATTACCATGTTCACTACATTTAAGAGGCTAGGCCATGGAGTCATATAAGGTAAGACTTCAGAGGATCTGTACACCTGTGTTGTTTCACCAGATTTATTTAAAGGTATTGATTGGTTTCTACACTGTGCAGAGCACCATGCTAGACTCTGAGGTTACAGAATAAAAGACCAACACAGCTCCTGTGTCCCAGAGATTCTATTCGAGGGAAGGAGACACCTAACTATTGAGTACATAAAAAATAAACAAAATTATTTCAGAATGTAATAAGTGATTTGAAGAGTGCAAGATGAGGTGAAATGAGAGGGATAATTGAGACGGAGGTTCCATTACAGACAGAGGTGAAGTATGCCTCTGAAAAGGTAACATTCAACCCAAGACCTAGATATCCAGAGGAAGACAAGAGTGTTAACACCCTTGGGCAATAGTGTCAAACTGAGGAAACAGGAGATGCCTTCCTCTGAAGCAGGAATGAGTAGTATGTGTGTAGACCAGAAAGGACAGTGAGGCTAGGCCTTTTTGAGCAAGTGAATGGGAGTAGTGACATGAAGAGAAGGAAGACAGCAGTGAACTCATCTAAGGTCTCACCTGACATGGTATGAGGTTTTAAGTTTATTCGAAGCAGAAGAGGAGGGAACATTCAGTTCAGTTCAGTTCAGTTGCTCAGTCGTGTCCGACTCTTTGCGACCCCATGAATTGCAGCACGCCAGGCCTCCCTGTCCATCACCAACTCCCAGAGTTCACCCAGACTCACGTCCATCGAGTTGGTGATGCCATCCATCCATCTCATCCTCTGTCGTCCCCTTCTCCTCCTGCCCCCAACTCCTCCCGGCATCAGAGTCTTTTCTGATGAGTCAACTCTTTGCATGAGGTGGCCAAAGTACTGGAGTTTCAGCTTTAGCCTCATTCCTTCCAAAGAAATCTCAGGGCTGATCTCCTTCAGAATGGACTGGTTGGATCTCCTTGCAGTCCAAGGGACTCTCAAAAGTCTTCTCCAACACCACAGTTCAAAAGCATCAATATTTAGGTGCTCAGCCTTCTTCACAGTCCAACTCTCACATCATACATGACCACAGGAAAAACCATAGCCTTGACTAGATGGACCTTTGTGGGCAAAGTAATGTCTCTGCTTTTGAATATGCTATCTAGGTTGGTCATAACTTTCCTTCCAAGGAGTAAGTGTCTTTTAATTTCATGGAGGGAACATTGAAAAGTTTCAAATAGTAAACTGACATGATTCAAGTTGTGCTTTAAATGAAAACTCTGATTGCTGGGAGGAGAATTCTAGAACAAAGGTGGATAAAGACCAGCCACTTCAGGTAGTATCGATTGATTGTATAGGCTAGATAATGTAGAGAGGATTATGAGCATAGCTGGGGAGATAAAACTACTTTGAGCAGTTTGAAAGATTTTATTTCTGTTGCATGAAATGGTTAATGATTAATCACAGAAATTAAAAAAAATAGGGGATAAATTAAAAACAAACAAAATTAATTAATTCATTTTCATTTTTATTTTTAAAGATGAAATTCAAAGATAAAATGTGAGGATCCATTTGCTCCCAACACCTAAGGATAAGGCCTGCCCTCCCTAACATGACCAATAAGGCTGATGGTTGCTATTTACTGAGCATCTGCCAGTGCTAAACACTGCTTAAGAAGAAAAACAGATAAAAGGATTCCAAATTTAAAAGGAAGAATTAAAACTGCCACTATTTGCAGAAGACATGACACTATTCATAGAAAATCCTAAAAATCCAGAAAACTACCAGAGCTTATCAATGAATTCAGTAATGTTTCAGGGTACAAAATTAATATACAGAAATTTTATGCAGTTCATACACTAACAATGAACCCTCAGAAAAAGAAATTAAGGAAGCAATCCCATGTACCATTGTATCAAAAAGAATAAAATACCTAGGAATGAATCTACCTAAGAAGGCAAAGACCTGTACTCAGAAAATTATGGTAACTCTCCTACATAGGAAACTTTTAGTTGCAAACTTTCAATGATGCAAATATGGGTTAACATATCCAATCACATAAGTTATTTCAAATGTCTGGCATATACTGGCATGTCCATGCATCCTCTACAAGTGGTTGTACTTTTGTGTATTAATACTTTGCAGTATAGTACTGTGGAAAGTAGTATAGCATCTTTATTTCAAGCCCAGTTGTCTAGAAAAAAGTATAAAAGCAGCAGTGATGTAGCTAGTAGTACTGCAATTTTCAAATACTACTGTACTATACAATTTAAAAATGTTTTCTGTATTGTCTGTGTTTGTTTTTATGTATTATTTTTGCCAAAACTATTATAAACCTATTACAAACCTATTGCAGTACAGTGTTATATAGCCAATTGTGTTAGTTGGGCACCTAGGCTAACTTTGCTGAACTTACAAACAAATTGGAATTACCAATGCACTCTCCGAACAGAATTCATTTGTATGTAAGGGATGAACTGTACAAGATGCTGATGGAAAAAATTAAAGATAAAGCAAACAGATGGAAAGATACACCATGTTCTATGATTGAAAGAATCAATATTGTTAAAATGACCATACTACCCAAAGAAATCTACAGAGTCAATGAAATCCCTGTCATATTACCAATGGCATTCTTCACGAAACTAAAACAATAACAAAAAAATTAAATTACTATGGATACACAAAGAATGGAGTTGAAAAAAATCATGCTTTCTGAGTTCAAACTATTCTAAAAAGCTACAGTATTCAAAACAGTGTGGCACTGGCATAAAATAGACATAGAGATTAATGGAACAGGATAGAAAGCCTAGAAATAAACCCGTGCGGCTCTGGTCAATTAACCTACAACAGAGGAGATAAAAATATACAATGGAGAAAGGACGGTCTCTTCAGTAAGTGTTGCTGGGGAAATTGGACAGCTTCAAATAAAAGAAGAAATCAGAACATTCTCTAATACCGTATACAAAAATAAACTCAAAGTGGATTAAAGGCATAAATGTAAAATCAAAACTATGAAACTCTGAGAGGAAAACACAGGCAGAACACTCTTTGACATAAACTGCAGCAATATTTTCTGAATCTGTCTCCTAGAGTAATGGAAACAAAAATGGAACCTAATTAAACTTAAAAGCTTTTGCACAGAAAAGGAAACCATAAACTAAACAAAAAGATAGCCCTTAGAATGGGAGAAAATATTTCAAGCAGTGTGACTGACAGGGATTAATTTCAAAAATATTCAAATAGTTCATAGAGCTCAATATCAAAACCCCAAATGACTGACTCAAATACTGGGCAGAAGACCTAAATAACCAATTCTCCAAAGAAGACATATAGATGGCCAACAGGCACTTGAAAATATACTATCATTGCTAATTACTAGAGAAATGCAAATCAAAACTACAATGAGGTATCACCCCACACCAGTCAGAATGGCCATTATTAAGAAGTCTACAAATAATAAATGCTGGGGAGGGTATGGAGAAAAGGGAACCCTCCTACACTGTTGGTGGGAATGTAAATTGGTGCAGCCACTATGGAAATAGTATGGAACTTCCTTAAAAAAATAGAAGTAGAGGTAACATATGAGCAATCCCACTCTTGTGCATATTATATGGAAAACACAAAAAAGTCTAAGTTGAAAATATATATGCAGTCTAATGTTCATAATAGCACTATTTACAATAGCCAACACATGAAAGTAACTTAAATGCTCATTGACAGATGAATGATAAAGAAGAGATATGATACACACACACACATATATGTGTATATATATACATATATATATATATAAAACACACACACACACACACACACACACACACAATGGATCATTACTCGGCCATAAAAAAGAATGAAATAATGCAAAACATCTAACTAGGAAATAAGTATTTTTTTATGCTTAATTTACTCACCAAGAACTATCATGAAATGTGAGGCCAAGGATTTCTTAAATACTGCTAGGTAGTTCAAATAGAGAAACAGGGCCCAAAGTGGCAGTCCAAAATTGTGGTCAAAAACAGTGACAAGGAGAACATACTCACATTCCTTTCTTTGACTGGATCCAAGTTCATGCTTCATTTGTATGATGTTTCCCTCTCACCCAACCCTAATTGGTCTTGGGCTCATACTTCAATTGCATGGGGAACAACAAATCAAACCCCAGGAACCACCAAAGAGGAAGCAACATAAGATATAAAGAGTGAAATGGACCAACTTCCACCAGAGTTGATACTCTCTAGTGCCTCAAGCGTGTGCTGTTTGCTTAATAAAGTCTTCCTGCTTGAATGGTCTTGGTCTGTCATTTTAATTATTTGCTATGACAAGACAAGAACCAAGGGGAAAGAACTGACCCAACTATACTATTTCAATACTTAATAAAAAAGTGTTTAAGTGGAATTTTAAGTCAAACAGTATCTTATAATAGATGTTAAAAGAAAAGCTTTTGAATATGCATATATGGACAGCCCTCTCTATCTTCTGACATAATCCTGGAAAATTGATCCAAAGAAGGTTCAATCCATAGATGTAAAACCCACTGATATTCAGGGCACACTGTGCATTTTATATAAGGGTCTTGAGCATCCATGCAGAGGCCTCTGGAACCATGCCCTTCCAATACCCTAGGGAGACTGTGTTCAAAATGATTCATTCCAGCAGAGAAAATAGTTATACCAAAAAAGCAAAATTATAGGTAAACCATAGTCATTTTACATATTTTTCCCCCAAAGCATAGACAATATCATAGTCAGATCTATATTCAGACATTCTCACATTGTTTGCTCTTATTCCACTTCTAATTACTTGTTCGCACACACATCTCATGATACAGAAAACATACCTGTGAAAGAAATAGCATTTATAAAGTATTAAGCAACCAATGGGTGTTTAGTAAATAATTGTTACTAGTTATCTCAGTTCAGTGACACTGCTGGTGCACACAGTGATGAAGAGTACAAATCCCTATGGGAAAATCCCAAACACAAGTCACTTGTCTCTGTAGCTGCTTTGCACAGAATCTTAAAAAGGAGTTTCTTTCAAAAAAAGTCCTTGAGAATATGACACTTAAAATGTTCCTCTGGCATCAGAAAAGTAAGCAGCTTTCAGAATACAGGGCCTTGGGTGTACTGTATTTTCAGAAAAGTTATCATTCATAGATTAACTAAATTATATATTTTAACTAAACATAGATTTTGAAATTAGAATAGTACTGATCCCAGAAGCATGCTGTTTGTCCTGAACAATTTCAAAGCCACCAATTCAGAAGTGATTTCTTTGATGCCCTTGTAAGTTTCTCATTTTTTGGTATATAGAAATTCAAATATATTTATGTTGCATTTTGTAATGAGAAACCTACTTGAGCTCTCGGTTCAGTTCAGTTCAGTTCATTCACTCAGTCATGTCCGATTCTTTGCGACCGCATGAACCTCAGCACGACAGGCCTCCCTGTCCATCACCAACTCCCGGAGTTCACCCAAACCCATGTCTGTTGAGTCAGTGATGCCATCCAATCATCTCATCCTCTGTCATCCCCTTATCCTCCTGCCTTCAATCTTTCCCAACACCAGGGTCTTATCAAATGAGTCAGCTCTTTGCATCAGGTGGCCAAAGTATTGGAGTTTCAGCTTCAACATCAGTCCTTCCAATGAACACCCAGGACTGATCTGCTTTAGGATGGACTGGTTGGATCTCCTTGCAGTCCAAGAGACTCTCAAGAGTCTTCTCCAACACCACAGTTCAAAAGCATCAATTCTTCGGCACTCAGCTTTCTTCATAGTCCAATTCTAACATCCATACATGACCACTGGAAAAGCCATAGCCTTGACTAGACGGACCTTTGTGGACAAAGTAATGTCTTTGCTTTTTAATATGCTCTCTAGGTTGGTCATAACTTTCATTTCAAGGAGTAAGCATCTTTTAATTTCAGGACTGCAATCACCATCTGCAGTGATTTTAGAGCCCAAAACAATAAAGTTAGCCACTGTATCCCCATCTAAAGGGCTCCTCATCTACTTGAGCTCTCTAAACAATTCAAATAATTTTCTACATATTATTTTGAACTTCCTATGCATACAACTAAAATTTTTTCCAGTAATGAAAGCTTTGTTTTCACTTCCCATTTCTCTTACTTTTTCTTGCCTTCCCGTGCTGACTGGGACTCCTAGTAAATGCTGAGTTGAAATGCCTAAAGCAGAAACTCTTGCCTATTTCCCAGTCTCAAAGGGAATGCTTCTACTATTATACTATCCTTAGTTTATTTATTGATTGATATCTTTAGAGGTTTAGAATCTTCCCATACCTCTCCTGAGGTGCTAGAATATTTTTTTTAAATCTTAAATAGACATTTCATCAAATGCTTTCTCTGATATATTGAAATGACCTTATGATTTTTCTTGTATAATTTTTAATGTGGTGAAATCAACTTGATTTCCTATGTGACATCCAAAGTGCTCATGTAGTATTTTTTACATTCTGTTCTTTTTTAACTGGAGGATAATTGCTTTAAAATGTTATGTTAGTATCTGCTGTACAACACGAATCAGCCATCATTATACATAGATTCCCTCCCTCTTGAGCCTCAGTCCCCTCTTCTATCCAACTACTTTGGATCCTCATAGAGAGCCAAGTTGGTCTCCCCATGTTATATAGCCACTTATTACCAGCTATTTTACACATGAAAGTACACATATGTTGATGCTACTTTCTCCATTCCTCTCACTCTCCTTCCCACACTGTGTCTACAAGTCTTTACATCTGTGTCTCCATTCCTTCCCTACATAAAGTTCATCAATACCATTTTTCTAGATTCCATGCTGCTGCTGCTAAGTCACTTCAGTCGTGTCTGACTCTGTGCGACCCCATAGACAGCAGCCCACCAGGCTTCCCCGTCCCTGGGATTCTTCAGGCAAGAACACTGGAGTGGGTTGCCATTTCCTTCTTCAATGCATGAAAGTGAAGAGTGAAAAATGAAGTCGCTCAGTCATGTCCAACTCTGTGCGACCCCATGGACTGCCGCCTACCAGGCTCCTCTGTCCGTGGGATTTTCCAGGCAAGAGTACTGGAGTGGGGTGCCATTGCCTTCTCCGCTATATTCCATATATATGCGTTAATATACGATATTTGGTTTTCTCTTTCTGACTTACTTCACTCTGTATAACAGGCTCCAGGTGTACCCACTTCACTAGGAATGACTCAAATTCATTGTTTTTAATGGCTGAGTCGGGCTTCCGTGGTGGCTCAGATGGTAAAGTGTCTGCCTGCAATGCAGAAGACTCAGGTTTGATCCCTGGGTGGGGAAGATCCCCTGGAGAAGGAAATGGCAACCCATTCCATTATTCTTGCCTGGAAAATCCCAGGACAGAGGAGCTTGGTAGGATACAGTCCATGGGGTTGCAAAGAGTCAGATACAACTGAACGACTTCACTTTCAAAATAGCATTGTATACACCAAATCTTCATTATCCATGCATCTGTAGATGGATATCTAGGTTATTTCCATGAATGTTCCCCATGTTTGTTTCAAATTCTGTGAATTTATATTTGCAAATATTTTGTTTAAAATTTTTGCATCTATGTATATGAGAGAGTTTGGTTTGTATTTTTACTTCTGATAGTCTCCTTGTCAGTTTCACTTAGGTTGCATTCCTTCTTTTTTATACTATGAAATGGCTGTGTAAGATCGGAATCATTGATTTTTGGTTTGGTAGAACTTTTAGGTAAAAGTATCTTGGCCTGGAGTTTGTGTGTGTGTTTAGAGGGTGGGGAGTGGTGAAGGTTCTCAAATATTAATATTATCATTAGTTGGATATTTGGGTTTTTCAATCTTTCTTGAGTCAGTTTGGGAAATTATGCCTTATTTCTCTATTTCATATAAGTATACAACTTTGTTGACATTCAGCTATTCCTCATATTCTTACTATCTTTTCAATTCATCTGAAGAATTTGTGTTTATGTTTTCATTTGTCTCTTAAATTTTTGTATGTTATTTAAATTCTGAAATACAAGATATATATATTAAATCTACCTACTATGATTCACCTGTTTTTCATATAGAATGGTTAATTTTTTAATTTACATATTTTGAAGAAGTTATAAGAGATATACAGATTTTAAATTGTTGTTAGCCTGATCAATTTAGGCTTTTTATATAATGACTAAGCACGTTTTTCTTTTTTATAATTTATGATACTGATGTAGATAAACAAGTATATGGAAGGTGTAGTGTTTAACTGATAGATATTTTCCTACTCTGTAACTTTCAGCTTTCCTATTTCCTTATGCTTTAAGCATATCTCTTATAAGCATATGATTATAAGATTTTACTTTAGCTCAATATTTTAGAATTCCTGATGTTTGGGTTTCTTTTGCTAATTTATTTCATACTTTCTATTTGTGTGTGTGTGTGTGTATATATATATATATATATATATATATATATATATGCATTCTTTTCTGCTCCTTGATTGCTTAATTTTTTTTCATTACATTTATTTCCTCAACTAGTTTGGAAACAGCAAACTTTATTTCAACCCTCTTATTCATTGTACTAGAAATTTAGACATGCTTAACTTAGCAAAGGGCTTCTCAGTTGGCTCAGTTGTAAAGAATATGCCTGCCAAGGCAGAAGAAGCAGAAGACATGGGTTTGATCCCTGGGGTTGGAAGATCCCCTGGAGGAGGGCATGGCCACTTGCTCCAATATCCTTGCTTGGAAAATCCCATGGACAGAGGACTTTGACAGGCTACAATCCATGGAGACCCCAAAGAGTCACACATGACTTAGCAACTGAGTAGGCAAAACTTAGCAAATTCTAAAATTAATCAATATGTTCACTTACTTTCAAATAAGTCAAGCATCTTGGAGCAGAAATTTTGAGCTTTTAATTTTTTTCTTGCTTTGTAGCATTAAAATTATTATTATTTTATATGGCAATACAAAAAAATTGCAAACATATAGATACTTCCACTATTTTTAAATTTTTGTTGTACTTTAAGTGTTTGGGTTCACTTCATGTTTGGATCAACCTTAACTAAATTCTTATATTGACCTCTTTAGGCTCCCCAGGTACTACAGCTTAGGGTTTCTGACTGGTAATTACAAATCTCAGTGAAAGATTTCCTCCCTTCATTCAGAACCAAGACAAGAGACAGATGATTTTCCTTGTGATTTTCTGAGTTGGTTGATTAATATCAAGGTCACTTTTGTGCTGCAGTTCTAGCCATTTGTGAGCTAGTCATACAGGGGCGTGCTCTGGACTTTGTCTTTGCCCTTGGCCCAACACCATGTAAAAACCAAGGTCAGTAAATGCCCTTGAGGTAAAAGTAAGCCCTGGTACATGACTTTACTTCTAGATTAGGCTCAGCTTCTGACCTTGACATTTCCTCCTGACTTTCTTGTCAGTTGATTATTTAAATCAAAACATTTAAATAATATTTATTTATATGTTTTATATTTAAGTCATTGTTTTATTTTTTTCCCTTTGGGGAAGATTGGTATAATATTTGGGATATATCTTTTCTGTTACAGAAAACTTCAGTTTTAAAAACTGTATAATACATTTCTAATGAGGTGGATGAAACTGGAGCCTATTATACAGAGTGAAGTAAGCCAGAAAGAAAAACACCAATACAGTATACTAACGCATATATATGGAATTTAGAAAGATGGTAACAATAACCCTCTGTACTAGACAGCAAAAGAGACACTGATGTATAGAACAGTCTTTTGGACTCTGTGGGAGAGGGAGAGGGTGGGATGATTTGGGAGAATGGCATTGAAACATGTATAATATCATATATGGAACGAGTCGCCAGTCCAGGTTCGATGCACGATACTGGATGCTTGGGGCTGGTGCACTGGGACGACCCAGAGGGATGGTACGGGGAGGGAGGAGGGAGGAGGGTTCAGGATGGGGAACACGTGTATACCTGTGGCAGATTCATTTCGATATTTGGCAAAACCAATACAATGTTGTAAAGTTTAAAAATAAAATAAAATTAAAAAAAAAAAACCCCCCCCAAAAAGAACTGTATAATGCAAGTAAATTTTCCAAAATATATGTGAATTGAGTCTTTCAAAGACTACTCTTTGGCTACAAAATTAACCATATATTCAATTTGTCTTCCCAAGTTCTCAACTTGTCCTTAGCCAAGCTGGGCTCCCTGTGTTATATAGCCACTTCTCACCAGCTATTTTACATATGGTAGTGTGTATATGTTGATGCTACTTTCTCCATTCCTTTCACTCTCTCCTTGCCCTACTGTGTCTGCAAGTCCATTCTCTACATCTGTGTCTCCATACCTTCCCTGCAATACCAGGGTGCATCACTATCATTTTTCTAGATTCCATATATATGCCTTAATTTATGATATTTGTTTTTCTCTTTCCAATTTCACTCTAATAAGGACTCCAGATTTATCCACCTCACTAGAAATGACTCAAATTCATTTATTTTTTATGGTTTAGTTAAATTTTTACATATAATCTATTCCTTGGCCAAATAATAGTATTTCTCTTTCACAAAAGTGTGCTGGACTCATGACTATGTTTTTTCAAATTCTGAACTCTTTCTGAAATACATTCTACCTCAAATCCTATTTAAGGACTATTTCAAATGCCAGTTCATCCAAAATATCCCTCATTTTTCATCCAGATTTAATATTCTGCTTTTATTTTTTTAACTCTCAAGAGTTATTTTTTATAGAGTGGAATACACAAAGAAGTGGCTTGAATCGAACAAGAACTGGGCTTTCTGACTCTGTAGCTTGCTATGTGTGTGACCTATTATCCCATTTAAAAGGTTGAGGTTGATTATATGTCCCTTACAAAGGGGCCTTATTCTGAGGATTAATATTAAGTACTGCATATATAAAAGAGCCAATTCTCAATAAAAGGTAGTTATTTTGTTATCTTAATAATCCTGTTAATAATACCTATGTAAAATCTATTAAGAACCCTGTGTTAATATTTCTATGTTATTATTTCCCTAAATAGCTGTATTACAATTATCTATGAGTTAATTTTATTGCCCTTTAGATAGGTACCACCTTGAGGGATGGGATTCTCTCTTACTTTTTATGACCTGGCATAACGTTTTACATTCAGTATATATTGAACAAAGTTTTGTTTTCACTAAAATAAATGGAATTAAATAGAACAGTGTCTAGGCAATTTGGCTTTAGGAAAAGAAGTGGAGCTCCTAACTCCAACTGAAAAGAGAGAAAAACAAAAATAAATTGGTACCCTGAAACCTCGAGATACAACTAAGAACACAGTGATCCCCTTATATGTTTGTAGCTATCTATCAACTATCTCATAAATAATTATGTCATTTGAACAAAGAAATGCAAACATGCTAATGATATCATGTGTAGATTATCTTTTATGGAAATGACCTGCAGGTTGTTTTTCATTGTTGTCAAGACTACTGTGTCTATGCCCTAATTTGTAAACAACCCACTAATTCCCATTATGAATCAACCATAGTTGAATTAGATCATGATTTATGCAAAACTGAAAAGAAATGACTGTAACTCTCAGAGGAAGATAAAAATGTCCATCATAAAATACTTTGTTTTCTGAACATCCTAGGAATCTTCTCTCTTCATTATTTTATAGTCACTGAAGAGTTACTTGGGGAGGGAGCAGGATCAGTCAGTAGCATGTACGTAGATGCTTGAATTCCCAGGTATTTTAGATGTTGTTTGTCTTAAAGACAATTTAAGCTGAAAGTTGTAGTCTGGGGGGGCGTTTGGAAAACAAAAACCTTTAAGCAACTAGTGATTTGTTCAAGTTGTGCCTATGTGGAGATCATAACCAGGCAAGTTGTGCAGCAATTTATAGTAATCGGGGTAAATTAACCATAATTAAAAGTAGACTTTATGAACGATTTGTTAAACTAGGAATTAGCTAGGGATGTAAAACCACAAACTGGAGAAATTTCTTGCACAACTGAACCAGAATTATTTTGTCGTCACTTGCAGATTAAATTAACTGACTTCCTCAGTGTTACGTCCCTTGGGAACTGAGGCATGTTGGGGCTTTCCTGGAGTTTCAGGTCGTAAAGAATTCGCCTGTAATTCAAGAGACCCAGATTTGATTCCTGGGTCAGGAAGATTCCCTGGAGAAGGGATTGGCTACCCACTCCAGTAATCTTGCCTGAAAAATTCCACGGACAGAGGAGCCTGGAGGTTACAGCCTATGGAGTGGCAAAGAGTCAGAAATGACTGAGAGACTAACCCTTTCACACTTCACTTGTATTTAGCAATTTTTTAAAAAGTGGAAGTGAAACAAATTAATGGTGAAAATTGCTAAAAAAAAAAAAAAAAAGTTGATGACCTTTGAAGAGAAACCTTTAGATTTCCCATGATCTTCATTGGGAAATATTAGGGACAAATAATTTGAAGGTTTCTTACACGCATATTTTCTGTCTTTAAATGGATGTCATTAATTTGAATATTTATGATAATTGTTATATTATCTAAACATACTATTGAAAATTGAATCATTTGAAAATATGAAAATTCTTTTGATTTTCCATTCCCACTCAACTATTTGTCATGGTATGAGAATACTGTTACTCAATAACTTTGAATTACTTGGGGGTGAATCATTGCCAGAGGAAGAAGTTTAGAAACACTGGATATCCCTTAAAACAAGGGAGATCTACAATGGGGAAAATATTAAAACAGCCCAGAAGCATCACATGCTGGCATCTTTAGAATTATTTTTTGTATACCATTTGATCAATTGATCAGTGTGTCACTGAAACCAAAGAACAAATAATATTTCTTATAACTGGACTGCCAATCAATACCTATGTAATCTGGTAGTGGATTAGTCACCAAGTTGTGTCTAACTCTTGTAACCCCATGGACTGTAGCCTGCCAGGCTCCTGTGTCCCTGGGATTCTCCAGGCAAGAATACTGCAGTTGGTTGCCATTTCCTTCTCCAGGGAATCTTGCTGACCCAGGAATCAAACTGGGGTCTCATATCCTTCATTGCAGGCAGATTCTTTACCAACTGAGCTACAAGGGAAGCCAAAAAGTGAAAGTTTCTCTGTTGTGTCCCACTCTTTGGGATCCCATGGACTCTACAGTCCATGCACTTCTCCAGGCCAGAATACTGGAGTGGGTAGCTTTTCCCTTCACCAGGGGAACTTCCAACCCAGGGATGGAACCCAGGTGTCCCTCATTGCAGGGGGATTCTTTACCTGCTGAGCCATAATGACAAGTCTAGTTCATCATAAAGTAAGATGAAGAAAGAGAAAATTAAAATCAAGATGAAATTTTGACCACTGTGTCTCAGTTTTCAGTTAGGTTCCAAGATTTTTTTTTTTTTTAAAGGAAAATTGGATTTAAATTTAGGTCTTTATTTGGAGGATTTTCTTAACATTTGTGTGTGAGTGTGTGTGTGTGAGAGAGAGAAAACGGCCTATGAAGTTGGTCATGCAGATTTTGAGTACAGACAGGGAAGATGAATTAGAATTATCAGAAACATCATGGACACTGAAGGAATTCTATAAGTATTCTCCATGTGGATTGAAATGCAACATCACTGCAGGGCAATCTGATTGCTAAGATTATCACAGAATCACTGACAAATATAAGACTTGCTTTAAAGCTCAGCATTATGATGGATGACCTTGAACAAGTCACTTACTCTCCTTAAGTTTCAAAATTGTTATATCAGCGATGACAATATCTAATTCAGAGGGTTGTGAATTGCTTCATACTATAAATTAAATTAAATTTGAGCTAAATTTATTTCATACTATAAATTAAATTTCATACTATAAATTAAATTTGAGCTAAATTTATTTCATACTATAAATTAAATTAATTTATTAATTTATAATTTATTTATATGAAATATAATTTATTAATTTATAATTTATTTATATGAAATATAATTTATTAATTTATAATTTATTTATATGAAATATAATTTATTTTATATGAAATAAATTAATTTATTTCATACTATAAATTAAATTTCATACTATAAATTAAATTTGAGCTAAATTTATTTCATACTATAAATTAAATTAAATTTGAGCTAAATCATTTACTGAAATTTCTACTAACTACAGCTTCTTGATACATTTCCAATGCTGGGAAAGCATAAGAAGACTGTTCATCCTCTTGAGTTAGGATTTCAAATGTTATTGAGGTTTCAGTTCAGTCAGCTCAGTTTGGTCGCTCAGTCGTGTCCAAATCTTTGCAACCCCATGAATCGCAGCACGCCAGGCATCCTTGTCCATCACCAACTCCCGGACTTCACCCAAACTCATGTCCATCAAGTTGGTGATGCCATCCAGCCATCTCATCCTCTGCCGTTCCCTTCTCCTCCTGCCCCCAATCCCTTCCAGCATCAGGGTCTTTTCCAATGAGTCAACTCTTCCCATGAGGTGGCCAAAGTACTAGAGTTTCACCTTCAGCATCAGTTCTTTCAATGAACACTCAGGACTGATCTCCTTTAGGTTGGACTGGTTGGATCTCCTTGCAGTCCAAGGGAGTCTCAAGAGTCTTCTCCAACACCACAGTTCAAAAGCATCAATCCTTTGGCACTCAGCTTTCTTCACAGTCCAAGTCTCACATCCATACGTGACCACTGGAAAAACCATAGCCTTGACTAGACATACCTTTGTTGGCAAAGTAATATCTCTGCTTTTCAATATGCTATCTATGTTGGACATAACTTTCCTTCCAAGGAGTAAGTGTCTTTTAATTTCATGATTGCAATCACCATCTGCAGTGATTTTGGAGCCCAGAAAAATAAAGTCTGCCACTGTTTCCACTGTTTCCCCATCTATTTCCCATGAAGTGATGAGACCAGATGCCATTTTCTTCGTTTTATGAATGTTGATCCTTAAGCCAACTTTTTCACTCTCCTCTTTCACTTTCATCAAGAAGCTTTTGAGTTCCTCTTCACTTTCTGCCATAAGGGTGGTGTCATCTGCATATCTGAGGTTATTTATATTTCTCCCTGCAATCTTGATTCCAGCTTGTGCTTCTTCCAGCCCAGCATTTCTCATGATGTACCCTGCATAGAAGTTAAATAAGCAGGGTGAAAATATACACCTTTGACATACTCCTTTTCCTATTTGCAACCAGTATGTTGTTCCATGTACAGTCTAACTGTTGCTTCCTGACCTGCATGTAGGTTTCTTAAGAGGCAGGTTAGGTGGTCTGGTATTCCCATCTCTTTCAGAATTTTCCACAGTTTATTGTGATCCACACAGTCAAAGTCTTTGGCATAGTCAGTAAAGCAGAAATAGATGTTTTTCTGGAACTCTCTTGCTTTTTCCATGATCCAGCAGATGTTGGCAATTTGATCTCTGGTTCCTCTGCCTTTTCTAAAACCAGTTTGAACATCTGGAATTTCACAGTTCACATATTGCTGAAGCCTGGCTTGGAGAATTTTGAGCATTACTTTACTAGCGTGTAAGATGAGTGCAATTGTGTGGTAGTTTGAGCATTCTTTGGCATTGCCATTCTTTGGGATTGGAATGAAAACTGACCTTTTCCTGTCCTGTGGCCACTGCTGAGTTTTCCAAATTTGCTGGCATATTGAGTGCAGCACTTTCACAGCATCATCTTTCAGGATTTGAAATAGCTCAACTGGAATTTTATCACCTCCACTAGCTTTGTTTGTAGTGATGCTTTCTAAGGCCCACTTGACTTCACATTCCAGGATGCCTGGCTCTAGGTGAGTGCTCACACCATCGTGTTTATCTGGGTCATGAAGATCTTTTTTGTACAGTTTTTCTGTGTATTCTTGCAACCTTTTCTTAATATCTTCTGCTTCTGTTAGGTCCATACCATTTCTGTCCTTTATTGAGCCCATCTTTGTATGAAATATTCCCTTGGTATCTCTAATTTTCTTAAAGAGATCTCTAGTCTTTCCCATTCTGTTGTTTTCCTCTATTTCTTTGCATTGATTGCTGAGGAAGGCTTTCTTATCTCTCCTTGCTATTCTTCAGAACTCTGCATTCAGATGCTTATGTTTTTCCTTTTCTCCTTTGCTTTTCACTTCTCTTCTTTTCACAACTATTTGTACGGCCTCCTCAGACAGCCATTTTGCTGTTTTGCATTTCTTTTCCATGGAGATGGTCTTGATCCCTGTCTCCTGTACAATGTCATGAACCTCTGTCCATAGTTCATCAGGGACACTGTCTATCACATCTAGTCCCTTAAATCTGTTTCTCACTTCCACTGTATAATCATAAGGAATTTGATTTATGTATTGAGGTTTACTAGTATGCTACAAGGAGTAGAGGAGAGAGAAGGGAAACATTTGAGTAAAGGTTACAAGGTGAGAAAATAAAGAGTCTGATTTGGGGGATTGTGAGAGTCCATTTTAATTAAAGATAAAATACTTTGGAGTTTTTTTTTTTTTGTTTTGTTTTGAAAGAAGAAATAAATGGGTAGAGATACACAGAGAGTGAAAGAGAGTTGAACAGTTAATAAGGCAGGTGTAGATTCTGAACTTCATGTTGGTAGGTACACTGCACATTCTAGTCACAACTCCATTCCTGGCATCAAGCATTATAGCATTGCAGGTATGTTTAAATATTAGTGTGAACCATATGAAATACTTGCTCTTCATTCATTTTTAAGTGACAAAGTAGAAATTTCATAGATTTCAACTTCATATCT
Source organism: Bos mutus (assembly GCF_027580195.1). NCBI lineage: Eukaryota > Metazoa > Chordata > Mammalia > Artiodactyla > Bovidae > Bos > Bos mutus. The sequence continues at coordinate 70,856,851 of NC_091631.1, read as the reverse complement.
ATTAGATGGACTAATGGAAAAAACATGGAAAATGTGGAGAACTTCAAATATACTCATGGGTTATTATTGTATTCAGTAGAAGATTATCAGTAATTTAAGCATGTATATGACATCTTCAAAGCTGTGCTTTGAGAATATTCCTCTGGTAATGGGGAAAACCATGGCTTTTATGGGAGAGTAGGGGGAAATGGAAAAAAAAAAAAGAAGGAAACCCAAGAAAAACGGTTAAACGCATGCTTAAATTGGATTGAAAATTTCATTTTCTATTGATTGAAGTTTTGCTCAATTGGTCAGTTGATTGAAAGGATGGTAGAATAAAACAGAGATCTGTTCAAATTGGACTGAAATAAATCATACCAATTTTTTTTAGAATAAATCTTTAAAAGACTAGGGCAAGCAATTCAAATTGTTTCCAAAACCAAGTAGATACTCTTCTTAAAGATGTAAAAATTATAGCAGGATGGATAAGAATGTTCTTACCTTTTTATATGTCCAACTCAAATCTATTTGAATTAATTTATTAGAGATATATGTGATTTTAAGAAATTTACTCCTACAAATTTTTTAGTCTATACCTTAACTTTCCTTACTAGTACATAAATTAGAAAATAGTATATAATAATTATATAAAATTTGTAAAGTACAGGAAAGCACAAAATTAAAATTACCTATAATCCACCTCTTAGGGGTATTCTGTGAACAATTTCGGGCATCTACTATATGTAGGCATAGACACAAAATTGGTATCTACTTATATTGAATCTATTCCTGTCAGCTATGCTTATTACATTTGTTTGTTTTCACGTCTTGTTCTCATATTTGTGAGTATAAATTAGCTTTTACACTTTACAGATCTCTCTGCTTTTCACTCTTTTGGGCTTCCATGTTCAGAGGCTTGGCTTTGTCTACTAGTAACATTCTTAGTTTCACTTGCCTCCCTTCACTATTTCTATCAATGTCTGAGTCCCTTCCTCAAATATTAATCTTGACACCAGTCAGCTGCCCAAGACCAAGTAAAATATATTTAGGCTTCACTAGACCCCTAATATGCAGAGTACATCATGAGAAACGCTGAGCTGGAAGAAGCACAAGCTGGAATCAAGATTGCAGGGAGAAATATCAATAACCTCAGATATGCAGATGACACCACCCTTATGGCAGAAAGTGAAGAGGAACTCAAAAGCCTCTTGATGAAAGTGAAAGTGGAGAGTGAAACAGTTGGCTTAAGCTCAACATTCAGAAAACTAAGATCATGGCATCTTGTCCCATCAGTGCATGGGGAAACAGTGGAAATAGTGGCAGACTTTATTTTTCTGGGCTCCAAAATCACTGCAGATGGTGACTGCAGCCATGAAATTAAAAGATGCTTACTCCTTAGAAGGAAAGTTATGACCAACCTAGATAGCATATTGAAAAGCAGAGACACTACTTTGCCAACAAAGGTCTGTCTAGTCAAGGCTATGGTTTTTCCTGTGGTCATGTATGGATGTGAGAGTTGGACTGTGAAGAAAGGTGAGTGCTGAAGAATTGATGCTTTTGAACTGTGGTGTTGGAGAAGACTCTTGAGAGTCCCTTGGACTGCAAGGAGATCCAACCAGTCCATTCTGAAGGATATCAGCCCTGGGATTTCTTTGGAAGGAATGATGCCAAAGCTGAAACTCCAGTACTTTGGCCACCTCATGCGAAGGGTTGACTTATTGGAAAAGACTCTGATGCTGGGAGGGATTGGGGGCAGGAGGAGAAAGGAACGACAGAGGATGTGATGGCTGGATGGCATCACTGGCTCAATGGACGTGAGTCTGAGTGAACTCTGGGAGTTGGTGATGGACAGGGAGGCCTGGCATGCTGGGATTTGTGGGGTCGCAGAGTCGGACATGACTGAGCGACTGAACTGAACTGAACTGAGACCTCTAATACAAGTCATTTGGATAGAGGCAAGATGTTTGTTGATTCCTGCTCTCTCTTCCTTATGATATTTCAATTTTCAGGTAAACTGATTCCTGGAAAAAGCTGACTGCTTTATTGTTTCTAATTTCAAGAATCCATGGATTTCATTATTTTTCCTTTATAACATTATTTACTAAAATTGTTCATTTATGAAAAACTTCAAATCTTAAAGTTTATGTATTTGCCCAGCCCCTTGATGGATTCATGATCCTCAAACTTATCCTGGATTGGTGTTGATGGGAGGGAGTAGGGAGAGAAACTTCTTTCCATCTTAAAGAGTAGCTTCTGTATAGTAGAAGGATTCAAGTCAATTTGTAATGAGGCCGAATTTCTGAATTTAATATGTATGGGCATAAAGTAGAAGGTAGCAGAAGATTCCTTGTTCCCTTCATATTTTGATTTAGTTGTAGTTTCAAAGGTCTAGGATTGAACGGTCTTTTGATCATTTCTTAATTGAGCCTATTTTTACCTGATTCTTCCTAGAGGCCAAAAATGTGTTCCTCTACATTGCTTAATTTCCAATGGTCCTATGACTTTGCTTTTTTTCCTGTTTTGTGTTTTGCTAAGATTTTAAAGAGAAGGTTAATCAGGCAGACCCTTGTGCAGTTAGTTTTTAAGACCAGGAAGTCAGCATCCTAACCCCACCATAAGGAGTATAAGGCCATTTCCTCCTAACCCCCTTCAGTTCAGTGGACCTCTGGAATAGCATCCCCATCCATGAGTGGCAGATAACACATTGTATCTTGTAAACAATTCACAAGTATTACATCTTATGAAAGTAGCTATCAACCCTCACTTCCCTAAGATTATTTTATTTCCTTTGAAAGCATAGATTTTAGTTTACAAAGGAAGTCAACTAATATATTCTTGATATATGAATGCTCATTTTCTCTCATTTACAATTTCTTAGACTCTGGAAGAAAAAAAAAAAAAAAAAAAACAAGATACCCAGGGTCTATATTGTTTTATGTTCTTAATATGTAAAAGACATTGTCACAGAGGAAACAACAAAACAGCTTGTTCATTAGCAGACACAGCATGTAGATGGAAACAGAGGGACAGAAACAAGGTCCTAATTATACCCATGAATTCCTTTTCTTCCTGAGAAAACAAAAGAAGACTTTGTTTTCCCCTCAGTAACGATGTCCTTTAGGGCTTGTGCTAAGAATATATTTTTCCATATGTCTGTGAGTCAGTATGTGAGCCTGATCATTGTTGCCTAATAAACACAACATGAATTCCCACCAGAAGTCAACTAATGGGCACTTCAAGTGCAATTTTCTGTGCGTGTTAAATGACTGAGTTGGAAACTTCGCTGTTCTGAAGCTCCTTTGGTGAGGAGGGGATTATTACAAAGGATTTTCAGCAAGTCTTTACTTAGATTATAGTCCCATAAAAGAAAAAAAAAAATACACTATAATACTACCCCTCCATAGGATACTTTTTATATTTTGGGATACAGGGTTTCCTTAGCACCCATCTGAATTATAGTCCATTTTCTCCATAACTGGTACCCACTCTCCTTGGTCTAGAAATGAAAATTGGTACTTATTACAATAATTGTGAACAATTTTAAAAACATACATGACATATTTTATGGGTTTCAATAACAGTTTTAATATATGCAGATGGAGAATAAACAAAAAACCTGTGCCTTTGCAAAAGCAATGTATTCTTCATTTCAGCCAAGATTGTCTTTGCCCACAAAAAATACAGAAAATGAACATGGAATAATGAAGGCTTAATATTTGTGCACTGCTGGAGTGCCTCTGGGTGATTATATTTTAACAGAAGTTAATGGCCAAGTAATGGAAATAATGAGCTGAAGTGAAAATCTAATATGCGTTTGATGAGCAGAAGATTCTGAATGAAAGTACACTAGAGGAGAAAATCCCTATGGACTGTTTCATGTCTTAGTATTCCTGGAACAAATTAGTTTCAGTATGAAAATGGACATGATCGATAAAGGAACTTAAGTGGACATGTGCTGGTGATTTTTTAAAGCAATGGGACAAAACCTGGAGATTCCATAAAAAAAAAAAAAAATACCCAAATATAGTTTAAAAATCTTCCTCTCTATTTCCATTACTCTCTATGTATATTCATTACATGTATATTAACATGGCCTATGATACTGATCACAGAACAGGTAACTATTGAGCCCGCTAGTTCAAAAACTATCCTAATAATATTGAACCAAGAATAGGTAAGGTTGGTGAGAATGGCCATACCATGAAAAAATGCCAAGAAGTGTAGGTTTGGAGTCTGATGGATAAAGAATGCTAACATAGATTAGCAAATTTATCATATGGAAAGCACTAAAGGCTTTTTAAATGCCAGATAATAACTTAATTTAGGCATGTTTCCCCTAATTATTGGAGAAAGGATAGGAAAGTGTTAAAGTTTTTCAGAACTACTGATAAGAAAAATTAAGACCAGTATCCAAAGACTCAAAAGTTCAAATGACATCATCACCACCACCACCACCACTGTCCACATCAGCAGCAACAGATTTATCAACACAGTAACATTTATTGAGCACTTACTGAATGCCATATACCAGCCAATGTATTTTACACACAAAATTTCATTTATTTCTCAGTACCTAACAGTTACTCTTATTCTTTTAGATCCTAATTTTATCAGTAAGAAAATTAAGTAACCTGTTGAAAACTCATCATCTTCCCGCTTTACACACTGGGTTCTACTGTTACCCACAATGATAAACTTCTCTGTAAATTATAAATGCTATGGACTTAAAAGCAATCATCATCATTATTAGTAATAATATGATTTACTGTTTGACCAGCAGTTCATACCGATTATATCCTGGTATAGACAATTCATTCTTATAAAAAAACAAATGACTATAAACAACTCACAAACTCTGACATAATCCATTTTCTTACATATTTTAGTTTTACCACTTAGGGCCAAATGAATGAAATATTTTGTATGTATAATCAGGCAACTTATTTGTTAATCACATTTCTTCTAAAATTCATGTTGTGTCCTAGTTATTCTTTATTACATTTAAAATTTGCATGCATGTGTGCATGCTAAAGTATCTTCAGTCCTGTCAGTCTCTCTGTGACTCTATGGAATGTAGCCTACTAGGCTCCTCTGTCCTTGGAGGTTCTCCAGGCAAGAATACTGGAGTGGGTTGAAATGTCCTCCTCCAGGAGATCTTCCCAACCCAGGTATTGAACCCCTGTCTCCTATGACCCCTGCATTACAGGCGGATTATTTACTGCTGAGCCACCCAGGAAGCCCTTTAAACTTTAGGATAATGATTTATGTATTTCTTTAGCAAAACAGATAAATTTAAGAAAGTTTGTGTTTCGAAGAATCCTTCCCAAAACAAAATGAAACTGAATTTGGGAACATTCTGTTAGGTAGTTAGAATAGGAAAAAGGAGTCCAAAATGGCAGTGCCTAAAAGACAAAGGAAAAAGTCCACGAAAATGGAAGAAAAGAAAATCCATGGACTGGAGTGAGAAATTCAGGTGAAACAAACAAGCGGCCTTCTTGGCTAGCCCAATTTGCATAGGGTAGGCTCAAGGGGAGGAGGAAACAAACATATAAAAGGAGGAAGTCAAGAGGGACTGAGGTCTCTCCTTTGGGGTCGGCCTGCCCTCATGCCTCCAGGGTGTACTACCTTTTATTTTCAGAATAAAATTGAGCTGTAACCAAGCTGTAACACGAGCCCACCATTTCAAATCTTTGCTGCAGCAAGACAGAACTGAGGAAATTACAATGCACCCCGACATACCCATCAAAATGTGGCAGAAGAGGGTAAGGTAATAAATTGACACTCTATTGATAAAATAAATGACTTATTAACCGCAAGTTGTTATAGATTTACAGTTTAGAATTACATTGAAATTAATGCTGATTCAAATTCACCATTTTGAGTTTCTGACATATTTTCAGCTGATTTGGTGACAATTTTTTTTTCTGCAATTGAAATCTTTTATTTCATTTTTAGATTATTCCTCTGGACACAATTTTATGCTTTGAAAGTGATATGTTTCTCATACCTAATGCTCCTCTTATGATATATTATTATTTTAATACCATTTTCCCAATGTAATACTAGTGTTTATGTCTCCATATAGGAAATTGCCATTTGCTGTTTTAATCCTATTTTGGAAAGACCCCAAATAACTCTGAAAATTGTGAATGAAGGTCAGGGTATTCATTTAACATTTTTTTTCTAATTATAGTTTGGATGAGTGAAGGACATACTTGATGCAGATTACATGAATGCTGAACATATTTATAACAAAATAAACAATAATTTGAACCTGTGCCCCAATGTGAAATACATATGACCCTAAATTTTCAAAGTATTAACAGTTTTCTAACATGTCCCTGTTAGGGAAATTAAATAGTCTTTTTAGGCTTAAGAGACAATGCAGAGCAGGCCTCTGACCTTGCTTCTAACCTGCCTGGACCTGACCTGACTGTGAGCGCCCAGACTGCCTGGTGTGAGTGCAAGACTTGCAGCACCATAGATAAGACAGGTAAGGAATCTTGGAGTTGTTGAGCCCCTGGAGGGGGCCTGGCCAAACAAGCCCTGGATCTTAACAACATTCCAAGTTTTACATGGCAAAACAAACACCATTAACATGAAAGCAGAGCTTCAATTTGCTCACAGGTTGATGAATGAGGGATTATAAACCCTAAACTACAATTTTAAGAGACTCACCCACAGAGTGGATGTACGGCCTGGGACCTTTGCCCAGTTAGGACTCAGTATGTGCTGTGACATGAGACTTAAGTCTGGATGGGAGCAAATCCAATTTGGTGAGGTATGTATTATTGCTCTCCTCTGCTGTTTCTCTTTTCTTTTAATGTTAGTAAAGAAAGTAAGCTAGGTAGTTCTCTAATAAATAGTGGTATTATTCATTTGTATATAATGTGTGACTTATTTTGTTAGCAAATCCTTTGAATCTGAGACAAAACTGAAAACTTTTTGCAAAACACTCCCTTTCTACTTACAAATGGCTGAAGTGCTTTTAACAGATACAAATGATCTAAAATATATGTAAGAAAACAAGTTGTCATATGTAATTGAAATACTCTTCTAAAGCATATAAAATATATACATTTAAACTTTTGTTTTGAGCTCATATTTTTAGAATGTACAATTGTCCACTATCTATGTGTATTCTTATAATGCTTTGTGGAATTCTTTCTACTGTTATTTAAATCTTAGCCTCTTATTTTAATATTTGAACATTTATTTTTTATATTCAACTAGATTGTATTCTTAGTGAAACTTGACACTGCCGAAAATGTTAGTAAGTTATATATCACTAAAAATTATATTTTACAAGTGTGCCTGCCAATTTTTAAGAATAAAGATGCACCTATTATATTTGATATTTGTTATTAAATTAAACCAATTTACAGATTTAAACATATAGTTCAGGGTAATAAAATACTAAGTAATTGTGTCCAGATCTTACTTTTACTTAAATAAAAACACCTTTCAATATTATTGCTAAATAGCATTTTGACCAGAGGTATTGAAATATGAAAATGTGAGTGATCTTAGTTTGATGCCATTGTATTTCATTGTTAACCAAGGAGTTAGCAGTAAATAGAAAAGGGAGCAAGAAAAATGGAAAATTCATAACTATGAATTTTGACTTCTGTAAAATAAAAAGTTTATTACACTCATATTTTTGTAATAGAAATTCATAATCCCATTCCTCTTTCAGTACTTTTGCTTTGACAAAAGTGATAGCACTAGGCTTATTAAACTCAATGTGATGTCTACAAATAGTTGATGAGGGACATTCTATGGTGAACTGAAATAAATAAGACAAGGCTCACATGTCATTTTCAAACATAAAACAAAGTAATGCATTTCAAATGGAATGGCTTATACTAATATGGCATATATATATTGATGATATTATGAGAAAATTTAATATATTCAAAAAATGCTAACTAAGCAATGTAAAGTATATGTTCTTACTAGGATACTATAAATTCATTTTCTTCTATTATAATGAAAGGTTTGTGTGAGGTTTTTGTTTCTTTGTTTTTTTTGTTTCTTTGTTTTTTCCATATTTCTGAGCAATAATCATTAAAAATTCACTTCAACCATATACAGTTCAACCAAATGCAACACTAAACTTACAGCTTGTAATTCGCTCCCCAATCTCACTTGCACTAAGAAAGAGTATTTTTTTTTTTTAACAAAATATCCATTATGTGCGAGATAAGTCACTTCAATCATATCCAACTCTTTGTGACCCTATGGACCATAGCCCACCAGGGTCCTCTGTCCGTGGGATTCTCCAGGCAAGAATATTTGAGAGGGCTGCCATGCTGTATTCCAGGGGATCTTCCCGACCCAGGGATCAAACCCTCATCTCTTGCATTGCAGATGGATTCCTTACCACTGGTGCTACCTGGGAAACCCAATGTTCACGATAATCCATATCAATTCTAGGCAGCATAGATCCTTGGGACTGATCATAATCCAATCATTCATAAATTATTTCATTAGAGACATGCAACTTAAAATAATATTTCTCAGACTTCAATGGGAAAAGCGTATATTCCAAAGATATTTTTCAAATATGTCAAAATATTCCAAAATTACTTAAGGAATTGTTTAATGGACTCTAATGCTGACTTAAATTATTTTAGCTATATGTTTACTGAGACTGAAACATAAATCAAAACATAAACTCCTTATTTTTATAAATCCAATAAAAAACATAACCTAAACAATATGCAACATTATTTTAACATAATAGAGGATAATATTTTATCAAACCACCATTTGCAACACCAGATGATAATGATTGGTAACGCATGGGACTTTTGAATTTGTCGTACATGGACTGTTGTGCAACTATGTGATGCTCTCATCATTTCCCCCCATTTGTAGTCCTATGCTCTGCTTTGGCTTTATGTATCAATGACAGACCTTTATATGGTAGACAGTTCTCTGTACATTCCTCATTTGCATGTAGCAACTGAAATAATTCTATAGTATTTTTCATAAACATAATTAAAGCAAAAATGAAAATTTAGACCCAAATTTTGCTTGGCAGTATTCTGTCATAAAAGGATTACTCAGGATATCAAGAATATGTTTATATTATTTTTAATACTAACATTGAAATGAGAACCCATCATCTAAAAATTATCATAGATAACTTCTCGGTCCTCAAACCTGGGAGACCCAAAATGAAAAAGTAACTAAGAATATGTTTATATTATTTTTAATACTAACATTGAAATGAGAACTCATCATCTAAAAATTATCATAGATAACTTCTGGGTCCTTACACGTAGAGACCCAAAATGAAGAATTAACTAACTGAATGAAAGTGTTTGCTTTCTTCATAATCTGGTGAAATTCCCAGTTGGTGCTGAAATACCACAAAAACAAAGAAATATGGCCATTTTGAGATAGAACTTTTTCCTTTATAGATCACTTGATCTTTTTTTAATGATTATGAAGACAAAACCATAGCTCAGTCATTTCATGAAATATGTCTCACCATTATGTTAAGACTCATATATTTTGTCTGTATCATCTGCAACTTCAGAAAAGTCTGATATTAAAAGTTTAAATTATGAAATAGACTTCTAACCTTTTATTTTCTCTAACTGCTTTGTCTCCCTTCTTCCAAGAGATAGTTGGTTTTGGAGATCCTTGAGGTTTGCACTCTATGATGACTTCTTGGTCTTTGGGAATAATTATTGTTTTCTTCAGTTGATTCAGTGCAAAAGTGGGAGCTGAAGCTATAAAAAAGAAAAGGTTAATTCTACCAGAAGCAATGACAGTAATTTCTAATGGATGATTCACTGAGTTTAGGCAATTTTATCTTTGGAATGCATTTTTAATAAAATCATAGGATACCTACACATATAAAAGGCACTAATTTGAAATTTAATTTAATTATTACTTAATAGATATCTTATTGGCTGTCCTTTCCTTTAGCAGGTTCTTACAATTGTGGGGCCTACTGAACCTGTGTCTCCTGCATTGTAGGCAGACGCTTTACCATCTGAGCCACCAGGGAAGTCCACAGACAAAAGTTGTTTCAAAGAATGAGATGCTTTAATTATAATTAAACTTTAATTGTGAAAGCTTAATGATCCCCTTGGGCAAAAGGTGAAGGGGTTGAACATGGGTCTGTTTGGGCCTTCCTTTGGAAAAATGGAGGCTATCTGTGGAGAAGGCAATCCTGTGTCAGCTGTTTCTAATCTCTGAGTCTCGACGCATATTTTATTTAATAATGTGTATGTGTGTGTGTGTTCAGATTCTCAGTCATTTCAGATCATTGCCACACATAATTTTCCAGGCAAGAATACTGGAACAGGTTACCATTTTCTACTTCAGGGGTCTTCCTGACCCAGGCACGGAACTGGGATCTCCTGCATCTCCTGCATTGGCAGGCAGCTTCTTTAGCATGGGGCCACCTGAGAAGTGCATTTAAATAATGTACAAAACTAAATGTAGAGTTTTAAGAAATACATTTTTAAGAAATTGAATAATTCAAATTTCAACTCATTGGTTGCAATTATTCACCTAGGCCTGAACATTCATTAATATTTATTTGTATTACTAGATTTTTATTAATAGTTTTCATTTAAACTTCCCAAGACATTCCAGTAGGTAACTGTGGTTAAAAATGATGAATTAAAGTTCAGTGCAGATCAGTCGCTCAGTCATATCCAACTATTACCCCATGGACTGCAGCATGCAAGGCTTGCTGCACCACCAAATCCTGGAGCCTATTCAAACTCATGGCAAGCCTGTCAGAGATGCCATTCAACCATCTCATCCTCTGTCATCCCCTTCTCCTCCTGCCTTCAATCTTTCCCAGAATCAAGGTCTTTTCAATGAGTCAGTTCTTCCCATCAGATGGCCAAAGTATTGGAGTTTCATCTTCATCATCAGTCCTTCCAATGAATATTCAGGACTGATTTCCTTTAGGATGGATTGGTTGGATCTCCTTGTAGTCCAAGAGGCTGTCAAGAGTCTTCTCCAACATCACAGTTCAAAAGCATCTGTTCTTTGGTGCTCAGCTGTCTTTGTATTCCAACTCTCACACTCATACATGACTACTGGAAAAAAACATAGCTTTGACTAGATGGACCTTTGTTGGCAAAAGAATGTCCCTGCTTTTTAATATGCTGTCTAGCTTGGTCATAGCTTTTCTTCCAAGGAGCAAATGCCTTTTAATTTCATGGCTGCACTCAAAGTCTTACTGTTCCCAGTGTTTCCTCATCTATTTCCCATGAAGCGATGGGACCAGATGTCATGATTTTAGTTTTCTGAGTGTTGACTTCTAAGCCAACTTTTTCACTCTCCTCTTTCACTTTCATCAAGAAGCTCTTTAGTTCTTCTTCATTTTCTGCCATAAGGGTGGTGTCATCTGCATATCTGAAGTTATTGATATTTCTCCCAGCAAACTTGATTCCAGCTTGTGCTTCATCCAGCCCAGCACTTTGCATGATGTACTCTGCATATAAGTTAATTAAGCAGGGCAACAATATACAGCCTTGACATACTCCTTTCCCAATTTGGAACCAGTCTGCTGTTCCATGTCCAGTTCTAACTGTTGCTTCTTGACCTGAATACAGATTTCCCAGGAGTCAGGTAGGGGGTGCAGTTATTCCCATCTCTTTAAGAATTTTCCATAGTTTGTTGTGATCCAAAAGTCAAAGGCTTTGCCATAGTCAATAAAGAAGAAGTAGGTGTTTTTCTGGAACTCTGGTGTTTTTCCATGATCCAACAGACGTTGACAGTTTGATCTCTGGTTCCCCGGCCTTTTTAAGCCCAGCTTGAACATCTGGAAGTTCACGGTTCACGTATTGCTGAAGCCTGGCTTGGAGAATTTTGAGCATTACTTTACTAGTGTGTGAGATGAGTGCAACTGTGTGGTAGCTTGAGCATTCTTTGGCATTGCCTTTCTTTGGGATTGGAATGAAAACTGACCTTTTCCAGTCCTGTGGTCACTGCTGAGTTTTCCAAATTTGGTGACATATTGAGTGCAGCACTTTCACAGCATCATCTTTTAGGATTTGAAATAGCTCACCTGTAATTCCATCATGTCCACTAGCTTTGTTCATAGTGATGCCTCCTAAGGCCCACTTGACTTTTAATTTCAGGATGTCTGGCTCTAGGTGAGTGATCACACCATTGTGATTATATGGTTTCTGAAGATCTTTTTGTATAGTTTCTCTGTCCTTAATTGTGCCCATCTTTGCATGAAATATTCCCTTGGTATCTCTGCTTTTCTTGAGATCTCTAGTCTTTTCCCATTCTATTGTTTTCCTCTTTTTCTTTGCATTTATCACTGAGGAAGGCTTTCTTATCTTTCCTTGCTATTCTTCAGGACTTTGTGTTCAAATGTGTGTATCTTTCCTTTTCTCCTTTACCTTTAGCTTCTCTTCTTTTCTCAGCTATTTGTAAGGCTTCCTCAGTCGACCACTTTGCCATTTTGCATTTCTTTTTCTTGGGGATGGTCTTGATCCCTGTCTCCTGTACAATGTGATGAATTCCCTCCATGGTTCTTTAAGCACTTTATCAGATCTAATCCCTTGAATCTATTTGTCACTTCCACTGTATAATCATAAGGGATTTGATTTAGGTCATACCTGAATGGCCTAGTGGTTTTCCTTACTTTCTTTAAGTCTGAATTTGGCAATAGGGAGTTCATAATCTCACCCACAGTCAGCTTTCAGCCTCATTTTTTGCTGACTGTATAGAGCTTCTACATCCTTGGCTGCAAAGAATATAATCAATCTGATTTTGGTATTGACCTTCTGGTGATGACCATGTGTAGAATCTTCTCTTGTGTTGTTGGAAGAGGGTATTTGCTATGACCACTGCATTCTCTTGGCAAAACGCTGTTAGTCTTTGCCCTGCTTCATCTGTACTTCAAGGTCAAATTTGCCGGTTACTCCAGGTATTTGTCGACTTTCTACTTTTGCATTTCAGTCCCCTATAATGAAACGGATATCTTTTTGGGGTGTTTGTTCTAGAAGGTCTTGTAGTTCTTCACCGAACTGTTCAGCTTCTTCAGCATTAGTCGTTGGGGCATAGACTTGGATTACTGTGATATTGAATGGTTTGCCTTGGAAACAAAAAGAGATGATTCTGTCGTTTTTCAGATTGCATCCAAGTATTGCACTTCAGACTCTTGTTGACTATGATGGCTACTCTATTTCATCTAAGGGATTCTTACCCAAAGTATTAGATATAATGGTCATCTGAGTTAAATTCACTCATTCCAGTCCATTTTAGTTCACTGATTCCTAAAATGCTGAACTATGCATGATACTAGATGCTTGGGGCTAGTGCACTGGGATGACCCAGAGGGATGGTATGGGGAGGGAGGAGGGAGGATGGTTCAGGATGGGGAGCACATGTATACCTGTGATGGATTCATTTTGATATTTGGCAAAACTAATACAATTATGTAAAGTTTAAAAATAAAATAAAAAAAAGAATATGTGAAACAAACAAACAAACAAACAAAAAAGAGACACTTTTATATCTAAAAGAGAAACTGGAAAATATCTGTACGAGTTTATTGTATCTTAGACATTTATTTATGCCAGTCTGACAACTTATGAATATTTCATTTGTGTTTTATGTTCACTACATAGAAGTATAACATAGTTATACTAGCACATAACACATAACATTAAAAGATATCTAATGTTTTAGCATAGCACATAACATTAAAAGATATCTATGCATCACAAACAGAAAAAGGTACCAACTGAAATGAGTTAAGAAATTGAAAGAAAAGTTTAGAAATTTATAGAAAGATAACATATTTTGTTGCCTACTGGGGATATACCTTATTAAAGGTAATTTTGAAAATATATTTTTGAATAAGAAAGGGACCCATTTGAGAGTGTTTCTGGATAAACCATTGATTAGGTGAGTTCTGAAGCAGTTTTTTTTAATTCAGAAATACAACTGTATGAGTTAACAAGAAAGCAAATACTTTTTGATTGGTTAGGGTGTAATACACTGAAACATGGACTCCTGTATCAACATTGGATGGATTTGTTATAGTATGAAGAAATTTCAAATGTAAACATTCATAATTCAAGTTGATTTATGGCATATTATATTTAACTGATATATGAAAGGCGCATTTTTAGATTCCAAGAGCTTGGGTGTTTCTGTTAATGTTGTGCTTTGGGTCAGTGGGAAGTACAAAGCACACTCAGGCTTTTGCCCACTTTTGAGAAATGGTGTATTAAGATCATCTAAGTCTCTCTCCTGTTCCAGAACCAAAATTTATAAAATCTTGAGAGTGAGAAAAAGGAAAATCAAGTCCAGTGACCTAAAGAGACTCAATCTGGTAGTCTATTTCCCTGGATTGAATTTTTCTTGTAGTAAAGTGTGAAGTAGTGCTTGTGTTCTGGTTATATTCCAGATGTAACCCTATGAGCTTACTGTGCCTGGCTTTAGGAGGGCTCTCATTAACCTTTTAAGGTGATAACATCCCTTTAACAGGGAATGCTTTCTTGGGAGTCCTGCCTTGCAGGAGCCCCATGCCTACTGGTAGGTAGGAGCAGCTTGGGAAAATATTAAGCATTGCGATGTTGATAACCTATATTCTGATCCTCTACCCTTATGACAAGTTTCCTTGAAAGTTACCATACTTTTCTTATGTGATTTTTTAAAGCCATAGAAAAGATATATTGTGTAAATCTGTTATGATTAAAACTAAAATTAAAGAAAATAAAAGTTATGGGACAAACTGTATGCCATATAACCTTATCTCCCAAAATTTAAAAAGTACATATCAGCAAGGCATATTATTTATTTTTAAAAGATAAAATAGATTTTTACAATCACATCATAAACCTTCAGTATAGTAAGAATTAGAGCATGAAAAGAAGCCACACTTCTTTCCTATTTATTTAGTTAGAAAATGCATACCTAAAATCTTCAGTTCAGCACTTGCATAAATGGTTCCGTATTTATTTTCAGCCAAACACTGATACATTCCAGCATCCGATTGATTCACATTGTGGATCATCAATACTCCATTAACCATCTCAATCCTACTCTGTAATGGAATAAGAAAAATAGATATAGAAATTGAATGTTTCACACATATTTTACAGTTACTCTGTCCTAGATTAAAAAAAAAAAAATAAAAGCCTCCAACTTTGAAACCCCATGGACTATAGCCGTTCGACTCCTATCCATGGAATTCTCCAGGCAAGAATAGTGGTGTGTGTAGCTATTCCCTTCAGGGGATCTTCCTGACCCAGTCACTGAACCTGGGTCTCCTGCATTGCAGACAGATTCTTTACTATCTGAGTCAACACGAAGCCCCCACAATTAATACAGTTGAACATTATTTCAACTTAAGAAAACAAATTTACTATGCATTATTCTAATGCAAAATATAGCTATGTTTTGATCAGAAAAGAAATTATGTCTTCTTATAGTTATTTTTATGAACTTTACTTTTGATTATATTTTAAAATAAGCTGCTTTTGTTTGGTATACTGGTTAAGCTTATGAAATACAGTCATCAGATAATGCTTTTATTGAATTTATTTTACAAATAAGAAGCTGGAGCTCAAATGTAGAAAGGATTGAGACTACAGATATGTAGGATCAAGGTTAAATACAGTCCACTAAATTCCAAGAATCTATTATATAGATATGGTCAGATGTTTGTCTTTTCTCTCACTTCCCGGCACAATGACATAGATTTAAAAAAATAAATAAAAAACTGTCCTATAACTGGAATCTGTATAAAACTTTTGGTCAGAAAATGTAAATTTCATTATCAGATGAAATAATACAGAAGGCAAAAAATTAAACATATGCAAACTTAGGTAAACTGAGGCCAAGAGCACACTTCAAAAACAAATTTTAAATTTAAAATGTTGTTTAACAATCAGGTATCTTATCTATTTAACATCAAGCAAATCATTCTTTTAATTTTAGTGAGCAGTGCTTTGCTTATCTATCAACAGATGCCAAGTAATTTGACATCATTTTTAAAATGAACCCATTCATTCATCTGCCAGCGGATTTACTGAGTTAATGAGAGTAGACAGTATAACCACCACAGGGCCCTTCCCAAGGTTTATGTGATATCCCAAGAAGATTAGAGAGACAGGCAATAAGCCAATGTCCCAGGATTCCCGCTCCCTCCCTCTCAGTTTTCTTTAACAGTTCTCCTACTCTTTTTATTTGTGTCAGTCTTTTTCTGTAACTGTGCTTTGGGCCTTAGTGATTTTAGAATAAGGGAATAACGGAGTTGGATGTGACTGTGAGGGTGATATGATCCAATTTTTTGATTTTACAAAAGGGCAAATCAAGGTCCAAAAAGGCAAACTACAGAAAGGAGATCCTTTGATAATGGCAGAACTTGGGCAGAAGCTGTGTTTGGAATTTCAATTTACACACTTTCCCTCCCTTTTGTCCATAGGTAATTGACTATTTCCCCTGGGCTTAAAAGGGATACAAGGGAAAGGTGAAATTATAACAATTATTCTGATATTAAATGGTGATTTATTTTCAAATCTGGTACTTATTAAGTTGCTTTAAAAACACTTACTAGATTTACTAAAAAGCAATTTAAGTCTATGTTAGAAGCATGTCATGGAAAGAAACTGCCTAGGACACAGAAGACTAAGATTCTCTCCCAATCATGTCTCTTACAATATATGTGATCTTATAACAGGAGGGAAAGTGGCAGGGCACAACTTCTGAAAGAGAAACATAACCCAGTTCAGTTCAGTCACTCAGTCATGTCCTACTCTTTGCAACCCCATGGACTGCAGCATTCCAAACTTCCCTGTCCATCAAAAACTCCTGGAGCTTCCTTAAACTCAAGTCCATCAAGTTGGTGATGCCATCCAACCATCTCATCTTTTGTTGTCCACTTCTCCTCCTGCCTTCAATCCTTCCCAGCATCAAGGTTTTTTCAAAGGAGTCAGTACTTCACATCAGATGGCCAAAGTATTAGAGCTTCAGCTTCAGCATCAGTCCTAACAATGAATAGTCAGAACTGATTTCCTTTAGGATTAACTGGTTGAAGCTCCTTGCTGTCTCAAGAGTCTTCTCCAAGACAACAGTTCAAAAGCATCAATTTGATGCTTTTAGCATAGACCAAGGAGTGCTTGAATGGGACCTTTTGAAGAAAGTCCCCATTATCTTCATTACCTCCACCATAATTTGGCCTCAGGTCAAATAACAGGGAGGGAACACAGCGCCACCCTTCAAAGAAAATTGGATTAAAGATTTACTGAGCATGACCCCACCCATCAGAACAAGATACAGTTTCCCCCTCAGTCAGTCTCTCCCATCAGGAAGCTTCAGCTCAACATTCAAAAAACTAAGATCATGGCATCTGGTCCCATCACTTCATGGAAATAGATGGGGAAACAGGGGAAACAGTGTCAGACTTTATTTCAGGGGGCTCCAAAATCACTGCCGATGGTGATTGCAGCCATGAAATTAAAAGATGCTTAATCCTTGGAAGGAAAGTTACGACCAACCTAGATAGCATATTCAAAAGCAGAGACATTACTTTGCCAACAAAGATCTGTCTAGTCAAGGCTATGGTTTTTCCAGTAGTCATGTATGGATGTGAGAGTTGGACTGTGAAGAAAGCTGAGCGCCGAAGAACTGATGCTTTTGCATGGTGGTGTTGGAGAAGACTCTTGAGCGTCCCTTGGACTGCAAGGAGATCCAACCAGTCCATTCTAAAGGAGATCAGTAGTGGGTGATCTTTGGAAGGAATGATGCTAAAGCTGAAACTCCAGTACTTTGGCCACCGGATGGGAAGAGCTGACTCATTGGAAAAGACTCTGATGCTGGGAGGGATTGGGGGCAGGAGGAGAAGGGGATGACAGAGGATGAGATGGCTGGATGGCATCACCGACTCGATGGATGTGAGTTTGAGTGAACTCCGGGAGTTGGTGATGGACAGGGAGGCCTGGCGTGCTGCAATTCATGGGGTCGCAAAGAGTCAGACACGACTGAGCGACTGAACTGAAATGAACTGAACTGAACTGATGCTTCTCCATTAGAGGGCAGAAAGACTGAAGACCACAATAAAAGAAAAGTAACAAATCTGAGGTTATTGATATGTCTCCTGGCAATCTTGATTTCAACTTGTGCTTCTTCCAGCCCAGCGTTTCTCATGATATACTCTGCATAGAAGTTAAATAAGCAGGGTGACAATATACAGCCTTGACGTACTCCTTTTCCTATTTGGAACCAGTCTGTTGTGTCATGTCCAGTTCTAACTGTTGCTTCCTGACCTGCATATAGGTTTCTCAAGAGGCGGGTCAGGTGGTCTGGTATTCCCATCCCTTGAAGAATTTTCCACAGTTTATTGTGATCCACACAGTCAAAGGATTTGGCATAGTCAATAAAGCAGAAAGAGATGTTTTTCTGGAACTCTCTTGCTTTTTCGATGATCCAGCGGATGTTGGCAATTTGATCTCTGGTTCCTCTGCCTTTTCTAAAACCAGCTTGAACATCTGGAAGTTCATGGTTCACTTATTGCTGAAGCCTGGCTCGGAGAATTTTGAGCATTACTTTACTAGTGTATGAGATGAGTGCAATTGTGTGGTAGTTTGAGCATTCTTTGGCATTGCCTTTCTTTGGAATTGGAATGAAAACTGACCTTTTCCTGTCCTGTGGCCACTGCTGAGTTTTCCAAATTTTCTGGCATATTGAGTGCAGCAAACTACTGCACAATTGCTTTCATCTCACACACTATCAAAATAATGATCAAAATTCTCCAAGCCAGGCTTCAGTGGTATGTGAAGTGTGAACTTCAAGATGTTCAAGCTGGTTTTAGAAAAGGCAGAGGAACCAGACATAAAATTGCCAACATATTTTCGATCATTGAAAAGAATGAGAGTTTCAGAAAAACATCTACTTCTCCTTCATTGACTATGCCAAAGCCTTCGACTGTGTGGATCAAGACAAACTGTGGAAAATTCTGAAAGAGATGGGAATACTAGACCACCTGATCTGCTTCCTGAGAAATCTATAGGCAGGTCAAAAAGAAACAGAACTGGACATGGAACAATAGACTGGTTTCAAATCTGAAAGGAGTATGTCTAGGTTGTACATTGTCAGTTTGCTTATTTAACTTATATGCTGAGTATATTGTTAAGATTATTAGACTGGATGAAGGACAAGCTGGAATCAAGATTGCCAGGAGAAAAATCAGTAACCTCAGACATGCAGATGAAACCACACTTACTCTAGAAAGCGAAGAAGTACTAAAGAGCCTCTTGTTGAAAGTGAAAGAGGAGAGTGAAAATGTTAGATTAAAACTCAACACTCAGAAAACTAAGATCATGACATCTGGTCCCATCTTCATGGCAAATAGATGGGGAAACAATGGAAACAGCAACAGACTTTATTTTTTTGGGCTCCAAAATCACTGCAGATGGTGACTGCAGCCATGAAATTAAAAGACACTTGCTCGTTGGAAGAAAAGGTATGACCATCCTATACAGCATATTAAAAAGCAGAGACATTACTTTCCTGACAAAGGTCTGTCTAGTCAAAGCTATGGTTTTTCCAGTAGTCATGTATGAATGTGAGAGACAGACTATAAAGAAATCTGAGCACCAAAGAATTGATGCTTTTGAACTGTGGTATTGGAGAAGATGCTTCAGAGTCCCTTGGACTGCAAGGAGATCCAGCCAGTCCATCCTAAAGGAAATCAGTCCTGAATAGTCATCACAAGGATTGATGTTGAAGCTGAAACTCCAATACTTTGGTCATCTGATGTGAAGAACTGACTCATTTGAAAAGACCCTGATGCTGGGAAAGATTGAAGGTGGGAGGAGAAGGGATGACAGAGGATGAGATGGTTGGATGACATCACCTTCTCAATGGACATGAATTTGAGTAAACTCTGGGAGTTGGTTATGGACAGGGAGGCCTGGCATGCTGCAGTCCATGGGGTCACAAAGAGTTGAACAAGACTGAG
This sequence comes from Bos mutus, assembly GCF_027580195.1. NCBI lineage: Eukaryota > Metazoa > Chordata > Mammalia > Artiodactyla > Bovidae > Bos > Bos mutus. The sequence goes on along the minus strand of NC_091631.1, from coordinate 70,836,909 downwards.
CTACTGAACTGAACTGAAGGACACAAGATAAACTGATTAGAATCAAATGGATCCAAGATAGTAGACAGGTTGATTTTGATTAGACCCTCATCCTCATTCAGCAAGGTTAATGACACATCCAGAGGCACCATGACAGTTTGAATTACTGTCAAAAGACCGAGGAGTGCATGATGACCCAATTCCTGGAAATCTCCTTTTCCCCAAAATAGTTGGAATAATCCTAACACTCATTAGCATACAAAATATCCAGCCTATAAAAGCTAACCCACTACATTTTGCACTGCACATGCCCTCTGTGATGGCCCACACTCTGTCTGTGGAGTGTACTTCTCTCTGAATCTGAATAAATCCATTTCTTACCGATCACTTTGTCTCTCACTGAATTCTTTTTGTGATGGGACATCAAGAACCTGAGCTTCATTCAGTCCTGAAACCAGGTATTGTGTGTTTTGGCTGGGTTAGAATCCCAGCCCATAGGTTCAAGTCCCAATCTGTGGTAAATGGTTTCAATCTCAGGCAAGCAAATTTATTTTTTCATTATCTCACCATCTTCAAAGTGACAGCAGTAGGTTAGATGACGTCTAAAAGTCTGCTAAAAATGGCAATGAGTTAATGATAATCACTGATATTTTCCTATGGACTTACAGGATTGAATAAAATTTGAAGAAGTAATGTATTACCAGAAAGTAATGAGGCAATTAAAATTAAAGAAAACTTTATTTTTTTCAACAACAACAAAAAGAACCCTATACAAAACATGGGCAGAAGACCTAAATTTACATTTCTCCAAAGAAGACACACAGATGGCCAACAGGCACATGAAAAGATTTTCAAAATTGCCAATTATTAGAGAAATGCAAATCAAAACTACAATAAGGTACAGCCTCACACCAGTTAGAATAGCCATCACTTGAAAGTCTACAACTAACAAATGCTGGAGAGGATGTAGAGAAAAGGGAACTCTTCTCCAATTGGTGGGTATGTCAGTTGGTGCAACCACAGTGGAAAACTAAAAATACAATTACCATACGATCAAGCAATCCCACTCCTGGGCATATATTTGGACAAAACTGTAATTCAAGAAGATGTTTGCACACCTATGTTCATAACAGCACTATTTGCAATAGCCAAGACATAGAAATAACCTAAATGTCCTTCAACAGATAAATGGGTAAAGAAGATATGACACATATATACAATGGAATATTCAGCCAGCAAAATAATGTCATTTGCAGCAACATGGATGCAACTAGAGATTATCATACTAAGCAAAGTAAGTCAGAAAAAGACAAATACCATATGATATCACTTATACATGAAATCTAAAATATTACACAATGAATCTATCTATGAAGCAGAACCAGAATCACAGAGATAGGGAACAGATTAGTGCTTGCCAGGGGGGCAGATGTTGGGAGACAGATATAGTGGGAGGTTGGGGCTAGCAGATGTAAACTTTTATACATAGAATGGATAAGCAAAAAAGTTCTACTGTACAATACATGCAATTATATATATATATATATATATGTATATATATATATAATTGAATCACTGTCCTGTACAGAAATAATTAACACAACATTGTAAATCAACTATATTTCAATAATTTTTTAAAGAGTAAAAATTAATTTGTTTATATGTTATCTTTCTCATTCCGAATATAAGGGATAAATAAGAAATGGCTTTCAATAAGACTAAAGGAAGTTAGTTTGTCCTTTGTGAAATTCCACTGAAATATCACTGGAACATGTAAATGGTTACCAACAGTACCTGAAGCAAGAGGGGTAGTCCATTCTTCAGCCAGCGGTAGGTGGGTCTGGGTTTTCCAGTAGCCTTACATTCCCATCTCAGAGGGCTCCCACTGTCTAACTGAGTATCATTCAGTTTTTCTACCCAGTGTGGATATGCTGTAAAAGTTTAAGGATTAAAGAAGGGTGATTTCATTTCTCAATGTTTCACAAAACTCAAAGTTTTTAGGGAATGTTAACAAATTCATAAGCATTAAATATTTTATCAATTCATATAACTTAGATTTTGGAAGAAACTTGGCACTGCATTACACAGAGAACTCTATTTCCTGTGTGAAAATATAACCATGATGATATTTTAATAATTTGAAACACTTTTTAATCTAAGTGAAGCATATCTTGCTATTCTTGTTGTTGTTGAATTTTAAAATATTTCCTCTTCAAAAGACACTTTTTTTCTTATTTTTTAAAAAAAATTATTTATTTTAATTGAAGGATAATTGCTTTAAAATATTGTGTTCTTTTATGCCCTATATCAACATGAATCAGTCATAAGGGAGAGAACATACATGTCTTCTTGCTTTACCCTCTTTAGAGTAAGTGGTAGATTCTTCCCATGGAGAGCATGGGAATCTGTTTAGAAAGAGGTTTCTAAACTAAAAATCTTTCTAAACAAGAAGCATCTCTTACTCCAAATATTGAGTAGCATTAGCACAATTTGAAGTAATACAACATGCCCATTTACTGAATAACTATTCTGCTTTTTGTTTCCTAATATAGCCTGAATTGTTTCAAAAAATAATTTGTAAATTCAAGTATCATTTGATATAAAATTGTTCTATATTTACTGGCATTTTACACATATATTTATATATACAAGTTTTCAATACTCTATTTCTTTCTCAAAAAAGATAATATTCTAAATTCATGAAATTTATAAAGTGTCAAAAGTGAAAGTCATTCAACTGTGTCTGGAGTCCTCTAGGCCAGAATACTGGAGTGGGTAGCCTTTCCCTTCTCCAGGGGATCTTCCCAACCCAGGGATCAAACCCAGGTGACCCACATTGCAGGGGGATTCTTCACCAGCTGAACCACAAGGGAAGCCCAAGAATACTGGAGTGGGGAGCCTATCCCATCTCCAGTGGATCTTCCTGACCCAAGGATTGAACTAGGGTCTCCTGCATTTCCTGCGGATTCCTTACCAACTGAGCTGTCAGGGAAACCATGACAGCTTAAAGTGTCTTTCTGCCATTGACATTTTTTTCAAGTTTGAATCTCTTAATCTCTCTCATCTATTTCTTTCATCCCTCTACCCCTTTCCCTTCTGGCAATCACCTATTTGTTCTCTGCATCTATTACTCTGTTCCAGTTTTGTTATGTGTTTTCATTTGTTTTGTTTTTCAGATTCTACACATAAATGAAATCATATGATGCTTGTTTTTCTCTGACTTATTTTCCTTATCATAATTCCCTCTGGGTCCACCCATGTTGTCACAGATGGTAGGATTTCATTTTTTTTTTTTTTTAAGCCTGAGTATCATTCCATTTTATATGTGTGTGTGTGTGTGTGTGTGTGTGTATTCCAAGATGTCCAAAGCTTTCTCATACCTATTGAGATGATTATACGATTTCTTTATTGATTTGTTAAAGTGGTATAACACAATAATTTGTGGATATTAAACATCCTTGCATCCTTGGGATAAGCCCCACTAGATCATTGTGTGATCATTTTAATGTATTGTTGAATTCGATTTGCTAATTTTATTTTTTGTTGTTGGGGATGTGTCCATCTGTGTTCATCAGTGGTATTGACCTGTAAATTTTTTGTGCTATATTTTTGTCTGGTTTTAGTACGACGTGATGTTGTAGAATAAGTTCAGAAGTATTCCTCTGCAAATTTTTGGAATAGTTTGAAAAGGAGGGTTGTTAATTTTTCTTCAAATTTTTTGGTAGACTTAACCACCTGTGAGGCCATCTGGTAGTAGACTTTTGTTTGCTGGGAGTTTTTGTTTTATTTTATTTAATTACTGATTTAATTTCATTACTGGTAATTGATCTTTTCATATTTTCTATTTCTTCCTGATTGTTTCTTGGGAAATTGTACATTTCCAGACATTTATTCTTTTCTACATTGTCCATTTTATTGGCATATAATTGTAGTAATCTCCTATGATCCTTTGTCTTTCTGTGGTATTGGCTGACTTCTCTTCTTTCAACTTTGATTTTATTTACATGGGCCTTCTCTCTTTTTCTTGATGAGTCTAGCTAAAGATTTATCAGTTTTACTTATTTCAAAGTACCAGCTCTTCATTTCATTGATCTTGTTTATTGTTCTTAGTCTCTATTTCACTTATGTCTGCCTCATTTGCTGCCAGGCCCTGCCTCATGCAGTGGCTTGAAGTATGTGGGACTGAGTCCCAGAATGACTGGCTGCATGGCCCAGTAGCAAAGGACTGGCACTGACCCACTGGTTGGTGGGACTGTGTCCTGAGCTAGCTGTGTATGTCCTGGGAGTTCTGGGGCTGGTGCCAGCCCACTGATGGTAGGGGCTGGGTCCTAATCCAGCTGGCTGCCAGGCCACTGGTGGATGGGAAAACCTTTAAGGTACAAATTCTCTGGAATGCTTTCCTTGAATCACTCTGGTAGAAAGTAATGGACTCTGCTCCCATAGGCTTTTATCATAGCAGATAGCATGCTCTGCCCTCTGTGCAGTTTGCTTTTCATCTAATTCAGTCAATCAAGAGTTTCCTCAAATCTCTATTGTTAGCTTGTAGTGCAGTATAGCATTTAATAAACATTAGCTGAATCAATGAGTGAATGAGCAAAATGTGCATGGCATAGTAAATTTGGTTGGAGTGCTGAATTTTAAAGGAGTTTTTTTTTTACATATAATAAAAGTAAAACAGGTTGAAGTAATATTTTAATATTTCAAAATATTTTGCAGCATTCCCCTGTGAAGGATTTCAGATGAACTGATCTTGAACACAGTGACAGTTATAGTTTGAAGCAGATTCATATGAAGCAGATTCAGCTTCATATGCAATTTGTTTAAGTTCACATTGTAAGGATCTGTATTTTCTTGTATCAGTGCTCTGTGTTACAGTTTCCCTAAGTTTTAATGTCCTCAATAAAAATAGTATCACTTACCTTTTATATACAATATGCATTATAAAAGAAAATATGAAAAGTATAATTTGCTATTTATAGAAGATGAGATTGTATATATTTTGGAAGTAGATTTTCCCAATTCTTACACACAACCTGGTTGTCTCTGAAATTTTTGGAAAATATAAACATTTGTGAGCCATGAAGGTTATTTATCATACAGATGCAATAATTTAGTGTAGGGCCAGCAAAGTTTTTGTGTAAAAGATGAAGTAGAACATATTTGACACTTTGCAAGTCAGTTGATCTGTCTCTCAACAGCTTAATTCTGCCTTAGCAGTGCTAAAAGCTGATGCAGGCATTATGCAAACAAATGGGTATCACTGTGTTTCAGAAAGTTTTAATTTACAAAAAAAAAAAAAAAAGCTGGTAGGATTTGGTTCATGGCAATAAATTGTGACTCTTGATTCAGGCCAAGGGCAAGAATAAGTTAATAAATATTACAAGATTTGCAACATCAGATGACAGCTTTAGTGCTGGGAAAATATTTTTAAGGTTAGCAATTACCTATGCTATAAAAAGAACCTGCCAGTTCCTCATTATTTTTAATTTAAAGCGTTTCTATGTGTAGGGTAATTTTACTCAATGATTTACCATACAAAAGAAGCATGGTATATGTATCTAACAATGTTTAGCTCAAATTGCATTTTCAGTTTCACTCTTGTGACCAGGGCATCAAACTTTGCTGAGAACACTTACTGTATACTTGCAACTGTCCACGAAAGGAATTTTTTCCACGTGAGTTTTCCGCTCTGCACTCATATATGCCTGCATCGTCCAGCTGCACGTTGGGTATTTCCAGTACTGCCTGAGATTTACGCAGACGTGACTTACTAGGAATATAACCATTAATCTTCATCCATGTGATTGTTGGAACTGGGCTACAATAAGGAGCAAAAATGCCATTAATACACTTTCCACTATTAGGAACATAGATTCTGTTATCTGGTAGTTTAAGCACTTAATAGGCTGAGTGCAATAAAGTGTAATCACAATTAAGAACCATGTGATGGTTGATATACTTCAGTTTCCATGTGGATTGTCTGCTTATAAGTTAGATTACAAGGAAAGAGAGTTTCCATTTCTTTTGTATTTCAGAAAAGCAATTCAAAGGTTATATTTTACACATATATATGCTATACTTTATTTTTTAAAAACTGTGTAAAATTGTTTAAATGGTGAAAGTAATTTGGAGAAATTTACAAAAGTAACATACGCTTATCATAAGAAGTTGAACAAGAGTCATGAGCTAAATGAATTAAGAACTCATTATTGTTCCAACCCCTTCAAATATCTTCTGCAGAAAGAAATAAAGTTAGCAAGCAATTTCCTGCCTTGTCTCTATGATGCATATATAAGCACATATAACAGATTTTTTATTAATAAAAATCAAATCAAGATCAACTGCTGACTTATTCTGGTTAACAGCTATATATTATTCCCTTGTGTAGATGCATCAGAATTTTAATCAAACATTCTCTATAGTTAGACATTCAGTGTAGCCCCAAAATTTTTCATTTTTTTTTTTGCTACTAAGGAATAACATTGCTAAATGTAACTTTGTACATATATATCATATGCCATTGCTTTTCATTTTCTACTGCAGACATTCTCAAAAGTGGAATTGACAGACACAAGGGCATGCCCATTTTTCATTTTAATAAGTGCTGCCAGATTGTTTTGAGTAATATAGTAGCATTTTCCACATCCATCAGTAATACATGAGACTGTTTTCCCATATCCTTGCCACCACATTATGTGATCAATCTGTTAAATTTTTATCAGTATTGATAGGTAAAAAATGACATTTTGTTACAATTTCTCTGAACTGTAAGAAAGTTGAACATCTTTTCATAATTATACTATGAATCTGCTATTTGAATCTGCTTCACTGTGAATTATGTTATTTTTCAACTATTTCTTTCAATTTTCTGTTTGCCTGTTTGCAGCATTTAATTTCTTAGGATTCTTTGTGTATTAGGGCCATTATGAGTTTGTTTACCAGAAAAGTTCTTTCTCGGTATACTGATAGTTTATGATGGCATCTGTGATAAATTTTACAAATACTTTTGGGAGAAACAAGCATCTGTAGGTTTTTTCATGACTTCAGAATTTTTGTTTGTTTAAAAATTATCTGTAAATCCATGTATCCATATTTCCTTCAGTCTTTCTGGTAGCTTTTTTAAAAATTATTTTTAAGCATTTGGATCTTTAATCCATCTGGACTATATTCATGGTTTTGGTGTGAGATGGGAAACACAACTAATTATTTTAGAATCACTAAAACTCCTTTTCCAACAATTTTTGGAATTTTACCTTTGCTATATAATTGGTTCTCACATGCTTAAATCTGTTTCAGTCTTCACAGTTCTGTTCCACTGAGTTATTTATTATTATCTATATTTAATGTACTTTATGCTCTGGACTCAGTCTGCTTTTTCCAGTTCTATTTCTCACTATTTCCTTCCACATCTCCTGACCCAGAAACACATCTTTGTGTGTTTCCAATCATATCTGTTAAAGTCCTACTAATCTTTTGAGAGCCATTCTAAATGCCTCCTCTACAGTAAAGTCTCCTTATTTGTGTAGTCTTCTGGGATATTTTTCTTTTAGACATAAAAAGTGATTTGTGTACATTACTTGGACTCTTGTAACACTTTATAATTGAAAAATGTAAGATATTTTTTCACTAATTTTCCTGACAGGAGTAATAGCGGTGTTAAATTTTTAGAAACAATGCCACATTAAACACAGTGTTTATTTCTTAACATCTTTCTTACTTGTTTCTTAAGTATAAGATAGGATTGAAATTGCTGTATTGGAGTTGAAAAGTTGTACTTCTTTGTTTAGGTACATATATCAATATCTAGGAAAACTGAATATTGCATTTTCAAATAACCCTTATGTTGACCTAACACATCGTTCTTTTAATATGTACAAGAATTGATTTGTTATATTTTTTAATATTTCTGCATCTATATTCAAAGGTGAGATTGTCTGTACTCATTAGGTTTGCTGGTTTACATGTGCACATACTCGTTAGTGAGTTGGTAGTTGCTTTATTTATAAGCTAGCATTGACAAAATTTGAGTCATAGTGATGGATGGTAGCTTGGTAAACATGCCAGAGTATTTGCATCTCTTATTGTGATAGCTTCAATAGTAGAGAAATTGTATGTTCCTTAAGAAACTGATCAGACTGATAAAAATAAAGTCATCCCCATCATAAGTGGAGTTAGTTATTGAAAGCATTTCAATTTTTTCTGTTTTCTTTAATTCTTTGTATTTAAATTTCTGTTTGTGTTTACTTTGGCAATTCATGTTTGCCTAGAAAATCAAAGTATTTCACCCATGATTTCAATATTTTAGCAATGATTTATATAAATACTAATTGTTTAAAAGTTTAAAAAACTCTTCTATTATAAGTGGTCACACATTGTAGTATAAGTTAAATGTGTTTTCCACAGTCAAACTTCCCAGAACAAAAGTAACTGAGCAACTACATCTTTTCTGAGTCGCATTTCCCATCTCACAACAAAACCATGAATATAGTCCAGATGGATAAAGATCCAAATGCTTAAAAATAATTTTTAAAAAATCATGGTTTTTAAAAAAATCATCTCATCATTTTTTAACATCTTGTTTTGTTTTTCCAGTTGCCCCAAATGTAAAATATGGTAGAAATAATAGTTCTTATTTCAGAAATAATAGTCCCTACTTCAGAGGGTAGTTATAAACATTTGATAAGTTAAAGTACTTGGCACAGAACAAGGAGGCAAAAAAAAAAAATGTTTGCAAAACTTGATGATTATAGTTGTATCTTCTTTACAACTTTAATGGTATGACTATATGCTTTCTCAACTTCCTCTCCTTTTAACACTGCACGTTGGTTAGGAACATGGTCTACCTGGGAATACAATTTACATTCAAATAAAATTCAAACACACGGATGTTATGTGACCTTCAGAAAGTAATCTAATATAAGAAACAAATCACTAGTCCAGGTTTAATTCAGTATACAGGAAGCTTGGGACTGGTGCACTGGTATGACCCAGAGGGATGGTATGGGGAGGGAGGTGGGAGGGGGGTTCAGGATGGGGAACACGTGTACACCCATGGCGGATGCATGTTGATATATAGCAAAACCAATACAATATTGTAAAGTAAAATAATAATAATAATAATATACAAGCAACTCCTACAGCTCAACTCCAGAAAAATAAATGACCCAATCAAAAAATGGGCCAAAGAACTAAATAGACATTTCTCCAAAGAAGACGTACAGATGGCTAACAAACACATGAAAAGATGCTCAACATCACTCATTATCAGAGAAATGCAAATCAAAACCACTATGAGGTACCATTTCATGCCAGTCAGAATGGCTGCGATCCAAAAGTCTACAAGCAATAAATGCTGGAGAGGGTGTGGAGAAAAGGGAACCCTCTTACACTGTTGGTGGGGATGCAAACTAGTACAGCCACTATGGAGAACAGTGTGGAGATTCCTTAAAAAACTGGAAATAGAACTGCCTTATGACCCAGCAATCCCACTGCTGGGCATACACACCAAGGAAACCAGAATTGAAAGAGACACTTGTACCCCAGTGTTCACCGCAGCACTGTTTATAATAGCCAGGACATGGAAGCAACCTAGATGTCCATCAGCAGATGAGTAGATAAGAAAGCTGTGGTACATATACACAATGGAGTATTACTCAGCCATTAAAAAGAATACATTTGAATCAGTTCTAATGAGGTGGATGAAACTGGAGCCTGTTATACAGAGTGAAGTAAGCCAGAAAGAAAAACACCAATACAATATACTAACGCATATATATGGAATTTAGAAAGATGGTAACAATACCCCTGTATACGAGACAGCAAAAGAGACACTGATGTATAGAATAGTCTTTTGGACTCTGTGGGAGAGGGAGAGGGTGGGATGATTTGGGAGAATGGCATTGAAACATGAATAATATCATATATGAAACGAGTTGCCAGTCCAGGTTCGATGCATGATACTGGATGCTTGGGGCTGGTGCACTGGGACGACCCAGAGGGATGGTACGGGGAGGGAGGAGGGAGGAGGGTTCAGGATGGGGAACACGTGTATACCTGTGGCAGATTCATGTTGATATATGGCAAAACCAATACAATATTGTAAAGTTAAAAAATAAAAGAAAAAGAAAAAAAAGAAAATAATCTAAGTTCTATGAATCTGGTATCTGGTTTCCCCATTTTAAAATGAAAATATTATTTGTTCCTTCAGAATGCAAGTATTTTAAGGGCACTGGCATTATTTCTGTTGTTCAGGAGTATATCCACACTGTCTCATAGAGTGCTGGGCACATATTTAGTACTTAAATGTTTATGAAGTAAATGAATGAATGATTCTCATAGCATGATTTTGAGCATTAAGTGAGCTAAGTTCTTATAAATTACTTGGATACATCTATTCCAAACATATGTATATATATAACCAATAAATGTTACCTACAATGATAAGCTTTGTCAGAGGTTTATCTATTTTATTAATCTTTAAAGTATTTTGAATTTTTAATTATTTTTGTGCTTTAATTTGTGACTTTCTATTTTTTATTTCCCTTATCCCTTTTTATTGATTAGCATGCATAGTATTCTACTCTAACTTTGTTAGCTAGCATTTTTTATGTGTAAATTTTTTATGGTTAATAATAAAAGTATGGTTGCTTTTCCTCTGGTATCAAAGGTAACCACATGCCTTATGTTCTGACACACAGAGACAGTGACCTGTACAGTTTTGGTTTTTTGTAACTTGTTTAATATAGAATGTAACTTGTTTCATATAGAATTAATTTAAAATATAGAATGAATTATTGTGAAAGTTATATGTCCATTGAGAAAAAAGGTATGCTTTATTTTGGATAAGACTTTAAAATTAGCTTTTAGAGAGTTTTTATTAATTGTGTAATTCATTGAAAAAATTGAAGTTATTAGTACATTGAATTAAGTGGAAGCAAACAAGTCAGAAGTAAATTAGACTTTCCAATGAGTACATTGTCAAATAAATCAAGAGTCTGAATTTAAAACAATAGCAAAACTTTGAGCATTTGAGCCTTAAAACACATTTTAAGCTTTCAAAGGTAGATGCAAGAGTTTGGGCTACAAAATCTGTACAGGCCCCAAATAGGGAACACTCCTCAAGACACATTTCAATTGCATCCATGAAATAAAACAAACAAGAAAAATGTCAGAGAGTGAAGCCAAGGTACCCTGGAAGATAGACAAGATAATTTCTTACCAAGAGTCATATCAGTGTCTAATCATGAACTCTCCCATTCTTCCACAACCAAACCCTCCTCCATACAATCACACAAAAAAAGAGACAGGCTGTGCAATCAATGACCTTACAGGAGAATTTCATCCTTGTGATGGAGCAGTGATTAGTTTGAGACTCCTTTTTTCCCAGTAGAATATTTCTCCTGTGAATAATTAACTTATATTTTAAGTACATAAGTTACAGAATCAAGATGATTCGTATCTAGACCTGATGGAGATCTGGAAATTTTGGACTTGAGAGTATGCAGAGGATAGATGAGATTGAGTACATTCAATGTGAAGAAAGAACTGAAATATTCCTCAGAAGAATAGATTGGCTAGGTGTTCAAAAAAACACATTTTCCTTCTTTCTGGACATGTAATTACCTCATTTTTCCATCTTCCCTTAGATAGGGGCATGAATTGAGCTCTGGCCAATGGAATAAGGAAAGAAAGATGTACCAAATATGATCTAGGAACCAGTTTTCTACATGATCTCTTTTCCTGGCTCTGCTTGATAGATGTTACTGTCAATGGTAACTCTTGCAGAAAAATGTATATTTTATGTATATATAAAATGTTTTCATGTCTTTGTTGTAAGGAAGAATTAACTTTTTTAACACTATATAAAGCATTGCTACCCATAAAATACTTATACATTTGACTGCGTGAATAAGAACAATTTCTTTTCATCAAAAGAACATGAGGACTTTCCTGGTGGTCCAGCGGTTAAGACTCTGTGTTTCCAATGCAAAGAGCAGGGGTTCGACCCCTGATCAGGCAACTAAGATCTCACATGCTGCCAAAAAAGTTAAAAAATTAAAGAACACAACCAGGGAAGAATTATTTGCCACACAAATAACTGACACAGCCTAAGAGATTGAATAAAGAACTCAAGTGTACAAGAAAACAACTCATAAAAATGATAAAGAGACAAGAGAAAAAATAGAAATTATCACAAAACATATGACAGCATATTCAATCTCATTAATAATCAGGGAAATTCAAATTTAGATTATAATAAATTCCATTTCATGCCTAACATATTTGTAAAATGTAGTACTTTGAGTAACCTGATAGTTGTACACATGGATGCCAATCAGTAAGAAGTCTAACACACATGGTGAGGTTTTATATTAGTGCAGCCACTTTGGAAAGCTACTGGAATCAACTTACAAGTGAAAATGGTTATTATACATTGTATGGCCTGGAAGATCACTCAAGAAATTGAATGGAGTAGAATTACTTACAATCCCCAGAGAAATTCTTGCACATATCCATAAAGAGTAATGTACACTATTCTTATAGTGACATTTACAAATAAACGTTTTTAAAGATGTAATTTACCAAAGATGAAGTGAATCCATTGAAGTATACAGTTTAAAGAGCCTTGCCAAATGTATATGTCTATTCAACTATTGCTTCAATTAGATTAATCATGATACAGACATTACTTTCACTCTTACAAGTTTCCTTAGGCACCTCCTTCCCAATTACCCTCACCCCTGTCCCAGGTGATCAATAATCTCACATTCATATTTTAAGATAACTTCTGTCTTTTTTAAACTAATGTAAATTGAATCATATAGTCTATACCATTTCCATACTCTTCCTGTGCTCTGCACACTCAGTTTCTCAGTCATGTTTGACTCTCTGTGACCCCATGGACTGTAGCCCACCAGGCTCCTCTGTCCATGGGATTTTCCAGGCAAGAATACTGGAGTGGATTGTCATTTTCTCCTCCATGGGATCTTTCCAACCCAGGGATCAAACCCAGGTCTCCTTCATTGGCAGGTGGCATCTTTATCAACTGTACCCTTTCTAGCCGGCTTTTTTCTCTCAAAATAAGATTTGAGAGATCAATCTATGTTTCTATGTGTATCAATTGTCCATTTTCTTTTAACTGTTGACCACTTTTAATATATGGATAAGCTACAATTTGTTTATCCAGTTACCTGTTGACTATTGGACATTTGGGTTACTTGCAGTTTTAAGCGATTATGAATAAAAACAGTTTGTACATTCATGTGTAAGTTTTTTGTGGACACAATTTTATGTCTCTTTGGTTAGTAACTAGGGGTAGAATTTCTATACTATATAATAATAAAACTGTATGAAAATGGCCAGACTATTTGCCTTAATAATTATATAATTTATACTTCTACCAGCAATGTATAAAATGTCCAGCTGTTTTACATCCTTGCAAAATGCTTAGCATTGTCAAGCTTTTAAATTTTATTCAACATGAATATCCACATGTTGTAGCACTATTTGTTTAAGATAGTACTCTTTCTCCATTAAATTACTTGGCATTTTTTATGACAAAATAATCTTATTTGTGTGGATCTGTTTATGGACACTCTTCTGTTCCATTAATTTGTAAGCCTGGTTTAAGCCAGTTCCTCACTTTTATGGTTATTACCACTTTTAGAGAAAAATTTGAAATCAAATGTGTTAAGTGTTATATGTTCAGTCTTTTTCTACCAATTGTATTGGCTATTCTGTGTTCTAATTTTAATGCACATTTTAAGAATAATTTGCTAATTGAAGTTTCCTGGAATTTTAACTGGATTTTGTCAAATTAATGTGTGAATTTGGTGAGAATTGACATCTGAATACTGCTTAGTCTTGTAATCAATATGTGTCTGTGTGTGCTCAGCCATGTCTGACTCTTTGCAACCATGTAGACTGTAGCCTGCCAGCCTCCTCCGTCTGTGGAATTCTCCAGGCAAGAATAATACTAGAATGGGTTGCCATTTCCTTCTCCAGGGGATCTTCCCAATGCAGTGATGGCACCTGCATCTCCTGTCTTCTGCATGGGCAGACAGATTCTTTTCCACTGAGCCACTTGGGAAGCCTCTTGCAATCAATAAGCTCAGTGTATCTCCTCAGTTATTTAGACATTCTTTCATTTTTCTTCAGCAAGTCTATTGATTTTTCAGTGTACATACCTTTTGAATATTTTGTATGATTCATCTGTAAATACTAATTTTAGTATTTTTTGGTAGATTTTCAACATAGTACACATATATACCTATTGCATCTGCAGGGTATGGATGTGTTAGTTCCTCAGACATGTCTGATTCTTTGTGACCCCATGGATTGGAACCCACCAGTCTCCTCTGTCCATGGAATTTTCCAGGCAAGAATATTGGAGTTGGTTGTCATTCCCTTCTCCAGAGGATCTTCCCTACCCAGAGATTGAACCTAGGTCTCCTACATTGCAGATTCTTTACTGTCTGAGCCACCAGGGAAGCCCTTACTGCATCTGCAGAGACAGTTTTAATTCTTCCTTTCCTGTCTCTAAGGTATTTTATTTCTTTTTATGCCTTATCTTACTATGTAGGATCCCCATTAAAGGTTGAACTTAAGTGATTAGAGAAAAAAGAAAGGAGACACACTAGTTTTCACCATTTAGTATCACATTGAATATTGTTTTTTTTTTTCTTTTTCTTCTTCTTTTTTTTTTTTTGTAGATACTCTTTGGCTGAGAAAATTTTCCTCTAGTCCTAAATTGTTGAAAGTTTTGTTAAGTATGTTGAATTATGTCATATGCTTTTTATGCATTAACCAAGAGGAATGTAAGAGTCTTTATTATTTCATTCATGTGACAAATTATATTAATTACTTTTTAATAGTTAAACCAACTCTGTATACCTGAGGTAAATCCCCCTTGATCAGGTGTATCATTTCTTCCTTATGTGCCTGACAAAATTCATCAGTGAAGCTGAAGCTATACTATTCAAACTTTCTGTAGTGGGGAGATTTTTAAATACAAATTCAATTTCATTAATAGGCAATAATTCATAGTTCCCCTGTGCCAAATACTCAAATTATGTCTTTTAAGAAGTTTATTTAGTTTAGTTGTAAAATTAAATGCTAAGCATTCCCATCCTGTCATTTAATGTTTTGGAACAGAGATGTAGTGATATTTCCTTTTTCCTGCTTGATATTGATATTTGAATTTTATCTCTTCTTTTTAATGTTTACCAATTATATTGACATTTTCTAAAAGTCAGCTTTGTATTTCGTTTTTCCCCAGTCTATTCATATTCAATATGATTGAATTCTGCTATTAAATCTTTCTTTCCTTCTATTAACTTAGACTTTAAATTATTTTACTTTTCTAATTTGTTTAAGGTGAAAGTTTATATCATTGATTTAAAAATTTTCCCTTTTTAAAAATATATATGAATTTACATTTAAGCACTACACTAACTATAGCACATATGTTTTCATTATTATTCAAAAAAAATTCTAATTTCTCTGTGATTTTTCTTTGATAATTTGGTTATTTAGTTATGTTTTTTGAATTTCCAAATATTTGGTGACCTTTCAAGTATCATTGAAAATGTTGTTTCAATTAAAGAATATACTGTCTAAATTTTTGGTTCTGTGATAAGCAGAGCTACTTGTTTTATGGTCTATCATATGGCTAATCTTTGTGAATGTTCCATGAGTAGGCTTTTTAAAAGTATATTCTATAGTTGATAGCTGTAGTGTTCTTTAAATATAAATTATGTCAAGTTGGTTAATAATTGTGTTCAAGTCTCTTGTTCTTTACTGATTTTCTGTCTTTTTATTCTTGTAATTGATAAATTACTAGAGATGCCTGTTAACTTTACTGATTTTCTGTCCTGTCTTTGTGATTGATAGGCTAATTGAGAAGAGTGTTAATTTCCAACTATAATTCTGATATTGTCAATCTCTTCAATTACTATCAAATTTAGCTTTATATATTTTAAAGCTTTGTTACTAGGTACATATACATTTTAGATTTCTAATGCCTTGAGAAATTAATCTTTTTAATACTATGACGTGCCCATCTTCATATTAGGTAACATTCATTGTGCTGAAGTATACTTTACCTGATGTTAAGATAGTAGCCTTAATTTTCTTATGATTAATAAACATATCTCTTTTGTCCTCTGGACTTCAACATATATATTATTGAAAGATAAGTATACAGATATATATCATACACATTTAAAGTGGGATTCTTTAGGGTCTTGCTTTTCCATCCAGTCTGAATATGTCCACCAATGGTGTGATTCAGTGAATTTACATTTAATACCATTATCTATGGTTGGATTTTAAGTCTAGTTTTTTTTTTTTCTATTTCATCAGTTTTGTGTTCTTTTTTTTGGCCCTTTTCCCTTACCTTGTTTTCCATTATTTACTTAGTTTTTTTAGTATTTCATTAAAGCCTTCTATTAATTTATTAGCTATAGCCCTATGTTTCTTTTGTGTACATGTGTTTGTTCTAAAGCTTGGAATATGTATCTGACAGTATTATGCTCACTTGTCTACCTTCCCACCCTTTGTGTTATTTTGAAAATATATATTATTTATACATACTTTATAAACTCTCTACCACATTACTATTATTTCTACCTTAAAGAAAAAGGTAGATATTAATAATTTTAGAAATGAAATAGACCAAATATGTTTTATACTTATACCTGCTTAAAAAGGAAAAAAATGATATCTAGCCTTTCATTCCTCTGTGGAGATTGAAGTTTTGAAATATTATTAGTGCTCCTTCACCCTAAAATATGTTCTTTACCATTTCTTATAATGCGATCTATTACAACAAATTATTGAGGATTTCTGTTTTTGTTTGTTTTGCTGTTTTACTTGATAATGTTTTTATTTTGCTTTCATGCTTGAAGAATATTTTCAACAAATATTCTATGCAGACGTTTTGCCTATGCAGACATAGGCAAATAATTCTATGCAGACTTTTAAATTTCTTTTCTTTTTATCATTTTTTTTAGTAATTAATTAGATTATTGTGTGTCTTATACTTCTTGTATTTCTTTTTTTTTAATTTTATTTTTTAACTTTACAATATTGTATTGGTTTTGCCATATATCAATATGAATCCACCACAGACATACACATGTTCCCCATCCCGAACCCTCCTCCCTCTTCCCTCCTCCCTCCCCGTACCATCCCTCTGAGTCGTCCCAGTGCATCAGGCCCAAGCATCCAGTATCGTTTATCAAACCCGGACTGGCGACTTGTTTTATACACTTCTTATATTTCATTGAACGTAGGGGATCAGTAGAGTTATACTTTTCAATAATTTGGTAACTGTTGATCATAATCTTCAAATTTTTTTATACCTACCCCTATCTTCTAGGCTTTCTTATCTCTTCTTGCTATTCTTTGGAACTCTGCATTCAGATGTTTATATCTTTCCTTTTCTCCTTTGCTTTTCACTTCTCTTCTTTTCACAGCTATTTGTAAGGCCTCCCCAGACAGCCATTTTGCTTTTTTGCATTTCTTTTCCATGGGGATGGTCTTGATCCCTGTCTCCTGTACAATGTCATGAACCTCATTCCATAGGTCATCAGGCATTCTATTAGATCTAGGCCCTTAAATCTATTTCTCACTTCCACTGTATAATCATAACGGATTTGATTTAGGTCATACCTGAATGGCCTAGTGGTTTTCCCTAATTTCTTCAATTTAAGTCTGAATTTGGCAATAAGGAGTTCATGGTCTGAGCCACAGTCAGCTCCTGGTCTTGTTTTTGCTGA
Organism: Bos mutus; assembly: GCF_027580195.1. Taxonomy (NCBI): domain Eukaryota; kingdom Metazoa; phylum Chordata; class Mammalia; order Artiodactyla; family Bovidae; genus Bos; species Bos mutus. The sequence continues at coordinate 70,819,150 of NC_091631.1, read as the reverse complement.
CTGTATAGAGCTTCTCCATCTTTGGATGCAAAGAATATAATCAATCTGATTTTGGTGTTGACCATCTAGTGATGTCCATGTATAGAGACTTCTCTTATGTTTTTGGAAGAGGGTGTTTGTTATGACCAGTGCATTTTCTTGGCAAAACTCTATTAGCCTTTGCCCTGCTTCATTCTGTATTCCAAGGCCAAATTTGCCTGTTACTCCAGGTGTTTTTTGACTTCCTACTTTTGCATTCCAGTTCCCTATAATGAAAAGGACATCTTTTTGGGGTGTTAGTTCTAAAAGGTCTTGTAGGTCTTCATAGAACCGTTCAACTTCATCTTCTTCAGCGTTACTGGTTGGGGCATAGACTTGGGTTACTGAAAAGAAGAGAAGCGAAAAGCAAAGGAGAAAAGGAAAGATATAAACATCGAATGCAGAGTTCCAAAGAATAGCAAGAAGAGATAAGAAAGCCTTCTTCAGTGATCAATGCAAAGAAACAGAGGAAAACAACAGAATGGGAAAGACTAGAGATCTCTTCAAGAAAATCAGAGATACCAAAGGAACATTTCATGCAAAGATGGGCTCGATAAAGGACAGAAATAGTATGGACCTAACAGAAGCAGAAGATATTAAGAAGAGATGGCAAGAATACACAGAAGAACTGTACAAAAACAATCTTCACGACCCAGATAATCACGATGGTGTGATCACTGACCTAGAGCCAGACATCCTGGAATGTGAAGTCAAGTGGGCCTTAAAAAGCATCACTACGAACAAAGCTAGTGGAGGTGATGGAATTCCAGTTGAGCTATTCCAAATCCTGAAAGATGACGTTGTGAAAGTGCTGCACTCAATATGCCAGCAAATTTAGAAAACTCAGCAGTGGCCACAGGACTGGAAAAGGTCAGTTTTCATTCCAATCCCAAAGAAAGGCAATGCCAAAGAATGCTCAAACTACTGCACAATTGCACTCATCTCACATGCTAGTAAAGTAATGCTCAAAATTCTCCAAGCCAGGCTTCAGCAATATGTGAACCATCAACTTCCTGATGTTCAAGCTGGTTTTAGAAAAGGCAGAGGAACCAGAGATCAAATTGCCAACATCCACTGGATCATGGAAAAAACAAGAGAGTTCCAGAAAAACATCTATTTCTGCTTTATTGACTATGCCAAAGCCTTTGACTGTGTGGATCACAATAAACTGTGGAAAATTCTGGAGGAGATTGGAATACCAGACCACCTGACCTGCCTCTTGAGAAATTTGTATGCAGGTCAGGAAGCAACAGTTAGAACTGGACATGGAACAACAGACTGGTTCCAAATAGGAAAAGGAGTATGCCAAGGCTGTATATTGTCACTCTGTTTATTTAACTTCTGTGCAGAGTACATCATGAGAAACGCTGGACTGGAAGAAACACAAGCTGGAATCAAGATTGCCGGGAGAAATATCAATAACCTCAGATATGCAGATGACACCACCCTTATGGCAGAAAGTGAAGAGGAACTCAAAAGCCTCTTGATGAAAGTGAAAGTGGAGAGTGAAAAAGTTGGCTTAAAGCTCAACATTCCGAAAACGAAGATCATGGCATCCGGTCCCACCACTTCATGGGAAATAGATGGGGAAACAGTGGAAACAGTGTCAGACTTTATTTTTGGGGGCTCCAAAATCACTGCAGATGGTGACTGCAGCCATGAAATTAAAAGACGCTTACTCCTTGGAAGGAAAGTTATGACCAACCTAGATAGCATATTCAAAAGCAGAGACATTACTTTGCCAACAAAAGTTCATCTAGTCAGGGCTATGGTTTTTCCTGTGGTCATGCATGGATGTGAGAGTTGGACTGTGAAGAAGGCTGAGCGTTGAAGAATTGATGCTTTTGAACTGTGGTGTTGGAGAAGACTCTTGAGAGTCCCTTGGACTGCAAGGAGATCCAACCAGTCCATTCTGAAGGAGATCAGCCCTGGGATTTCTTTGGAAGGAATGATGCTAAAGCTGAAACTCCACTACTTTGGCCACCTGATGCGAAGAGCTGACTCATCGGAAAAGACTCTGCTGCTGGGAGGGATTGGAGGCAAGAGGAGAAGGGGACGACAGAGGATGAGATGGCTGGATGGCATCACTGACTCGATGGACGTGAGTCTCAGTGAACTCCGGGAGTTGGTAATGGACAGGGAGGCCTGGCGTGCTGCGATTCATGGGGTCACAAAGAGTCGGACACAGTGAGTGACTGATCTGATCTGATTATCTAGGACTAAAGTTCCATATATATAAGATAATTTAATGACTACTCTGTAGGTTTCTTAGGCATAATTTAATATTTTGTCTCTCTATATATTTCATAGAGTCTATCTCAAATTCATTCATCTATTTTTCTACAGTGTCTAACAATATTAAGCCAAACAAGTGTAGTATAAAATTTAATCATAATATTAATATATTTGTAAGACCTGTTTTAAAATTCTTTTTTGTAGTTATATCATACCTGATATTTCTGTGAGTGCTTTTATTGACTGAATTTCTTCCCATTTACAGCACATTTTTTGTGCCTTCATACTTCTAACGATATTTATTATAAAAGTCGCTATACAATGTCAAGTAACTGACTTTAGCATTTGTCCTTAACAATTGGTAGACTTTGTTCTGACATCAAATTTACTTGCAGTTCAAATTAATCCTTCTGAGAATTGTTTGCAGTCTTTGTTAGGGTGTGTTTAGCATAGTCTTTATTTTGTGCTTATAGGTGCTCAATCATTTCTGCTTCTTTGTGACCCCCATGAACCGTGGCCCACCAGGCTTCTCCGTCCCTGGGATTTTCCTGGCAAAAACACTGGAGTGGATTGCCACTTTTTCCTCAAGGGGATCTTCCTGACCCTGGGATCAAACCCATATTTTCAGTGACTCCTGCATTGACAGGCAGATTCTTTACCACTGAGCCATCTGGGAAGCTTTTATTTTAGGAAAAGGTCAATTCTTGTCCTAAAACTTACTCTTTTTTAGGTTCTTCAGTGAATTTACCCATTTGCTCAATAAGGCTTTATCATTCTGATTGGTTAGGGTTTTAATTTCTTTCGAGTCTTCAATAGCTAGTATTTTTCATCTTACTGGTAGTTTTTCTTAGGGTATAAAGTATCAGTTTATGTACACACTGCTTACTATTCATCAAATACTCAATGATATCTCACTGTAGATTTGAACAAGCCCTCGTCTGTGTTGCTCTCCCTTTCTGTTTTTCTGCCCTATACATTTTTATCACTTCAGCCTCTGCTATTCGTTCTGTCTTTTCAGTGCACTGAGACAGTTGTGCTCTTAGATTCCTCCTCCCTAGGTCAGTTTGTAGTAAGTGCTTTCTGGAAGAAAGCTGGAATGATGCACATTAGTTTTCTATTTATTAAACAAAATAAACTACAACAACTCTCAACCAAGGTTGTGGAGACAAAAGGAAGTCACGAATAACTACATATAATATGAATTTAGCAATATTTTAAAATTAAGAAAAAACAAAGGATATACATATATATATATAAATACATACATGCATACATACATATCATAAGATAATTTTGTTAAAGCAAATCACAAGGCTGATAAACTAATACTTCAGGCTGTTGGTTCCTCATGAAAGGCAGGTAGGATTGACAACACATGACTTCAAGATTATTGTTACTCCTTTTACTGTTTTGGGTCTTAAGTTTGTTGCTTTATTCTCAAGAATTCTTTTATATTAATCATATAGTTTATTAATAATGTATAGACCAAAAGTATTTTATATGTATTCTTAAACACAATTCATAATTCATGTGTTTTTAAACATAATTTCTATTCTTTTCCAAATGTTAAATTTGATAGATAAATAAACCTTACTGGAACATCTAATTTCCTATTTGTATTCATTTTGTCATCATCAGGTTCCATAACCATTATTTGCTTATGTGATAGAATTTCTAGAATAGTTCATTTTTAATAATGTATATCTAAAATAATTTATATGAAGTCATTCATATTTTCCTACCAACCTATAAGGTAATATAGGTTTTCAATTTGATCTTGGAAGTAAATTGATTTCTGACACATTACATTAAGTTTCTTCATCTCTACATTAAATAACTACCCAGTTAGTTAGTCTACACTTAAAGAATTTAATGCAATAAGGAAGTACCACTGAAAAGAAAACTTGGTTCTTTAATATGAGGATAATCTCTTCTTTATATTATCTTCTTTTATCTAGATTTCTATATTTTCCCCTCAGCAAAATACAAAATTACTGAACTAAACACATTTTTCATGACTTTTTTTTTTTTTCCTTTCTCTAATCTTTACATCATTTCTACCTTAGTTTGTGTCTGGGGCCTTAATAAATGGAATTATAGCTGACCCTTAATTATTCACCTAAAAACATACTACCTCAAATAGTATTAATCAAAGTTAAGTTTTTCATTATCTATTTACCTACATTTTTAATGCCTTAATTTTCAGTAGTATATTCTTTGATTTTCTGACTCCTGTTTGATTCATTTTAGCTGCTTTATTTTGTAACAATGTGTTAATTCTTATGCAGCACCTCATTCACTCTCCCAGGGAAAGAACCCAGCATGAATAAGAAAAGAAGAAAAAAAATTGTGAGATGGCAAGGCTATAGGATAGAGATGAGTAGACTCAGGATATGAGATAACAGGGGGCATGTGAAAACACTTCTGGTAGTTGGAAGACAAAATTCCACTTCAATGGCATAAGAAGCAAGAAGATCTAGGAAGGAAAAAATAAAGAGAACATCACTGTTAAGAGCAATTATGCTCAAATGGCTGGGTGAGCAGTTTCAAGAGTTTGCAGTATATTCATTAACTCCTTCAATAAATTTTTTTCTGAATCCTCACTATATGATAGGCCTGTATTAGAAGTGATCAATTAAATAACTGAAACAATGCATTAGGGGATTTTGACTTAATTAAAAAGGCCAAAGAATGAACTAAAAGTGAACAAGAAAGTCTCTCAGTCGTGTCTGACTGTTTGTGACCCCATGGACTATATAGTCCATGGAATTCTCTAGGCCAGAGTATGGGATTGGGTAGCCTTTCCTTTCTCCATGGGATCTTCCCAACCCAGGGATCAAACCCAAGACTCCCACATTGCAGATGGATTCTTCACCAGCTGAATCACAAGGGAAGCCCGAGAATACTGGAGTGGGTAGCAAGAATGAACTGATGCTGCTGCTGCTGCTAAGTCACTTCAGTCATGTCTGATTCTGTGTGACCCCATAGAAGGCAGCTCACCAGGCTCCGCCGTCCTGGGATTCTCCAAGCAAGAACACTGGAGAGGGTTGCCATTTCCTTCTCCAATGCATGAAAGTGAAAAGTCAAAGTGAAGTCGCTCAGGCATGTCCGACCCTCAGCGACCCCATGGACTGCAGCCTACCAGGCTCCTCCATCCGTGGGATTTTCCAGGCAAGAGTATTGGAGTGGGTTGCCATTGCCTTCTCCGAACTAAATGATTCAAATATAAAAGGCAAGAGTGTTAAAAGAACATAGTCAAGAAAGAGTGTTTTTACTAGACTGGAAGGTAAGGGATTGCAGAAAAGATGAAACATAAAGTGAGCCTTAAGGATTAGAAAAATTTATCCAGGGAGCAAAATATATATTCTTGGCAGTGAAATCTATAGGCATAAACACAGAAAAGCAAGAGATAGAATGTCTGATTGATGGAACATCATATAATGCAGTGTATGTTACACTGCATAATGTGTGTAGAAAAACGCCAATAAGCTTATGAAAAGTGCAGGCTTTCCCTTCAAAAACAAAGATTTATTCATAAAAGTTTCAATGCTGCTTACTTCCATTTTTACTTTCCTGTATTCTCAAGATCAGTACTCTTAAAATTTTTGCCTCCAAATTTTTAGAAGCTTTGGAAAGTAAAAATTTTGAAATGCATAGCTGAACACTTATTTGGAAAGATTTCTGTATGCAATGATATACGCAAGCTATTATTAAATGAAATGTGAACATGAGCCTAGTAGTAATAGTAACTTTTTACAGGCACTTTGGACAGCCCATGTTTGTTTATGTTGTCCATGACAGTTTAGGGGAATCAAATAATTTTTGCTGTTTTAAATTGACTTATAATCAAGGATGAGTCATTCATTTTTTGGAAGTACATAGAATTTTTAAAATATCTGAGAATATGGAAAAATTTGAAATCTACTTAATCTTATACTATTACTCAAAGAAAATTTCTTTTCAATAATAAACTGAAATGGTGCTTTTGTTTAATAAGAGGACTGATTTTAACTACACTAAGAAAATGAGTAGAAATGTCAACTTTGACAGATAAGGTAGAGGCAGTTATATTTTTTTCCTTATTTTAGTCTGTTGAACTAATATCTGCTCAAATATACATTTGATTTTCATGTAAAATAAGCATTTCAACTTGAAGACAAAGGAGCTTTTTCTTGCTAGTGTTGTACCAAGGATGGCACTATTCCTCTGGTTCAAAAATATCTCTGCTAATAACAGTAAAAGACTATGAAGCCCCATTGAAATTTTGACACAGGATTTTTGTTATGCACTGTCAAACTGACAAGATAAAAATGCCTCCAAAATGAAGCTCTAGAAAGTAAAAAAAAAGTTGGATGAACTTTACCCATTGTTGAAGTCATTAAAGGTATTTTTTAAAGATCATTTTTATACATATGATATGGAATGTGTAAAATCTGTCAAGGCAGAAGGAATATGTTGCTGTAAGGATTTAATGATTTCAAAGGAAAGTACTCCCTAACTGCAAATCACCATTCATAGACAAATTGTAGGTCTATCTAATGGAGCTTCCTATTTTCATTGCATAAGTCACAAGTGAGATATGAATTTTACATCTGATGTGAAAATATACACAGTTATGACTCCTTTGTGACTTGCACAGAAAAGAAGGAAACATTGTATATCTTTGAAAGAAGCTGAAGGAACCAAGTTTTATAACTTTTCTCTAAGAAAGAACATAAAAAGTCATCATAAAAAAAGCTATTGAGCCAAAGGTATTTTTTTTTCTTTTATGATCCTATATCTCAAAAAAATAATAAAACTCAATCACTAATGCAGGTGATCACTACTAGGTACAAAATATGCAAAATTTTTGAAGGCAGAAGATTTCCATGTAAAAGTTCAGAAACTTTCAGGGACAGTAAGCATGATGCTTGGATCTTTCTTGAAAGAATTTCATCTTTGAGGCAGGAAACCACTGTCACAGCCTCCAACAATTGGACTAATTAGCATTTAGGGAGAAGAAATTAACTGCATCTAACTTATATATAAACTTAAATCTGCTTGCTTTTATTCTTGACTAATGCATTGACTCATAGCCTTCCCATGGTATTATGCCTGCTCAGGAACAAAAAATCACAATTAAGAATATATCTAGTCACTTTTAATTATTTTAGGTAAATAACCAAGTTTGAGTAAAGAATCTTGGTAGTTTCTATGAGATTATAACCTGGTATGGCTTTTGTACTTTTATCATTGTTCTATAAAACTTACTAATTTTCTCCCATTGAAAGAAAATAATGTAACTGTGAAAGCAGCCAATTCTGAGGTGAGCCCACGTTTCAAATACTGGCAATTGGATGCCTTTCTTTTCCACATGTAATTCTTCCCATATGCTTCTTAGCCCGTCAGAGGAGACTCTTAAATTCAACCAGATGAAGAGGACTTGGAAGAATCATATGCCAAACTGGGTTTGCCAAGGAACAACTATAGGTTTGCAGGTAACTGAAGGAAGTTTCTGAAATAATGCTGTAGTTACTCATTCATTCATTAAAAGTTATATATTTTATATCTACTACCTGATACTTTGTAATAGATTTTATAATAGATATGAGGATTATGATAGACATGATAAATATGTAACTTTCATACAATTAGCTAGGTGATAACTTTAAAGAATAATAGGCAATTTAGTGTGGTTGGAGGTAGGGAATGATTCCATAAGCAAGAAACATTAAGTTCATCCTTAAAGAATGAGTAGAAGTCATCCAAGTAGAGGCAAAAATATTCAGGGAAGGGTTAATAGCATGCACTGCCTCATAAGAGAAAATGATGTATTTAAGGAACTGAGATAAATTCAGTATAGTTGGTGTTTGTTTGTCAAAGGCTAGTGACAAGACTGAAGAGGTAGGCAGGAGCAGAGGTAGGCAGGAGCAAATATGAAGTGCCTAAAAGTAATTTTAAAGAGCTTGGACTTTTCCTAATGGTTACTGAAAAGCAGTGAAGCATTTTAATCAGATATGTGATCATATCTGAGTTTAAGAGGGGCTCTACAAACATTTTTTTTTTCAAGTGAGAGATAGTAAACATTATAAGCTTGAAGACTAAATGGTCTCTGTTTTAAGTACTCAAGTCTGCTATGTAGTGAGAAAGCAGAAATAGGAAATACATAAATTAATGGATGGCTATGTTCTAATAAAATTTTGTTCATGAAGAAAGATGGTCAGTCATGGTTCATAGTTCTCCAATCCTCAGTTTAGGATATTCTGTAATGCAGCTAATGGAATGCATTGAGAGTAAGTAAAAATAGAGTTAGGGAGGAAAAATTAGGGTGCTGATGAAGGGATGTATATGAAAAATAACTATGGTCTAGATAAGGTTATGAAGTAGAAATAAGAAGTGGATTTTTAAGGTATTTAAGAGGTAGAAATAACAAAACTTGATGGTAAGTGGAATAGAATGAGAAATAAAGAAGGTTAAAATGTTAGTTACTGGGTTTGTGGCTTATACAACTGAATAGCAAGAAAGAATACCAATTGGGTGTCCAATATGGGTCAGGCCCTGTTCTAAGCAGTTTGTATATATCAACTCATTGAATTCCTTCCTCCCTTCCCTTACCTTGTGGTGAGAACATTTCACATGAGATCCATTCTTTTAACATTTTATGAGTCAAGTAAGGAATCAGATTATCAGTACAATGTTCTATAGCAGATCTGAATTATCCTTCATAGATGAAACTATCATATTGAATAACAACTCCCTATTTTTTTTCTCCTGATATCCCATGACAACCACAATTCTACTTTATATTTCTATGTGTTTGATTATTTTATATACCTCATGTAAGTAGTATCATGCCGTATGTCATTTTGCAATTGGCTTTCTATTTATGCTTATAACAGTATAATTTCCTTATTTTTTTAAGCCTGAATAATATTCCATTTATGTATGCATAACATTCTCTTTATGCATTCATCTATCAATACACAGATCATTTACAAATCTTGGCTTTTGTAAATAATGCAGCAACTATTAAGCCTGTGCTCTAGAGCCTGGGAGCCACAACTACTGAGCCCACATTGCACAACTACTGAAACAAGCCACAGGGCCCATGCTCCACAAGAAGAGAAGCCATCACAATGAGAAGGCAGTGCACCACAACTAGAGAATTGCCCTCACTCATCATAATCAGGCAAAAGCCCATGCAGCAGTGAAGACTCAGCACAACCAAATATCAATAAATAAATGAACATTTTTAAAAAGCTATTAGCAGGAAAAAATGCTATTTTATCTATGAGTTTTTTATTAAACAAAAATCTAATAGTAACCACAAAACATAAATCTAGAGAAGAAACACAAAACAAAAAAAAAAAAAAAAAAATAGAAAAATGTCATTGAAAAACACCAAACTAAAATAGCAGACAGAAATATGAGAAAAAAAGAAACACTGAAGGTATACAGCAATCTGGAAACAAAAGATAAATGGTAGTACTAAATATTTATTTATAAGCAATCACCTGAAATGTAAATGATTGAATTCATCAATCAAAAAACAAAAAGTAAGTAGCTGGATTGGAAAACAAGAACCAACAATATGCTGCCTCCAGGAGACTCACTTCAGCTCACATCAACGTGAGGGGATGGAAGATGACATTTCAAGCAAATGACAGCCAAAAGAAAGCATGTACTGTCATATTCATAGCAGACAAAATAGACTTCAAGTCTAAAAAGCTAAAAAGAGACAAAGATAGATGGTGCATTGTGATAGAAGGGGCAATTCACCAAGAAGATATAACAGTTATTAATATACATGACCCTAACATAAGTGCCCCAAAGTAAATAAAGTGATCAGTAAGAGACTTAAAACAAGAAGTTGACAGCAATTCAATAATAGTAGGGTAATTCAACACCCCAGTTACATCAATGAGTATATCATCCATATAGAAAATCAAAAAGAAAACAGTGGCCTTAAAGGAGATATTAGACCAGATTGATTTGATAGCTTAGTATAAGACATTCCTTTTAAATGCAGCCAAATAAACATTCTTCTCAAGAGCATATGGAAGTTTCTCAAGAATAAACCATATGTTGGGACACAAAACAAGTCTCAATAAAGCTTGAAATCATATCAAGCATAGTTCTTGATCCCAGTGATACAAAATGAGGAATCAACTAAAAGAGGAAAGTTGGAGAAAACCACAAATATCTGGAGATTGAACAACATGGTACTGAACAACTATTGGTTAAATGAAGAAATCAAAGGAAAATTCAGAAATTACCTGAAGAAAAATTAAAATGTAAACAGGATGTACCAAAATCTCCAAGATGCAGCAAAAGCAATACTAAGAGGGAAGTTTATAGCAATGTAGGCTTACATCAATAAACAATAAAAATCTCAAGCAATATAATCTAAAAGGACTAGAAAAAAAGCCAGTTTCTTATACTTAAAGGAACTATAAAAAGAACGAAGTTCCAAAACCAGTAGGAGAAAGGAAATAATGAAGAACACTTTCTCCCTGACAAATTCATCAAAAGAACATTTAAACGCCGAGTAAATTCCACAAAACAACTTCTGAATGCTGGCAGAGGACAGCAGGCACCCAGAAAAGCAACCCAAGTCTTTGAAAGGAGGTAGGAAAAAATATAAAAGACAAAAAAAGAGACAAAAGAGGGAGGGACAGAGTTCTGTCCCGGGAAGGGAGTCTTAAAAAGAGAGAAGTTTCCAAACACCAGGAAACCTTCTCACTGCCGAATCTGTGCCAAGCCTTGGAAGCACAGAGGGCAACATAACAGGGAAGAAAAATAAATAAACAATTAAAGCCTGCAGATTGCGAGCCCTACGTTAACTCCCCCAGGGGAGAAGCAGCGCAGACGCCTGCACATGCCAGTAGCAAGCTGGGGCTGGGCAGGGAGGTGTGGCGCGGGCTGCATCCCTTAGAGTCAGGATCTGGCCTGAATACCCTGAGCGCTATCTGAGCGAAATAATTTGGGCTAGCAAACCAGACTGTGGGATATCTACCACGCGAAAAGCCAGCCCTAACCTAAGACACCACCAGGCCCACGCACGGAACAAAGGACTGAACAGAGATAGCTGGCTGCAGACCACCCCCTTCGCTGACAGGCAGCCAGAGCTGGAAGGGGGCAATCGCAGCCTCAGAGAGACATTATCTATAAAACTGTAAGCAGGCTTTTTTGCTAACTAAAACTTCTTGGGGGTCTGGACGGTCAACATCTGCCTGAGAAGGTGTGCCGGTTGTACACCTAGATAACCGAGCAGCGGGGAGGCGATAAGTCGTAGCAATCATGCTCACCAAACACCTCATCACCTGAGCTGCTCGGACCTGGGAAGGGCACAAAACACAGGCGCAACCGAGTCTGCTCCTCTGAGGACTACCCGAGTGCCTGAACCTGAGCGGCTTGGACCCGGGAGGTGCAAGCAGCCCAGGGCCAGCCACGGATGGTTCCTGGTGGAGCAACCTAGGGCCTGAGCAGTGTGGGCAGGGAGGCTACAAAGCACCGTGAGCTGGGCAGACCCAGTGTGGCTGAGGCACTGCGAGCACACTCCAGTGTTATTTGTTTGCAGCGTCCCTCCCTCCCCACAGCACGACTGAACAAGTGAGCCTAAAAAAAAAAAAAAAAAAAAAGTGTCCACCACCGTCCCCTTTGTGTCGGAAACCAGACACTGAAGAGATGAGCAAACAGAAGAAGCTATAACAGACGGAACCGCCTTGGAAGCTACAGGCAATAGATTAAACCTTGTAGTTAGTACCAACTACATAGGAAGGGGCCTATAGATCTTGAGAAATATCAGTCGGACCAAGGAACTAGCCAAAAATGAACTGACCGCACAATACTCACAACAAAACCAGAAAAAGTCCTAGATATATTTTTACGGTCATTCTTTCTTTCTTTTTTTTTTTTTTTTTTAAAAAATTTTAAGTCCTCTATTATTCCTTTAATTTTCACTTTTATAACCTACTATTACTTTGCAAAAAAAAAAAAAAAAAAAACCCTATTTTTTTAAAGCAAACTTCATATATATATATTTATTTTTATAATTTTTGTGACCTTGTTTGTTTGTTTTTTTTTTCTTTTTTTTTAACACTGTATTTTTGAAATTCAATCTCAGTCTAGATTTTTAATTTTAGCTTTTTGGTATTTGTTATCAATTTTGTACCTATATTATTTTATATAATTTTTTGTGACTTTTTTTTTCTCTATTTCTTTCTCGTCTTCTTTTATACAGCATTGTATATCTGAAATTCCAAACTCTACTCTAGATTTTTAATTTATGATTTTTGGTATTTCTTATCAATTTTGTACCTATATTTTCTTTATAATTTTTGCGACTTTGTTTTTTTTTTTTGTTTTTTTCTCTCTTTCTTTTCCTTCTTTTTTCTTTAACATTGTATTTTTGAAATTCCAAACTGTACTCTAGATTTTTAATTTTTGCTTTTATGTATTTACCAATTTTGTACCTTTAAGAACCCAATCTTCAGTACCCATTTTTCACTAGGGAGTGAGATTACTGGCTTGACTGCTCTCTCTCCCTTTGGACTCTCCTTTTTCTCCACCAGGTCACCTGTGTCTCCTCCCTAACCCCTCTCTACTCTACCCAACTCTGTGAATTTCTGTGTGTTCCACATGGTGGAGAACACTTAGGGAACTGATTACTGGCTGGATCTGTCTCCCTCCTTTTCATTCCCCCCTTTTATCCTCCTGGCCACCTCTGTCTCCTTCTTCCTTCTTCTCTTCTCTGTATAACTCTGTGAACATCTCTGAGTGGTCCAGTTGTGGAGTGCACATAAGGAATGATTACTGGCTAGCCCATTCTCTCCTCTATTGATTCCACCTCATCACATTCGGGTCACCTCTAACTCCCTCCTCCCTCTTCTCTTCTCCATGTAACGCTGTGAACCTCTCTGGGTGACCCTCGTGGTGGAGAAACTTTTCATTTTTAACGTAGATGTTTTATCAATGGTGCTGTATAGAAGGAGAAGTTTTGAAACTACCGTAAAAATAAGACTGATAACTGGAAGCAGGAGGCTTAAGTCCAAACCCTGACTCCAGGGAACTCCTGACTCCAGGGATCATTAACTGACAGAAGCTCATCAAACGCCTCCATACATACACTGAAACCAAGCACCACACAAGAGCCAACAAGTTCCAGGGCAAGACATACCAAGTAAATTCTCCAGCAACACAGGAACACAGCCCTGAGCTCCAAGATACAGGCTGCCCAAAGTCACCCTAAAACCATAGACATCTCATAACTCATTACTGGACACTTCATTGCACTCCAGAAAGAATAAATCCAGTTCCACCCACCAGAATGCCGACACAAGCTTCCCTAACCAAGAAACATTGACAAGCCACCTGTACAAACCCACACACAGCGAGGAAATGCCACAATAAAGAGAACTCCACAAACTGCCAGAATACAGAAAGAACACCCCAAACTCAGCAATTTAAACAAGACGAAGAGATAGAGGAATGCCCAGCAGATAAAGGAACAGGATAAATGCCCACCAAACCAAACAAAACAGGAAGAGATAGGGAATCTACCTGATAAAGAATTCTGAATAATGATAGTGAAATTGATCCAAAATCTTGAAATCAAAATGGAATCACAGATAAATAGCCTGGAGACAAGGATTGAGAAGATGCAAGAAAGGTTTAACAAGGACCTAGAAGAAATAAAAAAGGGTCAATATATAATGAATAATGCAATAAATGAAATAAAAAACACACTGGAGGCAACAAATAGTAGAATAACAGAGGCAGAAGATAGAATTAGTGAATTAGAAGATAGAATGGTAGAAAGAAATGAATCAGAGAGGAAAAAAGAAAAACGAATTAGAAGAAATGAGGACAATCTCAGAGACCTCCAGGACAATATTAAACGCAACAGCATTCGATCATAGGGGTCCCAGAAGAAGAAGACAAAAAGAAAGACGATCAGAAAATACTTGAGGAGCTAATAGTTGAAAACTTCCCTAAAATGGGGAAGAAAATGATCACTCAAGTTCAAGAAAGCCAGAGAGTCCCAAACAGGATAAACCCAAGGCGAAACACCCCAAGACATATATTAATCAAATTAACAAAGATCAAACACAAAGAACAAATATTAAAAGCAGCAAGGGAAAAACAACAAATAACACACACGGGAATTCCCATAAGGATAACAGCTGATCTTTCAATAGAAACTCTTCAAGCCAGGAGGGAATGGCAAGACATACTTAAAGTGATGAAAGAAAATAACCTACAGCCCAGATTATGTACCCAGCAAGGATCTCATTCAAATATGAAGGAGAAATCAAAAGCTTTATAGGCAAGGAAAAGCTGAGAGAATTCAGCACCACCAAACCAGCTCTCCAACAAATACTAAAGGATATTCCCTAGACAGCAAACACAAAATGGTGTATAAATTCAAACCCAAAACAATAAAGTAAATGGCAACGGGATCATACTTATCAATAATTACCTTTAACATAAATGGGTTGAATGCCCCAACCAAAAGACAAAGACTGGCTGAATGGATACAAAAACAAGACCACCACATATGTTGTCTACAAGAGACCCACCTCAAAACAGGGGACACATACAGACTGAAAGTGAAGGGCTGGAAAAAGATTTTTCATGCAAATAGGGACCAAAAGAAAGCAGGAGTAGCAATACTCATATCAAATAAAATAGACTAAAACAAAGGCTGTGAAAAGAGACAAAGATGGTCACTACATAATGATCAAAAGATCAGTCCAAGAAGAAGATATAACAATTATAAATATATATGCACCCAACACAGGAGCACCACAATATGTAAGACAAATGCTAACAAGTATGAAAGGAGAAATTAACAATAACACAATAATAGTGGGAGGCTTTAATACCACACTCACACCTATGGATAGATCAACTAAACAGAAAATTAACAAGGAAACACAAAATTTAAATGATACAATAGACCAATTAGACCTAATTGATATCTATAGGACATTTCATCCCAAAACAATGAATTTCACCTTTTTCTCAAGCGCACATGGAACGTTCTCCAGGATAGATTATATCCTGGGCCATAAATCTAGCCTTGGTAAATTCAAAAAAATACAAGTCATTCCAAGCATCTTTTCTGACCACAATGCAGTAAGATTAGATCTCAATTACGGGAGAAAAACTGTTAAAAATTCCAACATATGGAGGCTGAACAACACGCTGCTGAATAACCAACAAATCACAGAAAACATCAAAAAAGAAATCAAAATTTTCATAGAAATGAATGAAAATGAAAACACACCAACCCAAAACCTGTGGGACACTGTAAAAGCAGTCCTAAGGGGAAAGTTCATAGCAATACAGGCATACCTCAAGAAAACAAGAAAAAAGTCAAATAAATAACCTAACTCTACACATAAAGCAACTAGAAAAGGAAGAAATGAAGAACCCCAGGGTTAGTAGAAGGAAAGAAAAATAAAAATTAGGGCAGAAATAAATGCAAAAGAAACAAAAGAGACCATAGCAAAAATCAACAAAGCCAAAAGCTGGTTCTTTGAAAGGATAAATAAAATTGACAAACCATTAGCCAGACTCATCAAGAAACAAAGGGAGAAAAATCAAATCAATAAAATTAGAAATGAAAATGGAGAGATCACAACAGACAACACAGAAATACAAAGGGTCATAAGAGACTACTAACAACAATTATATGCCAATAAAATAGACAACGTGGAAGAAATGGGAAAATTCTTAGAAAAGTACAACTTTCCAAAACTGGTCCAGGAAGAAATAGAAAATCTTAACAGACCCATCACAAGCATGGAGATTGAAACTGTAATAAAAAATCTTCCAGCAAACAAATGCCCAGGTCCAGACGGCTTCACAGCTGAATTCTACCAAAAATTTAGAGAAGAGCTAGCACCTATCCTGCTCAAACTCTTCCAGAAAATTGCAGAGGAAGGTAAACTTCCAAACTCATTCTATGAGGCCGCCATCACCCTAATACCAAAACCTGACAAAGATGCCACACAAAAAGAAAACTATAGAAAAGAAAAATACAGGCCAAAATCACTGATGAAAAAATCATGATGATGCAAAAATCCTTAACAAAATTTTAGCAATCAGAATCCAACAACACATTAAGAAGATCATACACCATGACCAAGTGGGCTTTATCCCAGGGATGCAAGGATTCTTCAATATCCGCAAATCAATCAATGTTATACACCACATTAACAAATTGAAAAATAACAACCATATGATTATCTCAATAGATGCAGAGAAAGCCTTTGACAAAATTCAACATCCATTTATGATAAAAACTCTCCAGAAAGCAGGAATAGAAGGAACATACCTCAACATAATAAAAGCTATATATGACAAACCCACAGCAAACATTATCCTCAATGGTGAAAAACTGAAAGCATTTCCTCTAAAGTCAGGAACAAGACAAGGGTGCCCACTTTCATCACTACAGTTCAACATAGTTTTGGAAGTTTTGGCCACAGCAATCAGAGCAGAAAAAGAAATAAAAGGAATCCAAATTGGAAAAGAAGTAAAACTCTCACTGTTTGCAGATGACATGATCCTCTACATAGAAAACCCTAAAGACTCCACTAGAAAATTACTAGAACTAATCAATGACTATAGTAAAGTTGCAGGATATAAAATCAACACACAGAAATCCCTTGCATTCCTATACACTAATAATGAGAAAACAGAAAGAGAAATTAAGGAAACAATTCCATTCACCATTGTGACGGAAAGAATAAAATACTTAGGAATATATCTACCTAAAGAAACTAAAGACCTATATATAGAAAACTATAAAACACTGGTGAAAGAAATCAAAGAGGACACTAATAGGTGGAGAAATATGCCATGTTCATGGATTGGAAGAATCAATATAGTGAAAATGAGTATACTACCCAAAGCAATTTATAGATTCAATGCAATCCCTATCAAATTACCAACGGTATTCTTCACAGAGCTAGAACAAATAATTTCACAATTTGTATGGAAATACAAAAAACCTCGAATAGCCAAAGCCATCTTGAGAAAGAAGAATGGAACTGGAGGAATCAACCTACCTGACTTCAGTCTCTACTACAAAGCCACAGTCATCAAGTCAGTATGGTACTGGCACAAAGACAGAAATACAGATCAATGGAACAAAACAGAAAGCCCAGAGATAAATCCACGCATATATGGACACCTTATCTTTGACAAAGGAGGCAAGAACATACAATGGATTAAAGGCAATCTCTTTAACAAGTGGTGCTGGGAAATCTGGTCAACCACTTGTAAAAGAATGAAACTAGACCACTTTCTAACACCATACACAAAAATAAACTCAAAATGGATTAAAGATGTAATGGTAAGACCAGAAACTATAAAACTCCTAGAGGAGAACATAGGCAAAACACTCTCTGACATACATCACAGCAGGATCCTCTATGACCCACCTCCCAGAATATTGGAAATAAAAGCAATAATAAACAAATGGGACCTAATTAAACTTAAAAGCTTGTGCACAACAAAGGAAACTATAAGCAAGGTGAAAAGACAGCCTTCAGAATGGGAGAAAATAATATCAAATGAAGCAACTGACAACAACTAATCTCAAAAATAATCCAGCAACTCCTACAGCTCAATTCCAGAAAAATAAATGACCCAATCAAAAAATGGGCCAAAGAACTAAATAGACATTTCTCCAAAGAAGACATACAGATGGCTAACAAACACATGAAAAGATGCTCAACATCACTCATTATCAGAGAAATGCAAAATCAAAAGCACTATGAGGTACCATTTCATGCCAGTCAGAATGGCTGTGATCCAAAAGTCTACAAGCAATAAATGCTGGAGAGGGTGTGAAGAAAAGGGAACCCTCTTACACTGTTGGTGGGAATGCAACCTAGTACAGCCACTATGGAGAACAGTGTGGAGATTCATTAAAAAACTGGGAATAGAACTGTCTTATGGTCCAGCAATCCCACTGCTGGGCATACACACTGAGGAAACCAGAAGGGAAAGAGACACGTGTACCCCAATGTTCATCGCAGCACTGTTTATAATAGCCAGGACATGGAAGCAACCTAGATGCCCATCAGCAGATGAATGGATAAGAAAGCTGTGGTACATATACACAATGGAGTATTACTCAGCCATTAAAAAGAATACATTTGAATCAGTTCTAATGAGGTGGATGAAACTGGAACCTATTATACAGAGTGAAGTAAGCCAGAAGGAAAAACACCAATACAGTATACTAATGCATATATATGGAATTTAGAAAGATGGTAACAATACCCCTGTATACAAGACAGCAAAAGAGACACAGATTTATAGAACAGTCTTTTGGACTCTGTGGGAGAGGGAGAGGGTAGGATGATTTGGGAGAATGGCATTGAAATACGTATAATATCATATATGGAATGAGTCACCAGTCCAGGTTCGATGCACGATACTGGATGCTTGGGGCTGATGCACTGGGATGACCCAGAGGGATGGTATGGGGAGGGAGGAGGGAGGAGGGTTCAGGATGGGGAACACATGTATACCTGTGGCGGATTCATTTTGATATTTGGCAAAACCAATACAATATTGTAAAGTTTAAAAATAAAATAATATTTTAAAAATAAATAAATGTTCATTAAATAGATGTTTTTTGAATGAATTAATGAATGAAAAAATCAAATAAATGAAATTATAGTGAAAAATCAGAGAAATGATTTATTAGTACCCAGAAAACTGAAGTAACTAATGATGACAGCTAACACTTAACATTTAACATTCAATTAAACATTTCATAATTTATAAACAAACAAACAAAAAAAGACAAATAGAAAAGATCAATAAAACTAAAAACATTCTTTTCCTAAAATAAATAAAATTTACAAAACTTTAGCTAGACTGACTAAGGAAAAAAGTGAAGGCTCTGATAAAGTATAAAGCAAAGAAAAGATACAACAATAGATAACACAGAAATACAAAGAATTATATGAGACTACTGTGAACAGATTTACACCAACAAATTCGGCAACTTGGATGATATAGACAAATTCTTAGAATCATTAAACCTTCTAAAACTAAATTATAAAGAAATAGAAAATCTGAATAGACTGATCACATATAGAGATATTGTAATAACAATAAAAAATTCCCACAAAACAAAAGTGTAGTTCTAGACTGCTTAGTGAATTTTATCAAACATTCACATCTGTAATAATTATCCTTCTCAAAGTCTTGCAAGAAAATGAAGGTTAAGGAATGATTCTTAATTCTTTCTGTGAAAATAACATCACCCTAACACAAAAATCAGAGAAGGACAACACACATACACACATATTGGGCCAGTATCTCTGATGAATATAGATGTAAAATCTTCAACAAAATATTAGCAAACCAAATATAATACATTAAAAATATATACACCATGATGAAGTGATGTATGCAGGGATTCAAGAATGGTTCAACATTTGAAAGTCAATCAATAAGATGTACCAAACTAATATCATGAAGGATAAAAGCAATATGATTATTTAAATAGATGTGGAAGAATCATTGAGATGATTTGATACCCATTATAGTAAAACTTCAGAATAAACTGGATATGGAAGCAAGGTATCTAAATACAACTAACATTATACTCCATGGTGAAAAAAAATAAAAACTATCTCTCTAAATCAGAGATCACAAGTGCGGGTGGCTGCGACAGCGCACAAGCACAGCTGAGAGGAGCTACCCCACTTCCAAGGACAGGGGCAGCAGCTGGGAGGAGCTACCCCACCCCCAAGGTCAGGGGTGGAGGCTGAGAGGAGATACCCCATGTAGAAGGTAAGGAGCAGCAGCTGCATTTTGCTGGAGCAGCCGTGAAGAGATACCCCACATGTGAGGTAAGAGAAAACCAAATAAGACGGTAGGCACTGAGAGAGGGCATCAGAGGGCAGACAGACTGAAACCACAATCACGGACAACTAGCCAATCTAATCACATGGACCACAGCCTTGTCTAACTCAATGAAACTAAGCCATGCTGAGTGGGGCCACCCAAGATGGCCAGGTCATGTTGGAGAGGTCTGACAGAATGTTATCCATTGGAGAATGGAATGGCAAACCACTTCAGTATTCTTGCATTGAGAACCTCATGAACAGTATGAAAATGGAAAAAGATAGGACACTGAAAGATGAACTCACCAGGTCGGTAGGTGCCCAATATGCTACTGGAGATCAGTGGAGAAATAATTCCAGAAAGAATGAAGGGATGGAGCCAAAGCAAAAACCACATCCACCTGTGGATGGGACTGGTGATAGAAGCAAGGTTTGATGCTGTAAAGAGCAATATTGCATGGGAACCTGGAATGTTAGGGCCATGAATCAAGGCAAATTGGAAGTGGTTAAACAGGAGATGACAAGAGTGAACATCAACATTCTAGGAATCAGCGAACTAAGATGGACTGGAATGGGTGAATTTAACTCAGATGACCATTGTATCTATTACTGTAGGCAGGAATCCCTTAGAAAAAATGGAGTAGCCATCATGGTCAACAAAAGAGTCCAAAATTCAGTACTTGGATGCAATCACAAAATGACAGAATGATCTCTGTTAGTTTCCAAGGGAAACCATTCAACATCACGGTAATCCAAGTCTATGCCCCAAGCAGTAATGCTGAAGAAGCTGAAGTTGAACAGTTCTATGAAGACCTACAGTTCTATGAAGTTCTATGAAGAACTAAGTTAGAACTAAGTTAGAACTATGAAGAACTAACATAGACCTACAGTTCTATGAAGTTCTATGAAGAACAGTTCTATGAAGACCTATGAAGATCTTCTAGAACTAATACCCAAAAAAGATTTCCTTTTCATTATAGGAGACTGGAATGCAAAAGTAGGAAGTCAAGAAACACCTGGATTAACAGGAAAATTTGGCCTTGGAATACAGAATGAAGCAGGGCAAAAGTTAATAGAGTTCTGTCAAAAGAACACACTGGTCATAGCAAACACCCTCTTCCAACAACATAAGAGAAGACTCTACACATGGACATTACCAGATGGTCAACACCGAAATCAGATTGACTATATTCTTTGCAGCCAAAGATGGAGAAGCTCTATACATTCAGCAAAAATAAGACCAAGTGCTGACTGTGGCTCAGATCATGAACTCCTTGCCAAATTCAGATTGAAATTGAAGAAAGTGTGGAAACCACTAGACCATTCAGGTATGACCTAAATCAAATCCCTTATGACTATACGGTGGAAGTGAGAAATAGATTTAAGGGACTAGATCTGATAGGCAGAGTGCCTAATGAACTATGAACGGAGATTCATGACATTGAACAGGAGACAGGAATCAAGACTATCCCCAAGAAAAAGAAATGCAAAAAAGCAAAATGGTTGGCTGAGGAGGCCTTACAAATAGCTATGAAAAGAAGGGAAGTGAAAAACAAAGGAGAAAAGGAAAGATATACCCATTTGAAGGCAGAGTTCCAAAGAATAGCAAGGAGAGAAGAAAGCCTTCCTCAGCAATCAATGCAAAGAAATAGAGGAAAACAATAGAATGGGAAAGACGAGAGATCTCTTCAAGAAAATTAGAGATACCAAGGGAACATTTCATGCAAAGATGGGCTCGATAAAGGACAGGAATGGTATGGACTTAACAGAAGCAGAAGATATTAAGAAGAGATGGCAAGAATACACAGATCAGATCAGATCAGATCAGTCACTCAGTTGTGTCCAATTCTTTGCGATCTCATGAATCCCAGCACGCCAGGCCTCCGTGTCCATCACCAACTCCGGGAGTTCACTCAGACTCATGTCCATCAAGTCAGTGATGCCATCCAGCCATCTCATTCTCTATCGTCGCCTTCTCCTCTTGCCCCCAATCCCTCCCAGCATCAGAGTCTTTTCCAATTAGTCAACTCTCCGCATGAGGTGGCCAAAGTACTGGAGTTTCAGCTTTAGCATCATTCCTTCCAAAGAAATCCCAGGGCTGATCTCCTTCAGAATGGACTGGTTGGATCTCCTTGAAGTCCAAGGGACTCTCAAGAGTCTCCAACACCACAGTTCAAAAGCATCAATTCTTCAACGCTCAGCCTTCTTCACAGTCCAACTCTCACATCCATACATGACCACAGGAAAACCATAGCCTTGACTAGACGAACCTTTGTTGGCAAAGTAATGTCTCTGCTTTTGAATATGCTATCTAGGTTGGTCATAACTTTCCTTCCAAGGAGTAAGCGTCTTTTAATTTCATGGCTGAAGTCACCATCTGTAGTGATTTTGAAGCCCAGAAAAATAAAGTCTCACACTGTTTCCACTGTTTCTCCATCTATTTCCCATGAAGTGGTGGGACCGGATGCCATGATCTTAGTTTTCTGCATGTTGAGCTTTAAGCCAACTTTTTCACTCTCCACTTTCACTTTCATCAAGAGGCTTTTGAGTTCCTCTTCACTTTCTGCCATAAGGGTGGTGTCAACTGCGTATCTGAGGTTATTGATATTTCTCCCAGCAAACTTGATTCCAGCTTGTGTTTCTTCCAGTCCCTCTGCATATAAGTTAAACAAACAGGGTGACAATATATAGCCTTGACAAACTCCTTTTCCTATTTGGAACCAGTCTGTTGTTCCATGTCCAGTTCTAACTGTTGCTTCCTGACCTGCATACAAATTTCTCAAGAGGCAGATCAGGTGGTCTGGTATTCCCATCTCTTTCAGAATTTTCCACAGTTTATTGTGATCCCCACAGTCAAAGGCTTTGGCATAGTCAATAAAGCAGAAATAGATGTTTTTCAGGAACTCTCTTGCTTTTTCTATGATCCAGCAGATGTTGGCAATTTGATCTCTGGTTCCTCTGCCTTTTCTAAAACCAGCTTGAACATCAGGAAGTTCACGGTTCACATATTGCTGAAGACTGGCTTGGAGAATTTTGAGCATTACTTTACTAGCATGTGAGATGAATGCAATTGTGCGGTAGTTTGAGCATTCTTTGGCATTGCCTTTGGGATTGGAATGAAAACTGACCTTTTCCAGTCCTGTGGCCATGCTGAGTTTTCCAAATTTGCTGGCACAGAAGAACTGTACAAAAAAGATCTTCATGACCCAGATAATCACGATGGTGTGAGCACTCACCTAAAGCCAGACATCCTGAAATGTGCAGTCAAGTGGGCCTTAGGAAACATCACTACGAACAATGCTAGAGGAGGTGATGGAATTCCAGTTGAGCTATTCCAAATCCTGAAAGATGATACTGTGAAAGTGTTTCACTCAATATGCCAGCAAATTTGTAAAACTCAGCAGTGTCCACAGCACTAGAAAGGAAATGTGAAAGAATGCTCAAACTACTGCACAATAACACTCATCTCACACACTAGCAAAGTTATGCTTAAAATTATCCAAGCCAGGGTTCAACAGTACATAAACTGTGAACTTCTAAACTTTCCAGCTGGATTTAAAAAAGGCAGAGAAACTGGAGATCAAATTGCCACCATCCGTTGGATCACTTAAAAATCAAGTGTTCCAGAGAAACATCTACTTCTGCTTTATTTACTATGCCAAACTGTTTGACTGAGTGGATCAGAACAAACTATGGAAAATTCTGAAAGATACTAGACCGCCTGACCTGCCTCCTGAGAAATCTGTATGCAGGTCAAAATGCAACAGTTGGAACTGGGTGTGGAATAACAGACTTGTTCCAAATCAGGAAAGGAGTATGTCAAGGCTGTATATTGTCACCCTGTTAATTTAACTTATATGCAGAGTACATCATGTGAAATTTCAGGTTAGATGAAGCACAACCTGGAATCAAGATTTCTGGGAGAAATATCAATAACCTCAGATATGCAGATGACACCACCCTTATGGCAGAAAGTGAAGAGGAACTAAAAAGCCTCTTGGTGAAGGTGAAAGTGGAGAGCGAAAAAGTTGGCTTAAAGCTCAACATTCAGAAAATGAAGATCATGGCCTCCGGTCCCATCACTTCATGGCAAGTAGATGGGGAAACAATGGAAACAGTGACAGACTTTATTTTATTGGGCTCCAAAATCACTTCAGCCAATAAAATCACTTCAGCCAATAAAATCACTTCAGCCTTGAAATTAAAAGATTCTTGCTCCTTGGAATATAATCTATGACCAATGTAGATAGCATATTGAAAAGCAGAGACATTATTTTGCCAACAAAGGTCTGTCTAGTCAAGGCCATGGTTTTTCCAGTAGTCATGTATGGATGTGAGAGTTGGACAATAAAGAAAACTGAGTGCCGAAAAATTGATGCTTCTGAACTGTGGTGTTGGGGAAGACTCTTGAGAGTCTCTTGGACTGCAAGGAGATCCAACCAGTGAATCCTAAAGGAAATCAGCCCTGAATATTCATTGGAAGGACTTATGCTAAGTGAAACTTCAATATTTGGCCACCTGATGCAAATAACTGACTCACTGGAAAAGACCCTGATGCTGGGAAAGATTGAAGGCAGGAGGAGACAGGAATGGCAGAGGATGAGATGGTTGGGTGTCTTCACCAATTCGATGAATTTGAGCAACCTCCAGGAATTGGTGATGGATTGAAGTGGCTTAGCAACAGGGAAGCCTGGCATGCTGAAGTCCATGGGGTCGCAAAGAGTTAGACATGATTGAGGGACTGAACTGAGCTGATACTGTGTGTATTAACACATTTTATAGACATAATGTTTAAATATTTTGTCTTTTAAGTTTAATACTGTTTAAATATTTTTAAGTTTTATACTGTTAAAATATTGTTTAAATATACTGTCTTTTAAGTTCTATACTGAACTAAATGTGATTCAGAAAACTAAGATCATGTCATCTGGTCCCACCACTTCATGGGAAATAGATGGAGAAACAGTGGAAACAGTGTCAGACTTTATTTTTGGGGGGATCCAAAATCACTGCAGATGGTGACTGCAGCCATGAAATTAAAAGATGCTTACTCCTTGGAAGGAAAGTTATGACCAACCTAGATAGCATATTCAAAAGCAGAGACATTACTTTGTCAACAAAGGTCCGTCTAGTCAAGGCTATGGTTTTTCCAGTAGTCAGTCATGTATGGATATGAAAGTTGGACTGTGAATAAAGCTGAGAGCTGAAGAATTGATGCTTTTGAACTGTGGTGTTGGAGAATTCTCTTGAGAGTCCCTTGGACTTCAAGGAGATCCAACCAATCCATCCTAAAGGAGATCAGTCCTGGGTGTTCTTTGGAAGGAATGATGCTGAAGCTGAAACTCCAGTACTTTGGCCACCTCATGGGAAGAGTTGACTCATTGGAAAAGACCCTGATGCTGGGAGGAATTGTGGACAGGAGGAGAAGGGGACCTCAGAGGATGAGATAGATGGATGGCATCACCCACTTGTTGGACGTGAGTCTGAGTGAACTCCGGGAGTTGGGATGGACAGGGAGGCCTGGCGTGCTGCAATTCATGGGGTCGCAAAGAGTTGGACACAACTGAGCGACTGAACTGAACTGAACTGAAATGTGATTTATATTCCATCTTTACAGTATTACAGTTGTTCGTGTTTGTCAATATATTTACCTTTATTAATATGCTTTGTATGTTTATATTCTTTTTTATTGTTGTTTTGAATCCATTAATTTGAATTTGTAGAACTTTCTTTAGCATTTACCCATTTTCCTGGGTATAGTGTTTTTGTAGGTGTTTTTTCTTTCTTTCTTTTTTTTTTTTTCTTTCAGCACATTAATTTCTTCTCATTGCTTTTGGGCCTGTGACATTTCTGCTGAGAAATCTGCTCATAATCTATGGAGGTTCCCGTGTATGTGACAATCACTTTTCAATTACTGTTCTCTTTATGTGACAGTCATTTACCTCTCACTGTTTTCTCTCTTTGTCATTGACTTCTAACAAATTGATTATGATGTCTCTTGGTTTGGATTCTTGGGGGTGCAAATAATCTACAGTTCATTAGGCCTCCATATCTATATGCCCATTTCCATTTCAGATATAGCCATATTTTAGACATTATTTATTTGAGTAAACTTTCTGACCCCTTTTCCCTCTCCTCCTTCTGGGACTCCCATAATGTGTATATCAGTCAGGTTCACATTTCCTATACATCACTTAAACTTTCTTCAGTCCTTTTTAATCCTTTCCTATTGGTTCCTTTGGACAGTTTTCAATGACTTGTCTTAGTGTTCACTGATGCTTTTTCTACTTTATCTATTCTGTTCTTGAAATTCTTTAGTACATTTTTCAGTTAATTATTATATTCTTCAGTTCCATGACTTTTGTTGCTATCTTGGTTGAAATTCTCCATTCAAGCATTTTTTCTTGACCTCACTAGCATCATTATGATCATTATTTTGAATTCTTGATCAGTATATATCTACTTTTCACCAGAGTCATTTTCTATAGATTTATCTTATTTCTTTGTTTGAAACATATATTTTTTTGGTTCCTTTTTTCCCTTGACTCTTTCTATTAATGTATGCACAGAAAAATTGGTCAGCTCATCAAAGACTGAACTTGTACAGGTGGTGAATCTCGTGAATCAACTCAGGCAGAGATTTTAGTGACTTCTCAAACCTTAGTGACAGTTCAAACTACTGTCTTTGTTTTCAGTAAATGTCATGTTATCTAGAGCTTTCTGGATCTTTTCAATGCACTGAGACAAATGAGACAGCAGTCAGTATTTTGGAAACTCTCAGAAAAATTAGGATGCTGTGTGTATATTATAGTCTTTCCCTTCCTTCCCAAGGGAGAAGTTATAATACAGGGTTTTATTCCCAGTTGAAGTGGGCTATGTCAGGAGCTCAGCATATGAAAAGAGAATGTCTCATATATTCCTACTGGCTCCATGTGGCTTGTTTTCCTCCTGCATAGGATTCAGAGGCCTCAAGTATTTTTTTGATTTTTCACAAATTGAATCATTCTATATAATGTTGTTGAATCACTGTCTGTGGGGGAAACAGAGAGCCCAGGGTTTTCTATTCTGCCATTTGTCTGCCCTCACTATCCTGAATTTATTTTTTATAACTATGTGAAGCAAAAATTATTATTTTGTCTGGTTTACATATAAAGTACAGAAGAATTAAGGAACTTGAGAATAACATAAATTCTATTATGAGGGGAGAAATAAGATTGTGTGTAAATACACATTAAAAAGCCATTTTAAAGAAGACTGAAAATACTGGAAAGGTTAACAATCACGAGATACACTAAGAGAGGAAATAGATCAATATGGTCTAATATGAGGATTTAGAGCTAACCTCCTCTGATAAACACATCAAAAATAGATCTACATGTGGCACAATTCTCACGGAGAACTAACTAAAGACTGAAAGAAAGGCTCTTGTACAACCAAAACTGTAAGAATGATCCCCATGGAATTGGGTAGAATGGGCAGAAAAGTGATCAGGTCAGGACCTGTGACCTTGGGAAGGGACACAGAAGATGAGGGGAGCTACATGGGCAGAGAACCTCCCTAGGGAGTGAGTGGTTCAAGTCACATATTGGGTCCCCCGGCCCTCAGGTCCAACATTGGGAATATGGACCCTTAGCTGATTAGAAAATGAGGGGCATTAACAGAAGGGCTATAGGAAACTTAGACTCTGATAATGATGGTCATATATCTCCTTGCTTCCTCAACACAAAAGTTGGAGAAAACAGATAGATTGAGACTGCAAGGAACTCTGGCATGTTTTCTGTGACTGTGTTGACCCTCATTCCAGACTAGTGGAGGGCCGGCTCTGACACATTTGTTTTGTAAAGCAGCTCCACACTAGGCTGAGGGCCGCAGCCACTGATGGAGGGAACTTCTCTGTTGTAAAGAACTGAGAGATACTAGATCCAGAATGGCATCTGAAAGCACAGGTACAGCCATTTCTGGTGCTTAGAGAGGCACTGAATCAGAAGTGGTTTAGGACTCTAACTGAAGGCAGGACCACCACGGCTCACATGTAGACCAATGCTGAGCACCTGCTCTAGCTCCTCTTGCTTTAGCACCACTTCCCTCTCCAGTGAGGATGCCAGTTCTGGGAAAGGGAAGAACATACCCTTAAAGGGAATGTGGTGTGCAGGGACCTAACTCTCCAGAGCTCTTCTCCAGTAGCTTGGGTCCCGCTCTGTCCTCAGTAGAGTGGTGTTGGCCACTGAGCAGAGAAGAAGCCCTGATTCACCCATGGCTCTGACTCCAGTCCCTCCATCTCCAGTCCCACTTTCTACCAAAGTAATAGCTGCCAGCACACCCTGGAAAGAACTGACTCATGCTCATGTCAGATCCTGCTCTCACATCAAAGCCACTGGGCACACACAGATAGTACATTGATGCTTCCACACAAGGGCACCACTTTAAGAGATTAATTGATATTTGTATCATCTAATATTCTAGAGACAGAGAAAGTTAAGCAAAATAAAAAGATAGAGGAATTTGTTTCAACTGAAAGAACAAGAGAAAGCCCCTGAAAAAAACAACTAATGAAACAGAAATAAATAGGCTACCATAGAAAGTATTTAAAAGGAACTGTAATGAGAATGTTAAATGCATTAGAAAAAAGAATATATTTTATCCTTTGAAAAGAGGGAGAATTTGAACAAAGAACTAGAAAGTGTTAAAAAAAAATAAAACAGAACTGGAGAATAAAATAACTGAAGTTTAAAACATGCTAGAAGGAGTTAGAAAATTAGGTGATTACAGAATAATGCATAAGTTATCTGGAAGATAGAATACTGGAAATCACCCAATCAAAACAACAAAAAGAAAAAAAAAAGCTATGGCTGAAAACTTCCCAAACTTAAGGATACAGATATCTTGGTAAAATAAACACAAAAGTCCCAAGCAAGATGAATCCAAATAGACACATACCAAGGATATCATTATAAAGGTGGCAAAAGTTAATGAGAGAATTCTAAAGGCAGCAATAGAAGAAAAAAAAAAAGGCACACAATTGTGATCAACTAATCCATGATATAAAGGAGGCAAGAATATACAACAGAAAAAAGATAGTCTCTTCAATCAGTGGTGCTGAGAAAACTGGACAGCTACATGTAAAAGAATGGTATTAGAACATTTTATTACACCATATAAAAATAAATTAATAATGGATTACAGATCTAAATGTAAGACCTAGAATCACAAAACTCAAAGAAGAGAAGATGTATGGGATACTCTTTGACATGAATTATAGCAATATTTTTTGTATCTGTTTCCTAAAGTAAAGGAAATAAAAGACAAAATAAACAAATGGTACTTAATTAAATGTAAGAGCTGTTACACAGTAAAGGAAATCATTGACAAAATTAAAAGATAATCCACTAAATGGGAGAAAACTTTAGCAAATTATATGATTGATGAATGGTTAATACCCAAAATGTATAAATGGCTCAAACAGCTCAATATTTAAAGATAAAACAACTCAGTTAAAAGTGATTAGAAGCCCCAAATACAGATTTTTTCCAAAGAATATATATATATATATATATATATATATATATATATCCTTATATAGCCAACAGGCACATGGAAAGATGCCCCAAATCATTAATCATCAGAGAAATGTGAATCAGAACCACAATGTGATATTATTTCACATGTGTCAGAATGATCATCATCAAAATATCTACAAAAAACAACCATTGGCAAGAATCTGGAGAAAAGGGAACCCTAGTACACTGTTGATAGAAATGTAAATTGATACAGTCACTATAGAAAATATTTAGAGGGTTCCTCAACAAACTAAAAATAGAACTAGCATATGATCTAGCATTTCCACTCCTGAGTATGTATCTGAAGAAAAAGAAAATTCTAATTCAAAAATATGCATGTAACCCAATGTTTATAGAAGCATTATTTACAACACCCAATCTCCTGCCCATCAAGAGATAAAGAAGATATGGTGTATATATACAGAGAGAAAGAAAGAATCTATATCATCACTTATATGTGGGGTCTAAAAAATAAATAAATGAATACAACAAATCAGAGACAAACTCACAGACATAAAGAACAAACCAATGGTTACCAGTGGTGAGAGGGAAGTGGGGAGGAGCAAGATAGGGATAGGAAACTAAGAGATACAAATACTACATTTAAAAAATAAATAAGCAACAGTGGTATATTGTACAGGACAAGGAAATGCAACTATTATTTTATAATAACTTAAAATTATAATCTATAAAATATTAAATCACTCTGTTGTATACTTGAAACTAATGCAAAATTATAAAAGCAACTGTATTTCAACTAAAAAAGAAGAGAGAATATGCTAAGGAAACAAAATGATAATATGTAGAACGAAGGTAGGTTTGCATTCCTGATAAAGATATGTTTTTTGTTGTAAAAATATGTAAGGAAAAGGGGTATGTAGGTTTGTTGGGAGATTTATAGGTCGGTAGTCAGGAAATGAAACCTTTTTTTGTACAAAGGTTTCAATTATTTCTATAGCCTCTGGTACAACCTGTGGAAGCAGGAGACGGAGGTTTGAAAAGTGACTGTTAGAATTAGCCACTATGAAGTCGTAAGCAGACTAGTGGCAGCATGGAGGGCCTCGGTAAGATTAAGGATATTACCCGTATAGTGGGACCGTTTTATAGAGCTGTCTGCTCTTTTCAGCAGTGCTAAGCAGCTTGAGAAGAGGCACACAGACATGGGATGATTAGATTCAGTGAGGATTCAGTGAGACTTTGAGGAGCTGGTAAAATGAAAGAACATAGTGACAAGGAACCTAAAGATATGAGATAGAGTGACTAAAGCAGTGGACTACATACTCTTGTTTATAAAAGGTAAGAGATTAGACAGAGGTCCCCACAAAAGGAAGAAATT
This sequence comes from Bos mutus, assembly GCF_027580195.1. NCBI lineage: Eukaryota > Metazoa > Chordata > Mammalia > Artiodactyla > Bovidae > Bos > Bos mutus. The sequence continues at coordinate 70,788,143 of NC_091631.1, read as the reverse complement.
AGGGATCGTGGTAAGATAATTTTGATGTGACTGAAGACTTCTGAATTGAGCTTCCAAATAGTATATTAACATATTTGTAAAGATGAGAAGTCATAGCCAGAAGGTGTTATAATTGATTTTATTATTTCAGATGCAAGGTAATTCTACACACGGAACATTTCAAAGTCTGCTTCTCTGGATTTGTATTACAATGCAATGCCTTAAGGGCTTCCCAGGTGGTGCTAGTGTTAAAGAATCCGCCTGTCAATGCATGAGACATGAAAGGTGCATTCCATCCCTAGGTTGGGAAGATCACCTAGAGGAGGGCAGAGGAACCCACTCTAGTATTTTTGCCCGGAGAATTCAATGTACAGAGAACCCTAGTGGCCTACAGTCCATAGGATTGCACAGAATTAGACACTACTGAAGCGACTTGGGATGCATGCACTCATGCACTGCCATGAAAACTTTGTATATGTTTTGTAGAAACTGGATATGTTGGGTTAAAATTTACGTGGAAAGACGGTCTGCTATATAGAAAGACCGCAAAGTTGTGATCATCAGCTCTACATATTAATTTTTGATCTTTTATCCTATTTTCACTTACACAGAGTTTTATGAGTGTATATAGCTTTTTAAAATATTGCAAAGCAATATACATTTCTATTAAAACAAAAGGTTGGATGAAATTTAAGAACTGCATTCTGTTATCAAAATAATGAATCAGCAGTTGACAACCGATCAAAAATTCTTTCATTAAAAATTTATATTTGTAGATTAAACTGAGAAAGAAATCTCATTCTCTTATATTGATCCTACCTATCCGTGTACTCAAGGACTATGTAGGGAACATATAAAAAAATCTTACTGCTTTAGTAAAGCTATGTGTAAACGTCTTCCCCCTAAATGTTGCCAGGAATAAGAAAAGAGGTTCAGTATTTAAAACAGCATTCAGAGGCGAATTTATGTCATCATACATTTTTATGACAAATTTATGCAGAAATTCTGTTTTGAAATGTCAACCTACTCCAGCATTCTTGCCTGGAGAATCCCATGGACAGAGGAGCCTGGTAGGCTACAGTCCACCGGGTCACAAAGAGTCAGACACGATTGAATGACTTCACCACACTATTACTCTGTTTTGATGTAATATTATCAGTATAACATATTGGCAGACACTCCATTCTTAATACTCTTTAAAGTTTCATTTTTGATAAACATACAGTCATAAAAAATCCATAGGATTAGACCTACCCTTGTGAAAGATTCCCATAATAGTTATTCCAAGTACTACATTGTTTACTAAAAGGAAGCTTGAACCTACTTAATATATTTTCCTTGCTAATTAAATTTACAATGCTATAAGAAACAATACCTTTTCTCTACAGAACATTCTTTTTCATTTATCATCCTGCATTTTGAGTCATTTCCTGTTTTGTCTAGTGTTAAGGAATAAAACTGAAGTTGATAATGATACTTAAAATAGTCCACAGTAAAGTAAAATATAATTCCTTAAACTTTTTAGGTAAAACTAAATCCATATTAAAACAATTAAATGCCATAGCTGAAAAAAAAAAAAACAGCATTTAGAACATTCAAATAGATAATCTGATTTGCTATATCTGATGACATTTCCATAGTAACATTTTCAGAATGTTCATGGGACAAGTATATTAAAATAAAGGTTTATCTCTCACTTTCCTCCATCTCCAAGGTTCTCAAAATATGTTTCAAGTTGAATTAAATATGGTTAGGTACATCAGAAATTATATGACATTGAAATATATAGTTCATATGTTCATAGTTGACTATATGAATTCTGTCAGTAAAAGAGGAGGAAAGTAAAATCTCTGTTCCCTTAGGTACCTTTACATCAATAAATTAGAGACACATTAAAGTTGCTGCTAAAAGCCACAAGAGATTTATGTAAAGATAGTGTCTATACACTAGGCAGTGAAAAGTATAGTTGTTGTTTAGTTGCCCAGTTGCATCCAACTCTTTGCGACCCCATGTACTGCAGCACACCAGGCCACCCTGTCCCTCACCATCTCTCGAAGTTTCCCCAAGTTCATATGCATTGCATGGGTGATGCCACTCAGCCATCTTATCCTCTGATGCCATCTTCGCCTTCTGCCCTCAATCTTTCCCAGCATCAGGGGCTTTTCCAATGAGTCAACTGTTTGCATCAGATGGCCACAGTATTGGAGTTTCAGCTTCAGCATCAGTCCTTCCAATGAGTATTCAGGATCAATTTCCTTTGGGATTGACTGGTTTGATCTCCTTGCAGTCCAAGGGACTCTCAGGAGTCTTCTCCAACACCACAGTTCAAAAGCATTGACTCCTCAGGGCTCCATCTTCATTACAGTCCAGCTCTCAAACTGTTCATGACCACTGAGAAGACTGGAGCCTGACTCTACAGACATCAACAGAGTAATGTCTCTATCATAGCTTTCCTGTCAAGAAGCAAACGTATTCTGATTTCATCACTGCAGTCACCATCCTCAGTGATTTTATAGCTCAAGAAGAGGAAACCTGCTACCACCACCTTCTCCCCCTCTATTTGCCATGAAATAGTGGGGCCAGATGCCATGACCTTAGTTGTTTTTTTTTTTTTTAATATTTAATTTTTAGCTGGCTCTTTCATTCTCCTCCTTCACCATCATCAAGAGGCTCTTTAATTTCTCTTCACTTTCTACCCGAAGAGTAGTATCATCCACATATCTGAGGTTGATAATGTTTCTCCCGCCTATCTTGATTGCAGCTTGTAACTAACTCATCCAGCCTGGCATTCCTCATGATGTGTTCAGCATATAGATTAAACAAACAGGGTGAGAGCAGACAGCCCTATCATACTTCTATCTCAATCTTGAACCAATCAGCTATTCCATACAGGGTTTTAACTGTTGCCTCTTGACCCTCATAGAGATTTCTCAGGAGACAGGTAAGATGGTCTGTTATTCCCAACTCTTTAAGAGCTTTCCACAGTTTATTATAATCCACACAGTCAAAGGCTTTGGCATAGTCAATGAAAACAAAAGTAGATGCTTTTCTAGAATTCCTAGCTTTCTCTATGATCCAATGAATGTTGGCAATTTGGTCTTTGGTTCTTCTTCCTTTTCTAAACCCAGCCTGGACATCTGGAAGTTCTTGGTTTGCATAATGCTGAAGCATGGGAGATGGGTGCAACTGTCTGATGTTCCTTAGTACTAACTTTCTTGTGAATTGGGATAAGGATTGACGTTTTCCAGTCCTGTGGCCAGTACTGGGTCTTCCAGATTTGCTGACATATTGGATGCAACACCTTGATGGCATCATTCTTTAGGGTTTTGAATAGTTCTACTGGAATTCCATCACATCCACTAGCTTTATTAACAGCAGTTTTACCTAAGGCCCACTTGACTTTGCTCTCCAGAATGTCTGGCTCTGGGTGGCTAACAATACCATCATAGTAATCTGGTTCATTTAAATCTTTTCTGTACAGTTCTGTGTATTCTTTCCATGTCTTCTTGATCTCTTCAGCATCACTAAGTCTCCACCGTTTATGTTCTTAATTGTACCCATCTTTGGGCAAAATGTTCCCTTGATATCTCCAATTTTCCTGAAGAGATCTCTGGTCTTTCCCCTTCTGTTATTTTCTTCTAGTTTTATACACTGTTCATTGAAGAAGGCCTTCTTGTCTCTTTGTGCTGTTCTTTGGAAATCTGCACTTAGTTGGATATACCTTTCCTGTTCTACCTTGCTTTTCACTTCTCTTCTTTCTTTAGCTATCTGTAAGGCCTCCTCAGATAACCACTTTGCCTTTTTGCTTTTCTTTTGCTTTGGAATGGTTTTGTTTGCTGCCTCCTGTATAATATTATGGACCTCCATCCTTAGTTCTTTAGGCACACTGTTTACAAGTTCTAATCCCTTGAATCTATTTGTTACCTCCACTGCAGAGTCAGGTCATACTTGGCTGGTCTAGAGAATTTCCCTGCTTTGTTTAGCTTAAGTCTTAATTTTGCTATGAGAAGCAGATGATCTGAGCCACAGTCAGCTCTAGGTCTTGTTTTTGCTGACTGTATACAGCTTCTCCACCTTTGGCTACTAAGAATGTAATCAATTTAATTTTGATATTGACCACTCTGTAACGTCCATGTATAAAGTCGTCTCTTGTGTTGTTGAAAAAGGGTATTTGTTGTGACTGGTGCATTCTCTTGGCAGAATTAATATAGCCTTTTCCTTGCTTCATTTTGTTCCCCAAGACAAAACTTGCCTGTTACTCCAGGTATCATTTTCCAAGGCAAGTCATTCAACATCACAGTAATCCAAGTCTATGCCCCTACCACTGATGTCAAAGAATCTGAACTTGATCAGTATTTGAAAACCTAAATAGCATCCTAGAACTAACACCAACAAAAGATGTGATTGGAATGAAAAGGTAGGAAGTCAAGAGGTACCTGGAAAGTATAGTAGGTAAATTGTACTGAGATTGGGATTCTAGACCCAGCTTTATGATTTCATGGGAGATTCTTACAGTTACTCAATTTCTATCTAAGCCTTAATTTCTGAAAATATTATGTTTGGGAAGCATGGTTTTCCTGACTCTTCATTTTTGGATTATAAAACTATATAGCTATTACTTATTGCTCTTTTACTTTGCTCTCAGATTTTTATTTGGTATATAATTTAATTTCCACAGAAGCCTAATATGTATACTTTATTTTCTCTGTTTCACAGGTAAGAAAACTGACAACAACAATAAATATTCCTCTAACTAGGGGGAAAAAAGATAACTCTAAAATCATTATTCTTATATATGTTCAGTAAACATATTCATGAACATGACTCTTTTGGGATCTTTAGTATATAAAGTGAAATTAGATGGAGAAATGGACAGAATATGTGGCATGTGTGCATGCCGAGTTGCTTCATTCGTGTCTGACTCTTGCGACCCAATGGACTGTAGCTTACCAGGCTCCTCTGTCCATTGGATTATCTGGGCAAGAATACTGGACTGGGTTACCATTTCCTCCTCCAGGGGATCTTCCTGACCCAGGGATTGAAACTGCATCTCCTGTGGCTCCTGCATTGGCAGGTGACTTCTTACCACTAAGCCACTTGGGAAACCAAACTGGTAGTACTTTTACACAGTAGATTATATAAATCTATAATATAGCTTAATCTTTCAGGTGATTAAGATGCTATACTGGTGATATATCATGATGATGAGAACACTATGACTTTCACCTATATTTAAAATAGTAAAATCTGTTATAATCTACTGTTAAATAATTTATTATAGTCAGAAGGTGTCCAATATGCTTCTGGTAAAGACCAGAAGGCAATTACTAATAACACCAGAAAGGATGAAGCAGCTGGGCCAAAGCAAAAGCAATACTCAATTGTGGATGTGTCTGGTGGTGAAAGTAAAGTCTGATGCAGTAAAGAACAATATTGTATAGGAACCTGGAATGTTAGGACCGTGAATCAAGGTAAACTGGACACGGTCCAGCAGCAAATGTATTTGGGTTCAATCACAAAAATGACAGAATGATCCTGGTTCCTTTCCAAGGCAAATTACTCAATAACATAGTCATCCAAGAATGAAAACAGACCTACAACACCTTCTAGAACTAACACACACACACACACACACAAAGATACCCCTTTTTTGTCTATATTACCCACACAAAAAGATACCTCTTTCATCATAGTGGATTTGATTGCAAGACTGGGTAGTCAAGAGATACCTGGAGTAACAGTCAAGTTTGCCTTGGGGTACAAAATGAAGCAGGGCAAAGGTTAACAGAATTTTGTCAAGAGAACACATGGGTCATTGCAAGCACCCTTTTCTAACAACACAAGTGATGACTCTACACAAGAATATCACCAGATGGTCAACACTGAAATCAAATTGATTACAATCTTTGTAGTCAAAGATGGAGAAGATGTATATAGTAAGAAAAAAAAAAAAAAAAAAACCTGGAGCCGACTTTGGCTCAGATCATGAGTTCCTAATTGCAAAAATCAGACTTAAATTGAATAAAGTATGGAAAATCACTAGGCCATTCAGGTATGACATATATCAAATCCCTTATGATTATACAGTGGAGGTGCCAAATAGATTCAAGGGATTAGATAAGATAGACAGAATGCCTGGGGAACTATTGGTGGAAGTTTGTAACACCTAGAAGGCAATGACAGAAACATCCGCAAGAAAAAGAAATGCAAGAAGGCAAAGCAGTTTTCTGAGGAGGCTTTACAAATAGCTGAGGGATGACAGAAGTGAAAGGCAAAGGAGAAAGGGAAAAACGTACCCAACCGAATGAAGAATTCCAGAGAATAGAAAGAAGGAATAAGGAGATCTCATTAAATAAATAATGCCAAAAAAAAAAAAAAAAAACACTGGAGAAGGAAATGGCAACCCACTCCAGTACTCTTGCCTGGAAAATACCACGGACGGAGAGGCCTGGTAAGCTGCAGTCCATGGGGGTCGCTAAGAGTCGGACATGAATCAATGCCTTCACTTTCACTTTTCACTTTCATGCACTGGAGAAGAAAATGGCAACCCACTGTAGTATTCTTGCCTAGAGAATCCCAGGGATGGGGGAGCCTGGTGGGCTGCCCTCTATGGTGTCGCACAGAGTCGGACACTACTGAAGCTACTTAGCAGCAGCAGCAGCAGCAAAGAAACAGAGGGAAACATTATAATGGGAAAGATTAGAGCTCTCTTCAAGAAAATTGGAGATAGCGAGGGAACATTCCATGCAAGGATGGGCACAGCAAAAGACAAATGTAGTAAGGACCTAACAGAAGCAGAAGAGATTAAGAAGAAGCAAAAATACAGAGAAGGACTATACAAAGAAGGTCTTAATGACACAGATAATCATGATGGTGTGGTCAATCACCTAGAGCAGACATCCTAGAGTGTGAAGTCAAGTGGGCCTTAGGAAAGGTTACTACATACAAAGCTAGTGGAGGTTATGGGATTATTGCTGAGCTATTTCAAATCCTAAAAGATAATGCTGTTAAAGTGCTACACTGAATATGTTAGCAAATTCGGAAAACACAGCAGTGGCCACAGGACTGGAAGAGGTCAATTTTCATTCCAATCCAAGAGCAGGACAATGTTAAAGAACATTTTGTCTATCTTTCAGTTGCACTCATCTCACATACTAGCAAGGTTATGCTCAAAATTTTTCAAGCTAGGCTTCAGCAGTACATGAACTGAGAACTTCCAGATGTACAAGCTGGATTTAGATAAGGCAGAGGAACCAGAGGTCCAATTATCAACATTCGCTGGATCATAGAGAAAGCAAGGGAATTCCAGAAAAAAAATCTACTTCTGTTTCATTGACTACTCTAAAGACTTTGATGCCGAGGATCACAACAAACTGTGGGAAATTCTTAGAGATCAGAATATCAGACCACCTTAGATGTCTCCTGAGAAACTTGTGTGTGGGTCAGGAGGCAACCATTAAAATCAGACACGGAACTACTGACTTGTTCAAAATTGGGAAAGGAGAACAACAAGGCTGTATATTGTCACCCTGTTTATTTAACTTCTATGCAGAGTACATCATGCAAAATGCTGGGCTGGATGAACCACAAACTAGAGTCTAAAGATTGGCAGGAGAAATACTAACAACCTCAGATACTCAGATGATACCACTCTAGTGGCAGAAAGCAAAGAGGAACTAAGAGCTTCTTGATGTGGCGTAAGGAAGAGAGTGAAAAATCTAGCTTGAAACTCAACATTCAAAAAACTAAGATCATGGCATCTGGCCCAGCTCTTCATGGCAAATAGATGGGGAAAATGTGGAAGTGACAGGTTTTATTTTCTTGGGCTTCAAAATGCTGCAGATAGCGATTACTGTCATGAAATTAAAAGATGCTCCTTGGAAGATAAGCTATGACAAACTTAGTCAGCAAAGTTCTGTATAATCAAAGCTGTAGTTTTTCCAGTAATCATTTACAGATGTGAGAGTTGGACCATAAAGAAGGCTGAGTGTCGAGGAATAGATGCTTTCAAATTGTGGTGCTCGAGATGACTCTTGAGAGCTCCTTGGACTGCAGATAGATCAAACCAGTCAATCTTAATGAAAATCAATCTTGAATACTTATTGGTAGGACTGATGTTGAAGATCCAATACTTTGGCCACCTGATGTGATGGATCAACTCATTGGAAAAGGCCTTGATGCTGGGAAAGATTGAAGGCAAAAGAGAAAGGGGTGGCAGAGGATGAGATGATTAGACAGCATCACCAACTCAATGGGCATGAATTTGAGCAAACTCTGGGAGATAGTGAAGGATGAAGAGCTTGGCCTGCTGCAGTCCATGGGTTTCAAAGAGTCAGACATGACTTTATGATTGAACAACAACAACATAGTCTGTATCAGCTATGGAAGAACAGAGGTTCAAAGTTGTTTTTCAATGCCATTTTTCTTCAGTTACATTTTTGTCTATATTACACTTAAATTTTTGCTTATAATTGAATTACCCATAGATTTTAAAGTCACTGATTATCTTCATAAACAGAGAAAGTTCTATCCCATGTTGGAATTAAAACTATGACAAGTTATTTTGTTTAATCATTTTTTTCTATATCCAGAACATATGGATTTTATAGCAATAGTTATTAAACCATTAAAATCAACGATGGAACAAAATTTTTCATATATATATTGTTGTTCAGTCACTCAGTCATGCCTAACTCTGCAACCCCATGGAATGCAACATATACATATGTGTGTTTATGTGTGTGTGTGTGTGTGTGTGTATTTTTCCTAAGTACTTGACCACTGATATTTACCTTTTGAAAATATTGTGGCCTCTTGGCATTATCTAAGATCAATATATCAAATTTGATGCTAAAATAATCATAAAGTATTTTCAATATTAACAGCAGCCTGAGTAAAATGTTACCCTTGACTTAGTATGTAAAATCAGCCTAAAAAGTAGTCTTTAAACTAATAGAATAAAAGAAGGGTTTTGACCTGAAAGGATGTTTGGGAAAGATAAAACTGACAAAAAATTTCCCAGTGTTTCTTATGTATGTAAATTTATTTTATAGATTCAGAATTTTTTTTAGATTACTAAGGTACATGTCAATGTATATTATAAACAGAAATCTAGAAACTGGGTTTTTTTCTGGTATATTCTCATTTGAAACCATGAAAAGCTGGATGTTAGCAGAGAGTGTGAGGTTTACAGGATGTTGGCATTCCTGGTTGAAGAAACACTTGAGTAATGGACTATGTCTTTTATAGTATTTCAGAAAGCAGAACATTAGAGTATCGACAAATGTTTTATAAAATAAATAATGTTTTGCAAATATTCCATAGAACTAGAGTGAAAGAGGGAATTAATATGTAATTTATAAGCCTTTACTATTGAGACTCTCAGTGAAATCTAATAGCAATTTTATGAGGTAGGCATTGTCAAGAGACCCGGCTTTCATCCCTGGGTCTGGGTTGGGAAAATCCCCTGAAAGTGGAAATGGCTATGTACTTGACTATTGTTGCCTGGAGAATTCCATGGACAGAGGAGCTTGCAGGCTACAGTCAATGGGGTCTCAAAGAGTTGGACATGGCTGAGTGAATAACACACAAATTGTCATTCTTACTCTACAGATTTTATATGAGACTTGATCTAGGCAATAACTCGTCTGATGTCATATAGCTGGTAAATGATTGGTTCAGTTGATAAATATCTCAAACTATCAAGACTTTGTTCTTGTCAGGTAATATGACACTAAAAATACAAGTTATTAAACTGTAGAAGTTCTAGATTCTCATGAAAGCAATATGGCAGATTTCTTTTTGAAGATTATAGGGTTAAATTAGAAAATTACTTTTCCTTTTTACGTCTCCTATTCCAAATTGTTTCTGAGGAAGAACTCAGTCAAAGGACCATTCTGGTATCTTTTTGTTTCCAAAGTTTACACAATATTTTTTTTTCTAATAAAGGCAGGTAAAATATGCTATTTCCCATGTTTCATTTCTGCCTCCTTGGTTAGATATAGATGGTTAGGGTACCTTTACTTTTGACCTTTCATTTACTTCCTACCAAAACACACACACACAAAAAAAAAACTAAAAGAGATTAAATAGAAAACATGTGAAAATTAGACAAAATATATATGAAAATAGATCTCAAAATTTTGGACATCAGGCTGTGAAGGACATTGATCCCTGAAATGTTACATAATCCATGGAGCCAAACAAGTGCCTCAGCTTAATCCCTGGGCAAAGTTTCCAAGGTAGCAGAGACTCGGGCAAAGTCCATCTGCTTTCCTGATTTGAGGAGACAAATCTGGGAGTCTAGGGGAGCTAAGGTGGCTGGGGTTCACAATACTCAAAAGGAGAAAGCAGCATAGAGAGAGAATGTTGAGATCTATGGAAGATTCTCTTTGATTATTCACTTTAGAATGAGTCAACATATCCATTTGAGAAAAATATTTAAAGATCGAAAAGGACCTTCTGAATGGATTGGAAGAAACAATACTCAGAATTCACCCAGGTCAGAAATAGTTCCTACCCTAATAGTCTAAGTGGAGAATCTCATAATTCAGGAGTCATCAATTGGAATACTAAGAAAAGACTTGCCACAGGAGTGGGGAATAATTCACCCTCAATCGAATGGCTCTCAGATATTGTCTAAAAAAGCATGAAATAAAGACTTGAAAAGATCAGATTGTTTCCAGCTAACTTAATCACATCTCAGAACAAAGGTCAAGAATACAAAAATACCCAGTATCAAACAATATAAAATTCAAACATTTGATGTCAAATTAAAAACTGTATGTGTGCAAGTAATTAGGAAAACATAATTGATAATGAAGAGGAAAGCATTAATCAACTGAAACTGACACAAAGAAAGACATATGATAAAAATAGATAAGGACATTAAAAGAGTTATTGTAACCATGTCACATTGTTCAAAAACCTAGAGAAAACATTCAATGTGTTATTTAGGAAAAAATAAAGGCTTATATGCATACAAAGACATAAACAAATATTCATAGAAGTTTAATTTGTAATAGCTGAAACTTGGACGCAACCCAAATGTCCAACAGGTGAATACATGAACACATTGTAATACAGACAATAAACAGAATACTACTTAGCATTATAAAGGAATAAAGTATTGGTATACTGAACAACTTATATGAATCTCAAGATAATACAGCCATACCTCAGAGATATGGGTTCAATTCCAGATCACAACAATAAAGCAAATATCACAATAAAGCCACTCAACACAGATTTTTCAGCTCCCCAGTGCATATAAAATCTATATTTACAATAAACTGCAGCTTAATAGTGTGCATTATTTAATAGCATTATATCTAACAAAACAATGTAGTTAACAATTAAAAAATACCTTATTGCTGTCATCTAAACCTTTAGTGAGTTGTAATCTTTTTGTAATAGTAACGTCAAAGATTACAGATTTCCATGACAAACATAATAAGAATGATAGTAATAAACAATAAAACTTTGAAATATTGTGAGAATAACCAAAATGTGATACAGAGACACAAAGTGAGTAAATGTTGGAAAAATGGCATCTACAGATTTATTCAACTTGTACAATCCATGGTATCTGTGAAACACAGTAAAGTGAAGTAGTGTAAAGGAAGGTGTGCCTGTAAACTGAGTGAAAAAGTCAGACAAAGAAAACTGCATAGTGCATAATTCTGGTTATATTGGACTCTAGAAAAATGCGTACTAGTCTATAGTGACAGAAGAGAAATCAAATCAGTAGCTTTCTGGGGGTGGGAATGAATGGATGGAAAGAAAGGAAAGATTACACATTTACATGCAGATGTTTATGGGTACTGAAGAGACATGTGACATTCACGGGGATATACATGTGTTAAAATGTGTCACATTGCATATCTTAGACATTTATTGCATGTCAATGCTCCCTCAGTAAAACTTTTAAGAAGCAGTTTGAAGAAATCTTTCAGCAGTACAGTTAGTTTATCTAAATGAACACTTGAATTATTAGATTTTTTTCTACACATTTAAGTCACTGAAAATGTATCAGAATATTTATCCTTTCTAGTTTACTCCTTTAATCCAAAAATGAAAACAAAACAAGAACCTAATGGGGGTAACCATCATATATATATATCTCTTTAACTATCACTCTTTATGTTTCTTCTACTTTATGTTATTTGTGACACAGACTCAGTAACAACCAGAGAGTTAAAAAATGATGAAGCAGGTGGAGGAAGGATTCTCCTGGACTAGCTTCCTTTGTATTCAACTCCCTCTTTAAAGGTGCTTGTGTTTGGACCCTCACAGATAACATGATTGGAAGTAACTGAGATGGTTAATGCTAGAATAAATATTGTTGACTTAATATAATAAAAAATATTCACTTAACAACCATTTCCCTAGTAGTTTCCAGTTCTACAGGGCAGATATTTTGCTTATTAACTCAGATTTTTTAAATTAAATTGAATATAAATGAAAGAAGACTATGTTATCACTCAGGTTCTGACTTTATCACTAAGATTAGACATATACCATTTTAGCCTTAATTACTCTAATTCATCACATCCAAGGAACTTGTGAACATGACACACCCTTAAGAATAATTAAGAAACAAAATACTGCCAATTAAACTATAACATACCATCAATTGTAAAATATATCTAGGCTTCATATTTGTAAGCATTTTTTTCAATATATGCTTTTGAGTGTATTATACCTATGCTTTCTGTGGCTAAATGTAATAGTATTATATGAAGGTGGAGGAGGAAGATTTCTTCCCCTTTATTTCTGTGTAGGAAACCCTGATGCATGTTCTTCTATCAGACATGTTGAGGAAGCGACATTTCTCTGTAGGGATGTATAAAACTAGTGACCTGATTTCATAATGGATCTTCCTTTGAGAAAATGGCCATAAATAAGACATTCTAAAAGTTGTAACCAGATTGATTCGATCCCCAAAAGAAAAGTAGGGGCTAGAGGTGACCAAAAGTACTTATCACTTGCTTTTCTACTATGAAACAGCAGCTGACATATGTCCCCATTGAGAATCACTTTTTGCGTCTACTGGTTATCAGTTAAATTTATCCTCCAAACTAAAACATATTATTACAAAGATTTGACATGAAAACTATTCTGTACCACATAGCTACTAACAATAACAGTGACAGGAACAGAAGGTAGGTGTTGCTATATTGCATTAAAAAAAGAAAATAATAATAAAGAAAAAAAATGATGACAGAGGTTTAGCTGTCTTAACATTTTCTATCTTGAGATACTCTTTCTGCTGATTTAAATATTTATTCACATACACGTACATCCATACCCACATTTAAATGTTTCATTTGTACAGGCAACTCCGACTGCTTAATTGCATCATATCCTACCATGTGCATGTGACTCTATCACTGAAGATCAAGCACACAGCCGGGGACGATGAATGCAAATAGTATCAAATCAAAAGAGAAACACTTTCTATTGTCATCTGAAATGGAAAATGCTTACATATAATGGAGAAACAAAAATTACCTAAGGCAAAAAGGCATGAGCTATAATTCAGAAGCAGTTTAATTATACATTGTACATGCAGATACATTTCATTTAATTGCATATTATATAGCACTATTATATTTGCAACACAGAAGTGAAGAATACAAAGTTGTAATGCTTTAACTTCAAGGTAATCTTTTCCAATAAATATTATTGCAAAGATAAATAAAAACTTAGTTATTACCTGTATGATAAAGGCATAGGAGATGGTGTTAAAAAGTACAATTTAAGTAACAGCCTTTTCCATGTGATTCACCCTCCCTACCTCAAATGAAGAGCATCTGTTTCCAAGTTTTAAAAATCACTAAAATTCCAAAGACAGAGATGGAATTATGTCTCTGGTTGCTCAGTTGGTAAGAGCTCAAATTTAAGCATGAACAAATAAGGGCTTCCCTGGTGGCTGAACTGTAAAGAATCTTCCTGTCAGTGCAGGAGACTCGGGTTCTATTCCTGGTTCAGAAAGATCCCAGATGCTGTGGAGCAACTAAGCCTGTGCACCACGACTATTGAGCTGGTGCTTTAGAGCCTGGGAGCTGCAACTACTGAGCCCATGGGCTACAACTACTGAAGCCCTAGCACCCTAGAGCTCCACATCAAGAGAAGCCACTGCAGTGAAAAGCCCGTGAACCTCAACTAAAGACTAACTCTGGCTTGTTACAACTAGAGAAAAGCCTGCACAGCAAACAAGACCCAGCACAGCCATAAATAGATAAAGACTTTTTTTTTTAATTAGTGAACAAATAAACTTTGTATGTAATCTTCAGTGTGCTATGTGTATGTCATTGACATCAGAGATATTAATATAAAGGAAAATTTTCTCCTCCATTAAGTATCAGGCAAAAAGACCAAAGACATTCAGATATGATGCATCCTCTGAATCTCAGGCTAAACCCTAAATTGCAAAGAAGACTTACACTAGAATTGATGGGGTTAGATAATCATAAAGATTTTCTGTTACTAGACCCTCGACTATGACTTCTAAATTTATGATTATTAAGGCTGAAAGGTTTCCCTAAAAAACCCAAAGGAAACCACAAACTTAAATACGTAATCATTAAAAGAAAGACTCTGTTTTTGGAAATTGTAGTCATGAGGTTATATAATGCTAAAAACCTTTATATTATAAAAACTTAATATCCCTCAATCAACTTTTGGTGGAAGAGGTTATTCTATGAAACTACAGGGAGATTCACCCAAAGTAAGGTTCTTGGATGTGTTTCTAAAAGAATCCAAGTATAAAGCTCAGTAATTTTGATATTATCTCTTGCTTTATGCTTTTGGTGACTTGTCCTCTATACTAATATTCCTAATCACTGGGAAACTTAATACATCCAGAAAAATAGTTGCTTTGATAAAAATGGAAATTACTCTTAGCAACTGAAAAATGTTACAATAAGTTGGAAAGAGCATTAGTTTTAGAATCAGAAGACCTGGTCTGCTTCTACAGCACGTTAGCTGTGAGACCTTTAGCAGGTATGCAGTTTTTCTTGTAAGGCAGTTTAAGCATTCCTAAGCCAGCTCTGGAAGAATTAGAAATATGATGCCAGTTAACTGTGACTCCAAATGTGAGTAATAAATTGGTTCTGTGTCCCTAGAAATAGATGACACCTCTGAGAGCAAAAATAAATAAGTAAATAAAGCACTCTCATAGTTGGCACTGTGGAAGGAAGAATGTTGAAAATGTAAAGAATATCAAATGATGAAGCATCATATGATTAGTCTGGCCAGCTTGCCCAAGTGTCTTGGTCTAATCTTTCCCTGCAGGATCTCATTTTTCCAAATGAGATCCTACAAACTGATAATAGGCTATGCAATCTTTAAGGTTCTTTCAGCACCCATTTCCTTTAGGTACCATCTGAAATGAGGATTTGTCCTTAACTTCAACAATACTGAAGCAACCAATAGCCCATAAGTGCAATTTTCTTGAATCCATATGTACCATTTCTCTATATCTAAACATTTATTGATTCCTAGACTCAATAACTAACTCCTATCCCCAGATCCTTCGTCAATCTAATGATTAAGTAATTTGAGTTTGATTTGATAGACAAATACCACACAACTCCAATTTATTTTTTAATTTCTGCAGTCGTTAGTGACTGGCAGTTTCAAATAAACAGTATTAATAAATCATCAATCTGTAACTAAAGAGCAGGTTCTTTGATGAACGTTTGCCGGTTGCAGGCTTTGGGGAGTCTCAGAGGAATATGTGTCATTCTCACAGTTACAATGTGACGGAAGAGGAGCCATTTGAGATGGTTAAAGACTGAGGAAAAGGGAACACAAACTACCACGAAAATGACTTTGTGAATTGATAACTGGTGCTTTTCTTATTTGCAATAAAAGTATAAAAAAGGAAAAAATTACTTAATGTCCTTGTTTCCTAATAGGCATTTGATGGAGTGTAACAAAAAATGATTTGTAAATGCTATGTGAAAGAGAGATGAGCAGGAACTAAAAGGGGCAGGAAATTGAATGTATTCTTCCCTCCCACCTCACCACCAGAGTTCAGATGAGTCTGGAAAGGTCATTCACATAATTATTACAGTAACTGGTTCAAGGCCTTTTGAGCACAGCTGATCCGCTTGTGTGTAAATGGCTGTGAAAGCAAGATAAGGAACATGTAAAATAAAGAAAAAAAATCTGCCTGTACTGCTATTAGCTTGCAGGATTGTCATAGTAGATAAGCCAATGTTGCTTTAAAGCATATGGCATCTTTATTACAGAATAACCCCAAGTTTGCCCTTGTATAAGGGGTCACTTAAGCATCAGTGACCAAATTTTAGTTTTTCATAGTTGGTGGCTGTGTGACATTATCTAGTGATCTTTATGGGGTCTGCAAAAGGTCATATGGTGAAGTGAAATCTGACAAAAAACCGTAGCTAATATAATGTGGTCTGAATTTTCAGGGCCAAAACACTTGAAAGGCATCTGGAGATTTCTGTCTGACCAAACCAAGGCAATAATATACCTCCCGTTACAGATGACTGACCATATTCTCATATTTGGATTCCATTCAGTAAATATATTCAACACTTGCTGCATAGAAAAATACTCCAGGGATGCAAAACTTTAGCACTGTAGGCAGATACACACAGCTGACTCAATGGGGCAGGCTAAACAGTGATAGATGGTTGTTCATATGACTCCAAAGGATATATATCAAATCTCAAGTAAAACAGGTAGACATTTATGGAGAAGTGGCATTTGGCTTAAACCTTGAAAACTGAACAGGGATTGTGAGAGCAGGATATTTTAGACTGAGGGGTACAAGTTGCAGGATCACAGAAGAGGGATGTGTGTGGGGATGAGGTCCAGGAAGGGGTTGTTCATGGCTGATTAAAAGATGAGCTTGAAAATGTAAAGTGGAATTTGTGCTGGTTGTTAAATTACTATCTGTAGCTTCTTCCTCACTCTGCTTTGTGATACAAGGGCCAGGACTCTAGAAACCACATTTCTGTACTGCAAAGAGAAGACTCTAGAAAGAGGCTGCAAGACTAGAGGAGGGAGAAAGGATGTGCTCTGTATTGCTCCCTCTGTGCTTGAGATTCCTGTGAATGGCACCTCAGTGAGGCATTCTTCCCTAAGCAGCAAAGGAATCTAGTTTGAGTTTTTCCAACACTTGTAGCTCCAGGTACATCACCTGGAAAACAGCTCCATCCCCTGGCTGGTGGAGGCTTCTCAGAAGTCTAGGTCCCAGAACGGTGCCTCCAAACTTCTTAAATTTTAGTAATGGAACACTTCCGCAGCCAGAGAGATGGTAGCTACTTCTTGTACTTAATAACTCTCCATACTTCCAAGTTCTCATTTTGCTCTACATGACCTTGTTAACAACTTATACAGATCAGACTTACACACTGAGCACAATCACTTGAAAATAGCACCAGCTTTCTTTTTTTCCCTTTTCTAGTGCAGTTCTTTTTAAAAAAATCTTATTTTATATTAGAGTTCAATTGATTCATGATGTGTTAGTTTCAGGTGTACAGCAAAGTGATTCAGTAATGCATTAAGAAATAAAAAAGGAGGGAGACTGTGCTCTACCTCCCGAGGAATGAGAGGGCTTACAGGACGCTGTGGCAGGGCGCCCTGGCAAGCCCCCTCCCCCTCTACACAAACCTTTAAAAATTTGTCCAACAATTTCTGATTTAAGGCAACTACCCCACCTCCGCTTGCACCTCCCAGGGCCTAGGAATTCCCCAGTTTACATCCAAAGCCTCCCAGAGCATTGCCTAAGGCTGAAAAAGATAAAAATTTTTTTCTTTTAAACAAAGGAGGTTTTAAAGAATACACAATATAAAGAGCCTGCTCCTTGCAGAAAACCCCTTCAGGGGGCCTCACGCAAGCAAAAAAAAAAAAAAAAGAGAGAGAGAGAAATAAAAAGAAAAAAAATTGAAAAAGAAAAAGAAAAAAATAATAATCGTAATAAAAAAAGGATTCTACAAATAAAAAATGTTTCTCTTATGATCAAATGGGGCATTTTTGTCGGCGGTGTCCTGCTAAACAGAGACAGCAAGCCGTGCCAATCAACCTCAGGTGGCTTGGGACTGGACCTCCGTTCCACCACGGCAACAATATTAACCCCTGACATGCCGGTTGCTCAGATTCCAATGGGAGTGGCTGGCCCCTACCTGAAAGCATTGTAAGATTTGTGCTGAGGCATAGCTCACTTTCTTTTCAAGAAATTTTTGGTGGTGCCTGGTGTAGTAGATTCTAATTATATTGAGAAATTAAAGTTTTGATCTCACCACTTACCAAAACTGTGCAAATTAATAAAGGTCAAAGAGTAACACAGCTTTTGCTTTTTACCTTATTATCAGATAGAAAAAAAACTTGACTTCTCAAGCTAGGAGCCACAAAGCATTTGGATCTAGTGATCTAGCCTTTTGGGTGCAGGAAATTACAGCTCCAAGGCCTTTAAAAGATCTTTTAATTCAAGGGAATAAAATGTCAAGGCTGAGTTATGAGCAGTTATTTAGGCTTTTCGACATTTAAGAGACCACACCTTTAATCTTTTGACTGCTGCTGCTGCTGAGTCACTTCAGTCGTGTCTCTGTGCAACCCCATAGACGGCAGCCCACCAGGCTCTGCCATCCCTGGGATCCTCCAGGCAAGAACACTGGAGTGGATTGCCATTTCCTTCTCCAATGTATTAAAGTGAAAAGTGAAAGTGAAGTCGCTCAGTCGTGTCCGACTCCCGATATATTGTAGGGTTGTTTCCTCATATAGAGACTGCTAATATTCCAGAAAATAAAACTACTATTTTCTCCTTGCTATCTGATTTACAGAAAGAAATTAAACACAGAGATAAAAATATTTTGTGGGACATATTAGAGCCCATTCTGTCTTGCCCAGCCCTTTACATGAAGGAAATGCTTTGGCAGATGCATTGACTAATGTTATCGCTTTAAACTTATATAAAAAGTTGATAAGGCCAAAAATTCTCACAAAATTCACCATCAAAATTCACCTGGTTCAATGTGTAAATTTCATATCCCGGCCAGATGTGTTGCTAACTTGTCGGAGAGAGTATGCTTATATTTTTCCTCAGGACACAGATTCTCCGATTTGGATCCCAGACAGACTAATTTGTCAGGTAATATTCCCCAAAGACCAGGTTCACAGCGTGCGCACTCATTCGCTCGGCCCCCCAGCCAGCTCTCGCCTCCACGCCGCCAGCTGCGCCCCGCACCCTCCTCGCTGCACCCCGTGACCTAGAGCAAAGAAGTTTGTGAGTGAGGGCCAGAGAGGAAAGTGCACCTGCAAAGTGCCGTCCAGACCAGCGCAGCCCCACCGGCAAGAGGGAAACACCCTGAGCCCAAGCGGCGGCGGCTAGCCCAAGTCTGTGAACCCCGCCCCTCAGCCCTCAGTAGGTGCTGCGGCCTGCAGCCTGCCGCTCGTGTTCTGCCTCCTGCTGCTGGGGACACTGCTCCCCGGGCCGACGTCTGCAGCTGCTCCCTGGTGCACCCACAACAGGTGTTTTGCAATGCAAACATAGTGATCAGGGCCAAAGCGGTCAGTAAAAAAGAGGTAGACCTAATATAGTAACTTGTGAACAATGTATGTTTTTATTTTGTTTAAACCCTCAATATAATGTTTGCTCCTTTGTAGTGTTACAACATCCACCTTATCTTATGATGTAACCGCTTATTGATATGATAATTATGGTCTATGATGATTTGTGGGCTTACTTATTTTAGGAATATCAGCTTTAATAGCAGCAATTACTTCTGTTACTGTGGCAGCAATATCATTGACTCAACAAGTGCATACTGCCCAATTTGTTGATACCATGTCTAAAAATGTTTCTCTAACTCTAGCAACACAGGAATCTATAGATAGAAAGTTGGAGATGAGGGCAGATGCCTTGGAGGAAGCAATAATGCATATTGGGACTGAGTTACAGGCTTTAAAAGTGAAAATGGCTCTGTCATGCCACGCTGATTACTGGTGGATATGTGTGACATCTTTGAAGGTAAACGAGACAGATTATGAATGGGAAAAAATTAAAAATCATATTTCAAGTGTTTGGAATAGCTCTGACATTGACCTGGACTTAGGGAAACTTCATAATCAAATACAGACCCTGGAACACTCTTGACTGGATTTTACCACCGCTGGAGCAGCTAATGACTTTTTTCACACCTTCTCTAACTTTATTTCTGGAAAAAACATTCTGTCTAATATCTTTAGTTATGCTGCTCTTGGTGCTCTAATTTTGCTTCTCATAATCATTCTTTCTTGTATTGTCAGGATTCTTCAGCAGAACATTCAGAAGCTCACGACTGAGCTGCATCTGGCTGTTTTAAGAAATAAAAAAGGGGGAGATGCCGGAAGCCAGCGTGAGGAACCCCGCCCATGGCAAAGGTCATGAGGAAGGAGGCTCGGCATACACAAAGGTGGGATCAAGCCTCAGGAGTCCCCCTGGAAATTCTTGAGCATCTACCCCAAAAACCAGAGTCTGTCTACTTTACTGCTTTGTGCTCTCACCTACACCTCTGACTTTACGGGGGGCTGTCCCCCACCACCTCTCTCTGAAAAAGAGTTAACTTACAGCTCCAGTTAATAAAGTTCCTGGGTGTGATAAGAGTGTTTCAACCTACAGACTCCTTTGGAAGTCCTCTAGCCTTCCTGAAAATGTTCTTCCGGCCACATTTGATTGTTCACAGCCTTCCAACCGTGAGAGGCATGAGATGTTCTAAACTGTCTAAATATAGATTCCTTTGAGCAGTTAAAAGATTGATTAGAAATTGTATTGGTGAAGGGTTTTTCACTTGTTGGGCCAATGTTTGCTGCTAAGTTTCCATATCCCTTACCTACTGTGTCCCTGGGTGTGTATTGATTAATGTAATTGTTGTATAGGAATGTAAGTAGTAGCTTTAATGTTTGTAACCTTGGAACCTTGAGTTAATTCTTTTCTTTTTATAGCCCACCACACCTTTGCCCTAAAGGAATGCAACTTTATCTAATGCTTTCGGAGGGTGGTGCCTGACTTTAGAATAATCACCTTTAGAGAAAAATGTTTTCTGAAGAAAGGGTCATAAAATGTTAACAGGCCTCCTGGCCAGAAGATGATGTAAATCACCTAAACTTTTGCATATGACAAGTTTGCAGGAAGAAAGCCTGGCTTTGATTAGGATCAAGGACTGCTGTCCTTGCATGACTCTACCCCTTCCTCCATTATCCTCTATGCACAACTTAAGGTATAAAAACTACTTTGGAAAATAAAGTGCAGGCCTTGTTCACCAAAACTTGGTCTCCCCATGTCGTTCTTTCTCTCACCTTCTGGCTGAATTCCCATCTGGAGCGTGGAGGCTTGCCAAGCGTACTAATTTTGCCTGGGCTTCTAAGATCTGACCAGGGAGGCCTTAGTGTCTCCTCTCCTTTGGGAGAATTGGAGGATGCCTGCAGCCTACGTAGGTGATGCAAATTCCTTGTCTGGAATTTTATTGGCTTTCCACGTAAACCAAGTTATTCAGCCTCTTTTCTGGGCTGAATTTTCCTACTGAGCTATCCTTATTCTATTACTCTTTATATCTCTAATTAATATTTAATTAAAGCTATTGTATCCAGTTCGCCGACACCATCCCCACTTCGAATTCCCTGGATCCACTGGGGCTGGACCCCGGCAAGTGGTGCCCGAACAGGGACATGCATGCGTGTCCAGTCACTTCAGTCATGTCCAACTCTTTGTGACCCTGTTACAGACTGTAGTCAACCAGGCTCCTCTGTCCACGGGATTCTCCAGGCAAGAATACTAGAGTGGGCTGCCATGCCCTCCTTCAGGGAGTCTTCCCTACCCAAGGATTGAACCAGCGTTTCTGATGTCTGCTGCATTGGCAGGCGGGTTCTTTACTGCTAGCACTGTTAGGGGAAACACACTGATTGAAATCGCCCACCCTGGCCAGGCACCATAGTAACTATTTGCATGAGTTGTTTTATGACAGGAGATCCTGTAAGGAATAAGGAACAAATAAGCCACCACCAATCGGAAGAGTTCAGGAAAGGTGGAAAGGAGACACCGTGTGCCTGTCCACTTCCCAGAATCCCTCTTGCTAGCATCCATGTTGGCTGAGCAATGCGTGCGTCACCAGGAAAGACTCTGAATTAGAATGATTGGCCAAAGACTACCTGGAAACTAATCCCATCACCATAAAACCCAAGACTGCGAGCCAAGCAGCAGAGCTGTTCTCCTGGGTTCTCTTACCCTGCTGCTCTCCACCCGGGTGCCCTTTACCAATAAAATCTCTTGCTTTGTCAGCAGATGTGTCTCCTCGGACAATTCATTTCTGAGTGTTAGACAAGAGCCCAGTTTCAGGCCCTAGAAGGGGTCCCCCTTCCTGCAACAGCACCACCTGGGAAGCCCTAATACATATACATGTATCTATTCTTTTTCAGATTCTTTTCCCATATAGGTTAGTACAGAATATTGAGTAGAGCTCCCTCTGCTATATGGTGGATATTTGCTATTTATTTTACATATAGTAGTGCATATATGTTGGGGCTTCACAGCGGTAGGGGCTTCACTAGCGGTAAAGAACCCACCTGTCAATGCAGGTAGACATAAGAGATTTGGGTTTGATCCCTTGGTCAGGAAGATCCCCTAGAGGAGGGCATGGAAACCCATGGAGAATCCAATGGACAGACGAACCTGGCAAGCTACAGTCCATAGCGTCACAAAGGGTCAGACATGACTGAAGCAATTTAGCTCGCATGCATGCAGTGTGTATATGTTAATCTGAAACTCTTAATTTATCCCTCTCCTCCTCCAGCCTTTCCCCTCTGGTAACCATAAATTTGTTTTCTAAGTCTGTGAGTCTGTTTCTGTTTGGTAAATAAATTTATTTGTATCACTTTTTTAGATTCCACATGTAAGTGTCATCATATGGTATTTTTCTTTCTCTGTCTAACTTAGTATGATAATCTCTAGGCACACCATATTTAGAGATAACGTTGAAATGAAATATTCATTAGGGTCCTAAGAGAGTCCTTACTTGCATTGTCCTTTAACCTTTTTTCTCTCATTTCCTTTCAAGAGTACTGTGTCCAGTGTTTAAAAACCAACCTGGGAAATATCAAAGGCAGTGCTTCTTTTCAAACTAAAGTCATGAAGCTTAATGCTGAGTAAGAAAAGGCAACACCCTTCATTTCTATTTCCCCCACATGCCACCAACCACTTTAAAACGTTGTATAATAATGTAGTTGCCAAAAGGCAGCCAATTAAGTCTGCCTGACTCTAACCTTCTACTCTTAATAATTCAGTCTGAGTGGGGAGATGAGTGGCAGGCAAAAGAGAAGGTTTAAAATGTTCGTTTCCAACCCTGATCAGTACCATTTCTCTCCTTTCAGAAAACATTGCACCTAAATTGTTAGAAGACAGACAGATCTTATTTTGTTATTGCAGCAGTGTGGGGAAAAAGCTTCTAAGCTTCTACTGCCTCTCTGATAGCCCGTTTGCCTTTTAATAACTTTTTAAACACTTCTACATTATACTTATTCTAATTTCGCTGGTTTTGTCCCATATTGTTGGAATTTCTCCCTCTCCCCACTTTGGTGAAACTGGAGAACAGCTTGTGGTGATCTCTTGATAATAATCTTCCATATGTCTAAAACAACCTTTTCTTTCCAAAGTGATTAATTCACCTCCCCATTTTTACACTTTGCTGTATTTCCCAAGCCTTACACACCTTTGTTTCCCAGTGGATCCTCTTTAAACATTTCCCATTTCCTACCCTCCTGGGGGAAATCATACCTTTGCTGAACTAAACAATACTAAACATATCATGTGACAGTCACTTCATGCATTCTCTCTGTACTCAGTGTTGTATAATTCTATTTGCAGAGAGATTTCCAAGGTGGTATAAATAGCACTCTCCTGTTGTATTCTTTTGCAGTAGCTTATAGAAAAACCATATGATTTTTTAAAAGTTCAGATTTAAGTAGAGATTTCTTTAGAAGCAAACTAACAGCTTACAACTTTACTATTGGCTTTTAAAAGTTTATTAAGGGGTGCTTTTGTTTTTATAAAATATGTTTCTTTTCCATAAAGTGGGCATTTTTAATTGAAGTGTGGTTGATTTACAAACTTGTGTCAATTTCTGCTGTACAGCAAAGTGAATCAGTGATACACACACATATATCAGATTAGATCAGTTGCTCAGTCGTGTCCGACTCTTTGTGACCCCATGAATTGCAGCACGCCAGGCCTCCCTGTCCATCACCAACTCCCGGAGTTCACTGAGACTCACGTCCATCAAGTCAGTGATGCCATCCAGCCATCTCATCCTCTGTCGTCCCCATGGAGTATATATGTATATATATATACATATATACATACACACACACACACACTATTGGAGTATAGTGTAACACAGCTTTACAATGTTGTGTTAGTTTCAGGTGTACAACAAAGTGAATCAGTTGTACATATACATATATCCACTCTTTTTTAGATTCATTTCCCTTATAGGTCACCACAGAGGATTGAGTAGAGTTCCCATTGCTATGTAGTAGGTCTTTATTAGTTATCCATTTTATATATAGTAGTGAGTATATCGCAATCCCAATTGACTTTTTATTTAACTTCAAATTAGACAGGTTGGTGAATATGTGTGATACTAAGATACAGTAAACTTTGGTAATCTAAAATAATTTGCCTTTCTGCTATTTTCCTTCAAGAACACAGAAAATGTTATTAGTTTATATATCTTTAAATTATCTTTTTTATTTATTTGTTTTTTAATTGAAGGATAATTGCTTTACAGAATTTTGCTGTTTTCTGTCAAACCTCAACATGAATCAGCCGTAAGTATACATATATATCCCCTCCTTTTTGAACTTCCCTCCCATCTCCCTCCCCACCCCACCCCCTCTAGGTGGAAACAGAGCCCCTGTTTGAGTTTCCTGAGACATGCAGCAAATTCCTGTTGGCTATCTATTTTCCATATGGTAATGTAAGTTTCCATGTGCAACTACAGCTGTATTAATTTACATACTCTAAGTTGCAATAATTGAATGTGTTTAGGGACAAATTATGTAAAGAGGTAAATGTACTTTTCAAAAAGAGTAAGAACATAGCATTTTTCTTTGTGAGCAGTGGTGGAAGTGTATTTTGACATGTTTAGAAAATAAAGTATATTATTTATTATCTATTAATAAAAAGTATACTGGATTAAGTGGGCATATAGCTTTCAGAGTTCATCTTTTCCTTCAAAAATTATTTCCTGAATGCTGTGTGCCAGGCACTGTGGTAGGTGTTGGAAATACACAAGTGAAGACCGCAATCAGGATCCCTGCCCTCACTAGGCTTAAAACTTAATGATGGGTACTTGCTGGTTATTCTGTTTGTCTCCCTTGCTGGTCACCCTCATCTTCCCTCAGAATCTCTGCCTTCCTTTTGTATTGCCAACTGCATTCTCTGGGCTTGCAGGCTGGCTTCTAGTTGCCTTTCAGTCATGAACTCAGAAGGAGAAGATCAGAATGCACAAAGAAAAAGTCAGGATATGAATTTCCTGCTCCTTTCCTCAGCTATGTTCATCTAATACATCTCTGCACAGCTATAGCTATTGTAGAGTCGCCCCCAGACAACACCGTATCTTCAGGTCTCTGTGCTTCTGGTGACACTATCTTCCACCCTTGCTCATTTTGGCTTCAGGATGAGAATAACTTCTTGCTATCACTAGTCTGCAGATACTTAAGTTGTTTTCTTAGTTCTCTTGGATCTTCAATTTATGCCTAAATTCTTTTGAGTTATCTGAGTCTTTGCAGTTGGATTCCTGACTGATAAAGTGATTTTTTTTTTTTATGTAGTGAAACACATATGTGGATACTTTAAAACTGTGTTAAGTTTGATGAAGAAAAATACAAGATTTAGATACAGAGTAATGGGTGTGAGTTATATACTTCAAGTATTGTAGATGAACTCTTAGAAGATGATGTTTAAGTTGAGGTCAGAGAATGAGTGGGGGCCTGGAGAAAACAAGGGCAAAGCCCATGAGATAGAATAGAGCTCAATATGCTCCATGCAAGAATTTGGTTGTCATAGTCTATGGGGAACATTTGGTTAAACTACTCTATGTGGACAGACTGAGGGGCAAATTAGCTTGAGTGGCAAGGTGCTGATCGATATCTAGTGACAGGTACTGAAGATTTTGGAAAGACAAAGGTATACTAGGGAATCTTGTACTTATTAAAGTGGGATGCAGCTCAGGTGAGCTGTAGGAATAAAGCAGATGCTCAGGTATTAATTTGAATTGCTGTGATCCTGTTGAGATGCAAAGATGATCTATTCCACATGATAATGTGCTCTACAGAAATTAACATATGTAAAGATGCTATTTCTTTGATCTTATTTACTTTCAACAGAGTGGTAAATTAGTCTTTAGGTAGGGATAAATCTCTTCATAGCATGTTCTTTTTCTTTATTCCATAATTGTGACACTTCACATGAAGAATAGGCAGCAGAGACCTTCTAGACAGTCTGTGTGCTTTGTTCACCTTCCTACATATTTATTTATTTTCATGGGGAAAGAGGGAGTAACAAAGAAGGAGTGGAGAAACTGAAGAAAATATAGTATTAAAAGAACTTAATTTGGCAGTTAGATCCAGCCTAGAATGAAATGGACTTTACAGATCAATTTACTAAGCATATTTCAAGACTTCCGAAAGCAAACATATCAAATTTATTAAATAAGCCTGCCTGGGGAAATATCCCATATTGCTTTTTCTCTATAAATCTAGTTCTTGAATTTGTTTTACGGTATGACCTCCTTTCGTCTGTGGCTTTAGTGCAAATTCTGACATTTAAAAATTATTTAACTGTAGGATATACTAAAACCTTTGACATCAAGCCAATATAATTATTTTTGTATTTATCAGAATTGAGCAGTTCACTTGGGTCATTTTCAAGCATACTTGACACCACAACTTTGGAAAATGATGAAAAACATGACTTTTAAGGTAGTATTTAATTATTAATATATGTGCGCTTGGGAATCTTCCTTGGATATCTGCCAAGTAACTCCTGGATGAATTTTAAGTTATTGAAATATACTTCCTCTTACAGGCATTTTTGGTGGACTGCTCAACACTTTTGATGGACCAAACAACAATCTATTTTGTTTTTAATTGACTATGATCTGACTCCTATTTAGATTTAAACAGAATTGCATGTTACCTCAAATAGTTTTAATATTAGAAAACATGGTGATTACTATTGTTATGCTCTAAAACACCTTTTATTGGCAGAATTTTTCATATTTACTAAGATTTTCACACCCACAGACTAAGCCTACTACAAATATATTTATAGAGCATGTTTTATTTCCAAGTATGTTATATTTATGCTGTGGGAGTTTGCTCACCATGAGTGAAGTTGAATGATTAGTAACTCTGATAGAGATGCATTTATGCAAATTATAATTATAGAGTCTAGAAAGGACTCTGAGGTCTTATCACCATAAAAAAATGAAACAGCAACACTCTATTTAAAATAAATCATAATACTCTAATCAAATATAATCAAAATCTCACTCCTGTTTTTATGCTCAATATTTTTATTGTAAACATCATTGACAAGTGATTATACATTGTGAGATTTTAAATCTCCGAAATAGAATCATTAAGCATAGCAGGCATTAGAGTGTGGTATAAATCATCTTCCTGATTTGGGGAATAATAGCATGTTGTACATATTGACAGCTGATGCTATTGTTATCATTATTCCAGAAGAGATTAAAGTAATCTGTTGGACCAGTGTGACTATTATCTTTGTGATTTTTATACTCTTGCCTTATTATATCTTGTCAGAATATATATCTTTTACATAGGGAGAGGATAGGACCTCATCCCTTTTTTATTTACATCATTGCTGCATAAAATTTAAGAATGATACTGAAATTTTAAGACAAGTAAGCAAAGACATGTGAAGCTCTTCTTTTATTACATTTCCTTTATGTTAAAATAGCAAAATTATATACATTATTGCTCAGAGAAATGACCAAAGAGATAATTATAATTGGTTACTTCATCAATTCCCACTTGCCTTTCTTTAAAAAAATGAATAGCCACCAAGGAGCTTCAAGGTTTAATTCAAGGAAAATAAAATCTAGCAAAGTAAGTGATATAAAAATAAGACATGTCACATTTTAATAAACAATTGTGTCTAATTATAGAAGTATGTGTACTTACTTGCCAAGTGCAAAGCACTCCATCTTAACAGTTGTTCCCTTAGCAGCTGTAACCGTGAAAGGGAAATGGACCTCAATTTTCGGCTCATATTCTCCCATCACACCTGGGAAACAAAGAATAGTCTTTAAACATTAAATGAAGGTCACAATTTATTTCCAGTTCTGGAGATGTTACATTGAAAAACACTGTGTTGTCCATATCTGTCTGAAGACGGCTAAATTTTTGATGCATTGAAATAAGACGTGCACACAGACTTAAATTATGATGAAATTCTAATCTATCTTTAAGGACTGGATTGCATGTATATTCAATACCCTTTAAAATAATAATTATTGAAAGTGCCAATCAACTGGTAGTTTAGCTACTGATTATATTTCAGAGGAAATAAGTAACTATGAACAAATCCCAGGGTAAATAATAGTGTTGTTGTTGTTGTTGTTGTTTTAATAAATAAAGGCCTCAGAACTTTGTCATTGTCAGGTAAATGAATGCTTGTTAAGTCAACATATATTTATCGAATATTTATTAAATATCTATAATGTGCATACGGAGAAGGCAATGGCACCCCACTCCAGTACTCTTGCCTGGAAAATCCCATGGACGGAGGAGCCTGGTAGGCTGCAATCCATGGGGTCGCTAAGAGTCGGACACGACTGAGCGAATTCACTTTCACTTTTCACTTTCATGCATTGGAGAAGGAAATGGCAACCCACTCCAGTGTTCTTGCCTGGAGAATCCCAAGGAAGGCGGAGCTTGGTGGGCTGCCGTCTATGGGGTCGCACAGAGTCGGACACGACTGAAGCGACTTAGCAGCAGCAGCAGCAGCATAATGTTCATACATTCTGTTAGGCATTGTGGGAGATACAAAGATGAATTATCCATGGGTTGTGCTCTCAAGCATTCAAGTGTATTTTTAAAAAGCAAGTGTATTCTTAAAAAAAGAAACAGTATATACTCAAGGGTAGGAGAAGAATGGGGCTTCTCTGGTGGTGCAGCGTAAAGAATCTGCCTGCCAATGCAGGAGATGCAGGTTCAATCAATGTGTCGGAATCTCCTGGAGAGGGAAATTGCACCCATTCCAGTATTCTTGCCTAGAAAATTCCATGGACAGAGGAGCCTAGCGAGCTACGGTGAGGTCTTCTGTTCATGAGGTCGCAAAGAGTCGGACATACTAAGGATCACAAGCACAGGAGAGAGGAGTTATACATCCAAATCATTGTAATGTAAGATAGAAAGTGATGTTAAACTGTTAGTCACTCAGTCGGTGTCTGTTTCTTTGTGACCCGGTAGACTGTAGCCTGCCAGGCTCCTCTGGCCATAGAATTCTCCAGGCAAGAATACTGGAGTGGGGAGCAATTCCCTTCTCTAGGGGATCTTTCCAACCCAGGGATCGAACCTGGGTCTCCTGCATTGTAGGAAGATTCTTTACATCTGAGGCATCAGGGAAGCCCAGAAGGTGATAAGGGCCCTGAATGAGGTATCTTGAAAGTATTATGTGCATTTGAGGGAATTATATCAATAGTAAGCATTTGTACAGTGAGAGAAAGATAGGAGAAAGTAAATGGAACTGGAGGAACAATGACAAAGAAATCAGAAACCACCAGGAATAGGAATATCAGTTTCTCTGGCTTCTTTATTTGTGAAGGGAAGTAATACTAGGCAAATTTAGAAATATAAATGGAGTCAAAAAACTAGAGGACCTTGATTATCAGAGTAAGGCATTCAAACTTTAATCTATAAGTAATTTAGAGTCATTGGGGTTTCAAATAGGAGACTGGCAATTTGTGTATATTTACTGGAATTGGAGCAGAGAACAGTAGATCAATTATATTGCTTCAATAATACAAGTTAGAAGTAATGAAAACCTGGACTTGAGTTATATAGCAAAAAAGGAGAAGAGGCATTAGAATGAGAAAATAAAAAAAAATAAAAAAGACTTGAACTTGGCACACAATAGGGGTCCTGGTGAAAAGGTTGTGGGCCTCATCAATAATAACACTAAGATTTCCAGCTTGGGAAAGAGGTTGAGTGATGCAAGTAAAAGAAAAAAGGACATAGCTATGGTGGGACAGCTGATTTCATTTCAGGAGTATCATCTTTGATGCCCATATAATATGCATCATAATGTGAGAGGATAAAGCTGGTGGTAAGTTTGAGCAGGTGATATGCACTTAATGTCATCACTCACAGGTGGCGGTTAAAGCCATGAGCTTGGAGAGTGTTTTCACAGATCAGAGAACAGTATGCTATAAGAGTCACTTTGCTGTACAACAGAAATCAGCACAATATTGCAAATCAACTATACTTCAGTTTAAAAAAATGAACTAGTGATGACTCCAGTGATTGTGCTCTCTGTTAGTCTTGGAGCTAATTTCCTCCAAAAATAATTTTTAGCAATCCCACAGAGGACACAATTATGATTGAGCACAGATGCTTCTCTAAGGAGTGTTTGTGTGCATATTTTGGCATGTCTCTCTTCAAAGGCATATGTGTACATAGAGATCTGTGTATGTGTATAGCTCTATGTGTAATTCCTTGGTGTGTGGGGGATGAGAAAAGAGAGAAAAGAAAGAAACTCAGACAGAAGAAGAAATAATACTGTAAGATATGAAGGCAAGATGCACTGGACATGCAAAGGGGGAAATGGCCACCATTAGCAAAAAAAAAAAAAAAAAAAAAAACACCAAAAAAAAAACCCTTTATATTTTATATAAACTTTATATTCATTTTTATTATTATTATTTAAATTTTTAAATTTGAGATGGTCTTTGAAGGAAGAATGTGGACAACTTTAGATAGAAAGTGTTTAAGCTCACTGTGAAGAAGATTATCTCAGCTTTTTTTTTTAAAGTAGATTTTTGCAAAGCGATCATTGAGAAAATATCACCGATTTTTCATCAAGCTTGTGGACACTGGCTTTGTTTAAAACTAGACTTTGGCATCTCTGATGTGTCAGTGGCCTCTGTGACACTCTTTCTAATCTTTAAACTGAGGGAACAGAACTACCATTAATGTAATGTGCTGCTCTGTCAGGCTAATTCCCCCAATTCCTTCCAAGTCTAATGTTCCCTGAGCACCAGAAGCCTGGCATATAACTAGGGAACTAAGCGGTCAGTTCTACAACATCACTCAGAACAGATGTTTAAGAACGTCTTCTCCATCTTTCTCAATAATGTTTTTCTCTTCAAACTTTTTTCTTAGATCATTCTGCCCTGCCCACATATTTTTCAACTTCTTTTCTTTTACATTTTTATATTTTTCTTTTTTCTTATATATTTCCTGATGGCAGTATTTGGCCTGCTGGTGATAACTGGCTGAGTGTATCCAATGATGAGGAGTTTATCTTCAATGTCCTAATACTTGGAAGTCCCCATATAAAGACTCCCAGGCATCTGGAGAAGGCAATGGCACCCCACTCCAGTACTCTTGCCTGGAAAATCCCATGAACGGAGGAGCCTGGTAGGCTGCAGTCCATGGGGTCGCTAAGAGTCGACGACTGAGCAACTTCACTTTCACTTTGCACTTTCATGCATTGGAGAAGGAAATGGCAACCCACTCCAGTGTTCTTGCTTGGAGAATCCCAGGGATGGGGGAGCCTCGTGGCTGCCATCTATGGGGTCACACAGAGTCGGACACAACTGAAGTGACTTAGCAGTAGCAGCTGCAGGCAACCTATTCAGTGGTTACCTTTGACTGCCTGCCTGAAGCAGTCCCTGAAGTCAGCTTGTGATCTTTCCATCCCCTCTTAACACTGATTCTGTAGTATTCTTGTTCCTGTCTGTCAGTCTAATGATTTAACAATACATGATTTACCATGATGCCTATTAAACTTAATGCCCTACTTGCATAGTTCACTGTGAGTGTCAGAAGTTGCTGAGTTCCATAGAATGTTGTATAAAGGCAGTGAAAGTCAGACTGAATTTAGAAAATATTTCTGTACAATTATTTGTAGCACATTGTTTAAAGACATCTCAGAAGAACCTGAATCTCCAAACTTCAGCAATTTTTTTGATTATTTTTTTCCTACCCTAACTAAAATTTCCCTTTATAATCCATTTTTATAATATGTTGGCATTTTTTTTATTAAAGAATGTCTAATAATTGTACAACATTGAAGACCCTTCAAGACTTGGATCTGCCTCTAAATAATACCAAGTTTATTACTGACACAATGGGCTAATAGGAGCCAGATCCATGTCTTCTCTCAATTCTATTCCAGATAATGTTTGTGAGTTGCAAAGAAGATATTATTTTATAGCTTCAATTCTTAAGGGTGACTCTAAAGAAAGGCACTCCTCACCGTATTTAAGAAATAATTTTTGTCCATGTAGAGGCTTCTGGTGTTCCTTAAATGATTCCTGTACAGCCAAACACATTATTAAGCCTCACTCTAGGGCCCAGGGGGTTTGTTAACATCTGAACTGGAGAGTTCCAAACAGGATAAACCCAAGGAGAAACACCCCAAGACACATATTAATCAAATTAACAAAGATCAAACACAAAGAACAAATATTAAAAGCAGCAAGGGAAAAACAACAAATAACACACACGGGAATTCCTATAACAATAACAGCTGATCTTTCAATAGAAACTCTTCAAGCCAGGAGGGAATGGCAAGACATACTTAAAATGATGAAAAAAAATAACCTACAGCCCAGATTATTGTACCCAGCAAGGATCTCATTCAAATATGAAGGAGAAATCAAAAGCTTTTCAGACAAGGAAAAGCTGAGAGAATTCAGCACCACCAAACCAGCTCTCCAACAAATACTAAAGGATATTCTCTAGACAGGAAACACAAAAATGGTGTATAAATTCGAACCCAAAACAATAAAGTAAATGGCAATGGGATCATACTTATCAGTAATTACCTTAAACGTAAATGGGTTGAATGCCCCAACCAAAAGACAAAGACTGGCTGAATGGATACAAAAACAAGACCCCTACATATGTTGTCTACAAGAGACCCACCTCAAAACAGGGGACACATACAGACTGAAAGTGAAGGGCTGGAAAAAGATTTTCCATGTAAATAGGGACCAAAAGAAAGCAGGAGTAGCAATACTCATATCAGATAAAATAGACTTTAAAACAAAGGCTGTGAAAAGAGACAAAGAAGGTCACTACATAATGATCAAAGGATCAATCCAAGAAGAAGATATAACGATTATAAATATATATGCACCCAACACAGGAGCACTGCAATATGTAAGACAAATGCTAACAAGTATGAAAGAAGAAATTAACAATAACACAATAATAGTGGGAGACTTTAATACCCCACTCACACCTATGGATAGATCGACTAAACAGAAAATTAACAAGGAAACACAAACTTTAAACGATACAATAGACCAATTAGACCTAATTGATATCTATAGGACATTTCTCCCCAAAATAATGAATTTCACCTTTTTCTCAAGTGCACATGGAACCTTCTCCAGGATAGATCACATCCTGGGCCAAAAATCTAGCCTTGGTAAATTCAAAAAAATTGAAATCATTCCAAGCATCTTTTCTGACCACAATGCAGTAAGATTAGATCTCAATTATAGGAGAAAAACTATTAAAAATTCCAACATATGGAGGCTGAACAACATGCTGCTGAATAACCAACAAATCACAGAAGAAATCAAAAAAGAAATTTTGCATAGAAAGGAATGAAAATTAAAACACAGCAACCCAAAATCTGTGGGACACTGTAAAAGCAATCCTAAGGGGAAAGTTCATAGCAATACAGGCATACCTCATGAAACAAGAAAAAAGTCAAATAAACAACCTAACTCTACACCTAAAGCAACTAGAAAAGGAAGAAATGAAGAACCCCAGGGTTAGTAGAAGGAAAGAAATCTTAAAAATTAGAGCAGAAATAAATGCAAAAGAAAGAAAAGAGACCATAGCAAAAATCAACAAAGCCAAAAGCTGGTTTTCTGAAAGGATAAATAAAATTGACAAACCATTAGTCAGATTCATCAAGAAACAAAGGGAGAAAAATCAAATCAATAAATTTAGAAATGAAAATGGAGAGATCACAAAAGACAAGACCGAAATACAAAGGATCATAAGAGACTACTATCAACAATTATATGCCAGTAAAATGGACAACGTAGAAGAAATGGACAAATTCTTAGAAAAGTACAACTTTCCAAAACTGGACCAGGAAGAAGTAGAAAATCTTAACAGACCCATCACAAGCACAGAAATTGAAACTGTAATCAAAAATCTTCCAGCAAACAAAAGCCCCGGTCCAGACAGCTTCACAGCTGAATTCTACCAAAAATTTAGAGAAAATCTAACACCTATCCTGCTCAAATTCTTCCAGAAAATTGCAGAGGAAGGTAAACTTCCAAACTCATTCTATGAGGCCACCATCACCCTAATACCAAAACCTGACAAAGATGCCACACAAAAAGAAAACTACAGGCCAATATCACTGATGAACATAGATGCAAAAATCCTTAACAAAATTCTAGCAATCAGAATCCAACAACACATTAAAAAGATCATACACCATGACCAAGTGGGCTTTATCCCAGGGATGCAAGGATTCTTCAATATCTGCAAATCAATCAATGTAATACACCACATTAACAAATTGAAAAATAACAACCATATGATTATCTCAATAGATGCAGAGAAAGCCTTTGACAAAATTCAACATCCATTTATGATAAATACTCTCCAGAAAGCAGGAATAGAAGGAACATACCTCAACATAATAAAAGCTATATATGACAAACCCACAGCAAACATTATCCTCAGTGGTGAAAAACTGAAAGCATTTCCTCTAAAGTCAGGAACAAGACAAGGGTGCCCACTTTCATCACTACAGTTCAACATAGTTTTGGAAGTTTTGGCCACAGCAATCAGAGCAGAAACAGAAACAAAAGGAATCCAAATTGGAAAAGAAGTAAAACTCTCACTGTTTGCAGATGACATGATCCTCTACATAGAAAACCCTGAAGACTCCACTAGAAAATTACTAGAACAAATCAATGATTATAGTAAAGTTGCAGGATATAAAATCAACACACAGAAATCCCTTGCATTCCTATGCACTATTAATGAGAAAACAGAAAGAGAAAGTAAGGAAACAATTCCATTCACCATTGCGACGGAAAGAATAAAATACTTAGGAATATATCTACCTAAAGAAACTAAAGACCTATATATAGAAAACTATAAAACACTGGTGAAAGAAATCAAAGAGGACACTAATAGATGGAGAAATATACCATGTTCATGGATTGGAAGAATCAATATAGTGAAAACGAGTATACTACCCAAAGCAATTTATAGATTCAATGCAATCCCTATCAAGCTACCAACGGTATTCTTCACAGAGCTAGAACAAATAATTTCACAATTTGTATGGAAATACAAAAAACCTCGAATAGCCAAAGCTATCTTGAGAAAGAAGAATGGAACTGGAGGAATCAACCTGCCTGACTTCAGACTCTACTACAAAACCACAGTCATCAAGACAGTATGGTATTGGCACAAAGACAGAAATATAGTTCAATGGAACAAAATAGAAAGGCCAGAGATAAGTCCATGCACATATGGACACCTTATCTTTGACAAAGGAGGCGAGAATATACAATGGATTAAAGACAATCTCTTTAACAAGTGGTGCTGGGAAATCTGGTCAACCACTTGTAAAAGAATGAAACTAGAGCACTTTCTAACATCATACACAAAAATAAACTCAAAATGGATTAAAGATCTAAATGTAAGACCAGAAACTATAAAACTCCTAGAGGAGAACATAGGCAAAACACTCTCTGACATACATCACAGCAGGATTTTCTATGACCCACCTCCCAGAATATTGGAAATAAAAGCAAAAATAAACAAATGGGACCTAATTAAACTTAAAAGCTTCTTCACATCAAAGGAAACTATTAGCAAGGTGAAAAGGCAGACTTCAGAATGGGAGAAAATAATAGCAAATGAAGCAACTGACAAACAACAAATCTCAAAAATATACAAGCAACTCCTACAGCTCAATTCCAGAAAAATAAATGACCCAATCAAAAAATGGGCCAAAGAACTAAATAGACATTTCTCCAAAGAAGACATACAGATGGCTAACAAACACATGAAAAGATGCTCAACATCACTCATTATCAGAGAAATGCAAATCAAAACCACTATGAGGTACCATTTCACACCAGTCAGAATGGCTGCGATCCAAAAGTCTACAAGCAATAAATGCTGGAGAGGGTGTGGAGAAAAGGGAACCCTCTTACACTGTTGGTGGGAATGCAAACTAGTACAGCCACTATGGAGAACAGTGTGGAGATTCCTTAAAAAACTGGGAATAGAACTGCCATACGACCCAGCAATCCCACTGCTGGGCATACACACTGAGGAAACCAGAAGGGAAAGAGACATGTGTACCCCAATGTTCATTGCAGCACTGTTTATAATAGCCAGGACATGGAAGCAACCTAGATGTCCATCAGCAGATGAATGGATAAGAAAGCAGTGGTACATATACACAATGGAGTATTACTCAGCCATTAAAAAGTGCATTTGAATCAGTTCTAATGAGGTGGATGAAACTGGAGCCTATTATACAGAGTGAAGTAAGCCAGAAAGAAAAACACCAATACAGTGTTTTGGAATTTAGTATATGGAATTTAGAAAGATGGTAACAATGACCCTGTGTACGAGACAGCAAAAGAGACACTGATGTATAGAACAGTCTTTTGGACTCTGTGGGAGAGGGAGAGGGTGGGAAGATTTGGGAGAATGGCATTGAAACATGTATAATATCATGTATGAAATGAGTCGCCAGTCCAGGTTCAATGCACGATACTGGATGCTTGGGGCTGGTGCACTGGAACGACCCAGAGGGATGGTATGGGGAGGGAGGAGGGAGGAGGGTTCAGGATGGGGAACACATGTATACCTGTGGTGGATTCATTTCGATGTTTGGCAAAACTAATACAATATTGTAAAGTTTAAAAATAAAATAAAATTAAAAAAAATAAAAATAAAAGAAAAATAGAAAGTTTAAATGCAAGGCTTCAAATTATATTACCTAGCTTGAACTGCACTGTAAGAAATAACTAGTTCTTTGAAACTTCACTTTAATAGTGGTGATATGAGGATAGAGGAGCAAACTACTTAGATATGTCTTATTCTTTAAAGATTTGATTACATTCAGAGATTAAGCTTTGCTTTGTGTTTCATGGGATAATTATGTTAGAGCTAAAATTCACATTAAGTTATATAATTTACCTTCTTTCTTTTAAAGATGAGAGGGTTGAGTCCAAAGGGTCAAGTAATTGGCTCAAAGTCCTATTGAAAGCTGTTGGTGTAAATGGGACAAAATAGGAGTTTTCTCCCCTTAAGTTTATAGCTGTTTTCTTGACATCACTCTGTTGAGGAATTTTAATCACAGAATATAAGAGTCCAGGCATATCACAAGTACTAATCAATCATTAACTGTCTACCATGGATATTTGGATTATTTCAATGGCAATTTTTAATATGTCATCATATGCAGCTTAGCTTGTAATTTCTTTATTTTTTTCATTATGCTTTGATGACAAAAGGAAAGAGAAAGAGAAACAGCCTTATAAGACACATGAAGATCAAAATATTAGGCTTGTCTCTTCAGTCAAGGTAGCTCTTTTATTTTTTGATAACTCCTGGTATTAAGCTAAATATGCTCAAGAGACACTGTGTTCTGTCTTCATCTTGTTCCCCACACCTGTCTCTTCTGGCTTAGTTGGCTGACCCACTTTGGAATTATACGCCATTAGAAGATGACCTCAAATTACTCTGCTGCCAAGTCGCTTCAGTCGTGTCTGACTCTGTGCGACCCCATGGACTGCAGCCTACCAGGCTTCTCCATCCATGGGATTCTCCAGGCAAGAACACTGGAGTGGATTGCCATTTCCTTCTCCACGAATTACTCTAATTCCTAACAAACGGAAGGCTTCCAGCTGATAGCACAGTACTCTCCTTCTATGTCTTCATGGTTGTTGATTTTCTTATGTATTCCAATTACTTACGAAGAGTTAGGGTGCTTTTCCTAAGTGGAATACAATTTAGAGCAGTGTTTCTCCAAGTGCATTGGCAGAGCAAAGATACAATGATTTCACAATAATTTGGAAAATTTACTAAAATTTTAGGCTACAGATGAAGAAGGAAATGGCAACCCACTCCAGTGTTCTTGCCTGGAGAATCCCAGGGATGGGGGAGCCTGGTGGGCTGCCATCTATGGGGTCTCACAGAGTCGGACACGACTGAAGCGACTTAGCAGCAGCAATGACTTAAAAATATTTGATTGATAACCTCATGTTCAAGTAATGGGTATTCACATTTTTGTCTTGAATATCTTTGCCAATCATACTCTTGTCTTCCAAGAATAGCTACTATTTTTTAGTGCTTATTTTTGGGAAATGCTTCTATCTTCTCTAGCCATGAGAGTTAAATGGGAGCCACTATCTTCCTATAGGATCTGCTGTAGTTATTAACTTGTCACGGGCGTATGACCCAAGCTTGACCAATTAGATTACCTCACTGCCTTGGGCACAATCTTTGATTCATTGATGGGCAGCTGAGGTTTTTGAACTCCAAACTAGGAGCCCATCTTACTATCTCCTTCATGGCAAAAAAGAGCCTGCATGTCTGAGAGCCACTGAAGCATCTATAATTGGAAGGAGGCAATCCGCCATTGAAGAGAATTAAGCCAATGACAATTTAGATAGAATTAAGCCAATGCCAATTTAGATAGAATTAAGCCAATGCAGATAGAGGAAAGATGAATAAAGAGTACTGTTAGCATGTCAGTTCTACTTGGGATTTAGCTACTTGATCTCCCAGTTATATGAAATGAATTTCCTGATTTAAGTTATTTCAAATAGGGTTTCTCAGTTGTAGCCAAAAATAGCTCTGACTGATAACTCATTGAGCTCAGCATAAACAGTGGTGGCTTTATGTCAGATTCTATTTCATAACTTATCCAGTGGCTCAGTGAAAAATAATTTGTCTGCAATGCAGATCTGGGTTTGATCCCACGGTCAGGAAGTTCCCTTGGAGAAGAAAATGGCTACCCATTCTGGTATTCTTGCCTGGAGAACTCCATGGACAGAAGAGCTTGGAGGGGCTACAGTCCATGGGGTCAAAGAGTCAGACATGACTGAGCAACTAACACTTTCACTTTCATCATGCTCTAGATTAGGCAAAGTAGAAAATGAAATGGTGGTGGTGTATATCAATATACACAACCCACAATGATTCCTATTTTAAAACATTGTACATTTTAATAATGAATGAAATCCTAATAAATATAAATACCCTGTATCTGTATTCTATATCTATATATCCACATTGTTGTTACTGTTCAGCTGCAAAGTAGTGTTGGACTCTTTTGTGACCCCATGGACTGTAGCCCTCCAGGTCCTCTTTCCATGGGATTTCTCAGGCAAGAATACTGGAATAGGTTGCCATTTCCTTCTCCAGGGATCGTCCCAACTGAGGGATCAAATCCATGTCTCCTGAATTGGCAGGTGAGCTTTACCACTGATCCACCTTGGAAGCCCCTATATATCTACATATTTCCTAGTAAAAGAGGATAAATTAAAATGGAAATGTATAAGATAAAGTACTATGGAAGTTTAGAGGAAGGAAAGACTATTGACTAAGAAAGTTGAGAAAAATGGGAGAACTGCTTTAAATGGATTATGACAGTGGGATCACTGAAGACGCAACAATGGAGGGTTAGTGACTCTCAAGTGGAGTACCCTTTTAAGAAAAACATGGAAGTGAGATTCTGTTTGGAATTTTGTTGTTGTTATTTAGTCATTAAGTTGCATCTGACTCTTTGTGACCCCACTGACTGTACACCACTAGGCTTCTCTGTCCATGGTGTTTTTCAGGCAAGGATATTGGAGTGGGTTTCCATTTCCTTCCACAGTTTGGAATTTTATCAGAAATTTAACTTTATTGCATTGAGTATGAAGTACCAGTGAAAGAGAAATCTCAAACATAAGTATGAGCTAGATGATAAACAATATCTAAGAATGTTGTATCTTATCATTTGTCTATTAGGATGACTCAACAGCGGCTTGATAAATTTGCTTGAGCATTTGTTTAGAAAAATAGTGACAACAACTGATAGGCATCTAATTTATTTAGAGATAGCACCAGGAGTTATTATTATTCATACTCTTTGTTACCAATGCTTACATATTGGCTAATTAAACACAATAAGTGCAATGAAGATGTACACAGGATAAGTATCAAAATGAAAACTTTCTGAACTAAACTATAGTTTCTACATTTTATAGTCTGCACATTTAAATGCATTAAAATGACTTCATGAAATGTCTTAGGGATTCTCCTTTATTTCATGAGAAATATACCTGATGAGAGAAGAGCAAAAGGAGATGACTAAATTAATCACATTATGCATATGTGTACATGCTCAGTCATTCAGTTGTGTCACTCTTTGCAACCCTATCGACTGTAGCCCACTAGACTCTGCTGTCCATGGGCTTCTCCAGGCAAAAATAGTAGAGTGGGTCGCCATTTCCTCTTCTAGGGGCTCTTCCTGACCCAGGGATCAGACTCATGTCTCCTGAACCGGCAGGCAGATTCTTTACCACTGAGCCACCTGGGAATCCTCACGTTATGCCTATAAATATGGCAGAATTTTGCTTATGATTTGCATTAGTCACTTCAGTTGCTCAGTCATGTCCAACTCTTTGTGACCCCATGAACCACAGCACGCCAGGCCTCCCTGTCCATCACCATCTCCCAGAGTCCACCCAAACCCATGTCCATTGAGTTGGTGATGCCATCCAACCATCTCATCCTCTGCTGTCCCCTTCTCCTCCTGCCCTCAATCTTTCCCAGCATCAGGGTCTTTTCAAATGATTCAGCTCTTCGCATGAGGTGGCCAAAGTACTGGAGTTTCAGCTTCAACATCAGTCCTTCCAATGAACGCCCAGGACTGATCTCCTTTAGGATGGACTGGTTGGGCCTCCTTGCAGTCCAAGGGACTCTCAAGAGTCTTCTCCAACACCACAGTTCAAAAGCATAATTCTTTGGTGCTCAGCTTTCTTTATAGTCCAACTCTCACATCCATACATGACCACTGGAAAAACCATAGCCTTGACTAGATGGACTTTTGTTGACAAAATAATGTCTCTGCTTTTTGATATGCTGTCTAGGTCGGTCATAACTTTCCTTCTAAGGAGCAAGTGTCTTTAATTTCATGGCTACAGTCACCATGTGTAGTGATTTTGGAGCCCAGAAAAATAAAGTCTGACACTGTTTCCACTGTTTCCCCATCTATTTGCCATGAAGTTATGGGACAAGATGCCATGGTCTTAGTTGTCTGAATGTTGAGCTTTAAGCCAAGCTTTTCACTTTCCTCTTTCACTTTCATCAAGAGGCTCTTTAGTTCTTCTTCACTTTCCACCATAAGGGTGGTGTCATCTGCATATTTGAGGTTATTGATATTTCTCCCAGCAATCTTGATTCCAGCTTGTGCTTCCTCCAGCCCACTGTTTCTCATGATGTACTCTGCATATAAGTTAAATAAGCAGGGTGGCAATATACAGCCTTGATGTAGTCTTTTTCCTATGTGGAACCAGTCTGTTGTTCCATGTCCAGTTCTAACTGTTACTTCCTCACCTGCATACAGATTTCTCAAGAGGCAGGTCAAGTGGTCTGCATAGATACCATACAATACTGTACTCATCCTTTCAGGACATATTAAATATCAACCCGTGATTTGTAGATAAGTGATGCAAATTCCAACTCCATCCCTGGCTCTGTTGAAACATTGTAGCAATGGATAGAACTTCTGTGGATCCATTTTTCTCACTTATAATTATAATCCTACCTGGTCTTGTGGGTTTAGTTATCTAGTAGTTGTATGTTAGGAAATATATGTTACATATTAACATATAATTTTTTACTTGCTGTATTTTATAATAAACTAAAAGTTAAAATCTGTGGAAACTTTAATGACTTAAAAAAGTGCCCAGAGCCTTCTTTTCAATTCTCTGATGAGCCTCTAAGTAGACAACATATTGTTTTCTCACTTCAGAAAAAGTGTATGTTATCCTGAATCATAGTTTCTTCAGTTGAATCACTGTTATGTAAATGAAGAGATAGAAGGATCTCTTGACAAAAAGAAATAAGTCACTTGCATTACCTTCAAATACCTGCAACATTATAATATTGTGTACCTGGGGAGATTGAGAAGAATCAGTGTTTTATTATGGAATATATTTTTAATCATAAATAAATATAATTTGAAAATCAGAGAACAGAATCAGAGGAAGTAATAAGGAATATATTCTTTTTCCCTTCTCCATCCCCAGGAATAAATCAATCAGTGGATTGCCTCACCATGTAATTGTTTCCCTCTGATTAATGAATTTTAAGATACATTTTCTTCCATTGTTCATGCCACAGTCATTTACCCCTTTCTCACCATCATCATCTATGGCATCATTCCCTGTGAATCCATAACTTGGAAAAAGAACTCATAAAGTCTAAAGAAATAACTATATGCATGCTCAACTGCTTGGGTCACATGTGTGTGTGCGTGTGTGTGTGTGTGTGTGTGTGTGTGTATACATATATTTTCATATGTATATTTTTAAAAACAAATATATAAGCTCATTAGCATTAAAATAGCAGGCTAAAAAGAGCAGTCTTGATAATTTGATAATTAAATTTGGAAACAGAAGTATACTATTTAAAAGTTTGAAACAGAAGTATATTTAAAAGTTTTCCTTTTAAAAAAGTATTTTGGTTATTTTTATAAATTTCTAATGATAAATAAAATTACAGAAACTTTTTCATAAATATATCTACATAACCAGTATATATATAGATTTGTAATAAGTTCATTACTTAGAACCCTTATGGTTGATTCTTTGTCATGTTTTCTTTGACTTTGTGAATCTGTGTGTGTGTGTTTATTCATGTGTCTCTCTTATGAAAAAGAAAAACTTTTTGGAACTTGCTAGAAATTTTGGTACTTTGACTTTTATGAGATTCCACCAAGACCTATGTTGAGCATAACGACTGATCAACAATTCAGTAAACTATGGTTCTTATT
Organism: Bos mutus; assembly: GCF_027580195.1. NCBI lineage: Eukaryota > Metazoa > Chordata > Mammalia > Artiodactyla > Bovidae > Bos > Bos mutus. The sequence goes on along the minus strand of NC_091631.1, from coordinate 70,744,846 downwards.
TCTACAGCCAAGGGTCTTTCTTTGAAAGTCAGTCCTTCTTTGAATGGATTCAGTAATAATGGATAAAGAGCACTAATGACTCAAAAGAAATTAACTAAAAATAAAAATAATGGTTCAAAAAGACATATGAATAATCTAATAATTAAGTGCTTTGAAGGTCTCTAAATAAATATATGAGAATATTCCACATTAATCAGAGTTGATTCTTTCCAAGTGTGATTGAAATTAGAAATTATATTTCTATACAATTCGTTTGAATGCTTTTTTCTATCAGAATCTTCTTGTATTAGAAATGGTAAGTAAAATGCCTCAGAAGTATGATGGACTTTCCTCATTGCATTAAGCACATTAGTCACAAACTGGTGTATATACAATCCTTTCTACAAGAAAATAAAAGCACGCGGTGTGATAAAAATAAGATAAAGTCAAACTTCAGTTATAAGGAAGCAGTTTCTACACACACATCATCTAGAAGATAGGGAAGATATATTCAAATTTCAGGATAAGACCAAGCCAATTGTGGGATAGAAACGTGGTGTGTAATAGATGAGCCACATTTAAGGAGGAGAAATAAAGGGAACAACCATAAACTCCTTTAATTAAGATGACTAGAACTATTTGGGTTCAGCTAGGTTCCAGTCCCAAAAGTCAAGCCATACTATAGACCCTGATCTTGGATTTCTCTAATATTTCCTTCCTCTTATCATTGCATGTATTTCTGGAAAACAAAATCTCTTACATCATTCACTTGAGTGTATTCCTCTTCATTACAACCTACTAGAACACTCAACCACATTCCCTTCTATTTCTAAATTTTTAACATTCTTCAGAAAGATTATTCCTTTCAGCAAAGTTTCTTACCCATAGCTGTCTATCTATTCATAAAGTAATCACCACAAAGCTAAGGGATTTAAAATATCCTGGAGGAATTAGTTCCGCCAGCTTGGTTGATCAGCTGCATAACTCTGGGAGAAAACGTGACAAATGGGTTGTTTTAAACTATTGTTAAAACTTTATTTTTACATTTTAATCTGCACAGATTATTTTCTCACTTCAGTCTTGTTATTGAGAGTGCCAACACTCCTGCTGTTAGCACGCTCATTTGAGATACTTAACATACCAGGCCTTGATTTGCTCTGTAAACAATTCATTACATATTTTACCTCATATACTCTTAATGATTTCAGAGGCTCTATGGATGAAATGGTTCAAAAGATACACATTTTGAGAGGGGGAATGTCGATTATCACAGCCTCATCACAAGGTTTTCTATACATTAAAGACTTGAGATATAAAGAGAGAGAATAAACATTGGCTGAACTCCTGCTATAAGCCTGGTGCTATGTTAAGTGAATGAAACTAAATTGTCATTTAAATCTTTCAAGCACAACAAGGTAGATATGATTATTCCATTTTAAATGAGAAAAAAGTGAGTATTGAAGAGGTTCAGTATCTTGCTCAATATCTCTGAGCTATTAAATGACAGGTAAGGGGTTCAATTCCAGTACTCTATTAATTCTGAAGCCAACTTTCCCTCATTATTCTATGTTCCTCTCCAGGAATAGTTCCTGCTGTTGGCAAAGCAGAATTCGTTTAGTCAATGCCAATTCTGTAGATAACTTAATTCTACTTGAAATATTACTTTCTCATGAAAGTCTTTCCTAACCCTTAATCCCCTGCCACTCTCCATCCAACCAGGCTAATCTCTGTCACTTTATCTTTCATATGTGTGCAGATACACACATGTACACATTACATATATATGTGTATATATGTTTGTATAATACTCTTTACTATTTCTATGTATATACATAAACATTTATAGAGGGAATATGTGTATACATTATTGTACTCACATTTTTGTTGAAACTTATCACAGTTATAATCAGTAATTCTATTTGACTGAATTTATATTCTTCTGCTTAACATCTGTTTCTCTTCTAATTTATAAGCTCAACCAGGAGTGGGACCACCTTGCTTTGTTTCTTTTGTATCCTTAAAGAGTGCCTAGTACAAAGTCAGGGCTCAAGAATATTTGAGAACTGAATTAATGAATCCACTTGTCATCAACTATGTGAAAGATGTGGGATAGGTGACATAGGAGCTAAGAATATTTTATTTTTATGTATTTCAATGCTTATGCTCTTCCTACAATGTAAGGATAATTGAAAGCAATTTTCTAATTTGAAATTATAAATTAGGGATTATCTATATTTTGTTTTAAATTATTATGATAGTATGTGAGATTACAAATATTTTGTGAATGAATAAAAGTATCTCTACTTCTCTGTTAACTTGGTTTTATAACATCTTTCCTATCCATCCCTTTTCTTCCATTCTGATTGTCATTAATTTGGATTCCCTTTCATTTAGCTCGTTAGTTTTGACAATTGCAAAGATATTTGGTGAAATGAGTGGTGGTCATTAATGCCTCATAAGATTAGAAATAAGAGAAAATAGAAGAGAAATGTGAGATAGAAGAAGCCATACTGCAAAGGAGGGCAGAGAAAATAGTATGAGAGCTGAAGGAGTGTTGAATTAAGGAAAGGTTACTATTTAAGATAATAAATATTCTAATATGTTTATAGATTAGAATAATTAAGTATGAAGGAAACAAGTGATGCTTACAGGAGAGAGGCAATAACTGCAGAAAGAAGCTCCCTGAATTAGGTAAGAGGATATGGGGTCCAGTACACAGAACTGTCAAGAACAGTTCATTAGTCACAATTAAGAGGTAAGATAGCATAAATGGATATGGATACAGCTAAGATGTTTTATTTGTTGCTGAAAAAAAAATGAGATCATAAATTTAAAGGAAAACCTGAGCTCTAAGTTAGGTTTTTTGTTTCTTTCTTTTTTTCCTATGCACAGTCAGCAGCACAGATACAATGATGAAGTGAATGAGATAAAGTCTGAGGTTGAGTTAAAAGTCTGCCAAGAGAGTAGACTATCATAGAGAGACTGGGGAGAAACAGAGTTAAGAGTGTATAGGGAAGCCCAAGATGGCAGAGGAATAGGACAAGGATACCACTTTCTCCCCAACAAATTCATGAAAAGTTCATCTGAATGCTGAGCAACTTCCACAAAAAAACTTCTGAATGCTGGCAGAAGACTCCAGGCATCCAGAAAGACAGCCCATTCTCTATGAAAGGAAGTAGGACAAAATATAAAAGACAAAAGGAGACACAAAAGAGTTAGGGACAGAGACCCATCCTGGGGAGGGAGTCGTGAAGGAGAAGTTTCCAAACAGTAGGAAACCTCTCACAGGCGGGTCTGTAGGGGGTTTTGAAATCTCAGATGGCAACATAAATGGAAGAAAAAACAAAACAAAACAAAACAAAACATGCACCTGACCACAGCTGTCAGTGGAGAAGTAGCCCAGAGGCTCACATCCACCACCAGCAAGCAGGGGCTGGACAGGGAGGCGTGGGCTGCATAATTGGTGCTTAGGGTAAGTACCAGGCCTGAATGCCCTGAGGACAATCTGAGGGAGCTAACGTGAGATAGCAACCCAAACTGTGGGATCACCAGAGAGAAAAAAAAGCTCTAACACACAGCATGGCCCGATCACAGAACAAAGGATGGAACAAACACCAAAGGAGAGCTAGCTGACTGCATACAGGCCCCTCTCCCTCACCGGAGGCAGAGAGGCAGGCCAGCGACTGAGCCAGAAGGCTAGGGGCTGCTCCAATCTTGGCCCCAGAGACTGCATCCTCCACCAAACTGTGAGCAGGCTCCCAGTTGCTAACCACGTCTTCCTAGAATCCTGGACGATTGACATCTGCCAGGAGGGTTGTAGCCTGAGATCAGCTCCCCAGAGGAGACACACAGCACACCTGAACAAATACTTTTGCAGTGCACCCAGGACACTGAGCTGCCTGGACTGGGAGGTTATTAAGACACGTGGCCCACCCAGGACAGTGCACTCACCAAGCACCTGGTCACTTGAGCTGCTTGGACCTGGGAAGGGCACAAAACTAACGCCCAACCGAGTCTGTGCCCTGCAGACCACCCTGGGCCTGAGCAGTGTAGGCCCAGAAAGCACACGCCACCTTGGGCTGTGGCAAACCCAATGTGGTTCATATGCTGTGAGCACTCCCCATACATGCCAGCAATATTTGTTTGTTGTGTTCCTCCATCTCCACAACACAATTGAACAAGTGAACCTAAATAAGTGACCACCTTCACTCCCTTGTGTCAGGGCAGAAATTAGACACGGAAGAGACTTGCAAACACAGGAAGCTGAAATAAACAAAGAAGAGGGAACCGCTCTGGAAGTGACAGGTGCAACAGATTAAAACTCTGAACCAGAGATCAAATTTCCAACATCTGCTGGATCATGGAAAAAGCAAGAGAGTTCCAGAAAAACATCTATTTCTGCTTTATTGACTATGCCAAAGCCTTTGACTGTATGGATCACAATAAACTGTGGAAAATTCTTCAAAAGATGGGAATACCAGACCACCTGATCTGCCTCTTGAGAAACCTATATGCAGGTCAGGAAGCAACAGTTAGAACTGGACATGGAACAACAGACTGGTTTCAAATAGGAAAAGGAGTACGTCAAGGCATGAGAAGGGGACGACGAGGATGAGATGGCTGGATGGCATCACTGACTCGATGGACATGAGTCTGAGTTAACTCCCGGAGTTGGTGATGGACAGGGATGGCTGGCGTGCTGTGATTCATGGGGTCGCAAAGAGTCAGACATGACTGAGCGTCTGAACTCAACTGAACTGAAGCATTGGAGGTGGAGAAGGTGATGGCAGCCCACTCCAGTACACTTGCCTGGAAAACCCCATGGATGGAGGAGCCTGGTAGGCTGCAGTCCGTGAGGTTGTGAAGAGTCAGACATGACTGAGCGACTTCACTTTCACTTTTCACTTTTCACTTTCATGTACTGGAGAAGGAAATGGAAACCCACTCCAGTGTTCTTGCCTGGAGAATCCCAGGGACGAGGGAGCCTGGTAGGCTGCCGTCTATGGGGTCGCACAGAGTCAGATACGACTGAAGCGACTTAGCAGCAGCAGCAGCAAGCATTGGAGGGGTCCTTAGACCTTGAGAACAAGTACAAGCTGGAACAAGGAACTATCTGAAAACTGAACTGACCCCACACTGTGGATTACAGTGCCAGAGAAATTCCTAGATATGTTTTTACTATTATCACTTTTTAATTGTTTTAAATTTAAGTCCTTAATAACTCCTTTAATTTTCATTTTTATAACCTACTATTACCTTGCAAAAAAAAAAAAAACCCTGTTTTTAAAGCAAATTTCATATATATATTTTATAATTTTTATGATTGATTTTGTTTGTATTTTCAATATTGTATTTTTGAGAATCTAAACTCTACTCTAGATTTTTAATCTTTGCTTTTTGCTATTTGTTATCAATTTTGTACCTTTAATAACCTAAACTTCAGTATCCATTTTCACTTAGGGGTATAATTATGGGCTTGACTGCTCTCTCTTCTTTTGATTCTCCCTTTTCTCCCACAGGTCACCTCTATCTTCTCCTTACCCCTTCTCTTCTGTACTTAACTCTGTGAATTTCTCTGGGTGTTGCAGACTGTGGAGAGCACTTAGGGAGTTGATTACTGGCTCGATTGCTCTCTCCCATTGTGACTCCTTGTCTTCTCCTCTTGGTCACCTCTATCTCCCTCCTCCCTCTTCTCTTCTCCATGTAACTCTGTGAACCTCTCTGCGTGTCCCTTGCTGTGGAGAATTGTTTCACTATAAACTTAGATGTTTTATCATCTGTGCTGTATGGATGGAGAAACCTTGAGGTTAATGTAAGAATAAGACTGAAAGCCAGAGGCAGGAGGCTTAACTCCAAAACTTGAAAACATCAGAGAACTCCTGATTCCAGGGAACATTAATAGAAAAGAGCTCACCCAAAAGCCTCCATATCTACACTGAAACTAAGCTCTACCCAAGAGCCAACAAGTTCCAGAGCAAGACATACCACGCTAATTCTCCAGCAAAGCAGGAACATAGCCCTGAGGATTAAAAGACAGGTTGCTCAAAGCCATGCCAAACCTATAGACACACCAAAACTCACTACTGGACACCTCAGTGAACTTCGGAGGGAAGAGATCCAGCTCCACCCACCAGAACACACATCCAAGCTCCCCTAATAAGGAAACCTTGACAAGCCACTAGCCCAACTCCACACACAGGGAGCAGGCTCCACAATAAAGAGGAACCACAAACTTCCAGCTTAGGAAAGTGTACCCCAAACACAACAATGTAAACAAAATGAAAAGGCAGAGAAATATTCAGCAGGTAAAGGAACATGATAAATGCTCACCAAACCAAATAAAAGAGGAAGAGATAGGGAGTCTACCTGAAAAAGAAATCAGAATAATGATAGTATAGATGATCTAAAATCATGAAAAAAAAGTGGAGTTACAGATAATAGACTAGACACAAGGATTTAGAAGATGCAAGAAAGGTTTAACCAGGAGCTAGAAGAAATAAAGAAGAGTCAGTCAATATTGAATAATGCAATAACTGACATCAAAAGCACTCTGGAGGGAACCAACAGTAGAATAACTGAGGCAGAAGTTATTGAAAAAAAAAAAAAACTAATTTTACACCTAAAGCAACTAGAAGAGAGGATAAGTGAGGCAAAAGATAGAATGGTGGAAATAAATGAAATAGAGAGGAAAAAAAGAAAAAGGAATTAAAAGAAATGAGGACAACCTCAGAGACCTCGGGGACAATGTTAAATGCCTCAACATTCCAATCATAAGAGTCCCTGAAGAAGAAGACAAAAAGAAAGGGTGTGAGAAATTCTTGAGGAGATAACAGTTGAAAACTTCCCTAAAACGAGGAAGGAAATAACCACTCAAGTCCAAGAAACACAGAGTCCCAAACAGGATAAACCCAAGGCAAAACACCCCAAGACACATATTAATCAAACTAATGATTAATTGACTTAGATTAATCAAACTAATGATTAGCAAACTAAGATCAAACACAAAGAGCAAATATTAAAAGCAGCAAGGGAAAAGCAACAAATAACACACAAGGGGATCCCCATAAGGATAATAGCTGACCTTTCAATAGAAACTCTTCAGGCCAGAAGGGAATGGCAGGACATACTTAAAGTGATAAGACAGAAAAACCTACAACCCTTATTACTATACCCAGCGGATCTCTTTAAAATATGAAGGAGAAACCAAAGGCTTTACAGACAAGCAAAAGCTGAGAGAATTCAGCACCATCACACCAGCTCTCCAACAAATGCTAAAGGATCTTCTCTAGACAGGGAACACAGAAAAGGTTTATAAACTCAACCCCAAAACAACAAAGTAAATGGCAGTGGGATAATACTTATTGATAACTACCTTAAATGTAAATGGGTTGAATGCCCCAACCAAAAGACAAAGACTGGCTAAATGGATACAAAAAGAAGACCCCTGAATGCTGTCTATAAGAGACTCACCTCAAAACAAGGGACACATACAGAGTGAAAGTGAAGGGCTGGAAAAAAATATTTCATGCAAATGGAGAACAAAAGAAAGCAGTAGTATCAATACTCATATCAGATAAAATAGACTTTGAAATAAAGGCCATGAAAAGAGACAAAGAAGGACACTACACAATAATCAAAGAATCAATCTAAGAAGATAATACAGTTATAAATATATATGCACCCAACATAGGAGCCCCTCAACATGCAAGCCAAATGCTAACAAGTATGAAAAGGGAAATTAACAGTAGCACAATAATAGTGAGAGACTTTAATACCCCACTCACACCTATGGATAGATCAACCAAACAGAAAATTAGCAAAAGAACACAAACTTCCAATGATACAATGGACCAGTGAGACCTAATTGATAGCTATAGGACATTTAACCTCAAAACAATGAATTTCCCCTTTTCCTCAAGTGTACATGAAACATTCTCCAGGATAGATCACATCCTGGGTGATAAATCTAGCCTTGGTAAATTTAAAATAATTGAAATCATTTCAAGCATCTTTTCTGATCATGATGAGGTAAAATTAGATGTCAACTACAGGAAAAAAAAAATGAAAAAAATACAAACACATGGAGGCTAAACAACATGCTTCTGAATAACCAACAAATGAAGAAATCAAAAAGGAAATCAGAATATGCACAGAAACAAATGAAAATGATACATGACAATCCAAAACCTATGGGATTCAGTAAAAGCAGTGCTAAGGAAAGGGTTCATAGCAATACAAGCTTACCTCAAGAAACAAGAGAAAAATCAAATAAATAATCTAACTCTACACATAAAGCAACTGGAAAAAATAGAAATAAAGAATCCCAGGGTTAGTAGAAGGAAAGACATCATAAAATTTAGAGCAGAGATAAGTGGAAAAGAAACAAAGGACACTATAGCAAAAATCAACAAAACTAAAAGCTTTGAGAGATAAATGCAATAGACAAACTATAGCCAGACTCATCAAGAAAAAAAAAGGGAAAGAATCAAATCAACAAAATTAGAAATGACAGTGGATAAATCACAACAGACAATGCAGAAATACAAAGGATAATAAGAGGCTACTATCAGCAACTATATGCTAATAAAATGCACAACTTGGAAGAAATGGATGAATTCTTGAAAAGCATAACCTTCCAAAAATGAACCAGGAAGAAATAGAAAATCTTAATAGACCCATCACAAGCATGGAAATCGAAGTTGTATTAAAAAATCTTTCAACAAACAAAAGCCCAGGACCAGATGGCTTCACAAGTGAATTCTACCAAAAATATAGCAAAGAGCTAACACCTATCCTACTCAAACTCTTCCAGATAATTGCAGAGGGAGGTAAACTGCCAAACTCATTCTATGAGGCCTCCATGGCCCTATACCAAAACCAGACAAAGATGCCACAAAAAAGAAAAATACAGGCCAACATCACTGATGAACATAGATGCAAAAATCCTCAACAAAATTCTAGCAAATAGAATCCAACAACACATTTAAAAGATCATACATAATGACCAAGTGGGCTTCATCCCAGTGATGTAAGGATTCTTCAATATTCTCAAATCAGTCAATGTGATACACCACGTTAACAAATTGAAAGATAAAAAATGTATGATTATTTCAATAGATGCAGAGAAAGCTTTTGATAAAATTCAACATCCATTTATGATAAAAAATCTCCAGAAAGCAAGCGTAGAGGGAACATACCTCAACATAATAAAGCCATATATGATAAAACCACAGCAAACATTATCCTCAATGGCAAAAACTTGAAAGCATTTCCCCAAAAGTCAGAAACAAGACAACGGTGCCCATTTTCACTACTACCATTCAACATAGTTTTGGAAGTTTTAGCCACAGCAATCAGAACAGAAAAAGAAATAAAAGGAATCCAGATTAGAAATGAAGAAGTAAAATTCTCACTGCAGCTGACATGATCTTCTACATAGACAACCCTAAGGACACCACCAGAAAATTACTAGAGCAAATCAATGAATATAGTAAAGTTTCAGGATATAAAATTAACACACAGAAATCCCTTGCATTCATATACACTAACAATGAGAAAACAAAGAGAAATTAAGGAAACAATTCCATTCACCATTGCAATGAAAAGAATAAAATACTTAGGAATAAAGCTACCTAAAGAAACAAAAAACCTATAGAAAAACTGTAAACGCTGATGAAAGAAATCAAATAGACACAAATAGATGGAGAAATATACCATGTTTCATGGATTGGAAGAATCAATATAGTGAAAATGAGTATACTACCCAAAGCAATCTGTGGATTCAATGCAATCCCTATCAAGATACCATCAGTAATTTTTACAGACCTAGAACAAATAATTTCACAATTTGTATTGAAATACCAAAAAAAACAAAAACAAAAACAACCTCAAATAGCCAAAGCAATCCTGAGAAAGAAGAATGGAACTGGAGGAATCAGCCCACCTGACTTCAGACTATGCTATAAAGCTACAGTCATCAAGACAATATGGTATTGGCACAAAGGCAGAAATATAATCCAATGGAAGAAAATAGAAAGCCCAGAGATAAATCCCACACACCTATGGACACCTCATCTTTGACAAAGGAGGCAAGAGTATACAATGGAGAAAAAAAATCTCTTCAACAAGTGGTGCTGGGAAAATTGGACAACCACCTGTAAAAGAATGAAACTAAAACACTTTCTAACACCATACACACAAATAAACTTAAAATGGATTAAAGATATAAATATAAGACCTGAAACTATAAAACTCCTTAAAGGAAAACTTAAGCAAAACACTCTCTGACATAAATCACAGTAAGATCCTCTATGACCCACCTCCCAGAGTAATGGAAATAAAAGCAAAAATAAATGAAATGGGAACTAATTAAACTTAAAAGCTGTTGCACAACGAAGGAAACTATAAGCAAAGTGAAAACACAGCCTTCAGAATGGGAGAAAATAATAGCAAATGAGGCAACTGACAAATAATTAATCTCAAAAATATACAAGCAGCTCATGCAGCTCAATACCAGAAAAATAAATGACTTAATCGAAAAATGGGCCAAAGAACTAAACAGACATTTCTCCAAAGAAGACATACTGATGGCTACCAAGCACACAAAAAGGTGCTCATCATCACTCATTATCAGAGAAATGCAAATCAAAACCACAATGAGAAAGCTGTGGTACATATACACAGTGGAGTATTATGCAGCCATTAAAAAGAATACATTTGAATCAGTTCTAATGAGGTGGATGAAACTGGAGCCTATTATACAGAGTGAAGTAAACCAGAAAGAAAAATACCAATACAGTATACTAATGCATATATATGGAGTTTAGAAAGATGGTAACAATGACCCTGTATGCAAGACAGCCAAAGAGACACAGATGTATAGAACAGTGTTTTGGGCTCTGTGGGAGAGGGAGAGGGTGGGATGATTTGGGAGAATGGCATTGAAACTTGTATAATGTCATATATGAAATGAATCACCAGTCCAGGCTCTATGCACGATACTGGATGCTTGGGGCTGGTGCACTGAGACGTCCCAGAGAGATGGTATGGGGCGGGAGGAGGGAGGGGGGTTCTGGATGGGGAACACCTGTATACCTGTGGCGGATTCATGTTGATGTATGGCAAAACCGATACAATATTGTAAAGTAATTAACCTCCAATTAAAATAAATAAATTTATATTTAAAAATAATAATAATTCTAAAACACACACACACACAAAATGAGGTACCATCTCATACCAGTCAGAATGGCTGCTATCAAAAAGTCTACGAACAATAAATGTTTATTTACTTATCTCCACAGCCACTGTGGAGAAAAGTGTGGAGAGTCCTTAAAAAACTAGAAATAAAACTGCCATAGAACCCAGCAATCCCATGACTGGGCATACACACCAAGGAAACCATAATTGAAAGAGATACATGTACCCCAATGTTCATCACAGCACTGTTTGCAATAGCTAGGAAATGGAGTCAACCTAGATGTCCGTCAGCAGATGAATGGATAAGAAAGCTGTGGTAATAGACATAATGGAATATTACTCAGCTATTAAAAAGCATGTGTTTGAATCCGTTCTAATGAGGTGGATGAAACTAGAGCGAAGTAAGTCAGAAAGAAAAATCCCAGTACAGTGTATTAACACATATATATGGAATTTAGAAAGATGGTAGTGATGACTCTATATGCAAGACAGCAAAAGAGAGACAGATATAAAGAATAGACTTTTGGACTCTGTGGGAGAGGGTGAGGGTGGGATGTTTTGAAAGAATAGCATTGAAACATGTATATTACCATATGTGAAATAGATGACCAGTCCAAGTTCGATGCATGAAACAGGATACTCAAAGACAGTGCACTGGGATGACTCTGAGAGATAGGATAGGGAGGGATGTGGGAGGGGGGTTCAGGATGGGGGACACATGTACACCTACGGCTGATTCATGTCGATGTATGGCATATACAACCATGATATTGTAAAGTAGTTAGCCTCCAATTAAAATAAATAAATTAATTTAAAAAAAAGAGTGTATAAGGAAAATGTGTTAAAGGGTGACTGTAATCTAAGCTAGAAAAGGAAGGCACTTGAGTCCATGAAGGTGCAACAGACAGTAAAACAGTTGGTTGATCAAAGCTTGGAGAGCCTGAGGGATTGAAAACTTGTTTGAGTGAACAGAGATAAACAGAATTATTTGGACAGAAAGGAAGCCACGGGCAAATAGCTATTTACTTAAAATTGAGATTTTGATGAAGGCAGAATGGTAATCACAAAATTCAGGTTATTACCTTTGTAATAGCTAAGATGGGATGGAGTACAAATTCATGGGAAGCAAGCAGGTCAAGACACTGAGAGATCAGGACTCTGAAAGGATCATTGATGTAAATATTGATGACGCCAAGATGGAATAGAACACCTTCTGTAAATGTGGAAGACTGACTAGGAAGAAGTGTGATTACTGCTTTAGAGTTTACTGCAACTGCTGAAAAGCTTGCTGTGGATCCTTCCTTTTTATTTATTGTCTACATTTTGTAGTTTTCCACTCATAGACTTCAATGTTCTAGTCCTAAGTTATGTTTCCAAATTTACTCTCACTCTTCCCCTTCATGAATTCAATATTGTATATAACAGAAATGCTTTATATTTTCAGAATATAATTAATTCCTCAACTGATGGTGATCCTTTTTACATGCTGTTTGTCCTTATCTAAAATTTAGTTTATCAATAAACTTCATTTCAAATTTTGTCTCATCAAAAGAAGAAGAAGAGGAGGAAGAAAAAGGAGAAGAGTAAAAAAAAAGATGGAAGAGAAAGAGAGGGATGAGGAGGAGGAAGAGAAAGGACACTTAAAAACACTCCCTTTCCCAGTGAAAACAAAACCCAGAAAACTTGTGTAAATCCTCCAGCAAGAAATCCTGTCTTGTAATTCTGGGTTACCATGGTTTTATTTGGAGAAGGCAATGGCATCCCACTCCAGTACTCTTGCCTGGAAAATCCCATGGATGGAGGAGCCTGGTAGGCTGCAGTCTGTGGGGTCGCTGAGGGTTGGACATGACTGAGCGACTTCCCTTTCACTTTTCACTTTCATGCATTGGAGAGGGAAATGGCAACCCACTCCAGTGTTCTTGCCTGGAGAATCCCAGGGACGGGGGAGCCTGGTGGGCTGCCGTCATTGGGGTCACACAGAGTCGGACATGACTGAAGTGACTTAGCAGCAGTAGCAGCAGCATGGTTTTATTTCTTATGTTACTAATTATGTTCTCTCTTTTGTACCACAGTTATTTGTGTACAGCTTTTCCAAGTATCTTATTGATCAAAACCATCATCACTGAAATTCAGTAAACTCTCTTACTAGACCAATTCTACTCCTAATTCTCCTTTAGTCTGTCTTTCTGTCTTTGTAACTTGTTCTTAAAACTCCCAAGTGAATATAAGCAAACATATTTTGTTATAGCTGTTTTAACTCCTCACTCTGTCAAAAAGAAAACTGCATTTTTCCCCTACCATATTCATTTGACTTTCATTCAATGGAAGAATAGAGTTGGAGTATACTGTATATCCATCCCTTTCTCCAAAAGCTATCCAAGACCCCAGATCAACATTTGAATCTGTTACTTTGTCTTTTCTACTACTACTAGCATTGTTGTCTTGAAGGTAAACAAGAAAATAAATAAAAAAGAGCAACAAAAAAACAACTTTGAAAATGTCAATTCCCTGCTTAACAACACTCATTTCAGAATGATATATTTAAAATAAAACTGAAAAATAAAATAAAATAAAACTGAACCCCATGGCACTGCATTCAAAACCCTTCACAGTCTGGACCTTATCACTCTGTTTAATGTTATATTTAGTAACTGCTCACAAATCTCACACTGTAATCACACAGCACTTTTCTCCACTTCCCAAACTAACCATGCCACTTTACAGCAACCTGCTTCTGCTCCTCTGTAATTCTTTTAATCTTTTCCTCTATTTAATAAACTTTCATTCAGCTTTCAAAATCATACTCAAGTATCAACTCCCCATCTTCAGAAGAATTATTCTTAATATATTCTTTGTTTTCAGAGTACATAGTTCAAACAACTTTTTAGTGCCTATCTGATTGCATTTTAATGATATTTACTTCTTTATATCCCTCATGTCATTGTGGTTACTAGCAATGAGAAAATGAAATTTACCTTTTTTTGTACCTGTAGTGCTCGAACATAAATTGATTAACTTCTGTCTGGCTACATGTCATGCTTTGTGTCAGCCTGGATTTCAAATCCATAAGTTTCTTCCATAGTCCATAAGTTTCAGAGATCAAATTGCCAACATCCACTGGATCATTAAAAAAGAAAGAGAGTTCTAGGAAAACATCTATTTCTGCTTTATTGACTATGCCAAAACCTTTGACTGTGTGGATCACAACAAACTACGGAAAATTCTTTAGAGATGGGAATAGCAGACCACCAGACCTGCCTCCTGAGAAATCTGAATGCAGGTCAAGAAGCAACAATTAGAACTGGACACAGAACAACAGAATGGTTCCAAATCAGGAAAGGAGTACGTCAAGGCTATATATTGTCACACTGCTTATTTAACTTTTTTGCAAGTAAAATATGTGAAATGCCAGGCTGGATGAAGCACAGGGAATCAAGATGGTGGGAGAAATATCAATAATCTCAGATATGCAGATGACACCACCTTTATGGCAGAAAGCAAAGAAAAACTAAAGAGCTTCTTGAGTTGGAAAGAGGGGAGTGAAATAGTTGGCTTAAAACTCAACACTCAGAAAACTAACATCATGGCATCTGGTCCCATTACTTCATGGCAAATAGATGGGGAAACAGTGGAAACAGTGACAGACTTTATTTTCTTGGGATCCAAAATCACTGAAGATTATAACTGCAGCCATGAAATTAAAAGATGCTTGCTCCTTGGAAGAAAAGCTATGACCAATCTAGACGGTATATTAAAAAACAGAGACATTTTTGCCAACAAAGGTTCATCTAGTCAAAGCTGTGGTTTTTCCAGTAGTCACATATGGATGTGAAATTTGGACTGTAAAGAAAGCTGAGCATGGAAGAATTATGCTTTTGAGCTGTGGTGTTGGAGAAGACTCTTGAGAGTCCCTTGGACTGCAAAAGATCCAACCAGTCCATCCTAAAGGAAATCAGTTCTGAATATTCATTGGAAGGACTGATGCTGAAGCTGAAACTCCAATATTTTGGCCACCTGATGCAAAGAACTGACTCATTTGAAAAGACCCTGATGCTGGGAAAGATTGAAGGCTGGAGGAGAAGGAGATGACAGAGGATCAGATGGTTGGATGGCATCACCGACTCAATGAACATGAGTTTGAACAAGCTTCTGGAGTTGGTGATGGAGAGTGAAGCCTGACGTGCTGCAGTCCATGGGGTGGCAAAGAGTTGGACACAACTGAGTGATTGAAGTGAAGTGAACTGAACTGAGCATGGCCCCACCCATCAGAGAAAGTCTCAGTTTGTCCCATATCCTGTAACTCCCATTAGGAAGACTCCACAAGTCTCTTATTCTTATCCATCATAGGCCAGACAGAAAGAAATCCGCAATCACATAAAACTGAACAAACTGATTACACAGATCACAGCCTTGTCTAACTCAATGAAACTATAAGCCATCCCAAGATAGGCCACCCAAGATGGACAGGTCATGGTGGAGAGTTCTGAAAAAACGTGATCCATGTGGTACCAACATCTGCTGGATCATAGAAAAAACAAGAGCATGCCAGAAAAAAACATTTGCTTCTGCTTCATCGACTATCTAAACCTTTCAGGTGTGGATCATAAGAAACGAGATGGGAATACCAGACCACCTTACTTGCCTCCAGAGAAATTTGTATTCAGGTCAAGAAGCAACAGTTAGAATTGGACATGAACAACAGACTGGTTTCAAATTGGGAAAGGAATAGGCTGAGGCTGTATGTTGTCACCTTGCTTATTTAAATTATATGCAGAGTACATCATGCGAAATGCCAGGCTGAATGAACCACAAGCTGGAATCAATGGCCAGGAGAAATATCAGTAACATCAGACATGATGATGACACCACCCTTATAACAGAAAGCAAAGAGGAACTAAAGAGCCTCTTGATGAAAGTGAAAGAGGAGAGTGAAAAAGCTGGCTTAAAACTCTACATTCTAAAAATGAAGATCATGGTATTTGGTCCTATCACTTCATGGCAAATAGATGGGGAAACAATGGAAAGAGTGTCAGACTTTATTTTCTTGGGCTCCAAAATCACTGCAGATTATAACTGCCGCCATGAAATTAAAAGACGCTTGCTCCTTGGAGAAAAGCTATGACCAACCTCATCTGTGTATTAGAAAGCAGAGACATTACTTTGCCTCAAAGGCCCATATAGTCAAAGCTATGGTTTTTCCAGTAGTCATGCATGGTTGTGAGAGTTTTACCATAAAGAAAGCTGAGCGTCAAAAAATTGATGCTTTTGAACTGTGGTGTTGGAGAAGACTCTTGAGAGTCTTTTGGACTGCAAGGAGATCAAACCAATCCATAGTAAGGGAAATCAGTCCTGAATATTCATTGGAAGGACTGATGATGAAGCTCCAATACTCTAGCTACCTGATACAAAAAACTTGACTCTTTGGAAAAGACACTGATGCTGAGTAAGATTGAAGGCAGGAGGAGAAAGGAATGACAGAGGAAAAGATGGTTGGATGGAATCACCGACTTGATCGACATGAGTTTGAGCAAGCTCCAGGAGATGGTGAAGGACATGGACACCTAGAATGCTGCAGTCCATGGTGTTGCAAAGAGTCAGACACACTGAGTGACTGAATTGCAAGTGTGTATATGACAGAGAAGATATAATATTGTAAAATGATAAATGCATTACATTGTTGTAGGACTGTTAGTCATAGTTCACTAAAGAGTTTTATATTAGGTTTTTAACACTGATGAAAAGTGATTCTATCTTAATGATACACTATTAAAATGATTAATAAATCACGACTGTTTGAGTTTTCATGCCTTTCTTTTGACATAATAACCTGTTTGCCTAGAGCAACATTAATAAGTTTCCTTATGACTGTTTTTTGTTGAACATATTATCTAGAATTAAACCAAAGTAGAGTACAAAAAAATTTTTTTGACCATCAAATATAGTTATTGAATGTAGCTATTCACATTAAAAAGCAACAGAAATTAGTATTCAATGGACTGTAAAAGATACACTTTTCCTCCTTTTGCAAAAGAAGTGTGTGAGTCAGAAGAGGATTCATAATAGAAATGGGATATTGTTTTGCAAATTGTCCTATCTCTAACAATATCCCATTTCTATTATGACTTCAGAAGGGAGAAGGCAATGGCACCCCACTCCAGTACTCTTGCCTGGAAAATCCCATGGACGGAGGAGCCTGGAAGGCTGCAGTCCATGGGGTTGCTAAGAGTCGGGCACGACAGAGCGACTTCACTTTCACTTTTCACTTTTCACTTTCATGCATTGGAGAAAGAAATGGCAACCCACTCCAGTGTTCTTGCCTGGAGAATCCCAGGGACGGGGGAGCCTGCTGGGCTGCTGTCTATGGGGTTGCACAGAGCCGGACACGACTGAAGCACCTTAGCAGCAGCAGCAGCAGCAGCAGCAAACACTTCAGAAGAGAACCAGAAGTAGGACTATACCCGTATCTAACTGTTTTCTGCAAACACAGTGACTATACAAATGTTGCATCTCTAACACTGAAAAGTCTTTGGAGATTTTATTTTATTTTTATTTTTTAAATTTACATATCATCTTATCCCAATTTGACTAACCTCCTTTTTCACAGGCTGAAAAAGGTTTAGAAAATCAAGATTTGGGGAAGTAAGCAATTAATGATAGCTGCAACTATGATCTGTAAGATTCTGCTTTTTCTGACTTCTAGTTGTATTATTAGAAGTATATATATTTCTAATACATATATATAATACAGTACATAGTACAATGTACTATCAGAACTGTATATACATATATATACATAGTACAATTTCTAGTTGTGTTATTATTAGCTTCTCTGAAAGCTCAGTTGGTAAAGAATCCGCCTCCAATGCAGGAGACTCCTGTTCGATTTCTGGGTCAGGAAGATCTGCTGGAGAAGGGAAAGGCTACCCACTCCATTATTCTGGCCTGGAGAATTCCATGGACTGTGAAGCCCATGGTCTCACAAGGAGTTGGACGCAACCGAGCAACTTTCACTCGCTTCAGTTGTATTATTACTTTTTATATTTTCAATAATTTAATTTGTGAAAGATTTTTGTCACTTTATAGAAGATTTCCTAAGTTGTAGATATAAGTTAAAACTTAAAGCTACAACTAGAGGCTTAGTATGACTTTAAGGTCATGCACTAATTACTGTTAAAAGTATAATGCTAATATACAAATGTATAATGATAATATAGCAATGAAAATAACATCCACTCCATATATGGGGTTTACTATACATGAGGTACCTTTCTGAATCTTTTAGATGTATCAATTCTGATCCTTACAACACTTTGAATTGGTCCAATAATTATGCTCTTTTTACTTCTGAGGAAACTGAATTAGAAAGTTTGAAAAATTTTCCAAAGCCATGGCTATTAAATGCCACAGTCAGGATATGAATTCATGACATCCAGCTCCAGAGTCTATGTTCTTCTCCATAATGCTAAGTAATGAATGAATTGTATTCCATATGTTCTGCCATAAATCAGCACTTTGGAAACAAAGATATTTTTCCATAGGAGACCGTAACAATGTGGTTGCTATATAACTCACAAAACACTACCTAGTTCATAAGATGTGATCTAAATAAATTTAGACTACAACATAGATAACACTAGAAAATAAAATATCTCTCCTCCCTGCACATGCTTTTTCATAGAGGCACAGCCAGCCTCAGACAGGAAAAAATTGAAAGTGAGTAATGATTTTGCTTTTAAAAAAAATAAAGCTTTTTTATTTACCCTTTTTATTTGCCTTTCTTATCTAGTTCTTTTGGGTTTGCTTTATACGATGCCAACCCAGCACTGGGGTCTTTGACAAATTCCTATTCTTTTTCAGCAATGTCAGCTCCACTCTGCCAACGCTCCTGAAGGCTCTGTGGAGGTAGTGCCTGTCCCCTTGGTGCCTCTGACATAAAATCATATGTCTCTTAATTTTACTTTTTGCAAATGGTGATGTGACGGTGCCTCTGACATAAAATCATATGTCTCTTAATTTTACTTTTTGCAAATGGTGATGTGACTTCTTTTAATAGAACCATAGCCTTGTCTATCTTTCCTTTTAGATCATGAGTCCTTTGAGGATCAGAGGATATGTTATTCTTCTTGAATCCTCAACACCGAAAAAAAAAAAAAAAAAAAGAGAAACAAACAAAAAACAAAAAAATAGTGTGCCAGATTTTTTAGGTACATAATTATTTTATTCTTAACAACAATCTCAAAGCTGTTGTATGAATCAAGAAACCAAGGTTTAGCAAGGATAAGTCACAATTAAAATGAGGCAGATTTGGGAATACAAAATAATTAAGTCTGCCTCAATAGCTGTCTGTCTGACCCCATTTTTTAAAGTGATGCCAAATTCCCTTCTATTATCCTTCACATCCTATCCAGCTCTCTTCCCAAATAATCCCTACTCATTTTTTCCTGGGAAGTTATCTCAGGAAGATATTAAAAGCAAAATTATATGACTTAGCCAGTATATAAAAAAGCAAAAAGGACTGATCTCTGATTTTCTCTGTGGCATCTGATTTTTTTTAAAACAGATTTCTTATTCACTTAAATGATTGTTTAGTAAAATTTAGCTGAAGTGGTTTAAGTATTATGGCACAAGGATAAAGTTGTAGATAGTGGGTCTGTGTTTGACCAGATCTGTCTGAGAATCCATTTCTGAGGTTAGATCCTCAAAATTGTTCCCAATGTTTTCTTTTTTTAAATTTTTTGTAACTTGTTTTCTGCTTGCACTCACTTATGAATTTCAAATGCTCTGAAAACTACTTGAGGACATGTCTTTTATTTAAACAAAAGCAAAATCAGAAGAACCTGTGACAGTGGTGACACATAGATACTACTTGTGATGCATAGGACTAATTCTCACGTTGGCTATCTATAAAATTTGTACTATATATATTGATCATCGAGTTGTCAGGATGACAGTAAAATAATTCTTTATGTTGGCTTTATTTATTAAACCAGTGACACAGATATTTTTAAAATCCTGGATTTGGTGCAATTTTAATTTTCTTTTCCTTTGTAGTTATTTTTTTAACACTGTGAAATTTGAAAAAGAACTTACCATTAAAGAAAAGAGTGTGCTATAATATTAGGAAAAACCTACTAATTATTAAGAAAATTAGGCTATGTATTCTCTTGACAGATATTTTGACAGATAATTAACACACAATATAGCGGGCAACCTTTAGATTCTCTATAGATGAATTCTGTCACTCCCAAAGATGTGCATAACCCCAATTTTACTTAAATGGGTTACTCCATTCTTGCTATCTAATTTCATAAACTTGATGAACGGAGAAAAAAATCTTCACATCATCTACAGGGATGAAATTGGAAAGAAGCAGACTGCTGCAATGATAGGTAGGCTACTCATATGGATGATCATCTCTAACCATACTCTTTAAATTTTATTTCAGGTAGTATTGATGAAGTAATCTAAGACCCCAGTTTGGCATTGAGATTATAAGGGAAGCATAAAGACACCGGGGGAAAACACTATGACCTTGGGAGAGTCCCTTAACCAGGTGATCACTGAGCAATAAAGTATAATATTTAGCAGGATACATTTTAGAGTCACACACTTATAAGGTTAAGAGGACTTGCTGCCTCTTTCTGTATGGCAGATTTTTTAACAGTGAAAGAAAGATAAACTCAAATGCTGTTTTGTTGTGAGGACTCAATAAGAGAACGTATGAGATGCTTTCAGCAAGGTGCCTGATGCATACGAGGTCGCTAATCATTTTCAAACCTTCCACTTATGCAGCTGCTATCTCCCTTCCACAGCACCAAGAGACAAGGGTTATAAAATAGCAAAAAGAATCATTCAGCTTTAAAATATTCTGTATAAAGGCAAGATTATATTGGTGTAAGTACATTTCTTCCCAGTATTTCTACTTTGAAGAACACAGTACTCATTTGAATATATGAGTTTCAGTATGTGGTTTTCTTTTTTAAAAAATCAGTCTTATTTTATGATAAATTTCCCAATATCTCATTGGGGTGAACTATGGAAGAAACATTTATAAATATTACAAATGACTTTCCAGAAGAAGTAGTTTTAGAGCACTCAATAACCTGGATGTGATTTTTAGCCCTGGAGAATAAAAATGATAAGAAAATAATAATAAAATTCAATAAAGATACAAATAAGGATGTAAATTCAATCACCTTGAAGGATAAGGGAAACCTTAAAATATCCACCATAGAGTTACTCAATTTTAGACAAATTAACTGAGACAAAATGTGAGAATTAGTTCAGGAGGGAAAAAAATGAAAGGAAATCATTTAAAATGATTCATAGGGAGACTTAAGGTTATTCTTAAATACTTTATTTGATGCTCAGAGAAAAATCAGATAGATCATATTAAGAACAGCAGTGCAAGGTAAAAGAAGGAAAAATGACAAGCGTAGGAAAATAGGAATCTTGTTAGTACTAGGCATGCGTGTGTGCTCAGTCACTCAGTTGTATCCTATTCTTTGGGTCCCCATGGACTATAATCCACCAGGCTTCTCTGTCCACAGGATTCTTTATGCAAGAATACTGTATTGGATTGCTATTTCCTTCTCCACATGATCCTCCCAACCCAAGAAATGAACCCATGTCTCCTGCATCTCCTGTATAGACAAGTGGATTCTCTACCACTGAGCCACCTAGAAACTGCTAGGAAGATTGTCTATATAAAGTGAATACGCTTATGGCACCCATGGCAACTCATTTATGAGGATACTCCACTAAAAGCAGCATATTGATCTAAATTTCACAATCTAAACTTGCATATAAGATCTTAAACTACCTCTTTCATCACCACAGACATAGGCACTGTAGAATCTATACTCCTTTTTGTCAGCATTGTCGTTGACCTTTGTAGCCCCTCTGACTTTCTTCAATCTGTTTTTACATTCCTTTTGATGTTGTCTTGAGGTCTTGTCCTCAAACAGGCCATGTCTTACAAACCTGTGTTTGGGCTCAATCTTCCTCATGTAATTCAAGGAACTGCAAATCATTTCAAAGCCAGCTGTCCTGCTCCCACCAAAACGAGTTCTGAATCCAAAAACAAGAATGACATCTGGTGTGATCTTGTACATTTTGGCTGGTTTTTCCAAAATTTTTGGCTTAGGTATTGTTGCCTTTCCAGGGTGAAGGACATCAATGACCATTTTTTCCACTGAAGTAGTCTGTTGACCATTAACTTCCTGGTATGTATATTTACTGTGTTATTCATGATGGTGGCTCCAGTCTTGATTCTTAAAGATACTGCATGGTCTAATAGCTGACTATGGTTCTGGGAGGGCCTTATGACTCACTGGACCTGAGAAAGGAAGTGTTTTTACATCTTAGGGAGAGAGACCATTTGTCTTTAATTATTCCTAGCAGCTTCACTTGGGAGAGGGTTACTGGGGTTCTTAGGGGAGGGAGGGGAGCAGAAATACTCCTTGCATCTTGACAAAGAATTTTGGATTGATCATGTATTTTCCCTACATTTTTTGGAGTTAAAAACTCTGGTTTTCAGGACCACTCTGAGTAGCTCTTCAGTGTAGACAATAATTCTGTTTTTTACATGCACCCTAGACTATTCTCATTCAAGTGTTTAAGGATCACAGTATTAAACGCTTGTCTATTAAATGTAATTGTATAGATTTTCAAAAGCTTTTGATAATTTTAATGAAAAATGTTATTTGAAATTAAACAGATAGTGAATAGAAATAACATGAAGGAAAAATATTTTGTTGTGAAATACCTTAAGTAGAGGAAGCAACACGTTGGCAAAGTGGAATAGTCCTATGGGGGTGACTTGGACCTGCAATTTGTTGATAATTTTGTAAATTATCTTAGTATAAGAAGTATTCTACTGTGGAAATAATAAAATCTCCAAATTTTTAGATGACACTGAGCTCTACTGGATAGTGAAATATCGAGCTGACAAATACAATTTGCATGACAATGTCATAAAGTTGTGGGTGGGTATTATGAATGTGGCAGATGGATTTCAATATGGACAAACAGAAAATGCTTTTACAATAAAATCCAAACCATACTTATTATATGGTAGACTTTATTCTCTTTATTGTAATGAACAAGCTGTGTGATTTTAAGCAAGTCATTCAAACATTTGCAGCAGAGTTAGGAATTAAAGTAGAGTTAGTATCTCAGAAGAGAGAACCAAAAGAGAAGGAATTGAGTCAGAAAATTCTGGAGTATTTTTTGATTGGATAATATCAGTGAAGACAAGTGATGGAATATACAACTTCTTCCAGTGCTACTACCCCTCACCCCAACCTCTATTAAAACCTCAATTCTGAACAGAGGAGTTTGAATTTACACAGCACATAACAGCAGAAGCAACAAACAATATAGTAATAGTCTAGGAAAGTAGTTTCTTACTGTAATTACCCACACACTAGTTAAATGCAGTGACACTTGTGTTATAAATACTGTGTGAATAGCTAATTTTTACTAAAGCTCACTATATATCAGGCATTGTTCTAATTGATTTGTGTTTATTAATGCATTTAATACTCACAATAACCCCAGGAGACAAATATCCATACTATCCCTTTGTTCAGATGAATAAATAGAAGCACATGCAGGTTAAGTTTCTTGTTCCATCATAAAGTAGGTGGAAAATCAAAACTGGCTTTGTGACTGATTTACTTTAAACAAAATTAAAAAAAATACATTCTAGTTTAATTCTCTTTAATGATGCCACTCTTATGAACTTGTTTTCTGTTAGCTTCCTTGAGTGATAGTAAAATAGGTGGTGTTATAGCTAGTTCACTGGTATTGTACCTGAGATCATTTTTATCTTCTATAGCCTAGAACATAGACATACTCTGGAAAGTGAATTTTGAATAAGAAAATTATTCACCTACTCTGAACTTCAGAAAATGGTATTTGAAATCCACTGATCTAGGCAAGAGGCAAAGATTGTTGTAATTAGAAGTGCAAAGAAGAATGAAATTGCAGAATTTCAAATTGCAATAGATTTCACAGGGCTTACCAAACCTATGGAATATGTATGAAGTCATGAAAATGGGCAGGCTTCCTTGATAAAGAATCCACCTGCAATGGGTCAGAAGGTTCCACTGGAGAAGGAAATGACAACTCACTCCAGTATTCTTTCCTGGGAAATCTGGTGGACAGAGGAGCCTGATCGGCTATAGTCCATGTGTGGCAAAAGAGTAGAACATGGCTTAGAGACTAAACAACAATGAAACATGAGATTAGAAGCATTCTGATTGATCCAGAAATATGCGCATTATATGTTTTAGAAGAAAAGTGATCTCTAACAACAGATATCAGTTGAAGAACTTGGTTTGTAGGAAATTTTAAACTGAAAAAAGAAATAGAAGTGCCCAATAAAGATGACTATTTAGAAATATAGATGGGGCATAGGAGTAGAATCCTGAGGAAACACCCCACTTGGAATGATAAGCCTCCTTAAGTCCTTCAGGAAAAACATCCCAAGTGTAAACAAACCAGACAAATGGGTAAATACATATCCAGACCAGTAGGTAAATGGAATGATTGATTTAGGGAGTAGATTGAAGAGACACAGTGAAAAGTACAGATGAACCTGTTCAAGAGCATCTGTGTATGCTGTGCTTAGTCACTTCAGTCATGTCTGATTCTTTGTAACCCCATGGACTGTGGCCAACTAGGCTCCTCTGTCCATGGGATTTGCCAGGCAAGAACACTGGAGTAGGTTGCCATTTCCTTCTCCAGAGGATCTTCCCAACCCAGGGATTGAACCCACATCTCCCGTGTCTCCTGCATTGCAGGCTGATTCTTTATGGTGAGACACCAAGGAAGCCCACAGGAACATCTGCAGCCAGGTAAATTGAAAAAAAAAAAAGAAAGAAAATATTTTCAGACTTAAACTGATTTTTATAGGTCAAGAATGATGAAGACTGAGAAAAATCTGGTGTGTCTGACAAACAGAAACTTGACAAATTTTGAGAAAACACCTTGAGTGGTTTGTTGAGGTTCAGTGCCAGATTGCAGACTATGAGATACATTTATAAGGAGACTATGAGGAAATATCGGAGAAGGCAATGGCACCCCACTCCAGTACTCTTGCCTGGAAAGTCCCATGGACGGAGGAGCATGGGCTGCAGTCTGTGGGGTCGCTAAGGGTCGGACATGACTGAGCGACTTCACTTTCACTTTTCACTTTCATGCATTGGAGAAGGAAATGGCAACCCACTCCAGTGTTCTTGCCTGGAGAATCCCAGGGACAGGGGAGCCTGGTGGGCTGCCGTCTATGGGGCTGCACAGAGTCGGACATGACTGAAGTGACTTAGCAGCAGCAGCATGAGGAAATATAGCATGGAGACAGTGAGTAGACTAGTCTGATAATAGAAAAGGAAGTCAGATTAAAGGTAGTGAATTACATTTTCCATTCAAAGACTAACTCAAAGTTCTTAGTTCTTTACTTATGTTAAGAATGCTATATTCACCATTACGATGCCAGTTATCAGAAGTTTACATCCTTTGGACTTTTAATTCCTAAATGACAGTATCAAGTTTACATATAGGCAACCAGAAAAAGTCTAAATTAGATTCGTATTTAAGCGATTTATCTTATTATTTGTAAGCACTTATTAAATAATTCCTCAAAGTTTCTAAGACATATTAAAGGATTTAATAAAAAATGCACATTATTTTCTTTGATACAATTTTTTGTTTCCATTGATAGAAGTTCAAATTGTTTTCATACTTCTGCTTGAGGATAAATTTAATTGTATGCAATGACTGACTGGCAAGGACATCTGAGAAAATTATTCAGAAATCACCCAATGATTCTTGATGTTTTTAGTTAACTTATAGCATATCAAGATAATAACCTTTCCAGACAGAGATATAGAAAAATAAATAAAGGATTAATGAAAGCCAAATTAGTATCTTATATTCCTGCAGAACTTGACATAAAAACTTAATACTATTCAGCTTCTTTAAAATAAATAAATATCCTCCAGTAAGAGTGCTCTGGTCACAAGTTTCCAAGTTCCTTGAAACTATCCATAAGTTGAAAACTCTGAAAAAAGGATTAGAAGAAGAAAAAGTCTCCTGGGTTTAGGGTAAAACATTTAATACCCAGTACAGAATCTAGTACTAGTATGTACAGCCTGGTATACTGGAGCGGGTATAGCCTTTCCCTTCTCCAGGATCTTCCCAACCCAGGGATTGAACCCAAGTCTTCTGCATTGCAGGCAGATTCTTTACCAACTGAGTCACAAGGGAAGCCCAAGAATACTGGAGTGGGTAGCCTATGCCTCCTCCAGCGGATCTTCCTAACCTAGGAACTGAACAGGGGTCTCCTGCTTTGCAGGAGGATTCTTTACCAACAGAGCTATCAGGGAAGTAAAGATACCCTACGTCCAAGGGCAAAGGAGAAGCCCCAGAAAGATGGTAGGAGGGGCGAAATCACATTTAGAATCAAACCCCATACCATCCAGAGATGCTAGGAGGGCTCAAACAAACCTTGTGTGCACCAGGACCCAGATACCCCACAGAGACTGAGCAAAAAATGTCTCAGTGTCTCCTGCAGAGGTACAGGACAGCAGTGGACTGCTGCAGGAGAAGGGGCTCTGGGTGCAGCAGACTTGGGAATGGCATAAGCCCTGTTGGGGGAGGTTGCCATTAACCCCACCACAGAGCCTCTAGAACTTACACAGGACTGGGAAACAGACGCTGGAAGGGCAAAACCAAAACCTTGTGCACACCAGGATCCAGGAGAAAGGAATAGTGACCCCACAAGAGACTGACCCAGACTTGCTCATGAATGTCCAAGAGTCTCTGGCAGAGACATGGGTCAGCGGTGGCCTGCTGCAGAGTCGGGGGCACTGAGTGCGGCAGGGCTTGAATAGGACCTTTTGAAGGAGGTCACCATTATCTTCATTACCTCCACCATGATTTGGCCTCAGGTCAAAAAAAAGGCGAGGAACACAGGCACACCCATTGACAGAAAATTGGATTAAAGATTTACTGAGCATGGCCCCCGCCCATCAGAACAAGACCCTGTTTCCCCCTCAGTCAGTCTCTCCCATCAGGAAGCTTCCATAAGTTTCTTCTCCTTCTCCATCAGAGGGCAAACAGAATGAAAACCACAATCACAGAAATTTAACCAATCTGATCACAGGGAACACAGCCTTGTCTAACTCAGTGAAACTATGAGCCATGCCTTGTAGGACCACTCAAGATGGACAGGTCATGGTGAAGAGTTCTGACAAAAGGGGGTCCACTGGAGAAAGGAATGGCAAACCACTGCAGTATTCTTGCCTTGAGAATTCCATAAAAAGTATGACAAGGAAGAAAGATAGGACACAGAATCATGAATTCCCCTGGTTGGGAGGTGCCCAATATGCTACTGGAAATCAGTGGAGAAATAACTCCAGAAAGAATGAAGAGATGGAGCCAAAGAAAAAACAAAACCCAGTTGTGGACGTGACTGGTGATGGAAGTAAAATCCAATGCTGTAAAGAGCAATATTGCATAGGAACCTGAAATGTTAGGCCCACGATTCAAGGCAAATTGGAAGTGGTCAAACAGGAGATGGCAAGACTGAACATTGACATTTTAGGAAGCAGCAAACTAAAATGGACTAGAATGGGTGAATTTAACTCAGATGACCATTGTATCTACCACTGTGGGCAAGAATCACTTAGAAGAAATGGAGTAGCCATCATAGTCAACAAAAGAATCTGAAATGCAGTACTTGGGTGCAATCTCAAAAATGACAGAATGATCTCTGTTTGTTTCCAAGGCAAACCATTCAATATCACAGTAATCCAAGTCTACACCCCAACCAGTAATGGTGAAGAAGCTGAAGTAGAACAGTTCTATGAAGACCTACAAGACCTTCTAGAACTAACAAGCAAAAATGATGTCCTTTTCATTATAGGGGACTGGAATGCAAAAGTAGAAAGTTAAGAGATACCTGGAGAAACAAGAAAATTTGGCCTCGGAATACAAAAAGAAGCAGGTCAAAGGCTAACAGAGTTTTGTTGAGAGAACGCATTGATCATAGCACACACCCTCTTCCAACAACACAAGAGAAAACACTACACATGGTCATCACCAGATGGTCAACACTGAAATCAGATTGATTATATTCTTTGTGGCCAAAGATGGAGATGCTCTATAGAGTCAGCAAAAACAAGACTGGGAGCTGAATGTGGCTCAGATAACGAAATTCTTATAGCCAAATTCAGACTTAAATTGAAGAAAGTAGGGAAAACCACCAGACCATTCAGGTATGACCTAAATCCAATCCCTTATAATTATACAGTGGAAGTGACAAATACATTCAGGGGATTAGATCTTACAGACAGAGTGCCTGAAGAACTATGGATGAAGGTTTATGACATGGTACAGGAAGCAGTGATCAAAGACCATTCCAAAAAAAAAGAAATGCAAAATGGCAAAATGGTTGTCTGAGGAGGGCTTACAACTAGTTGAGAAAAGAAAAGATGCAAAAGGCAAAGGAGAAAAGGAAAGATATACCCATTTGAATGCAGAGTTCCAAAGATAGCAAGGAGAGATAAGAAAGCCTTTCTCAGTGATCAATGCAAAGAAATAGAAGAAAATAACAGAATGGGAAAGAATAGAGATCTCTTCAAGAAAATTAGAGATACCATCTTTATGTTTCATGCAAAGATGGGCACAATAAAGGACAGAAATGATATGGACCTAACAGAATCAGATGATATTAAGAAGAGGTGACAAGAATACACAGAAGAACTATATAAAAAATATCTTCATGACCCAGAAAATCTTGATGGTGTGATCATTCACCTAGAGCCAGACATCCTGGAATGTGAAGTCAAGTGGGCCTTAGAAAGCATCACTACGAGCAAAGCTCTTGGTGGTGATGGAATTCCAGTTGAGCTATTTCAAATCCTGAAAGATGATGCTGTGAAAGTGCTGCACTCAATATGCCAGCAAATTTGGAAAACTCAGCAGTGACCACAGGGCTGGAAAAGGTCAGTTTTCATTCCTATCCCAAAGAAAGCTAATGTGAAGAATGCTCAAACTACTGCACATTGCGCTCATTTCACACGTTAGCAAAGTAATGCCCCAAATTCTCTAAGCCAGGTTGCAATAGTATGCGAACCATGAATTTACAGATGTTCAAGCTGGATTTACAAAAGGCAGAGGAACCAGAGATCAAATTGCCAACATCCATTGGATCTTCGAAAAATCAAGAGAGTTCCAGAAAAACATCTACTCCTGCTTTACTGACTATGCCAAAGCCTTTGACTGTGTGGATCACAACAAACTATTGAAAATTCTTAAAGAGATGGGAATACCAGACCACCTGACCTGCCTCCTGAGAAATCTGTATGCAGGTCAAGAAGCCCCAGTTAGAATGTAACATGGAACAACAGATTGGTTCGAAATCAGTAAAAGGAATACGTCAAGACTGACTGTTGTCACCCTGGTTATGTAACATATAGGCAGAGTACACCACTAGAAATGCTGGGCTGGATGAAGCACAAGATGGAAATAAGATTGCCAGGAGAAATATAAATAACCTCAGATATGCAGATACCACCTCCCTTATGGCAGAAAGCAAAGAAGAATTAGAAAGCCTCTTGATGAAAGTGAAAGAGGAGAGTGACAATGTTGGCTTAAAAGCAAAATTCAGAGAACTAAGATCATGGCATCTGGTCCTATCGCTTCATGCAAATAGATGGGGAAACAATGGGAACAGTGACATAGTTTATTTTGGGGGGCTCCAAAATGACTGCAGATGGTGATTGCAGCTATGAAATTAAAAGACACTTTCTCCTTGGAAGAAAAGTTATGACCAACCTAGACAGCATATGTAAAAGCAGAGACATTCCTTTCCACCAAAAGTCCATCTGGTCAAAGCTGTGGTTTTTCCAGTAGTCATGTATGGATGTGAGAGTTGGACTATAAAGAAAGCTGAGCACTGAAGAATTGATGCTTTTGAACTGTGATGTTAGAGAAGACTCTTGAGAGTCCCTTGGACTGCAAGATCGAACCAGTCCATCCTGAAGGAAATCAGTCCTGAATATTCATTGAAAGGACTGATGCTGAAGCTGAAACTCCAATACTTTGGCCACCTGATATGAAGAACTGACTCATTGGAAAAGACCCTGGTGCTGGGAAAGATTGAAGGTGGAAAGGAAAAACGATGACAGAGAATGAGATTGTTCGATGGCATCACCGACTCGATGGACGTGAGTTTGAGTAAGCTTTGGGATTTGGTGATGGACAGGGAAGCCTGACATGCTGCAGTCCATGGGGTCACAAAAAGTCGGACATGACTGAGGGACTGAACTGAACATAATCTAGAAGAGAAAAAGAGATAAACTAAGAATACTCAAGTCCATTCTGATTACCATAGTTTATTGGGATAAATGGGCTGATCAGGAAATAAGAATGACTATGCTGAATCTCTTGTTTGAGTGGCAAAACCAATTCAGGTGTTTGAAAGGGAGAGTAGCACAGGATCCCTTCCGTCTGTACTTTATCTGGAGCAAAACCAATACAGAAGGTTGGAGTGGAACAGGGGTACATTTTAACTGATGTTTAGTCCAACAAAGGTTGTTATTTCTGATTCAATGACTGTGACCTTAAGTGCTGAATTACCAGCAGAGTGTTAACAACCAGTTCTCTCTGGTTGTAGAATGGTAAGAACTCTGATAGGCTTCTCAGTTGTTGCTAATGGTAAAGAGCCTCTTGCAAGTGCAGTAGACAAAGGAGACATGGGTTCAATCTCTGGGTTGGGAAGATCCCCTGGAAAAGGATATGGCAATCCACTCCAGTATTCTTGCCTGGAGAATTCCATGGATGGAGTAGCCTGGGAGGCTACAGTTCATTGGGTCATACAGTCAGACATGACTGAAGCCACTTAGCACACACTTATGTAAGAACTCTGATACGTAGCCTTTGGATTTTTTATGTTGTAGTTACTCCCATTATGGTTGATCTCAGTCTACCAAGAGATGAAGAGAGGCACACAACCAACTCTTGCAAGCAGGGACAAGACAGCTTCAATATACTGCTAAAATAGCCATGGATATTTCACACAATAAGTGATAAAAGTAAATTGCTTCAGTCTTCTCTTTGGTCTTTGTATAGTTTTCTGTGTTCCTGAATTAAGACCCTTAACCATATCTGCAAAAATCCCTTTACTATATAAGGTAACATTCAAAGATTCCAGGAATTAGGAAATGGATGGCTTGGGGCCATTATGCAACCTACCACAATCTTCAAGCGTATGCCATTTTTCAATATTTTTCCACTACTTTTAGGACCTGCCTTATTCAGCAGTAAATTAATGTGGTTGATTCATAAATTATGTAAGCATGTAATTCTGTGCATAATTTCCTCATTGACACAATTCTTGCTCTACAAGTAAACCTGATGTCTACACATACATCCTTGGCTCATGACTTTGCCTGTAGTTTATTTTTTTTTAAATGCCATCAGAGTTTCTACCACCACCAAATCTTAGGTTATCTGCATCTACAGACTTTTTACTTTTCTCCCCACTGTGACAACTGATGAATTCTCTAATAAAGGCCACACTCTTTCTGCATCCATTCTGACTATATCTTAACTCATTATCCATGCTACTTCCTTAATTATTCTCTCTTCAGTAACATCCGACTTGAGGGGTGGCAAAAGAACCCAAGGACTATTTTTTATTGATATTTTTCTCTCTTTTCTTTTTTTCATCCTCTCTGTACCACTTTGGAGCCACTATAGCCCTGGGAAGGGTCTGAAGAAATTCCTTCAGACCTACCTTAGGAAGGAATTCAACCTTATAGGTGAAGATTCTATCTGGAGCAGAAGAGGCATGAGGAGCCCAGTGTTGTACACTGTGGATTGTAGGAAGATGCTTTGCTCTAGTGAACCTATTATCACAACGTAATGTTCCTCTCTCTACCTAGAAATACATTTAGTATCACGTATGATATCAGTAGATTGATCTAAACTTTTGTTTTTAATTCATGCTTGCTTATATATATTTTCCATCCTTTCATGTTAATACTTATAAAGTTTTTAGAACAATGCCTCACATGTACCAATTAATTGTAAATGTTGATTGAATAAAATTAAAAAATGTTGATTGAATAAACATAAGACAAACTGAAAAAACATCTTTAGAACTAGGCTGAGAACTTGAATGACCATAGAAATTAAAGTTTGAGCTTGTCATACATGAGGCAGAGATAGTGAGACCTTGAAAGAAGACCAGAGATAATAGTGTAGGGGAGGCAGAAGTGTGTCGTATCAAGGGAGAGATACAGCAGTTGTATGAATAAAAGGCTGTCAAAAGAGAAAAGTGGTTAAAGGGGGGTGATTAATAAAGTTTTGTATGCTTTGCAGAATGTTGTCTCTTTCTTAATTATCCTCCAAATCATTAGCAAAATTCTGTATTACTTATAAATGCCTTTGATGCTACATTTGTCTGTCTTGTTTACAATGCAATGATCTGTGAGGGTGCTCCTTGGAGCACTGCACCAGGGCAGGCAGATACTATGATGCACAGTTACACTCAGTACTTAGGGTACTATCGCCCCTTGTGTTATATTATAAGCTACCTAAGGACAATTACTGCATTTGTTTTGCCCTCCATTATATCCCCACTGTGTAACAAATTATCTGACACACACTAGGTGTGCAACAGATTTGTGAATGTATGAAGATAATTTTTCACAGCGCCAGCAGAGGAAAATCTGATCATGTCACTCATGTACTTGCTATCTTCTAAAGTTTCCCCCTGTATATTCTGGATCATTTTTGCATGTCTAAATGACCTTGGCCAGAATTTTTACTCCCTGCAAGTGCCACTGCAGCCAGGTCTGTGGAGACACAACCAGTTTCACTTAGTTGCAACTGGAGAGCATTCTGTAAATACACATGGGAATGAACTGCCTGTGGAGTCACCTTTAGGGATGGAAGCCCATTGATATGTCTGCCAACAAGACTATCCTGAATGCATCTCATAAGGTTCTGGTACTGTGGGACCAAGCTTCAGCTGCCTGTCAAAGTGGTCGTCTCCATAATGCAACCCCCCTTTTCACTATTTCATTCCTCAACTCCACCCCAACCCACACTACTGCTGTCTGGAATACATTTCATATAAACTATCTATAAACACATTTTGTTCCAAGCCAAGATAATATATTTTATAACAGTTTATAAAGCTTTATTTTTACCTAAAAGGAAATAATTTGCCTATGTATATAGTGTCTGTTATTTTTAGAAAGATCTTCCTTTTTTTTTTTGAGACATGCAAAAACACAATGTTCTGAAATGATTTTTATAGCTAACTCTATGGTCACAGCAGATTAAAGGTAATTTTTATATTCAAACCCCTGCAGAGATGTTTGCCAAGTTTTCAGAAATATCCATTATAATGCCTGTCTCTGCAGTGAGAGGTTTGTAAAACCCAGCAGGAATTGCAGCTGACTGTGATGCAAAAATGGAATCATTCATGATCATATTCTATTTTTATTTTCAGACTAAGTGTTTAATATAAGCCACCTACTTGGGAAGTCATTCAAGAATATGTCCTTCTTACCAACACACTCTTCAATTACTATTTTGAAGAGAGATCAAATAGTAATGTAAAAGTCTTTTGAATTAAGAACAATTCCAAACTATTGAATGCCTTTCTGTGAAAACGAAATTGTTAGTTGCTCAGTCATATCAGACTCTTTGTGACCCCATGAACTGTAGCCTGCCAGGTTCCTCTGTCCATGGCATTCTCCAGACAAGAATAATGGAGTGGGAAGCTATTCCCTTCTCCAGCATATCCTTTTTACCCAGGGACTGAACCTTAGACTTCTACACTCCAGGCAGATTCCTTGCCATCTGAGCCACCAGAAATGATATTAAATATTTCTTGTTGTTTTTTTTTTTTTTTTGCCTATTATATTGATATAAACTCTATATCCCTTCAGTGAGCTCAGTAAGTTTTAATAGAAAGAGTTCATTTAGCAATGTATATAAATACTATGTCTAAGAAGCTTGGACACTGTTGTGTGTTTCCCAGTGTGGTAAGCTTGGCTTCTTTCTCAGATGGGGTGACTGTGAGAGGTGGGTCGACAGTCAGTTCTGCTTTGATGTGAAGGCCTGGAACTGAGTGTTGGGCTGCAGACATTCACGTGCAAAAATGAGAAGGTTTTGCATTCTGTGCCACAATTCACATTAACAACTTTAGCTTTCCTTGGGAAGTTCACTCATGTCATTGAGACAAGCCTTTTGGTCTTATCAAATGTAGGGACAGGGAAGACAGTGGATTCCAATATTGATGGATGATACAGATGTTTAACATACATACTGCAAGTCCTCCTTTGTTTGGCACCATTTCTTATGTCCACCCTTAGCTAACTTTGATTTCAGAGTTTTTTTAAGTTTCCACTGGGTACATGGCTTTTAGCCCTTTTTTTGGATCCCATAAACTTTACTCTAGGTTGGCTCAGTGGTAAAGAATCTGCCTGCAATGCAGGACAAGCAGGTTTGATCCCTGGGTCTGAAAGATCCCCCCAGGGAGGAAGTGGCAACCCCCTCCAGTATTCTTGTTGGGGGAAATCCCATGGACCAAAGAGCCTGGTGGACTACAGTCCATAGGGTTGCAAAGAGTCGGACACAACTGAGAAATCGAGCCCGACTAATCCTTAAACTCACATCCTTCCTTATCCTTCCAAAAATACATCAATGTGTCTCATTTGTTAATGAAATGCTACCTCTCCTCATTGATGATATGAATATTTCTACCGGGTTTCAGAATAGAGACAGGAGACAAATACAGGAACCCAGTCCACCAACTTGAGCTGTATGCCCACTTATCATTGAAGTATTCATTTTCCTTGATTTCCTTGACACTACATTACTGTTTTTCCTCTTACTGTGCTCATCTCTACTCGCTATCCTTTATAGGGTTTTCATTCTTTATATTTCCATTGCAATTTGAATAATTCAAAGGCTTCATCCTAAGCTCACTTCATTTCATATTCATTTCACAGGCTTTCTTTCTTTTCTTTTTTATCCCCAGGGAGTTCAGAATGTTTCATTTGAACCCAGCCCCTTGCCACAAACTCGCCAGGACGTCAGAGTTCCCCCTCAGCTGGGCAGTGCCAGCATCACTCCGCAGGCAGCACAGCCTCCAGGGATGCCCCTCCTTGGTGGTCCCAGAGGAGACAGCTGGGCGGCTGCTGGCGAGTGCAGGAGCGGAGGGCTGGCATGCACACAGGTGGCAGCGTGGCTCACATCACCGCCTCCTTCACGGGCTTTCATAACCACAGTAATGGTTTATTTATCATTTGCATCGTGGAGAATCATGTTCATATTTCATCACTATTATTGAAACTGAATTGTGTTTGTATAGCAAAATTTTAAGAGAAATAACATTTAAAGTGTATCACAATATTATTTCCTCGTTATAATCAATTTAAAGGTTCACTCATGAAAAACACGTCCAGGAGAGAACACGTGTCCACAAATAGCTTTAAAATCTATAACAATACGGTACTGAATGCTAATTGTCTACTACTCATTTGTTCAGTTCAGTTCAGTTCAGTTGCTCAGTCGTGTCTGACTCTTTGCGACCCCATGAAGCGCAGCACGCCAGGCCTCCTTGTCCCTCACCATCTCCCGGAGTTCACCCAAACTCATGTCCATCGAGTCAGTGATGCCATCCAGCCATCTGATCCTCTGTCGTCCCCTTCTCTTCCTGCCCCCAATCCCTCCCAGCATCAGAGTCTTTTCCAATGAGTCAACTCTTCACATGAGATGGCCAAAGTATTGGAGTTTCAGCTTTCATGGGGTCGCAGAGTTGGACACGACTGAGCGACTGAACTAAGTAACTCACTAACCAGTCCTTCCAAAGAACACCAAGGACTGGTTGGATCTCCTTGCAGTCCAACGGACTCTCAAGAGTCTTCTCCAACACCACAGTTCAAAAGCATAAA
This sequence comes from Bos mutus, assembly GCF_027580195.1. Classification (NCBI taxonomy): domain Eukaryota; kingdom Metazoa; phylum Chordata; class Mammalia; order Artiodactyla; family Bovidae; genus Bos; species Bos mutus. The sequence goes on along the minus strand of NC_091631.1, from coordinate 70,708,685 downwards.
TTCTTTGGCGCTCAGCTTTCCACAGTCCAACTCTCACATCCATACATGACCACTGGAAAAACCATAGCCTTGACTAGACAGACCTTTGTTGGCAAAGTAATGTCTCTGCTTTTGAATATGATATCTAGGTTGGTCATAAATGTCCTTCCAAGGAGTAAGAGTCTTTTAATTTCATGGCTACAATCACCATCTGCAGTGATTTTGGAGCCCCCAAAAATAAAGTCTGACACTGTTTCCCCATCTATTTCCCATGAAGTTAACATCTACTTATTTTCAGCTTTTACAGTCAGTCTACGGGAAAGTTTAGAACTCTTGGTTACATTTACAGAAGAGAATATCAGAGTAAAAGTGGCAGATGAAAGGACATAAAAGTAACATAGAAAAGGTAAAGGAAAAATAGGAGTAAAACTATAACTTTGTATAATAGAAAGTCAAGAATTATTTCCAAGAGTTAAAAGGATAGTAGGGATTTAAGCACATGGTCAAATTAAAAAGGAAAGAACAGAAAAGTATTATTAAATATAATATGTGGGTGGATAGAAGAAACGTGTATATCATATGGGGGAGTGAACAGCTATTCTCTAAACTTGATTAAACAAGAAGCACAGTTTACATGAAAACCTTGGGAAGAAAAATATGAGAAGTTAGATAATTGGCTTTAAGGAATGAGATTGAATGGAAGAGAGGTTTGGCTTTCCCCTCCTATTATCAGCACTTATAAACCTCTACATTCCTTTGATAAGGGTATATTTCTATGTTAAAAAGTAAAAATTAGTAGACAATCACCAAGAAAACAACAACCTTAGATAAATTATAGAAAGAACAAATGTGAATTTTCTAACTTTTCGGACAAAAATCTTAAAAAGACTGTTATTGAATGATGTAGTTGAAATTTAGCAGGTATTTTCCACCTGTTTCTTTTAACTTAGATGTTAACTTTAAAATAACACTTTTATTTTAAAATTTTATTGAGCCTTTCATATAGTACTTCACAAACAAATTTTTATAATATATAAGTTTGTAAAAAAAGTCAACAATTTCAACTGCTTTAGTAAATTAAACAATACGACTAAAAATATTTTTTAATTTAAAGATATAATTTTAGTTATATAAGAAACAATGACTGAAAAGGCCAAAGTTGTATGCTCTGAAAAGGCCAGTGAGAATGAAAATCAACAGCCTAAGAGGGAGGAACTGGTTTTAGCAGGAGGAGGGAAAGTGGAGTATCTCTACTGAATTAGAATAAGGGAAAAACAGTATAAATGGAGATGTAGTTAGATTTGAATTTCCGTTCATAGGAAAATAAACTTGACACTTAAATAGTTTTGTAAAGCAGTGGGTAGAGAAGGAGGCTCTCCAGTTTGAGAAAAGAAGACAAGATTCCAAAAACTTTTGGCAGAAATACAAATTAACCATCCACGTCAACTTACTAGGATTGAAGGACAATGTTGAAGCTGGTGATCATGCATGCTTCATGAGTGTAACTTTCTAATAGCTTTCAGGTTCCAAAGCAGTCACAACTTAAGTGTATATGAGTTCAATGGGAGTGACGTTTTGACAAACAAGAGCAACAGAATCAGAAGGGCAAATGAGTTTAAATACCAGCAAACAAATTACACTAATCATTCTATAAATGCTTGACAAGGGAAAGTAGAAGGTAAAGTTAAGTGCTACACCTAGGCCATGAAATAAAAGAAATGCGAGGGTGCTGATCATAAGTACTGAGCTTTTAAATCACTAGTGAAGGTGGAATCAATTTTTGGATTCTGACTTCACATGTGCTTTTCTCCTTTGTGAAAGTCAATGTAATGTTTAGGGTTGTTGTGTGAAAAGAAGGCAGAACAGCGTAAACAATCTCAGGTCTTATCCAAATGCATGGTATTATTACATCAGTTCAGTTCAGTCACTCAGTCGGGTCTGACTCTTTGTGACCCCCACAAACCGCATGACGCCAGGCCTCCCTGTCCATCACCAACACCCGGAGTTCACCCAAACCCATGTCCATCGAGTTGATGATGCCATCCAACCATCTCATCCTCTGTCGTCCCCTTCTCCTCCTGCCCCCAATCTTTCCCAGCATCAGGGTCTTTTCAAATGGGTCAGCTCTCTGCATCAGATAGCCAAAGTATTGGAGTTTCAACTTCAACATCAGTCCTTTGAATGCACACCCAGGACTGATCTCCTTTAGGATGGACCAGTTGGATCTCCTTGCAGTCCAAGGGACTCTCAAGAGTCTTCTCCAACACCACAGTTCAAAAGCATCAATTCTTCATCACTCAGCTTTATTTATAGTCCAACTTTCATATCCATACATGACTACTGGAAAAACCATAGCCTTGACTAGATGGACCTTTGTTGGCAAAGTAATGTCTCTGCTTTTGAATATGCTATCTAGGTTGGTCATAACTTTCCTTCCAAGGAGTAAGAGTCTTTTAATTTCATGGCTGCAGTCACCATCTGCAGTGATTTTGGAGCCCAGGAAAATAAAGTCTGCCACTGTTTCCACTGTTTCCCCATCTATTTGCCATGAAGTGATGGGGCTGGATGCCATGATTTTAGTTTTCTGAATGTTGAGCTTTAAGCCAACTTTTTCATTCTCCTCTTTCACTTTCATCAAGAGACTCTTTAGTTCTTCACTTTCTGCCATAAGGTTGGTGTCATCTGCATATCTGAGGTTATTAATATTTATCCTGGCAATCTTGATTCCAGCTTGTGATTCCTCCAGCCCAGAGTTTTTCATGAGTACTCTGCATATAAGTTAAAAAAGCAGGGTGACAATATATAGCCTTGACGTACTCCTTTTCCTATTTGGAACCAGTCATTTGTTCCATGTCCAGTTCTAACTGTTGCTTCCTGACCTGCATACAGGTTTCTTAAGAGGCAGGTCAGGTGGTCTGGTATTCCCAACATTTCAGAATTTTCCACAGTTTATTGTGATCCACACAGTCAAAGGCTTTGGCATAGTCAATAAAGCAGAAATAGATGTTTTTCTGGAACTCTGTTGCTTTTACGATGATCCAGCAGATGCTGGCAATTTGATATCTGGTTCCTCTGCCTTTTCGAAAACCAGCTTGAACATCTGGAAGTTCACAGTTCATGTATTGCTGAAGACTGGCTTGGAGAATTTTGAGCATTATTTTATTAGTGTGTGCTCCTGCTAAGTCGCTTCAGTCATGTCCGACTCTGTGCTACCCCATAGACGGCAGCCCACCAGGCTCCCCTGTCCCTGAGATTCTCCAGGCAAGAACGCTGGAGTGGGTTGCCATTTCCTTCTCCAATGCATGAAACTGAAAAGTGAAAGTGAAGTCGCTCAGTCTTGTCCAACTCTTAGTGACCCCATGGGCTGCAGCCTACCAGGCTCCTCTGTCCATAGGATATTCCAGGCAAGAGTACTGGAGTGGGGTGCCATCGCCTTCTCCGTTACTAGCATGTGAGATGAGTGCAATTGTGCAGTAGTTTGAGTACTTGGCATTGCCTTTCTTTGGGATTGGAATGAAAACCGACCTATCCCAGTCCTTTGGCCACTGCTGAATTTTCAAAATTTGCTGACATATTGAGTGCGGCACTTTCACATCATCATCTTTTCGGAGTTTGCATAAATTGGTGTAAATGGAATTAGTTACTATCTAGTCAGCAAAATGTTACAATTTTCAAACAAAGATATTCCAAATTCTTGAGGAATTAATGAGAAAATAGTCAAAACTTTATGAAAATGGCTTATAGAGAATCACTTCATTTGTAAGCTACCAACTAGATAAATTTTAAGAATGGACATCTATTCTCCTTCATTTTTTTCACCCTATAGACATTCCTATATAATTTTGAGGTTGGCATACTATACACACAGTCATAGCTTTAACTGCAGTGGTGGAATACACAGTGATGACTCTTCAATCTCTTTATCCAGCCCAGTTCTTTCTTGTGCATATTAGGATTATATTTCAATATATGTACCACATATTTCCACATAGATGCCCATAAACATCTCATTGTTCCTTTATCTGTCTTATCTCTTTTCATGAAAAGAATCATGACCCATCCGATGAACGAGGTGAAAGTGTCCTCCTACTCCAGAGCACCATGTTTAATTAATCATCACATTCTGACAATTCTACCTTATTGGTGTCCCAGGCATATTTGCTACCTTTCAGTGTTATTACCAGAGCTTTCATTCTGTCCCTCCTCACTTCTTGGCTGCTTAGTTTTGGTAGCCTCTAAATTGGTCTCCCAATTTTCCTTCTTATTTCTCATCTCTCCTCCATGCTGTTACCTAGCAGTGTGAACTTTTGTAGTTCACTGTATCTCTTTAAAATTTGCTACCTCATCTCTGAAATAGATACTGCATTTATACATTTTACCTCACAGAATCATAGGATTATGATACATACATAAATACATACATTCTACCTCATAGAATCATAGGATTATGATACATACATAAATACATACATTATATATAAACTCTGGTTATACTTGTCATACTTCACTGCAGCATATACTCTAAACTAAGCATATAAAGACTACCGTTGAAACCTATTATTTTTTAAGCTTCACAATCCATCAGGATTCTCAAGCTCACTTCTTAATAATACCTTCATAGGTTTTTTATTGCATGACAGAGCAGGCCACATATCATATATCAACTGTAATATAGCACTTTACTTCTTTAATGCAATGCTTAGCTGTAAATGTCTGTAACGACAAATGAAGTATTTAAATTTGGAGATACTTTGGATATATGGCAATACCTATAAATATAAAATCATCATTTCTGCCTGAATTGCACTTAAAAAAGTTCCAACTGCTTCTATTATTGGAAAAGTAATAATAACAATTATAACTATACCATGAAGTATTAAAAGCTGAACATTCAATTTGAAGGTGGCTAAAGTGAAAAAGTGTTGAAAAATGAACCTCATAAAATGCTTGCAATTTATACACATATGCTATATAGAGGCCCTAAAGAGCAGAGAAAAGAACTTTGGAGTTTTTATTGCAGTTCATCTTTTCAGAATCTCTTTCCCTTTCTGGCACGAGGGTAGTGCTATGGTTGATAGTTCTCATCTATAGATCATCCCTTTACTATGTAAGAAAATTTGTTCTAAGATATGCAAATCTTAACTAAAAGTGTAGGGTTTCTAAATACTGCAAATGTCTTTTTATTTGTGCTAGGTTTAATAGTTTAGAAGGCCACTAATACATTTTTAAAAGTGTTTTTATATAGACATACAGTTGACTTACAATATTGTGTTAATTTCAGATATACAGCATAGTGATTCACTGTTTTTACAGATGATACTCAATTTTTCACATTTGAAGTAGCTAACCATTAAATCCAGGTCAGGCAACTTACCATCATTACGCAGAGTCAGTGGTGTTGGAGGACTAAGTACTCGAGCATTCGTCACTGTGTTTTTCACCAGACAAATATAGCTGCCAACATCTGATGCTTGGACTTTAGAAATATAAAGGTTGCCTGTCTCCTGGGAAATGAACCGCCGGCTGTCTTCGGCCACAAAGGAAGGGAACTCATTAAATACCCAGCTATAGATGATTTCTGAAAATATAAAAAATTTAATGGTTGAAAGATAGATTATTTTATTAACAGTTATACTCAAACAACAAAGCCTTTATTGTGTTAGATATGTTGCAAGATCATACATATGTGATTCAGATATCTACATCATTTTGTATTTTATGTTCAAAGAACTATAGCTCTTCATGATTAAAGGAAGATCTGAAATATTTTATTTCATAAACATTTCTTAAAGCCCTTATCCATTCATCCATGCACTCATTCACTCAATTCTAATGTGTGTTGAATGTGTTTTAGATGACTGGCACTATGATATGATAGCACTGAAACTAAAAAGATGAGACAGAGAGTTGCCCATTCTCAAAGATCAGTCTAAGGAGAGAGATCTACCCAAACCTATGAAAAACCATGTGGAATAAAGAAATGGAGGTGTGCATTGTATCGAAAGGAAGCTGAGGGAAAAGGCAGTTAAGCCACAAGTCAATCAGCAAAAACTTCTTCTGCTGAGATGCCTGAGCTACATTCATTTACTAATTTTTTCACCAAATACTAGTTGAGAGTCATGGTAGGCCAAGAATGCTCCAAGTAGGGGGAAAAAAATGTGTGTGTTCTCATGGATCTTTCATTACAGTGGAAAGAACAAGAACACAGATCCAAAATAAGTATTTGTCAAGTGGTAATAAGTGCTGGGAAGAAAGCTAAAGCATGAATATAGAGCTGGAGAATAACAGGGGTGAAAAAGACATGTGAATTTATATTTTAAAACTCTGACTGCTGGATAGAGATGAGACTGTGTGAGGACAAAGCAGGGGCCAGGGGCAGGGGAAGCAGGAGGAATAATGTCCACTGGCCTCAGTGGCTATTTTCAAAACAGACATGAAATATGTAAATGATTTGCACTAGAATGGTGCTTAGTCGTGGGGACAGTAGTGGTAAAGTGGTGGGAAGTGATTGGTTCCAGTAAAAATGTGATGTTAGAGCTGATTGGAATTGTTGATGGATTGATGATGAAATGTGAGAAGGCAAAAAAATTAGTCAAGGAGTAAGATTTTGAGCCACCACCACAGTTCTGAGTTACTGGAGTGAAAAATCCCAGGAAAGGAATTAGAGGTTAGAGATACTGGAAATAAATCCAAATGACTACACACAGATTCACATGGTGTGTAAGTTGTGTTAAGGAACTTGCGCTCTATCCTGGATGTTTTCTAGCAAAGAGATGACATAAATATGTACATCTGTAGGTGTGGGGAAAGAACAAATTAGCCATGATGATGCAGTTGGGCTCTCTCACACCATGGCCTCTCGCTCTTGCCCCACGTTTTGTAAATAATAATTATGTAACAGCTGAGATCACTTAGAGCACTGCACATGCATGTCATGAGGTGCTTGGCCACGGGCTATTTTGTGCCATACACCTATAGGAATTTCAGCATGAAAGCCCTGGCTGCTGCTGCACATGATTATCTTATGTGAGGTTATGTTAGGGTTCCATTATGGCCATATTATGGTCATTTCTGACTGCTGCTGCAGCTGCTGTATTAGCCAGGAAAGAAGCTGTGTTATGGCTGCCATGCCAGCCAGGAGAGAATAAATGTGTCTGCAGTTCCTGTGGCTTCTCACGTCTTATTCCAGCCTCTTAGCTTGCCCCTTAGGTTCAGCGATCAATGTGAACAGCAAGACAATTGACATCACGAACAGAAACAGTGATACAATTGGTATAGTTTGCAGGATATGAACAGGTAGAGGAGCCCGAGGCTCCAACGGATGGAGGAAGCCAGTGGCCACCTTATGGCACATGGTACCATGTAGCCACAATCCTCTCAGCATGGATTCTGGTGGAAGACTCGGAGGCAGTGGACAGTTCACTGGATAGCACTGAAAAGGCATTACAGGCAGTGAATTCCTGTTTGCTGAACAAGGCAGCATGGACTGCTGCCGGCACCATCAGGTGGATTTTCCTGACTGCCCTGAAGGTGGATATGGATCATACCCTATAAAATGCTGCACCAGAGCACAATGTGCAGAGATGTTTGGAAGAACTAGAGTAATGTATTTTGATGTTAGGGCCTTGTGGCCCTAAACCCATGGCCTTGAAGAATCCAGCATCTCTGACAGTAAGGCAGGAAGTGACAGTGATGATGAACATTATGAGATTAAGGATAACGATGATGGACGTTGTGAGACTGAGAATACCTGCTTGGCAGCAAGGCCTGTTGTACAGCAGAAAGTAAAGCATGAGCAGCCTATGGCCTGGGTGGACATCCTCAAGGGGCCCCCAATGTGACTGAGTTCACAACATATCAATCATGTACTCATGTGGAGTTGGTTGACTTGGGTAAGCAGTTTTGGCAAAAGCATGGGGGGTGGGGTGGGGACAGAGACATTAGCAGCATGGTTTTTGTGACTTTGGGACCCTGGACAGTATCATATGTGTTACGGATGAAATAGAATCAGTCCAGTTCAGTTCAGTTGCTTAGTCATGTCTGATTCTTTGCGACCCCATGGACTGCAGTGCTCCAAGCCTCCCTTTCCCTCACCAACTCCCAGAGCTTACTCAAACTCATGTCCATTGAGTTGGTGATGCCATCTAACCACCTCATCTTCTGTCACCCCCTTCTCCTGCCTTCAATCTTTCCCAGCATCAGGGTCTTTTCCAATGAGTCAGTTCTTCACATCAGGTGGCCAAAGTATTGGAATTTCAGCTTCAGCATCAGTCCTTCCAATGAGTATTCAGGACTGATTTCCTTTAGGATGGACTGGTTGGATGTCTTTGCTGTCCAAGGGACTCTCAAGAGTCTTCTCCAACACCACAGTTCAAAAGCATAATTCTTTGGTGCTCAGCTTTCTTTATAGTCCAACTCTCACATCTAGACATGACTACTGGAAAAACCATAGCTTTGACTAGACGGACTTTAGTTGTCAAAGTAATGTCTCTGGTTTTTACTATGCTGTCTAGGTTGATCATAACTTTTCTTCCAAGAAGCAAGCATCTTTTAATTTCATGGCTGCAGTCATCATCTGTAGTGATTTTGGAGGGTTGGCATCTGTAACCATTTACCCTTCATTGAGACAAAGGTTGCAGAATGCTAGACCACTCATGCAAGGGAGGCCTAACCAAATGCATGCCTTCGTGGAATGGATTAATGCTGCCGCCCACATTATGTGATCAAACATGGGAAAGCTCCTGGATACTGTGAATAAATGGCAGATCTATACCAAGTTGACCCAAATGATGAGAGAACTGAGCATGAAGCATTGATATTTAACCTAAATACCCGAGGCCCAGATGACAAGCGTTTTATTGGCAGCATTCAATATGCTATTTTGAACAATGCCCCATCTACTGTTTTTGAGTCCAGGACTGCTATTCTTGTGACCTAGGTGTGGTGCCCCATCTATGAGGTGACCTTGATAGTGGCTAGCTTGGGAGAAACAGAGGGACAGCAGGAGGCAAAGGGGTTAGAAGTGTGAAGACCCTGAAGGGGGCCTGAGCTGGTAAAGGCCCCCTCCTGGTGATGAGAATGCAAATGTGGGCTGATTTGTTGGCAGTGGGAATTGACAAATAAAGTTGATACACAGCCCAGTGCTCTGCTCCCAGAGCTGTGGAGGCAACTGAGACCAGAGCAGAAGTTTCAGTTTGGGATGCATCCACAGCAAGAGGTACAGGTGGTTCAGTTAAAAGATTACATGGTGCCCAAGAATGTTCTTTTGGATGATGCCCTTTTCCACTTTGAATAGGGCTCAGACCAAGGTGCCCTCCTGAAGAGTCAGGGACTGGAGACCGCATGTAGAACTTGTAATTCATTGGTCACTAGCTAATGTACAGAGAGTAATGGCCCTGGTTGACACTAGTGCTAAATGCAACCTTGTTTACATCTAGCCAGAGGCTGTGTCCTTACCTTTGGAAATTGGAAGGCTCCCTGTGTGAAAGGCTTTGTCCTATAATGTATGATGTAGGTTTATGCTGTGTTCTATAATGTAGATTTAGAGCAGTGAACTGTAAAGGCCACGCCCTGTGATGTGCTACTAACTTCTCATTCTCCTGCGGGTTTAGAACAATGTGAAAGCATTTGGAATGATGTGGTGCCCTGTCAATGCCAAAATTCCCCTCCTTGAAGGGGTGGGCCTGGCGCCTGTAGGGAGTTTTTGCAGGTCCTTAATAAAAAAGCCTGAAGGGGTGGAGTTGACCTTGTGGAGGCTTTCCTGCAATTTTACAAGGACTAGACTTGGCCAAGGAAGATAAAGGTACTCCACATGTAGTGGGTGGCTCTTCTAGCCCCATGAAGGCAAGGACTGCAACATGAGTTCCAGGTAATACCTGCCATTGGGTTTTGCTGTGTGTTGGGGATGTAACTGTTCGTTGTTGTAGCATCTACTGCTGTTGCAAGATGTATATTCAAGGGTCAGTGTTACTCACCAAGGGACCATCACAAGAGATGGATCGCATGTGGATTGTGAGGTGAGAGACCCTGAAGGGGTGGAGTTTAGGGAAAGAGCAAATTAGCCAAGATGGCATGGTCAGGCTCTCTTGCCACATGGCCTCTCGCTCTTGCCCCACATTTGGTGAAAAATGATTATGCAATATCTGAGATCATGGCATCCAGTCCCATCACTTCAGGGCAAATAGATGGGGAAACAATGGAAACAGTGAGAGACTTTATTTTCTTGCACTCCAAAAACACTGCAGATGGTGACTGCAGCCATGAAATTAAAAGATGCTTGCTCCTTGGAAGAAAAGATATGACAAACCTAGACAGCATATTAAAAAGCAGAGACATTACTTTACAAAAAAAGGTGCATATAGTTAAAGCTATGGCTTTTCCAGTAGTCATATATGGGTGTAAACTGAGCTCCAAAGAATTGATGCTTTTGAACTGTGGTGTTGGAGAAGACTCTTGAGAGTCCCTTGGACTGCAAGGAGATCCAACCAGTCCATCCTAAAGAGAATCAGTCCTGAATATTCATTGGAAGGACTGAAGCTGAAGTGGAATCTCCAATACTTTGACCACCTGATGTGAAGAACTGACTCATTGGAAAACACCCTGATGCTGGGAAAGACTGAAGGCAGGAGGAGAAGGGACAACAGAGGATGAGATGGTTGGATGGCATCACTGACTCGATGGACATGAGTTTGAGCAAGCTCTGGGAGCTGGTGATGGACACAGAGGCCTGGAGTGCTGCAGCCCATAGGGTTGCAAAGAGTTGGACACGACTGAGCAACTGAACTGAACTGAGCCGAACAGCTGTTTCACCATGAAAGCCCTGGATGCTGCTGCACTGGGGCTACATTGGAGCGACATCATGGTTATGTTATATTATGGTTCATTATGGCTGTATTATGGTTATATTCTGGTTGCTGCTACAGCTGCTACACCAGCCAGGAGAGAGTCTGTGTTATGGCTGCCATGCCAGCCAGGAGAGAATAAACATGTGTGCAGTTCCTACAGCTCCTCACATCTTCTTCCAGCATCGTAGCTCGTGCCTTGCCACCCTAGGTTCAGCGAACAGAGAGACAATGTGAACAGCAAGACAATTGCCATCCTGAACAGAACAGTGATAAAGTAGGGTATTCTGGTGATTCTGCAAAGGCTGAATTTAAGTAAGCCCAAGGTTGCCAAAGGGAGTGAGAGAACAATATTGCATACTGAAGGTAAGAGCTGAAGAAATCTGAATCAGAACCTAATCATAACAACAAGAAGAAAGATATTGGGATATTAGCCCAATAAATACATAGGAGGGGCTTCCCTGGTGACTCAGACAGTAATGAATCCTCCTGAGATGCAGGAGACTTGGGTTTGATCCCTGGGTCAGGAAGATCCCTTGGAGAAGGGAATGCCTACCCACTCCAGTATTCTTGCTTGGAGAATTCCATGGACAAAGCAGACTTGTGGGCTATATCTCATGAAGTCACAAAGACTACACTTTCAAGACAAATGAAGAGATAGATAGTTCAGGAACACTTTCATATCTCCCTTGAATGGCTGGAAGGAGGATGGCATGTGAAGTTCAGGATTAAATAAAAATGAGGTCAAACTAATTTAAGGAGAAAGATCATTGGTTCACTTTCAGGACATTTTGAGTTTGAGGCAAATCCACATAAGCAGTTCCAGCAGTTAGTAAACATGTGTTTGAAGTTCACAAGAGTAAATCTGTGGTTGGAAGTTGTTGGTATATTGGTATAATTGAATAAGGTAAGTAGATGAGAATAAATATGGTGAGAAGATAGTTCTCTGGAAAGCACAACATCTAAATAAAAGAAAGAAAACAAAAAATGTTCAGAAAGGAAGAGGGAAGGAACCATTGGAAAAATTCAAGGAGAATAAAGAAAATGCAGTGCCACAGAGGCCAGTGGCTCAACCATTTCAGGAGGGTTAAATAATGCCAGCTAAGGAAAAAGGACTTAGTAGAAATATTTATATAGATAATAAAGGTAAATGTTACTTAAGATTGACATTTGGGGTATCACTGAATGGAAACTTCAATAGATGAGTGGAAATCAAAATCATATTGCAACTGAGTTAATAAAAGAAAAAAAATTGTTTTCCAATAGCATTAAAATCTCAATAGACATTACAATTACATGTGTTATAGCTGAAAGAGCAGATTCCGAGGTCCCCTTTCTCCACAGTTATTTGCTTAATAACACCACTTGAACTTTTAAGAAAGCTCAAATGTGATTCTAATCTACAGTGAGGATTGGGAAGCCCTATTTTATGCCTTTCTTCTCTTCCTTTTTCTCTCTCCTTCCTTCTCTCCCTTCTCCTCCCTCCATCCTTTCTCCCTTCCAATATATGGCTTATTCTAGTTGTTATAATGAGAGTTTCATTTGTTGCTGAAACAGCACTCAGACATTTTGATACTTTTCGCAATTTACTTTTGGGTTAGACTTTACTGGAGTTATCTCAATTTTTGATTTGTATTACTAGAAAATTTGGAAGAAGTAAAGCAAAGAACAATCACATTAGAGACTATCATTAACTGAAGTCTAATTTTGTTGTACCAATAGTGTTTCTTGAGTCAATGTTTTGTAAAATATTTTTAGAATAAGCAGAAAGTATTTACACAAAATTGGCATTTTTCTCAAATTTTATAGGTTAATAGGTATTTGGGTATTCAACAATGTTCATTTAGTTTTTAAAATAAGTTTTTAGTTTTATATAGCAAAGCATTGGAGAAGGCAATGGCACCCCACTCCAGTACTCTTGCCTGGAAAATCCCATGGATGGAGGAGCCTGGTAGGCTGCAGTCCATGGGATTACTAAGAGTCGGATACGACTGAGCGGCTTCACTTGCACTTTTTCACTTTCATGCATTGGAGAAGGAAATGGCAACCTACTCCAGTGTTCTTGCCTGGAGAATCCCTGGGACTGGGGAGCCTGGTGGGCTGCTGTCTATGGGGTCACACAGAGTCGGACATGACTGAAGTGACTTAGCAGTAGCAGCAGCAGCAAAGCATTTCATAATTTTAAGAAGGATAAAAAGTGGAAATAGTACCCAGTAGAAAAGCTGACAGTCTGAATTTGGATTGGATTTTCTGCCTGTGCCAAAAATGAATATATTGAACCAGTCTAAACCTCTCTTAAAGTTACTCTTTACTTTCTCTTATACATTTTTTTTTCATTCTCTATCAGCATTTATTTAAAATTCTTTTCAAACTTGTCTTCACTTTCATGAAAAAACAAGCATTCGCTTTACTTTTAGTATGTCAGAACCTGAAGATAACAAAAGGATTCAGGAAAGTAATAAAACATAGTTGGCTCTGAGGGCATAGTTTTTATGCCCATATAACACTTGGCTTCATAACATTTATGCTTGGCCTTAAAAATATTTTAATATAAGCTGATATATTAAATATTGAAATCTGGATATCATTACACATTATCAGAAGCACACTAAGATTAGTTGGTTAGTTGTGATTTTTCCCATTCTTCTCAGGTTTTTTTTTTTTTTTTAATAGTATGCTTGACTTAGACAATTTAAAATGTTTTAGAAGTCTTGATATTATTCTTCAATGTGTACCCCCTAAAGTTTTTATGTTAAATTTCTCTAGTGTATTTTTTTATACTGTGTGATAACATACATTTTGTTTACAAACTTGTACTGTGTTGACTTCAGGTTTTGGTTTCTTATGGGAGTTTTTTTTTTTTTTAACTTTTTTCTTGAGTCAGTGAGAGCCATTCAATTTCACTGAAAGAATAGCACATTAAGGACCTGGTTTGGTGCAGACATTTATTCTAAATTTCCCTCTCAGGAAGACCCAAAGACTTGTCCTTTGTACCAGCATGAACAATCATCCTCAAGCTCCTAGACTCTATAGTCTACCTCCATGAATCTTTGTTGCCAATATTTCCTCAGGATTAATGGATTAATAGTATTCCTAGATGTCAGTTAGGATTTATTCCTAGAATTTTTCTATTTGTTTCTGATACCTGCTTTTTTCCCATTCCTTTGAGCTTGGCTATATATTAAGCTTTATTTTATTTATCATTTCTAAATTAGGGGAAAGGTTCTAGGTTGGCTCTATTTTCCTAGTTGAATGTCTGGGTTTTGTGGCTTTGTTCATTGCAGACTTTCATCACACTTGCTGTAATTGATTCAGTGTCGCCAAACAGACTAGGTTTCTTTTGCTCCCCTGACAAATAAGATGATTACTTAAATGATGTATTTCTATGTCTACAGGGTATAAAAACATGATCATCCTTATGGGAAAAGATGTTCATTTCTTATAACTGCAGTGCCATTAATTTTTTTAAAAAGTATGAGAAAGGGGAATAAAACTGCATACTGTACTCTCTGAAGTCTTTGAAAACAATTTAAATGAGTAATCATATGCAATTCATTTCAACATTCTCTAATATAACTGCAAGTTAGAAGATAACCATTCTTCTTCCAAATAATGTGTGTACATAGTAGAAGCTGTGGGTCAAAAGATTAGGAGAGAACACAATGGGTATAGCAATTGATTTGTTCACCACCCAATTAATACTGTGACTCTTTTAGGGAGTCTAGTATTTTTTTTTTTGTTTTTTGTTTTTATCCTTGTCAGCTATAAAAAGGAAAACCTAAAAATCAGAATCTTCTGTATTTTTAATATATTTTATGGTTTATAATAAAATTTTCAGCTAATGGGCTATATTTATCACAATCTCTGCTCTTATCTGTTTTTGGTTATCCTTGTAATGTGATATATATAAAATAGCTATAATTTGTTCTTTATTATACCAGTGGAACTTTTTAGTTTGCTTTAATATTAAATTAAGCTTTTTACTTGTAGTTTGATATGTTTTTTCATTAATTTTTACTGGATACTGCTTAATAGAGTGTATGTCATAAACAATTTAGTATTTATTAATTGCTTTGTAAACATTTTTGGTTTTACAGTTCCATTATCTGTTGTGACTCCTTTGCCTCCAGTTCTGAAGAAATAATTGATGTGAATATATTTGAATAATGAAACTTAGTAAGTTATTGGATAAAATGGCACTGCTTTAAAAAATGGCACAATGAAGATATTTGCTGATATAAAGTTTGTAGCGTGTGGCTAGCTACCATTTTGAATTTTAGAATTAATGACATCATGAAGGAAATTATAGGGAATTGTACCATTAATTATCCATTACTACTTACCATAAGGGGATATACTCCTTGGAAGGAAAGTTATGACCAACCTAGACAGCATATTAAAAAGCAGAGACATTACTTTGTTAACAAAGGTCCATCTAGTCAAAGCTATGGTTTTTCCAGTGGTCATGTATGGATGTGAGAGTTGGACTATAAAGAAAGCTGAGCACCAAAGAATTGATGCTTTTGAACTGTGGTGTTGGAGAAGACTCTCAAGAGTCCCTTGAACTGCAAGGAGATCAAACCAGTCAATCCTGAAGGAAATCATTCCTGAATATTCATTGGAAGGACTGATGCTGAAGCTGAAACTCCAATACCTTGGCCACCTGATCTGAAGAGCTGACTCATTGGAAAAGACCGAGACTGGAAAGATTGAAGGCAGGAGGAGAATGGGGTGACAGGATGAGATAGCTGGATGGCATCACTGACGCTATGGACATGAGTTTGGGTAAACTTTGGGAGTTTGTGATGGACAGGGAGGCCTGGCGTGCTGTGGTTCATGGGGTCGCAAAGAGTTGGATACGACTGAGTGACTGAACTGAACCGAATCTGAAACTAAGGCAATGTTATTTGCATTGCAGATTTATACCTGCATTGTGATAGAAAATGTCATTATTAGCAACATTATGTACTCTTGCCAGAGTAGAAACTAAATCTACTGCATTTACCACCATATACCTTAGGTCCCAACAGAATGGCTGGTGTTTAGTTGCTCAATACATAGTTGATGAGAAAATGAATAATTAGAAGATAAATACCAATATATATTTAATAAATAGTTCTAAATTTTAAGAGTAGATTTTTTCATATTTTATATTTCCTATTGCAAATTTTTAAAGATGTACTTGAACTTATCTTGGCCTTTAGAATATAAATGAAAGATTACGTTTGATAACTGAGCTAAAAACAGATCCTGAGAAGTAATGTAGGCAATTTTAAAAATCTGAATTGTACAGTCAATGAACAAAAGAGAAAGGGTCATGTTTACAAAGTTACTATGAAGTATTTTTGTGATTTATTCTATTAAGTAAATTAAACAGAGGTTTAGAGGGATGCTAAATTTGAGGTGATCCAACCTCCCTCTTTCATGGTTGGTGATTGCAGCCATGAAATTAGACTCTAGCTTCTTGGAAGGAAGACTATGACAAACCTAGACAGCGCATTAAAAAGCAAAGACATCACTTTGCCAGCAATGATCCATATAGTCAAACTATGGTCTTTCAAGTAGTGATTACAGATGTGAGAGTTGGACCATAAAGAAGGTTGAATGCCAAAGAATTGATGATTTTGAACTGACAGCAAGGAGATCAAATCCATCAGTCCTATGGGAAATCAGCCCTGGATATTCATTGAAAGGACTGATGCTGAAGCTGAAGCTCCAATACTTTGTCCACCTAATGCGAACAGTCAACTCACTTGAAAAGATCCTGCTGCTGGGAAAGACTGAAGGCAAAAGAAGAGGGTGGCAGAGGACGAGATGGTTGGATAACATCACCAATTCAATGGATGTGAACTTGGGTGCACTCTGGGAGAGGATGAGGGCCAGGGAGGCCTGGTGTGCTGGAGTCAACAGTGTTGCAAAGAGCTGGACATGACTTAGCTACTGAACAACAACCACCACCTCCCTCTCAGGTTAAGAGTTTTAATGGTGGTCAGTCATTTTGCCTCTGCTTGAATATATCACTGTCACTGCTGAGGAAGCTGATTTGGCAGCTCGAGTTATTAAATGGATCATATCTAAAGATTATTTTGGCTGCTAGTTTTAGAGTAGAGACTGAGATTAAGACAACTTTGAGTATTCACAAGTAGGTACTGATACGTTTTTGTATGCAAAGCACCATTTAAGGTATGTAGATATAAGGTGGGAGAAGGCAATGGCACCCCACTCCAGTACTCTTGCCTGGAAACTCCCATGGGCAGAGGAGCCTGGTGGGCTGCAGTCCATGGGGTCGCAAAGAGTCAGACATGACTGAGTGACTTCACTTTCACTTTTCACTTTCATGCATTGGAGAAGGATATGGCAACCCACTTCAGTGTTCTTGCCTGGAGAATCCCGGGGATGGGGGAGCCTGGTGGGCTGCCATCTATGGGGTCGCACAGAATCAGACGGACACGACTGAAGCAACTTAGCAGCAGATATAAGGTGGAGCTGGGAAAGGAACTAACTTGAGAATTAACTATGAGTTACACACTTTGCACTTTTTCCCCAACTCCCAGTCACACATATACACAGAGAGTAGAAGGCAATGCCATGAATGAATAAGACTATGGACTTTGGAATCACAAAGATCATAGTTCCAGTGATGGCTGCATGATCTAATGACCTATGTACATTTGGGCAAACTAGAGAGTTCCCTGGTGGCTCAAATGGTAAAGCCTCTGCCTGCAATGCAGGAGACCTGGGTTCGATCCCTGTGTAGGGAAGACCCCCTGGAGAAGGAAATGGTAACCCATACCAGTACTCTTGCCTGGAAAATTCCATGGACAGAGGAGCCTTGTAGGCTACAGTCCATGGGTCACAAAGAGTCAGACACAACTGAGCGACTTCACTCACTCACTTTAGTCTCTCATCTATAAAATGCAATTAATGGTGAAACTGTAGGTTAAATGAGATATTATATGTAAGATTAGTACTTTTAGAACTAGACACAGTTATTACCATCACTATAATCATCTTCAACATTAAAGTTGTGAGGCTCAAATGGGTGAGCCAATGGAAAATTATACCTAATAATTTTTAGAGAAAAAAATGCAATCTGACTCACCCTGAGCCTATATCTTGTTATCATATTTTATCTTTGCATCACACTGCTTTAATTATTATATTCTAATATTGTGAGTGTGTGTGTGTGCTAAGTTGTTTCAGTCATGTCCAACTCTTAGCGACCCTATGGTCCATAGCCTGCCAGGCTCCTCTGTCCATGGAATTCTCCAGGCAAGAACACTGGTGTGGGTTGCCATTCCCACCTCCAGAGGATCTTCCTGACCCAGGGACTAGACCTGCATCCCTTACATCTCCTGAACTGGTAGCAGGTGCTTTACCACTAGTGCCACCTGGGAAGCCTATTCTGATATTATTGAATCTCAATTTCAATATTCATAAATAGGATAGTAATATCTAAATGATATGATTGTGCTGAGGATTACATAAGCCACTTAAATGAGAGTGTTCAACCTGCAGAAACTGTTCAGTAAGGGTAGCTGTTGGCTTAGGATAAATGACCTGATATATTCCAGTAGAATTTGGTACAGTGCAGATTCCTTGTGAACCTTGTATGTCTGGGTTTAATTTCTACAAGTATCAAATATTTCACCTCTAAAACTTAGCCAGAAGCAAGAATGCTGAGAGCAACAGCAGAAGAAAGTTGTCTAACTGACACTTGGTTAGAGCCCAGAGAATCAAGATATTTTTAAAGATGTTGTGAAAAATGCAAGAGAGGACATTTGTGATATGTTTTAAAAATTGAATCATCTTAATACAAAGACAGTCTGTATTACATAGTTTCATTTATCTTGGTTGAACAAAACAAAGTACTAATTCTTCTTTTTATAAGTTTTTGAGACATGTATTTTCATTACATTTATTACCTAGAGTCAGAAGCAACACAGTTCTGCTTAAGAATTATAATACGTCACTGAGACAAAATAAAAATTTATATGCATATAACTCAAAACACCTTTAGCAAAACAAAATATAAAGAAAAGAGTATTTATAATAGAAACAGTAGTAAACTGGCATTCTCTCACAATCCATAACTCAAAGGATTCCAAGGAAGTGAATTCCAAGTTCTAGAGTTCAAGTGGGTGACAATAGCTATTTTTATTTTCCCTGAGGAATGTTGGACACTACAGGGGACATTTTTTTAAATCTCAGGAGCCCCGTGTCTAGATATAAAGGTCATTGCTTACTCTTTTTGAAATGCAACCTAAATTTCTTGCTTCGCTAAGGGGTTTTTAATTATTTTTTATTGAATTGTAAACTCTATCAGGTCAGAGACCAGCATTTTCTCAACAGGGTGTGATAGTCTATGGCACAGGTTCAACTTAGGTTTTGGACTTTGCATTCACACTAAACTTTCAACAATTGCTTGTTAAAGTGCACCGATACTAGCCCTTGATGAACAACAAGATATCTGTTTACTAAAACCTTGCCAAGTAATAAGACCTGGTGTGCTTATCAAAATTATGAAGAGCTTAGCTGAAAGGAAAAAAAAAAAGATGCATGGAGATTTACTTGGAGATTGTGTAGTTCATTCATTAGATATGACCAAGGTAACCTACAAGTTTATCCTCCTTAAATCAGAACACTTGACCTTAATGATAACAACAGTAACAATGAACATTTATGTTCTTAGATCAGTTTCCTAGAAACAGAATCTGAGAAGGGAATTCCTTTGAATGTGATTCATTCATAGAGTGTTCTCAGGAGAAGGGCTTAAGGGAAGAAGGACTGGGTAAAGAGAAAAAAAAAAAAAGGATAGAATTAGTTTAGGAAACTAATCCCACTTAGGGCTTTGGGAATGCAAATTTCACTGTCGACTTGGTAAGTCAACAGAAAGTAAAGAGAATCAGTCTTTATGGCACCCCACTCCAGTATTCTTGCCTGGAAGAGCCCATGGACGGAGGAGCCTGGTAGGCTGCAGTTCATGGGGTCGCTAAGAGTCGGACACGACTGAGTGACTTCACTTTCACGTTTTCACTTTCATGCATTGGAGAAGGAAATGGCAATCCACTCCAGTGTTCTTGCCTGGAGAATCCCAGGGACGGGGGAGCCTGGTGGACTGCTGTCTATGGGGTCGCACAGAGTCGGACACAACTGAAGTGACTTAGCAGCCCCTACATCCATCAGTTACTGGCTGCCAGCAGGGAGTCCTACTTGCACCTCCCTTCTCTCTGAAGAAGGTACAGCTGCCAGATGAGTGCAAAACCAGATGAGAGAAAATGGGATGTAACACCAATAGGATCTAGTAAAACTCTATAGCACCAATGGGTTCTGTACAGTGTTTCTATGTATACTAGTTTAGTTAAATCTTACTGAGATAAGTAACCCTGTTTTATGAATGAGGGAACTGGGATACAAAGATCAAAAACTTGACCAAGAAGTCTTACTGAGCACAGATCTCTATTTGAAAAAAGAAAAGCCTGATTAGTAGCTATTTCAAGTATCTATTAGATGGAGTTATGTATACCATAGGATCCAATTTTGCCAATTAAAACTTTCATGCTTCAAACAACTATTCAAAGAAGTGTCTAAATCCCACTCACTAGACAAAAGCAGGTTTCTGGATTCCTATTAATTACTGAGTAACTATCTAATTAAACTGTGATCACAGAGCCTCAATTATGTTAAAAGGTAAAGGTGTATCCTGCTAGCATAAAAGCCTACTGTAAGATAGGACAGAGTGACTGACCTGCAGATGTTCACAGGGATAAAAGCAATTGTACACATTTGCCAATAAGTATACTTATTCCTGCTCTCCTCTTATATTAAGACTATATGGAATCTAGAAAAATGGTACGGATGAACTTATGTGCAGAGCAGGAATAGAGACGCAGATGTAGGCAATGGATTTGTGGACACAGCAGGGGAAGGAGACAGTGAGACAAATGGAGAGAGGAGCATTGATATATATACACTACCATACCATGTGTAAAATAGATGGTGGGATGCTGCTGTATAGCACAGGGAGCCTCCCAGTGCTCTCTGATGACCTAGAGGGGAGGGATGGGGGTGGGGGTAGAGAGGCTCAAGAGAGAGGGCATATAGACATAGCTTCAGATGTATACTTACAGCTGATTCACATTGCTATAAGGCAGGAACCAACACAACATTGTAAAGCAATTATTCTCTAATTAAAAATTTTTTTAAAGACTTAGAATTTTTCAAATAGTTAACCAAAAAAAAAAATCCATGCATAAATAATCCAATATTGCTGGTATCAGTGATTGATAAGTAGGAAGGACTAATCTTGAGCAATATTCCAAAGGAGGGAAAAAGGAAATCTTGAATAGTAGAATAAAGTTTACTCATTTTTCTGTGTTTCATTTAGTAAAATGTATTTTATCCTAAAGGTATTTGTCATTTGTACATAAATAAAAGAAATAAAATTTAATTTAGCTCTAGGCATTTGAAGCAAAAGAAAATTCATAAAGTATGTATTCAAAACAGTCAACATTTTTCATAGTGCATTTTTAATAGATATCTAACATTTTAATTTCATGCTATGCAAATTTTATACTGTAAATTTGAAGATTTACTGCATCAGAAATACTAGCAGAAATAAATATGAGTTTAAAATTATCCCTCTTTTAGGTAGATAAGCGGAGAAGGTGATGGCACCCCACTCCAGTACTCTTGCATGGAAAATCCCATGGACGGAAGAGTCTGGTGGGCTGCAGTCCATGGAGTCGCAAAGAGTCGGACACGATTGAGCGACTGCACTTTCACTTTTCACTTTCATGCATTGGAGAAGGAAATGGCAACCCACTCCAGTTTTCTTGCCTGGATAATCCCAGGGACGGGGAGCCTGATGGGCTGCCATCTATGGGGTCACACAGAGTCAGACACAATTGAAGTGACTTAGCAGCAGCAGTAGGTAGATAAGCTCACAGAAGACAAAATCCTACAGAGTTATGATTAGCCAAAGTGTTGTATTTTAAATATGAAATTTTGGTTGCTTTTGGATTACATTTATCATGTAGGTGCAGTAGAGAATCTTTCAGTTCAGTTCAGTTGCTCAGTCATGTCTGACTCTTTGCGACCCCATGGACTACAGCACACCAGGCTTTCTTGTCCATCACCAACTCCTGGAGCTTACTCAAACTCATGTCCATAGAGTCGGTGATGCCATCCAACCATCCCATTCTTTATCATCTGCTTCTCCTCCCTCCTTCAATCTTTCCCAGCATCAGTGTCTTTTCAAATGAGTTAGTTCTTCACATCAGGTGGCCAAAGTATTGGAGTTTCAGCTTCAGCATCAGTCCTTTCAACGAATACTCAGGACTGATTTCCTTTAGGATGGACTGGTTGGATGTTGTTGCAGTCCAAGGGACTCTCAAGAGTCTTCTCCAACACCACAGTTCAGAAGCATCAATTCTTCACTGCTCAGCTTTCTTTATAGTCCAACTCTCGCATCCATACGTGACTACTGGTAAAACCATAGCTTTGACTAGACAAACTTTTATTGGCAAAGTAATGTCTCTACTTTTTGACATTCTGTCTAGGTTTGTCATAGATTTTCTTCCAAGGACCAAGAGTCTTTTAATTTCATGGCTGCAGTCCTCATCTGCAGTGATTTTTGGAGCCCCCAAAATAAAGCTTCTTGCTGTTTCCATTGTTTCCCCATCTATTTGCTGTGAAGTGATGAGACTGGATGCCATGATCTTAGTTTTCTGAATGTTGAGCTTTAAGCCAACTTTTTCACTCTCCTCTTTCACTTTCATCAAAAGGCTCTTTATTTCTTCTTTGTTTTCTTCCATAAGTGTGGTGTCATCTGCATATCTGAGGTTATTGATATTTCTACCGGCAATCTTGATTCCATCTTGTGCTTCATCCAGGCCGGCATTCCTCATGATGTACTCTGCATAGAAGTTAAATAAGCAGGGTGGCAATATACAGCCTTGATGTACCCCTTTCCCAATTTGGAAACAGTCCATTGTTTGATGTCACATTCTAGCTGTTGCTTCTTGTCCTGAATACAGATTTCTCAGGAGGCAGGTCAGGCAGTCTGGTATTTCAGTCTCTTTAAGAATTGCCCATAGTTTTCTGTGATTCATCCAGTCAAAGGCTTTTGTGTAATCAATAATGCAGAAGTAGATTTTTTTTATGGAATCCTCTTGCTTTTGCTTTTTCAATGGCCCAATGGATGTTGGTAGTTTGATCTCTGGTTCCTCTGCCTTTTCTAAATCCAGCTTGCACATCTTGAAGTTCATGATTCACATACTGTTGAAGCCTTGCTTGGAGAATTTTGAACATTACTTTACTAGCGTGTGAGATGAGTGCAATTGTGCAGTAGTTTGAGCATTCTTTGGCATTACATTTCTTTGGGATTGAAATGAAAACTGACATTTTCCAGTCCTGTGGCCACTGCTGAGTTTTCCAAATTTGCTGACATATTAAGTGCAGCACTTTCACAGCATCATCTTTTAGGATTTGAAATAGGTCACCTGGAATTCCATCAAAACTCCACTAGATTTGTTCCAACAAAACTCCACTAGCTTTGTTCGTAGTGATGCTTCCTAAGGACCACTTGACTTCACACTTTAGGATGTCTGGCTCTAGGTCAGTGATCACAGCATCATGTTTATCTGGGTCATGAAGATCTTTTTGCATAGTTCTTCTGTGTATTCTTGTCACCTCTTTTTAATATCTTCTGC
This sequence comes from Bos mutus, assembly GCF_027580195.1. Lineage (NCBI taxonomy): Eukaryota > Metazoa > Chordata > Mammalia > Artiodactyla > Bovidae > Bos > Bos mutus. The sequence continues at coordinate 70,685,152 of NC_091631.1, read as the reverse complement.
TTCTGTTAGGTCCATACCCTTTCTATCCTTTATTGTTCCTATTTTTGCATGAAATGTTCCTGTGGTATCTCTAATTCTCTTGAAGAGATCTTTAGTCTTCCAGAGTCTTTAGATCTATAAGTCTAGATATCAAGCCTAGAGAATCTTTAGATAATATGTTATTATAATGAGATTCCTGCTGCCCAACTTCTTCTTACATTCAAGGTAATTTTTCATAAACATTTTTATGTTTTTACCACTTAAGTAATATTCATTAATCCTTCATGCAAATCTTTAATGAAAGTGATTTATTTGTCACATTACCATGCATTATATAGAAATAGTTGATACTGTCTATTTATCAAGAGACACTGAAATGGTTTATTTTCTGCTCTAGGGGCTTGTCCCTATGGGTCACCTGCTTGAGAAAAAATAATACTAACCATAAATTACATATTTATATCTGTTAATATATAATCACTGTAATAAATCTTCAAATTTCTATTCATTTGAATTCACATAGCATATAACCTTGGCTAGAACTTTTTTAGTTGATTTCTTTAAGAAAAATAGAAAAGTTGGTATGAGTAATACTATTAATACAAGCAATATAAAAAGTATTTAGAATTTATTAGTTTTCTAATTCTACAGGAGATTTTTTTCTGTAAAAATCAGATGTATTTTGATCTTTATAATCTTATTTGCATCTTTCCTCTCTCGCAATTATTATCGAATATGCCTATGAAATAGACGTTATGATAAATTCCAGTAATGATCAATAGAGGCTTGGGGCAAGAAGGAAGAAATATGGCTTTAAAATTGGTATATATGTATATATGTATGTGTGTGTGTATGTGTATATATATATATATATATATATATCTTTCCTTCGTGGCTCAGATGGTAAAGAATCCACCTGTGAAACAGAAGACCTGGGTTCAATCCTTGGGTGGGAAGATTCCCTTAAGAAAAGCATGGCAACCCACTCCAGTATTCTTGCCTGGAGAATCCCCATGGACAGAGGAGCCTGGCAGGCTATAGTCCATGAAGTGGTAGAGTCAGACATGACTGAGCAACTAAAGCACAGCATAGCACAAGGCAATTGAGTGGCCACTATTCTGAGCCTAGTACTCATATTAAATATGAATGTTAGACATTCAGAGACATGTGGCTGGTATATACTATGAAAATAAATGGTTCAAATGTCAAAAATATGTTGGCTTTCCCTGAGTCAATTATTTTTTCATGTTTCTCTTATTCTCTTTTAAATTTGCCTAGAAGTTTTGCAGACTTCTATTTCCTAAACTGGCTATTCTTCAGTTGATTCCTATATTGTCTCAATCTTTAACATGTTTTATAGTTTCTGGATAAGAAAGGTGTTTACTTTTTAAAAATCAAACTTATTCAGACTTCTTTGTTGCAAATTAATTACTTGGATGTGTTCTGAGTATTCTCCACAAGCCTGGGCTCTGTGATGTATCTTTCTCCATAAGCCTCTGTTCCTAGTTTGTTGGTTAATTAATGATTCTCATGATTGTCTAATGATATTTTCTAAAATCACAAGACTACTATTAATTAAAATAAAAATATAGCTAAAATAAAAATACTATAATTTTCTTGGGACCCAGGATTAATCAATATTGCAGTCTTAGAAATAGGAAAACTGTATGTGTATAAGGTTTACTATAAATTTCAAGAATGCAAAGCAGTTGGACGGATAAATTTACTCAGACACCACTGATTTAGGAGTTGACTGTTAAAGATGAAAAAATGAGGAGTTCTGATTTATAGGGATCATCTAAAGAAACTGACTGCATACAAATTTCTTAAATGAAAATCACAAAATATCAGGATACATCAGAGACTGGGTAAAGCGGGAAGATAGATTTTTTAAAAATAAATACTTATTCCTTATTCTTAGTGAAAGGAAATGCTTCAGACACCAGTGATACTAGTACGAATCCTGTCACATGTGTGTTAGTTGCTTAGTGTGTCCAACTCTTTTTGCAACCCCGTGGATTGCAGCCCACCAGGGTCCTCTGCCCATGAAATTCTCTAGGCAGGAATACTGGAGTGAGTAGCCATTCCCTTCTCCAGGTGATCTTCTGACTCAGGAATCAAACCCCAGTCTCCTGAATTGCAGTCAGATTCTTTACCATCTGAGCCACCAGGTAAGCCCTGTCATAGTAGAGTGAAATGAGATGTGTACTAGGAACCTAGCTTCCTAATCCAGTGGAGACCTCTCTGCAAGAACTGAGCCTCATGAGGCTCAACTCAGAGAGTACATGCATTGGCGTAAGGTAATGTGACACTGTGGACAAAAACAAGGACTTCATATCAATGCAAAAATGCTTTTGAACTTTTGCATCTAGCAGCTATGTGGTCTTCAGCTAATTACCTGACTTTTTCAGTTCTGTTTATCCATTTGTAAAATAATAGAAATAACACCTAGTTCTTAGGATTTGAGGGAAATGTTTACAAAAATGTTAACATAATTTCATGAGTATATTAAGTGTTCATACATTTTCATTATCATCTAAACTGCTAACATGAGTATATATGTAAATATATATCTACATATTTATGTATATGTATATAATTTTTGCTATGTGTACCATATTTGCCTAATTAGTCTAGCAGTCACTAAAAGCCCCATAAAACATTGCTTCTTACCCGTATGCATAAAAGAGTGCTTTGACTATGCATGTTGGTAACATATATACATGCTATTCTTGTTCCAATTTATCATACAACATATAGATTGTGCAGTATTAAAATATCTGTATCTTTTATACTATTTTTTGCTTCATAATATTCCCAACTGACATCAAATTGGAGTTTAGGAGTATTTTTTTCTATAGTCATGGCACACACTTACCAATAGATCTTAAGTCTCTTGTACAAGATCTTTCATGGAATTTAAAACTTACTGTCCTTACTGTCCTGCTCTTATGCCTCAACAACCTCTTTCTTATAACACTCAATATTATCTGCCACTCTTCACTATCACTGATGCTTCATTTTAGAGTGATTCTCATATCGATATGTTTCTTACAATGTCATTTCCCTGGACTAGAATGTATTCCCCCCTTCCTTCTGCCCAATCACTCGCCTATACACAAATCAAGCACAGGTGCTGTTTTCTTGAAGAACCCATCAGGAGTCACTTTTAACTCTTCCTTTCTGAAATATTATGGCCATATCACTAACTTGTATCCTGACTTGCTTGAAATAGTACTATATACACCATTTATAGCATTTTGCCCAGTAGGATTATTAATACTCTCTCGTTTCACTTTCAAAAATGTTTCTGTATTAAATATATTTTATGGTCTTCCAAATCCCTATTCATCATAAACAAAAGCTCCTCTTGTATTGGTACTGACTACGTTCTCTCATTGCCCTCTATTCTATGTGGCTATATCAGTTTCCCCTCTTGGATTATATATACATCATAGAGCAAGGGCTGTGTCATATGCTTTCTGAACAAACATGGCATCAATTAAATTAAATTAATTAAAAAAATTAAAGATCAAGTTACTTAAATTAATTTATATTTAGAGACTTTAAAAAGGATGTCATGTTTCCATTCAAGACAGTTGGCGATATTTGAGTGGCACCAGAGTATTCTTGCATGTCATTTCTCCAGCTGTCTAAAATAGTGTCCAACTCATCACAGTGTCCAGGGAACAGTCTATAAATCCTTTTCTGATGATGAATGCACTCTTTTGTCATTTCATCATAAGTGAAATAAGATGTTTTCTTATATTCTTTCTTCAACCCTTGGTAATAGAATTTTATAAATCTTTTAAGATTCTATGTGATTTTGACCCTGGATATTGCTTTAACTGTAACACTGTCTTTGCTTTCTTCAATTCACCCAAGTCTCCCTGGCCTTCTTACTTGTTCTCAACCTAAGACATGTATATTAATTTGTTACCTTAGTCTGAAACATTATTCTTCCAGATGTTTTTGTGGGTCACTGCTTGACTTCTCTTCAGATCACTGTTCAAATGGCTCCTTCTGGGCAGTGCTCTCTAGCCAACTCACCTAAACCAGCTTTATCACTCCTCTTGCATTCCCTCTCTCTCTCACACACATATACATATGTACATACATACATACATATATATATTTCTTATTGGTTGTCTTCTGCACCACAATGTGAGTTTTATTAGGGTAGGAACCTTACCTATTGGTTCACCACCATGACCCTCAGGATTGTGAAAAGCGGCAGATACAGAATAAGTAATGGTTGAATGAACGGAGAATTAACACAATAGTGAAAATGTTTTCTACTAAATGTCATAACATAAATTTCTTGGAAATTAAATTACTGGGTACTGTTTTCCCCTTTATAAGGTAATACCCAAAATATTAATATGATTTATTAGGAAATTTTTCAGAACCCCTGGGAATGTATGCATTTTGTTCTATATGTACATGTGTGATAAAGATGAGACTTGAATAAATACCAATATTCTGACCATTTGATTATTAGTTTTCACAAATGTTGGAAGAGGAAATGAATGAAACAAGAATTTTAAATGAGAATTAAGAGAACCCTTTCACTGCAACTCTGTTACATTTCTTTTATTTCATTTCAGACTACTGACTGTAAGTTTGTGGTGAAGTTTTGTTAAGAACAACTAAGTCATCCTTGTTTTTTAATTAGTTCTTTCACTACCAGACCAACATTTGGGGATTTTGCCTCTTTGTACTGTTTTTATATTATTACTTGAAACTCAGCCTGAACTTTTACTTTAATTACAAAGAAATACCATCAAAATGAATGTTTTAATCTATCTGGGGAAAAAGCACATGCTTTGCAGTGCTGGATCTTTGGTGTAGAATGACAGCAACATGACATTGATTTTATTAACTCTCTAATGAAGTCCTTAGATAGAATTGCCACAATTTTAAAGCACAGCATGATAGCTATTCTTTACAAGTAGACAAGCACTATCCTACACCAATATTTCTATAAACGACACATCAGGGGAAAAATGAAAATGCATATGTGGAAGGTGACCAAGGAGATCCTCATAATGTTGAATAGTATGTTGAATGTTGAATGTTGTAAGAGCATGCCTAAATGAATAGTTATGATTAGATAGTGTCATAGTATCTTTGTGAGAACACTAGGGTGCTGGTCTCTATAGGTCCATTTCAATTTTAATAACTTTGAAATACCATATTCATTTTTTGCTCATCTCCTTTGTTTTTCTTTTCAAATTTTATTTTTGTCAAATAGCAGTTCATTATTCAGTACTTTTTTTTTTTTTTTTTCTGGGCACTAATCCACTAATACTGATACTTTGAGGATCTATAAGCTCATGAGTGGACTTCCCTGGTTACTCAAACAATAAAATCATCTTCCTGCAATGCAGGAGACTGGGGATCAATACCTGGGTCAGGAAGATCCCCTGGAGGAGGGCATGGCAAACCACTCCAGTATTCTTGCCTGGAGAATCCCACGGATAGAGAAGCCTGGGGGGCTACAGTTCATGGTGTCGCAAAGAGTCAGACATGACTGAGCGACTAACACTAATTCTAAACGAAAGAGTACAAATTGTATAAATGTATTACTTATGTAAAATATTTTCTTGATGGGATTAGTTTCCTTTTATCTTGATGGAGGCTCCGCATCTCAGTACTATTGGCATTTGAGGCCTAATGATTTCTATGAGAGACCCTCTGGTGCATTGTAGGATGCTAATATGCATACTAATAAGCTAGTAAGTAGGAGGCTAATAAGCCTTTCCCTGGCCTCTACCCACTAGATGCCAACAGCATCTTATCCCTCCCCCTGCCCATACCCATTCCAGCTATGACAGTCAAAAATGTCTCTAGGCATTGTCTAATGCCCCATTGTGGGAAATCATTCCTGTTTGTGAACCATTGTTCTCAGTTAATCTGCAAGTGAGTTATTCTGAGTAACCAATTATTTGAGTTATTAGGTAATAACTACAATTCTTTTTATTCATTTTATAAATAATAGATGAAAGCTGGCTCTTTCAATTTCATTTTTCTTCTTATTTTTAAGGGTAAAGTACTATACCTCCTTCATGATTTAAAGTCTATGACGTACATATATAAAATAGGTAAACAGTGGAGTGTGCTGAACTGAATTAGAATTAAGTACCAATCATATCCATAGCATAGAACCTAAGAAACATTGTTTACTTTTAATTGAATGAATTAAAATACATTAAAGATGATACCATTTCAGGCTATTTTTCCCCATTAATTGTCAAAATTATGGGAAAAAAGTCAAGGCTGGATTGACACAATGACACAATATGGACACTGTCAGCTTGTCATTTTTCTTTTCCTTATATAAAAGGTATAAGGATGTAGAAGAAAGTTCAGCTTCATGAGGAGTCTAGTTGTTTTATTCTGCATAAATAATTCACCTTACAAGTGAATTATTGTGAATTATACAAGTGAATACACCTTGCAAATTATGTGTGAAATCTGAAACAATGTATCTAATTTACTACTTTTTACTCAGTCATTTGAGGTTATTTTTCCCCATATTTAAAAAATAATGAGATATGTATTTACAGAACTTACTTGATTGTATTAAAATGAAGTCAGTATAAATTAATCCAAGATAATGGAAACCAAATGCAAATTTATGGTAGAAATAATACAAAATGAGGAAACCAGTTTGCATGAATATTTAAAGCACATGGAATCTATGCTAAACAGAAAAGAAAGGAATCGATTTCTTATATTGTTAGAGAAATTTACAGATTATTAAATTACTGTTTTAAGGCATTTTATTGGCATGACATAAGGTTCCATATTTGTTTCATTTTTGAATACAGAAATTACTGTAGAAAATCTGGAAGTCTGGTAAAGTAGTTCAGTTGAAAGCAGTCTACTCATGGCAAAGCTACACAAATGTCTGTGTTGGCCATGGGTAATAAATCCTAAGAACTCAGGATCTAGACTGAGTCAAATACAGTACACACTAACTCTAAGACAAGACACTTTTTTTTTTTCTTTCAGCTAGATTTCTAGTGTGTGATTGCTTAAGCCTTCCTTTCATCACTTATTCTTTCTGTAACCTTGGGGAAGTTACTCAGTGTTCCTCAGTCTTTATTATCCTCTTTTGAGGTATACATTGCTTCCTATTATTTTGTAAAGATTACACAGAAGTAACAAGCAAGTACATAGTTTCATGCTCGGTGCCTAGAAAACATTTACTATATGAATTTATGTTATTACTTCAGAATGTCTTTTAGCTAAAGAAGATTTTTTGAGATAGGGAAAATCTATATACAAGGACAAAAATTCCAAGGTTATCCTAACTCAGTGGACATTGAATTACTAGCCTATTTTTTCCCATTTGGCTTGGCCTATCATTCAGGGATGTAAAAGCATCCTTCATTTCCAGTCATATACCTTGATTCCCCAAGGAGATACAAGATCCTGTTGTTCTAAAGAATGAAATTTATTTCTTAAATGTCACATAGTGTTTTTGTACTTATAAATATATTAAGAAGTTACTATGTGCCAGACATTTTGCTAACCATTCTCTATCATTTGTAATAATATGATTAGCTGTTTTATAGACTTGAAATTGAGGATAAATAAGATTAGGAGTTTTTGTTTGTTTGTTTTTGTATAAAACAGAGAGAAAAAATATATAGTTGCAGCCAGAATTTTAGGATGTAATTGAAACTATGAAAACTTCCCTAACATACGGAGCCCCTTGACCTATGCTATACTGGGTTTGGAAGCTCTAGAAACATAGAAACTATATTAGTACAAATCATAACCCCTCTTCCATAAAATCATTCAAAATATGAGTTCATCATTGATTTCTTTTCAATACCATTCTTATAAAAAGAAGACAATATTTATTTTAAAAGATTTAGAGACAGATTGCATGATACAAGCTTACTCCAAAACAAAAGCAAAATTCTGTATTTTTAATAATAGGCTTTTTGGAAATTTTCATTTTCTTTTTATTAAACACAAGGAAAAATACAAAATGGATGGTGTGAATTTTCAGTAAAGGTTGAATCTTCTACAGTTTACTGCTGCCTGTTTCAATTTCTTGATTAAAGACAATCTATTAGTTAAACTTCAAGCTGAAGCAGTGTAATATTTAGGAGTGTCAATTTCCATTGGAAAAGCAGTGCTGATATTATAGTATTTTCCCATCTTCCTGAACTGTTTGTCAAGCTTCCGAGTGAAGCTGCACAAGGGCTCAGAAAGAGCTTATTTCCTAAGGGGAAAACACAGTTCCCAAGTACGTTTAAAAAAAATAGGCTATAGTTTTTCCTTATACTTCCCCTTATGTCTTTCTCTTGTGTCCAATAGAGAGCCACTGAAATGGCACCCAGATTGATCCTTGTTGACATAACCTGGAGCACAGCTCGGGAACACACATCCCTTAAACTCAGCCTTGCCACTGCCTGCTGTTCCGCCTGCGTCGGTATTGTTAATTGGGTGAGGTCAGCCAGCTCTTTTCTCTCTCTCTCTCCAGACTTTCATTATCCCCCAGGAGGAGAAGAATCGTTCTAATGAATGATCCGCCATGTCTAAGGGTACTCATTTTCCAGGCTTGTTAGCTTAATGCTTCTTTGCGATATGTAAGAACGGCATAAGAGAAACCATTTATATCACTAACCTCCAGACCAGCTTTGCAGAACAATCTTGGGAGTTCAGCTCTTAGCAGCTGACTTGCCCTCTCCCCAGTCATACTCGGGCATATTCTAATCAGTAACACTGCTTACTTTATTTTTATCGGTCTAAGGGAATTCTCCTTAACAAGATGCTAAAACAGTTTTTAAAAGGCTTTCCTAAATACACAGATAAATTAAGAGAAATCAGAATTTTTAGCTAGAATTCTCTTTCCTTTTTATCATCAATAAAATAATAATATAAAGACTTTATATTGTATTAATTTGATTAATCCATGCATAAACTTACCTTTTGGCCTTGTATGCAGTGAGAATTCAATAAATAGTTTTCTTTTGCTTGTTTTTAACGAAGGAATAGTTTTCTACATTTGTTTAACATGTGCTTAATGTTTAAGTAGAACCTCACACTTAAGCTCTCCACACTTAAGACAATGGACTTCTACCCCAGCCTTCTACCCTAACAAGTCTCATTTTATTTACATGATGGGACAACAATGACAGTGGCGTTTGAGATTTTACCTTCTTCATTTCCTTAGTCACATCTGGCTGCTTGATCCATAGAGACTATTATTCTCCATATGACCTGACCCTCACTGGGATGCCAGCTAACCAGTGGGCTAGAGAGAGATAAGGCTGTACGACTGGATATTGCTTGGTTTTAATAAGGTTCACATATAACCCTTTCACTGTTATAGGAGAGTCTGGATTTCTTCTCATCTAGTCCAAAAATGTTACTTGCAGTTAAGCTCCTAACAGCAGGCAGTGTCCTTTGAAGAAAGGGAAAAGAAAAGGTGAAGGTATTCAAAAGACTAATTAGATAACACTTGCCTAGTTCCTATTACTCTCTGGAGGAAAAAAAAAAAAAAGAAAAGGAAACTATATATAGTCTTAGAACTTTACTAAACTGAAACTAACAAGATATTTGCTTAGGCAACATACTAATTGTATTTTAAGTGAATCAGCCAATGGGCAGGAAGATATTTATTTCCTCACCCCCTGCTATTTCTCATCCTTGACAAAGATTTTTTTTTTAACCTCTCAAATGTCTTCAGCAGGAGGTAAAAATAATGACTGTCCCTCTGAACAGTGAAGAGAGACTGGAGCTGTGAAGTTGGAGCCCTTCTATTTTGTAAAGTATCTTTCTTGAAATGGGTTTGGTGGAGGAATAGGAATCTTTATTCCTGTTAGAAGGACAAAATGAAACTAGAGAAAGGCAGTCAGAACACATGTGAGGGAAAGGCAATGAATGCCCTTTACAAAACTAGGAGAGAACTGGATTCCAGCCAGGCGGGATGAAAGAGGGGCCAGGGAACATAGCCGTTCTTTCCGCTCTACACACGACCTCCACAACCGCGGACTAGCAAAGTCCAACAGTTTGAAGTTCAGAGGTTTGGCAAAGAGTAATACTAAACAGAACTCAAGTGGACTAAGGAGAGAGCTTCACAACTAGTGCAGGGATCACTAGATGAAGGTAATTTACATTGTCGCACTATTTTGGGAGAGCATTTTGACAATACTTATCAACCACTTTACTGCTAATTCTTTCTCAAAGTAATTCCATCTTTTGCAAGTTAGTACAAAGAAATAATTTAAAATATGAGAAGATATCTATAAGTGTTCATGGCAAGGCTATTTATAGCAATAATAAAAGTTTTTAAAATGTTCAGATGTCAACTATAAGGGTAGAGGTTATATAAATTATTTTTCTAGAATACTGTGCAGCCATTAAAATAAAATTGGAGATTAGACATGCAATTTTATTTCCCATATATTGCTTATTAAAATGTAATCTCGAATGTCCTAAGGTATGTATTATGTATATGAACTAACTTCTGTTCATTTAGAATGTTACTAGCTATGTACTATCTTTGAAAGAACTGAGACTGTAGTCATCCAAATAATCTTCTGCAGAGTTTGATTTCCTTGTGGAACCCTTATTGAAAAAAGCTAGCTTTAATATACTACTTCCAAGTCACATTTTTTTAATAAGAATCTGAAGGATATCAAGAACTTAGTGATTTGTTAATTTCCTTATTTATAAAACAAATATACAGAAACTGCTGCTGCTGCCAAGTCGCTTCAGTCGTGTCCGACTCTGTGCGACCCTATGGACTGCAGCCTACCAGGCTTCTCTGTCCATGGGATTCTCCAGGCAAGAACACTGGAGTGGGTTGCCATTTCCTTCTCCAATGCATGAAAGTGGAAAGTGAAAGTGAAGTCACTCAGTCGTGTCTGACTCTTAGCGACCCCATGGACTGCAGCCCACCAGGCTCCTCCATCCATGGGATTTTTCGGGCAACAGTACTAGAGTGGGGTGCCATTGCCTTCTCCCATAAAGAAACTGATGTAGATGTAAACATGTGAAAGTTGCTCAGTCGTGTCCAACTCTTTGCAACTCCATGGACTGTAGCCTACCAGGTGTTTCTGTCCATGTAATACTTCAGGCAAGAATACTGGAGTGAATAGTCATTCCCTTCTCCAAGGAATCTCCACAACCTAGGGATCAAATCAAGGTCTTCCACATTGCAGGTGGATTCTCAAATACCCATATTTATAAAGATTAAGATGGGTTGGAGATGTAGTTTTCCCTTCCTGATATTATGACTTTTGCAACATAAACATCTATATGTTTCATGATTGACAAACTTTATGTTATTTATCTTTAGTTTATTTTTCAATTCCATCATAGATTATTATCAGTTTTGAACCATTGTTTTGTCTGCTTCTCTGAACGAAATGGAGATAGGGAAGAAAGTGATAATAATAATTTAGATAATGTTTATATGGGACAAATATAAATTCTGATGGGTTTTGTCATGTATACATGGTCCTTGCATATACATTGGGATCTCTACGAGTTATCTGTTGGTATTTAAACTGAGAAATATGTCAATTAATATATGCAGGTAGTTAAAATTTCAAACGATTCTGTCTGGCCACTCATAGATATAGCTAAAACTTCTGTGTTAAGAAAAAGATTCTTCAAATGAAAGAAACAAACAAACAAAAAAATACAACTGTTAGTTGTTTAATCATTTCAATGGCATCAGTATTATCATCTTTTATTTTTTAATAGAAATGAAAAGAGATCTTAACACTGAAAGTAAATATGTATGTTATAAAGACTCCATATTTACAGAAATATGTATGCTATAACACCACCATATTTAGAGATAAGCATGATGGTGTGATCACTGTCATAGAACCAGACATCCAGGAGTGTGAAGTCAAGTGGGCCTTAGGAAGCATCACTACAAACAAAGCTAATGCAGGTGATGGAATTCCAGTTGAGCTACTTCAAATCATAAAAGATGATGCTGTGAAAGTGCTGCAGTCAATATGCCAACAAATTTGGAAAACTCAGCAGTTGCCACAGAACTGGAAAAGATCTCTTTTCATTTCAATCCCAAAGAAGGGGAATGCCAAAGAATACGCAAACTACTGCATAATTGCACTCATCTCACATGCTAGCTGGAGAAGGCAATGGCACCCCACTCCAGTACTCTTGCCTGGAAAATCCCATGGATGGAGGAGCTTGGTGGGCTGCAGTCCAGGGGGTCGCAAAGAGTCGGACACGACTGAGCGACTTCACTTTCACTTTTCACTTTCATGCATTGGAGAGGGAAATGGCAACCCACTCCAGTATTCTTGCCTGGAGAATCCCAGGGATGGGGGAGCCTGGTGGGCTGCCATCTATGGGGTCACACAGAGCTGGACACAACTGAAGCGACTTAGCAGCAGCAGCAGCAGCGCATGCTAGCAAAGTAATGCTCAAAATTTTCCAAGCGAGACTTCAACAGTACATGAACCATGAACTTCCAGATGTTTAAGCTGGATTTAGAAAAGGCAGAGGAACCAGAGATCAAACTGCCAACATCTGTTGGATAATAGAAAAAGCAAGAGATTCCAGAAAAACATCTACTTCTGCCTCACTGACTATACTAAAGCCTTTGACAATGTGTATCACAACAAACTGGAAACTTCTTAAAGAGATGGGAATAACAGACCACCTTACCCGACTCCTGAGAAACCTGTATGCAGGTCAGGAAGCAACAGTTAGAATTGGACATGGAAAAATGGACTGGTTCCAAATTGGGAAAGGAGTACATCAAGGCTGCATATTGTCACTCTGCTTGTTTAACTTCCATGCAGAGTACATCATGAGAAATGCCGGCCTGGATGAAGCTGAAGCTGAAATCAACTATATAAATAACCTCAGACATATAGATGACATCACTTTTATGGAAGAAAGTAAAGAAGAACTAAAGAGCCTCTTGATGAAAGTGAAGAGGAGAGTGAAAAACCTGGCTTAAAACTCAACATGCAAAACACTAAGATCATGACATCCACTCCCATCACTTCATGGCAAGTAGATAGGGAAACAATGGGAACAGTGACAGACTGTTTTCTTGGACTCCAAAATCACTGCAGATGGTGACTGTAGCCATGAAATTAAAAGACACTTGCTTCTTGGAAGAAAAGCTATGACAAACCTAGACAGCATATTAAAAATCAGAGACATTATTTTCCAAACAAATGTCTGTCTAGTCAAAGCTATGATTTTTCAAGTGGTCGTGTATGGATATAAGAGTTACACCATAAAGAAGGCTGAACACCACAGTATTGATGCTTTTAAACTTTAGTGATGGAGAAGACTCTTGAGAGTCTCTTGGACTGCAAGGAGTCAAACCAGTCAATCCTAAAGGAAATCAGTCCTGGGTGTTCATTGGAAGGACTGATGCTGAAGGTGAAGCTCCAATACTTTGGCCACCTGATGCAAAGAGCTACTCATTAGAAAAGACCCTGATGCTGGGAAAGACTGAAGGCAGGAAGAGAAGGGGACGGCAGTGGACAGAGGATGGCATGGCTGGATGGCATCACAGATTCAGTGGGACGTGGGTTTGAGCAAGCTCTGGGAGCTGGTAAAGGACAGGGAAGCCTGGTGTGCTACAGTCCATAGGGCTGCAAACAGTTGGACATGACTGAGCATCTGAACAACAAATTTACAGAAAAGAAAACTATATATATCACTCCAAGAGGAAAATAACAATTGATACTGGAATTAAAATTATGTATAAATTTTAAAGCATAGAATGATAGAAAAATAACAAGAAAAGGAAGGAGATTTTCATATAGCTGCATAGATATAAATGCTAAAATCAGGATACAGTCATAGAATAAATGAAGGTTATATATTATACCTGTAATATAAAAGTTTTAAAAAACACAAAAAGTAACATATATTCAGCACTTAAAGATTTATACTCCCATGCTCATAGCCATTCATTCTTTTTTATATTTATTTTATAATTGAAGGATAATTGCTCTACAGAGTTTTGTTGTTTTCTATCAAACTGCGACATGAATCAGCCATCAGTTCAGTTCAGTTCAGTTGCTCAGTTGTGTCCGACTCTTTGTGACCCCATGAACCACAGCATGCCAGTCCTCTATGTCCATCACCAACTGCCGGAGTCTACCCAAACCCATGTCCATTGAGTTGGTTATGCCATCCAAACATCTCATCCTCTGTCATCCCGTTCTCCTCCTGCCTTCAATCTTTCCCAGCATCAGAGTCTTTTCAAATGAGTCAGTTCTTTGCATCAGGTGGCCAAAATATTGGAGTTTCAGCTTCAACATCAGTCCTTCCAATGAACACCCAGGACTGATCTCCTTTAGGATGGACTGGTTGGATCTCCTTGCAGACCAAGGGACTCTCAAGGGTCTTTTCCAACACCACAGTTCAAAAGCATCAATTCTTCAGTGCTCAGCTTTCTTTATAGTTTTACTCTCACAACCATACATGACCACTGGAAAAACCATAGCCTTGACTAGACAGACCTTTGTTGGCAAAGTAATGTCTCTGCTTTTTAATATGCTGTCTAGGTTGGTCATAACTTTCCTTCCAAGGAGTAAGTGTCTTTTAATTTCATGGCTGAAATCACCATCTGCAGTGATTTTGGAGGCACCCAAAATAAAGTCAGCCACTGTTTCCACTGTTTCCCCATCTATTTGCCATGAAGTGATAGGACTGGATGCCATGATTTTCGTTTTCTAAATGTCGAGCTATAAGCCAACTTTTTCGCTCTCCTCTTTCACTTTCATCAAGAGACTCTTTAGTTCTTCTTCACTTTCTGCCATAAGGATGGTGTCATCTCCTTATCTGAGGTTATTGATATTTCTCCCAGAAATCTTGTTTCCAGCTTGTGCTTCTTCCAGCCCAGCACTTCTCATGATGTACTTTGCATATAAGTTAAATAAACAGGGTGACAATATGCACCCTGGATGTACTCCTTTTCCTATTTGGAACCAGTCTGTTGTTCCATGTCCAGTTCTATCTGTTACTTCCTGACCTGCATATAGGTTTCTCAAAAGGCAGGTCAGGTAGTCTGGTATTCCCATCTCCTCCAGAATTTCCCACAGTTTATTGTGATCACACAGGCAAAGGCTTTAGCATAGTCAATAAAACAGAAATAGATGTTTTTCTGGAACTCTCTTGCTTTTTCAGTGATCCAGAGGATATTGGCAATTTGATCTCTGGTTCCTCTGCCTTTTCTAAACCAGCTTGAACATCTGGAAGTTCATAGTTCACGTATTGCTAAAGTCTGGCTTGGAGAATGTGAGATGAGTGCAATTGTGAGTTTGAGCATTCTTTGGCATTGCCTTTCTTTGGGATTGGAATGAAAACTGACCTTTTCCAATCCTTTGGCCACTACAGAGTCTTCCAAATTTGCTGACATATTGAGTCCAGCACTTTCACAGCATCATCTTTTAGGATTTGAAATAGCGCAACTGGAATTCCATCACCTCCACTAGCTTTGATCATAGTGATACTTCATAAGGCCCACTTGAGTTCACATTCCAAGATGTCTGGCTTTAGGTGAGTGTGAGTGATCACACTATCATGATTATCTGGGTCGTGAAGATCTTTTTTGTACAGTTCGTCTGTGTATTCTTGCCACCTCTTCTTAATACCTTCTGTTTATGTTAGGTCCATGTAATTTGTCCTTTATGAATCAACCATTGGTATACATACATCCCCTCCCTTTTGAACCTTCCTCCCATTTACCTCCCCATCTGAACCCTCTAGGTTGATACATAGCCCTTGTTTAAATTTCCTGAGCTATAGAGCAAATTCCCATTGGCTATCTACTTTACATATGGTAATGTAAGTTTCCATGATACTCTTTCCATACGTCTCACCCTCTCCTCCCCTCTCTCCATATCCATAAGTCTATTGTCTACGTATTTTTCTCCATTGCTGCCCTGCTCTTCTTCTGGGACCACTCTAGTTCGAATATCAGTGCCTTTGATATTGTCCCAGAGGTCTCTGAGACTATCCTCAGTTCTTTTCATTCTTTTTAATTTATTCTGCTCTTCATAAGTTATTTCCACCATTTTATCTTCCAGTTCATGGATTTGTTCTTCTGCTTCAGCTATTCTGCTATTGATTCCTTCAAGAGTATTTTTAATTTCAGTAATTGTGTTGTTTCTCTCTGTTTATTCTTTAATTCTTCTAGGTCTTTGTTAATTGATTGTTGCATTTTTTCCAGTCTGTTTTCAAGGTTTTTGATCATCTTTACTATCATTATTCTGAATTCTTTTTCAGGTAGTTTGCCTATTTCCTCTTCATTTATTTGGACTTCTGTGTGTCTAGTTTGTTCCTTCATTTGTGTAGTATTTATCTGCCTTTTCATTATATTATTTTTAACTAACTCTGTTTGAGATCTCCTTTTCCCAGGCTTCGAAGTTGAATTCTTTCTTCCTTTTGGTTTCTGCCTTCCTAAGGTCAGTCCAGTGGTTGGTGTTAGCTTCATACATGGTGAGATTTGCACTGAGTTTTGTTGTTGCTGTTGTTACTATTGTTGCTGCTGCTGTTGTTGTTTGTGTGTTTTTCCTCTGATGGGCAAGGCTGAGTGAGGTGGTAATCCTGTCTGCTGACGATTGGGTTTGTATTTTTGTTTTGTTTGTTGTTTAGATGAGGTGTCCTACAGGGTGCTACTGGTGGTTCAGTGATGCCGGGTCTTCTTTCAGGAGGTTTTCTTTGTGTGAGTTCTAAATATTTGATACTCCCTAGGGTTAGTTCTCTGGTAGTCTAGGGTCTTGGAGTCACTGCTTCCACCCCAATGGCTCAGGGCTTGATGTTGAGTTTTGTGTGGTTCTATATATTCTTTTCTGCTGGTCAGGTACTCCTGTCCACTCACAGCTGGTGTTCTGCATGCACTTCGGTGTCTGAAGGTGTATTCCTCATGTATCTGTGGAGAGATGTACTCCACGTCCACCTACTCTTCCACCATCTTGTTCACTATTGCAGATTTTTAATACAGTTCTCTCTCTCTTGAGGTGTTCTCTCTGTTCGCTCTTTGCCTTCAATAAACTCTCCTGGAGGATTGGCAAGTCAGAATGGCATCAGGCTTCTGGGCCGTAGAAGCCAGTGGACTCAGATTGGGGCTCCACAGTAGCACCTCACAGGTTGGTGTTGCTACCCTGGGAGCTTCTGAGCATTGGTTCTGATAGGAGTGAGACTTGAAGCCTGCACCACCATTCATTCTTAATAGCCCACAATCATCAACTGATGGATGGATAAACACATTGTGGTACATTGAGGTAATGGAATACTGTTCAGCAATCAACAAGAACTAGCTGCTAGCTCAGTAACATGTATAGATACAAACATCATTATACTAAGTGAAAACAACCAGGCTTATAGTCTACATATTGCACGATTTCTTTTAAAATAATTTCTGGAGAAGACAACATTTAAGGACAAAAAGTAGATTCAGATCAGATCAGATCAGATCAGTTGCTCAGTCGTGTCTGACTCTTTGCGACCCCATGAATCGCAGCATGCCAGGCCTCCCTGTCCATCACTAACTCCCGGAGTTCACTCAAACTCATGTCCATCGAGTCAGTGATGCCATCCAGCCATCTCATCCTCTGTTGTCCCCTTCTCCTCCTGCCCCCAATCCCTCCCAGCATCAGAGTCTTTTCCAATGAGTCAACTCTTCGCATGAGGTGGCCAAAGTACTGGAGTTTCAGCTTTAGCATCATTCCCTCCAAAGAAATCCCAGGGCTGATCGCCTTCAAAATGGACTGGTTGGATCTCCTTGCAGTCCAAGGGACTCTCAAGAGTCTTCTACAACACCACAGTTCAAAAGCATCAATTCTTCGGCGCTCAGCCTTCTTCACAGTCCAACTCTCACATCCATACATGACCACAGGAAAAACCGTAGCCTTGACTAGACGAACATTTGTTGGCAAAGTAATGTCTCTGCTTTTGAATATGCTATCTAGGTTGGTCATAACTTTCCTTCCAAGGAGTAAGCGTCTTACTGGATGCCAACGATGGGAGTTGTGGGAAAAAAGTGATTGAGAAGAGGCACTAAAGATATTTCTCTGTGTGTGTATTAGTTGCTTAGTCATGTCCAACTCTTTGACACCCCATGGAATGTGGCCTGCTAGGCTCCTCTGTCCATGGAATTCTTCAGGTAAGAATATAGGAGTGGGTTGCTATTTCCTTCTCTAGGTGATCTTCCCAACCCAGGGATTGAATCCAGGTCTCCTGAATTGAAGGTAGATTCATTACAGTCTGAGCCACCAGGGAAGCTCTTGGTGGGGACCTTTCTCAGAGAACTTTCTGTGGTTAAAGGAAATGTCCAATGTCATGATTATGATTGTGCTTCCATGACTCTTTTTCAAAAAACTCATGGAATTATACACTTAAACATGCTAATGTTAAAAAGATGCTGATGTTCCTTATATGTTAATTATAACTCAATAAGCTAATTTAAAATAATCCATATATATATAAGTGATATAAAATGAAGAGAAACATACTAATGACTAAAACATTAGTTTTTCAATTTAGAGCATTATTTAAATTCCTAAATGAAGATAACATTTTCTTATTCCTATTCCTCTACAGTAAGATTTATATTGTGTGATTAAACAACTGTATCACTACATTTAGTTTCTTGAAAATAAAATAATTAAAAAATTATCATTTATCTTTTGAAAAATACAGAAATGAACTATTTAAGATGAATTTGTTGGACTAGCCTTATAAATTGTTTTAATAAGATTAATTAGCAGTATCCATTAAGCAGCTGACATTCAGGACTGTGTTAGCAGACATATAAAAGATACAAAGATTCAAGGACCATCTACATTAAGTAGCAAAGTTGAAATAACAGAAATGACTCTTATGCAGTGGAATATGTAATAAGAATTAGACAAGAGAAAGCAACTTGTTTATAGGGACTTAGGAAATCTGATGGAGAAGGCAATGGCACCCCACTCCAGTACTCCTGCCTGGAAAATCCCATGGATGGAGGAGTCTGGTAGGCTGCAGTCCATGGGGTCGCTGAGGGTCGGACACGACTTGAATGACTTCACTTTAACTTTTCACTTTCATGCATTGGAGAAGGAAATGACAACCCACTCCAGTGTTCTTGCCTAGAGAATCCCAGGGACGGGGGAGCCTGGTGGGCTGCCGTCACGGGATCGCACAGAGTCGGACACGACTGAAGTGACTTAGCAGCAGCAGCAGCAGGAAATCTGACAAGAGTGGGACCAGAGAAGGGTGCATCCTTTCTCACTTAGTTGGCCAGAAGAAGATAAAGTGAGGGGTGTATATGACCCACAAAGGTAAAAACATTTACTTGTTGTTGTTTTTCAGTCAGTAAGTCATATCTGACTCTGTGATCCCATGGATTGCAGCATGCCAGGCTTCGCTATTCTTCAAAAATATTTACTATGTGACCACTAATTGAAAAAGTCTGCTAACCTTTGATCAGGAAGAATTAAAGTTTGATAATATAATGCTTAGTTAAGTAAGCTAAATGCAATGTAAGTAGGAAAAATTCTCAGAGTAGGAAGTAAAAAAACTGGACTATGGCATTGTTGAGTCTATTATTTTCTGTGATAATCAGTTTTCATTTTAAAGTGAGCAACTGATATTCACTTTCCTTGGCTTTTCTTTCTTGAATTAATGTGGTTGTTATCTATTTCTCTCAAAGATCTATCATGCTATTTAATTAATTAAAAAGAAGTTTAGGAAAACTAATACCAATATCTTATAAAATTTTATATTAGATCAGAGCTCTTTTTATTCCCATTTTTCAAGGGTTGAAACTGAGGCTAGGATAAGTTTTATTTTTTGTAAATTAATCTCTTTATTTTAATTGGAGGCTAATTACTTTACAATATTGTAGTGGTTTTTGCCATACATTGACATAAATCAGCCATGGTGTACATGTGTCTCCCATCCTGAACCCCCTCCCACCTCCCTCTGCATCCCATCCCTCAGGGTTGTCCCAGTGACCGGCCCTGAGTGCCCTGTCTCATGCATCGAACCTAGACAAATTTTATTTCTCTAAAACAACATTTTAGTAATGGTATAGTCAAGATCCTCATTCAACTACATGACTCCAGGTTGTGTGTGTTTCTTTTTATCATTTTCATTACTGAATGACAGTCAATGGGGAAATATTGTTTCTTTGGTATATCAAAGCATATGAGAGGAAAGAAGAATTAAGAATTTTGGAAAATATGATGGCTTTTAATTTAGAAGCGCAGCAATTCAATCTAACTTGGCTGCATTTTACCACATTAATTTGACATGTTCAACTGCCTTGCCCAAATCAGATGAAAGTGGTGATTTATATCAGCACAACATGAAAACACTAGTTATTTCAAGGAACATAATAATCAAAGAAATGAGCATCTGACTCACTGTTTCCTGCCTTTTTCTGTGTGGAGTATCTCTTAAAGAGGGGGGAAAATGGATAATTTTAAAGGAGCTGGAAGTATTTGGCAAAATATAATTAAACAATCAAAAATAATGAATTAAACTTGAGTCATTACATATAAAAATTTCAAACAAATAAGAGAAAAAGCAGGTCACTGCAATGTCCTAAATCTTTTCCTACTCTGTCTAAATATTTTCAAACAAGCTTCATGTTGAGGTGCTTGCTTTGTGATATTTAACTTTCTATGTATATATTTTGTCAGATGGAGTTAAAAAAATACTCCAAAACACATTGAATTTTCCTTTCCAGTGACATCTAGAGAACACACTACAGCAGAGTAAATGATAAAAACATGTATTTTTAAAAACTGATTTGTAAAGATTTTAAAGGAATGTCAAAATGAATTTTTTTATAAGTGCTAAGTTCAGGCTATCAAGCAGCCAGTTAAATCTGTTATTACAAATGTTTCTCTACTAAGTGGCAGTCTGGATGGAACGGAGTTTGGGGTAAAATGGATACAAGCATATGTACGGCTGAATCTCTTCACTGTTCACCTGAAACTAGCACAACATTGTTCATCAACTCTACTCCAGTACAAAATAAAAAGTTTAATTAAAAAATGTTTCTCTGCCTAGCAGAGTTTGGGTAAAAATAGTCTTTTTCTGTATAATTTAAGGGTATATAAATTGTATTTTATTATTTATTTTACATAGGAAAGCATACATAAAAAAAAATACATGAGCCCTTTATTTCTCTATTTCATTCAATATGCTTCTATTATCACTTATTTTGCCTGGATTCTAAATAATTGTTGAGATACAAACTTGACCATTCAATTATTCTGTTTGGTAAAAATATGAAACTTTTCTACATCTGTGCTATTTGCTTCCATATATTGTTTCTAAGTGAAGTTGCCCAGTTGTGTCCGACTCTTTGCAACCCCATGGACTATAGCCTACCAGGCTCCTCCATCCATGGGATTTTCCAGGCAAGAATAGTGATTTTAACAGTGCTGAGTATTCACCTCAGCAAACTACCACTCCAACTACCACACAATTGCACTCATCTCACATGCTGGTAAAGTAATGTTCAAAATTCTCCAAGCCAGGCTTTAGCAATATGTGAACCGTGAACTTCCTGATATTCAAGCTGGTTTTAGAAAAGGCAGAGGAAACAGAGATCAAATTGCCAACAGCCGCTGGATCACTGAAAAAGCAAGAGAGTTCCAGAAAAACATCTATTTCTGCTTTATTGACTATGCCAAAGCCTTTGACTGTGTGGATCACAATAAACTGTGGAAAATTCTGAAAGACATGAGAATACCAGACCACCTGATATGCCTCTTGAGAAACCTATATGCAGGTCAGGAAGCAACAGTTAAACTGGACATGGAACAATAGACTGATTCCAAATAGGAAAAGGAGTATATCAAGGCTGTATATTGTCACCCTGCTTATTTAACTTCTGTGTAGAGTACATCATGAGAAACTGGAAGAAGCACAAGCTGGACTGGAAGAAGCACAAGCTGGAATCAAGATTGCCGGGAGAAATATCAATAACCTCAGATATGCAGATGACACCACCCTTATGGCAGAAAATGAAGAGGAACTCAAAAGCCTCTTGATGAAAGTTAAAGTGGAGAGTGAAAAAGTTGGCTTAAAGCTCAACATTCAGAAAATGAAGATCATGGCATCCAGTCCCATAATTTCATGGGAAATAGATGGGGAAACAGAAGAAACAGTGTCAGACTTTGTTTTTGGGGGCTCCAAAATTACTGCAGATGGTGACTGCAGCCATTAAATTAAAAGACACTTACTCCTTGGAAGAAAAGTTATGACCAACCTTGATAGCATATTCAAAAGCAGAGACATTACCTTGCCAACAAAGGTCTGTCTAATCAAGGCTATGGTGTTTCCAGTAGTCAGGTATATGGATATGAGAGTTGGACTGTGAAGAAAGCTGAGTGGAAGAATTGATGCTTTTGAACTGCAGTGTTGGAGAAGACTCTTGAGAGTCCCTTGGACTGCAAGGAGATCCAACCAGCCCATTCTAAAGGAGATCAGTCCTGGGTGTTCTTTGGAAGGAATGATGCTAAAGCTGAAACTCCAGTACTTTGGCTACCTCATGCAAAGAGCTGACTCACTGGAAAAGACTCTGAAGCTGGGAGGGATTGGGGGCAGGAGGAGAAGGGGACGACAGAGGATGAGATGGCTGGATGGCATCACTGACTCGATGGACGTGAGTCTGAGTGAACTCCGGGAGATGGTGATGGACAGTGAGGCCTGGCTTGCTGCGATTCATGGGCTCACAAAGAGTCGGACACAACTGAGTGACTGAACTGAACTGAACTGATGATCAATTTGCAATTTATTCAAATATCAAATCATTATATTGTACACTACAAGCTAATATAATGTATGTCAATTATACCTCAATATATAGAGACAGAGAGCAATTAGCAAAGCTATCTAGTGAACTTTCACTTCACTGACCAGTGACTTTGCTTCATTTTTTCTTTCAAAGATTACTTTTCCATGTCTAACCCTCAGATTCACATTTTCAAATGTTACTCATCTTCTAGTTGCCTTGTTGTCAGCTTGATATCAGCAAATACCTGAAAACTGGTAATTAACGTTAGCAGATAATGATTTAAAGTGTCACTGCTCTCACAAGTATTTTCATTATAAGAGGATTCTTGAAGACAGATTCACAAGACAATATCAAATTTAATGCTTACTATCCTCCAAATCAGAGAAGACAATGGCACCCCACTCCAGTACTCTTGGCCTGGAAAATCCCATGGACAGAGGAGCCTGGTAGGCTGCAGTCCAGGGGGTCGATAAGAGTCGGACACGACTGAGCGACTTCACTTTCACTTTTCACTTTCATACATTGGAGAAGGAAATGGCAACCCACTCCATGGGTTGGAGAATCCCAGAGATGGGGGAGCCTGGTGGGCTGCTGTCTATGGGGTCGCACAGAGTTGGACACGACTGAAGCGACTTAGCAGCAGCAGCAGCAGCATCCTCCAAATATTGGGCTAATTGCTTTACACAAACTATCTCTTAATTCTCACAATGATCTTGTGAGGTAGTTTGTATTATCCTTCTTTACAGGTAAGATAACTGAACTCATTTCACATGCTTGCAAAATAATGCTCAATATTCTCCAAGCCAGGCTTCAACGGTACATGAATGGAGAATTTCCAGATTATTCAAGCTGGATTTTAAAAAGGCAGAGAAATGAGAGATCAAATTGCCAACATCTGTTGGATCACAGAAAAAGCAAGAGAAGGGAAGGCGCCAAGATGGCGGAGGAGTAGGACGGGGAAAACACTTTCTCCCCCACAACTTCATCAAAAGAGCATTTAAACGTCGAGTAAATTCCCCAAAACAACTTCTGAATGCCGGCAGAGGACATCAGGCACCCAGAAAAGCAACCCAACTCCTCGAAAGGAGGTAGGAAAAAATATTAAAGACAATAAAAGAGACAAAAGAGGGAGGGACGGAGTTCCGTCCCGGGAAGGGAATCTTAAAAAGAGAGAAGTTTCCAAACACCAGGAAACCTTCTCACTGCCGAATCCGTGCCGAGCTTTGGAAGCACAGAGGACAACATAACAGGGAGAAAAAATAAATAAACAATTAAAACTCGCAGATTGTGAGCCCTACGGTAACTCCTCCAGCGGAGAAGCAGCGCAGACGCCTGCATCCGCCATTAGCAAGCGGGGCTGGGCAGGGAGAGAGCGGCTGGGGCTGCATCGCTGAGAGTAAGAATCTGGCCTGAATACCCTGAGCACTATCTGAGCGAAATAATTTGGGCTAGCAAACCAGACTGTGGGATATCTACCATGCGAAAAAGCCAGCCCTAACCTAAGACACCGCCAGCCCAGCGCCTGACGAACAAAGGACTAAACAGAGGTAGCCGGCTGCAAACCTTCCCCCTCCGGTGACAGGCAGCCAGAGCCAGAAGGGGGCAATCGCAGCCCCAGAGAGACATTATCTATAAAACTGGCTTCTTTGCTAACTAAAACTTATTGGGGGTCTGGACGGTCAACATCTGCCTGAGAAGGTGCGCTTGGTTTTACACCCAGATAACCAAGTGGCGGGGAGGTGATAAGTCGCAGCATTGGCGCTCGCCAAACACCTCATCACCTGAGCTGCTCGGACCTGGGAAGAGCACAAAACGCAGCCCCAACTGAGTCTGCGCCTCTGAGGACTACCCGAGTGCCTGAACCTGAGCGGCCTGGACCTGGGAGGTGCATGCAACCCAGGGCCAGCCTCGGATTGTTCCCGGTGGAACAACCTAGAGCCTGAGCAGTGTGGGCAGGGAGGCTACACGCGCCGTGAGCGGGGGCAGACCCAGTGTGGCTGAGGCACTGCGAGCGCACGCCAGTGTCATTTGTTTGCAGCATCCCTCCCTCCCTCCCCATAGCGCGACTGAACAAAGAGAAGAAATACAGCTCCACCCACCAGAACACCGACACAAGCTTCCCTAACCAGGAAACCTTGACAAGCCACCTCTACATACCCACACACAGCAAGGACAAGCCACAATAAAGAGAACTCCACAAACTGCCAGAATACAGACAGGACTCCCAAACTCAGCAATTTAAACAAGATGAAGAGACAGAGGAATACTCAGCAGATAAAGGAACAGGATAAATGCCCACCAAACCAAACAAAAGAGGAAGAGATAGGGAATCTACCTGATAAAGAATTCCAAATAATGATAGTGAAATTGATCCAAAATCTTGAAATTAAAATGGAATCACAGATAAATAGCCTGGAGACAAGGATTGAGAAGATGCAAGAAAGGTTTAACAAGGACCTAGAAGAAATAAAAAAGAGTCAATATATAATGAATAATGCAATAAATGAAATTAAAAACACTCTGGAGGCAACAAATAGTAGAATAACACAGGCAGAAGATAGGATTAGTGAATTAGAAGATAGAATGGTAGAAATAAATGAATCAGAGAGGATAAAAGAAAAACGAATTAAAAGAAATGAGGACAATCTCAGAGACCTCCAGGACAATATTAAACGCTACAACATTCAATCATAGGGTTCCAGAAGAAGAAGACAAAAAGAAAGACCATGAGAAAATACTTGAGGAGATAATAGTTGAAAACTTCCTAAAATGGGGAAGGAAATAATCACCCAAGTCCAAGAAACCCAGAGAGTCCCAAACAGGATAAACCCAAGGAGAAACACCCCAAGACACATATTAATCAAATTAACAAAGATCAAACACAAAGAACAAATATTAAAAGCAGCAAGGGAAAAACAACAAATAACACACAAGGGAATTCCCATAAGGATAACAGCTGATCTTTCAATAGATACTCTTCAAGCCAGGAGGGAATGGCAAGACATACTTAAAATGATGAAAAAAAATAACCTACAGCCCAGATTATTGTATCCAGCAAGGATCTCATTCAAGTATGAAGGAGAAATCAAAAGCTTTTCAGACAAGCAAAAGCTGAGAGAATTCTGCACCACCAAACCAGCTCTCCAACAAATACTAAAGGATATTCTCTAGACAGGAAACACAAAAATGGTGTATAAACTCGAACCCAAAACAATAAAGTAAATGGCAACGGGATCATACTTATTTGTAACTACCTTAAACGTAAATGGGTTGAATGCCCCAACCAAAAGACAAAGACTGGCTGAATGGATACAAAAACAAAACCCCTACATATGTTGTCTACAAGAGACCCACCTCAAAACAGGGGACACATACAGACTGAAAGTGAAGGGCTGGAAAAAGATTTTCCATGCAAATTGGGACCAAAAGAAAGCAGGAGTCACAATACTCGTATCAGATAAATTAGACTTTAAAACAAAGGCTGTGAAAAGAGACAAAGAAGGTCACTACATAATGATCAAAGGATCAATCCAAGAAGAAGATATAACAATTATAAATATATATCCACCCAACATGGGAGCACCGCAGTATGTAAGGCAAATCCTAACAAGTATGAAAGGAGAAATTAACAATAACACAATAATAGTGGGAGACTTTAATACCCCACTCACACTTATGGATAGATCAACTAAACAGAAAATTAACAAGGAAAAAAAAAAAACATGTATCTATAAAGTTCACTAAAGCAAAGCACACAGTAAAATGAGGTATGGCAATAAAAGGCGTTAAATTTATCAAATAAAAAAAAAATAAAGTGCTGAAAAATTAAAGCTGTCAATTCTGTAATAGATATTCATTGAAAGTATCTTTTGAAATGGGGGTGAAAACACCTTCAGAGAAATGAAAGCTAAGGAAGCATGCACGAGCTATAAAAAATGATAAAGTCCTTTATGAATGATGATAATATCAAAACAAAACTTGGAAATACAGGAAGGAGTAAAGAGCACTACGAACAGTCAATACATGGATAAACATTAGAAACTATTCTCTTTTCTTAATTTCTTCATGGTAAACTATCAACATTATATTGTGAAATTTTTCAGAAAAAAAAAAAAGAATATGGTATGACATAGTTCTGTCTTAGATATTATGCAAGTGGGATGAATACTGAAAATAACTAAAGTACCTCATGGTACATATTTTCACTTATAAATTGATTTCATTTAATTGGCTACTTGATAGTGTTATATTAAGCTTCAAGCTGAGTCAAAGATTTCCTTCAGGAAGCAATTCTTTTTTTAAAAATAGTTATTTATTTGGCTGTGCTAGGTCTTAGTTGTGGCATGTGGGATCTAGTTCCCTGACCAGGGATAAAAGATGGGCCTGCATTGGGAGCTTACAGTCTTAGCCACTTTAAAGGAAATCCCAGGAAGCAATTCTTTACTAGTAGCCCTTCCAGGGATCATAATATTTTTCCTCATTAAAAAAAAATAACACACGCTAGTAATGGAAAAATAATGAGTTATCCATAATCTTACTACTCCTAAGGATTATCACTATTAATATTCTGGTGTATTCTTTCTCAATCTTTTTTTCATATATATGAATATCCATTCATGTATTAACTTTGAAAAACAAATTATCCCTATCATATATAGTTTTGTATCCTGCTTTTTCATTCTTGTCCTAAGTATTTTATTTCATTAATATTCTGTATATGTCTTTGAACACATTTCTGATTTTGTCCAAAACATACATTTAAAGAAACAAAAATTTTTTTTTCAAATAATCAGATACAAGTCAAAAGTCATGGCACATCACCTAAATCCTATTACCCATACTAAACGCCCAATAGAAAAAAAAAAAAAGAAAGAAAAACATGAATTTAATTATTCAATTTTGGTTAGATCTAATTATCTCTGAAAAGTCACAGCCAAAACGTATTGTCAATAAATGAATGAATGACTATGGAAAACCTAAAAAAAAAAAAAAAAAAAAAAAAAAATCCGTATGTTGAAATTCTATCCCCTAAAACTTCAGAGTGTGGCTTTATTTGGAAGTAGGATCATTGCCCGAGAAGGCAATGGCAACCCACTCCAGTACTCTTGCCTGGAAAATCCCATGGGCGGAGGAGCCTGGTGGGCTGCAGTCCATGGGGTCACAAAAAAAAAAAAAGAAAAAGCAAGAGAATTCCAGGAAAACATCTACTTCTGATTCATTGACTATGCTAAAGCTTTTGATTTTGTGATTCACAACAAACTGTGGAAAAGTCTTAAAGAGATGGGGATACCAGACCACCTTACCTGCCTCCTAAGAAATCTGTATGCAGGTCAAGAAGCAAAAGTTAGAACAAAACATGGAACAGACTGACTCCAAATTGGGAAAGGAGTACGTCAAGGCTGTATATTGTCACCCTGCTTATTTAACTTATATGCAGAGTACATCATGAGAAATGCTGGGCTGGATGAAGAACAAGCTGGAATCAAGATTGCTGGGAGAAATATAAATAACCTCAGATATGCAGATGACATCATCCTTATGGCAGAAAGTGAAGAAGAACTGAAGAGCCTCTTGATGAGGGTGAAGGAGGAGAGTGAAAAAGTTAGCTTACAACTCAACATCGAAAAAACTAAGATCATGGTATCCAGGTCGATCACTTCATGGCAAATAGATGGGGAAACAGTGGAAACAGTGACAGACTTTGCTTTCTTGGGCCCAAAATCACTGCAGATGGTGACTGAAGCCATGAAATTAAAAGACACTTGCTCCTTGGAAGGAAAGCTATGACAAACCTAGACAGCATATTAAAAAGCAGACACGTTACTTTGCCAACAGAGGTCTGTATAGTCAAAGCTATGGTTTTTCCAGTTGTCATATATGGATGTGCCAGTTGGACCATAAAGAAAGTTGAGAGCCAAAGAATTGATGCTTTTGAACTGTGGTGTTGGAGAAGACTCTTGAGAGTTCCTTGAACTGCAAGAAAATCAAACAAGTCAATCCCAAAGGAAATAAATCCTGAATATTCATTGGAAGGACTGATAATGAACCTCCAATACTTCAACCACCTGATGCGAAGAGCTGGCTCATTAGAAAAGACCCTGATGCTGGGAAAGATTGAAGGCAGGAGGAGAAGGGAATTACAGAGGAAGAGATGGTTGGATGGCATCACTGACTCAATGGACTGGGTTTGTTCAAACTCTGGGAGATGGTGAAAGACAGGGAAGCCTGTTTCACTGAAGTCCATGGGGTAGGAAAGACATATGACTGAGGGCCTGAACAACAACAAGGTTTAATTTAACAAGACAATACAAGTGTCAGAGTCAGGTTGGGAATCCTGGGTGTCTGAGTCCAAATCATAGGTGAATGACTCTGATACAGTATAGCTCTTGGAAAGAGGAGACTACCTAGTATTCCTTTATCACCCTGTTTAGATGGTCACCTACTTGTATTCTCTTGATTTGTTTACTTATACAGCATCTGGTTCCATAGTGACTTTGAGGCTGGTATATATTCATCTTCAGTTAGTTCAGGTCAAACTATCTTTGTTGTTATTGTTCAGTCACCAGGTCATGTCTGACTCTTTGTGATCCCAGGGACAGCAGCACGCCAGGCCTCCCCGTCCACCACAGTCTTCCAGAGTTTGCCCAAATTCACATCCATTGAATTGGTGATGCCATCCAACCATCTCATCTTGTCATAATTCTTTTATTTCCTTAGTACTATATGTCTTTGCTGAAGCTTCATAGCTCGGACACAAGTTCTAAAGGCCTCCTTTGCTCGGTCCTAATTAAAACTTCACAAAAGAGAAACTGCAGGGCTAGAGGAAATTCAGGGAGTAGCATCTGGAATAAAACCATGTCCTTTAGTCATGCAGCATCCTTTGAGGTTTGAGTACTTTTCTGAAATGGATAAAGTATGTATTAGAGAGTTTACAATGAGAGTGTTAAAGGGACAATGAACTGCATTTTGCTCCTGTGTTGCTTGTATGCCAGGTCTTAAGCATTGCTATAACTTACTAATTTATAAATTCAGCTATATTCTATGATGGTTCAAAACATATATGCAGAAATAAAATGTTAGTCTGTAAACCATAATGTAATACCATTAATCCAGTTTTCTTGGCTATAAAATAAACGAGCATTATATTTTATTCTCCTTCACTTTAAGACTCAGGTTACACTCAGCACTGTGTTACCAATGAGTGCCACGGAGTCCCCATAATTCTGTGATTGGAGGAGGGACAATAGGGGGATGGATTGGTTTGGAGAGCATGTTTGGGGGAACTGGACCTGTTTCTATATTTTTGAATTTTTAGGGAGACAGATATATCAGACTGGGCATTTATTTTGCCTGGGACTCAGTCACACATAATTTTACAAGATCACCAAGGCAAACAATACTAGGTCACCTCATGCGAAGAGTTGACTCATTGGAAAAGACTCTGATGCTGGGAGGGACTGGGAGCAGGAGGAGAAGGGGATGACAGAGAATGAGATGGCTGGATGGCATCACTGACTCGATGGACATGAGTCTGAGTGAACTCTGGGAGTTGGTGATGGACAGGGAGTCCTGGCGTGCTGCGATTCACGGGGTCACAAAGAGTCGGATATGACTGAGCGACTGAACTGAACTGAACTGAAAGTTAGGATAAGCTAAGAGTCCAGGCAGTAGAATAAAGAAAATGATAACATTTGTTGGAAATAAATATTAATTATTACGTTTTTTATCTGGATGCAGGTGGCTTAATGTACTCTGATATTTCTTCTACTTTAAATCAACTTTATTGGGACTTGGCTTGCATCTTCTAAGGTCTTTTCACACCTGTCTCAGGATCTACCGGGTTTCCCAGGAGGTGCTAGTGTTGAAGAACCTGCCTGCCAATGCAGGAGACATAAGAGATGTGGGTTCGATCTCTGGATTGGGAAGATCCCTGGAGGAGGGCAAAGCAACACAATCCAGTATTCTTGCCTGGAGAATCCCAGGGATAGAGGAGACAGGTAGGCTGCAGTTCATAGGGTCACAAGGAGTCTGACACTACTGAAGTGACTTAGTATGCACATACTACATACATCTCTTGAGGATATAAGCTCCTCTCTTTTACAGGCATTAAGCCTCTGGTGTTTCAGGGCATATAGAAGGTGCATTAAACTTTGATTATTCTAGATTTTGCAAGTTTAAAACTACAACAATGCAATCTTTAAAGAGTCAATAAATCTTTTTCATCCAAGCAGTTAATTCTTACAAACATTTGGAGTTAAAAAATGTGAACTATAGGTATTTTTAATTTCAATGTGATCTGTTGCAACTTGTGTCACATAAATGCACAAATTCTGTCAGTAATTCAAAGTTATTTAAACCAGTTGGTATCACAGAAAGAGAACAGTTATTTTTTGCTTGTTATATTGTTTTTTTTTTTTCCCCATGATGTTTACTATACAAAGAGAAATCATGCTGCTCACACTGTAAACACTCTTGCTGAGAGCTCCCAATCAATCTCATAATCAATCCTGAGACAACTATGCTGATTATGCCTAAAATTATAGTCTCCTGCCCAGACCCCTTTCCTAGACTTCAGACTTATATATGCAGTTTTCTGTACTATCTCAGTTCAGTTCAGTTCAGTTCAGTGGCTCAGTCATGTTCGACACTTTGCAACTCCATGAATCGCAGCACACCAGGCCTCCCTGTCCATCACCATCTCCCGGAGTTCACTCAAACTCATGTCCATTGAGTCGGTGATGCCATCCAGCAATCTCATCCTCTGTCGTCCCCTTCCCCTCCTGCCCCCAATCCCTCCCAGCATCAGAGTCTTTTCCAATGAGTCAACTCTTCGCATGAGGTGGCCAGAGTACTGGAGTTTCCGCTTCAGCATCATTCCTTCCAAAGAACACCCAGGACTGATCTCCTTTAGAATGGTCTGGTTGGATCTCCTTGCACTCCAAGGGACTCTCA
Source organism: Bos mutus (assembly GCF_027580195.1). NCBI lineage: Eukaryota > Metazoa > Chordata > Mammalia > Artiodactyla > Bovidae > Bos > Bos mutus. Next base: position 70,653,444 of record NC_091631.1, on the reverse strand, counting down.
AGAGTCTTCTCCAACACTGCAGTTCAAAAGCATCAATTCTTCGGCACTCAGCTTTCTTCACAGTCCAACTCTCACATCTATACATGACTACTAGAAAAACCATAGCCTTGACTAGATGGACCTTTGTTGGCAAAATAATGTCTCTGCTTTTGAATATGCTATCTAGGTAGGTCTAACTTTCCTTCCAAGGAGTAAACGTCTTTTAATTTCATGGCTGCAGTCACCATCTGCAGTGATTTTGGAGCCCCCAAAAAACAAAGTCTGACACTGTTTCTACTGTTTCCCCATCTATTTCCCATGAACTGATGGGACCAGATGCTATGATCTTCGTTTTCTGAATGTTGAGCTTTAAGCCAACTTTTTCACTCTCCTCTTTCACTTTCATCAAGAGGCTTTTGAGTTCCTCTTCACTTTCTGCCATAAGGGTGGTGTCATCTGCATATCTGAGGTTATTGATATTTCTCCTGGCAATCTTGATTCCAGCTTGTGCTTCTTAGCCCAGCATTTCTCATGATGTACTCTGTATATAAGTTAAATAAGCAGGGTGACAGTGTACAGCCTTGACGTACTCCTTTTCCTATTTGGAACCAGTCTGTTGTTCCATGTCCATTCTAACTGTTGCTTCCTGACCTGCATATAGGTTTCTCAAGAGGCAGATCAGATGGTCTGGTATTCCCATGTCTTTCAGAATTTTCCACAGTTTATTGTGACCCACACAGTCAAAGATATGGCATAGTCAATAAAGCAGAAATAGATGTTTTTTCTGGAACTCTCTTGCTTTTTTGATGATCCAGCAGATGTTGGCAATTTTGTCTCTGGTTCCTCTGAATCTTCTAAAACCAGCTTGAACATCTGGAACTTCATGGTTCATGTATTGCTGAAGCCTGGCTTGGAGAATTTTGAGCATTACTTAACTAGTGTGTGAGTGCAATTATGTGGTAGTTTGAGCATTCTTTGGCATTCCCTTTCTTTGGGATTGGAATGAAAACTGACCTTTTGCAGTCCTGTGGCCACTGCTGAGTTTTCCAAGTTTGCTGGCATATTGAGTGCAGCACTTTCACAGCATCATCTTTCAGGATTTGAAATAGCTCAATTGGAATTCTATCACCTCCACTAGTTTTGTTTGTAATGATGCTTTCTAAGGCCCACTTGACTTCACATTCCAGGATGTCTGGCTCTAGGTCAGTGATCACACCATCGTGATTATCTTGGTCGTAAAGATGTTTTTTGCACAGTTCTTCTGTGTATTCTTGCCACCTCTTAATATGTTCTGCTTCTGTTAGGTCCATGTCATTTCTGTCCTTTATTGAGCCCATCTTTGCATGAAATGTTTCCTTGTTATCTCTAATTTTCTTGAAGAGATCTCTAGTCTTTCCCATTCTGTTGCTTTCCTCTATTTCTTTGCATTGATTGCTGAAGAAGGCTCTGTACTATCTACAGGTACATAATTCTTCACATATCCATGACTCAACTAAACTTATTCTGTTCTAAACCAATTTTATATCTTAGCCATAACACTAAGTTCTTTTTCTTCCTCAAATTCTGTTTGATTCTTGAATAAATGATTGAATCAATTAATCTCCAGAAGCAATCATATAAAATCAAAATTATTTTAAATAGGCATATTAAGATTTTACATATTATTTCTAAAATAATAGAAATAAAATACATAATTTTAAATTGAGTAGAAGGAAACATTCATTTAAAAACTTCTGTTAATTAAAAAAGTCTGAAAAAGTGAAATGAGGGTAAATAAATCATAGAAAAGGACAGTAATTAGTAAAAAATGAGGTGGTATAAATAAAAAGGCTAAGTTCATTAATTAAAAGATAATGTATACTCAATAAGCATTTGTTGAATAAAACAGTAAGTACAATATTTGATATTATAAAATAAGAATTTTGAGAGTTTAATGTGTCCATTTTTTTTTAAAGAAGTCTTATTTCTGTTCTTGGTATAAAGTATATATATATTATATATATATAAAGCTATTTAGTTTGCCTTACCCAAAATATATATTATATGGCATAAAATATACCAAAGACTGAAATCCTGGCTCCATCATTTACTAAGGATGAGAGCTTAAGTATTTCGCTTAATCCTTCTAAAGTTTCGTTAGGTGCCTCATCTCTACAATAGGGATGACAAATAATCGCTAACTCGAAGATATTTTGCAAGGATTATGCTGGCTGTGCTGTACTTAGTCACTCAGTCATGTCCAACTCTTTGCCAATCCATGGACTGTAGTCTGCCAGACTTCTCTGTTCGTGGGATTCTCCAGGCAAGAATAGTGAAGTGGGTTCCTTATCCCTTCTCCAGGGGATCTTCCCAATCCAGGAATCAAACCAGGCTCTCCTGCACTGCAGGCAGATTCTTTACCAGCTGAGCTACCAGGGAAGCCCTTGCAAGGATTTTATGGTTCAACAAATATGAAAATATGATTGTATATTGTAAAATGTTGCATTCTTGATATATTTTTAACTGCAGTCTAGTAGATATACAAGAATTTTAATTTCCACTTTGATATAAGTGTGTAAGCTTCTGAGATAATACTTCTGCACAAAATAGGACCAAAACATATTTAAAGTTAAATAATAATTACTGATTTGCTATTTAAAAGTCTGTGGTGATAACATGTAAACCTTTGAGTAATTCTATGCTTGGTCATAGATTTTATGAGGCTTATTTTTACATTTTCAGAGAGCTTTTTTAAAATAGTGAAATCCTGAATTTCAAAATTTCTAAATGACAGAAATGTTTTTTTTTTTTTTTTTTTTGCAACAAAAATCACTTTCATCAGATGTGCTTAAGAATCTAAAAAGATAAATCTATTTACAGGTAGGTGAATAGCTACTTCAGTATCCAGTCAAAATGTTTTTATTCACATATATTACTGACAGGAATTAATATTGCTCTCTTGGAAAGTAAATGGGGAAATTTAGCAAATAAATCAACCCTAGCCTTTGCTTTTAATCACAGGAGAAAAAATGTGCATTGAACATCCATTTGAGGTAATAAGAAAATGGCTGCTGCTGCTAAGTCGCTTCAGTCGTGTCCGACTCTGTGCGACCCCATAGACGGAAGCCCACCAGGCTCCCCCATCCCTGGGATTCTCCAGGCAAGAACACTGGAGTGGGTTGCCATTTCCTTCTCCAATGCATGAAAGTGAAAGCGAAAGTGAAGTCGCTCAGTCGTGTCCTACTCTTCGCGACCCCATGGACTGCAGCCTACCAGGCTCCTCCGTCCATGGGATTTTCCAGGCAAGAGTACTGGAGTGGGTTGCCATTGCCTTCTCCAATAAGAAAATGGATTTGATGGCTATTTCTGAATATTATTTAATCTTTGATGCATAAAATGTTTATAATTTCATATAGTTATCACTAAATTTTAGTACTTGCTAAACTTTGAAATAATATTTCAATAACAATATTTGAAATAATAATATTTGAATGTGACATTAGGTGACCCAAATATCTATCATAAATAAGAGTTGGTTATTATAAACTGAATGCAGGAGCCTGATAAAAACTTTTTAAAGCCCTATGAAACTCTCATTAGAATCAGGACATTTATTTAGTTATTAAACATGCATTTAATGAATACTTACTTTTCTACTTTTTCATATACTTACAAGTGTCAGGTATTGCACTAAGTATTAGAGATGCAAATATGAGGTAGAAGGTTTTGCACCATTAAGGAACATATAATCTACTAGGGGAAATTAAAATATTAGGAAATATTTACTTCCAACACTTCATTTAAATTTTTGATAAAATAAAATAATAAACCAATTAAGCGACTTCACTTTCACTTTTCACTTTCATGCATTGGAGAAGGAAATGGCAACCCACTCCAGGGTTCTTGTCTGAAGAATCCCAGGGACAGGAGCCTGGTGGGCTGCCGTCTATGGGGTCGCACAGAGTCGGACACGACTGAAGTGACTTAGCAGCAGCAGCAGTAGTAAGGAAATGGCAGCAGCAGCAGCAGTAAAATAAGAGTGGGAAACAAAAGATAATCAAGCATCAGTTAACTAGGTATGCTGTGATGACCTATTAGATCGGTCAACCATTCCATAACGTTTTATGGAAAAACCTAAACGATTTATTTTTTTTTATAAGACCTATACCCCTTATTTATAAAATTAACATTAAATATGTCACAGACCTAAATGTAAAACTTAAAGCTATAGAATTTCCTGAAAATATTGGAAAGAATCTCTGTGGTCTTGAGTTAGGCAAAGATTTCTTAGAAAACATGAAAAGGAAACTATAAACAAAAATGGTGTGAATTAGAGTCCATCAAAATGAGACACTTTTCTTCTTGAAAGATACTAAAAACAAACAAACCGTGCTACAGACTTCAAGAAAAAATTTACAAAATATGTACCTGACCAAGGATATACAGCCAGCATACATATAGAATTTACACAACTCAGTAAGAAAACAAATACCCCCATAAGAATCGCAAAAGATTTGAAGAAACATTTCCAGAGAGGGATGACAAAATAATTAAAAATGCCTAACATCACTTGTCATTGGGGACTTGCAAATTAAAGCCACAATGAGATGTCACAAAATATCAAAAAAAAACAAAAACAAAAACAAAAAAAAAACCTAAACGAATATTTGGCCAACCCAATATGTAACTATTTCAACTTGACAGAAATTTGGGGTTGAGATTCTAGTATGGATCAGGTTATTTATTCATTTCATAGTGCACAATCTCATCCCACCAAAACAAAGGCAGTTGTTGAGGTCTTTGCTAACAGGTGCCAGACCAGGAAAGCAATCACAAGGTCTTTCTCATTGAGTAGCCCTGGCTTATTCTTTCTACACTCACCCTTCCTCTACAGCAAGAATTTTTTGACTTGACCTCCCCAAGACAATTTCAAAGCTGTCTTTCTAATTGATAAAACAAAGCATTAAGATTAATCCACTACTTCACAGTATGATTGTGACCTAAATTTAAAAATCCAATCTGGTTACAGTTTTTATTTTTATTTTATATTTATTTTATTCTTCCATATTGATAATATGAATCATGTTCACTTATCTCTTCTTCAATTCACATCATTATAAGAGAAAGGTGAATGGTAAGAAATTTTTCTTACTACACAGCTGATCTATTTTTCTTTGTTCTTAGGATTTCTTTCTCAGTTTCTGATAGTTATGTATGGGCTAAAAACCTTGGCCAGTTTTATATATTTATGAATATTATGCATGTACTCACTCAACAAGTGTTTTGAGCCTGTACTCCATTGTTCTAGACATGAGGCTCAGCAGTGAACAAAAACTACAAAAATTCTGCCCTCGTGGGATTTATATTCTATTTCAAGAGGACAGGGAATAAGCAAGTAAGTAAATTTCTACCATGTATGGAAAGCAATGATCATTGTGGAGAAAAAGAAAACAGAGAAAGAGGAAAGGAATTGTGGGGGTTCATATCAAAATAGGAAAATTAGAAAAACTTTCACCAAGCAGTTTGAATGTGAAGTAGTGAGCCATTCAAATGGCAAGCATAAGAGGAATCAGGCATTGAAAATAGCAACTGGAAAGACTTTGAGGCAAGACTATACCTAGTTCCTATGGAATATCAGAGAAACTAATACAACTATATATGAAAAAGCAAAAAAGAGAATAGTAGATAAGATCAGAGAGATTATATGGCATCAAATGCTGAGGATTCTCCAAGTTATTTTCAGTCAGTCATTTCAGACACTCAGTTGTGATTGACTCTTTGCAACCTCATGGATTGTAGCAAGCCAGGCCTCCTTGTCCATCACCAACTCCTGGAGTTTACTCAAACTCATGTCCTTTGAGTTGATGATGACATCCAACCATATCATCCTCTGTCATTGCCTTCTCCTCCCACCTTCAATCTTTCCCAGCATCAGGGTCTTTACAAATAAGTTCTTCACATCAGGTGGCCAAAGTATTGGAGTTTCAGCTTCAGCATCAGTCCTTCCAATGAATATTCAGGACTGATTTCCTTTACGATGGACTGGTTGGATCTCCTTGCAGTCCAAGGTGTTCTCTAGAGTCTTCTCCGCCACAGTTCAAAAGCATCAATTCTTCAGCTCTCAGCTTTCTTTATAGTCCATCTCTTGCATCCATACATGACTACTGAAAAAACCATAGCTTTGACTAGATGGACCTTTGTTGTAAAATAATATCTCTGCTTTCTAATAGTCTTTCTAGGTTGGTCATAGCTTTTCTTCCAAGGAGCAAGTGTCTTAATTTCATGGCTGCAGTCATCATCTGCAGTGATTTTGGAGCCCAAAACAATGAGCTGGAGTAGTGGCTACATGGTGCTGGAGTGACTGTGAGGAAATATCCCATGTCCAAAGGCAGAGAAGCCCCAGAAGTACAGTAGGCACTGGAGTAGCAGCTGTGCAGCGCTGGAGCGACTTTGCAGAGACACCTCATGCCCAAGGGCAAAGGAGAAGCCCCAGAAAGATGGTAGGAGGGATGAAATTGCATTTAGAATCAAACCCCCATAACAGCCAGAGATGCTCAGAAGGCTCAAACAAACCTTGTGTGTACCAGGACACAGAGACCCCACAGAGACTGAGACGGAACTGTGTTTGAGTGTCTCTTGTGGAGGTATGGGTTAGCAGTGGACTGCTGCAGAGGCAGGGGCTCTGGGTGCAGCAGACTTGGGTATGGCATAAGCCATACTCCCCTTGGAGGAGGTCGTCATTAACCCCAACACAGAGCCACCAGAACTTACACAGGACTGGGAAACAGACTCTTGGAGGGCACAAACAGAAATTTGTGCATACCAGGACCCAGGAGAAAGGAGCAGTAACCCCACAAGAGACTGATCTATACATGCCCATGAGTGTCCAGGAGTCTCCTACGGAAGTGTGGTGTGGTGGTGGCCTGCTTCAGGGTTGGAGGCACTGAGTGTAGCAGTTCCTGCATGGGACCTTATGAAGGAGGTCACCATTATATTCATTACCTCCACCATAGTTTTGGCCCCAGGTCAAATAACAAGGAGGGACCAAAGCCCTGCCCATCAAGAGAAAATTGGATTAAAGATTTACTGAGCATAGCCCTGCCCATCAGAACAAGGCCTAGTTTCCCCCTCAGTCAGTCTCTCCCATCAGGAAGCTTCCATAAGCCTCTTATCCTTCTCCATCAGAAGGCAGACAAAATGAAAACCACAGTCACAGAAAACTAACCTATCTGACCACGTGGACCATAGCCTTGTCTAATTCAAGCTATTGTCAGTAAGGACTTGAGCACTGACTGTGAATGAGATGGTATATTAGTCTGCCTAGGGTGCCATTACAAAATGTCATAGACTGGCTGGCTTAAACAACAGTAAATGATACTGAGGTTGAAAGTCTGAGATCAGGGTTTCAGCTTAGTTGGTTTCTGCTGAAAGGTCTCTGATTGGCAGATGGCCACCTTCTCACTAAATTGTCACATTATGGAAAGAAAGAGCAAGCTCTCTGATGTCTCTTCTTATAGGGGCACTAATTCCATCAAGGGGGTCCTACCCTCAAGGTCTCTATACACCTAATTACTTCCCAAAGGAACCATCTCCAAACACTGGGGCTTCATATGAACTTAAGGATAACTCAATTCAATCTTTAGCAGACAGGAAGTTTTTGGAGTGTTTCGGACAGAGAGGTGACATGATAAAAACTATAAGGCTGCGGATTTTCCAGCGGTCATGTATGGATATGAGAGTTGGACCATAAAGAAATCTGATTGCCAAAGAATTGATGCTTTTGAACTGTGGTGTTGGAGAAGACTCTTGAGAGTCCCTTGGACTGCAAGGAAATCCAACCAGTCCATTCTAATGGAGATCAGTCCTGGGTGTTCTTTGGAAGGACTGATGCTAAAGCTGAAACTCCAATACTTTGGCCACCTGATGCAAAGAGCTGACTCATTGGAAAAGACCCTGATGCTGGGAAAGATTGAGGGAAGGAGGAGCAGGGGACGACAGAGGATGAGATGGTTGGATGGCATCACCTACTCAATGGACATGGGTTTGGGTGAACTGCGGGAGTTGGTGATGGACAGGGAGGCCTGGCGTGCTACAGTTCATGCGATCGCAAAAGAGTCAGACAGGACTGAGCGACTGAACTGAACTGAAGGTCACTCTTGGCTACCATGTTGAGAACAGATTTTAAAAAGATAAAGGCAAAAATAATAGAGAACCATTAAAAGTCTACTGCAATAACTCAGGTAGGTGATAATTATACCTTATACTAGAGAACTGGCATGGAAGGTATGAGAAATTGTCAGATTTCAGATAAAATTTATAGTAGGACCTACAAAATTGCTGACAATTTTTATGTGAGGTGTGAAGGAAAGTAAAAAAAATGTGTCAAACACTGATGAATTGCAAGGAATGGAACTGTCATTAATTTAGGAGGAAAAGATCTCATATTTGGGGAAGATATAACCAGGAATTCAGTGTTACTCATGGGTAAGTTTGCAGTGGCTATTAGCCATGCAAATGGAAATGCTGAGTAAGTAGTTAGATGTACAATCAGATTCCTGATTGGAGACATACATTTGGGAGATGTCAGTATTTAAAGAGTATTATGGGGTGAAATATCAGGGAATGGGGGTATATTAAAGAAAGAAGTTCAAAACCTGACACGTGAGTGACTGTAAGATTATGAGTTTGAGGAGATGGGGCAAAATCAACACAGGGGATTACAAAGTAAGGTAAGAGGAAAACTAGTGTGTGCGGAATTCTGCAAGAAAGTGTTTTATAAAAGAAGGAGTTTCCAATATGAGGGCTGAAAATAACGTTGTAATGGTAAAAAATGTCATAAACTGAGGTAAATCCATACAATGGAATACTATTCAGCAATATGGAATAACATACCGACAAATATGGACGCACCTTAGAAACATTAAGTGCACACACACAGAGACTGCACATTGTATAATTTCACTAAAATAAAATTTTTAGGAAAGGTAAAAATGTAGAGACAGAAAGGAGACCAGTGATTGCATGAGGACATAGGTGGAAATGCCTGTGTGACATAATGGAAGTTCTAAACTCGGCTGTGGCGACGGTGGCACAATTGTGTTAAACATACAGAAGCTCACTGAACCGTACACTTAAAGCAGGTGAGTGTATTGGGGTAGAAATTGGCTCTCAATAAATCTATTAAAAAGTTAGAGGAAGACAGAGAAAGAGGGCAGAAAGAAAGAAAGAGACAAAAAGACAGCATCAGAGTTGAACTGGATAATGCACATACAAAGCCTCTGAAGAGTTTGCTATGGAAAGGAGTGGAAAAATGAGGTGGTAGCTGAAAGAGGAGAGGTTTGCTTTGTATTGTTTTGACCCAGAAGAAAGTAAGCAATCTCTGGTGAAAATTTAGAAGAGTAGAACAGAGAATTACTAAAGCAATTTATTTGAGTAGATAAATAAGGATGGATTACAGTACAAAGGTTGAGGGATGGACCTTAGAAGCACAGCAGTACATCTATACTAAAAAGGAGAGGTTAGAATATGAAACAAATGTTAATAAGTGTGTAATTTGGTGATGAAGGCTTGTGTAAGTTATCTTCTAATTGCTTTTCTTTTCACAATGAAATGGTTATCAGCTGAAAGTGAGGATGGGAGAAAAATTGAATGATGGGAGACACACTGAAGTTTTGACAAAATTACAGTGAGAGGGCTACGTTTGGTTTTTTTCCCCTTAATTTCTGGTCAGCGTAAGTGTACTTGAGATTCATAGTTTGGATTTTAAATTTAGACTGTGTGCACGAGTGCTAAGTCACTTCAATCGTGTCTGACTCTGAAACCCTATGGACTGTAGCCCACCAGGGAATCTGTCCATGGGATTTTCTAGGCAAGAATATTGGAGTGGGTTGCCATGCCCTCTTCCAGGGGATCTTCTCAAGCCAAAGATCCAAGCCACATTGCTATGTCTCCTGCATTGGCAGGTAGGTTCTTTACCACTAGCACCACCTGGGAAGCCCCAAAATTTAGACTAATGTGCCTAACTATTTTTATAGTGTCATATATACATACATATGTATATACATAGGTATTAGCTATACTGTGCGGCTTGTAGGATCTTAGTACTCATCTGACCAGGGATTGAACCTGTTCCCTTGGCAGTGAAAGGGTGGAATCCTAACCACAGGACTGTGAGGGAATTCCCTTTATAGTCATATAAAGTTGAGTAATTTCAGATTGAAGAATGGGTTTACATTGGGATTAGGATTTTGTTGAGTGTTGTAAGGCAAAAGACAGTTGAAGTAATTAAGGTTGTAAGCAAGAAAAATGATAATGATTGAAGGAGAAAAATGAGACTCAAAGAAGGGCAACAAAGGTGAAAAGGAGGTCATATCAACGATTTGCAGATTTCAATGAGGTTGAAGGGTTCCTGGAATCAAGGAAGCAGTGAACAGAAAATATACGAATGCTCAGTCGCTCAGCCAAGTCCAACTCTTTGTGGCTCCATGGCTTGTAGCCTTCCAGGCTCCTCTTGCACATGGAATTTTCCAGGCAAGAATACTGGAGAGGCATGCCATTTCCTCTACTGGAGTAGGGTACTGTTTCCTACTCCAGGAGATCTTCCTGATCCAGGGAACAAATTTGAGTCCCCGGTGTCTTCTACGTTGGCAGGCAGACTCTTTACCACAAGTGCTACCTTAACTGGAAGCCCAGTTAAGAAACCACAGCTGCTGATAATAGCAGATGAAGTGCCTGAGAATGATTGTAAACCAAGACCACTGGAATGGCAAAAAGAAGACAAAATGAAAAGGAGTAAGCTAGGAGTGTATAAATGACAGCAACGAAGATTTGCAGAGTCTAAACTGAAATTTTAAAAACAGAGGTTTTTTTTTTTTTTTTTGTAAGGAGAATAGAGAATGTGCAATGAGGAGAAAAGGAGAATATGTGTTCCAGTCTCACTTTGAATGGCGCATAAACAATGTGACAGAATAAACAGCCATAACTTTAAAGGGCTGCAGTGGAAGCCATGTCTTCGTGGGATGTGCAAGTTTCAGTTGGAACCAGAATATAATTGACATGCTTAACAAAAACTAGAGATATATTATAGGATTTGGCTAATCAAGGGATAAATGACCAACTTGTAAGTGTTAGACATTGGCCTGGAAGCTGAGCTACTGTAGTTATTTCGGTCATGCATGTGTCCCCCCAGATTCTGTCATGTTAACACTGATGTTTGAATAAGTCATTTCATATAACACTTCAACATGTGTACCTAGTAGAATATAACCTCTACAAATTTAAAGTATCTAATAAGTCTAATATTTCTTATGACACATATATTGTCATATACAGTAACAAATAAGCCAGCTTTATTCTTGTTGATCTCAAAGATTACATTTTTATTTATTTAATCAATTATTCATACATATTCTTATCTTATGCTTGTCATGTATACAATTTATTATACTATTTTTTCCCATTATAAATCTTCTGTATATAGTTTTCTCTGCCAATTGGAAAATTTGTTTGTGTGTAATCTTACCATTTTGCTTCTTGAATCATTCTCTCTCATTTCATTTTTTAACATATGTTTCAACAGCCCTACAACATAGATTGTATCTCAGAGAAAATCTTGCTTTTTCCCCATGGGAGTCACTGCATATTGCTAATCCCTGTAAAGTTGCTGATGAACACGTTCATCCTCTGCAGTCTGTTGCCTCTTCCCCTCCCCTCCTTTCCCTAGCCCCCCTCCCTCTTCCCCTCCTTTATTATTTCTAACATTTATCTAATACTTCTCTTCAGACTAAATATAATAACCCAACATTAAACATAACATATTAATTTCATAGGATTCTCTTAAGACTACTAAAATCCATTTTTAAAAAGGTAAAACACATGTAGGTAAGACTGGATATCTTTTCTGTAAAGTTCACAAACTACTCACAAAAGGATTGGAACAACTGAATTGACATACTGGAATGAAGTTGGTATAACTCAAAAATTATTCCTCACAATGATTATTATCTTAGTTTCAAAGTAAAATATTTTCAAAAAATATTTTCCTATTGAAACTTAGTTTACTTTTCTTTCAATTAAAAAGAAAATTAGGGTCTGATAGAGATGAGGAACTTTAAAAAAACTGATTTGAGGTCTTATTGTAAAGCATGATAAGGATTATCTATGATAGAACAAAATTGGGCCCCAATACTACACTAGTAATGCAACCTAGAGACAAGTTTGGTTTTCACTCTAAACAAAAAAAGAAAAATTGATTGAGGTACCAGGATCTTGAATTCTGTTTCCACTTGTTAACTAAAATCTTCATTATTTCTCAAGTAGAAATACACATTTGATTCTCTTTCTCTTTAATTGATGCTGGCCTTTCTTAAATTGCATTATAGGAAAACTTTACTGAGTTGCAAAGAAGTACTCACTTCAAACTATAGAACTTAAACAAAATGTATATAATTATCTGTGAGTTGGAGAGAGGGGAAATAATTAATCTGAGCACAGTTGACTATTCTGTTACTTCAAACCCTGAGAAATACTTACCTACTATTATAACTTTTACAAACAAGAACTCAGGTAGTCAGAAAATAACAAGGAAATCATAGCTGTATGAAACTCAAGAAATATTTCTTAACATTTTTTGTTCCAGTGTGAAAAATTACCCCATAAACAACCCAGTTTCCAGCTTATCTTCTGAAACAAGAAGCACATTGATGTTCAGTTAACTCAGCTCTGACATTCCCAACAATTTTGAAAAGTTGCTAACTCTCTTAGCTTATCACTTTCCCTGTGCTCCAGGTAGTATATTCCTCCCTGGTGGCAGGCAGAGAGAGACATCCATAACCAGGATGGTCCATACTCAGGCCATAAAACAGTCTTATCAGAGGAGCTCAGTCTCCTGTCCTGTGGCATTTAGAGAATATGGTCTTTAATTACTCACCTGGTGCCCTGATACACATCGAGAAAACCACCCACACGTCACCTGAATGTTCCCCAGTCAACACCCTGTCTAAAGGAACGAGCACACAGGAGGAGAGGAGCAGCTATAGGAAAGGGAGACAACCTACCTGGCGAGTGAGGTGGCGGCGAGCACAGGAGGACGACCCCTTGGCCTTCCCGCACGGACACTGCGCTTCTCGTCCGGCCACTAAAGTTCCCCAGATCTGCCAACATAACACAGCGTTCAGATGCGAGGCAAGAAGGAGCTTAAAGAATTACTGCTCTTGTAACTTGTCCTTACTCTTCTATCATTATCTAAGCAAGGTTTCTTTTTCTTTGTCGAGCAGTGAGAGGAGAGTTTTAACAATAAATCTCTACCATCCAATTTTAAATATCATGCTTTTCAGACTATGTGTGCATTCCTAATTTCTATGTATAGTGCATACAAATTTCCAGTGTAGGGATAAATTAAACAATAGCTTTATAACACATTGAATAATTACTGTATTTCTTTATAATAGCTTTTACATATTAATTTTTCTACTACCAATCAAAGCCACTCAAGCATATTAAGAACAGAAGTGGTTGGGGTTGTCTGGTGCCCAAACTGCTTCCTAATCATCTGTCATGCTAAAAATGGTATGTAAAACCAAGCATGAATTTGCCAAATTAGAGGGACTTGTGCACTCAAGCAAAATATAATGAAGATATAAGGGCCCCTTTTCTATAAATGTGAGTGAAAATGTCATGTTACTTTCATTTTATGTAAGCCTGGGATGGTGTGTACAAATTAATTATACTCATCCATTTTGATTATTCTAGAAATATTATAGTTATTGAAACACTAACTTGAATGTATGAAGGACTAATGCATTGATTGAGTTTCAATTGTCTTCCCTTAAATTTTCTTGCATTTGCACAATTTAAAAACATTGTCCTAAAAATAAAGTGGTCTTAAAAAAGAATGGTATGCATTATTTATATTTCTTTTATTTTTTATTAATGTATTCATAGCTCAGTACATTTGTACCTTCCTTTTTTCTTAGGCTTGGTTGATTAAATAAATGAGTTTTAGAATAGTTTCTTGGGAATGATAGGAGTCCAATATTTTTGTAAATAAACATTGTCTTAGAATTCCCATTTTGTAAAATCTTGTTTCCCTGGTGAGAAATGCTTATTGAAAATGTTCTGCTTTTCCTATCACTATCAATTATAAAGGAGATTAAAACAAAACTTGTCATCATTTCATGCTAAAGTAGTATTATTTCATAACAATACAATGTAGACCCTCAAATTTAATGTTTGTTAATCTGATGAATGATGAAGGTAAGCAGTCAAGAAAATATACTGAATGGATATGAAAGAGATAAATCATCAACTTTAATATTCTAAGAGAAATTCTATAAATTACATTTTTGAGAGATGGCTTACAATTTAAAATTTGCTGAATTTACAATCCAACCTTTTAAAATTCATTCAAAACCATGAAGGACTAGTAAACAGTCAAGGCATAATGAATAAATAGGAAGGAATTCATTATTGAGGAAAGTGTTTTGGATTTTACACACATGCTGCATTTCATTGTAAATAGTCAAGTATATAATAGTTACTATAAATAAGTAAAGTGGTAAAACAAAAAGGAAAATGTATTCTACTACCTTTTTTTTTGGTTTGAAAAGCTACACACTAACTTCTAATAAAAATCAGCTTCATTAACTTTCAAATGTACATAATGTATGGCTTTAAACTCATTTTCACTGACAGTTAAAGATAGAAGCTGTCTTTCTTGTTTTCCCCAACAACTCCCCTCAATCTGAAAACAAAGCATGACAAGGTTTCTCAATTAACTTCCTTTGACTACTCTTACAAACACAACACAGTGAGCAATGGGGTTGTAATATCTCTTTAGAGATTATATGGTTTTAGTTTCCTCTTTTCATCCTCATTGAATTTATAAATTCTGGAAAGCTATTTGGATATCAATTTATTCTAACTAAATATCTTAAATGTTTTCTTAAAAGTATATATATTTAGCTTCTAATACATTTACTACAAGTTTTTATTGTGTTCATTATGACTTTTCAAATCAACTTATTATAGTTAAAATATTTTAACGGCAAACAATCCCAAATGAATGCCTATTTCTCATAAATTGAAATATGGGTATGGCCTAGAAATTAGACACAGAAAAGAAATAACTATGACCTGAATTGTGTTTTGAGATCTCAATGACCCAAAGGATAATATCAGCCCTAACTGCTTTATTTTGTATCACCTGTTAATACAGGTAAAATTCAACAGTTTCTCCTGGAATTGTCTTTGTGTTATCGCTTCCTAGGAGCTATAGCATCAGCAGTACATATCATATAAGAAACGAATTGCCAGTCCAGGTCTGATGTAGGATACAGGATGCTTGGGTCTGGTGCACTGGGATGACCCACAGGGATAGTATGGGGAGGGAGGTGGGAGGGGAGTTCAGGATGGGGAACACATGTACACCCGTGGTGGGTTCATGTTAATGTATGGCAAAACCAATACAATATTGTAAAGTAAATAATAATAATAAATAAATGATAAATGGTTAAAAAAATAAATGGATTTTTAAAATTGTGAACAGATTATTTTTATCTCATAAAGACATATGCAAAAATACTAAAGAAAAGCCTGCACTTTGATGGAGAGTGTGCTTTTTTCATTTAAATCCTTCCTCCTAGAATAAAAAGCAGTAAAACTTGATTATTTTTAATGTAAAAGTAGTCCTTGTTTCAGGCAAGATTCTGGTTGATCTGAGACCAAATTGATGTGAAAAAAATTCTTAATTGGAGCAGGAATGGCAACTAGAGAGAATAGTCTGACTAAAAATACTGCTGGTTGTTTTGATCTCATGGTTAAGAGAAAGCAGTTACTTTGCAGGTGCTCATCAGAGAACTTAGTTAGAATAAGCATTCTATATATCAAAAAGAGAAATGAAAAAAAAAAAAAAGAATTTGTATGGATGAAGCTTTGATTATTTTATTGTCACTTACAGCAGGTTTGATCCCTGCATCAGGCAGATCCCCTGGAAAAGGGAATGGCAACTGACTCTTGTATTCTTGCCTGGAGAATCCCATGAACAGAGGAGCCTGGTGGGCTATGGTCCATAGGGTCACAAAGAGTTGGACATGACTGAAGTAACTTAGCATGCACTCATGGGAAGTAAAAAAAAAAAAAATCTGTTTCTATGTTCTATTTTTATCTTTAAGGTGAAAAATGAGTACAAGTAAAAATTTTACTACAAGAACTCTAAAATTCAGGTCCAATTCTAAACTGAAATAAGCTTATTTCTGGACTTATTATAAAACACGTGAACTAAAAGACAAGTAATCTGAAGGAGGAAGTTTGTAATAAAGAATCACAAGACCTCAGGTTTTCTTTTTTTCTGAGACCTTTTTTCCAAGTCCAGAAACTCATGCAGAGTTTGATAATGGAGTTTTAACTAGAACTGCAGCTTACAGGATTATACCTGTCCAATCAATTCATACAATTAATGACAGGGCTGAGAGTCATATGTGACAGACTATAAGGTTGAAATGTGTGATTGGAAGCATATTGACCACAAATAAGACAAATCATTTTCTTAATTCATTTAACAGGTGTTTTTTCAGTGTAAGCTGTATACCAAAATCTATATTAGGTACTGATAATACAGAAAAGCTGTAAAGGAAGACTGTGGATATATAAACTAATCATACAATTGAACTAATCAAGGCAAATTGGAAGTGGTGAAACAGAAGATGACAAGAATGAACATTTACATTTTAGGAATCAATGGTATAATGGACTGGAATGGATGAATTTAATTCAGATGATGATTATATCTACTACTGTGATCAAGAATTCCTAAGAAGAAGTGGAGTTAGCCCTCATAGTCACCAGAAGAGTCCAAAATGCAGTACTTGGGTGCAACCTCAAAAATGACAGAATGATCTCTGTTTGTTTCCAAGGCAAGCCATTCAATATCACAGTAATCCAAGTCTATGCCCCCACCAGTAATGCTGAAGAAGCTGAAGTTGAACAGTTCTATGAAGACCTACAAGACCTTCTAGAATTAACATGCAAAACAGATGTCCTTTTCATTATAGGGGACAGGAATGTAAAAGTAGGAAGTCACAAGATATCTGGAGTTCCAGGCAATTTTGGTATTGGAGTACAAAATGAAGCAGGGCAAAGGCTAATGGAGTTTTGCCAAGAAAATGCACTGCTCAAAGCAAACATCCTCTACAAACAAGACAAGAGAAGACTACATATGGACATCACCAGATCTGATTATATTCTTTGTTTCTGAAGATAGAGAAACTGTATACAGTCAGCAAAAACAAGACCAAGAGTTGATTGTGGCTCAGATCATGAGCTCCTTATTGCCAAATTGAGACTTAAATTGAAGAAAGTTGGGAAAACCACTAGACCATCCAGGTATGACCTAAATCAAATCCCTTACAATTATATAGTGGAAGTGACAGATAGATTCAAGGGATTAGCTCTGATACAGTGCTTGAAGAACTAAGGATGGAGGTTTGTAACATTGTAAAGGAGGCCGTGATCAAAACCATCCCCAAGAAAAAGGACTGTAAGAAGGCAAAATGGTTGTCTGAGAAGGCCTTATAAATAGCTGAGAAAAGAAGAGAGGTGAAAAGAAAAGGAGAAAAGGTAACATATATCCACCTTGAATGAAGAGTTCCAAAGAATAGTAATGAGAGATAAGATAGCCTTCTTAAGTGATCAAGGCAAAGAAATAGAGGAAAATAATAGAGTGGGAAAGACTAGAGATCTCTTCAAGAAAATTAGAGATACAAAGGGAATATTTCGTGCTAAGATGGGCACAATAAAGGGCAGAAATGGTATGGACCTACAAAAAGAAGAAGATATTAAGAAGGGGTAGCAAGAATATACAGAAGAACTATACAAAAAGATCTTAATGACCTAGATAACCAGGATGTTGTGATCACTCATCCAGAGCCAGGCATCCTGGAGTGTGAAGTCAAGTGGGCCTTAGGAAGCATCACTACAGACAAAGATAGTGGAGGTGTGGAATTCCAGCTGAGATATTCCAAATCCTAAATGATGATGCTGTGAAAATGCTGCACTGAATATGCCAGCAAATTTGGAAAACTTGTGGCCACAGGACTGGAAAAGGTCAGTTTTCATTCCAATCCCAAAGAAAGGCAATGCCAAAAAGTGCTCAAACTACTGCACAATTGGAATCATCTCATCTCACATGCTAGCAAAGTAATGCTCAAAATTCTCCAAGCCAGGCTTCAATTGTACATGAACCATGAACTTTCAGATGTTCAAGCTGGATTAAGAAAAGGCAGAGGAGCCAGAGATCAAATTGCCAACATCTGTTGGAGCATCGAAAAAGCAAGAGAGTTCCAGAAAATCATCTACTTCTATTTTATGAACTATGCCAAAGACTTTGACATTGTGGATCACCACAAACTGTGGAAAATTCTTAAAGACATAGGAATACCAGACCACCTGACCTACCTCGTGAGAAATCTGTATGAAGGTCAAGAAGCAACAGCTAGAATGTGACATGGAACAACAGACTGGTTCCAAATAGGGAAAGGAGTACATCGAGGCTGTATATTGCCAACCTGCTTATTTAACTTATATGCAGAGTACATCATGTAAAATGTTAAGCTGGATGAAGCACAAGCAGGAATCAAGGTTGCCAGAAGAAATATCAATAACCTCAGTTATGCAGATGATATCACCCATATGGAAGAAAGCAAAGAGTAAATAAAGAGCCTCTTGATGAAACTGAAAAAGGAGAGTGAAAAAGCTGGCCTAAAATTCAACATTCAAAAGACTAAGATCATGGCATCCAGTCCCAAAACTTCATGCCAAATAGATGGGGAAACAATAAACAGTGACAGGCTTTATTTCTTTGGGCTCCAAAATCACTGCTGATGGTCATTGCAACCATAAAATTAAAAGACAGTTGCTCCTTGGAAGAAAAGCTATAACCAATCTATCAGTTCAGTTCAGTACAGTCACTCAGTTGTGTCCGATTCTTTGCAACCTCATGAATCGTAGCACGCCAGGCCTCCCTGTCCATCACCAACTCCCGGAGTTCACTCAGACTCACGTCCATCGAGTCAGTGATGCCATCCAGCCATCTCATCTTCTGTCGTCCCTTTCTCCTCCTGCCCCCAATCCCTTCCAGCATCAGAGTCTTTTCCAATGAGTCAACTCTTCGCATGAGGTGGCCAAAGTACTGGAGTTTCAGCTTTAGCATCATTCCTTCCAAAGAAATCCCAGGGCTGTTCTCCTTCAGAATGGACTGGTTGGATCTCCTTGCAGTCCAAGGGACTCTCAAGAGTCTTCTCCAACACCACAGTTCAAAAGCATCAATTCTTTGGTGCTCAGCCTTCTTCACAGTCCAACTCTCACATCCATACATGACCACAGGAAAAACCATAGCCTTGACTAGAGGAACCTTTGTTGGCAAGTAATGTCTCTGCTTTTCAATATGCTATCTAGGTTGATCATAACTTTCCTTCCAAGGAGTAACCGTCTTTTAATTTCATGGCTGCAGTCACCATCTTCAGTAATTTTGGAGCCCCCAAAAACAAAGTCTGACACTGTTTCCACTGTTTCCCCATCTATTTCCCATGAGGTGATGGGACCAGAGGCCATGATCTTCGTTTTCTGAATGTTGAGCTTTAAGCCAACTTTTTCACTCTCCTCTTTCACTTTCATCAAGAGGCTTTGAGTTCCTCTTCACTTTCTGCCATAAGGGTGGTGTCATCTGCATATCTGAGGTTATTGATATTTCTCCCAGCAATCTTGATTCCAGCTTGTGTTTCTTCCAGTACAGCCTTTCTGTACTGGATGTACTATATGATGTACTCAGCATATAAGTTAAATAAGCAGGGTGACAATATACAGCCTTGATGTATTCCTTTTCCTATTTGGATCCAGTCTGTTGTTCCATGTCCAGTTCTAACTGTTGCTTCCTGACCTCGGACATGGGGTAACTCCTCTCGGCCATGCTTAGTGTGCTGGTCACAGCTGCCCGGCTGATACACCTACGTGCAGGGAAGGAATGGAGACGTAGGCAGAGAGAACAGACTTGTGGATACAGTGGGAGAAGGAGAAGGTGAGATGGATGAACTGAGAAAGTAACATTGACTTATATAAAGAATCATGTGTAAGAGACAGCTAGTTGGAAGCCTCTGTATAATATAAGGATCTCAGCCTGGTACTCAGTCATCACAGACCTAGAGGAGTGGGATGGAAAGGCAGAGGCTCAAGAGAGTGGAGATATATATATATATATAGTTATGACTGATTCGAGTCTTGTATGGCAGAAATCAGCATGATATTGCAAAGCAAATATCCTCTAATTAAAAAAAAAGAATAGATGGATAATAATTTCAATAGCTATTAGCATACCTACTCTATGCCAAATTTCCTGAAAAGAAATATTGATTTCTTTATTTCAAAAATTACTAAGTATACGTGAAAAGCAAAAAGTTTTCTTTGGTCATACAATTAATAAGTTCAGTCCAGTTCAGTTCAGTTGCTCAGTTGTGTCCGACTCTTTGTGACTCCTTGGACTGCAGCACGCCAGGCATCCCTGTCCATCACCAACTTTGGGAGTTTACTCAAATTCATGTCCATTGTGTTGGTGATGCCATCCAACCATCTCATCCTCTGTTGGCCCCTTCTCCTCCTGCCTTCAATCTTTCCCCGCATCAGGGTCTTTTCTAATGAGTCAGTTCTTCGCATCAGGTGGCCAAAGTAGTGGAGTTTCAGCCTCAGCATCAGTCCTTCCAATGAATATTCAAGACTGATTTCCTTTAGAATGGGGCTGGTTGTATCTCCTTGCAGTCCAAGGGACTCTCAAGAGTGTTCTCCAACACCACATTTCAAAAGTGTCAATTCTTTGGCACTCAACTTTCTTTATAGTCCAACTCTTACATCCATACATGACCACTGGAAAAACTATAGCTTTCACTAGATGGACCTTTGTTGGCAAAGTAATGTCTCTGCTTTTTAATATGCTGTCTAGGTTGGTCATGAGTTTACTTCCAAGAAGCAAGCATCTTTTAATTTCATGTCTGCAGTCTGTCTGCAGTGATTTTGGAGCCCCCTCAAAATTAAGTCTGTCACTATTTCCATTGTTTCCTCATCTATTTACTGTAAAGTTATGGACCAGATGCCATGATATTCATTTCCTGAATGTTGAGTTTTAAGTCAGCTTTTCACTCTCCTCTTTCACTTTCATCAAGAGGTTCTATGATCTTCTTCACTTTCTGCCATAGGGTGGTGTCATCTGTATATCTGAGGTTATTGATATTTTTCCTGGCAAACTTGATTCCAGCTTGTGCTTCATCCAGTCCAGCATTTCTCATGATGTACTCTGCATATAAATTAAATAATCAGGGTGACAATATACAGCTTTGATATACTCCTTTCCCTGTTTGAAACCAGTCTGTTATTCCATGTCCAGTTATAACTGTTGCTTCCTGACCTGCATACAGGTTTCTTAAGAGGCAGGTCAGGTGGTTTGGTATTCTTATCTCTTTAAGAATTTTCCACAGTTTGGGGTGATCCACAAAGTCAAAGGCTTTGGCATAGTCAATAAAGCAGAAGTAGATGATTTTCTGAAACTCTCTTGCTTTTTTGATGCTCCAACAGATGTTGGCAATTTGATCTCTGGTTCCTCTGCCTTTTCTAAATCCAGCTTGAACATCTGGAAGTTCATGGTTCACATACTGTTGAAGCCTGGCTTGGAGAATTTCGAGCATTACTTTGCTAGCATGTGAGATGAGATGATTCCAATTGTTCAGTAATTTGAGTATTCTTTGGCACTGCCTTTCTTTGGGATTGGAATGAAAACCGACCTTTACCTGTGACCACTGCTGAATTTTTCAAATTTGCTGACTCATTGAGTGCAGCCCTTTCACAGCATCATTAATAAGTAGTGAGTAGGCAAATCAATTTCAATGTGGTTGTTTCAAAATATGTATGCAGAGAAACAGCAAATTAGCCAAGATTGCATGGTCAGCCTCTCTCATCCCATGGCTTCTGGCTTTTGCCCCACATTTTGTAAATAATGATTAAAGGCAGGAGGAGAGGGGACAACAGAGGACAAGATGGTTGAATGACATCTCCAAGTCAATGGACATGAGTTTGAGCAAACTCAAGGAGATAGTGAAGGACAGGAAAGGCTGATGTGCTACAGTCCATGGGGTCACAAACAGCTGGACACAACTCAGTGACTGAAGAACAAGAAGGAGCTGAGATCACTTGTAGCACTACACATGTGCATCATAAGGTATTCACTTGGTCACGTGCTCCTTTTTGCAGCATGCCTGTAGGAGCCTCACCATGAAAGCCCTGGCTGCTGCTGCATTGAAGCTGGATTGGATTGCCATCATAGTTATGTTATATGACGTTATGTCCTGGCTATGTCATGACTGTGTTATGATTATGTTATGGCTGCTACTATGGCTGCTGCATCAGCCAGGAGAGAGGCTGTGTTGCAGCTGCCATGCCAACCAGGAGAATGTAAACAGGTCTGCAGTTCCTACAGCTCCTTGAGTCTCCTTCTTGGCTTTTGGCTCATGCCTTGCCTACCCTGGTTTCAGCGAACAGTGTGAACTGTGTGAGCAGCAAGACAATTGGTGCTGTGAGCAGTATCAGTGATACAATGTCTTAGGAAAAGACAATTCAGTATATGGAAGTTAGACCAAGGTTCATTTAGGTATTTTAAAATAACTTTCATAAGTAAGCCTTACTAAAAAATATTCTCTGACAGATGATTAGAAGTGAAAAAACTTGTGAAGAATGAAAAATAATCCATATATTTATTTTGAGAGAGAATCAAATTAGCATTTTTAATACATAACTATTTGTTTGCATGCAAAGTCTTCCTAAGATACTCTCATAACAAGCAAGATTCTTAACAATAATAGTTTTTAAATAAATATTTGATTATTGAATGGTACCTTTGAAATCCATAGAAACATGAAAATTTGTTGGTTTTTCTTGTCACGTATGAGCTCATGAGCTTTTAATCAATTTGTAAACACATTGGGAAGGGCTTATTATCCTCACTTATTGATGAGGACAATGTCATTCACTAAGGTTAAACAATATGAATAAAAACTCACAGCCAGTAAAGATTTGGACCTCCAAGATTACAAAGGGATTTGGGGAACTAGCACATTTTTAATCTGGAGTATTTTTGATACTCTTAATGTAGTGTTTTGATCAATGTGCTTTTTAAAAGCACTTTTCTATTATATCACATGATGTAATTCTTTAATATAATTGTTATAAGTCATCTGTGAATGAGACACCATATCACCTTTTGAAAATGTTTGTTATATAATAAAATTAGCCTTTGGAGACTATAAATGGAGTGAATTAGTGGTATCTCAGAAAATACAGTCCCATGGAGATAAGAATTAAGTTACTGGTGGAGTTATGGTGGGTAAATCTACAAAGAACTTGTAGATTTTATTATAATAAAACTTTTCCCATTCCCTTTCTTTCTGTGGATATATTTAACAGGTCAGATGAGTAATCTTTTATTGTGGATTACCATTTTCACTTTTTATTTTATCACACACAAATTATCCAGCCAAAGGATTCACTTATTAAAAGGAAATCAAAGCACACCAGTGTATGTGTGCTTTGAAAGAGATGATTTTAACTACACTATAAGTGAAACATTATATTGCAAATTCTTTTGTAAAAGGATAAGTTATCCAAAGAATGTGATAAAAGTATTTTTGATTTTAGGTCTTTTCTTTAGTATCTTGATGTGTATTATAAAAATTCACTTCAACTGTGAATGTGATATATGGTGAAATCATCTTAAATGCTAAAATTTGTTCTACATATAAAACAAATTATATATAAATATATAATAATTTATATATTGTTATATATAAATATAAATATATATATATATATATATGCTGCTAAGTCACTTCAGTCGTGTCCGACTCTCTGCGACCCCATAGATGGCAGCCCGCCAGGCTCCCCGTCCCTGGGATTCTCCAGGCAAAAACACTGGAGTGGGTTGCCATTTCCTTCTCCAATGCATGAAAGTGAAAAGTGAAAGTGAAGTCGCTCAGTCATGCCTGACTCCCAGGGACCCCATGGACTGCAGCCCAGCAGGCTCCTCCGCCCATGGGATTTTCCAGGCAAGAGTACTGGAATGGGTTGCCATTGCCTTCTCCAAATATATATATAACAAATATAACAAATTGTATATTAATTTACAACAAATTATATGTTAATATATTTTATATCAATATACAATTTGTTTTATATATATATATATATGTATATAAATTTGTTTTAACTAATGTGATAATAGTCTATGAATCCTGGCAGAGGGTTTTATATATTTGACTTAACTTTCTCCACTCTGGGTAAACAATTACATAGATAATCCTTATTTGCTTGCTTCTAAGTTTAAGTTTTTTACCCAAACTCAGATTAATTTTAATTCATTAAAAGTTTCAAGAACTATAAGGCTGAGCATTGGAAACATATATACAACAGAAGTAATAGAGCATGTAACAGAGTTTGAGTATTATAAACCCATGGAGATGGGGCAAATTTGTCACTTACTGAAACCAGCAAGCCATTTAATACACAGATTGAGTCCTACAACTTCTACTTCCTACTTCCTTCCAGTGGGTGATATCACCAACACTTCTTAAAACTGTCATCTATGTTAAACTCCATCTCACCAAGTTGATTTCCAGGGAATTCAACATGTAATACTACCACAATAGCTACTGATTTATCTGTATTTATACTGTCTTCCATCTTTGCATGAAACGTTCCCTTAGTATCTCTAATTTTCTTGAAGAGATCTCTAGTCTTTCCCATTCTGTTGTTTTCCTCTATTTCTTTGCATTGATCACCGAGGAAGGCTTTCTTATCTCTCCCTGCTATTCCTTGGAACTCTGCATTCAGATGCTTATATCTTTCCTTTTCTCTCTTGCTTTTCACTTCTCTTGTCACAGCTATTAGTAAGACCTCCCCAGACAGCCATTTTGCTTTTTTGCATTTCTTTTCCATGGGGATGGTCTTAATCCCTGTCTCCTGTACAGTGTCACGAACCTCTGTCCATAGTTCATCAGGCACTCTATCTATCAGATCTAGTCCCTTAAATCTATTCCTCACTTCCACTGTATAATCATGAGGAATTTGATCTAGGTCATATCTGAATGGTCTAGTGGTTTCCCTTACTTTCGTCAATTTAAGTCTGAATTTGGCAAAAAGGAGTTCATGATCTGAGCCACAGTCAGCTCCCAGTCTTGTTTTTGCTGACTGTATAGAGCTTCTCCATCTTTGGCTGCAAAGAATATAATCAATCTGATTTCAGTGTTGACCGTCTGGTGATGTACATGTGTAGAGTCTTCTATTGTGCTGTTGGAAAGAGGGTGTTTGCTATGACCAGTGTGTTCTCTTGGCAGAACTCTATTAGCCTTTGCCCTGCTTCATTCTGTATCCCAAGATAAAATTTGCCTGTTACCCCAGGTGTTTCTTGACTTCCTACTTTTGCATTCCAGTCCCCTATAATGAAAAGGACATCTTTTTGGGGTGTTAGTTCTAAAAGGTCTTGAAGGTCTTCATAGACCCATTCAGCTTCTTCAGCCTTACTGGTTGGGGCATAGACTTGGATTACTGTGATATTGAATGGTTTGCCTTGGAAACGAACAGAGATCATTCTGTTTTTTTTTTTTTTTTAAGATTTCACGCAAGTACTGCATTTCAGACTCTTTTGTTGACCATAATGGCTACTCCATTTCTTTTAAGGGATTCCTGCCCACAGTAGTAGATATAATGGTCATCTGAGTTAAATTCACCCATTCCAGTCCATCTTAGTTCGCTGATTCCTAGAATGTTGATGTTCACTCTTGTCATCTCCTGTTTGACCACTTCCAATTTGCCTTGATTCATGGACCTGACATTCCAGGTTCCTATGCAATATTGCTCTTTACAGCATCGGACATTGCTTCTATCACCAGTCACATCCACAACTGGGTATTGTTTTTGCTTTGGCTTCATCCCTTCATTCTTTCTGGAGTTATTTCTCCATTGATCTCCAGTAACATATTGGGCACCTACCAATCTGGGGAGTTCTTCTTTCAGTATCCTATCATTTTGACTTTTCATACTGTTCATGGGGTTTTCAAGGCAAGAATACTGAAGTGGTTTGCCATTCCCTTCTCCAGTGGACCACATTCTGTCAGACCTCTCCACCATGAACCACCCATCTTGAGTGGCCCCACACAGCATGGCTTAGTTTCATTGAGTTAGACAAGGCTGTTGTATAGATCTAACAGAATGGTATGGACATAACAGAAGCTGAAGATATTAAGAAGAGGTGGCAAGAATATACAAAAGAACTATACAAAAAAGATCTTCATGAGCAAGATAGTCACAATGGTGTGATCACTCACCTAGAGCCAGACATCCTGGAATGTGAAGTTAAGTGGGCCTTAGAAAGCATCACTACAAACAAAGCTAGTGGAGGTGGTGGAATTCCAACTGAGCTATTTCAAATCCTGGAAGATGATGCTGTGAAAGTGCTGCACTCAATATGCCAGCAAATTTGGAAAACTCAGCAGTGGCCACAGGACTGCAAAAGGTCAGTTTTCATTCCAATCTCAAAGAAAGGAAATGCCAAAGAATGCTCAAACTATGCACAATTGCACTCATCTCACACACTAGTAAAGTAATACTCAAAATTCTCCAAGCCAGGCTTCAGCAATATGTGAAACATGAACTTCCAGATGTTCAAGCTCGTTTTAGAAAAGGCAGGGGAACCAGAGATCAAATTGCCAACATCTGCTGGATCATGGAAAAAGCAAGAGAGTTCCAGAAAAACATCTATTTCTGCATTATTGACTATGCCAAAGCGTTTGACTGTGTGGATCACAATAAACTGTTGGAAATTCTGAAAGAGATGGGAATACCAGACCACCTGACCTGCCTCTTGAGAAACCTATATGCAGGTCAGGAAGCAACAGTTAGAACTGGGCATGGAACAACAGACTGGTTCCAAATAGGAAAAAGGAGTACATCAAGGCTGTATATTGTCACCCTGCTTATTTAACTTATATGCAGAGTACATCATGAGAAATGCTGGGCTGGAAGAAGCATAAGCTGGAATCAAGATTGCCGGGAGAAATCTCAATAACCTCAGATATGCAGAGGACACCACCCTTATGGCAGAAAGTGAAGAGGAACTCAAAAGCCTCTTGATGAAAGTGAAAGAGGAGAGTGAAAAAGTTGGCTTAAAGTTCAACATTCAGAAAACGAAGATCATGGCATCTGGTCCCATCACTTCATGGGAAATAGATGGGGAAGCAGTGGAAAAAGTGTCAGACTTTATTTTTTGGGGGGCTCCAAAATCACCACAGATGGTAATTGCAGCCATGAAATTAAAAGATGCTTACTCCTTGGAAGGAAAGTTATGACCAACCTAGATAGCATATTCAAAAGCAGAGACATTACTTTGCCAGCAAAGGTCTGTCTAGTCAAGGCTAAAGACATTACTTTGTCAACAAAGGTCTGTCTAGTCAAGGCTATGGTTTTTCTAGTGGTCATGTATGGATGTGAGAGTTGGACTTTGAAGAAAGCTGAGCACCGAAGAATTGATGCTTTTGAACTGTGGTGTTGGAGAAGACTCTTGAGAATCCCTTGGACTGCAAGGAAATCCAAGCAGTTCTTTCTAAAGGAGATCAGTCCTGGGTGTTCTTTGGTAGGACTGATCCTAAAGCTGAAACTCCAATACTTTGGCCATCTCATGCGATGAGTTGACTCACTGGAAAAGACTCTGATTCTGGGAGAGTTTGGGGGCAGGAGGAGAAGGGGATAACAGAGGATGAGATGGCTGGATTGCATCAGCAACTCGATGGACATGAGTTTGGGTGAACTCCGGGAGTTGGTGATGGACAGGGAGGCCTGGCATGCTGCAATTCATGGGGTCGCAAAGAGTTGGACACAACTGAGCAACTGAACTGAACTGAACTGAACTGATATTGTCTCCCAACTTCTTTTTGTAAGTGAACTCTCTGTAATCTATTCAAAGACTCATCTCCCCTTCCAACATCATCAGTAACATTCATACTGGAACTGCTCCACAGTTTAAAAAAAGGAAAAATTGTATCTCTTTGACCCCAGCTTTCCCTCTAGGTACAAACTCTTTTTGTTTAGCACTTGAAAAAAAAAAAAAAACCACTTTCTTTTAAGTTTCTCAAATCAGGCTGTCTCTCTACCTCTGTTCAAACATTACTGTGAAGCTAACCAATTACCTCAACATTGTTTCATTTAATGATCAATTACTCAGTTTTCACTTATTTGACTTATGATCAGTAATATGGAGTTGATCATACTCTCTTCTGAAAACAGCTTCCTCACTTGGATTTGTCCTCCTTCGCTGTGCCCTCCCACTCACTTTCATTACCTTTTTCTTCCTCATCTCTGCAGTATCTAAACATATCAAGATCCCTCCTTGGACCTTCTCATTTCTCAGGCCACACCATTCCTAAAGGTACTGTACCTAGCCTTTATATTTAAAAAATCATGTATAAATGAAAGAATTACCAAACTTATTCCTGCTGGACACCTCCTTTAAAAGGCAACACACACACACACATACATGCACACACCCACACTCAGATACGCATATCCACAGTCACACACACAGTTTATTTTAATTTTCCATGTAAATGTTTAATAAGCACTACAAACATAATGTATCCTTATTGGGACTCCCATTTTCACCTGTGAATCTATGATTGCCATAATACTTGCCATCAGAGTAATCATTCCATCCTTCCAATTATTAAAAAGGTACAAAAATAATTTGTAATTCAGTATGTCACTCACACTTTACATACAATTCATGAGAAAGTCCTTCTGATATTATTTCATAATATAGCCAGAATACAATAACATCAAACTTCCTCTACAACTTTCATCTAGGCAATTCTCACCTTGATTGTTGTGATATCATCCTACTGGTGTCCCTTCTTTTTCCTTTGCTCTTTAAATTTATTAGCACAGTAGTCAGAATTGGTTCTTTTAAAATAAAGTCAAGCTACCAACAGTATTCTTCACAGAGCTAGAACAAATAATTTCACAATTTGTATGGAAATACATAAAACCTCGAATAGCCAAAGCGATCTTGAGAAAGAAAAATGGAACTGGAGGAATCAACCTACCTGACTTCAGGCTCTACTACAAAGCCACAGTTATCAAGACAGTATGGAACTGGCACAAAGACAGAAATATAGATCAATGGAACAAAATAGAAAGCCCAGAGATAAATCCACGCACATATGGACACCTTATCTTTGACAAAGGAGGCAAGAATATACAATGGATTAAAGACAATCTCTTTAACAAGTGGTGCTGGGAAATCTGGTCAACCACTTGTAAAAGAATGAAACTAGAACACTTTCTAACACCATATACAAAAATAAACTCAAAATGGATTAAAGATCTCAACGTAAGACCAGAAACTATAAAACTCCTAGAGGAGAACATAGGCAAAACACTCTCCGACATACATCACAGCAGGATCCTCTATGACCCACCTCCCAGAATATTGGAAATAAAAGCAAAAATAAACAAATGGGACCTAATTAAACTTAAAAGCTTCTGCACATCAAAGGAAACTATTAGCAAGGTGAAAAGGCAGCCTTCAGAATGGGAGAAAATAATAGCAAATGAAGCAACTGACAAACAACTAATCTCAAAAATATACAAGCAACTCCTACAGCTCAACTCCAGAAAATAAATGACCCAATCAAAAAATGGGCCAAAGATCTAAATAGACATTTCTCCAAAGAAGACATACAGATGGCTAACAAACACATGAAAAGATACTCAACATCACTCATTATCAGAGAAATGCAAATTAAAACCACTATGAGATACCATTTCACACCAGTCAGAATGGCTGCGATCCAAAAGTCTACAAATAATAAATGCTGGAGAGGGTGTGGAGAAAAGGGAACCCTCTTACACTGTTGGTGGGAATGCAAACTAGTACAGCCACTATGGAGAACAGTGTGAGATTCCTTAAAAACTGGAAATAGAACTGCCTTATGATCCAGCAATCCCACTGCTGGGCATACACACTGAGGAAACCAGAAGGGAAAGAGACACGTGTACCCCAATGTTCATCGCAGCACTGTTTATAATAGCCAGGACATGGAAGCAACCTAGATGTCCATCAGCAGATGAATGGATAAGAAAGCAGTGGTACATATACACAATGGAGTATTACTCAGCCATTAAAAAGAATACATTTGAATCAGTTCTAATGAGGTGGATGAAACTGGAGCCTATTATACAGAGTGAAGTAAGCCAGAAGGAAAAACACCAATACAGTATACTAACGCATATATATGGAATTTAGAAAGATGGTAACGATAACCCTGTGTACGAGACAGCAAAAGAGACACTGATGTATAGAACAGGCTTATGGACTCTGTGGGAGAGGGAGAGGGTGGGAAGATTTGGGAGAATGGCAAAAATTTTAAAAATGTAAAAAAATAAAATAAAATAACAAAGCTGTAGAAAAAATAAATAAATTAATTAAATAAAATAAAATAAAGTTATCATCAAATGCCCTAAATGGGTTTCCATCTTACTAAGAGGCTAAAAACTACTTTCAGTGGCCTACAGGCCCTGGACATTTTTGATGTAATCTCTCATGACGACATGCATACTCCCCTTCTCCATTCTAGCTCACTAGCTTCCTTGCTTTTTATTAAATATACCAAAATTTATCAGTATTATCCTGCCTTAGTACATTTGTCCTTGTTGCTTCCTCCATCTAGAACAGTTAACTTCCCCCACTCAGATAAAATAGTGACTATCATCATTTCCTTTTTAGATTTTTATGTCAATAACACCTTCACAGAGAGATATTTCCTGAATAATTTATCAAAAAGTATGAACCCCCATCACCCTCCACACATCCTTTATTCCCTTTCCTTAATTAAGCTTGTTTTATTTAGCACCTAACTGCAAACACACTATTTATTTGTCTTATCTGTTTTGTCCTCAACATATAGAGTTCAAGGTCTCTGAGGGCAGGGATCTTTGTTTTCTATGTTCATTGTAATATTCTCAGGTCCTTGCCCTAGCTGTTCTCTCTGCCTGAAATACTCTCCCTCTAGGGTATAACCTTAAAAATATTTTTTAAAATATTGATATAAAAAAATAAGGGTTTTGAAAACAAAAAAACCTACATTCAAATTCTAGTATTACTATTTATTAATGGTTACCTTGGGCAAATTATTTTACTTCACTGTGCTTTACTTCACAGGCAAAATGAAATAATTAATTTTATATGTGTTATAAGATTATTGTGAAAAAAATCCCTGACATATAAAAATAGGTTACTTATATAACTGACCAGTAAAAAGCACTTAATCAAGAATATTTTCCTCTAAAAATTTCAGAGAGATATATCTTATCAACTTCTAATTATAAACCTAAATTTTTGTTCTAAGTAGTCTAAGCTATAGTATAAAAGATTCACAAATTCTAACATTTGAGGACAATCTACAGAATTTTACAAATTAAAAGCAGAGATAACATTAAGTAAAAGAGACAGTTGAGTGGAGCCAAATTTAGACAAGCTACTTCACCATTCTTATCTCAGCTTCTTTATATGTGAAATGAAGACAAGAAAGCTATCTCATAAAATTTTTGTAAGTCTTATATATAATAATGTATGTACAGCAATTAGTATAACACATGGCAAACCACAGTAAATGAAAGCAATTAAAACTGTGCTTATTATTCATGTTATAAAAAACACTTTTGTGAGAATCATGAGATTAATGCTAAATTTAATTTTTCTACTATTTAGCTATGCAATTTGTAATTTAACCTTCTTTTGTTTTCTTCTTCATTTATAAATTAGGAATTTTGGTTGCTCAAGAATGCTTATGCAGTTGAAAGTATAACAGTTGTGAAGGGGGAGTGGCCAAGATGGCAGAATAGGAAGACCCTGCATTCGCCTCTTAATCATGGGAACTCCAAAATTACAGCTATTAAAAAACAACCATTGATGAGAAAAACCAGAAGACTTGCAGAAAAGATGTCCTACAGATAAAAAATTAAAGAAGAAAATAAAAAGACTGGTAGGAGGGGTGAAGACATGGTATATTCACGACTTACACTGCAATCTATCCTAGCTCTCCCCCTCAGCAGCTGGCAGATGATGCACCAGGGAGGGCCTGACAACCAGCTGGACTAAGGGACAGCCATGTCTATCAGACTACTCACAGTACTCCTGCCACAAAGGCCAGCATTCAGGGCAACTCTAGTGCTCTGGGTGGCCAGAACAGAGTGCACTGCTGGGAAGCACATGACATCTCCTATAAAAGGCTACTTTTCCAAGGTCAAGTGATATAGACAGCCTACTAAATACAAAGAAGTAAAAACAGCAGATTAGGCAAAATGAGGTGACAAAAGAACATGTTCCTAATAAAGAACAAGATAAACTCGAGAAGAATAAATATGTGAAACAGAGATATGCAGTCTCTGTGTTAGAGAATTCAAGGTAATGATCATAAAGATGTTCAAAGAATTCAGGATAAGTTTGGATAAACAGAGTGAGAAGTTCAAAAATTTTAATAAAGTGAGAAAATATAAAGAAGAACCAAACATAGGTAAATAGTCTAATAATTAAAAGTAAAGATACACTATAAGGAATTAACAGTAGATTAGATAATAAAGAGAAACACAACAGTGGGCCAGAAGAGAGAGTAGTGGAAATCACTGAGGTGAACAGAGAAAGAAAAAAGAAAAGAAATAAAGACAGTTTAAGAGACAGTGCAACAACCTCAAACATATTAATAAACAAATTATAGAGGTCCCAGGAGAAGAAGAGAGAAAGAGATGGTGAAAGAACATATTCGAAGACATAGTGGCTAAAAACTTCCTTAACCTGGGAAAGGAAATAAACATTCAAGTCCAGGAAGCATAGAGAGTTCCAAACAAGACTAAACCAAAGAGGACCAGCCCAAGACCCATTGTAACTAAAATGGAAAAAAAAAAATTAAATAAAATGAAAATATTTTAAAAAGCAAAGGAAAAGCAGCAAATTATGAATAAACAAAGTCCTATGTTGCTATCAGCTGATTTTCAGCAGAAACTTTGCAATCAAGAAGGGAGTACAGGAATATCTTTAAAGGGATAAAATGGAACAACCAGGGATACTATATGTGGCAAGGTTTTCATTCAGATTTGATGGAAAGATCATAGTTTATAGACAAGCAAAAGCTAACAGTCCAGCATGACCAAACCGGCTTGATAAGAAATGTTAAAGAGATTTCCCTAAGCAAAAAAAAAAAAAGCCAAAACTAGAAATATAACAACTACAAAAGGAAAAATAAAATTGGTAACAGCAAATATACAGTAAGGGTGCTAAATCAACCATGTATAAATTTACTAGGAGTTTAAAAGAGAAAAAGAGTAACTTTTTCTACATATCTACAATATGTAATTGAGATAGACAAAATAAAAAGATGTAAAATATGATGTCAGAAACAATAGAGAGAGTGGTGGAATAAAAATGTAGGGTTTTAAAATTTTGCTTGAACTTAAGATATGTACATATATATATTTGCCTCATGGTGAAAATGATAATCACTTGATGGTGTCCAACTCTTTGTAACCCCATGGACTGTAGCCTGCCAGGCTCTTCTGTTCATATGATTCTCCAGGTAAGAATACTGGAGTGGGTTTCCATTTCCTTCTCCAGGGCATCTTTCCAACCCAGGGATCAAACCTGGGTCTTTTGCATTGCAGGAAGAATCTTTACTACCTGAGCTAGCAGGGAAGCCATTCCTCATGGTAGCTGCAAACTAAAAATCTATCAGATACAGATACACACACAAAAGAAAACAGAATCCAAATATATCACTAAATACAATCACCAAATTACAAGGGAAGAGAGTAAAAGAAGAAAAGAACAACAACAATAAAATACTACAAAACAATTAAAAAACAATTAACAAAATGGCAGTGAGTTCATAATTGTCAATAATTACTTTAAAAATAAGCAAAAACAAAAAATGAAAACACACATACACAAACAGAACCAATATAGTAACATATTCAAAAAGACTTTTAAAATGTTTCAAATCAAAAAAAACCTTTAAAATAGATAAACTAATAATGAAAATGTCATATATATATATATATATACACAATGGAATTATTACACAGCTATAAAAAAAATAGGACCTTGCTATCTGTGACAACATGGATAGACCTAGAAGGTGTTATGCTAAGTGAAATAAGTCAGACAGAAAACAAATACTGTATGATTTTCACTTATATGTGGAATCTGAAAAAAAAAAATTGACAAGTATAACTGAACAGAAAGAGTCAGGGAAGCGGTGAACAAACAAGTGGTTGCCAGGGAGGAGGGGCTCAGGAAAGGGAAGGAAATTTGTAAATACAAACTTTCAGTTACAAAATAAGTGAGCCACAGATAGGAAATATACAGTGTGGGAAGAAGTCAGTAACTATGAAATAATTTCGTATGGTAACAGATGACAAATAGACTAATAATTGTGATCATATTTACATGTATAGAGATAATGAATTACTATATTGTGTACCAGGAACTAACATAATGTTGTATCTCAATTATATTTCAAAAACAAGTGAACAAACTCATAAAAAAAGATATCAAGCTTGTGTTTATCAGAGGCAGGAGTGAGGGGCGGGGGAAATTGCATGAAGACAGTCAAAAGGTACAAATATCTAGTTTCAAGATAAATAAGCACTAGGGATGTAGTGTATAATTAACACTGCTGTCTCTATGTTATATATGAAAGTTGTTAAGACAGTAAATCCTGAGTTCTCATCACAAGAAAAATGTTATTTTCTATTTGTTTTTTTTCTGTATCTATATGAGATGATGGTTGTTCGCTAAACTTGGGATAATAATTTCATGATGTATATAAATCATATCATTATGCCTTAAACTTATGTGGTATTGTGTGTCAATTATATCTCAGTTAAACAAGGGAAAAACAATACTCATGGTGGAAACTAGATAAAATGGAGAGAGTATGCCTCACACAAAGACATTTGCATGTGTTTAATAAACACTGTGTAAACTAAAGGAAACACTTTAGTGTTTTACACTTTTTTGTGTAGTAAGATTTATCCTGAAGAACACCTTTTCAAGCCTCGACGATATGATCTCTAAGATGCTAAAAATTCCATGAATTTAACATACCACCTATGATTTTTACTATCATTCAGAGCCTATTTTTATGTGCAATTATATATTATCCATCATTCAGAACTTATTTCAATCAGTAAACATATATATATAATAAATACATATACAAATCATAAAATATATATGAATGAGTACTCTTAACTAGTCTCTATTACTGCATTGAATATCAAATGAAACACTTTTTATATTTTGTATTTATATTTTGATGATTGACTCAACTGAAATAAGAAAACATTATCACTGTAAAAATGTATACCATTTATTGATAAGGCTACAGTATTAGGTAGTTTTATGATGATTGATCTAAGGAAAATAAACATAGAAAAACTGCTGAAATGAATATTATGTCATTATAATTTATAAAAGGTGTCATGCTTATCTTCTAAATTATGCATTATAAAACATTATATTCAAGTCACAATGAATTATATTTTAAAGACTTTTACATGATGTCTGACACATAACAGACTATATGTGTTTCAAAATTAAGTAAAATATATTTTAAAGTATACAGAAACAGCTCCAATCTTTGTAGTATTGGAGATAATAATTAGATGAATTACTTCAAAGTTATACTTTTTGGTAAATGATGGGCCATTAGACATCATGATTTCCTTCCTCATTTGTAGAATATGAAGACTAGATTGTAATAACACCTCCAAACCACCAGATGGCTTTATGCAGTTGGAATAACTGCAGAATTTTTTTACAGAAACGTCTGCTCTTCTACTTTGTGTGAATTTAGGATGATCCTCATTTTAAAAATTTAATTTATTTCTATTAATATCAGGAATTTCTGGGACCTCACCATATTTTTATTAAAAAAAAAACAAAACCCTCTGTAGTATCTCTTTCCAATCCTGAATGCAGTTTTTAGCTTTGCTAATTTCTACTTACAAGTATCTCCTCTGGACAACCCAACTATAATGTTTATTATCCATATATCTACTGAAAAAAAAATATAATTACCTGGTGAGTAGATTTTTTAAAATAAAATTTTCATCTAAGTATAAAATTTTATTTTTGAATTTGAGCACTAAACGTTTGTGCAGAGCAATAGATTTTCCCCTCCCAAATCCAACCCAGTCCTAAAGTACATGAAAATGTGTGTATTGGTTTCTTTTGAGTTTTGCTTTGGTTATATCAAAACTTTCCAGAGTTGACTAATGTGTGTGTTTGAGTGCTTTGTTCTGCCAAATTTGTTTTCAACTGCCGTGAGTATTGCAGAGCACACAGAACAGTCCTGGACCCCGGAGCAAATACTTTAAGATGTAAATTGCTTGCTTTCCTGATTCCCTTAGCTCATTTGCTGTTGTAGAGTTAAATCAAGTATCACAGATTTGCATTTTTTTACAAGCTATAACCTCACCAGTTCTATTTACATAACTTACATCCTGTTTAATTAAAAAAAAAAATCCTACAGAGCTACCTTACTTCATAACTCAGCTGACTAGAGATCAATTTTCAACTTACCTTGGATCTTTACTAAAAATCTCATGCTTTGCCTTAGACTAAATCTCCTCTGACCTTGTAGTACTTTTTATTTCCTTTCCTAGTATTCAGTTATCTCAGGAGTTATAATTTGTGATCTTCATTTAGGCTGAACTAATATGTAAAGTGGTTTTTGGTAATGCTCAAATTTTAGACAGGGTTGATTTTACTAAGTGCAGCAACACACATATTATACAGTACATTGATGGTGAAAAAAATAAGTTATTTCAGGTCAAAGCCCAGGTCATTTGTAAGATATCACCTATGCTTAATTAGTTCAGTGCCTGGCATTCAAAAGTTACTGAATGAATGAATGATGCACATTTAAAAGGGCAGTTGTTACAAATAGACCTCTGTAAATGTCAAGCACTATTCTCTTCCTATATGATTTATGTCCATGAAACTGGAGAAGAGCTTTTCTAAGGCAGAAGATACATTTAAATAATTTACTGAAAACACTACTTTTGTTTGAAAATTTCCATCAATTATATGAAGAAATTCTTGAAATCACTTCATATTAACCATTAGGTTCAATATCCTAGTATTCTTATGATTTTCTTTCTGTTGGATAGTTGCTCTAGCTCTTTTGCATTGAAGTACAGAAAAATAGTTTCCTGAAATTCTGTAGAAGTGATATGTCTATTTGCTTATGGTACATTTTTCCTTAAACTTGCTATGGCATATGCATTGCTCATATTGCTGAAAGGCATCCACATATCTAATCCAAGGCTCACAGACATTTTCTGTAAAGGGTCAGATAATAAATATTTGAGTCTTTTCAGGCCAAAAAAGCAAAACTGAACATATTATATAGGTACTGTCATATAATTTTCATGTCACAAATTATTGTTTTGAATTTTTCAACCATTTAAAAGTGTAAAGATAAATCCTTAGCTTGTGTGCTCTATAAAAGCAAAGATTTAGCCTGTGGACTCTAGTTTGTTGACTCCTGGTCTAGTCCACTGAAATTAGGAGGGATAGGAAGACTTAGTAGATAATGTTCCAGTGCTGGAGAGTCACTGACTTTTCTACATAGCCTGTTCAAGTCATTTTACAGAAATAAGATATTTGCATGGTAAAAGATCTTGGCCTCTAGAATCAGAAAAGCATGGATTTGAACTCTGTCTCTCTTACTACTACTTCCAGTGTAACGGTGGACAAGCTTCTTTAAGCCTCAGTTTCCTTACCTGTGCAGTAGGAAGAATAAGACTCCAAAACTGTAATGAGGAGGACCATGCCTGCAATTCATCCAGCAGCAGGCTTTGGCTTATAGTTAATCCTCAATGGGGTGCAGAGAAGGCATTGGCGATCCACTCCAGTACTCTTGCCTGGAGAATCCCAGGGATGGGGGAGCCTGGTGGCCTGCCGTCTATGAGGTAGCAGAGTCGGACACGACTGAAGCAACTTAGCAGCATCAATGTTGGTGGTTTAGTTGCTAAATTGTGTCCAACTCTTGCAATCCCATGGGCTATAACCCACCAGGCTCCTCTGTCCATGGAATTTCTCAGACAAGAATACTAGAGTGGGTTGCCATTTCCTTCTCCAGAGGATCTTTCCAACCCAGCAATCAAACTCGCATTGTCTTCTGCATTGCAGGTGGAGTCTTTACCACCTGAGCCACCAAGGAAGCTCTAATCCTCAATAAATGTTAGCTATTACTATTTATGTGCAGAATTAAGCATGTTAATACTATATCCATCATCTAGCACCATGTTTACTAAATTAGGTTCAGGAGTTTTCATCCATTTACTTTGCTTCATCAAGCAAGTGCTCATCACATGTCTACTATGTGTCAGGCACCATGTTAGGTACTTAATAATTTTTGTTGAAGGAATATCTGTGCTGGTGAGCTGATTTTTAGATAGAATAAAAAGTAAGCCATTCTATGTTTTTGAATAGAGAAGACATGACCAACCATAGTTCTCAGAAATATTGTGGTAATCTTAGCAGCTTACAGTTCAAATGACATTTCAAATTGAATCTTTAAAAACTATGGAGAATGGGAGCAAGATAGTGATGATGGTGATGATGATAATGATGATGAAAACTAACAACTTTTATGAATATTCACTCCCAGTAATATTACTATACTAAAAGCAAGAGAGTTCCAGAAAATCATCTATTTCTGCTTTATTGACTATACAAAAGCCTTTGACTGTGTGGATCACAATCAACTGTGGAAACTTCTGAAAGGGATGGGAATACCAGACCACCGGACCTGCCTCTTGAGAAACCTGTATGCAGGTCAGGAAGCAACAGTTAGAACTGGACATGGAACAACAGACTGGTTCCAAATGGGAAAAGGAGTACGTCAAGGCTGTATATTGTTACTCTGCTTATTTAACTCATATGCAGAGTACATCATGAGAAACGCCGGGCTGGAAGAAACACAAACGAATCAAGATTGCTGGGAGAAATATCAATAACCTTAGATATGCAGAGGACACCACCCTTTTTTCTTCTTGAGCAGAAAGTGAAGAGTAACTAAAAAGATCTTGATGAAAGTGAAAGAAGAGAGTGAAAAAGTTGGCTTACAGCTCAACATTAAGAAAATGAAGATCATGGCATCTAGTCCCATCACTTCATGGCAAATAGATGGGGAAATAGTGGAAACAGTGTCAGACTTTATTTTTTGGGGGCTCCAAAATCACTGCAGATGGTGAATGCAGCCATGAAATTAAAAGACGCTTACTCCTTGGAAGGAAACTTATGACCAACCTAGATAGCATATTCAAAAGCAGAGACATTACTTTGCCAACAAAGGTCCATTTAGTCAAGGCTATGGTTTTTCCAGTAGTCACGTATGGATTTGAGAATTGTACTGTGAAGAAAGCTGAGCACCGAAGAATTGATGCTTTTGAACTGTGGTGTTGAAGAAGACTCTTGAGAGTCCCTTGGACTGCAAGGAGTTCCAGCCAGTCCATCCTAAAGGAGATCAGTCCTGGGTGTTCATTGGAAGAGCTGATGCTGAAGCTGAAACTCCAATACTTTGGCCACCTCATGCGAAGAGTTGACTCATTGGAAAAGACTCTGATGCTGGGAGGGATTGGTGGCAGGAAGAGAAGGGGACAACAGAGAATGAGATGGCTGGATGACATCAGTGACTCGATGGACATGAGTCTGAGTGAACTCCGGGAGTTGGTGATGGACAGGGAGGCCTAGCGTGCTGTGATTCATGAGGTCACAAGGAGTTGGACACGACTGAGCAACTGAACTGAAATGATGGGCTTTATATGTTTTTTGTTCATTTAATTCTTTCAAAAATATCCTTTTAGTTAAGTACCCTTGCTACTCTTAAATTTGCTTATGTACTTTGTAGTGAGAAGTCAAGACTTGGAAAAATTCTATACAGTTGCCCAAAATCACACAGCTAATAAGCAGAAGGAAATCCCTGGGGATTAATTTGTTTTTTAATATTATGAATTGCAATTAATTTCATAAATTCAATTGTACCTAGAATGTAAGGTCAATAATACAGTTGCTGCTTCAAGAAGCTCATTTATTTATTCACTCAATCACTTGTTCTTTCAACAAGTATAAATTAAATATTTTTATTTTCCAGGTGCTTTTATGCAATATGACTATAGCAATGAAAATATTGAATTTGCCTTTCAAATCATATTGTTTTTATTTTGCTTTGTTTTTAGAGAATATTCCTAGGAATTATGTTTTCCTTGTTTAGTGATAATCATTTCCATTTTTTTTACAATTCCTCCTTGGCTACTATATTAAATTTTATAATTTATGAAATTATAAATAATATTTATTTTGATTGTTTTGAATTTTCTGGACATAAAAACATAACATTTCCAAATACTGCTTAGTTTATCACCTTTAAACAATATTATATCTTAAATTTTTCTTATTTCATTTGTTTTAGCAGATCAATTAGAATTTTAACATGTCTGTTAGGTTACATGATGGAAATTAATAAATCTTATCATTTTGTGCTACTTTAATGAAATGTCTCGGAAGCTTATTAAATATTATAATATTGGTTTAAAATTAAACAGAATAAATGAAAGTAAGAGAATTTAAATAAATTTATATTTCACTCAATTGTTTTTAAAATTAAATATAGATCTTTCAGTATCTGACTAGAAAATAAAATTTTAATTTATTGACTTATGTGCTATATTATATTAAATAGATTTTCTAATGTTAATTTATTTTTTGATTTTTAGAAATACAGATGACTAGAAGATATATGATAAAGTTAAAGTTGTTTACTTCTAATCTTTCACCAATTTCTTTTTGCAATTCCAATAGTGATTGCTTTATTAGTTTAACATTAATGCACAAAGGTTTACAATTTCTTTATTTCCATTATTTTTTAAATTAAATTTATTTATTTTATTGGAGGTTAATTTTTTTTAATTTTATTTTATTTTTAAACTTTACAATATTGTATTAGTTTTGCCAAACACAGGTATACCTGTGGCGGATTCATTTCGATATTTGGCAAAACTAATTTTATAAATATAGAATCACTAGCTCCTTCCTTAATTGAAATCTTCATTCTTATCTCCTTTTCCTGAAGTACTGTTAATCTCACCAACCTATCTACCCAGACTCACATATGTATATACAAATGAGCAAGCACATATACAGAGACTAGTAAATGTGTATTGAATTTTTAATTTTTTAACTAACAGTTTAAATATCACTTTTTCACCGTTGCTTTCACACAAATCCAGTCTCCCAAAATTATGTTTATAAAATGACATTTTTTCGCCTTTGTCTTTATCTTAACTCTATATAACTGTGTGATTAATTGTTAAATAATTGACTCCATTAAATAAGTTTCACATGACAAGTACCAACACTGTGTTATTTAGTGCTGTATCTCAAGTATTTA
This sequence comes from Bos mutus, assembly GCF_027580195.1. Classification (NCBI taxonomy): domain Eukaryota; kingdom Metazoa; phylum Chordata; class Mammalia; order Artiodactyla; family Bovidae; genus Bos; species Bos mutus. The sequence goes on along the minus strand of NC_091631.1, from coordinate 70,611,898 downwards.
TTAAAACAATTTTTTGATACCAGTAGTACACTCTTGATTACTGTGGGTTTGTGGTCTAGTCAGACTAGACTGATGACTTTTGTTTTCTTTTCTAAAGATTGCTCTGTCTGTTCAGGGTTTTCTCTGTTTCCAAGCAAATTGTAACATTTTTTGTTCTAATTCTATGAAAAATTTCGTTGGTTATTTTACAGGGATTGCATTGAATCTATAGATTGCTTTGGGTAGTATGGTCATTCTCACAATATTGATTCTTCCAATCCAAAAACATGATATACCACTCCATCTGTTTTTGTCATCTTTGATTTCTTTCATGAGTATCTTAAAGTTTTCTGAGTATAGATGTTTTGTCTCCTTGGAAACATTTATTCTTAGATATTTTACTCTTATTTGTTGCCATAGTAAGTGGGATTATTTCCTTATTTTCTTTCTGATCTTTCTTTCTTAGTATATAGGAATTCAAGAGATTTATGTGCATTAATTATGTATCTTTAACTTTACCGATGCAGGTCAGGAAGCAACAGTTAGAACTGGACATGGAACAACAGACTGGTTCCAAAAAGGAAAAGGAGTACATCAGGGCTGTATTTTGTCACCCTGTTTATTTAACTTATATGCAGAGTACATCATGAGAAACGCTGGACTGGAAGAAACACAAGCTGGAATCAAGATTGCTGTGAGAAATATCAGTAACCTCAGATATGCAGATGACACCATCCTTATGGCAGAAAGTGAAGAGGAACTCAAAAGCCTCTTGATGAAAGTGAAAGTGGAGAGTGACAATGTTGGCTTAAAGCTCAACTTTCAGAAAGCAAAGATCATGGCATCTGGTCCCATCACTTCATGGGAAATAGATGGGGAAACAGTGGAAACAGTGTCAGACTTTATTTTTCTGGGCTCCAAAATCACTACAGATGGTGACTGCAGCCATGAAATTAAAAGATGCTTACTCCTTGGAAGGAAAATTATGACCAACCTAGATAGTATATTCAAAAGCAGAGACATTACTTTGCCAACAAAGGTTCATCTAGTCAAGGCTATGGTTTCTCCTGTGGTCATGTATGGATGTGAGAGTTGGACTGTGAAGAAGGCTGAGCACCAAAGAATTGATGCTTTTGAACTGTGGTGTTGGAGAAGACTCTTGAGAGTCCCTTGGACTGCAAGGAGATCCAACCAGTCCATTCTGAAGGAGATCAGCCCTGGGATTTCTTTGGAAGGAATGATGGTAAAGCTGAAAAATCCAGTACTTTGGCCACCTCATGCGAAGAGTTGAGTCATTGGAAAAGATTCTGATGCTTGGAGGGATTGGGGGCAAGAGGAGAAGGGGACGACAGAGGATGAGATGGCTGGATGGCATCACCGACTCAATGGACGTGAGTCTGGGTGAACTCCGGGAGTTGGTGATGGACAGGGAGGCCTGGCGTGCTGTGATTCATGGGGTCACAAAGAGTCAGACACGACTTAGCAACTGATCTGATCTGATCTGAACTTTACCGAATTCATTGATTAGTAGTTTCCTGGTGGTACCTTTAAGATTTTCCATGTATAGTGTCATGCCATCTACACAAAAACAGAAATGCATATCAATGGAACAGGCCAGAAAGTCCAGAGATAAACCCACACACTTCTGTTCACCTAATCTGTGACAAAGGAGGCAAGATATACAATGGAGAATTGACAGTCTCTTCAATAAATGGTGCTGGAGAAAACTAAACAACTACATGGAAAGAATGAAATTAGAACACTCTCCAACACCATACACACAAATAAGTTCAAAGTGGATTGAAGATCTAAATGTAAGGCCAGATATTATAAAATTCTTAGTGGAAAACACAGGCAAAACAGTCTTTGACAAAAATTGCAGCAATATGTTTTTGATACTCTTCCTAGAGTAGTGAAAATAAAGGAAAAATAAACAAATGAGATCTAAATAAACTTAAAGTCTTCTGCACAGCAGAAACTTAAGGTCTTCTTCCCCCCCCAAAAAAAAAAAATGAAGAGACAACTTTCAAAATGGGAGAAAGTATTTGCAAATGAAGCAGCTGGCAAGGGATTAATCTCCAAAATATAAAAATAGATCATGCAACTCAATATAAAGCAAAGCAAAAAACCCAAGCAAAAAATGGGCAGAAGATCTAAACAGACATTTCTCCAAAGAAGACATCAGATCAGATCAGATCAGATCAGTCGCTCAGTCGTGTCCGACTCTTTGCGACCCCATGAATCGCAGCACGCCAGGCCTCCCTGTCCATCACCAACTCCCGGAGTTCACTGAGACGTCCATCGAGTCAGTGATGCCATCCAGCCATCTCATCCTCTGTCGTCCCCTTCTCCTCCTGCCCCCAATCCCTCCCAGCATCAGAGTCTTTTCCAATGACTCAACTCTTCCCATGAGGTGGCCAAAGTACTGGAGTTTCAGCTTTAGCATCATTCCGATGGCTAAAAAAGCACATGAAAAAAATGTTCAAATAAATAATCATTAGAGAAATACAAATCAGTTCTACAATGAGATATCTCTTCACAACTGTCAGAATGGCCATAATCAAAAAATCTACAAACAATAAATGCTGATGAGGGTGTGGAGAGAAAAGAGAATCCTCCTACAGTGTTGGTGGGAATGTAAATTAATATAGCCAGAACAGTATGGAAGTTCCTTTAAAATATACAAATAGAACTACTATATGACACAGCAATCCCACTCCTAGGCATACACCTGGAGAAAGCCATAAGTCTAAAATGTACATGCACTCCAGTGTTCATTGTAACACTATTTATGATAGCTAGGATGTGGAAGCAACATAAATGCTCATCAAAAGAGAAATTGATAAAATGATGCAGTATATATATAAATATACACAATGGAATATTACTTAGCTATAAAAAGAACAAAATAATGCTATTGACAGCAACATGAATAGACTTAGAGGCTGTCATACAAATAAGTTAGTCAGACACAGAGAGACAAATATCATATAATACCATTTATATGTAGAATCTATTAAAAAGATACAGATGAATTTATTTACAAAATAGAAGTAAAGTCTTGGATGTAGAAAACAAACTGTGGTTACCAGGAAATTAGGGAGGGGGATAGATTGGGAGACTGGGATTGACATGCACACACTACTATATATAAAATAGATAACTAGTGAGATTTCGCCAAAGAAGATGTACAGATGGACAATAAACACATGACAAGACGCTCTGCATTGCTTATTATTAGAAAAATGCAAATCAAACTCTAATGAGGTTTCATCTCACACCAGTCAGAATGGCCATCATCAAAAAACTACAATCCGTGCTGGAGAGGTGTGGAGACATCTCACACCAGTCAGAATGGCCATCATCAAAAAACTACAATCCATGCTGGAGAGGTGTGGAGACATCTCACACCAGTCAGAATGGCCATCATCAAAAAACTACAATCCGTGCTGGAGAGGTGTGGAGAACAGGGATCGCTCTTGCACTGTTGTTGGGAGTATAATTGATACAGCCACTATAGAGAACAGTATGGAGATTCCCTTAAAAAACTAGGAAAAAACCCACCATATGACCCAGTAATGCCACTACTGGGCATATACCCTGAAAAAACCACGATTCAAAAAGACACATGTACACCAATGTTCATTGCAGCACTATTTACAATAGCCAGGACATGGAAGCAACCTAGATGTCCATCGACAGATGAACGGAGAAGAAAGCTGTGGTACATATACACAATGGAATACTACTCAGCCATAAAAAGGAACAAATGCGAATCAGTTGAACTGAGGTGAATGAGACAAACCTAGAGTCTGTTATACAGAGACGTAAGTCAGAAAGAGAAAAACAAATTTCATATATTAACACACACACACACACATATATATATATAGCTATGACTGACTCATGTTGCTATATGGCAGAAATTAACACAATATTGTAAAGCAATTACCTCCAATTAAAAATAAATTTTAAAAATTAAAATTAAAAAGAACATGCTGTGCAGCATAAGAAACTCTATTCAATACTCTGTAATGGCCTATATGGAAAAAGAATCTAAAAAACAAGGAGATATATATATATATGTGTGTGTGTGTGTGTGTGTGTGTAACATATTCACATTGCTGAAAAAACTAACATGGCATTGTAAATCAATTACAGTCCAATTAAAAATTTTAACAGAAGTTAATTAAAAGTAAAATGAAAGAACACCACATACGTAATCTGAACCCAATGAATGAATGTCTGCCCTTATTTTTATGCTATGTCTAACAATGCTGTTAATCCATGCTGTATTTTTTTTTGTTGGAAAATATTTTGTCTATTTTTTCACGTATAATCTGTTTGTATCTGTGGCATGGTGAAGGCACTTGCATAACTCAGTGAAGCTATGAGCCATGTCTTGCAGGGTCACCCAAGATGGGTGAGTCATAGTGGAGAGTTCTGACAAAATGTGGTCCACTGGAAAAGAAAATGACAACATGCTCCAGTACTCTTGCCTAAAGAACTCCATGGACAATATGAAAAGGCAAAAGATATGACACCAGCAGATGAGCCCCACAGTTGAAAATTGTCCAATATGTTACTGGGGAAGAACAGAGGTCGATTACTAATAGCTCCAGAAACAACAAAGTGGCTGGGCCAAAGTGGAAACAAGGCTCAACTGTGGAGGGGTGTGCTGGTGAAAGGAAGTCTGATGCTGTAAAGAACAACATTGCATCAGAACTTGGAATGTTAGGTCTATGAATCAAAGTAAATTGTACATGGTCAACCAGGAGATAACAAGAGTGAACATTGATGTTTTAGGAATCAGTGGACTGAAATAATTGAGAATGGGTGAATTTAATTCAGAGGACCATTATCTCTACTACTGTGGGCAGGAATCCCTTAGAAGAAATGGAGTAGCCCTCATAGTCAACGAAAGAGTTTGAAATGCAGAACTTGGATGCAGTCTCAAAGACGACAGAATGATCTCTGTTTATAGGCAAACCATTCAACATCACAGTAATCCAAGGCTATGCCCCAACTACTGATGCCAAAGAAGCAAAAGTTGACTTGTTGTGTGAAGACTTCTAACACCTTTTAGAACCAACACCAAAAAAAAAGTCCTTTTCAGCACAGGGGGTTGGCATGAAAAGCAAGAAGTCAAGAGAAACCCAGAATAAAAGGCAAGTTTGGCCTTGAAGTATGAAATGAAGCAGGGCAAATGATAACAGGGTTTTGCCAGGAGAGCACACTGGTCACAGCAAATATCTTTTTCCAAAAACATGAGACAGATTTACACATAGACATCACCAAATGGTCACTATTGAAATCAGATTGATTATGTTCTTTACAGCTGAAGATGGAGAAGCTCTGTACAGTCAGTAAAAACAAAACATAAAGTTGACTGTGGCTCAGATCATGGACTCCTTATTACAAAATTCAGGCTTAAGGTGAAGAAATTAGGGAAAACCACTAGGTCATTCAGGTATGAACTAAATCAAATCCCTTATGACTGTACAGTGAAGGTGAAAAATAGATTCAAGAGATTTAGACCTGGTAGACAGTGTCTAAAGAACTAGAGGTACTAGTACAGGAGGTAGTGATCAAAACAAACCCAAAGTGGGAAAAAATGCAAGAAGGTAAAGCAGCGACTGAACTGAACTGAACTAAAGTAGTTGTCTGAGGAGGCTTTAGAAAGGGCTGAGGAAAGAAGAAAAGTGAAAGGCAAGAGAGAAAGGGAAAGATACACCCAAATGAATGCAGATTTCCAAAGAACAGTTAAGGGAGCTTTCTTAAATGAACAATGCAAAGTATGGAGGAAAACAATAGAATGTGTAAGACTAGAGTCTCATCAAGAAACTGGAGATATAAAGGGAACATTTCACGCAAAGATGGGCTCAATAAAGGACAGAAAAGGTAAGGACCTAATTGAAGCAGAACAGATTATGAAGAGGTGGCAAGAATACACAGACCGTGGGGTCACAAAGAGTCAGACACTACTTAGCCACTGAACAAGAAATGTAACTATAGATATAAATTTTGTACACATAGAAAAATTTATATGATTTGATATTTTTTGAATTTTAATATACTAATTTAATGCATTTACATTTATTGTCATGGGTGATATTTCTGATCTTATCATTTTATGTGTGATTTCTGCATTTAAGCTTTCATGTTGATTCTCTTTTCTTCCTTTAATATAAAATTTTTTTCTTTGTCTTAACTTTTTATAATACACACATATAGTATATAATTATTTATATGGGCACCTTTTTTGTCTATAATTTATATTATTTTAAAAACCTACTCAAGAGAAAATATAATTTTTAAGAAAAAATATAATTGCATATTTATTAAGTGTCATGAGAAAATTTTTTAATCCCCTCTATGTTCAATATGAGGAACTTAGTAGGCATTTTAATTAATACTACTCAGTTCCTTTATCTGCTATTATTAGTATAATCTGATTTAGAGACCAAGCTGTTTTTATTAAGTTATTATGGCTGATATTAATGCCATTAGATATCTCTATTTTAACATTTTTGAGATTCTTCTTCCCTTAAGTAATTTTATGATTACCTCTCAAGAGAAATATTTAATTCTTCACTGCAAAACTTCAACAGTTTTGAATTTTAACTTGTGATTGTTCTCTTGATCTTTGAGTCTATGTATGTGATAAATCTTTTCAGAATTTTTCACATCTGAGATATCTTTTTGGCACATCGAGACATGAACATCAATTTTCTGATTTAATTTCTTTGGTTACTGCTCATGTGAAGATCAAATCTCCTTCTTATGTTAGTTCCTATAGAGCTCCCCTGGTGGCTTAGCTGGTAAAGAATCCGCCTGCAATGCAGGAGACCCTGGTTCGATTCCTGGGTCGGGAAGATCCACTGGAGAGGGCTGGAGAAGGGGTAGACTACCCACTCCAGTATTCTTGGAATTCCCTGGTGGCTCAGCTGGTAAAGAATCCTCCTGTGATGCAGGAGCCCCGGGTTCGATCACTAGGTTGAGAAGATCCCCTGGAGAAGGAAACAGCTACCCACTTCAGTATTCTGGCCTGGAGAATCCCACGGACTGTATAGTTCATGGAGTCTCAAATAATCCGACAGGACTGAGCAACTTTCACTTCTCAGTGGGGAACCAGGATACCATATGCCCTGTGGCACAGCCAAAAAAAAATTAAACTTGGATACTTCAGTTGAGCCTAAACCTGTTCCTTTGAAAGTGAGGATTAAAAAGATCATCACTTGTAAATATTGAAAAATTTACTGATGAATGAATCATCTATTTGAAATGTGAAATGTGCCACCATGAAGACTGTATTTGGACTCCAGGAAAACCTTCATACTACCTAATAGGTGGTAGGTGGAAATGGTAGCAACAGCAGTCACTATAGCAACAGTAGTAGGAAAAGGTAATTTTGTTTTCATCTGGCTGAATAACAGACTGTCAACAGCTGGCAATAAAGATACCAGCAGTACCCTCCTAGAAAAAGTCCCTGGCAAGGCAACGGCAACAGCTGCACAAACGCCAGAAAACAAAGAGAAATGTCTTGATCCCTAGCCCAAAAAGTTTAAAGTGTGCAAAGCCAGACATATTTTTAATGAATTATCTGTTTTAGAAGGTAAATTGAAAAATCTTTATATACACATATGTTTATATACAACAACATATATGAAAATAATATAATGTTAGCTAGCTTGATGGGAAGGAATGTTGCTAATTTTATAATCAGTTACAAACCTAAAGAATCTTATGTGTTTATCCATGTCTTCCTGTGTTCTTACTGCAACACAGTGCCTAGGACACTGCTGCATTAGCTTGTGGGAAACTCCTGCTCCTTGTCCTGCTATCCTTAGTCACTCAGTGGTATCCGACTCTTTGCAACCCCATGGACTGTAGCCCGCCAGGCTCCTCTGTCCATGGGACTCTCCAGGCAAGAATTCTGGAGTGGGTTGCCATGCCCTCCTCCAGGAGATCTTCCCAACTCAGGGATCGAGCTCCGGTCTCCTGTTCCCTCTCCATTTGTCTGGCCGCTCTTGGCTCCTTTGGTCCCTTTCTACTCAAAGTACAGGGACTGGCAGCCTGGCATCATCAGGAGCTTATCAGAAATGCAGACCCTCAGGCCACTCTCCAGACACAATGAAGCAACATCTTCATTTTAATATTATCTCCAAGTGATTCACATGCTAATTAAAGCCTGAGAAGCTCTAAGTTAATTTACTATGTGTGTTATGTGTGTGTGCACTCAATCATGTTCAACTCTGCAACCCCATGACTGCAGCCCAGGCTCTTCTGTCCATGGGATTTTCCAGGCAAGAACTCTGAAGCAGGTTGCCATTTCCTTCTCTGGGGGAACTTCCTGACCCAGGGATCCAACTCACGTCTCTTTCATCTCCGGCATTGGCAAGGAAGTTCTTTACCAGCTGAACCATTGGGAAAGCCCTAATGTACTATGACCTCTATTATAGTTATCATTATATTCTCTGTGCCGACAAACCCTTCTTCAGCATAATAGGTGCTCAATAAATGTTTGTTGAACAAAGGAACGTATTAGTGTGATATTATCAAAAAGCAAAGAAAATATTGCTAATTTTCCTTAAGATTCACTGAGAGGAGAGGTATCAAATTGCAGTGTCCTTCTTGATATAGTTCAAATTGTCCACCTTTTATTTGCACATTCATTTACAGTTTAGGTTGAAATATTAATAGTAATCTTATACTAATGACAAATAAGTGTGATTATTGCTTTTAATAATGATATCTTGATATGTAGTGAGGGCAGAAAGTGGCATGTTGCTTATACTGGAGATGCTACCATGGAAAAAATGGGACTTAAAGGACTTCTGATGTTCAAATCCAAGTGAAGTGGTTAATTTTCACCCAATCATCAACAACTTCAATAACTTTTTGCTGAGACTATGAGCTGAAAAGACTTGCAAAGAGCACTTAATAGAATACAGCACTTAATGTTCTTACCATGTATTTAGTACTTGTATTGCTTTTGTAAATATACTGTTTACTTCAAAACAGTTTGACATATATAAAAAAAGTTGAGAAGCTATTACAAAAAAATTCCATATATTCCACACCCAGTTTCCTCTATCAGTAATATCTAACATAGGTATGCTGTGCTTCTCACTATTAGTGAACCAATATTTACATATCATTATTAAGTAAAGTCCATAATTTTTCAGACTTCCTTCAATTTTATCTAACATACTTTTTCTATTCCAAGATTCCATCCAGGATACTGCATTGCATTGTCATGTATCCCTATGCTTCTTATCAGCTGTGACAGTTTTTCAGATTTTTCCTTGTTTTTGATAATGTAGACAGTTTTGAGGGTCACTGGTAAGGTATTTTTAAAAAGTCCCTCAATTTGAGATCTGTGTGACATTTTTCTCATGATTAGACTAGAGTTTATGGGTTTTGAAGAGGAAAACCACAGAGCTTAAGTGACATTATGATCACAGCATATTAATTACATATTTCACCATGATTAATCACTGCTGATGTGGACTTTAATCTCCTTACTGAGGTGGTGTTTGCTAGGTTTCTCCCCTGTAAAGTAACTCCTTTTAGCTCCCCTTTTTATATTGTACTCTTTGAATGTAAGTCACTAAGGAGAGTCCACGATTAGGCAGTGAGTGGTTATGCTCCACCTCTATGAGGGTGGTTGTCATCATGAAATACTTGGAATTCTGCATGAGAGTTGCATCTTCTCCACCATTTATTTATTCAATTAACACATATTCATAAGTTATGAATATATATTATGTATAAAATATATGTATAGATATCTATTTTATACTTTAATATCCAGTATTATTTTCTTGCTCAAAGTATTTTAGTTTTTGCAATTATAACTCTTTCAGTTGAATTCTGTACCTTGTTGAGATACTCCATGATTGTGGATTTTTTGTTTATTGGTTTTTGATCACTTTCTTGCACTGGTATTGCTATTTTATGTCAATATTCAGTTTTTCTCACCCAGTATATTGTATACTGAGATGAGAGGCTCTATTTTTCTGATTCCCTGAACATAATAGATGAGCATTACTTGTTCAATTGTGATGATTCATGCTAAGTGAAATATTATTTATGAGAAAACTTAAATGTGACTATTTAATTGTGGTCTTTAATTGTAATCATTGTATTTGGTAATAGAGTAATTTATAAAAGTGAAGATTAGTGAATCAATATGCAGAATCTGATTTTTAAAATATTTTTAAATGAAGTATTTTGTTGTTGCAAAAGATTAACCTCAGTACTGTTAGAAGTATAAAATGTCTAATGAAAGTTAACAACATATCAAACAAAGTTATGAGCTTGATGGACTTCCTTTATGGTAGAAAGGAAAACAAAACGTGTTTTCAAGTTGAGAGTTTCAAATTTGTGTTTCAAATTTCAAAATATATTTGAGAAATACATTTTCATAACAAAGTTATGAGCTTGATGGACTTCCTTTATAGTAGAAAGGAAAACAAAACATGTTTTCAAGTTGAGAGTTTCAAATTTGTGTTCCTTATTTCAAAATATATTTGAGAAATATATTTTCTCAATATATTACAGCTTAATGTACTTTTTTTTCTTCTAGTTATCAAATATCTTATCTACCTACCTATCTATCTATCTATCTTTGGGGAAAGAATCAGGTTATGGACCAGAGCTTATCCTGGTATAACCCAACTTTTCTTCTTTTAAGGAATATCATGTATGTAGGTGATATTAATGCCCCTGTGTGTATATCCAAATGACATTTCAAATACATCCACCTATTTTCTCACGTTGTTACATAAGGAAAGAATTTGCTGTTCAACAAGCTCTATTTTTTCTGTTTTCTACTCCTGTAAAATTCTACATAAATCAGTTAATGATGTTGACTGAAGATGATGATAATAATAAGGACTATGGTAATTATACCTAGATATATTCAATGCTTGTTCTTGCCAGCAACAATGTTGAGCTTTCTTCATGAGTTATCCTCTCAACAACTCCAAAATGTTAACACTTTCCTCAATTAAATACATGATACAATGAAACATAGAGACATTAAAAAGCTTGTCCTGGGTCACACAGATAATATATGATTAAAGTAGGATTCAGACCCAGGCCCCTCTGATTTCAAAGCACTCACACCCAACTAGACCATAATTCCTCCTCTCTGTGCATTTTCATTTTTGAAAGTGCTGGAGATAATGTCCTTTATGGTAGTTCTTTCCTTCATCTCTGTTCTCTCTGCAGGTTTTCTTTCCTAGGATGGTGACTGTTGCTAACAGCTCACAACTAAGAATGAAGCAAAGCCTAACAAATGTGGTTCAGCTTCAGGCTCTTTGGTCTTAGAAGCAAAAATAAGCCTCTTCCAGCTCTCTTTCATGATGCCCCAGATGTTTTCTTCACTGGGCCCTGCCATGTTGCCACCAGTGCCAGGGGCTGGTTAGGCAGCCTGCTGTTGTCAGTTCACTGTCAATCTTTTTTAAAATACCTGAGTCTCTGGGCTCTTTTGAGCCATTTAATTAACATATTGTTACAGAAACATAAGAATTTCAACCTTGTCAAGTAGTGTTAATTGAAAAGAAAAATGAAAACATTGCAGCTGTGCATTCCTTCCTCTTAGCAAAAAAGGAAGGAAGAGAGAAGAGTAAGCATCTCTCTCTTATAATAGGATAGATTAATGCAGGAATGATGGTAATGATACTTCCCATCTAGTGAGCATGATTATATGCCAGGCACTGTGCTTGATGCTTTATATGCGTTATTTCTTTTAGTCCTAAGAGTAGCCTTATGAGGTAGGAGCTATTGTGACTCTCATTTTAAAGAGAAGAAAACAGACTTATAAATAATATCTCCTAGGATGCTCAGCTGTTAAGTTACAGAACTGGGATTCCAATAAAATTTATTTGATTCTTGTTCATGCTATTAATCGTTATATAACACCCACTTAATAATTATGTAGCACTCAATCACTACATGCTGTTCTCACTGCAAGAATAATAATTTTAAAGGATTTATAAATCTCAGTTCACATTTTGAGAATTTCCATCTCTGCCAATCGTCATAAGTGATTCTCTCTCTAGTCCCATTAGCAGAGACTTACAGCATTGGTCAAAATCCTGCCGGGAACTTCAGAAGCTATCTTATCGATTGATGATTGGTGAAACAGGATGAATGAGAGAATGTGGAGATGAATGTTTAATCCACATGAATATCAAAAGAAATTTTAAAATTGATGTTTCAATCACATATTAATTTGTTATATTTTGTATAATCACATTTATAAAAATAAATATATTTATACAAATATATATAAAAACATAACTATGCATCATAAAAATAGCAAATGAACACCCATATAATAATAAATAATTTATGAAACAGAACTTTATATTACAATTAGGCTCTTTTATTTCATTCCCTCCTACCCCTTTGTATCAGTACTGCCCATTATAATACATATTTAAAATTCTGTGCTTATCATTCTTTCAGTAATATTCCTCATATATGCTCATCAAAAGATGTATTATTTAATTTTGAATTTTACAGAAATGATATAAAGTCAGCTGCAATTTTCTTTAACTCAACCCTATGTAATGCTATTCATAACATCATATGTATTTGAGTTCATTAATTTTCATGGTGCCAAATATTTCATTGTCTGAATATACTGCTGATATGAATTTTGTCGTCATTACTAGTTTTTTTTTGTTCTTGTTAATAAGGTGATGTTGTGAACTTTCTGTAACTGATTCTGATATATCAGATTTAGATATTCTTTGGAGTATATCTTGAGGAATAAAATTCTGGGGTCAGAGTTTTCAACTGTACAAATTTATAATCTGTACTAAACTTCACAAATGATGTTACCAATGGCTTTATAAAAGTTTTCGATAGCTCACACAAATTCAATACTTCTTAATATATGATATATAAATTTCTGATATGCTATTGTGCATAAAAGAATATACAAAATGTACTTAATTAGAATTTCATATTACTAACAAGTTTGAGCATCTTTACATATTTTTAACTATATGAATTTCTTCTTGGGAAATCTCTATTAATATTTATTTACTATTCTATTTCATAATATGTATGTATATAATTATACATTAATTTATATAAACATTTTTATATATTCATGTCACTTATATCAGAATCATTTATCACTCATATATGTTTATATATTTTCTCAAATTCTGGCTTGGGTTTAAATTTTTTTGGTTAACAATGTTGTATTAGTTTCAGGTGTACAGCAAAGTGATATAGTTATACATATTCATATATCCATTCTTGTACACATTCTTTACCCATATAGGTTATTACAGAATATTTAGTAGAGTTTCCTGTGCTATATAGTAGATTCTTGATGGTTATCTATTTCATATATAGTACTGTGTATATATTAATCTCAACCTCCTAATTTATCTCTCCTCCTACCCTTTCACCTTGGTAAACATAAGTTTGTTTTTTATGTCTGTGAGTTGGTTTCTGTTTTAAAGCGAAGTTCATATGTATCATTTTTAAGATTCCAGATATGAACTGTATCGTACACTTGTCTGTGTCGGACTTACTTCACTCAGAATGACAAGCTCTAGGTCTGTCCATGCTGCGAAAAATTGTATTATTTTGATTTTATGGTTAATTAATATTCCATTATATATATGTGTGTATATATAATATTTATTTACTATTTAACCACTCCATGGTTTTGCCTTTTCCCAGAACATCATGTTTTTGGAATCATGCAATGGGTACTCTTTTCAGATTGGTTTCTTTCACTTAGTAATATGCATTTAAGTTTCCTCCATGTTGCTGTATGGTTTGATAGTTCATTACATTTTAGTAATGAATGATATTCCATTTGCTGATTGCACTACAGTTTATTCATCCATTTATGTACTGAAGTACATCTTGGTTGTTTCCAAGATTTGACAATTATAAACAAAGCTGTTATAAACATTCATGTGGATATTTTTGTGTAGACCTAAGTTTTCAACTCTATTATGTAAATCCTAACAACAATTGCTGAATCACTTGGTAAAAGTCCATTTAATTTTATAAGAAACTGTCAAACTGTCCTCCAAAGAGGCTCTAACATTTTGCATTCTTACTAGCAATAAATGAGAGTTCTTGTTGATACACACCCTTGCCAGGAATTGGTATTGTCAGTATTTCAGATTTTGTCTTTTCAAAAAAGTTTGTACTGGTATCTTACTGCTTTATGTGTCTTGTTTTTCATTATAAGATCATATATTTTGTCTCATCTCTTTATCTGTTCATTCATTTTGTAAGAGTCTTATATTTTTTATACTTCAAAAATTACATATTAGCACTATTATTGTTATTGCAAAATTCAGGCTTTAATAGAAGAAAGTAGGGAAAACCACTAAGCCATTCAGGTATGAACTAAATTGAATCCTTTGTGATTATACATTAGAGGTGATGAATAGATTCAAGGGATTAGCTCTGGTAGGCAGAGTGCCTGAAGAACTATGGATGCACATTCCTAACATTGTACAGAAAGCAGTGGCCAAAATCATCTCAAAGAAAAATAAATGCAAAGAGGAAAATTGGTCGTCTAAGTAGGCTTTACAAATAGCTGAGACAAGAAGAGAAGTGAAAGACCAGGGAGGGAGAAAGGGAAAGGTATATCCAACTGAGTACCGACTTCCAGAGAACAGTAAGAAGAGAAGAGAAGGCCTTCTTCAATGAACAATGCAAAGCAGTAGAGGAAAACAACAGAATGGGAAATAATAGAGATCGCTTCAAGAAAATTGGAGATATCAAGGGAATATTTCATGCAAGGATGGGCATGATAAAGGACAGAAATGGTAAGGATCAAACTGCACCACAAAAGATTAATAAGAGGTGCCAAGAATACAGAACTATAAAAGAAAAGTCTCAAAGACCTGAATAACCATGATGGTGTGGTCACTAACCTCAAGCCAGACATCAGATCAGATCAGATCAGTCTCTCAGTCATGTCTGACTCTTTGCGACACCATGAATCACAGCATGCCAGGCTTCCTTGTCCATCACCAACTCCCAGAGTTCACTGAGACTCACGTCCATCGAGTCAGTGATGCCATCCAGCCATCTCATCCTCTGTCGTCCCCTTCTCCTCCTGCCCCCAATCCCTCCCAGCATCAGAGTCTTTTCCAATGAGTCAACTCTTCGCATGAGGTGGACAAACTATTGGAGTTTCAGCTTTAGCATCATTCCTTCCAAAGAAATTCCAGGGCTGATCTCCTTCAGAATGGACTGATTGGATCTCATTGCAGTCCAAGGGACTCTCAAGGCTCTTCTCCAACACCACAGTTCAAAAGCATCAATTCTTCGGCACTCAGCCTTCTTCACAGTCCAACTCTCACATCCATACATGACCACAGGAAAAACCGTAGCCTTGACTAGACGAACCTTTGCTGGCAAAGTAATGTCTCTGCTTTTGAATATGCTATCTAGGTTGGTCATAACTTTCCTTCCAAGGAGTAAGCGTCTTTTAATTTCATGGCTGCATTCACCATCTGCAGTGATTTTGGAGCCCAGAAAAATAAAGTCTGACACTGTTTCCACTGTTTGCCCATCCATTTCCCATTAAGTGGTGGGACCAGACCCCATGATCTTCGTTTTGTGAATGTTGAGGTTTAAGCCAACTTTTTTACTCTCCACTTTCACTTTCATCAAGAGGCTTTTGAGTTCCTCTTCACTCTCTGCCATAAGGGTGGTATCATCTGCATATCTGAGGTTACTGATATTTCTCCTGGCAATATTGATTCCAGCTTGTGTTTCTTCCAGTCCAGCATTTCTCATGATGTACTCTGCATATAAGTTAAATAAACAGGGTGACAATATACAGCCTTGACGAACTCCTTTTCCTATTTGGAACCAGTCTGTTGTTCCATGTCCAGATCTAACTGTTGCTTCCTGACCTGCATACAAATTTCTCAGGAGGCAGATCAGGTGGTCTGGTATTCCCATGTCTTTCAGAATTTTCCACAGTTTATTGTGATCCACACAGTCAAAGGCTTTGGCATAGTCAATAAAGGAGAAATAGATGTTTTTCTGGAACTCTCTTGCTTTTTCCATGATCCAGTGGATGTTGGCAATTTGATCTCTGGTTCCTCTGTCTTTTCTAAAACCAGCTTGAACATTAGGAAGTTCCCAGGTCACATGTTCGTTTCCAAGGCAAACCATTCAATATCACAGTAATCCAAGTCTATGCCCCAACCAGTAATGCTGAAGAAGATGAAGTTGAACGGTTCTATGAAGACCTACAAGACCTTTTAGAACTAACACCCAAAAGAGATGTCCTTTTCATTATAGGAGACTGGAATGCAAAAGTAGGAAGTCAAGAAACACCTGGAGTAACAGGCAAATTTGGCCTTGGAATACGGAATGAAGCAGGGCAAAGACTAATAGAGTTTTGCCAAGAAAATGCACTGGTCATAACAAACACCCTCTTACAACAACACAAGAGAAGACCCTATACATGGACATCACCAGATGGTCAACACCGAAATCAGATTGATTATATTCTTTGCAGCCAAAGATGGAGAAGCTCTATACAGTCAGCAAAAACAAGACCAGGAGCTGACTGTGGCTCAGACCATGAACTTCTTATTGCTAAATTCAGACTGAAATTGAAGAAAGTAGGGAAAACCACTAGACCATTCAGGTATGACCCAAATCAAATCCCTTATGATTATACAGTGGAAGTGAAAAATAGATTTAAGGGCCTAGATTTGATAGATAGAGTGCCTGATGAACTATGGAATGAGGTTCATGACATTGTACAGGAGACAGGGATCAAGACCATTCCCGTGGAAAAGAAATGCAAAAAAGCAAAATGGCTGTCTGCGGAGGCCTTGCAAATAGCTGTGAAAAGAAGAGAAGCGAAAAGCCAAGAAGAAAAGGAAAGATATAAACATCTGAATGCAGAGTTCCAAAGAATAGCAAGAAGAGATAAGAAAGCCTTCTTCAGTGATCAATGCAAAGAAATAGAGGAAAACAACAGAATGGGAAAGACTAGGGATCTCTTCAAGAAAATCAGAGATACCAAAGGAACATTTCATACAAAGATGAGCTTGATAAAGGACAGAAATGGTATGGACCTAACAGAAGCAGAAGATATTAAGAAGAGATGGCAAGAATACACAGAAGAACTGTACAAAAAAAGAGCCAGACATCATGTAATGTGAAATCAAGTGGGCCTTAGGAATCATGACTATGAACAAATCCAGTGAAGGTAATGGAATTCCAGCTGAGCTATTTCAAATCCTAAAAGATGATGCTGTTAAAGTGCTGCACTCAATGTGTTGTCAAATTTGGAAGACACAGCAGTGGTCACAGGACTGGAAAAGATCAATTTTCATTCCAATCACAAATCAAGACAATTCCAAAGAATGTTTAAACTACCGAGCAATTGTGCTTGTTTCACATTCTAGCAATGTTATGCTCAAATTCTTCAGGCTAGGCTTTAGCTACATGTGAATCAATTGAGAACTTCCAGGTTACGAGCTGGATTTAGAAAAGGCAGAAGAACCGATCAAAATTGCCAACATCCATTGGATCATAGAAAAAACAAGAGAGTTCCAGACAGACATCTACTTCTGCTTCGTTGACTACATTAGCCTTTGACTGTGTGAATCACAACAAACTGTGGAAAATTCTTAGACATGAGAATACCAGACCACCTTACCCGCCTCCTGAAATACCTGTATGTAGGTCAAGAAGTAACAATTAGAAGTGGACATGGAGCAATAGACAGATTCAAAATACAAACTGGGAAAATGGTATGTCAAGGCTGTAGACTGTCACCCTGCTTATTTAACTTATATGCAGAGTACATCATGCGTAATGCTGGGGTGGATGAAGCACAAGCTGGAATCAAGATTGCTAAGAGAAGTATCAATAACCTAATACATGCAGATTATACAACTCTAATGGCAGAAGGTTAAGGGGAACTAAAGAGCATCTTGATAAGGGTGAAAGAGGAAATTGAAAAAGCTGGCCTGAAACTCAATATTCAAAAGACTAAGATCATGGCATCTAGTCCCATCACTTCATGTCAAATAGAATGGAAAAATTGGAAGCAGTGCCTTTTTTTTTTTTTTTTTTTGATTCAAAATCACTGTGGATGGTGACTGCAACCATGAAATTAATAGACACTTGCTCCTTGGAAGGAAAGCTATGACAAATCTAGACAGCATAATAAAAAGCAGAGACATCACTTTGCCAACAAAGGTTCATATAGTCAATGTATGGTTTTTCCAGTAGTCACCTACTGATGTGAGAGTTGGACCATAAAGAAGGCTGAGCGCTGAAGAATTGATGTCTTCCAATTGTGGTGCTGGAGAAGACTCTTTAGAGTCCCTTGGATTGCAAGGAGATCAAACCAGTCAATCCTAAAGGAAATCAACCATGAATATTTATTGGAAGGATTGATGTTGAAGCTCCAATACATTGGCCACCTGTGTACAAGCCATCACTGGAAAAAAAAAAACAAAACACCTGATGCTGGGAAAGACTGATGGCAAAAGGAGAAGGTGACAGCGGAGAATGAGATGGTTAGATAGTATCACTGACCTAATGGACATGAATTTGAGCAAACTCTGGGAGATAGTGGAGGACATGGGAGCTGGGGGCTTCCCTGGTAGCTCAGATGGTAAAGAATCCACCAGCAATGATGTGGAGACCTGGGTTCGATCCCTGGGTTGGGAAGATCCCCTGGAGGACGTCATGGCAACTCACTCCAGTATTCCTGCCTGGAGAATTCCCATGGACAGGGGAGCCTGGAAGGGCTACAGTCCTTGGGGGTCACAAAGTGTCAGACACGACTGAGTAACTAAGAACAGCATATGGGGTTGCAAATAGTGGGACATGACTTAGGGACTGAACAACAACAACAACAAAATTATTTTGGACAGTAATGTATATTTAACTGATTATCAGTTTACAAATATCTTGCTCCCCTTTCTTTTTCCATCTTAGATCTTCCTTTTGAGTGCATATTTTCCTGAATATACTCTTAATCCTTCCTTTAGTGATACAAAATTATTGGTGGTAAATTCCTTCCATTTTTGTTTAGTTACAAAGTCATTTTTTTCTAATCTCCTCTTCTTGACACATAATTTTTCTGAGAACACAATTCTAGGTTGAGAGCTATTTTGTGTTTAGCACTTTAAAGATTTTCTCTTCTAGCTTCTTTTGTTACTGTTGAAGAATTTGGTTGTCATTCTGTAAGTACTTTGCTTTTCCTTTCTGTTCTTAAGATCTTTGTAATACACATTCTGTAATTTCAGTGCAGTATGTCTGAGTGTCTAGCTCTATTTTATTTCACAGTGTTCAGTATATATCCAACCTCTGCTACTTGTTAAACCATAATTTTCATGAATTTTGGAAAATTCTGTTATTATATTTTCAAATATTTGTTCTTTAATTATTAATTCTATTCTACTTCAGTAATGGGAACACTATGCTTTGGTCAATTTATTGAATGTATTTCATTTAAATGCAAAATCAATACAATATTGTAAAGTAATTAACCTCCAATTAAAATAAATAAATTTATATTAAAAAAGCTATATTTATTTTTTTTTTCAAATATCTTTGGTCAATCGGGATATTGTATAAGATCTCATTTACTTTTTATTATTTTTTTTAATATTTAAATTGTAGTTATTTTATATTTTTTATCCGAAGTAACAAGTATTATTTTAAGTTTTAAGGGTAAAAATCTGATTTCTTCCAATTTGACCTTTGACTTGTAACATTTTCCTCTAGGATTGGCAATATTTGATTTTTGGTTCATATATTAGGCTGATACAAAAGCAGCTGTGTTTTTGGACTACGAATTTAAAATCATAACTAGGCTCAAACATATCTTTGTTAATTAAAATAGGAACCATTACAATCAACATATTTTTGCCAATGAGGAATAAGCTTGTTTATTGCTATAGCATAAAAATCCATGCTTCAGGATTTAATGAACTCTTAGAAAGCATTTTCTATCTCCTGTTGATTGTGGAAGCATCTTCCCTACAAAAAGTGGTTGAGATTCTTGAAAAAATGGTAGTCAGTTGTTGAGAAGTCAGGTAAATAAGGCAGGTGAAGCAAAACTTTGTAGCCCAATTCATTCAACTTTTGACACATTGGTTGTGGGATGTGTGCTTGGGGGTTGTTGTGGAGAAAATTGGGCCCTTTCTGTTGACCGATGCTGGCTGCAGGCACTGCAGTTTTTGGTACATCTCATTGATTTGCTGAGCATACTTCTCAGATGTGGTGGTTTTGCTTGGATTCAGAAAGCTATAGTGGATCAGACCGGCAGCAGACCACCAAACAGTGACCATGACATTTTTTAGTGCAAGTTTGGCTTTAAGAAGTGTTTTGGAACTTCTTCCCAGTCCAATAACTGAACTGGTTGTCATATAAAATCTACTTTTCATGGCATGTCACCAACCAATTGAGAAATGGTTCATTGTTGTTGTGTTCTTGTTAGATAAGATGACACTTCAAGTGACGATATTTTTTTTTTTTTTTAATTTTTGGTCAGCTCATGAGGCACTCACTTATCGAGCCTTTTCACCTTTCCAATTTGCTTCAAATGCTTATGACCATAGAATGGTCAACACTGAGTTCTTTGTCAACTTCTCAGGTAGTTGTGAGAGGATCAGCTTTGATGATGGCTCTCAGTTGGCCATTGTCAACTTCCAATGGCTGGCCACTATGCTCCTCATCTTCAAGGCTCTTGTCTCCTTTGCAGACTTCTTGAACCCCCACTGCACACACATTCATTAGCAGTACCTGGGCCAAGTGTGTTGATGCTGCATGTTGTCTCTGCAGCTTTATGACCCATTCTGAACTCGAATTAAAAAAATTGTTCAAATTAATTTTTTTGTCTAACATCATTTCTGTAGTTTAAAACAAACATAAAATAAACAGGAAATAATGTAACTAGCAAAAAGAAAAAAAGCAAAATATGTGCATCAAAATGATGCACATAACCATATTTATTTAAGAATGTATTCCGATATCAAATGGCAAAGTTCAACAATGCAAAACCATAATTACTTTCGCACTAACCTAATATAGTTCATGTGAACTTTTGGGGATCTGGAGGCCTGTATTCAGCATCCTTTCCTCCAGAGAGATCTCCATTTGCTTCTGTTCTGAGCCAAGAGGTGATTCAGTTTTGGGGTCATTCAGTCACCCTGTCAAGTTTTTTTTTTTTTCCACAACTTGTTTTAAAGCAACTGAAATACAGCAACACTTGGAAGGAAAGTTATGACCAACCTAAATAACATATTCAAAAGCAGAGACATTACTTTGCCAACAAAGGTTCATCTAGTCAAGGCTATGGTTTTTCCTATGGTCATGTATGAATGTCAGATTTTGACTGTGAAGAAGGCTGAGCATCGAAGAATTGATGCTTTTGAACTGTGGTGTTGGAGAAGACTCTTGAGAGTCCCTTGGACTGCAAGGAGATCCAACCAGTCCATTCTGAAGGAGATCAGCCCTGGGATTTCTTTGGAGGGAATGATGCTAAAGCTGAAACTCCAGTATTTTGGCCACCTCATGGGAAGAGTTGATTCATTGGAAAAGACCCTGATGCTGGGAAGGATTGGGGGCAGGAGGAGAAGGGGACGACAGAGGATGAGATGGCTGGATGGCATCACTGACTCGATGGATGTGAGTCTCAGTGAACTCCAGGAGTTGGTGATGGACAGGGAGGCCTGGTGTGCTGCAATTCATGGCGTCGCAAAGAGTTGGACATGACTGAGCGACTGATCTGATCTGATTTAAATTGTAGATATTACCCAATACCAAGCTTTGTCAACAATTCAACAATATAAGCAATACCTTGCCAAGAATCTTCATTTCCTTCCTGAAAAATATGAGTGTGTCAGACACACTTTCCTATTAATAGTACTACTTTTTCTTCAGTAAGATAGTTTGGTTTCTGATTAATAGACTTTGAGTCTGAAAAGCATGTGGAAACATTGTTCTTAAAGGAATTAATTCATTTTGGGGGGATTCCCCAGTTTTATGTTCAGGGATACAGTTGGAAAATACTGACTTTTCTCATTTTCCAGCTTGCCATGTTTCATAAATGCACAAATTCTAGGTTCATTTATAAAAATAACTTAGAAACACCATGTATATCCTAACTGATTAGCCTTTTGTTGGTTTTTATTTTGTTTGTTATTAACAGGCATTCTCCATTATTTTTCTGTTAGTGAGCAGCGTATGTATGTTTACAAGGAAGCTGTGTTCAGGTAGGTCATTCTATTCAGGATATCCTTACACAATAATGAGTAAGCTACAGGTTGTTCTTTTCCAAATTTTTTTTTTTTCCCCTTTCCAGATTTCTTCTGAATGCCTTGTTGCTGGGCTGTAACTATGAACATGTCACAGTTTTAATCGAATTACTGATTGTAGCATTTACCTTCAAGCCACATTTCTATTATTGGTTACTTAATACAGCTCAGCTCTTGTTTTCAGTGAACTCTTCCTTCCTGTTCTTTTGTTATGAAGAGGTGAAAGGCTTAGAAAGAATGTGCTCTTCAAGATTTATCCCACTTTATACAAGTCCAGCATTAATTACTCTTGCCTGGAAAATCCCATGGACAGAGGAGCCTGGTAGGCTGCAGTCCACGGGGTCGCTAAGAATCGGGCACAACTGAGTGATTTCACTTTCACTTTTCACTTTCATGCATTGGAGAAGGAAATGGCAGCCCACTCCAGTATTCTTGCCTGGAGAATCCCAGGGACAGAGGAGCCTAGTGGGCTGCCGTCTGTGGGATCACACAGAGTCGGACACGACTGAAGCGACTTAGCAGCAGCAGCAGCAGCAGCAGCAGCAGCAGCATTAATTATGTTTTAGGAAGAGTACTGTTTTTCATTGTGAAAGTTTTTTGGGAGTCTCTGAAACGCTTACTGACGAAAACTCTTATTTAAACTATAAACTATGACCATTAAGGGTGTGCTCAATGTATGAAGTCACTTTGTAGTTAAAATTGTATTCAGCACTGGACATTGTTACCAATTTGTTTAGGAGCTTCCCAGTCCCTAAATCATCTTTGCTAAAATAAGCGACATCATTTCTGATGGCTTTGTGTCTGGTTGTATGACCATCTACAATTTTGGTGCTAACCTGTGCTGTCTGGGCCTGTTATGTCAGGGTTCTTCTTTCCCCATTCAGGTGAAGCAGAGTGGTGACAAACTCAGTGCTGTGTTTGATCACCAGTAATAACTAAGGCTGTGATCTACTGTGATGAACAAGATGAAATAGGAGGAACTTAACTAGGAAACTGTGGAACGTTATTAGATGAAGCTGTGCATCTCCCAGACAGTAGTCTGTGGAATAAACTGCAAACTCTGCAACACATGGCCAGAGGGGGATCTGCCTATGCTACAAATCACAATAATGACCGAAAACCTAGCACCAGCAACTTCTGTACCAGTGAAAAATCATTGCCACAGGACAGATTTCGTTTATGTCCAGCACTTACCAAGCATGCTTCCCCTTTATTTTCTTTTAAAAATAATGACATTGTAATCCGTATACTCTACCTGAAGAGTCAAGAGTGTGTGTGCCTGAGTTTTTTTTTTTTTTTCTTTTAACAGCACTTAAATCCTTTTCAACATAATGTAGACTATTGATATGAGAACAATGGTGCTGTAATTCATAATAATGGATTTCAATGAATTTTAAAAATGCATAACTAATGGAGAACCAAAGTGACTTTCCCCAGGAAATGCACCGTGAGCTCTTCCATGAAAAACTGTAAATAACAGTTATATGAATCATTTCATAAGAATCTAAACACATTCTCCTTTCTGGCTATAATTTTTAAAAGTTTGGAGCAGGAATTTTATTTTGAGTAATCATTGTATTTCAACAGTTGAAATTAAAAAAAAATCATTGTATTTCAACTGTTGAAATATTGTGGTTTCTATTTTACAGTGTGTGTTATGTCCAGATCAAATCCATGTATTCCAGCAGCTGTTGTTTCTAGACAGCCTTTAGCACAAAGGGCTCTTGCTAGTCACACCTACAACTTCAAGAACTTGGCCATATTCCTGCTGCTGCATAATCTGTCAGAATGTCTGATAAATCACAGATGTGTGCTAAATAATTACTGCCGGTTTTAATTAAAACTAGCTTGCAACTCTTAAACTCAATTAATATCTTCAGAGTTGGACTTAATTTTCTGAGTAGCTTCTAATGAAGCATGACATTTTTTAGGTGTACTTGATAAGTTTTATTTCAGAGAGTGACACTTTTCTCTTTCAATATTAAAAAAAAGTCATAAAGTTTTCCTCCACTCACTCCCTCACAAATAGATGGTTGAAATAACTTATTTTCATCTCTAAAATAACATTTTCCATACTTAAACGGAGATGACAATTCTGTTATTCCCAAAGTTGTTTAATAATGTTCTTAGAATTCTTGACAGAGAAGGTGATTTAAGCACATGATTATGTCACATCAGAGAACATTTGGAAAAAGTCAAAATCAATTCATAATATTATACAAGATGTTGCTGTCTAAATTTTTATAAGCCTAAATTTCAAATATTTTTGTAAAGTTGAGAAAACAGTTCAAATATTATTCTCTTCAGACATGTTTCTGGCATGTAGTAAGGATGCCGTCAATTCTGAAAGAGCTTTGAATCTTACTTTAATTGATGTTATATCACTCATGGTGCCAGTCTTTTGGGGCCTTGTTTTTGTTGGTTTTGTTTTATTCATCATGAGTAAAAAGAATATAAACGCAGTAAAAGAAAATGGTTATTCTTAGCATTTACATTGAATTTTCTCATTCCATGAGTATTACTGCAGAAAAATCTGTAACCTACATAAAATTTTTTTTTTTTTAGCTTAGAGGAAAAGAGAGCCAACAGAACATTGACAATATTAATGTCTTATCTATGCTATTTATATATCAAGTTAATCACTTTTCATTATTGAAAATATTTCAACAACTTCACTGATAATATTTGGGATATTAATAAACTCATGCATATGTGAGAAAATGTAACATTAGAAAAATACATTAGCTCAGTCGTGACCAACTCTTTGTGACCCCATGGACTATAGCCCACCAGGCTCCTCTGTCTATGTAATTCTCCAGGCAGGAATACTGGAATGGGTAGCCATGCCCTCCTCCAGGGAATCTTCTTAACCCAGGGATCAAACTCAGGTGTCTTGCACTGAAGGCAGATTCTTTACCATCTGAGCCACCGGGGAGACCCAATATAAACAAGTATAATTTATTTGTTCAACTGATCATGAACTTGAATTTAAGAACAGTGAAAAGAAGAGCGGTAGAGGGAGATCCAAGAGGGAGGGGACATATGTATAACATGGTTGATTCACTTCACTGTACAGCAGAAACTATGATAACATTGTAAAGCAATGATACTCCAATTTAAAAAAAATGGGAAAAAGGAAAAAAAGAAGGAAAACTGGCTGGCCAGTGGGGAACCTACATCATGTTAGGAGAAGTTCTCACATATGCAACTGGTTTTGGTTTTGCTTACTTTTTATCCTTCCGAAGGTCAGGTAGTTAGGCAAATAAATATTGCATCTGTTGAAAGCAAGTGCAGAGTTACCAGTGGTTGCTACCATCATCTGTAGTGCTATAGATGTGGTGCTATAATTTGTGCTATAGATTTGGTAGTGCTATAACATCGTAGTGCTATAGATGTGGTGCTATAGCTTATTCTCTATCTGCATCTATAATGAATAAGAACATAAACTTCTGCTAAATGCACTGAGCATCACAACTCAGTTCCCAGACTTGCTACGTCTTAACCCAATTTCATAAACCCTTTGATCTATGTAGTTCACTTTAATATATTATGTTTACCAGCTTATGAAAAGTTGTCATGAGCTTCACATGGGATGGAGTGTTTCATAGTACTAACATATAGCTAGCACAGAAACTCAATAAATGCTAGTTAGTTGTATTTTTTAAATTTGGGACATGGAGCCACGAGTTAAAAACAGGGAAAACCAATTCTTGCCAAGTCTATATGTGGAAATAACACTTATAGAAGTTTATTAAGGAAAAAAAGTTTCTTTTGCCGGCAAGAAGGGCCTCGGTGCGCGGACGCTGCTCCCACTGCAACTCTGCCACAGCTGGCCGTAAAAAAAAAAAAAAAAAAAGGAAGTTTATTAAATCTGCAGCATCTATATGTCTCTGCATGGTGTCAGATCTGTTTCTCTGTCCTGCCCAATTTCAAAGTTGCCAACATCCCCTAAAAGTTACCAGTATGTACTATCTGGTTTGATGACATATTTCATTAGTACCAAGAAAAGCTGAATTCTATAATTTTCACATTTTTAAAAATTTTCCTCTAGGAAGACTTGTTACTCTTCCATTTAGCTGCATGATGCATGCCTACTCAGTCGTGTCAGACTCTTTGTGACCCCGTGGACTGTAGCCTGCCAGGCTCCTCTGTCCATGGGATTTCCAGGCAAGAATACTCAAGGGCGTTGCCACTGCCTCCTCCAGGGGATCTTCCCAATCCTTGGATGAAACCTGAGTGTTTTTGCTTCCTGCATTGACTGGTGGAATCTGTACCACTATGCTACCTGGGAAGCCCTGAGGTCTCTGCTTTGCGCACTGCTTAATCAGCAATCAGCAGCAGCAGCATTTCCGCTATTATTTCAAACAGTCACAAACAAACTATTGGATTGGGGCACAAGAGTGTTTCTTTGAGTGTGTTGTTGTTGTGTGTGTGTGTGTGTGTGTGTGTGTTTTTCTGACCCTTGCTTTTGCACAATGCATAGTCACTTACTAAATGTAAGTCATCACCAGCTTGCATTGTTGTTTAGGATTTGAAGAAATTCTAAATTGTGTAATAATAACTCATCCTTGCTTTTGATTCTTTTCCCCCAGGTCATTAATAGCTTTCTCTTAATCAAAATAAAATTGGCTCATTTATCTTTTACAATAAAACACAGAGGAGAGGCAGTGTAAAAGAAAAAAGCAGACAAGAATAGGAACCAGGAGATTTGACTCTAATCTCAGCTCTCAGCATTCAGTTTT
This sequence comes from Bos mutus, assembly GCF_027580195.1. NCBI lineage: Eukaryota > Metazoa > Chordata > Mammalia > Artiodactyla > Bovidae > Bos > Bos mutus. The sequence goes on along the minus strand of NC_091631.1, from coordinate 70,584,867 downwards.
GTCTTCTTAAAAAAGGCTTAATTTATTGGACATAATTTTGTTTACCTCTAAAACAGGGGAATGGAATAAGTAATCTCAAAGTTCCTTTCTGTTTTATGATTCTAAATGCCATCATATTTTGGTGTCATGCATAATGTATGCTACTTACTTAACAGAAAATAACTGGTGTGGAACTTGTGAAAATCCTAAATAAGTAATTATTAAGGTAGACTGCATTGAAGTAGACTGCTCAATATGAAGTTCATTACCATGCAGTGTCACAGGATGCTACCCTTCAAAGCAGCAAAATGGAAGATGAGAATTTTGTGCATATTCTCAAGACTCTTGATTGCAAATGGTGAAATACATTCATATTCTACTGACATGGAAAGGTGCACATTATTTATAAAGTCAAGAGATAATCTGAACAGATTTAATAGTTCTGAAATGAATGTAATAAGTAGGTAGATTTAAAGTCTGAAATACCAATGCAGATACTGTAGTGTATAATGCTACATGTATAATGGTGTTGCACCCTACTATTGGAGAAGGCAACGGCAACCCACTCCAGCACTCTTGCCTGGAAAATCCCATGGACAGAGGAGCCTGGTAGGCTGCAGTCCATCGGGTATCACAGAGTTGGACATGACTGAAGTGACTTAGCAGCAGCAGCAGCAGCACGCTACTACTGCATGCAATTTAAAGCAATTAATCAAGACTCAGTTATGTGGGAAAAAATGCCTTCTCTCTATAGTAAAGCAGCACTGTCCACAAGTTTTAAGTAATTAAGGACTATCAAAAGCAACTCAATGGACATGAGTTTGAGCAAGCTCCAGATGTTGGTGATGGACAGGGGAGCCTGGTGTGCTACAGTCTATGGGGTCACAGAGTCAGACACGACTGAGTGACTGAACTGAACTGATCAAAAGAAAATATAAAAATTAACTCATTTTGAACTAGAAATGCAGATGTAAAATTACTTTGTATTTAGATTTTTTTAAAAAGCACCACTGAATCCACAGAAAAGAATTTTTCTGCCCTTTAGAAGTAGAGAGTTTGGTTTCAGTAAGTTTAAAAGGCACAGTAAATGAGAAAAATCAGTTTCCACTTGGGCACATGATAATTGATCCAGTGAGCCTGAATTCAGAAACAAACTTTACAATGACTTTGAAAGACTAGACTTTTATTTCCAATGATATCTGTCTGGGTAGTTCAATTGTCCACTGGCCAAATAATCTATTTAAATTATTACTTATCCTTTTAGGTTTCATAAAACTTGAGCATTTTCTATTATAAAGAATTTCAGAGTCAATGAGAATAAAGTTCCTTTTTAGTTATAAAAGAAGGAAAGCACTTTTCAGGTTAACTTCCAAAGGGTATTAAAAATCCATATTAATGAAAATATGGAAAGAATTTTATTCCATGAACCTTTCAACTCCATTTAAAAACATCTATAATATCATGGCATCTAATTATCACTCCTACGGCTTTTTTTTCTTCCCTGAGAGTTCAAAGCAATTTACATAGTTAACTCACTTTAGCAAAGAAAACAATTTAACAGGATAAAAGATACTGAGGCACATAATAGTTAAGACATTTGGTCACTATTATACAATTGGTGATGGAGAAATGAAATTTACTGTTTGATGTTGAGATAAGATGATGAGGTTCAATCATATTCTTCCACTTAAATTACGTTTGATCCTGAAAAATTAATGTCTCTGAGTCTCATTAATTCAGCATAAAACTGAAAAATCTTCCTTATTCAAGGTTACTATAAGTTTCAGGGGCACTGAAATAATTTATATTGGAAGGTTTGTTAAATTATAGAAGGCTACATTTAGAAAATGATGTATTCTTAACTCTTATACACAGTCTCTCAAGGAGGATTAATTATTTATCTGATACCTTGACCAAAAAGTTTGAATCCCTTATGCCTACTGTACAGTATAGTTTTAATATATATGTATTCAGATATTTCCCCATTTACTCCTTAATTCCACTGGGACCCCAGTCTTAAAAGTAGTGTGGAGGATTAAGCTGAATGGGGCTCACGTGTTGCCCAGAGCAGACAAGAGAGCCACATGATCTGTGGTCTGAGCACAGTCACTGAGGAGAACCGAACGCCAGGATCAGAATAAAATCAGTCATAAGATATCAGAGGAGAGAATACAGGCATACAGGACACAGAGCAAGAGGTCAGGATCTGAGGGTACTAACTAATAACAAGGAAATATGCGAAATATTCTGAAGCAATAGGGTTCCAGATGCAGGTCTTGAATAACTTAGAGGCCAGGAGAATTTTCATGGGGGTTTACCATATGGCACAGGCACCCTCAGCTCAGTTAAAGGGATGAGATAGGCTAGTTAAAAGAAGTTAGGTGTCTTAAAACCAAAGAATGGTGTCAAAACTCTCTTTCAATTAGGGACCATATGGAGTCTCCCACTATTTATAATTCTGTCAGGGTATTACATTATTAACATCTAGCCTGGAGGGGTGAAAGCAAGTAGTGTTAATGGAAATCAAGTAAAAATATGTTTAATTTTTCTACCTTAAAAAATTACTTTGCAAATAATATATACTTGCATATAGAAATATACAAAGGTTTTTGTATAATAGTGCTTGTTAAATCTAGAACTAAGCTAATATTTTAATGTGTATTTAAAACATACATGAGGAACCTGCTTTATTTATTCATTCAATCATTCATTCAATAGATGTATCGTGAGCATTTATTCTGTGCCAGGTATATATTCAAGAAAGATAGTCTGAGTTCACAGCCTTTTAAAGAGACTACTTAGAATGAATGATTATAAATGTGTTAAGTAGTAGATACAGCACATTTTTGGCATATATAAAATACTGGAGGGGCTTCTCCGGTGGCTCAGTGCTAAAGAATCCACTTGCAATGCAGGAGACTCATGTTCAATCCCTGGGTCCAGGAGATCCCCTGGAGAAGGAAATGGCAACCCATTCCAGTATTCTTGTCTGGGAAATCCCATGGACAGAGGAGCCTGGCAGATTATGGTTTATGGGGTTGCAAGAGTCAGATACAACTCTGCGACTGAACCATCACCATCCATTAAATAATGCAAGGGATCAAAGAAGTAAATACACCTGAGGAAGCTGAAGCTTGACAGGATCTCTATTATAGGAATATAGTGCAATTAAATGGAGAAGGCAATGGCAACCCACTCCAGTACTCTTGCCTGGAAAATCCCATGGGCAGAGGAGCCTGGTAGGCTGCAGTCCATGGGGTTGCTAAGAGTCGAACATGACTGAGCAACTTCACTTTCACTTTTCACTTTTGTGCATTGGGGAAGGAAATGACAACCCATTCCAGTGTTCTTGCCTGGAGAATCCTAGGGACGGGGCAGCCTGGTGGGCTGCCGTCTATGGGGTTGCACAGAGTCGGACACGACTGAAGCAACTTAGCAGCAGCAGCAGCAGCAGTGCAGTTAAAACTAGTAATATGCATGTGGAATTCCCTGATGGTTCAGGGGTTAACACTAGGCATTTATACTGCAAGGGCCTGGTTTTAATCCCTGGTTGAAAAACTAAAATCTCACCAGCTGTGAGGTGCCACCAAAAACAAAACAACAACAACAAAAAGATGAACTAGGAATACACAGCCACATTTTATAGATTTTAATCCCTATTGCTATAGAAAAATTTATGACCTTTTTATTGTTCAGTAGTAATAAAAGAAGAACACAAAAATAACCCAATAGAAGAAAATTAATAGCTTGAGTACTACTTTGTTCTACTTCAAATACAGAATGTTTTTTAATAATCAAATTTCAACACATAAATATATCTAGATTAAAACTAAACTATGAACTAAATAGAAATCGAACCAAGATATGAGAAGAAAAGTTATTCTCAGTAATTATTTTTGAGTGTTGATAGCATTGTTGTTCTGAAGCTCATGTGTATGGTATAAAGTAATTCAAGAAGTAAATTAATAATTAAGAATATTCTAATGCTGTCATGACCAGTAGCAGTTAGACCTGGGATTCGCAATATGAAAGAAGAGATAAGATATTGTTCAGAAAGGTTAGTAAAAAGCACTACAACCTTGGATTTAGAATGCAAGTATCAGTATGATCTACTCCTGAGATATTTTATGCTTACTAATACTGTAGCAAATGAGCATTTCTAGGAACTTATTTTTTAACGTTATAAATCATATTTATTAATTCATTCTATCCCATGTAATTAATTAATTCTTGGTGATTTGTATGAACTCAATAGGTTTTCTCATTTCAGTGGTATGATAAAAAAATGTTTTAACTTGAAGTATAATTGATTTATGTTACATTAGTTTTAGGTATAGAGCATACAGATTCATAAATATATATATATATATATGTGTTTTATATATAAAATACATGAATATATTTATTCATATATATATATTTCTTTTCCAGATTCTTTCCCAAGTTACTACAAAATACTGAGTATAGGTCTTTGTGCTACAGTAGGTCCTTGATGGTTATTTTATATATAGTAGTATGAATATATTAATCCTAAACTCATAATTTATCCCTCCCTCTGACTTTTGTTCTTGATCAATTATTTCCAGTAAAAGAAATCAGAGCATATATTAATAGTATCAACTCTAAGACTGAGTCTTGTTATCCCAGATGGTCCCAATTAGGATAATATTGAAAGAATCCAAGAACCAGCTTGCTTTAAGGAACTCACACTAGCTAAAACAGGGAAATTTGAAGAACAAAAAAGATAATTTCAATTGGTTGAACCATATAAATTGTTTGAATTCATTAATACCTTTGTTATCAAAAAATAATTGTCTTCAATGATGATAGAGAACCAGTTTGCTAACTTGGAATTTGGCAAAAGCACAGAATCAAATATTTATCCTGCTTTGTTAGTAGGAATTCTACCATTAGGTAAACTAATATCAGAGAAGAAGGACATATCTCTTTTTTTAAGCATTTCAACTAACAAATAAACAAATAATAGATTTAGAATATTATCATTTTGAAAATTCCGTGCATTAGTGGATATAGACACCATTCATCAGGAACTACTAACAGCACAAAAGGCTACCAAACACAGTCTCCTTTCTGAGAAAACCCTTCCCTACCACCATCAAAGGGATCAATCCTGAATCTGATCAAGCCTCTGGGTCCAGGTGCCAATTTGTGGAAACACAAAAGTTCCAGCAACTTGTTGAATGGCACTGTAAGCATACAATCAGAAATCTAGACTCTAGGAAACCATAGATCAAATGATCTAGATTTTTCATCAGATGAATTGTAAAGGAAGAGAATGAAAGAACTAAAAATACATATATTTAAAAAAAATGTTCAAAACCAAACTATAGGGATAAATACATGGGTGATAAAGCTAAATTAACTCAGGGAATTGACCAATTAATAATGGTTATATTTGTGTAGAGAGAGGGCTCCCCAGGTGACGCTAGTGGTAAAGAACTCACCCACCAATGCGGAGATGAAGGAGATGCAGCTTCAGTCCCTGGGCCAGAAAGGTCCCCTGGAGAAGAAAATGGCACCCCACTCCAGTATCCTTGCCTGGGAAATCCCATGGGCAGCGGAGCTTGGTGGGCTCAAAGAGGGTCCATGGGGTCTCAAAGAGATGGGCACAACTGAGCAGATTTATTTATCTTATTTATGTGTAGAGAGAAAGGTTTGGAATTGGGATGAGGCACAGCTTCAGACAGATTTTTTCTTGGGCTCACAAATCACTGCTGATGGTGACTGCAGCCTAAAAGACACTTGCTCCTTGGAAGGAATGCTATGATAAACATTGACAGCATAATAAAAAGCAGAGATATCACTTTGCCAACAAAAGTTCATATAGTCAAAGTATGTTTTTTCCATAGCATGAATATATTAATCCAAAACTCATAATTTATCCCTCTCTCCGACTTTTGTTCTTGATCAATTATTTCCAGTAAAAGAAATCAGAGCATTTATTAATAGTATCAACTCTAAGACTGAGTCTTGTTATCCCAGATGGTCCCAATTAGGATAATATTGAAAGAATCCAAGAACCAGCTTGCTTTAAGGAACTCACACTAGCTAAAACAGGGAAATTTGAAGAACAAAAAAGATAATTTCAATTGGCTGAACCATATAAATTGTTTGAATTCATTAATACCTTTGTTATCAAAGATATACTGATGTGAGAGTTGGACCATAAAGAAGGCTGAGCATAAGATAATTGATGCTTTCAAATTGTGGTGCTGGAGAAGACTCTCGAGAGTCCTTTGGACAGCGAGGAGATCAAAGCAGTCAATCCTAAAGGAAATCAACATGAATATTCACTGAAAGGACTGATGCTGAAGCCACCTGATGTGAAAAGCCAATTTATTGGAAAAAACTCTGATGCTGGGAAAATTGAAGGCAGAGGAAGAAGGGGGCCGCAGAGGAAGAAGGGGGCCGCAGAGGATGAGATGGTTGGATGGCATCACAGGCTCAATGGACATGAATTTGAGCAAACCATGGGAGATAGTGGAGGACAGAGGAGCCTGTCATGCCACAGTCCATGAGGTCACAAAGAGTTGGACATGACTTAGGGACTGAACAACAACAGCAGCTTCTGACATCTGTGACAAAGTCCTAGTTCTTGTCCTGGGTGGTAATTACAAGGGCATTCACTTTATAACACCTCATTAAATTGTAGTGTTTTTTGTTATCTTTTGTGCCTGCATTTTATTTTATACATTTAAAAATAAAATAAAACACCAGTTTTTAATAGCCTAATACCAAAATATGCTATTAAGCTAGGTCACATTGTTCCTTGCTGCTGCTGCTGCTAAGTCGATTCAGTCGTGTCCGACTCTGTGCGACCCCATAGACGGCAGCCCACCAGGCTCCCCCGTCCCTGGGATTCTCCAGGCAAGAACGCTGAAGTGGGTTGCCATTTCCTTCTCTATATTGTTCCTTAGTATATGGCTTATTATTTTTAATTACTCTCCTTTTTTAGGTGTTTTATGAAAAAAAAATAAACTCAAATATGCAATAATTTAAAAATGGACAGAGTGTTAAGATTTCTTTTTTTAAGAGTCATATGATAGATATAAAAAATCAGAAATGAAACTTTAAGTTTAATGTTTTGAGAAACTAGCACATGTTATTTGTGTATTGAGTAGCTTATTCGATATATGTTTATTAGAGGAAGACAATCTGCAACCAAAAATCGTGATTCCACCAGAAAGCCCACTGATACCATGAATCCCATCACTCTTTCACAAAATGAAATTTACCGGTAATAGTTCAGAGATCTTATCTTCAGAGAGCGGAAGGGTAGGGCTTATTTTTAATTCTATAAGATATCTTCAGTTGTGATATGTTTCACTTGTGCCTGTTTACCAAACACAGCTGTCCTTAGAGCATGAGGCAAGAAACTTCCTTTAAATAGATGTTTAATACTTTAATATTATAGGTCATGACTCTATTTGTTTTATGTATTTCCATTTCATGCTATGCCTTTGAAATCAGAATATAAATTTATAAATCAAGCACATACTATAATAGTTTCATTGCAAATGAAAAATATCTCAGATGAATGAACTCAATCATCAAACATATTTACATTAAAGATGAGAAAGAAAAGCTAAGTTTCAAGTTATTTTTTCATTCTGTAGTGGTTGTTTTTTGATAAATGCTCAAATAAGTTTTTGTATAAATGGGTGGAAACTTTGGATATAACAAAATACTTTGATGTATTTTTTAAAAAGTAGTAAAAAACATACTACTTTTGAGACTGCAGATGGCAGGGTAACAAGACGTAAAAGAAAACAGTACTAACAAATATGTCATTTAAAATCTCTCATCTTGCTATGTGTAGCCATTGTTTCAAGTTTATCTCTATGTACTATGTACCTTTCATTAATTAAATCACACATTAATTATTTTATTTAATGATATTAGGGTTTCCCTGGTAGCTCAGATGGTAAAGAATCTGCCTGCAATGCAGGAGACCTGGGTTCGATCCCTGGGTCAGGAAGATCCCTTGGAGAAGGAAATGGCAACCCACTCCAGTACTCTTGGCTGGAGAATTCCATGGACAGAGGATTCTTGTGGGCTATAGTCCATGGGGGTCACAAAGAGTCAGACACAGGACTAAGTGACTAACACACAATGATATTATTATGTCATCTCTCACAGTAATGTTATATTTAAATTAAATATATAAAGAATGGTACTTATACATCAAGGCAAGATCAGAAATTTAACTATTATGTTGCTGTGCAAGCCAACAAAACTAATGATTTTAATCATTAGCTTTATTGGGAAGTAAACATCAAGTGTGTAGACGTAAATCACTTGATGAGAAAATTGACTCTAAATTACAACTGGAATTTCTCCAGCTTTTTCTTTTCCCCCATTGGTGGAAATATAAAAAACTGCCCCAGAATTAAAAGGTAATAAATTCACAAATTTTATATTTCCTGTCACTTTGTATATATGTCTTTTTGTTGTTTTCTATGCCATAAACATGTATGAAACATGTTTCCCAGTGCTTGACATTAAGCTCAGGATGGATAGTTTTAGCTATAAGAGAAATAACTCTGTATTTGTTACATCAAGACCCAAATTTCAGCTCTTAACACCAGGCTGATGATCAATTTTGAAAGAAGAAAATCATTTTTCTAAGTTAATAGCAATTAAGGCCAGCAATTACTTGTAATTTAAGCAATCCAGATCCAGGCTGGCTAATATTATGATCATCTGAATAACGATTTTATTATTAACCAGGGTCTGTACTTTAATCAATCTGCATTGCTCATTAAGGAATTGAAGATCTCTGACCTTTTTAACTTTTGATTTCATATTGGAGCATAGCCTATTAACAATTTTGTGATAGTTTCAGGTGGACAGCAAAGGGATTCAGCCATACGTATATATATATCCATTCTGGATCCAAACTCCCCTCCCATCTAGGCTGCCACATAACTGAGCAGAGTTCCCTGTGCTACACAGTAGGACCTTGTTGGTTATCCATTTTAAATATAGCAGTGTGTATATGTTGATGTCAAATTACCGAACTATCCTTACCCCTTACCCCTAGTTTCCCCTAGCAACTGTAAGTTCCTAAGATCTCCGAATTTTAAAATTTGTACTAGCTAAGTTTCAGTAAGTTAACAGTATTTTGTAAACTGAAAACTATTCTCCTTAGTACTGATGCTTTCCTTTAAGAACTTGAACCTGTTATTTAACATTTAAAGAGTATATTCTCTTTAGTTCTGTTCTCAAAGGGTAAATATTAATGGAATATAAATTTTATTCTTTGGTAGTTTCTTATACTCAGTAATTTTAATATTGCCTTGTTCATATTGTTAGTAAGTTGCTACTTAACAAAGAAATTAGACATTATAAACTGTGTCCCATGTTTTAAAGGCAATCTAGTCTAGTTCTAACTAGAATTAGGTCAGCCTTTAAAAAAAAGAATGCAGTTAACCATTAAGAACTTCAATAATGATCTCTAATATATTCACTTCAAATTTATATTTTATTGCTATGACACTGACAAGTTTGAGAACCCAGATAAGCCTTGTCAAATATATGAAGTCACTGAATTTCTTCTAAAAGTATATGAGGTTAACATATAAGTCAGTCCTGTTTCCATACAGAGAAGGAAAATGATGAAAGATCTGGTATAATCATCTTTTTTTCTTTTTTTCCTGAAAGGAGCTTTCCATTTGTTTAATTATCAAAAAAATGGCTAGGACAAAAGTTCTCACTTGAAACTTAAAATTCAATTTTCTGACCCAGAGATTTATGTCTAAACATTTGATGGTAGCATATTCACGTCTATCTAAACCTGGTGATTAAAAATACTAGTTTGATTGCTTTCAAATTAACAATAAATATATTTTTGGTTTTGCCATTATGGCTATATTATATTATTTTATCAGGTTAGCCATATTTTTGTCATATCTAGTTAACATTTAAAACATTAAGATTACATTAATAATATCCCAAGGTGGCCTCCCTAAAAGAAGAATATCCTATCTATTATTTAGATTTCATCCTTACTTTCAGATACATATTGAAAGTCTTTGGCTGAGGGTAAAGAGTAAGGATTTTAAGAGCAAGGTTACCTCTCACAGCTGAATTAGGGACTTGGTGGTTGAATACTTTTCACTCTCCATTGGACAGAAAATCCCACCTGTTCCCTTCTTGCTACATTTGTGCGATCAAATTTATTTAGAGAGCAGTTAAACATTTTCCTTCTTCAAAATATAGGCACAAAATATATCCCCGATCGCAAAGCCATTTATTATGCTATTCCCAGTTCCCCTGGCAAAATCACAGGCAAAAAGTCAGTCTACCACTGAGAATGTTGCCTTCCAATTAGGTAGCATGGCAGGGGGCCAGGGTAAATCAGCATTTCCATTTCCAGATAGCATCCTGAAGCTAACAGTGCAGCTCAATATATTGCATCAGCCAGGAGGCTAAAATTACTTGAAATTTTCTGGAAAACTTTAATTGTGACATTTTAAAATAGATCCCTAAGGGAGTAGCTACCCTTTACTAATCATCTTTGCCACATAGATCTGAACTTAATAACATAAATGCAGAAGCAAAATGAATAGAGATAGAGTGAAAACCAAGATGACATAGTCTAAGCTCTGTTTTGCTCTATCCAGATCAATTGATTGTGTATTATCAGTTCCTCACGTTTTACCCTGTCAGGAAGTTGCAGCTGCTGATCTTGTTTTCTGGTGTGAAGTTTGAAAAAAATGAGTAGATTTCAGCTATGCATTTATAATGAATGCTGCTGTTCCAAGGAAGAGAATAAGATAGCAATCTTGGCAAATCGAAAAGAGACTTAGGGAGTAAATGGCTGAAGAAGTAATATCTATGCTCAATAAAATTGTTATGTAAAGAATCAAAGTTTACGCCATTTCAGAAGGAGAAACAAACTTCAGGGTCTTTTTCATGTAAGATATTCTAATATTTAACTATTTTAAATTTATATTTATCTGCTATTCAACATCTATAGAAGAAAGAGCAAGGTATTTGCAGAAAATCAGAATTTAAATTATCACTGGATTTTGGCATATCAATTTCTCAGAGTTTCAGCTTTCACTCTATAACCTGTAGGACATTATGTGCCTCACTGGATTCACAGGTCCAGATATGAAAATGTATATGAAGATACTTTGTAAAGATTTAAAGGCCTGAACTTAGAGAAAATTATGGAGAAAATGAACTTATTAAATTTCCCTGAAACTTGAAGTTTTACTAGGCAAAATAAGAGTTTTCAAAACATTGTTTCCAAACTATTTGAAATGTTGTATAGATAAATACATCATGCTCAATAAAGAGGTTGGTGTAGAGTGATTGTTGGTCATGGGGCCCTTGCTCTGAAAGTCCCATGTCATATAGTGTTGAAATCACTACAATCACTTGTAATTTTTTAAAAATTTTCTATCCTGATCAATCTTCATAGTGCTCAAATTCATGTCTCTAAAACATGATTTCCTCATATCTCCTATTTAAGAACTACATATGTCCCCTCTTGTTTATCTGTTCAAGTGTGTGCTAAAGAGATTTCAGAATAGCCAAAATCCTCTTCGTTTGTCCTATGAACATCTACCTCCCTAACTTCCAACACAAACATGCATGTGCCCCAGGACATTTGACCTCTTTCTTCATCTCATACTGCGCTCACACTTCCTCTAATGACCGCTTTCTATTCATCCTTTATAGGCGGCCTTCATTGTTTTTCTGCAGACTTTGTCGTTTTTCTGCAAAACTTTAACTGTGTTTTTCAGCACTGTGCACTGGCTTGGGATCATCTTGCTCTAAAGCATATGCATGTTTTATAAATTGGAGCACAGACTTTGAAATTAGAAATCTAAATTTAAATCCCATTTCAAAACTTATTATCTGGGAGAAACTGGGCAAGCTTGCATCTGTTTACAAAAATAGGATCAGTATTTCTTACCTTTAAAAGTTGTTTTGTAAATTCAAACAGCCACTGTATTGAAAAAAAAAATACTGGGCCTAGTGCCTCGTATATAATAATTTTCATTGTGTTGACTTTAGCTCTGATTTCTTACACAATGCTTTGTCCTCTGTTTCATGTGCATTTCTTCTGTTTTATTACTTGTGTAGTATGTCTAGTGTATCTTGGTGATTTCCTCTTTTTCAATGTGGTAGGCAGAATAATACTCCCCCAAATTTATCCTTATATGAACTCTGGAATTTGTGAATATGTTAGGTTACATGGAAAAGGGAATTAAAGTTGTATATGTATTTAGGTTGCTAAGCAGCTAACTTAAAATAGGGAGATTCTCCTAGGTTGTCCATATGGGCTCAATGTAATCAAAAAGTTCTTATCAGTAGAGGAGAGAGGCAGAAACAGGATTCAGAAGTGATGATGGAAGCAGTCAGAGAGATGCTGTGCAGCTGGCTTGGAAGGTGGAGAAAAGGGATCACAGGATAAGAAATTTAGGTAGCCTCTAGAAACTGGAACAAACAAGGTAATTGATTGTTCCTTAGGTCTTCTAGAAAGAAAAACAGCCCTGCCAACCCTAGATTTTAGCTCACTGAGAGCTGTGTTGGACTATCCTACAGAACTGCAAGACAATGAATGTGTGCTCTTTTAGCCACTTAATTTGTGGTCATTTATCACAGCAGCAAAATAAATCCGACAGACCAGTTCTCCATAACTGCAATGTGCATGACACTGGTACATAGAAGGGAGTCTGGGATGCACAGGTACACGCTGCTATTTTAAAATGGATAAGCAACAAGCACCTACTATACAGCACAGGGAACTCTGCTCAATGTTATGTGACAGCCTGGATGGGAGGGGGTTTGGGGTAGAATAAGTACATGTATATGTATGGCAAAGTTATCCTTTGTTGTTCACTTGAAACTAGCACAACATCGTTAACCATCTATACCCCAATACAAAAAAAAAAGTTAAAAAAATAAATGCATGTTTATTTAAAACTTCAGTCTTATATTGCTTCCTCACCATGTTAAAAGCAAAAGTGTATTAAGGGTGAGAAAGACAAGAGAACAATCTGTTTTTACAGCTCTTGGATCTAGAAAACAGTGATCCTGACTGAAAGCTGTAAGATGCATATTGAATATATTGAGAAGAGAGAATTAGCTGAAAGGACCACAAGCTTTGGAGTCACTCAGATCAGGGGAATCCAAGGTTTATTTCTAAACAGATATATGACTTTTGGGGTTGAAAATCTCTTCAATATACTACCCATCTAAAACAGTAAAAGTCCCCAAACATTTGCACAATTTCCAGTGATCTGTGAATTTCTGTCCCCCCAAGCAACCACATTCCTTTACACAGATGCTACAGGAAGCTGTGGAGTGGGTTGATAAATACTACCATGTGCCACTGGGAGAAGAGACATGTCCACAGGGGAAGGGCGCCCAAGTAGTTAGTATATAACCTGGCCTTAGAATCCATGGGCTGAACCCAGCAGGTCCCAGCTCTATGTAAGACACACTGAAAATGGCCATGGCAGCAAACCAATAGTCTTGATTCTGATTCCCAGAAAAATAGACAGCTGACTCATTTTAATACTAGTTCCTGAACTTCAGCTCTGATGGTGGTGTTGAGTGGTTGGGAGGCACAAGATGCATATATTATTGCCAAGTGTTCAGGAAACTTAAATCCACCAGGATGGCAGGTATCCTGATTTTAGATAAGGCTTTAAACACCTTAGAAAACAACCTAGACTTCTTTGGGCCTCAATTTTCTCAGTAGCAAAGTATAATAAAAATGGGTTTCTTGCAGAGTCATACTGAAAATTAAAATTATATATGTTAAATACCTAATAATGTGGCAGGCACAATGTTGGTAACTGATTAAAGATAATATTTTACTTTAAATGGAGCAATAACCCAGGAGAAGGAACCACACTTTGTAGCTTTATAAAATGTGCAAAGGAAATTGTTGAGTTTTCAATGTTCCTAAATTCTTTGAATGCCTGAAAAAAGAACAGTTTATTGTTTTTTTATACTCAGAAGTGACCTTCAGAACAAAACCACTCCTGACAAGCTACTTGGAAACTGCCTAGAGAGTCTGTGAGATTACATTGTGTTTTAATACAAATTATATTGTCAGAACATTCCTAAAGCTAGAATATCCACCCCTACATATTCCTAGATGTTGCTAATATGTGAAACTACTGAACTATGACAGTGTAATTTAAAAACCAGTAGCAAATTCTCAAGAAAACTTGCATTTTAATAAATATATAAATAAGAACAATAATATTTCCACTATGGTGTGGTGCAGGAAACAAAAAATTCAAAATTTGAATCCATATGGCTATTGTCTTAAATCATCAAAAATTAATTAAAACAAGTGAAACCAAAGCAGGCTACAACTACATATAAGCCCAGATTTAATGAGTTGTGGAAAATCCAATCAACTAAACAAATCACACATTACTACTAATTAAAGGACTGTAAAAGGATTCCAGGTGGCTTAGGCAAATAATTATTATTTTGTATTTTAAAAGGAAAGATTTTGGTAATTATCTTGTAAATGTAACTGATCTTAGCTACTTCTATTTAAAGATTCTGGTATTTATTCCCCATTGTAAATGATTATCCAGATTACTTAAAATATGTAATTTCTCAATTCTTTATATGAAGTTATACTTATCCATCATTTCTCAAATATTTAATATCAAACTTTTATTTGGCTATATGAATAGTTATAAACTTTTAAATCAGAAAAATATTCTCCTGATAAAGTAAAATAATTTGCTTATTTTCATCAATATATAGAGAGGTTATTTGAATTCTTCTTCTAGTACCTTGCACTTTTTTTTTTGCTAATTCAGCGTATGTTTATTATATCCCAGTGACAGTTTTTATTTTTAAAGATTCAAAGATTATATCTCATCCTTTTGCATAATCATATTCCTATGGTGAAAACGTATAATAGTCCATATGAAAATTGCAGCAACACAGTATACTTCTGAAGTACAGAGGTGAGGAGGATTCAGAGTCCCTTTACTTTTACTTTGCATACAAGTAAAAGAGACATTTGAAGTAAACCTTAGATAAATAAGAGCTCTCAAGACCAATAAAGAGATGAAAGATCCCTGCTACAACACCTGGCACAAGATTGATTTTATTAATATTTGTTGTATAAATCAAGGTAAAGGAAGCTGATTTCACTTCTTATGACTGGTAATTCCCTTATTAACTTAATGCATGTTTATTTTATGCAAATGATTGTGGATTCACATATATTCTTACAATATTTGAAGCATTTATGTATTTACTGGAGACAAACAATAATTGTAGTGTATGAACCTTCTTCAAGAGAAGATTTTATACTTTCTCATGTGAATCATTATATAACAAACATAGAAGAGATTCTATTGCCTTTATTCATTAGTTTGGTAATGTATTGATGTGATATACAATTCCCCAAAACTTTGAGGCAAAGTGTTTCATTATGACACACTCATGTTATAATAGAAAATAAGTAAATTTAAAAAGTTAATTAGTTACAGAGCTCAGAGTAAGCCTTACTAAGGAAAATAACATTAGAGCTGAGAAAGAGGCAGACTTGGGAAGATCCAGAGAAAGAGCATTCCAAGTAAGAAAGATAACAAGACCACAGTGAAGCAAGTGGCTTCGTGACGTCAAACCCACAGACTCTGGTTCTATTTCTATTTTACACAGAAGTAAACAATCGGTAACTTGCCCTAAGTTTTTCTGCTAGGAATTTGTATTTGAACCCAGATTTTTGGACTTCAAGTCACATAAACAAAGGGCAAAGAATCCTTCATTATAGAGAAGTCACAGCACTCTGGGAAGAATCAGGAAAAACTTTATGGAAAACACAGCATGTGGTTTATAACTTGGAGGAGAGATGAGATGTTAATAACTGAGAAATATGAATGCACCCCAGGTCAGCATGTCTGTAGGAAGCAGAGAGAAGGGATATTACAAATTCCTTGCAGTAATATAACAAATGTGTATCAAAAGTGAGAGAGTAGCTGTCTGGAAAGACTGCTTGAGGTGAGATGTGCTGGTCTCTAATCATTAATTTAGTACTCAGCAGAACACTGATGGGAGTAGCAGAGGGGAGTCCTAATAATAAGTGAAGTAGGAACACCAGGGGTGATTTGAGAGCATAGAGTTGACAAAACCAATCAGGAAGCTATCACAATAGCCCAGATAAAAGGTCCACTGAAGACTTCAACTAGGGTGGGTGAACTTTGGTAATAAAATGACAAAAGTGTAACAATTACTTGGAAATTGATTAGATATGGGGGAATAAAAAGGATAATGGAAAATATTATAATAAAGACTAATCAGAGACGATCTCCAGTTTTTCCAGGTTGGCATCATTAGTACAATTTACAAAAGAGAAATTCAAAGCCTAGAAGACTTGTATAGAAAAGATGGTGAATTAGAATGATGATGCTGAACAAGATAGTCTATAAGTGATATAGTACTAAATATCAGAAATAAAGTCAGAAATGACACAGAATTAGGAGATATGGATTTGCCCTGCACGAGAAAAACAGTTAAAAATGAGACAATGTCTGAGGTAGTTTCTGGAGAGGGGGAAAAGAAAGAGAGAGAGGGAAAGTTGCCTCAAACCTCGCAATACCTGTACGCAGTGTAACACAGGAGAGAGACAGGGACAGAATATGGATGAAATAAAGAAAACAGACACTGAACAAGATATGAAGTAGCAGACAGGAATGACTTTAAAAAATGCAACACATGAAAGCAAATTATTTCAAAACGATGAGGCACATAAGGTGGAAAGCTGATCTAGAGATGAAGTGCTGTTAAGATATCTGAGCATTATATCAAAAGAAATGTGAGGGTGGGACTGTAAATGACATTGTCAGGCAGTCGGTAGATCAAATCTTAGCCAACATTTCTACTGTGGCTTTCTCTGCAAAGATATAATTTTAGCAATTAGAGATATCTTAGTAAGCCTCAAAGGGGGTGAAGGTGACTTATTTGTAAATTTTGGCACTGATGAAGTGAAAGTCGCTCAGTCATGTCTGACTCTTTGCAACCCCATGGACTATGCAGTCCATGGAATTTTCCAGGCAAGAACACTGGAGTGGGTAGTCTTTACCTTCTGCAGGGGATCTTCCAAAACCAGTGATTGAATCCAGGTCTTTACCAGCTGAGCCACAGGGGAAGCCCATTGGCATTGGTATATGAGTATAATTCAAGGAAAGACCTATCCTCTGTACAGTACTGACACTGAAAGCCTAGTTCAGGAATAAGTGCTCAGTTTAGATATGGTCAGGAGAATCTGATGTTGCTAAAAGTAATTGGATGTAAAAGGAAGAGAAAGACAAAGCTAGAAAAATACTTTTCTCAATACAAAAAGAGTGATAGAATTATTATTGTTTTTTTAATAGAATATAGGATTATTGTTTTTTCAATAGAATATAGGATTTACTATATACGCCTTCCTACCCCTTAACTTTTTGTCATAAATTCCATGATCCATCCACTGCCTAACTTTCAAAGAAGCAAATGTTTGTTTCCAATTTCTTACAATATGCTCACTTCTTGACATCTAATATATAATTTTTTATCTCACTCCTTAATGGAAGTACTGTCCTAATATTCAAATGTTCTCTTTTTATTCTTTTTATTCTATTTTTAATTAGAGGATAATTACTTTATATTATTGTGATGGTTTTGCCATACATCAGAATGAATTAGCATTATATATACATATGTCCACTCCCTCTTGGGGCTTCCCTGGTGGCTCAGAAGTTAAAGTGTCTGCCTGCAATGCGGGAGAACTGGGTTCAATCCCTGGGTTGGGAAGATCCCCTGGAGAAGGAAATGGCAACCCACTCCAGTATTCTTGCCTGGAGAATCCCATGGACGGAGGAGCCTGGTGGGCTACAGTCCACGGGGTCGCAGAGTCGGACACGACTGAGCGACTTCACTTTCACTTTCACTCCCTCTTGAACCTCCTCTCCACCTCTCTCACCATCCTATGCCTATAGGTTGTCAAAAAGCACAGTCTTTGGGTTCCCTGCATCCTACATCAAACATTCACCAGCTATCTATTTTACATATGATAATGTGTATATTTCAAAGCTATTTCCATATCATCTCACCTTCTCCTTCCCCTAGTTGGTCCAAAATATCTGTCTCCTTTGGTGCCCTGCAAATAGAATCACGAGTACTATCTTTCTAGATTCCATATATATGTGTTAATTTATAATATTTGTCTTTCTTTTTCTGACTTACTTCACTCTGATTTACTTCACTCTAGAGCCTAGATGAAACTAGGCTCTAGGTTCATCTACTTCATTAGAACTGACTCAAATGAATCCCTTTATATAGCTGAGCAATATTCCATTGTATATATGTACCACAACCTCCTTATCCTTTCATCTATTGATGGAGATTTAGATTGCTTCTATGTCCTAACTATTGTAAATAGTATTGCAACGAATATTGGGGTACATGTGTCTTTTTCAGGTCTGGTTTCTTGAGGGTATATGCACAATAATGGGATTGCTAGATCATCAAGAAGAAACACATAGAACCAGCCATGGGATAACAGACTGGTTTCAAATTGGGAAAGGAGTACATCAAGGCTGTAGATCACCCTCCTTATTTAACTTATATGCAGAGTACATCATGTAAAATGCTGGGCTGGATGAAGCACAAGCTGGAATCAAGATTGCCTGGAGAAATATCAGTAACCTCAGATATGCAGATGACACCACCCTTATGGCAGAAAGCGAAGAAGAACTAAAGAGCCTCTTGATGAAGGTGAAGAGAAGAGTGAAAAAGTTGGCTTAAAACTCAACATTCAAAAAACTAAAATCATGGCATTGGTCCCATCACTTCATGGCAAATAGATGGGGAAACAATGGAAACAGTGACAGACTTTATTTGGGGGGACTCCAAAATCACTGCAGATGGTGACTGCAGCCATGAAATTAAAAGGCACTTGCTCCTTGGAAGAAAAGCTATGACAAACCTATACAGTGTATTAAAAAGCAGAGACATCACTTTGCCAACAAAGGTTCATATAGTCAAAGCTAGGGGTTTTCCAGCAGTCATACATGGATGTGAGATTTGGACCAGGAAGAAAGCTGAGCACTAAAGAATTGATGCTTTTGAACTGTGGTGTTGGAGAAGACTCTTGAGAGTCCCTTGGACTGCAAGAGATCAAACCAGTCCATCCTAAAGGAGATCAGTCCTGAATATTCATTAGAAGGACTGATGCTAAAGCTGAAGCTTAAACTCCAATACTTTGGTCACCTGATGCGAAGAGCTGACTCATTAAAGATCTGATGCTGGGAAAGATTGAAGGCAGGAGGACAAGGGGATGACAGAGGACAAGATGGTTGGATGGTATCACTGACTCAATGGATATGAGTTTGAACAAGCTCCGGGAGATGGTGAAGGACAGGGAAGCCTGGAGTCCTGCAATCCATGGGTCACAAAGAGTTGAACATGACTGAGCAACTGAACAACAACAGCAAACACTTGAACATCTCTCCTGCATTGGTTTTCCATAACTCTACTACTCAGTTTCTCTACTTTCAACTCTTACTGCTCTCATTAAATTAGTTTTTCTAAGAAGAGCAAAGAACCTGCTTTATCCCATCACTCTTATTGTATAAGGCTCCACTTTAACTAAAGAAAAAGCAACAAATGTATTTTCTACCCATCTTTTACTAGCAGAGCAGTTATGAAAGGAAAGACATATCTCAAAGACAACAGTGTTCCAGTTAACCTAATCTTCAATTGTCTTTCTTATGCTGATGCTGATTACCAATTTTCATTATGATTAATACTTTATAATAAAGTAGTACAAGTTTACAGCCTTGATGAATATTCAGTCTTTTTAGTGTAAGTAAAATAACTTTTTAACCACATACATGTATCTGCATATCACTTAGCATTTATCATCATTAAGGTAAATTGAATCACCAGGTTACAAGCCTTTATTATGTCATTGAGAAAAACCAGTTCATTTGTTAAATGAGGTCTTAGAGGGTTAACATTTCCTAATGAGCTATTATATTTGTGTAAGTGTAGGATGTCCATTGAACTGTTTATCTCTAAAATCTTATTAAAAGATCTGAATCATCTGTCTGCCCCTCTGTTTTTTGTCACTGTCCTTTACTAATAACTCATTTACTAGTTATATATGGTTAATAATTAATCAATAATTATTTTCTAAGCTAAATCATGAAATATATTTTAAATTTCATTTTAAAAGACAATTAGGGAAGCTAAATTTTAGTACAGGGTTGTGTTAAAATGGACATGATCTTGTTTTAATCCTTGCACAAGGTTGAAAATTTTGAGAATGAGATATGCCTACAAAATTAAAATAGTCAATTAATAAGGAACAGAACTCTTTTTTGTAGTTTTATAGAGAGATGATAATTTGTCTCCATGGCAAAAGCCAGGGGGAAAAATACTATCTGTTATAAGGAAAGATGAAGAATATCATTTTGTGGCAGAGGAGTTTCAATAGACTCTGATCAAGGACAAGCATTTCTAGTTCAATAAGACCATGTATAAATGTATGAATTGAAATATTTTATTTGTCCTGAGCTAGTTATATTAAAATATTTTTGGCAGCATCAAAGAAAATCTCATTATTCAAAATGATGCCGAGGTGTCAGGATTGTAAAGGTAAACAAGATTAGGTCCCCAATTAATTTTTGTGCTTTATATTTAAATACTCATTTAGACTTATCCATATTTACAATGCCATGTACAGTATGCTAGGAAAAATGCACTGTATGTAAGTATACTATGCTATCAATTTTATATTGCTAGTACTTCTAAAGTTTGGAAACTCAAATCATAAAATTTGGACAGCAGGTAAAGCTTGCTTCTAAGACATTAATTTTTAAATTATCAAAATATGTCTTGGTATTACTAGTTGTTCAACTGACTTTACTTTAGGCCCACAACAGTAGTAGTAGTAGTATAAACTTTAGGTGCTAGAAAAGGGTTTGAACTAAAGTAGAATATCTATATATCCATAAATTCTAGGGGTAAGTCTTCCAAAGGTGCACACAGTTTCAGGAAGCTGAATTGGGCTTATTTTGGAAGGCCACATGACTGAAATCACCACGGTCACCATGTATTATCTGATCAAATGTGACTGAATAACACTGATAGAACTGAGGGAAAACAAGTTTTTTCATCTTTCTTATAATTAGAGCTATTTTGAGTTTCACCTGCACATTAATAAAAACCAACATGAAGTCCTCAATATTATATGAGATTATGTATCACTTGGTTTATTTCAAATGATAACTTTAGAGTAAGAGCAGTTGGTATTCACGCTTTCTGTGAGGTGTTGTTTTGGAATAATCATTGTGAGTAAATGAGTCCCTGGGACAGAATAAACCAAGGAGTGGTCTTGTATGAAAACACTGAAATAAAAATTAAAAGCAAAGATGACATGAATGTGTCTAAGTACATGGTTGTATCACAGGTATAAAGTTTATCTTTAATCTGAGCTGTGTGGCCAGATGTAGGCTATGTAACATTCATCATTTCAATTGTTTGATCTCAAAATTAGAGTTCATGAGACTACACAGCCTGATCTTAGTGTTGTTCAGGTGGTTCAATGAGATATCACATGCAAACTCTATAAACATTAGGGAAATATTTCTTTTATTTTGTTAAGAAATCTGGCTCTAAAGTCAGATAAAACAAGACTTGAATTTCAGTTTCATTTCTTGTTA
Organism: Bos mutus; assembly: GCF_027580195.1. NCBI lineage: Eukaryota > Metazoa > Chordata > Mammalia > Artiodactyla > Bovidae > Bos > Bos mutus. The sequence goes on along the minus strand of NC_091631.1, from coordinate 70,563,160 downwards.
ACTATGTCAAATAAATAACCTCCTTCAATTTCCTAATGTTCAATATGTTTAAATGTGGATAACCTGACATGGGATTTTTGTTTGTGATTGAATATAAGTATATGCAAAAAGCTTACCCCAGTATCTGGCATGTATTAATCAATGTCTTAGCTATTATTATTAGCCTTGTCATTAAATACTGTTAATGTTCATATGAATAAATATAAATACTATAAAAATGTCTAACATTTAAAGTAAATTTATAAATTGGTAAGTATACTTAATTTCATTTTTTTTGAGCAAATATAGCATTAATTTTTTTCTAATCTCTGAAAGTGTTTGAATCAACTAAGATCAAAACATTTAGAGAAAATTTAAAAAATAACTTTGGGAAAAATTCTAAAATACAAAATTCACAAAATTAAATAAATAAAATCACTACCACAGAATATTCTATACAGGAGAACATGTAATCCTATTCATCTTTTTAAGAGTGTTTTTAAAAAGTCAAAGCCCATTAAACATTGATAACTTACTCAATTATTGTATTCTTATAATGGAATTTAAAAAATAGTAATTATAAGTCAAGCTTTCTAGATCTGCTTGCACATTGGTGCACTGAGACTCAGAAATTTTATTTAATAAACATGCTAGTTCCATTCCAGCAATTATATTATTTATTTTGTGAACTTAATGAATGTTTCTGAAATTCCATGAATTCTAATTAAAATGTCTGTCACAGCTGTTATTCCTTAGGTGGATGATTTACTGTGTTTATGAAAACAGAATTGATATTAATGACCTCATTTGCTAGTCTTTACTGACACTTTATGGGCATATTGTTGGTTATTTTGTTGTGACAGATAAGATTCTTTTAAAATGCTATTTACTTTCCTGTAAACTACTTAGGGAAGGTGATTCTTTAAACTCATCTACAAAGTAGGAGTTGGTAGGTAAGTACTTTTTATTTTCTTATGGTGGGCGGCAAAACAAGATTTTTCAAAAACTGAGTGAAAAAAGTAAACGACTATTTCTATATCTTTTGACATGAATAACAGCAATGGCACTGGGTGGACATCTTACGTGTTGATGACGGAACTAGAGTGACATTTGCACACATATTCACAAAAAACTCAAAAGCATATGTACACCATGGCTGATTCATGTTGATGTATGGCTGAAACCAATACAATGTTGTAAAGAAATTATCCTCCAATTAAAAATAAATAAATGAAAGAAAAACTTAGGAGCAAGATTTGTTGCTTAGGTTCACAAATTCTATCACTATATTCCTGACTATGTTTGAAACTCAGTGATAGCCTCATTGAAATAAGGAGGAATCTTTTGTGTTACCAAGATCAGTAGAGAGATGTTGGCAGAATTCTAGAACCATGTTTGGAAAGGAAAGTCAGAATTTTCTTCTGTCTGCACTCAGGGACTTATCTAAATTTACACTAAAAAGGGCAACTTTTCCATAGTACTCTGTGCTACCATTAGTTTGTCTCAAATACAAAATATATTAACAACATCATACAAAATAATATATAAACATATTAGTAACTTTAAAATGAAATCAGTACCTGTGTTGATATTAATATTAATTTTATCCTTTATGGCAGAAAGCAAAGAAGAACTAAAAAGCCTCTTGTTGAAAGTGAAAGAGGAGAGTGGAAAAGTTGGCTTAAAACTCAACATTCAGAAAATTAAGATCGTGACATTCAGTCCCATCACTTCATGCCAAATAGATGGGGAAACAATGGAAACAGTGACAGACTTTACTTTACTTTCTTGGTCTCCAAAATCACTGCACATGGTGACTGCAACCATGAAACTAAGACTCTTTCTCCTTGGAAGAAAAACTAAGACCAACCTAGACAAAATATTAAAAAGCAGAGACATTTACTTTGCCAGCAAAGGTCTATCTAGTCAAAGCTGTGGTTTTTCCAGTAGTGATGTGAGAGTTGGACTATAAAGAAACCTGAGCACCAAAGAATTGATAGTTTTGAACTGTGGTGTTGGAGAAGACTCTCGAGAGTTCCTTGGACTGCAAGGAGATCCAAACAGTCCATCCTAAAGGAAATCAGTCCTGAATATTCATTGGAAGGACTGATGCTGAAACTCCTACATTTTCGCCACCGGATGCAAAGAACTGACTCATTTGAAAAGACCCTGATGCTGGGAAAGATTGAAGGTGGGAGGAGAAGGGGATGACAGAGGATGAGATGGTTGGATGGCATCACTGACTGGATGGAAATGAGTTTGTGTAAGCTCCTGGAGTTGGTAATGAGCAGGGAAGCCTGGCATGCTGCAGTCCATGGGGTCACAAAGAGTCAGACATGAATGAGAGACTGAACTGAACTATCTCTTAATATCCTTATAGGTATTCATATACACTTCAAGGGCTTCGCAGGTGACTCCACAGTGGAGAATTCCAGTGGCCAATGTAGGAGCCACAGGAGATGCGGGTTCGATACCTGGGCTGGGAAGATCCCCTGAAGGAGGAAATGTTAACCCACTCCAGTGTTCTTGCCCGGGAAATCCCATGGACAGTGGTGCCTGGCAGCTTACAGTCCATGGGGTCATAGAAGAGCTGGATACGACTTAGCAATTCAACCACAACAACTTGGGAAGTAAAGATGATTGTCAAAAGTAGTGGCCATGCATATAATAAGAAACAATATTAATATAATAAGGAACATATGAGAGAGAGGGTGAGAGAGAGAGAGGTGACTGAACAATAGCCCATCAGTCAGGGAGAATATCACAAGTAAAGATATGATATCATGAACAAGAATAAGATGCTTTGAGCACTGTATATAGTTTAGTATAGCCTTAGATTTAAAAAGAAAACTGAAAAAGCAGGCAGAGTTTAAACAACAAATGGCTTTGTAGGCATTTGTGGGAGTTTGCACTTTATTCTAGAATGGATGGTAAGACTTACAATGTTTTAAGAAGAAGCACAGATTTTTCAGATTAGTGTTCCCTGAGTAGGAGGAAAAGTGAAGAATAATAGCAACTTTTGTCTAAAGACAACAATGTCAACATTAAAACAGACACATAGATCAATGGAACACAACAGGGAGCCTAGAAATAAACCCACGCACATATGGTCAATTTATTTATGACAAAGGAGTCAGAATATGCAATGGGTAAAGGACAGTATCTTCAATAAATAGTGTTGGGAAAGCTACTTGCAAAAAAATGAAACTAGACTACACAAAAAATAACTCAAGATGGATAAAAGACTTGAATATGACTTGATCCCATGAAAAATACTAAAATAAAATGTCAGCACTAAGCTCCCTGACATCTGTCTTGGCCATGATTTTTTTTAATTTGATGTGCATGTGTGCATGCTAAGTTGCTTCAGTCATGTCCAACTCTATGTGACCTTATGGACTGCAGCTTGCCAGGCTCCTCTGTCCATGGGATTATCCAGGCAAGAATGCTGGAGTGGGTCGCTATGCTGTCCTCCAGGAGATCTTCCTGACCCAGGGATTGAACCTGTGTCTCATGTCTACCTGCATTGGCAGGCAGGTTCTTTAACATTAGCACCACCTGGGAAGACTCTTTTAATCTGACATCAAAAGCAAAAGCAACAAAAGCAAACAGGAACATGTGTACACACGTGGTGGATGCATGATGATGTATGGCAAAACCAATACAATATTGTAAAGTAAAAAATAAATAATAATAAAAAATTAAAAAAAGAAGAGTGATGGCACAATAAACTAAAAAAAAAAAAAAGAAAAGGCTTCTATTCAGCAAAGGAAATAATTAATGAAGTGAAAAGTAACCTGCTGAATAGGGGAAAAAATTTGCAAATCATATATCTGATAATGAGTTAATATTAAAAATATACACAAACTCATGCAACTAAGTAGCAAAATAAACACAAACAATCCAACTGGAAATGGACAGATTTGAATATACATTTTCTTAAAGACATACATATGGATCACAGAGACATAAAAAGATGCTCAATATCACTAATAATTGGGGAAACCTGCTAAACTGATTATTATCAAAAAGATAAGAACTAACAAGTAGTGCCTAGGATGTGGTGAAAAGGAAACTCAAGTGGCATGATGGTGGGAATGTAAATTGGTGTAGTTACTACGGAAAATACTGTGAAGTTCCCTAAATAAATAGCAATAGAACTATCATATGATCCAGCAATTCTACTTTTAGTATTTGAGAAAATGGAAACACTAACTCAAAAAGATATCTGCTATGTTAACTGCAGCATTATTTACAGTATTCAAGATTTGGAAACCACGTGCTGCTGCTCCTGCTAAGTCGCTTCAGTCGTGTCCGACTCTGTGTGACCCCATAGACGGCAGCCACCAGGCTCCCCCATCCCTGGGATTATCCAGGCAAGAACACTGGAGTGGGGTGCCATTGCCTTCTCCAATGCAGGAAAGTGAAAAGTGAAAGTGAAGTCGCTCAGTCGTGTCCGACTCTTGGCGACCCCATGGACTGCAGCCCACCAGGCTCCTCCGTCCATGGGATTTTCCAGGCAAGAGCACTGGAGTGGGTGCCATCGCCTTCTCCGTTGGAAACCACTTAAGTGCCCATTAATGGAAGAATGAATAAAGAAAATGTGATATATATAATGGGCTATTGTTCAACCATAAAAATTAATGAAGTCTTGTCTTTTGTGACATCATGAAAAGATCTTGAGGGCACTGTGCTAAATGAGATAAGATGAATACTTTATGCCACTTACATGTGGAATTTTAAATAAAGCAATAACAAAAACTGAGCTCATAGATAACAGAGAATGTATTGGTGGTTGCCAGAGGCAAAAGGTGAGGGGTGGGTGAAGGAGTTCAAAAGGTAAAAACTTCCAGTCATAAAAGAAGTAAGTCATGGGCATGTAATTTACAGCATGGTGGCTACATTTAGTAATACTGTATTGACTACTTTAATGTTGCTAAAAGCAAATATTCTCATCACACCAAAAAAGATTTTTTTCAACTACATAAAGTGACGTTAACTAGATTTATTGTGGTAACCAACAAATATACAACATACATGAATTTTGAACCATGTTGTACATATGAAATCAACATAATATTATATATGTCATTTGAACCCTGAATTAAAAAATAAAATACATTTTAAAAATCTTTTAAAAGAAAGACAATGTTGGGTGGCCAAAAGGTTGATTTGGATTTTTCTGTAAGATGTTATGGAAAGTCTTGAATGAACTTTTTGGCAAAACCAAAGTAAACACATACATGTCCACAGAGACAGGCTTAATGTCTTATGAGGTGATTACCATGACCCAACAAAGTCCATGCTTGGCCTTTAAGTCCCACAGAATGTAAAGAAAGTAACCTCGCAATAGAGAAGTCATCCTCATCCCACTTTAGTTTAAACCTAGACTGTAAGTCCTGGAGAAGGCAATGGCAGCCCACTCCAGTACTCTTGCCTGGAAAATCCTATGGGCAGAGGAGCCTGGTAGGCTGCACTCCACGGGGTCTCGAAGAGTTGGGCACGACTGAGCGACTTCACTTTCACTTTTCACTTTCCTACATTGGAGAAGGAAATGGCAACCCACTCCAGTGTTCTTGCCTGGAGAATCCCAGGGACGGAGGAGCCTGATGGGCTTCCGTCTATGGGGTTGCACAGAGTCGGACACGACTGAAGTGACTTAGCAGCGGCAGCAGCAGACTGTTAGTCCAGTAAACATGACCTAGAGGTACAGTCTTGTCAAATTTACAGACTAGGTTAAATGGTCAATGTGGGAGGATATCCTAAACACAGTTGTAGAGTATGCTTATCATATTTCCATTTGAGCATCCAACACAGACTTACACAGCATAATTTACAGTTGAAAAAGTGTCTATTGCAGTAAGTTGAAAAGTTTTTTTTTTTTAATCTGTTTCAGATGCACAGATAAGCCTATAGGATTTATGAGAAATCCAAATGAACTCCCATAATTTTATCAAAATACTAACACTAAATTTTGACAAAAAACATACACAAAGCACTAAGACTCAGAAACATTGCAGAAAGGCCACATAGACTAGGAACACGAACTCACAGGTCCAGAGACCCTTCTGAGCAGCACACAGCTGACTATTTGATCTTGATTAGGGGTTATGGCATCCCACTCCAGTACTCTTGCCTGGAAAATCCCATGGGCGGAGGAGCCTGGTGGGCTGCAATCCATGGGGTCGCTAAGAGTCAGACATGACTGAGTGGCTTCACTTTCCCTTTTCACTTTCATGCATTGGAGAAGGAAATGGCAACCCACTCCAGTGTTCTTGCCTGGAGAATCCCAGGGACGGGGGAGCCTGGTGGGCTGCCGTCTATGGGGTTGCACAGAGTCGGACACGACTGAAGTGACTTAGCAGCAGCAGCAGCAGCAGGGGTTATACTTTCAGTTTCTCTTCTTTTGGGAATTTTGGGAATGGGAAAATATCAGTTAAACCTAACTACCATGTGATTCTTCCACTGAGTGTTACAAAGTTATGACAGGGAAAAAAAAAATTCTGCTTCTCTTGAGATAATAGTTGTGTTTTATTGAAAATGAACAAATTTTAGTGGATATTGAATGAGAATTTGTGTTGAAAAAATTAAAACAAAAAAAGAAAGAAATATTCACAGGATATTATTGCTCCCTGACTGGTCCTTAAAGTTTGCAGGTCAAAATGTGAGAGCATAAACTCTAATATTTTTCTAGCTCCACATATTCTTTACAACATTCAGTATCTTCTGCATGACAGATTTCCCTGGAAGAAGATGAAAATTAAGAGGAAACCTATATTTTACTTAGAAAGGAGAAATTCATTTCACAAATGAGACTCTATTTTGTATTTTCAGCATCTTCCTCAACACTGAGTCCCTTTTTTCTACTCCCAAATACTGCTATGTTTCACTGTTATGTCATGTCATATCATATCAACAAAACTTTGTTAAACATCCTCATTACTGTTACAGTCAAAATCCTAATCCACGGTTTTGTGTGTAGCCCACCAGGGCCCTCTGTCCGTGGGATTCTCCAGGCAAGAATACTGGAGTGGGTTGCCATGCCCTCCTGCAGGGGATCTTCCTGACACAGGGACCAAACCCACATCTCTTATTTCTCCTGCATTGGCAGGTGGGTTCTTCACCCCTAGCACCACCTGGGAAGCCCTCATAATGTCTTATACTTAATCCCTTTAATCCTGATTTGTCTCAATCATTACTAAAATTGATTTTTAAAAGTTTCAAAATTCAAAGTTCTTTTTGAGAATTACAGCATTTGATGTGATAGTTCCCACCTTAAAATTCTGAATGTCGGTTATATTTTACTCTATTTTATTGTTTTCTGCTGCTCTTCTCAGATGATCCTTTTCTTGTCTTCTTCACTAACTTCTTTGTATCTTCACTCATCTTTCTATCAGAGAAATCTGTATATTCCAAAAGGTTAATTCTTAGTCCTCTTTTCTTCCTAATATAATTTCTTTAGATGAACCATCCCTATGACTTCTCCTTGTGTTCTGTAGATAGTCTCTGCCTGCCTTTTCCGAGCATCAACCAGTATTTTATTTTATTTTTTAATTTTTATTGAGGTATATTGATTTACAATGTTCCATTAGCTTCAGCTACACAGCAAAATGAATCAGGTATACATACATATATAAATATATATATATATTATATATATATATATATATCTCCACTCCTTTTTAGAATATTTTTCCCATACAGACCACTAATAGAGTAATGAGTTGAGTTCTCTGTGCTATACAGTAGGTCCATACTAGTACAACTGAGTGACTTCACTTTCCTTTTTCACTTTCATGCATTAGAGAAGGAAATGACAATCCACTCCAGTGTTCTTGCCTGGAGAATCCCAGGGACCGGGAAGCCTGATGGGCTGCCATCTATGGGGTCACACAGAGTCAGACACGACTGAAGAGACTTAGCAGCAGCAGCACTATGTATATGTCAATCCCAATCTTCCAATTTACCACTGCCCCATTACCCCTTGGTAAATCAAACAGTAATTTTATTTTATTATTATTTATTTTATTTTTTAACTTCACAATATTGTATTGGTTTTGCCATATATCAAAATGAATCCGCCACAGGTATACATGTGTTCCCCATCCTGAGCCCTCCTCCCTCCTCCCTCCCCATACCATACCTCTGGGTCGTCCCAGTGCACCAGCCCCAAGCATCCAGTATCGTGCGTTGAACCTGGACTGGCGACTTGTTTCATATATGATATTATACATGTTTCAATGCCTTTCTCCCAAATCATGCCACCCTCTCCCTCTCCCACAGAGTCCAAAAGACTGTTCTATACATCAGTGTCTCTTTTGCTGTCTCGTATACACGGTTATTGTTACCATCTTTCTAAATTCCATTATATGCATTAGTATACTGTATTGGTGTTTTTCTTTCTGGCTTACTTCACTCTGTATAATAGGCTCCAGTTTCATGCACCTCATTAGAACTGATTCAAACGGTAATTTTAAATATTGGGTATTTTCTTCTAAAATTCAGACTAAACCAACTCATCTGAAAACATTTATTCTCCCAGAAACTTGCTTCTCTTATCTGTGAGATTTTATTGTGTAACAACATGATGAACAGTTTAATAGAATATTCAAAACTCAGAATCTTTATATATATCATTCTAACTCTTTCATACTTTTTAAAGGTCCACCCCCTTCTATTCAATAATTTGCAAATTCTTATTTATTTTGAAGCCTCCTACAGATGCCTATTATATCCAATACATCCAGGCCTTCAAGTTCTTTTTATCTAGATTATCAAAATTACCTCTTAATTTGAATTTTCCTATAGAGATCTGGTAGACAGAGGGCCTGAAAAACTATGGATAGAAGTTCATAACATTGTAGAGGAGGCAGTGATGAAGACCATCCCTAAGAAAAAGAAATGCAAAAGGGCAAAATGGATGTCTGAGGAGGCCTTACAAATACCTGAGAAAAGAAAAGATGTAAAAGGCAAAGGAGAAAAGGACACAAATGCTCATTTGAATGCAGAGTTCCAAAGAATAGCAAGGAGAGATAAGAAAGCCTTCCTCATGGACCAGTGCAAGAAATAGAGAAAACAATAGAATGGGAAAGAATTGAGATCACTTCAAGAAAATTACAGATACCAAGGAAAGATTTCATGGAGAGAGGGGTACAATAAAGGTCAGAAATGGTATGGATCTAACAGAAGCAGAAGATATTAAGAACAGGTGGCAAGAATATGCAAAAAAACTACACAAAAAAGATCTTCATGACCTAGATAACCACAATGGTGTGATCATTCACCTACAGCCAGACATCATGGAATGTGAAGTCATGTGGACCTTAGGAAGCATCACTACTAACAGAGCTAGTGGAGGTGATGGAGTTTCAGTTAAGCTATTTCACATCCTAAAAGATGATGCTGTTAAAGCGTTGCACTCAATATGTCAGCAAATTTGGAAAACTCAGCAGTGGCCTCAGGACTGGAAAAGGTCAGTTTTCATTCCAATCCCAAATAAAGGCAGTGCCAAAGAATCCTCAAACTAACACATAACTGCACTCATCTCACACACTAGCAAAGTAATGTTCAAAATTCTCCAAGCCAGGCTTCAACAGTATGTGAACCATGAATTTCCAGGTGTTCAAGCTGGATTTAGAAAAGGCAGAGGAACCAAAGATCAAATTGCCAACATCTGCTGGATAATCAAAAAAGCAAGAGAGTTCCTGAAAATCATCTACTGCTACCTTATTGACTACTCTAAACCTCTGACTGTGTGGATCACAACAAACTGTGGAAAGTTCTCAAAGAGATGGGACTACCAGACCATCTTATCTGCCTCCTGAGAAATCTGTATGCAGGTCAAGAAGCAACAGTTAAAACTGGACATGGAACAATAGACTGGTTCCAAATCAGGAAAGGAGTAGGTCAAAGCTATATATTGTCACCCTGCTTATTTAACTTTTATGTAGAGTATGTCATGTGAAATGCTGGGCTAGAGGAAGCACAAGGTGGACTCAAGATTGCCAGGAGAAATATCAATAACCTCAGATATGGGATGACATCACCCATACGGCAGAAAGCGAAGAAGAACCAAAGAGCCTCTTGATGAAAGTGGAAGAAGGAGTGAAAAAGCTGGCTTAAAACTCAACATTCAGAAAACTAAGATAATGAAATCTGGTCCCATCACTTCATGGCAAATAGACAGGGAAACAGTGAGAGAGTTTATTTTCTTGGGCTCCAGAATCACGGCAGATGGTGACTGCAGCCATGAAATTAAAAGACGCTTGCTCCTTGGAAGAAAAGTTATGACCAGACTAGACAGCATATTGAAAAGCAGAGACATTGCCACAAAGGTCCATCAAGTCAAATCTATGGTTTTTCCAGTAGTCATGTATGGATGTGAGAGTTGGACTATAAATAAAGCTAAGCACTGAAGAACTGATGGTTTTGAACTGTGGTGTTGGAGAAGACTCTTGAGAGTCCCTTGGACTGCAAGGAGATCCAACCAGTCCATCCTAAAGGAAATCAGTCCTGAATATTCATTGGAAGGACTTATTCTGAAGCTGAAGCTCCTACACTTTGGCCACCTGATGTGAAGAACTGACTCATTTGAAAAGACCTTGATGCTGGGAAAGATTGAAGGCGGGTGGAGAAGGGGACAACAGAAGATGAGATGGTTGGATGGCTTCACTGACTCGATGGACATGAGTTTGAGTAAGCTTCAGGAGCTGGTGTTGGACAGGAAAGCCTGGCGTGCAGCGGTCCTTGGGGTTGCAAAAAGTAGCAGAAGATAGTGACTGAACTGAACTGACCTGATAGAATTCTCTTGTATTCAAATACCCAGAGTAACTCTCTTTTTCTTTCTGCCTTCTAACCGAAGAGTTAATAATTGAGGACAGTTGACCAGATTTCAACTTTGATTCACTTATGACTTTCCTTTAAGATAAGAGGAAGTATTTTTCATTAAATTTTTCTATGACATCAGTCAAAGAAGTCATGCTATAGTTTTTCAAGGGGTCGTATAGTCATAGGTACCATATCTAGTATCATTATTTTAAAGGAAAACTTAAAACATATTCTTTGAGTAATGATTTTATAAAAAGTTTTGCTTTGTTTATAGAAGACACAATTACAAACTAATATTAATTTATTAAAACTAGATAATTTTGTAACTAGTAAAATCATCCATGCCAGTGTGACTCATCTAGATTAATATTCAAATAATTTAATACATTTGTTAGGAACAAACCTCATAGACTAATGGGATAAAGCTTAATATATACTGTAGAGTTAGCAATTATTCAAATAATTTCATTAGATATTAAATGCTAGTAATGTGACTTTAAAGTCTAAGGTCAATTTCACTTTAGCAGAAAAAATTAAGAAAAAGCTAGAGAAGTAATTTTTCAGTTTTACATGAAAATGAAAGTTTAAATGACTTAAATACGAAGTTTATAAAAATCATATAATCTCTCAAAGAGTTAAGGAGGTTATTTTAATCAACTGCTTCCAGGAAAACTAATGGAATATTCTGGATGTAAATCATCTTAAATGCCCTGAAAAGCAATATGTTGGAATTTAGATATGAACTATCAATTTACTGGATGGCATATAAAGATATTTTTGAAGCAAGAGACAGCATGAGATTTTATTCTTGATTCATTTTATGTTTGACTTGCTGTTATGAGTTATTTCTAAAAATCCAAACTTTGGAGAGACTGTTATGAGCCTAAGATTTCTGAAGGATGTTTGAGAAGTGTGCAGTGTCACATTATCAATTCAAAATTCTCATCAGCATGGTAATAAGCTAATAGAGCGACAAAGTTTTATATGGTGTATTCTTGCTTGTCAGTGAAGAAAAATCACTGTACTAGGTGAGGAAATTATACTCATGATGAACATAAGCTACAGGAACAAAATATACTTTGTCAAAAATAATTTTATTGATAACCAGAAACAATCATCACTAGCAATAATACTCCAAGTTTGTGTTTATTTATGTCTTTCTTTCTGAACTTTCTGAAATCAGTTCATAGACATGACTTCTCCACCTCATTAATTTTTACTATACCCTTATGAGATATATATTTATTAATGCTAAAGTACATTATTAACATTAACTAAGCTGAGCCATGTTTATAAATAAATATTCATTTAGGGAGTACTTAATTTCTACTCACAGATAGACAGTTAGACATGTGAGGGGTGGGTTAAAAGGAACAACAGCTGCTCAAATTCATTAGCAGCTCAAATCAAAACTTAAAAAAAAAAAGATTTATAAATGAATGAAGTGAATAGCTTCATGATTAAATTCTAGTTACATTTTAAAAATTGGTTTGGTTTTATGTCAAGCTAATTAAACTTCCTATTGAGTTGATGCAGAGATGTTAAAATCTCTACATAAAGCATCAAATGAGAAATTTCTATGAGAATTAAATGTCAACACAAAAAAAATAATTTCTTCTCTTAAGGTACTTGGGGGTAATTAGAATCCTTTAAATGTTGCTATTTTTCCTTTTTCTCTGACTACTGGAAGTCCCAAGGAAATATTTATGTCATGACCACAATAATTATGAGACCTATGGCTTATACTATCTTGACCTCTTGTGATGAAATCTATTTTTCCTGTATTTACTAATTTACATATTTATCTTTTATGGTGCATGATTTCATATAGCAAGTCAAATAAATCACATTTGGGATGATGTTGAGATTACTATATTAGCAAAATAAAATAATTGCTGTATTAATATGTACTTGTTGATTCATGAGTGACATGAATAGGAACAGAACCGAAAAGAAACTAAATTTGTTTTACACTTACAATTAATTTTTCCACACATTAGATATACTTTTTAATCATTGCTACATCTATAGTAAGGGTGTCAATACTCATTTCATTATCATCAGCCCTCCAAAAGCCAAGACCTAGGAAGATATTTTCAGCTTTTGATAATACCCACATTCATTTTTGTCCTATCTCAAGATTATTTAGAAAATGTAGCTTTCAAGGTCCTAACTATAGAATAAGAAATTTTTAAAATTAAGAGAAAAAGGTATATTAAAAGAGAAAATATAAGAAAAACTTACATGTTAACATAATTACCATAAATCCTCAAATTCTAGATCTAGAAGGAGACCAAATTTTCCCTAAATTCTCGAATTTCCGTAAGGAAAATCAAACAAGAGACATTATCTAATTTAAACAATGAGAATAAATGCAGGATGATTATATTCTTATTTCTATCTTGATATTTATTTTTGTTAAACACATTGGTATTGGTATATTGATTATGAAATTATTTTGATGAAGGAAACATGTAAAGATTTTTGAGAGATTATAATATAATTATACTTTGAGAGGTGAATTTCAAATCAAAATTAGTATGTCATAAAGCAAATACAATATATATTTATATTAGGAAAAGACAGAATTATCAGAGTTAAATAAGAGGTTGCAGCTGTAAAATGCATTTATATTTAACACTGTAATGAAACATATGTTGGTTATTAGAATGAAATGAATTGACATATTTTAAAACATTTAGAACATTGTCTGCCACAGAAATAAGCATCCATTAAATATAATTATTTATACAAACTTGAGAACTTAAAAAAGATTTTGGTTTTATAAGTCTTCTTTACTAAACTGATTTAGCGATAATATCATCCTCCTCAGCATCAGAACTTATTTGGATCAATTTGATACTCACCTCTAACATCTAGATTTTAGTCTATATAAATAACATGCATTACGGTCAATGTAAAGTAGTTGAATATATACTTGGGGAATAGTCACAAGATCAAGATGTTATTGGAGGAAAGCTAAAATATTTTAAAATATATTTCTGGTTAATAAGAGGAAAAGAAGCTAATATTAAAGGACTTCCATTAGTCAAAATGTGACAACTGATAAATGTATGCTACTAAGTCACTTCAGTCGTGTCCGACTCTGCGACCCCATAGACAGGAGCCCGCCAGGCTCCCCATCCCTGGGATTCTCTAGCAAGAAGACTGGAGTGGGTTGCCATTTCCTTCTCCAACGCATGCAAGTGAAAAGTGAAAGTGAAGTCGCTCAGTCGTGTCCGACTCTTTGCGACCCCATGGACTGCAGCCCACCAAGCTCCTCTGTCCATGGGATTTTCCAGGCAAGAGTACTGGAGTGGGTGGCCAGATATATGTATATGAATAAGCTAACTCTGCAAAATCTTATTTAATATGATGTATATGTGTACATGTTATTTAATATGATGTATGTGAGTAGGGAGCCCCTGGGTGGCTCAGACAGTAAAGGGTCTGCCTGCAGTGCAGGAGACCTGGGTTCGATCCCTGTGTTGGGAAGATCCCCTGGAGAAGGTAATGGCTACCCACTCCAGTATTCTTGCCTGGAGAAACCCATGGACAGAGGAGCCTGACAGGCTACAGTCCATGGGGTTGTAAAGAGTCGGACACGATTGAGCAACTTCACTTTCAGTTCACTTTCATATATGTATATAATGTACATAATTTTCAGGCAAAAGGAAGATAATTCTAATAGGATATTATTAATGGGATTTTAACATATGAATAGTTAGAATATTTGAACACATATCAATTTATAAAATATAGATTTGGTCATTTTTCTATGAATATAATTAGGGGAGACACATTTAATATTTATTTAACATTGTCCAATTAAATCTTACAATCACATTATTTTAGTCAGTTCAGTCATTCAGTCGTGTCCAATTCTTGGTGACCCCATGGACTGCAGCAAGCCATGCTTCCCTGGTCATAGCTTTTCTTTCATGGAGCAAGTATCCTTTAATTTCATGGCTGCAGTCACCATCTGTAGTAATTTTGGGCCCCCCCAAAATAAAGGCTGTCACTGTTTCCATTGTTTCCCCATAAACTTGAATGAAGTGATGGGACTAGATGCCATGATCATCACTTTTTGAATGTTGAATTTTAAGCCAGCTTTGCATTCTCTTCTTTTACTTTCATCAAGAGGCTCTTTATTTCTTCTTCACTTTCTGCCATAAGGGTGGTGTCTTCTGGATATCTGAGGCTATTGATATTTCTCCTGGTTATCTTGACTCCAGCTTGTGCTTCATCTAGCCTGGCATTTCATATGATATACTCTGTATAGAAGTTTAAAAAGCAGGGTGACAATACACAGCCTTGACATACTCCCTTCCCAATTTTTACCACTCTGCTGTTCCATGTCCAGTTCTAATTGCTGTTTCTTGACCTGCATACAGATTTCTCAAGAGGCAAGTAAGGTGGTCTGATATTCCCATGTCTTTAAGAATTTTTCACAATGTATTATGATCCACACAAAGACTTTGGCATAGTCAATAAAGCAGAAGTAGATTTTTTTTTTCTGGAATTCTCTTGCTTTTCCAATGATCCAACGGATGTTGGCAATCTGATCTCTGGTTCTTCTACCTTTTCTAAACCCAGTTTGAACATCTGGAAGTTCTCAGTTCACATACTGTTGAAATCAAGTTTGCAGGATTTTGAGCATTACTTTGCTAGATTGTGAGATGAGTACAATTGCACAGTACTTTGAACATTCTTTGGCATTGCCTTTCTTTGGGATTGGAATGAAAACTGACCTTTCCCAGTCCTGTGGCCACACCTGATTTTTCCAAAATTGCTCGCATATTGCATGCAGCACTTTCACAGCATCATCGTTTAGGATTTGAAATAGTTAAGCTGGAATTCCATCACCTCCACTAGCTGTTCATAGTAATACTTCCTAAGGCCCACTTGACTTCATACTCCAGGATGTCTAGCTCTAGGTGAGTGACCATATCATCATGGTTATATGGGTCATGAAGATGTTTTCTGTATAGTTCTTCTGTGTATCCTTGCCACCTCTTCTTAATATTTTCTGCTTCTGTTAGGTCCATACCATTTCTATCCTTTATTGTGTCCATCTTTGCATGAAATGTTCCCTTGGTATCTCTAATTTTCTTGGAGAGATCTCTAGTCTTTCCCATTCTATTGTTTTCCCTCTATTTCTTTGCATTGTTCACTTAGGAAGGCTTTCTTATCTCCCCTTTCTAGTCTTTAGAACTCTGCATTCAAATGAGTATATCTTTCCTTTTCCCCTTTGCCTTTTGCATCTCTTCTATTCTCAGCTATTTGTAAGTCCTCCTCAGACAACTATTTTGCCTTTTCATTTCTTTATCTTGGGGATGGTTTTGATCACTGCCTCCTGTACAATGTCATGAACCTCCATCCATAGTTCTTCAGGCACACTGTCCATCAGATTTAAACCATTGAATATATCTGTCACTTCCACTGTATAATTGTAAGGGATTTGATTTAGGTCATACCTGAATGGTCTAGTGGTTTTTCCTATTTTCTTCAATTTAAGTCTGAATTTTGCAATATGGAGTTCATGATCTGAGCCACAGTCAGCTACTGGTCTTCTTTTTGCTGAATGTATAGAGCTTATCCATCTTCAACTGCAAAGAATATAATCAATCTGATTTCAGTAATGACAACCTGGTGATGTCCATGTGTAGAGTCTTGTGTTGTTGGTAGAGGATGTTTGCTATGACCAGTGCATTTTATTGGCAAAACTCCATTAGCCTTTGCCCTGCTTCATTTTGTACTCCAAGGCCAAGTTTCCTGTTACTCCAAGTATCTTGACTTCCTACTTTTGCCTTCCAGTCTTCTATGATGAAATGACATATTTTTTTTTTTGGTGTTTGTTATTTTAGTCACATATATCATATTTCAAAAGGTGAAAACATATGCAAAAGCTGTATTTAAACTATTATTTATATAACAAAAATAATGTTTAAATTATAAAAGAGTCCAAGAGTCAACAGTCTCACTTTGAAAGGAACAACCAAAATTCAACTGGTTGGTAACTCAGAAACTAACCTGGATTGGGTAATATGATCCTCTTTTCTATGTGACTTTAGAACATCACAATTGTACTACACAAGTAGAAAACCATAGTTGATAAAATAATTGTGTAGTACATAATTAAATTAAGGTATAAAGATCAAGGCTTTTATACCTTAAATTTATACCAACTACAATTAAATCTTTGTAAACCGAGTTTGTATGTTTGTAATCATTTTGATAATTTGTAATTTTGTCGTATTAAATGACATTTAAAACATCTAACAGATTTGTGTTCGATTTAAATATTTAATTTAATTGAATGGTTTTAATAATTATCTAAATTTCATAATATATGTTTTTAAATATTAGTTGTATAATAATACATATTTCATTTTTTAATAAATAGTAGATGATGATATGAAGAATTAATATCAGCTCCAAAATGTGTACAAAGTAATCAGAGTTCCTCTAGTCACTAAAGTTCTTAAGCCCTAAAGGACATTAAGCATTCTGTCAACAACAGAAGGTGAACTCATCTCTATCTATGAGGCTGGTCATAGAAAATCCTGATGCAAAGGGAATTTGACACTAAATTTTTAATTTTGCTTTACATTTGTATCCTCTCTCTTCTTTAAGCAGTCCCATTTTATTCTCTGTGACATCCTACCTCATTTCCTCACCTTAATCATAAAACTATTCGGACTATTAGAATCCCATCACACCCATGTTCACACCCAGGTATCAATTCAGTTCAGTCGCTCAGTCGTGTCTGACTCTTTGTGATCCCATGGACTGCAGTACGCCCGGCTTCTCTGTCCATCACCAACACCTGGAACTTATTCAAACTCATGTCCATTGAGTTGGTAATGCCATCCAACCATCTCATCCTCTGTTGTTCCCTTCTCCTCCTGCCTTCAATCTTTCCCAGCATCAGGGTCTTTTCAAATGAGTCAGCTTTTTGCTTCACGTGGCCAAAGTTCTGGAGTTTCAGCTTCAGTTTCAGTCCTTCCAGTGAATATTCAGGACTGATTTCCTTTAGGATGGATTGGTTGGATCTCCTTGCAGTCCAAGGGACTCTCAAGAGTCTTCTCCAACACCTCTGTTCAAAAGCATCAATTCTTCGGGGCTCAGCTTTTTTTATAGTCCATTTCTCACATCCATACATGACTACTGGAAAAACCATAGCTTTGACTAGATGAACCTTTGTCAGCAAAGTGATGTCTCTGCTTTTTAATACTCTGTCGAGGTTGGTCATAGCTCTTCTTCCAAGGAGCAAGTGTCTTTTATTTCATGGCTCATTCACCATGTGCAGTGATTTGGGACCCCCCAAAATAAAGTCTCTCACTGTTTCCATTGTTTCCCCATCTATCTGCCATGAATGATGGGACTGGATGCCATGACCTTAGGTTTTTGACTATTGACTTTTAAGCTAGTATACTAGTACTCTGTATATACACCCAGGTATACTAGACACCCATGTATACTAGACACCAATGTATGCTGCTGCTGCTAAGTCGCTTCAGTCGTGTCCGACTCTGTACAACCCCATAGATGGCAGCCCACCAGGCTCCCCCGTCCCTGGGATTCTCCAGGAAAGAACACTGGAGTGGGTTGCCATTTCCTTTTCCAATGCAGGAAAGTGAAAAGCGAAAGTGAAGTCGCTCAGTCTTATTCAACTCTTAGCGACCCCATGGACTGCAGCCTACCAAGCTCCTCTGTCCAAGGGAATTTCCAGGCCAGAGTACCAGAGTGGGTTGCCATTGTCTGCTCTGGACACCAATGTATACTAGACAGCAAATTGAATCTTTGTTCTATCTTCTCTATTACCTGTATTTGCATTTTCCCCCAAAGATATCCTGGCCAAAAGATAGAACACAGCCTAAAAAGACTTGATTTTTATACTATCAACAGAGACATAACAGAATCAAGATGGGGAGCAATTTTGAAGCAATATGTAAGTGACTGACTGCTTCAACCAGGCATATTATGGGTTCTTTTGGAGAATGAAATGGCAACCCACTCCAGTGTTCTTGCCTGGAGAATCTCAGGGACCGGAGAGCCTGGTGGGCTGCCATCTATGGGGTCACAGCAGCAGCATGCATATGTATAGCCTCCAAAACACAACAGCAAGTCAGGTGGGACAGGGATAGTGAGAGCAGAGTAACAAGACACTACTAATGATTGCATATTTTACCCATATGTTTAAGTTATTAATAAAAATAAAGCAAGTATTGTTGTAAATTAAGCTCAGGACAGCTTGATGCTGAGTAGGTAAGATAGGTAAGTGGGCAGGTAGAAGGTAGAGAAAGCTTTCCTTGCGTAGTCTTAAACTGTAAATGCTGGTGCTAACTTATGCACTCTACATGGGGTGGAGTATTTGATAGAAGTGGCTGGGTGTTTTTTTAATATCTTAGAAAAGTACAGTCAAATAGACACCTAGAATCTTCCAGCAAATAGATTTCTGCTCTGAATAATGTAGAAAACATTGCATATTTTGCATCACTGCTGATTTAGGAGAAAAAGAGGCGACTGAGAATTGGTATACTTGTGTCAGATAACATAAACCAAAGAAAAAGTTATAAGCCACTGATATTAGTACATGTTTCCTGGATTTGCTGCACCTGTCTTGTTGAATCTATTATTTTCTGTGATAATCAATTTTCATTTTAAAGTGAGCAACTGATATTCACTTTCCTTGGCTTTTCTTTCTTGAATTAATGTGGTTGTTATCTGTTTCTCTCAAAGATCTATCATACTATTTAATTAATTAAAAAGAAGTTTAGGAAAACTAATACCAATATCTTATAAAATTTTATATTAGATTTCTGTGATGCACTGTGTAATATTTAAAAAAACAAAAGGAGTATAGTTAGTCTACTATATTGGTATATTTGGTGTATACAGTCTGAACTCTTTAGCCAATTCTACTTTAAAAGATAATGTTTTGATTTTTCTAGTACCTAGCTCAATTTTCTCCAAACTGGATCCATTATCACTTTTTCCTTCCCTTTTCTCCTTCACATTCCTTTAACAGGGTGTCTGGGTTCTGGGTTAATTAGACATAATATGTGAAGAAGATTACAAAGAGAAAAATCAATTATTTCATTCTTCAGGGTGCAGTTCTAACTTAAAAATCATTTTGTGATGAATTACATAGCCATTATAGTTACATTTGAATTATTAACACAAAGATCCCTGGCCCTCCTGTCTATTTCTCAGTGATTATAATCCTCAAGAATTTAAATTCAGTTAGGATTACTCACTAAAAAATGGTACAAAAGTTTTTTTCACCCAGTAATCTATCCTCAAGTTTGTGTAAGACTCATAATATGTAAAATAATTTCAAGAGTTTCAAGAAATCTATACATTTAGTAAATTAGATATATGATATATTTTAGAAAATATATATAGTATAGATATATGAATGAATACATGAGGTACCTTTTTCTGATTAAAAAAGAAACTGGGACACTTGGAAGGGAAGTTATAGTCAGAATCTGAAATAGCACTTCAGAGTTATTTCTTTGGTTTTTTGACTAGAAGGAGAATTTTTAGAATATGCTGTCTTATGTCCAGAAGAATCTATAGCCAATAGTGACTATAATAGGCAATAGAAGAATAATATCAAGTAAGTAAATATTTTAAAAGCAGATAGAACTAATTAAAAACCTATTTCTTACTAGATTTCAAAAGATATTTGAATTCTAAAACTTAATCTGCTTTTATGAACTGAATTTTTAGCCTCCCAAACTACTATTTATGTGAAGAGGGCACATATTTCAGGGAATTTAAAAATATGTCAGGAAGAAGCACGTTGTTTGCATAGTTCTAAGCATGACTAATTTATACTATTATTTTAAAATTTGAAATCATAAGCTCTTGCCTAAATAAACTTCAAAGCTATATATACACACACACACACTATACATGTATAAGTGGAAAGAGCAATATTTTACTCACAGGCAAACTGAAGAATGACTTCTCTACTAAGAATACTTCCAAATGTGTTGGCTGCCAAACACTGATAATGACCAGAATCCTTTGCTTCACTTGGATTGCTTATAATAAAGGCCCCGTCTATCAAACTGTAGCGATAATCACTTTCCAAATCTATTTCTGTTCCATTTCGAAGCCATCTTAGGGAAAAATCAGAAGACAAATGTAAAAATTACTTAAGACATAATACTCCCTGGGTGTATCAGAATCTCACTGAAAGGAATTTTTAAGAAAAGAAAAATGATTAATAGTGAATTTCTACCTGTAATTGGGAATTGGGTTGCCACGAGCTTCACAATTCAGTGCTACTTTCTTTTCATCAGAATCAGTCGGGAAAATTATATCATCTGGTTCTTGCATAAACACTGGTCCGTAATCCACACTTTCTGTAAGGACCAAAAAGACACACTTTAAAATATCTTGAAATAGCAAAACATTTTTTTCTCCATTATGTCCCTACTCAAAATTCTTGCTCTTTCCTCACGCTGAACAGGCTTATTACCAAAGAAAGGTATAGCTGGAAAATTATATTGTTTTAGTAAATTGCAGAGACCTAAATAGATGTTTTTCTCTACTTGACCAAGACGGCTTTTAAAAAATATGATACATGAAATGTAAAGACACACATCTCAAGCATAGGTGTTGTACATTTTAAAATATATCTTTAAATTCACCAAAAGCAGAGCTAAGGAGATAGTAAATAAAAATATTAGTTTTTAAAAAACTGAAATTGTAGAAGTCTTAGAATGTTGAAAATAATATATGATAAAATCATGAACTAATACTCTGCTACTACTTGGGTACTATAGATATGAAAATGTGGGTCCTCATGCATTTTTCACATATTCCTTTCTTCACTTATTCAATCAAGCACTGCTGCTGCTGCTAAGTCACTTCAGTCATGTCCGACTCTGTGCAACCCCATAGATGGCAGCCCACCAGGCTCCCCCGTCCCTGGGATTCTCCAGGCAAGAACACTGGAGTGGGTTGCCATTTCCTTCTCCAATGCATGAAAGTGAAAAGTGAAAGTGAAGTCGCTCAGTCGTGTCTGACTCTTAGCGACCCCATGGACTGCAGCCCACCAGGTTCCTCCATCTATGGGATTTTCCAGGCAAGAGTACTGGAGTGGGTTGCCATTGCCTTCTACTAGATCTCAAAGCACTTTAAATACCTCTCATAGAAGCCTTTAAGACTTTACGAAACATCAAACAACAATTACTATAAAGGTAACATTTTCTGTCTGAGAAAGTATCAGAGCATTTCAATCTTTAAAACTACAGCTGATAATTTTCTTAGACATTTTGTAATCAGTAAAAATTATCTTTAATATCTTTAATAGATAACATATTTGGCATTTGATTCAGTAAAAATTAAACTTCTCTTGAATTTTGAAAAACATCATGTTTTTCTGTTTATAATTGGACATCACTACTAAAACATACATTTATGTAAAATTGACTAAATCACTGCAAATAAAGCTAATTTTAAGTTACAAACCTTCACACTTTTTAGTCAAGGATGTTTATCTTACTTTAGTATGACTTTCAAGCACCCTGGTTTAATTTCAGAGAATCTAAAGTTATGGCTTGTGAAGTATTTAATGACAGCTGGTTTGATGCGAGCAACTCCTCCCTGGCTGTGGTTTCCTCTCCCCGTTATCACAGAGAGATAGGGCTTACCACCATTCTGCTTAAATTCTTCAGTTTTCTGCTGTAAAACTGTCGTCAAATAATCTATAGCCTCATCCACGTGCAGCCCATGGAGGTCTAGAACATTCTGCGGCAGTAGGGAGGCATTGATTTTCTTAAATATCTCCACGGCAGCAAGGTGATTAGCTTCTTTCAACTTTTCCTCATGGAGACTACCCTGCTGGGCATAAAATGTGGCAACGTTTTTCTTCCCCATCTGATAAGTTTCTTTTGCCTTGCTGTAGCATTCCATCCTCTTCTGTTGGTGCAGGAAAGCCTCTGCCTTGTAGTCATCATTCTCTGGGTACTCAAAGTGCTGGAAAGATGGTTCACTTGGTATATCTTCAGTCTCGTTCCATTTCTTTGCCTTTTTCTCCTTAGACTTCTGTGCAGTATGAGAAGTGATATTCTCATTTTGGTGCACAGATTCTTGCGCTACCACTGTTTTTACAGGGTCTCCTTGAAGAACACAATTTAGAAATTGTACTGTGTGTTCTAATGAATAGTTGTGGTCCTTGAAAATGTCCACCAGGAGATTTTGGTTAATGGCTGCAAATATCTTAAAGAGTTGCTTCTCCTTTTAGCTTAGTGGCACAATCTTTCTCAAACATAAGCATCTCTCTTTTCAAATCATGCTTTTCCTGTAAGGCAATTTCTTCTGACATTATTTCTCTGAGTGATACTTTTTTAGTTTGAGTGTTCCAATGATCCAGTAAGGGTAGCATTTCAGGTGCTGCTAAAGTCCTCAGTAATTTTTCGCCTGTTCTCTGAGATGACTTTTGTTCTGAATTATCAAGACCAACATGCCCAACCAGGGAAGGATCTTGCGTTAACTTGACATAAGCTACCTCTTCTTGTCTTTGTTGCTCCATTACAGATTCTTTCCATTTCTCATGATCACTTTAGCCAGATTCAGATCTGTATGAATCACACAATCCTCAACTGTTAGGGACCCTGAGTCAATACCAACAGGGCCAAATAATTCATTGAGCTGAAAAGCCAGTTCAGGGGGCAATGCCAATTCAAGACAGTCTATGGTCAGAGATTTGGTTGTCACTGGAGTGGGATTCAGTGTCTCAGCTTTATCTTCTCCAGTAACTCCAGCTGACAAAGCACTCCCTGCCATTAGAATTGTCTCCATTTCCTGTTCCTCTTCAATCATAAATTCTTCTGTGTTTGGAAATTTCACATAGTCTTCTGGAAGATTTTCATTTTTATTTTATATGCATAGTTATATGCATACCTAGTCTCAAAAGCATTCTGAAATGTGAAATCAGGAAAAAGTAAAGCTTTTTCTTTTTTTACTAATCATAAATGTGATTACATGATAACCTTAGATTAATATTTTCAACATTGGCACAAAAGACGTTTGGGGATATTCTTTGTTGTGAGGATTTTCTGGCCTCTACCCTCAAGATTCCAGCAGCACACCTCCCCAAAATGCAAGAATAAAAAATGTCTGCAGACCTCATTAGATGTCTCATGGGGTCAAAATAACCCTTGTTTAAAGCCACTGTCTTGGAAAATATGAAAAGCAAAGATTTTAGGAAGAACATTTTTCCAATGTCTGTGTTAAACAGGTGGGGTATTTACATTCTCTGTGGATAACCACAAGAAAATACCAGGAAACAATTCAAGAATGAATAATCTCGAAAAATAAAGACTTAGCAAATTATTACTGAAAAGATGTACACCTCCATATTTAGAATAATGAGTTTAGAGTAAATCAATTTGCTTTCTTGAAAAGTACTCTACAGCCATTCACTTTTGGACAAAAATAAACATGGTAGTCCAATCATCCTTCTGATACAAATTGAATACTTACAATGGCCAATACCAACAAATATTTTCTTTGAGTTCTCCTGGAAAACCTAACTGAGGTTCTTTTCCCTAATGTATTAAAAAAAAAATTACATGAGAGTAACTAAAATGTGTTATTCTATATGAAATTCTACTGTTGTTTTACTTTAAAAAAGGAAAACAAATAAGACATTTGATAAATAAATAACTAGAGGAAATTATTGTCAAAATATCATGTTGCATGTTATTGTATCATAATGATCTTCTTAAAATTTGGAAAAGCACATGAAACCTCAAAATCTCAATTATTATTAAACTACATAATCAAATCATGAAAAGGAATATTTTATTCTGGACTTTACACATTAAAATATAATCTTGTAAATTGACATTATAAATATCTATGATATATAAGAATAAATTTTAATAAATATATTTTATACTTTTATACATTTTTTAAAATTCTTGAGCTTTAGAGTCAGACACTTGAATTCAAATTTTAAAACCATCTTGAGCCAACTACTTTTATACTTTGCTGCTTCATTTACTAATTGTAGATAATAATATCTCCTTTCAATATTATTATGGAGATATATCAATATTTGTAAATACTTAGTATGTCACAGTTCAGTTCAGTTCAGTCACTCAGGCGTGTCCGACTCTTTGTGACCCCATGAATCACAGCACGCCAGGCCTCCCTGTCCATCACCAACTCCTGGAGTTCACCCAAACTCATGTCATCGAGTCAGTGATGCCATCCAGCCATCTTATCCTCTGTTGTCCCCTTCTCCTCCTGCCCCCAATCCCTCCCAGAATCAGGGTCTTTTCCAATGAGTCAACTCTTCGCATGAGGTGGCCAAAGTATTGGAGTTTCAGCTTCAGCATCAGTTCTTCCAATGAACACTCAGGACTGATCTCCTTTAGGATGGACTGGTTGGATCTCCTTGCAGTCCAAGGGACTCTCAAGTGTCTTCTCCAACACCACAGTTCAAAAGCATCAATTCTTCGGCGCTCAGCCTTCTTCATAGTCCAACTCTCACATCCATACATGACCACAGGAAAAACCATAGCCTTGACTAGATGGACCTTTGTTGGCAAAGTAATGTCTCTGCTTTTCAATATGCTATCTAGATTGGTCATAACTTTCCTTCCAAGGAGTAAGCATCTTTTAATTTTATGGCTACAAGTACTCAACAAATTATAATTAATAAGAGTAATAACTAAAACTTACTTGTGTCATAATTACTACATGCCAGACATTATACTGAATAATTTATATGCAATATATCATGTAACACTCATAACAATGTGACTAGAACTAATTTCCACATTTTATTTTTTCATAGAGCAGTAATTTTTCATTTTTCTTTGTAAGAGTAGTATCCTTTATTTTTAATTAACTTTTATTGAAGTATAGATGATTAACAATGCATTAAATTCAGGTTTAGAGCAAAGTTAATCAGTTTTATATATATTCACACTTTTTTAGATTCTTTCCCATATAGGACATTAAAGAGTATTGAGTAGAGTTCGTGTGCTATACAGTATGTTTTTATTAGTTATCTATTTAATTTCCCCATTTTATAGAAGACAAAACTGAGGCTAAAATCAATTAAGCAAATTTGTATAGCAAATAAATTATAAATTTGGGGCATAAATTCAGGGTTGTTGGAATACAGAACCTGATTATCACTATCACTATTGTTACTACCACTATTACTATTATTTATAAGCTATTATTATTATATTTAAACAGCATTCACAAAGCACTCTTGTATATTTCTATTTAGTTATCTGAGCTGAGTTTCATAATTATTTGTAATTCAAAGTTGAAAACACTGAGCTTCTGAGAGAAGACTTCTTCAAAATTAGCACATTGTGAATGGTTGATTTAATTAATGTTCTTTGATTCCAAATCTTAGACTCTGAAAACTGTCAAAACAAGACAAGGGAAATAAAGACTTTCCAGACTGGGGAAAAGCAGAACGCTAAGATTTGCTAAATTATACACTGAAAAGTTAAAGGACTAGTCTGAAAAATACATATTCTATTATGAGAGCCCATACTCTGTTAGAAACATCTGTTCATTGTCACTTCTGAAAGCATTTTAGTGACTCAGTGAGCGCTCTCTCTCCCTCTCTCTTTCTGCTGTTCCTCTTTCTCTTGTTTTTCTCTTAGAAATAAAGTTCATCGTAAAGGGTGGAAAAGCCTGTATCTATGGTGAGTTTCCCTGTCCCTTGCAAAAGGGTGATAAAAGATGCTTCTATTTCTGAAGGAATTAGCTTTTAAAGTTCCATACCAACAAGGTATAATTAAAAGTAAACTCAGACAAACTATTTTGAGGGCTTCCCTGGTGACTCAGTGGTAAAGAATCCTCCTGCAATGCAGGAGTGGACAGCGGAATCTGGTGGGCTTTTCTCCACATCCTATCCAGCGTTTGTTGCTTGTAGATTTTTGGATGATAGTCATTCTGACAGGTGTGAGATGGTAGTTCCATGGCTTTGATTTGAACTTCTCTAATATAATTAACAATTTAGAGATTTTTTTTTTCCATGTGCCTGTTAGCCATCTGAATGTCTTCTTTGGAAAAAATGTCTATTCGGGTCTCCTTTTTATAGCCCAGAATTTCACTTGGTAAACGAAGGATAGTACACCCACAAGGCATTTTGGCCGGCTGACCCTGAAGGAGAGGCTTCAACCTGTCTTGACTCCCTCCTTTTACACTTTTTGTCTCCTCCCCCTGAGCCTGCCCTATGCAGATTAGGGCTAGCACACATCATCAGTCAGGAAGGGGGTGTGTTTTCTTCACCTGAGGTTCCCACTCCAGGTCAGAGGATTTTCCCTTTGTCCCCTTTTCATGGGCTTTCCCCCTTTCTTTGTCTTTTAGCTGCCACCAGTTTGGACTCCTTTTTCTATTATAATTACCTAACATTCTCCCCTTAAGAGATGGGAGGCCCAATTCAATAGGAATAGGGGCATTGAGGTCTCTCTGCCTACTTCCTGCTGAGCTGAGACATTGAAGGGCATGGGGCCTTGGTCTCTTGCTAGTCTCAAGCCTCAGAGTCCTTATAGACCTGTCTGTCTAAGGGTGAGTGAGTTTCCTTGGCTAAGGCAAACCAAGAGAGAAAGAACATAGCCCAGAATTAACTCAAGAGTTATCCCAAGAAAGCTTATCCCCAAAAACTTAATTTTGGGGGTATTCATTAGAACGGTGCTTATTGATGGTTCTGAATAGGTATTGGAGAGCTCCCAGGAGGTCACAGGTGTATTGAGTGTCCTCTTCTGTTTTCTTCCATATGAACTGGAGTTCAGCCTTTGTGGACCCATCTTTCCAAACCTTAATTAAGACTTGAATCCCTGGGGCATATAGTCATGGCCCTTCAGAATCTTTTGGGTCCTGGTTGACATCTCATAAACATATTTCTTCTTGGAATTGCCCAATAACCATGGTGTAAGACCATGGCATAAGACCAGAGGGTCTGAGTCTCTGGATCCAGGAAGAGGTCATTGACATAAAAAAAAAAAGGTCTCCCATATAGTGTCTCAGAAGGGCTAAGATCAACCTGTTCCTTAGGGGCAACATGGGTGCAGAGGGGAGCTATTGGTAAAGCCTCCTTTAATCTGAGAAAGGTCTCCTGAATTATCTTTTTTATCACTTATTTTAAGAATTGGTTGGCTCTCTCTACTTTTCCTGAAGACTGAGACCTCCGGGCACAATGGAGGTAAAAGGTAATGCCCAATGCCTTAGAGGGGCTTCCCCGGGGGTTTGAGGGTAGAGCGTCTGCCTGCCATGTGGGATCCCTGTGTTTGAATCCCAGGTTGGGAAGATCCCCTGGAGAAGGAAACAACAAGCCACTCCAGTGGAAAATTCCATGGACAGAGGAGCCTGCTAAGCTACCGTCCATGGAATTGCAGAGTCACACGCGACTGAGCAACTTCACTTCACAATGCCTTAGAGAGCCCTTGAGTGGTTTTAAAAGTAAATGATGTTCTATTGTCTTTTTGTAGTGACCTAGGCAGGCCAAATCTTGGAATGATTTCATGGAGCTGCTTTTTCACCACCTCCTCAGGCTTCTCAGTCTCAGTGGGAAAGCCTTCAATCCATCCTGTAAAGGTATCTATCATGACTATTATGTATTGATATCCTTGAGAAACTGGCATCTGGGTAAAGTCCATCTTCCAGTCCTTTCCTGGGTAGGTCCCATGCCATTGGATCGGCTGGGCTAGCTGTTGTCTTTGAGTTATTTGGGGGTTATTTAATTGGCAATTGAGACACAGGGAGACCACTTGACTTATAGTCCTTCAGATGCCTGCTCGTCTGAAGAACCTTTCTAGTAATGTTTGGAGGGCCTTGTCCCCTAGATGAGTGGTGGCCTATGAGGAGTTAACCAACTCTCATTGGAGGTTCCTCAGCAGAAAGAGGAGCCCCTCTTTTTGGAAACACCTCACATGATCTTGTTGAAAGCCCTCACTCTTAGCTTTAAGACTCTGCCCTTCAGTATATGAAGGAGTTCCTGGCAAATTAGTCTGCAGCACTAAGGTGGAAACCCCTATTAGGTCACTGTTTTGTAATGCTGTTCTCTTAGCTGCCACTGCCTGGTTCCCTTGAGCCACTTCTGTACTCCATTTTCCAGTCTCCTCTACAGTGGGAGACTGCAACCTCAGCAGGCAGGTGGACTGCCTCCAAAAACCTAAAGATTTGATCACCATACTTTATTGGGGACCCTCATGGTCAAGTGGCCTCTTTATTTCCAAATAGCAGCATATGCATGTAGCACCTGAAAGGCACACTTGGAGTCAGTGTAAATGGCTACTCTTTTTCCTTTTCCCAGCTCTAAAGCTTGAGTCAGAGCTATGAGCTCAGCCAATTGGACTGAAGTACTTGGAGCTAAAGGTTTAGTCTCTGTGGTCTCAAAATCGGAGACTACTTCAAATCCTGCCTCCTTTTTCTAAGACAAAGTTGTTTCAATTGGTGTACCCGATTTCCTCAGGATTGTTCAGAGGGTCTTCTGACAATCCCTCTCAGGGTTTTGTCCAATGGTCCAAAGTTTCTAGGCAAGAGTGAAAGGGGAGAGAGTTCTCAGGGGTAGGCATGAGGGTAGCTGGGTTAAGAACCTCAAAAAAGGAAATAGTCCTGGATTTTCCATCAGCATTATCTGGTAATGCATGAGGATTATTTGATTGGACATCCATAAATGGCCACTCCCACTTAGGAGTTTTTTCACTTGGTGGCTGGTAATAAATAAATAAATATAGCAAGAGAGTTTTAAAGCATCTTCTATTAGGGCTGCAAGCTTTCAAAAGCAGGGAGGCCAGCCTCAGGAGGTTGGGTTGAGCCTCTTCAATAAGTGAGTTACTGACTGGGGCTCAGGTCCCAACCTTTGCGTTAACACTCTCAAGGCTATTCCTTCTTTTTCATGGATGTATACTCGGAATGCTTTTTCTGGGTCTGCAACCTCAAGGTGGGTGCTTGGGTTAAGGCTTGTTTTAGTGTTGCCTCTGCCTCCTTTTGAGGAGAAGGTAATGACACCCCACTCCAGTACTCTTGCCTGGAAAATCCCAGGGCGGAGAAGCCTGGTAGGCTGCAGTCCATGGGGTCGCTAGGAGTCGGACACAAATGAGTGACTTCCCTTTCACTTTTCACTTTCATGCACTGGAGAAGGAAATGGCAACCCACTCCAGTGTTTTTGTCTGGAGAATCCCAGGGACGGGGGGGCCTGGTGGGCTGCTGTCTATGGGGTCGCACAGAGTCGGACATGACTGAAGTGACTTAGCAGCAGCAGCTGCCTCCTTTTGAGGTCCCCACGTCAATGGGATTGGTGAGTATATCTCTTCTCAATAAAGGATTTGGACACTCAGGGATCATCAGAAACTGATGGGAAAATATCTGTACATCCCAGCAACAAAGAAGTGATTGGGTGAATCTTTTTGTAATTGTTTTCCTGTAGCACCCAAAATTGTACATGTTGGGGGGAGATGACTCCAGAGTAGGAGGTCAGGAGAGAGTAGGTAGCCCCAGAGTTAACCAAGAAATTTTTGGACCTACCTGCCACATCCAGATGCACCTTTGGCTCCAGCCCCATGATGGTTAATTGTTACAAGTGGACTGGCTGGAGTGGGCCACTTCAGCCCTGTTAAACCATTGTGAAGGAAGGTTTGGCACTTGGCCTTGAGACTCTTGAGTCCCGAGGGCAGAGTGCCACCCAATATCCCAGTTGATGGCATATGTAGCAAGCTGTTTTAGGAGGCTTGCCATGGTATGGACACTTTCTGGCCCAATGTCCCACCTATCTACAGATTAGCCATTTGTCTCATGCCTTGTCCTTGAAGTTTGCCGCAGGGCTCCCCTAGAGGGTGGCCAGCATCTGGGCATGCCTTGACTCTTTCCTTTTCTCCCTTTCCTGGGGCTTGGCCTTTCTCTCCTGTTATCTGGTATCAAAGGTATTGGTGGCTGTCTGGACCATTTCATCTAAAGAGGAAGCAGAGTCCTGTTGCTATAGCTGTTGTAACTTCATCCTTATGTATGATGCAAATTGGGACAGGAATTTGACCTTTAAAATCACCTGTCCATTGTAAGAGTCTAAATCTAGATTGGAAAACTTTAGTAGGGCCTCTTTTAGCCTTTCCATAAAGGCAGTGAGATTCTCATTGCGTTCCTGAGTTATTGCTGAGACCCAGGCACAGCACCACAGCACCATAACTAATAGGCTTCCTTCTGTTTCCATGGGTGGACTTCCTTAGGTGAGTCTTCTGAAGCTTATCCTAGCCAGTACTGTTGCAATCTGAGAGCTGGGCATCTCTGGGTCAGGGCGTAGATACCCAGGGATTTGGAGGCAGGTCAACCTCCTGGAGATTGAATCTTCAGGCAAGTCGAGACTGGGCAGCCTCCTGGGAATTGGGTCCCTGGGTGGCTTGAGGCAGGTTGAACCACTCTAGGTAATAACAGAATTAATGATAAAGGAGTGGGTAGATGTTCAATACAGTGGAATGGAGATTTGATCCGGAGGTATATTCACAGCTTTAGGAGAAGAGTAGTAAGAGTTTGGGCCCAAATGGCCCGCAGGCTAACTCCCAAAGTGGCAAACATTGTCCCTGGAAGTCCAATTGCCCTCAAAGGGATTTCACCAACAGGAGGACTTTTAGCAGGCATTGTGTGTCTGCTGCCCACCCTAGCAGGTGCATTAAGAAGTGCTGTTGTTGCACATGTCTTAGGAAACATGGGAGATGAAGACCTGAATCTCTTGAGGGTACTAAATAGTTTTTCCCTCCCAAAGGCCAGCCATTTTCTGATTGTCCCACCAGAAAGTTGCAGAGGCAACACTGTGGGCCCAAACAAGGCTCATGCAAAGAGCACAACTTCTGGAAATAGAAAAGCTAATAACCCTCCCAATACTTTGCAGAGAGTGGCATAGATGAAGGGAAGAGCTGGAGGACAAGAGGAGAAGGCAGTGAGAAAAATGTGCTGAGGAATCCCCTTACTATTATCATCCCCTTATTATTCCTGAGGAATAACCTTCCAGGAAAGTGGCTAAACGCTTGTCATGTGCCCACACAGCTTTCATTCCCCTGATCTTCGGCACAAGGGGGACTAAAGACAAAAGAACCCTCATCCACTGGGCAATGGCTTCTGGGTACAATGGATGGTGGAACCTTCAGGACATGCCAGGGAGTAGCTCCTGACAGAATCCCTCAATTACATCCACAGCCACTTGCCTGTTCACAGCGGGTATGAGCAGACACAAAGGAGAGATTGTAAAGGAATTAAGATTTTGTTAGCCATATGTGCCTTCCAGCCAGAGGCGAGGACCTCCTACCTTAACCAGAGGTCTTCTGGAATCTGAGACTGTGCTACGTGAGCTTTCTGCCACCTTAGTTTTTGCTGTGCCAGGTTCCACCACAATCAATCCCTTCACTTCTGCCGCGCTGGGTTTCTGTTGCGCTCAGCTTTCACTGAGTGAACTTTCACCATATTGGGCTTCAGCTCTGATGGGCTTCCGGCTCACTGGGCCCAGCTGAGGTGGCTACAGTCAGGCTACATCTGGGTCATGGCACCAGATATGTCAGGAGAGGGTGTAGTATCCTCAGTCCAGTCTCACCACAAGGAAGAGTTGAAAAGGCAAACCAGTGTTACACCTTGGTTGCAACTCAGAATTTTATTTGGTAAACAAAGGATAGTACACCCTCAAGGCATGAGGGCGGGCCAACACTGAAGGAGAGGCCTATACAGGTCTTCTTCCCACTTTTAATTACATTGGCTTTTTTTTTATACTGATTTGTATGAACTGCTTACATATGTTGGATATGAATCCCTTACTGGTTATGCTATTTGCATATATTTTCTCCTATTCAGTAGGTTGTCTTTTTGTTTTGTCAAAAGATTTCCTTTATTGTGCAAAATCTTTTAGGTTAAATTAGGCTCCATTTGTTTCTTAAATTAGGTCTTACTTGTTTCTTTTTGCTTTTATTTGTTTTGCCTTAGGAGACAGATCCAAAATATATTACTAAGATTTATGTCAACAAGTGTTCTGCCTGTGTTATCTCCTGGAAGTTTTAAGGTTTCAGGTCCTGCATTTAGGTCTTCAATCTATTTTGAGTTTATTTTTTGTATATGGTGTGAGGAAATGCTCTAGTCTCATTGTTTCACATGTAGCTGTCACTTTCCAAACACCTTTTATTTAAGAGAATATCTTTCCTGCATTGCATATTCTTGCCTCTTTCATCATAGATTATAGGTTATAGGTGCATGGGTTTATTTCTGGGCTCTCTGTTTTGTTCCATTGATCTATGTGTCTGTTTTATGTGCCAGCACCATGCTTTTTTGACTACTCTTGCATTGTAATATAGTCTGAAGTATGGGGTCATGAAACTTCCAGCTTTTTGCTTTTTTCTCAAGATTGTTTTGTCAAATAAGAATCTTTTGTAGTTCCATGTAAATTTTAAGATTTTTTCTAGCTCTATGAAAAATGTCATTGGTATCTTATTGGGGCTATCATTGGGGCTATCATTGTATATGGAGATGTTTTCAACTGCATGGCTATTTTAACAATATTAATTATTCTAATCAAAGAGGTAGAGATATATTTCCATTCATTTGTATAATATTCAACTTCTTTTATTGATGTTTTATAATTGTCATAAAATAGATTTTTCACCTCCTTGGTTACATTTTTTCCCAGATGTTTTATGTATTCATTTATTGATGTGATTCTAAACAGGATAATTTTTACTTTTTATTTCTGATAGTTCATTATTAACATACAGAAAAGCAAGATTTATGTATTTTAATCTTGTATCCTGCAACTTTACTAAATTCATTTATTAGTTGTAGGTTTTTTTGGTGGAGACTGTAGGGTTTTCTGTATGAAATACTATATCATCTGTAAATAATGACTGTTTTACCTCTCCCCGCCCCATATTTGGATGCATTTTATTTCTTTTTCTTATCTCATTGCTGTGGCTAGGGCTTCCAATACTATGTTACATAGAAGTGGCAACAGTGAGCATCCTTGATTTAGACAAAAACTTTCAATGTTTAACCATTAAATATAATGTTAGCTGTAGGTTTGTCATAAATGACCTTTATTATGTTGATATATGTTCCCAGTATATCCAGTTTTATGTCAGTTTTAATCATGAATGGAGGTTGTAGATTTTTAATTTTTTTCTGCTTCTATTGAGCTAATTATTAAATTTTAATCCTTCATTTTGTTAATGTGTTGTATCATGTTTGATTTGCAAATGTTGAGTCATCCTTGTGTCCCTGGAATACATATGACTTAATCCATAGCTTATGATCCTTTTGTATATTTTTGGATTCAGTTTGCTGATATTTTGTTGGGCATTTTTATATGTATATTCATCAAAGATATTGGCTTATATTTTTCTTTTTTTTGTAATTATTGTCTGGTCTTGGTATCATGATAGATGCAGCCTCATAGGATGAAATTTGGAGTGTTCCATTTTCTTCCATCTTGGAAACAGATTGAGAAAGATAGGTTTAGTTCTGTATATGTTTAGTAGAGTTCCCATGTAAAACCATCCAATCCTGTAGGTTTGTTTGCTGTCTTTTTTTTTAATTACATTCACAAATTTATTTTCAGTACTAGTGATCAGTCTATTCAAGAAGTCTGTTTTTTCTTGATTCTATCTTGGTGGTTTGTATCTTTCTAAAAATTTGTTCATTTCCTCTAAGTTGTCCAGTTGGTTGACATATAACTATTCACAATATTCTTGTGACTTTTTTTTCTTTTGTAGCTCTGTGATATCAGTTGTTATTATCACCCCTCTTTCATTTCTTATGTTGTTTACTTGGATCAGAAATCTCTTCAGTTCCTATTACTTTATAAAATTTATTTTTATTTTTTATGTTCTATTTGGATGATTTTATTATTTTATCTTCCAGATGACTTATTCTTCTCTGTCACTTAGTCTGCAACTCATCCCTTTTAGTATTTTTTGTGATTTGTCTATTGAATTATTTATTTTTGATTGGGTCTTTTTTTATTTTCTAGTTCCTTATTAAAATGTTCAATCATGGTCATGAAGTCGCTCAGGCATGTCCGACTCTTTGTGACCCCATGGACTGTAGCCCACCAGGCTCCTCCATCCATGGAATTTTCTAGGCAAGAGTACTGGAGTAGGTTGCCATTTTCTAATTCAGTTAACATTTTTAGTAACAATATTTTGAATTCTTATTTATCTTTATTTATCTTATCAATCTTATTGATAACTTATTTCTGTTTATTTGTTTTTCAGGAGTATTCTCTTTTTCTTTCCATTAAGAATAGTTCCTCTGACTTTTTATTTTACTTAATATTCTCTGGCTCCATGAATTTAAATGAAACAATTGCCTATCACAATCTTACAGTGATATGTTTTTATGTGAGAACCTCCCTATGCAAACTGGGTGTATCTAATGCATTTGGTAAGAGTGCTGATGTGAAGTAGATGCCAGTCACATCTTTCCTCAGGGTGTGCTGGTAGGTATCACCTTGGTAGGAATGGGACTGGATATGGAGGAGCTAAAGCTGGCACTGAGTATGAGGTAGGATTTCCTCATACCTCAGTGTCAAGCATAGGATATGACCCCAAGTTGCTGGAACAAAAGCCCTGAGGACTGGGTTCAAAGTGGCTCTATTCTCTTTAAGTGTATATTTTTTCTCTCCCCAAACCAGGTTCTTTGCCCCAGAAGAAGGGGGAAGCTGAAGCAAGTGAGACTCAAGTGCAAGCAGAGCATCAAGTGCTGCCTGTGTAGTCGGTTGCGGCTCTGATCAGGGGCAGCCTTGGGTGTGAGCTCCATTTGTTTCTCACAGCTGATCACTGTCCCCTCCTCTGCTGCCTTCATTACCGTCTCACTGTTGTGGAGTCATTTCACAGGAGTGGCAGGACCCACATGGACTCTAAGCACATGATGGGGGATTAGCTTTGGTGGAGCAGTCACTGTCAGGATCTAGGAAGCTTTGGGGACATGGCTTGAGGAATGCCTTCTAGGTTTGGACCACCCTCCCTGGGCTATGCCCCAGGACTAGGTAGCTTCTGCATCCCCTCGTGGTGCCCTTCCTCCAGGCTGGCCTGCTCCAGATCCAGAGCTGTGCTGTGCCATGGAGAGAGTGAGGTCAGAGCATTTACTTGACTTGGACTGTGGCATGTACCATACAGTGGCTGGCTGTGGGAAACCTGCAGCCACAACAGCAGATCTCTCTCTGCCCTCTGCCTTGGGGCTATTTAGCATGTATATACCCCTCATAACGGAGAAGGCAATGGCACCCCACTCCAGTACCTTTGCCTGGAAAATCCCATGGACAGAGGAGCCTGGTAGGCTGCAGTCCATGGGATTGCTAGGAGTCAGACACGACTGAGCGACTTTGTTTTCACTTTTCACTTTCATGCATTGGAGAAGGAAATGGCAACCCACTCCAGTGTTCTTGCCTGGAGAATCCCAGGGACGGGGGAGCCTGGTGGGCTGCCGTCTATAGGGTCCCACAGAGTCGGACATGACTGCAGTGTCTTAGCAGCAGCAGCAGCAGCAGCAGCAGGAGCAGACCCCTTATAAGTGTACTGCAAGCTTTTCCAGACCTTCTATCTGATCCAAACATATTCCATCCAGCCAAGGAGGCTTGTCTACTCTGTGTGGAACTCCAACAATGGGACACCCTGTCTGTGGCTTCAGTCACTCACTCCCCAGGGCAGGTATCTACTCCTAAAATCTTCTTTGTTCTCTGAGTTCCTTTCCTGTGGGCACAGGTTTTGACTCAATTGCTTTTCTTCCCTTCCTACTCAATTGCATGTGTATCTTCTTAAATTCTTACTTGTACAGGAGTCTTGTCAGTTTCCAGTTCATTTTCAGTGAAGATTGTTCCACATATAGATCTATTCCTTTATGTGTATCTATTGGAGAAGTTGAGCTACATGTATTCTTACTCCACCATCTTTTCTTCCCTCCTAAGACTTCATTTTTCTGGAAGATTTCTTCATTTGTTTCATCCTCTTCATACCATTTAGGAATACATTGGCTTATTTTTAAATGTCTGCTTCATCATCTCTGTAAGAAGTTTTTTTATAAAGTATGTTTAAAATTTTTGATGTAGGTCATTTTTAAAGACTTTATCGAATTTGTTGCAATATTGCTGCCATTGTTTTTTTATGTTTTGGTATTTTTGCCACGAGGCATGTGGGATCTCAACTCCCTAACCAGGAATCAATCTCATGCCCCCTGCACTGGAAGGCAAATTCTTAACCACTGGACCACTGCAGAAACCCCCTGTAACAAGTTTGTATTTTTATCATTTTCCTATTTCTTTGACTTTCCAAATTTGTTTGCTATGCTCCTATCTTTTCAGTTGCTTCTATATTACCAATAATGATGCTTTCAATTCTTTAATGGTTTTATTTGTCCTTTTCATTTGTTTCCTGCACTCTAAGAATTGCTTCTTATAAGTTTCTGTTATCTTGTCATATGTACTTTGACTCTACTTATGTGTTCTTTAAACTGTTCATACAATGTCAGTTGCTTCCTTGGAGGAAGACAGTTGTTGAAAAAGTTGAAAAGAGATTTTGTTCAGGTTATGGAGGAGTCCACATATGACAAACTGAAATCTCTGGCCTGGTCAACAACCAAAAAGAAACTGAGTTCTATTAACAACTACATGAGTGTAGTTTGAAGTGGAACTTCATCGGTCAATCCTTCAAAGGTGAATGCAGCTGCAATCAACAGCTTGACTGACATCTAATCTTATGAGAGAGCTTAAGCCAGAACTACCCACCTGAACTATAGCTAGATTCCAGACCCACAGTCTCTGTGAGAAAATGAATGATTATTGTTTCAATTTGCTAAAATTTGAGATAATTTTTACATAATAATAGATGGCAACCCACTCCAGTGTTCTTGCCTGGAGAATCCCATGGACAGAGAAGCCTGGTAGGCTGCAGTCCATGGGGTCTCACAGAGTCGGACACGACTGAAGCGACTTGGCAGCAGCAACAAGCCATTTTCATCTCTCCATATTACTGATAGAAAAATGTGTTTAAGACAAGCCATAAGGAATCTCCACACTGTTCTCCATAGTGGCTGTACTAGTTTGCATTCCCACCAACAGTGTAAGAGGGTTCCCTTTTCTCCACACCCTCTCCAGCATTTATTATTTGTAGACTTTTGGATCGCAGCCATTCTGACTGGTGTGAAGTGGTACCTCATTGTGGTTTTGATTTGCATTTCTCTGATAATGAGTGATGTTGAGCATCTTTTCATGTGTTTGTTAGCCATCTGTATGTCTTCTTTGGAGAAATGTCTATTTAGTTCTTTGGCCCATTTTTTGATTGGGTCGTTTATTTTTCTGGAGTTGAGCTGTAGGAGTTGCTTGTATATTTTTGAGATTAGTTGTTTGTCGGTTGCTTCATTTGCTATTATTTTCTCCCATTCTGAAGGCTGTCTTTTCACCTTGCTAATAGTTTCCTTTGATGTGCAGAAGCTTTTAAGGTTGATTAAGTCCCATTTGTTTATTTTTGATTTTATTTCCAATATTCTGGGAGGTGGGTCATAGAGGATCCTGCTGTGATGTATGTCAGAGAGTGTTTTGCCTATGTTCTCCTCTAGGAGTTTTATAGTTTCTGGTCTTACGTTTAGATCTTTAATCCATTTTGAGTTTATTTTTGTGTATGGTGTTAGAAAGTGGTCCAGTTTCATTCTTTTACAAGTGGTTTACCAGATTTCCCAGCACCACTTGAGAACAGTGTGGAGATTCCTTAAAAAACTGGAAATAGAACTGCCTTATGATCCAGCAATCCCACTGCTGGGCATACACACTGAGGAAACCAGAAGGGAAAGAGACACGTGTACCCCAATGTTCATCGCAGCACTGTTTATAATAGCCAAGACATGGAAGCAACCTAGATGTCCATCAGCAGATGAATGGATAAGAAAGCTGTGGTACATATATACAATGGAGTATTACTCAGCCATTAAAAAGAATACATTTGAATCAGTTCTAATGAGGTGGATGAAACTGGAGCCTATTATACAGAGTGAAGTAAGCCAGAAGGAAAAACATAAATACAGTATACTAACGCATATATATGGAATTTAGAAAGATGGTAACAATAACCCGGTGTACGAGACAGCAAAAGAGACACTGATGTATAGAACAGTCTTATGGACTCTGTGGGAGAGGGAGAGGGTGGGAAGATTTGGGAGAATGGCAATGAAACATGTAAAATATCGTGTGGGAAACGATTAGCCAGTCCAGGTTCGATGCACGATGCTGGATGCTTGGGGCTGGTGCACTGGGATGGCCCAGGGGGATGGTATGGGGAGGGAGGAGGGAGGAGGGTTCGGGATGGGGAACACATGTATACCTGTGGCGGATTCATTTTGATATTTGGCAAAACTAATACAATTATGTAAAGTTTAAAAATAAAATAAAATTAGGAAAAATAAATAAATTAATAAAAAAAAAAAAAAACAAGCCATAGCTGTGAAAGCTATAAACTTCCCAGAAAAATAAAGAATAAAAATACCATTTGCAAGTAATCATACTTCAGGGAATGAAAATTCTTGATTTAAGTATTATTGAGCCTCGATGGACATGAGTTTGAGTGAACTCCAGGAGTTAGTGATGGACAGGGAGGCCTGACGTGCTGCGATTCATGGGGTCGCAGAGTCGGACATGACCGAGTGAATGAACTGAAAGTTTTAGAATTAGAGGGATAATCTTTCCATTCTAATAATCCCTTGGAATTTATCCA
The DNA here is from genome assembly GCF_027580195.1 of Bos mutus. Taxonomy (NCBI): domain Eukaryota; kingdom Metazoa; phylum Chordata; class Mammalia; order Artiodactyla; family Bovidae; genus Bos; species Bos mutus. Next base: position 70,523,630 of record NC_091631.1, on the reverse strand, counting down.
ATCATAACTTCATCACTTTTAGTAATGTATGAAGACTTAACCAATTACTGTTTTGTTGTTGTGTGTTAGTCACTCAGTCATGTCTGACTCTATGAGACATCATGGAATATAGCCTCCCAGGCCCTTCTGTTCATAGAATACTCTGGGCAAGAATACTGGTGTGGGTAGCCACTCCCTTTTCAGGGGATCTTTGTGACCCAGGGATCAAATCTGGGTCTCCTGCATTGCAGGCTATTCTTTTACCATCTGGGCCAATTGTTAGGATTCTCAAAAGTGAAGTGTGTCTTGAAATAAGAAACATGTTTGTGTCCTAGATGATGACATCTTTTGATTCAATTCTGTTCTAAAATACAGTTTACTTAAGATTTTACTATAATTGAATTGATTAGCACATCAATAACACTTAATTTACAGAATTACCATTAAGATTAAAATATGAAGACTCTACTAAGAATATCTTCTGCTCCCCTGATAGAATGTTATGTAAAATAAAAATTTAAACAAAATATTTTTAACTTTAAATTTTAATTCATTAAAAACCAAATTTGTTTTAATATAATCAATAAACTGAACCATTTTAATAATAATGAATTAATAAATGAAGAACAATATTTTAAGTGTCTACTTATACTCAATGTCAAAATGATCATCTACAGTGAACTTTTATGTCACCATTAACACATAATTATGTTTGATAGATTTTGCCTATTCGTGTGTGACAGGAATTGGCTAGATGCTCATTAATCCCATTTATTCTTCCTAAGAATATTGGAATACTTTATTTAACCTTTCTTATGATTGTACTGGGACTCCAATGTGACTTGTTTCTGGACTGAAATAATATATGTGGAATCCATCCATTTTTCACCTGTCAATTAGCTAAAGGTAAAGGAGCCAACTCATTGGAAAACACCCTAATGCTGCAAAAGAATTGATGGAAGGAGGAGAAGGGGATGCCAGAGGATGAGATGGTTGGATGACATCACCGAATTGATAGACATGAGTTTGAGCAAGCTCCAGGAGTTGGTGAAAGACAGGGAAGCTTGGAGTGCTGCAGTCGATGGGGTCACAAAGAGTCAGACATGACTGAGCAACTGAATAAAAAGAACAAAAAAGCAGCAGGCACCAGTGCGGTCCCAATAGATATCACAGATGTAACATGGTTCCCAAACTCTCCACGTATTGAACAATCAAGTGGAACAGGATGTGACTAGAAAAGAAACATATATTGTGTCAAGTTATTTGTTATAGCATCCAGAATTACCTTGTCTTGATTGATATTATATTTAAAAGCAAAATAACTTTAAAGCTTCACAGTTTGATTACGAAGTAGTGGTCACTGAAGCATATATCACTAGATTATAGAACCTTACTTATATTCTCCTTTCCTAGTTCAGGCCTTTGAACTACTATTTAGTTAAGTATATTCCCAGGCCAACGGCCTATGAAAGGAGATATTCAATCATTCAGCCTTGTATCTAGCTGTACCAGTTTTAGTGCTCCAGTTTTTATAACTGGCTTTCTACCTAATCCTTGAGCCCCAGTCCTTCTTAACATGACCAAATTCTGAAAATCGGTTTTAACCCCATGTCTCTCTTTATAAATCCTATTTTGATAACCTTTCTAGCTGGTCCAGGGTCATTATTTAGACATTTATATTATATGTATGTTATGGTTTTTATTTTGTATTTTCACATGGTTGACTTTCATTGTACAGTCATGTAGTCAAATCTGACTCCATTTTTGAATTTGACTGATGATGATTTTCAAGCCACACCAGTCACTTTCTTCCTTTTGCCTCACCTCAGGGAAAGATGACACTCATCCCTCCCTTGACTCAAGTAAGAGAATTCATAACATGCAAACTACATAGGAATTCTCACCCCAGTCCCACACCCCAGCCACGACACAATTAGTGCCACTCATTCCCTCCCATTCCATTCTCAAGCCATTTTCAGACCAACCTATCCTGCTTTTGTCAGAAAGCTTCCTGATGTGAATAATAAATCCTTTCATACCTTTTGGTGTATGTGTAGCATTATTAGTCTCGGCATTTGAACTGATTTTGTGCTATGAATTGTTGATCTTGTCCTCTGTAGGGCAATCACAGGGCAGGTTAAGGATCAGCCCACCTAGGTAGGTGACAGTTTTTGAGGGAGGTATATATTCCTCCGAAGAGGTTTGCATCCATGGAAGTAATAGGTCATCATGACAGTTAACTACAATGTTAAGGTTTACATGTGAGAAAAGTAACTCCTGAGTTTCTCTAGATAGCTTTTTCTTAGGATTATATCATCCAAATTTGGGGGGCAAGATGGCCTTACTTTTGACTGGAAGCCAGGGGCTAGGTTTGGAAGCAATTATGTAGACTAGCATAAATTACAAATGTTTGCATTACACTTATAAATCTTCCTCTTTCTCCTTTTCTCTTTTGTTATTCCCAGGTTGTAGTAACACTCCATCCTTTCAGGTCTCATCATGTCCAAAAAGCAGTATAGAATTTATGGAAAAAGTGCTGTGCATCCATCTTTAGGCTGCTGCTGCTGCTGCTGCTAAGTGACTTCAGTCGTGTCCGACTCGGTGTGACCCCATAGATGGCAGCCCACCAGGCTCCCCTGTCCCTGGGAGTCTCCAGGCAAGAACACTGGATTAGGTTGCCATTTCCTTCTCCAATGCATGAAAGTGAAAAGTCAAAGTGAAGTCGCTCAGTTGTGTCTGACCCTAAGCGACCCCATGGACTACAGCCTTCCAGGCTAGTGTTTTATAATTTTCCTCTTATTATTGATAAAATAAAGGGTATTCTAACCTACCTATATATTTTTTAGTCTAATGAAAGGGAAAATATAAAATAAGTAACATTATAAAATAATATTAAGTTCAATATGTAAATTCTCAAGAACAATTATAATAGAAGACATAAAGAAGTAAAGCTTGCTTTCATTGATAAAACCCCTTGAATGTAGCAGCTACAAATGTAAACTGATCTAAGTGTAATTTAATCACATGTTACCAGTGTTATTGGTGTTAGGTGGTGTGATTTTCTAAATGGTCAACAAATTCTGTTATTATTGACAAAACTAAATATAATCTTGCTGTAATTTACATATTTTTCACTGACACATCCATTATATATCAAAATACCTTGTGTATAATATAATACAGAGAGATTCTTGCTACAGAAAATTTTAGAGAATTTTCACTCCACTTAAAAGTCCTATACTTTATAATTATATGTCATTTAGCACTCCCAGTCTCAACTCTCTGAAGTAGCATACTTGAATCAAAACTAAGACAATCAAAACTACTCCACAAATTTTAAAAACACCTCTAAAGTAGAAGTATCACCACTTCTTAGAATCAAATTAGAACAATAAACCAGATCCTAAAGTTAGCATGGTATTGACAGTAGTCTTTAGACAGAGATGCCTAAATAGGAGGATGAAGCTTTACTGTGAAATGTGACCCTGATGTCCACATGCCCTTCTCTTAGTGAAGCTTCTTGAAGTACTGGTATATCATTTTGTTTATGGAGACATTGGTTTCCCTTGTAGAGTCATGTCAGGATCAAGCTGACGTCTCATCCACTCTAATCCTCTTTGAAATTTCTACCACTTATTGATAGACTATCCAGATACTAACTTTTTTCCTGCCAGAAAGCTTTTAAGTATCACCTTATGTGAGACTTTTATAACCAGGTTCCCTAGGGAAGCCTTGCTTCTTGGTTGGGCCATGTGTTTTCAATTGTTTCCTGAGTCTTCCAAGCATTACCACTGTGGCTTCCCTGGTAGCTCAGATGGTAAAGTGTCTGCTTACAATGCGGGAGACCTGGGTTCCATCCCTGGGTTGAGAAGATTCCCTGGAGAAGGGAATGGCAACTCACTCCAGTATTCATGCCTCGAAAATCCCATGGACCAAGGAGCCTTGTGGACTACAGTCCATGGGATCACAAAGAGCTGGACACAACTGAGTGACTTCACTTCTAGATTATAAACTTGTCTTTCAGACTTATATCCTCTTTTAAACAACTACTTATGAATCCACTTTTCTCAAGTTAGTCGCACAGTTGTGTCTGACTCTTTGTGATCCCATGAACTGCAGCCCACCAGGCTCTTCTGTCCTTGGTATTCTCCAGGCAAGAGTACTGGAGTGGGTTGCCATTTCCTTCTCCAATTTTTCTCAAAGGTTAAGCCTAATGCCAGAGCCAATGTTCTCCACCTACTGTTTCTTTCTTTCCTTTTTTTTTTTTTTTTTTTAGATTGGTCACTCAGTGGTGTCTAATTCTTTTCTACCCCATGGACTATAGCCCACCAGGCTCCTCTGTTGATGGAATTCCCCAGGCAAAAATGTTGGAGTGGGTAGCCATTCTCTTCTCCAGCAGATCTTCCAAACCCAGGGATAAACTCAATTCTCTTGCATTACAGGCAAATTTTTTACAATCTGAGCCACCAGGGAAGCCCCCACCTACTGGTTACCTCTAATTAATGACTTTGTCTAGCTTATTTATGTAATGTGGACTAAGCATATCAGTGTTACAATCTAAGAAGAAATATCAAAATATCATGTCCAATACAATTAAAACAATTTCAATTTTAATGATCATTAATCTATTTCATGTGATAATTTCCAAAAATTTTGAAATGTTTGGTTAAAATTGCATTTTATGATGACACTCACAGTTAGAATGTGAAAAAAAAAAAAACTTTTCACACTATATGAGAATATAAGATAAATTCTTAAAGATAATATCCAAACCTTTCTTTAAGGTGCCTTTTAACATTTAAATTGTTTCTTTATAAAAGTTAAACAAGTGTGAACTGTCATTATAAAACTTTCAAGGATTTCTAAGAATTGAAGAACATGATTTATTAAAAAGCATTGTGATGAATGTTTCATGGGTAGTAGTATTATGTTATGCACATACTATAAATTGAGTCTAATAGATTTTTTCATCACTTTTAATGTACCTATAAAAGAGAGGTCAGATGATTCAGAGATGCTATCACATGAGAATAATTGAAGTGAACTGATCCCATATAACATTCAGAAGATGTCAAATCACTAGCTACTTGTCAACAGATGGAAGACATTGTTTTTCCCTCCTTTTCATTTGTAATTCTAAAAAAAAACATCTTTTAGTTTTACAATTTTCAGGTAAACATTCTGTCATGGTTTAGAAATTAAATCTGAAGTCATATTTCAAATTCCTCAAGTAGATGCATCCTTAATTAAACAATATTTGTTAGTCTCTTACTAAGCTTGCCCTGCTCTAAGTTCTGAAAGAGAAAAAAGAGGAGTATACAAGATGGTTTTTCTCAAGTGACATGTAATTAAGTTGGAGAGAAAAGCATAGTAACAGAAAATAATAAAAATAACTCAAAAATTAATACAATAAAACAATAAAATCAAAGTCTCAAAGAATAGTCATGAAATCATAAGGCTTATATACACTATCTTACGTAAAATAGTTAGTGGGAAGCTGCTGTATAAAGCAGAGCTCAACTCTGCGCTGGGGCTGGATGGAGTGGAGTGGGAGGGAGAATCAAGAGGGAGGGGATGTATGTATACTTATGGCTGATTTGAAAGCAACACAACATTGTAATGTAAATTATCCTTCAACTAAAAAAAAAGAAAAAAAAAGATAGTCTTAAACTGAGAGAAAATGGAGTGATCTGATTTACTGAGGAGTATATCATCCAAGTGAAATACCCTTTTCCTTGCCCAGAAGGAGTTATTATTCTCATAAAAGATCATTTAAATATTTTATTTGATCTCCAAGACAATATACCAGCAAAGTGTATTTTGAGGAAACAACAGGAAATTGTCAACACAGAGATCACTTTGAGTCATGATGCCATTGCCCATGTTCCAAACCTAATCTGGAAACAAGTCACATCAACAATGAAATTCAGCCAAAGGTACTGAGGATATGAGGCAACAAATTTGGTAGGTTTCAGGAATCTCCAAGATGTCAGAAGCCAATGGTAGCAACTCCAAAAACTGGATAGACTCAGAGTGGTACATAAATTGTAGGTTGCCCTTATCATTGAGGGAATTAAAAAGATCCAAAATTATATACTTAAATGTAACAAAATAATAATAATAATAATTTGCTTCAACTAAAGAGGACAGAGAAAAAGCTGACTTAAAACTCAACATTCAAAAAACTAACATAATGGCTTTCAGTCCCATCACTTCATGGCAAATAGAAGGGGGAAAAAATGGAAGCAGTGACAGATTTTATTTTCTTGGACTTCAAAATCACTGTGAACAGTGATGCAGCCATGAAATGCAAGGGCACTTGTTCTTTGGAAAGAAAGCTATGACAAACCTAGACGGTGTATTAAAAAGCAGAGCCAACACAGTCCTATGTAGTCAAAGTTATGCTTTTGAAAGTAATCATGTATGAATGTGAGAGCTGGGCCATAAAGAAGGCTGAGCACCGAAGGATTGATGCTTTTGAATTGTGGTGCTAGGGAAGATTCTTGAGAGTCCCTTAGACCACAAGTATTAATCCTAATGGCAATTAACCTGGAATATTCATTGGAAGGATTGATGCTGAAGCTGAAGCTCCAATATTTTGGCCACCTGATGCAAAGAGCTGATTCATTGATAAAGACCCTGATGCTGGGAAAGATTGAAGGCAAAAGGAGAAGGGGGTGATAGAGTATGGGAGTATTGGATAACATCACCGACTCAACGGACACGAGTTTGAGCAAACTTTGGGAAATAGTAAAGGACAGGGAAGCTAGGTGTGCTGTAGTCCATGGAGTCACAAAAAGTGGAACACAACTTAGTGACTAAACAGTGACAACTTTTAAGATCCACAATTTTTTTCCCATGAGGTTACATTTGTATTCTCTGAATCCCATAAATGGGCTTCATCAGTAAAAACCTAACCATTGTAGTCAGAATCACTCCTAATACAGACTATCCTTCTGCCAGCAAGAAAATATCTTATCTATCAGATCACATATAGAAGAATAAAATGCACCCTACACTTAGTTATGTTTACTCCCACTAAAACCACAACAATAACAAAAAAGAGATGAAATCAAAGACCAATTTACTGGTTGTTCTTTTATAATGGCAGTAACAGGTATAATATCCACCGTGATTAATAGTCCTTGTCTACATTGGAAAATCCAAAACAAGAACATGTTTTGCAGATATTGAGGTGCTGATTCATAAAGGCTTTTGATTAGCCTATACTACCATAAGCATTTCTAATTTAAACAGTCAATTTTTAAAATCAATTAAATGATATTCCTTGCATTCAAACAACTACTTTAGAATAACTATTTACAACTCAGTTTTTTAAAACTTGATAATGCCCTTTGGTCTATGGAACGTTTCACTGGAATAATTTGAAGTGATCACTATAATTATCCAAAATAATAGTATCAGGTTGAAACAGAAAGAACAATTAGAGGACTCCTCTGATTGCTCAGCTCAAATGAACAACATTCTCTCTTTCAGGCACTCTCAGTTTCTCTTCTCCCCTTCTTGAGTCTAGCTCAAATTTCATTTATTTCCCTGTCTCTACTTCTCACCTCAACCAAAAGTCAGTGACTCACTGTGATATTTTTACTGTAGCCATCTTGTTTGCCTTCTCTTGCTCTGACCTGCTCCTGCTGTGGGAAATCAGCTACCACGCTGTGAGCTTCCTTATGGAAACCCTCTCTGAGAATGGCCTTTGGCCAACAGCTGATGAGCAGTTTTAGACACTTGCTCCAAAAACCCTGAGCAATTGAATCTTGCCAATGATTTGTGAGGTAAGTGAGCTAACAAGTGGATCTGTACCTATCTGAGCCTTGAGATGAGGCTGACGTCCTACCTTTAAAAGGCACAGAGCCAGAGGACAAGTCAAACCACATCTGGTTTCATGATAAACAGAGACTTTGAGATAATAAACATAAAACTTTATTTTGTTGATGTCTTCACCATCCTTCTATATTTTCTACAGGGCATTCGTCTCACAATATTGTGATTTTAAGGTTTTTTTTTTTTTAATATAAGTTTCATGTATTTTATTTTCCTGTGTTACCTTGTGATTATCTCAACAGGTTAGTACTCTTTTTAGGCAGCCAATCCCAAAATCAGTCAAGATTTGTTTACTCAGGTCCTGACTAAGCTTTCTTCTTTGGAACAGAAGTCAGATGCAAATCAGAGTCTTTTATAACTCAGTGTTGGAAGAAATTTAGTCATAATCTATTCTCCAGAAGGTTACTAGCTTCATCCCGCAGTGGAAGAAAAGGGGTCATATTATAAATACCAGCAAGTAGGAATCACTGTGATCAATTTTATAGTCTACTTACTACAGGTCATCATATATTAAAAATTTCCATATGATAGTTGGAAAAACATGAACAAACTTTTTGGCCAACTCAATATATTTCTTTGATTCTTACTTTTTTACATAAGTGACATTGTATGTGATATTCTGCAAATTTCTATGTTCACTAGATGTTATATTTTGAAATATATCTATTTTGTTGTATAAAGATGTTTGTCTCTAACAGTTTTAATTTTTCAATGAATGAAAAACACCATTTATGTATTATTCATTTCCCTTCTGATGGACATGTGGGATGTTTCCAATTTTTTGTTTTTAAACTTATATTGCAGTGAGCATACTTTTATATTTTCTTGTGCATGTGTGGGAGGGTTACTCCAGGTGGTATATACCAAAGTGGAATTGCTTTCCGAAATTGCTCTGCAAACTACACTTTTATGTTGCTCAGAAAAATCTTAACCCTATCTGGGGTACTTCTGGGCTTCACTTGAGCAGGAATGGAATGACATTCTATTCAGGCTCTGTTAGTTTTCTTGTTTTTCACAAAAGCATGTCAACACCAGTTTTACTCTCTATTAAGGTTAAAGGGAATTACCTGACAAAAGCCATATGTCAGGCTGTTATCAGGGAGAACAAACTCAAAGTCACATCTAGCCAAGATCTTTCAAACGCTCAGATGAGAAAACAGTTATGGAAGATTACTTGGAAAATACTCAGTCTATCCATTCTTTCTGATCCTCTAAATATAGATCAAACAAGAGCAACAGAAGACAAATTATATCAAACTAGTTTGCAGCCTAGAGCCTTGCTACTCTGAGCATGGTCCACAGACCAGCTGCATAAGCATCACCTGGAAGGTTTTGATAAATGCAGCTTATATGGCCCTCACTCCCGATCTATTGAAAGGGGGTGTATTTTAACAAGGCTCTCAAGTGATTGTATGCACATTAAAGATTAAAAGAGCACAATGTTAGATAATTACTTCCCATTTTGCTATTGATAATTGAATTTCATCTATCTTTATTGGAGCAGATGAAACTCATTGTTATGTACACATCAAGAATATTGTCTGGGTCACTAACCGTTACATCAAACAGTAAGCTGTTAATGAGGGCCCTTCAGAAAATTTGTCTAATCTTAGTGTCGGAAATAGCTGCATTTCTACTATCTATTTCATTTTAGTCCTTAAACCAGTGGGAAATATATAGCTGACCAAAGTTTCTTTTTCTTTAACTAATTACCCCAAATGGGACTAACCTATGACAGATTTATAGACATTTACAGTAGATACTCTGAATTAGTTTCAAACCCAGCTCCATTTTATGTCCTGAAGTTTCATGTTTTCCTTACTTTCATGTGTTTTAATTCATATTTTCTAGCTGTATTTTATATATCACTGCAAGCCACATTGAAGTATATTTGGAATAAAAGAATAAAGGAACAGACACAAGAGTATCCCACAGTGATCAGTCAATACATTCTATCTTGGTATCATCCCATAAAATAAACAATGTTGCCTAAATAATACAAATTCCAACACATCTCTATCTGAGAAGTATGACATTAAAGTAATGGATTTTTTAAATAATTCATTTTAGAGCAGTTTTAGGTTTACAGCAAAATTAAGAGGAAGGTTTTCTCCTATATCATCCTCAAACATGCGTACTCTCTCCCATTATCAACATCACTCACCAGAATGCTACATTTTTACCAAAGATGAACCTACATTTACACATAATAATCAGTGGAAGTTGTAGTTTATGTTAGGGTTCACTCTTGGTGTTGTACATTCTATAGATTTGGACAAACGTATAAGAACATATATTCATCACTATGATAACATTCAGAGTATTTTCACTGCCCTAAAAATCTTCTATATTCTGCTTATCCATCTCTCCCATGTGATGAGTATGTTTAGTTTTACAAGAAACTGCCAAACTCTCTTCCAGAGACTGTACATTTTTCTAGTCCCATTAGCAAGATGCATGTATTCCTGTTGCTCCAAATCCTCAACAGTATTTGGTGTTTTCCATGTTCTGGATTCCAGCCATTCTAATAAGTGTGTAATAGTATCTCATTGTTGTTTTGATTTTCATTTCCTTGATGATATAGGATGTGGTGTAGTTTTTCATATAATTATTTTCCAATTGCATATCTTCATTGATGACAAGTCTGCTAAGGTCTTTTTGGCCATTTTAACTCATGTTGTTGAGTTCTTATGTTGATTTTTAAAAGTACTTTGTGCATTTTGAATAACAGTCATTTATCAGGTGTGCCTTTTGCAAATATTTTCATCGAAGCTGTGCCTTATCTCCTAATCCTATTGATTTTCTCTCACAGACATATTATGAAAGCTTAAAGCTTATAAGTACACTGAAAAATAAAACATTTTAAGGAAATAACACCACGCTTAAGTTCAATTTAAATGACAACACTATAAAATGACAGTCTACATGGCAACAGCTGGCATAATCATAAGGCATGAGTCTGTTTACCTGGGCTTAATATCACAACCTAGTTTGACATTCCTAGGATTCGTCCAAGTAGTTTAGTTCTTGCAAGGTGTTTCTCAGAATGTTTAGCCCTTTATCAGTCATAATTGAAATATAGCCCAAAGTATATTAGACTTAAAATTATATTGGTTACTTATTAGAAATGTGACCTTGTCAAAGATGCTTATATGTCTTCTGAGTTTCCACTTACAAGGAAGATGGTAATAACATCTATTTCATATATTTGTTGAGAGTATTACTGATATAAGCTATGCAAAAGAATCTGGTAGAGAAGCTAGTAATAATCAAATACTAGTGCTTCCCTCTGTTAACTAACCTTGTAATGTGTTGTTGGTATACCCAAAAATAACAAAGAGAACATTTAGAAAATGTTGTTCAAACCATAATATTAATAGCTGCATAGTCATCCTTTATCTAACTCTCTTGTGTTGGACATTTAAATTATTTCTTATATTCTACTCATAAATAATGCTGTGTATACTTGTATCTTATATATATATATATCTGTGTATACTTATATCTGTGCATACTTATATATTGAGCAATGCCAAAGAATGCTCAAACTACCACACAATGGCACTCATCTCACATGCTAGTAAAGTAATGCTGAAAATTCTCCAAGCCAGGCTTCAGCAATATGTGAACCGTGAACTTCCTGATGTTCAAGCTGGTTTTAGAAAAGGCAGAGGAACCAGAGATCAAATTGCCAACATCCACTGGATCGTGGAAAAAGCAAGAGAATTCCAGAAAAACATCTATTTCTGCTTTATTGACTATGTCAAAGCCTTTGACTGTGTGGATCACAATAAACTGTGGAAAATTCTTCAAGAGATGGGAATACAAGACCACCTGATCTGCCTCTTGAGAAAGTTGTATGCAAGTCAGGAAGCAACAGTTAGAACTGGACATGGAACAACAGACTGGTTCCAAATAGGAAAAGGAGTACGTCAAACTGTTTATTGTCACCCTGTTTATTTAACTTATATGCAGAGTACATCATGAGAAACGCTGGACTGGAAGAAACACAAGCTGGAATCAAGATTGCTGGGAGAAATATCAATAACCTCCGATATGCAGATGACACCACCCTTATGGCAGAAAGTGAAGAGGAAGTCAAAAGCCTCTTGATGAAAGTGAAAGTGGAGAGTGAAAAAGTTGGCTTAAAGCTCAACATTCTTCTGCCAGCAAGAAAATATCTTATCTATCAGATCACATATAGAAGAATAAAATGCACCCTACACTTAGTTATGTTTACTCCCACTAAAACCACAAATAATAACAAAAAGAGATGAAATCAAAGACCAATTTACTGGTTGTTCTTTTATAATGGCAGTAACAGGTATAATATCCACCGTGATTAATAGTCCTTGTCTACATTGGAAAATCCAAAACAAGAACATGTTTTGCAGATATTGAGGTGCTGATTCATAAAGGCTTTTGATTAGCCTATACTACCATAAGCATTTCTAATTTAAACAGTCAATTTTTAAAATCAATTAAATGATATTCCTTGCATTCAAACAACTACTTTAGAATAACTATTTACAACTCAGTTTTTTAAAACTTGATAATGCCCTTTGGTCTATGGAACGTTTCACTGGAATAATTTGAAGTGATCACTATAATTATCCAAAATAATAGTATCAGGTTGAAACAGAAAGAACAATTAGAGGACTCCTCTGATTGCTCAGCTCAAATGAACAACATTCTCTCTTTCAGGCACTCTCAGTTTCTCTTCTCCCCTTCTTGAGTCTAGCTCAAATTTCATTTATTTCCCTGTCTCTACTTCCTCACCTCAACCAAAAGTCAGTGACTCACTGTGATATTTTTACTGTAGCCATCTTGTTTGCCTTCTCTTGCTCTGACCTGCTCCTGCTGTGGGAAATCAGCTACCACGCTGTGAGCTTCCTTATGGAAACCCTCTCTGAGAATGGCCTTTGGCCAACAGCTGATGAGCAGTTTTAGACACTTGCTCCAAAAACCCTGAGCAATTGAATCTTGCCAATGATTTGTGAGGTAAGTGAGCTAACAAGTGGATCTGTACCTATCTGAGCCTTGAGATGAGGCTGACGTCCTACCTTTAAAAGGCACAGAGCCAGAGGACAAGTCAAACCACATCTGGTTTCATGATAAACAGAGACTTTGAGATAATAAACATAAAACTTTATTTTGTTGATGTCTTCACCATCCTTCTATATTTTCTACAGGGCATTCGTCTCACAATATTGTGATTTTAAGGTTTTTTTTTTTAATATAAGTTTCATGTATTTTATTTTCCTGTGTTACCTTGTGATTATCTCAACAGGTTAGTACTCTTTTAGGCAGCCAATCCCAAAATCAGTCAAGATTTGTTTACTCAGGTCCTGACTAAGCTTTCTTCTTTGGAACAGAAGTCAGATGCAAATCAGAGTCTTTTTATAACTCAGTGTTGGAAGAAATTTAGTCATAATCTATTCTCCAGAAGGTTACTAGCTTCATCCCGCAGTGGAAGAAAAGGGGTCATATTATAAATACCAGCAAGTAGGAATCACTGTGATCAATTTTATAGTCTACTTACTACAGGTCATCATATATTAAAAATTTCCATATGATAGTTGGAAAACATGAACAAACTTTTGGCCAACTCAATATATTTCTTTGATTCTTACTTTTTTACATAAGTGACATTGTATGTGATATTCTGCAAATTTCTATGTTCACTAGATGTTATATTTTGAAATATATCTATTTTGTTGTATAAAGATGTTTGTCTCTAACAGTTTTAATTTTTCAATGAATGAAAAACACCATTTATGTATTATTCATTTCCTTCTGATGGACATGTGGGATGTTTCCAATTTTTTGTTTTTAAACTTATATTGCAGTGAGCATACTTTTTATATTTTCTTGTGCATGTGTGGAGGGTTACTCCAGGTGGTATATACCAAAGTGGAATTGCTTTCCGAAATTGCTCTGCAAACTACACTTTTATGTTGCTCAGAAAAATCTTAACCCTATCTGGGGTACTTCTGGGCTTCACTTGAGCAGGAATGGAATGACATTCTATTCAGGCTCTGTTAGTTTTCTTGTTTTTCACAAAAGCATGTCAACACCAGTTTTACTCTCTATTAAGGTTAAAGGAATTACCTGACAAAAGCCATATGTCAGGCTGTTATCAGGGAGAACAAACTCAAAGTCACATCTAGCCAAGATCTTTCAAACGCTCAGATGAGAAAACAGTTATGGAAGATTACTTGGAAAATACTCAGTCTATCCATTCTTTCTGATCCTCTAAATATAGATCAAACAAGAGCAACAGAAGACAAATTATATCAAACTAGTTTGCAGCCTAGAGCCTTGCTACTCTGAGCATGGTCCACAGACCAGCTGCATAAGCATCACCTGGAAGGTTTTGATAAATGCAGCTTATATGGCCCTCACTCCGATCTATTGAAAGGGGGTATTTTAACAAGGCTCTCAAGTGATTGTATGCACATTAAAGATTAAAAGAGCACAATGTTAGATAATTACTTCCCATTTTGTTATTGATAATTGAATTTCATCTATCTTTATTGGAGCAGATGAAACTCATTGTTATGTACACATCAAGAATATTGTCTGGGTCACTAACCGTTACATCAAACAGTAAGCTGTTAATGAGGGCCCTTCAGAAAATTTGTCTAATCTTAGTGTCGGAAATAGCTGCATTTCTACTATCTATTTCATTTTAGTCCTTAAACCAGTGGGAAATATATAGCTGACCAAAGTTTCTTTTTCTTTAACTAATTACCCCAAATGGGACTAACCTATGACAGATTTATAGACATTTACAGTAGATACTCTGAATTAGTTTCAAACCCAGCTCCATTTTATGTCCTGAAGTTTCATGTTTTCCTTACTTTCATGTGTTTTAATTCATATTTTCTAGCTGTATTTTATATATCACTGCAAGCCACATTGAAGTATATTTGGAATAAAAGAATAAAGGAACAGACACAAGAGTATCCCACAGTGATCAGTCAATACATTCTATCTTGGTATCATCCCATAAAATAAACAATGTTGCCTAAATAATACAAATTCCAACACATCTCTATCTGAGAAGTATGACATTAAAGTAATGGATTTTTAAATAATTCATTTTAGAGCAGTTTTAGGTTTACAGCAAAATTAAGAGGAAGGTTTTCTCCTATATCATCCTCAAACATGCATACTCTCTCCCATTATCAACATCACTCACCAGAATGCTACATTTTTACCAAAGATGAACCTACATTTACACATAATAATCAGTGGAAGTTGTAGTTTATGTTAGGGTTCACTCTTGGTGTTGTACATTCTATAGATTTGGACAAACGTATAAGAACATATATTCATCACTATGATAACATTCAGAGTATTTTCACTGCCCTAAAAATCTTCTATATTCTGCTTATCCATCTCTCCCATGTGATGAGTATGTTTAGTTTACAAGAAACTGCCAAACTCTCTTCCAGAGACTGTACATTTTTCTAGTCCCATTAGCAAGATGCATGTATTCCTGTTGCTCCAAATCCTCAACAGTATTTGGTGTTTTCCATGTTCTGGATTCCAGCCATTCTAATAAGTGTGTAATAGTATCTCATTGTTGTTTTGATTTTCATTTCCTTGATGATATAGGATGTGGTGTAGTTTTTCATATAATTATTTTCCAATTGCATATCTTCATTGATGACAAGTCTGCTAAGGTCTTTTTGGCCATTTTAACTCATGTTGTTGAGTTCTTATGTTGATTTTTAAAAGTACTTTGTGCATTTTGAATAACAGTCATTTATCAGGTGTGCCTTTTGCAAATATTTTCATCAAGCTGTGCCTTATCTCCTAATCCTATTGATTTTCTCTCACAGACATATTATGAAAGCTTAAAGCTTATAAGTACACTGAAAAATAAAACATTTTAAGGAAATAACACCACGCTTAAGTTCAATTTAAATGACAACACTATAAAATGACAGTCTACATGGCAACAGCTGGCATAATCATAAGGCATGAGTCTGTTTACCTGGGCTTAATATCACAACCTAGTTTGACATTCCTAGGATTCGTCCAAGTAGTTTAGTTCTTGCAAGGTGTTTCTCAGAATGTTTAGCCCTTTATCAGTCATAATTGAAATATAGCCCAAAGTATATTAGACTTAAAATTATATTGGTTACTTATTAGAAATGTGACCTTGTCAAAGATGCTTATATGTCTTCTGAGTTTCCACTTACAAGGAAGATGGTAATAACATCTATTTCATATATTTGTTGAGAGTATTACTGATATAAGCTATGCAAAAGAATCTGGTAGAGAAGCTAGTAATAATCAAATACTAGTGCTTCCCTCTGTTAACTAACCTTGTAATGTGTTGTTGGTATACCCAAAAATAACAAAGAGAACATTTAGAAAATGTTGTTCAAACCATAATATTAATAGCTGCATAGTCATCCTTTATCTAACTCTCTTGTGTTGGACATTTAAATTATTTCTTATATTCTACTCATAAATAATGCTGTGTATACTTGTATCTTATATATATATATATATATATATCTGTGTATACTTATATCTGTGCATACTTATATATTGAGCAATGCCAAAGAATGCTCAAACTACCACACAATGGCACTCATCTCACATGCTAGTAAAGTAATGCTGAAAATTCTCCAAGCCAGGCTTCAGCAATATGTGAACCGTGAACTTCCTGATGTTCAAGCTGGTTTTAGAAAAGGCAGAGGAACCAGAGATCAAATTGCCAACATCCACTGGATCGTGGAAAAAGCAAGAGAATTCCAGAAAAACATCTATTTCTGCTTTATTGACTATGTCAAAGCCTTTGACTGTGTGGATCACAATAAACTGTGGAAAATTCTTCAAGAGATGGGAATACAAGACTACCTGATCTGCCTCTTGAGAAAGTTGTATGCAAGTCAGGAAGCAACAGTTAGAACTGGACATGGAACAACAGACTGGTTCCAAATAGGAAAAGGAGTACGTCAAACTGTTTATTGTCACCCTGTTTATTTAACTTATATGCAGAGTACATCATGAGAAACGCTGGACTGGAAGAAACACAAGCTGGAATCAAGATTGCTGGGAGAAATATCAATAACCTCCGATATGCAGATGACACCACCCTTATGGCAGAAAGTGAAGAGGAAGTCAAAAGCCTCTTGATGAAAGTGAAAGTGGAGAGTGAAAAAGTTGGCTTAAAGCTCAACATTCAGAAAACAAAGATCATGGCATCCGGTCCCACCACTTCATGGGAAATAGATGGGGAAACAGTGGAAACAGTGTCAGACTTTATTTTTCTGGGCTCCAAAATCACTGCAGATGGTGACTGCAGCCATGAAATTAAAAGACGCTTACTCCTTGGAAGGAAAGTTATGACCAACCTAGACAGCATATTCAAAAGCAGAGATATTACTTTGCCACCAAAGGTTCATCTAGTCAAGGCTATGGTTTTTCCTGTGGTCATGTATGGATGTGAGAGTTGGACTGTGAAGAAGGCTGAGCGCCAAGAATTGATGTTTTTGAGCTGTGGTGTTGGAGAAGACTCTTGAGAGTCCCTTGGACTGCAAGGAGATCCAACCAGTCCATTCTGAAGGTGATCAGCCCTGGGATTTCTTTGGAAGAAATGATGCTAAAGCTGAAACTCCAGTACTCTGGCCACCTCATGCGAAGAGTTGACTCATTGGAAAAGACTCTGATGCTGAGAGGGATTGGGGGTAGGAGGAGAAGGGGAAGACAGAGGATGACATGGCTGGATGGCATCACTGACTTGATGGACATGAGTCTGAGTGAACTCCGGGAGTTGGTGATGCACAGGGAGGCCTGGCGTGCTGCGATTCATGGGGTCACAAAGAGTCAGACACGACTGAGTGACTGATCTGATCTGATCTGATACTTATATCTCTGTGTACATTGTTTATTACTTCCTCATGTGAAGCACATTTCTAGAAATAAAATACGAGACAGAAAGATATGACTGTATTGATGCTTTTGATATTCATTGTCAGATTGTCCTTTCAAATGTTGTATTTTTGCTTTTAGTATATAAATGTGTTTATATAATATAAATATATAATATTTATATATATATTACAATATAATATAAATATATTCCAGTAGTCATGTGTATGGATATGAGAGTTGGACTATAAAGAAAGCTGAGCACTGAAGTATTGATGCTTTTTAACTGTAGTCTTGCAAAAGACTCTCCAGAGTCCTTGCACTGCAAGGAAATCAGACCACTCCTAAAGGAAATCAGTCCTGAATATTCATTGGAAGGACTGATGCTGAAGCTGAAGGTCCAATACTTTGGCCACCTGATGTGAAGGACTGACTCATTTGAAAAGACCAGGATGCTGGGAAAATTGAAGGCCGGAGGAGAAGGGGATGACAGAGGATGAGATGGTTGGATGGCATCACCGACTCCATGGACATGAGTTTGAGTAAACTCCAGGAGTTGGTGATGGACAGGGAAGCCTGGTGTGCTGTAGTCCATGGGGTCACAAAGAGTTGGACACAACTGAGTGACTGTACTGAAACTAATCCTAAATCAGAAATAGAAACAAGTATAATTAAATATATGGGGGAAAAAACTGAAAGATTCATGGAACATAGCTCTAAGTTGTGACCAAGCTGACTTTGGGCTTCCCTGGTGGCTCAGATAGTAAAGAAAATACCTGTAATGCAGGAGACCTGGAGAAGGGAATGGCTA
The DNA here is from genome assembly GCF_027580195.1 of Bos mutus. Lineage (NCBI taxonomy): Eukaryota > Metazoa > Chordata > Mammalia > Artiodactyla > Bovidae > Bos > Bos mutus. Next base: position 70,505,104 of record NC_091631.1, on the reverse strand, counting down.
CTTTAGTATTCCTGTCTAGAGAATTCCATGGGTAGAGAAGCCTGGTGGGCTACAGTCCAGGGGATCCCAAAGACTTGGACATGACTGAGCGACTAACACTTTCACTAACAAGATATTAACATTTTCCTCAGCTTCACTAAACCTTTGACTGGTTTCCTTTTGACTATGGTCCTCTAACCTCCATTTTCTTAGAGAATTTACTTCAGAAATTCCGCAATTATAAATTCTTTCTTTGCTTCCGTGAAATGTAGACTGTTGCCCAGTCTCTTACCAGTTTTAAAACCTAAAAATGTCTTTTTCAAGGAATTGGGACCCATTTTTTGGTTTGTTTGTTTGTTTAATGTAGTCATCAAGAAACAGAGACTCCCTATTTCCCAGTCTCTATGGATGGTAAGAGGTTAACTTTAAGAAGCAACGATTATCACAGATAGCCTAGTCACAGTGGCCAAAGTCTTCCTTAATGTCCTCCACATTTCCAGATCTTAAAAACTCACTGCTGTTTCAGAGTTGAGTTTAACCTCTCTTCTCTATCGCAATAGGCTTAACTTGTATTTTAATTGTCTTGAATAAATTCTTTTTTCCCTGCTTAACTCCAACAGGTGTAATTTTCCTTTGGACACTTACCATCTTGTTTGAAGGCATCTGAGGGATGATAAAGATTGATGGGGGAATAATAATGTTGAGGTGCCCCTCGCCAGCTCGGTGAAGAAACACTCAGCGTTCCTAATGAAGGGCTACTGTATCGTGGTCTAGTCCTTGAACCATACAGGGATGAAGAGGAACTCTTCTTAATTCTTTGCAAAGCAGCATATGAAGTAGGGAGGCCAGGAAGAGCTCCAGAATATTCTGTAAAAGAATGATAATGATAAAATGAATTCTTAGAAGACTTTAATAAGCACTTTTCTTCTGAAGACATCGCTGAAAATCTCCCTTAGAGATGAAATCAAATGGAAACTACAGTGGGAGCTGTAAAAAGTAAAATTGTACAGACAGATTTTAGAGTACTTTCTGAAAATTCTACTATTTATAACATTAGTGTCTTGCAAGAAAGAAAGAAAGAAGAGACATGAGGGATGAATGAAAAGAATGAAATAAAAGGAAAGAAAAGGAGGAAAGAAAAAGAAAAAAGGAAGGAAGGAAGGAATCCATTCGAATTTAAATTTGTTTATTTTCTTTGTCAGGAATATTTGGCTTTAATCTAAAATATCCATCCTCACATACGAAATAAGTTCCTTCTTTATTATTTAAAATTGAGGAAAAAAGCATTATCAACTACATTCCACAAATATAGATTGGATCTTCATCACCTAAAATGTACCATATGGTAGAAAATATGTCTAACGAAGTATATATATTTTGACTAGCCTGTAAGCTATGCTTCACATTCTTGAAAAGTAGTCAAATTCACTATGGAATGCAAAAAAAGAAAAATAGATTTTTTTTTTTTTAGAATCTGTTATGTATAATGTATATCATGGTATTATCAACATTTCTCATATTTAATTTCTGAGACTTTTCCTTAGAAAAGATATGCATGGTGTCTGAAGTAGACTGTACTAACTCGTGACCACAGGGAAGTCAGTTTCATATGTAGATCAAATGTTTAAAAACACAAACTAATTATGTTGACTTATAAAAAAAAATTAGGAATTGGATTTTCTCTATGTCTAATATTGATTGTTTTCAATAATCTGTTGACCGTGGAAATACTTTTATGAGTCAGACATTTTTGTGCAGGGTATTTGACATTTCAACTTAATGGATGATAATTTATTTTGGATAAAATTTTATATTTGTGAGCAAGTTCTTACAATTCAGATTATTTAGAATCATTATCCTGTCTTATAGAGATAATTTGGAATGCATGAAACATTACTGTGATTTGAAAGTAACACTTTAAGTGTTAAGCATCAAATTAAATTTAACATTTTCTGTTCTGTGAAATTGTAAATATGATTTCTCTGAAACTCAAAAAGGTGTATTTTTAGATGTACTCCGCCCTTTAAAATGAACACAATAGGTGTAGTCCAATCCCATCAAGAGCTGTTAACAGATTGATGTCTTTTAGTCTTTGTGTTCAACCATAAGTCTGGTAAAGGTGGATCAATTTTAACTGAAAATAGCTAAGCTCTCCTGAGCAAACTGTATGAGGACAGATTATGGGTAGACATAAAATCTCCTTTAAAACCTGAAATTAAATGCAAGTTTTGGCACCTCGAGGTGTAAGGTAATGAAAAGAGAATGAGTTTTCCTTTAAGGTAGTTTGTAATTGAAGTCTCTGAACCTATTCATTTCTCTGTGCAGTCTTGTTGCTTTGTGTTTTAGCTGCCTACTTTGTTCCTATATAAAAAGAAAAAAAGAAATATCCCATGCAAGTGTTAAAAATTAAAATGGAGTATGAGAATGTGGTTTATGTTTCTTAAAATTAGATAAAGATAATTAATGGAAAAGTAGAAGGGTCATAATGAAGTTCAAACAAGCCAGGATCATTATCATGACTATAAAAAATATATACATATATATGTATATTTGTATATATATATATATACACACACATATAAAATGCATACTGTCCAAGTGGTACGGTAATTGGCTTATGACACTCCATGTAAATAGAGATGAGCCAAATTAGGATTTGGCTGTTGTGCTTCACAGCAGGACTTCATTTGTTATGTAATCAGTTGCATCTGTTGCAGTGAAAATTACTTTTTCATCAATTAAAGTAAATCCAAAGCCGCTACTAGAAATCTAACAATTTATTCATTCATTCATGTATTCAAAAAGCATGTAATGAGAACTTGGTAGGGGATAAATGCTATGAGTACAAGGGTGAACAAATACTGTTGGCCTTTTATATCCCCAGTTTCAATCAACCACAAATTGAAAATATTCAGGGAAAAAAACTTCCAGGAAGTTTCAAAAAGCAAAACTTGAATTTTCTGCACAAAAACAACTATTTACACACTATTTACATTGTAGTAGTTATTATACAATAGGCTGCAGTCCATGGGGTCGCTAAGGGTCAGATATGACTGAGCAACTTCACTTTCACTTTCATGCATTGGAGAAGGAAATGGCAACCCACTCCAGTGTTCTTGCCTGGAGAATCCTAGGGACGGGGGAGCCTGGTGGGCTACCGTCTATGGGGTCGAACAGAGTCTAACACGACTGAGACTGAAGCAACTTAACAGCAGCAGCAGAGTTGTTTTAAAGGGTTCAAGAGGATGTGTGTGGGTTATACACAAATACTAATCCACTTTATACAAGACACTTGAGCATTCTCAGATCTTGGTATCCTAAGGGGTCCAAACAATCTCCCATGGATTCTGACGGAAAATTGTATTGCATCAGCTTTCAAGAAGCAAATTATATAGTGGAAAATAAAGGTAACTGTGTGTGCAACTTTAATTCACTGTGAGAAAAAAGTAAATTCAGGAATCTATGGACTTTAATCCATAGCTAGAGAATCCTTTCACTCAACCTAAGAATACACAAAAGAACTGTACAAAAAAGATCTTCATGACCCAGATAATCACGATGGTATGATCACTGACCTAGAGCCAGACATCCTGGAATGTGAAGTCAAGTGGGCCTTAGAAAGCATCACTACGAACAAAGCTAGTGGAGGTGATAGAATTCCAGTTGAGCTATTCCAAATCCTGAAAGATGATGCTGTGAAAGTGCTGCACTCAATATGCCAGCATATTTGGAAAACTCAGCAGTGGCCACAGGACAGAAAAGGTCAGTTTTCATTCCAATCCCAAAGAAAGGCAATGCCAAAGAATGCTCAAACTGCCGCACAATTGCACTCATCTCACACGCTATTAAAGTAATGCTTAAAATTCTCTAAGCCAGGCTTCAGCAATATGTGAATCATGAACTTCCTGATGTTCAAGCTGGTTTTAGAAAAGGCAGAGGAACCAGAGATCAAATTGGCAACATCCACTGGATCGTGGAAAAAGCAAGAGAATTCCAGAAAAACAACTATTTCTGATTTACTGACTATGCCAAAGCCTTTGACTGCGTGGATCACAATAAACTGTGGAAAATTATGAAAGAGATGGGAATACCAGATCACCTGACCTGCCTCTTGAGAAATTTGTATGCAGGTCAGGAAGCAACAGTTAGAACTGGACATGGCACAACAGATTGGTTCCAAATAGGAAGAGGAGTACGTCAAGGCTGTATATTGTCACCCTGTTTATTTAACTTATATGCAGAGTACATCATGAGAAACGCTGGGCTGGAAGAAGCACAAGCTGGAATCAAGATTGCCACAAGAAATATCAATAACCTCAGATATGCAGATGACACCACCCTTATGGCAGAAAGTGAAGAGGAACTCAAAAGCCTCTTGGTGAAGGTGAAAGTGGAGAGCGAAAAAGTTGGCTTAAAGCTCAACATTCAGAAAACAAAGATCATGGCATCCGGTCCCACCACTTCATGGGAAATAGATGGGGAAACAGTGGAAACAGTGTCAGACTTTATTTTGGGGGGCTCCAAAATCACTGCAGATGGTGACTGCAGCCATGAAATTAAAAGACGCTTACTCCTTGGAAGGAAAGTTATGACCAACCTAGATAGCATATTCAAAAGCAGAGACATTACTTTGCCAACAAAGGTTCATCTAGTCAAGGCTATGGTTTTTCCTGTGGTCATGTATGGATGTGAGAGTTGGACTGTGAAGAAGGCTGAGCGCCAAGAATTGATGCTTTTGAACTGTGGTGTTGAAGAAGACTCTTGAGAGTCCCTTGGACTGCAAGGAGATCCAACCAGTCCATTCTGAAGGTGATCAGCCCTGGGATTTCTTTGGAAGGAATGATGCTAAAGCTGAAACTCCAGTACTTTGGCCTCCTCATGCGAAGACTTGACTCATTGGAAAAGACTCTGATTCTGGGAGGGATTGGGGGCAGGAGGAGAAGGGGAAGACAGAGGATCAGATGGCTGTATGGCATCGCTGACTCGATGGACGTGAGTCTGAGTGAACTCCGGGAGTTGGTGATGGACAGGGAGGCCTGGCGTGCTGCGATTCATGGGGTCACAAAGAGTCGGACACGACTCAGTGACTGATCTTACTTACTTATCTTACTTAGGCACATCAGACTATGATTTTCAGATGGAATGCTATCCAAGTGAATCCTGGAAATGCATTAGTGATTATTTCAGCAAAACTCTGTGTAGGGAAAAAAAGATACTCTGTACAAAAGGGAGAGAGTACATGAAGACCTGGAAAAGAAAGGCTGATGGCACTTTTAGTAGATTATAATAGTCTGGAGCTTAGGATGAGAGTAACACAGATGAGAAAAGAGGTAAGTCTGGATAAGTAACAAAGGGCCAATGATGAAATGTCTGGAGAACAACACACATTTTAAAAAGAAGTGCCATTTGGATCAAGCTAAAAGGGAAAAAAAGGCTACTCAAAAGCCTAAAACTGTAAAAGAGACAAAGATTAGTGAGAACTGAGGTGATCATCTGTATGGGAATAAAGTCAATAAAATTACTGACTGAATCAGAGGTAAGGAAGGGAAAGTAAGAAACTGAGGTTGGTCTGTGGTATAAGAAGATGGTAAGAATGCAGGAAAAGGCATGCATGTGCTTGAGGTGAAAGCTCAATAATTCAGTTTTGAGGCAGGTAGAGAGCTAGATATGCAGTTAGCTAGCTAACTTATATGAAGAATACATCATGCAAAATTCCAGGCTGCATGAAGCACAAGCTGGAATCAAGATTGCCAGGAGAAATTTCAACAATCTCAGATACGCAGATGACACTACCCTTATGGCAGAAAGTGAAGAGGAACTAAAGAGCTTCTTGATGAAGGTGAAAGAGCTGGCTTAAAATTCAACCTTCAAAAAAGGAAGATCATGGATCCAGTCCCATCACTTCATGGCAAATAGATGGAGAAACAATGGAAACAGTGTCAGACTTTACTTTCTTGGGCTCCAAAATCACTATGGACAGTGACTGCAGCCATGAAATTAAAAGATGTTTGCTCCTTGAAAGAAAATCTATGACAAACCTAGACAGCATATTAAGAAGCAGAGACATCAATTTGCCAACAATAGTCCATCTAGTCAAAGATATGGTTTTTCCAGTAGTCGTGTATGGATGTGAGAGTTGGACCATAAAGAAAGCACCAAAGAATTGATGATTTCAAATTGTGGCATTGGAGAAGACTCTTGAGAGTCTGTTAGGCTACAAGAACAAACCAGTTAATCCTATAGGAAATCAACCCTGAATATTCATTGGAAGGACAGATGCTGAAGCTGAAGCTCCAATACTTTGGCCACTTAATGCGAAGAGCCGACTTACTGGAAAAGACCCTGATGCTGGGAAAGATTGAGCACAGGAGAAGAGGATGACAGAGGATGAGATGATTGGATGGCATCATCGATTTAATGGACATGAATTGAGCAAATTCTGGGAGACAGTGAAGAACAGGGAAGCCTCATGTGCTGCAGTGCATGAGGTCACAAAGAGTTGCACACCACTGATTGATGGAGCAACAATAATAAATTTCACTGATAAAGTACAAGCAATCAGAAGAAAGTGTCCCTCACATGCTCCTACTGACTGTATGTGCACGCATACACTCTATTTTGCATCCACTGATATGTTATATATAAACAGTATGTGCATCTATTAAAGGCCAGTTGTGTGCACTGAATTCTATTACATCCTATCTTGACTGCTGAAAGAAATCACACTAGAAAATCCCTTCTCTCTCTCCATCAGCACCAACTGTTGTCTCTCTGTTAGATTATTCCCATAACTGTACAGAGATTCTTCTAACCTTAATAAGGCCACCTTGACCTACCATTTCTTCCACTAATTTTCCTTTATAGCAAGACTTCTTGAAAAGAGTTATGGATAGTCATCATGTTCAATTCCTCTTCTCCCCTCTACCCTTGAGCCTATTTCAAGTAGCCTTGCTTATACCACTCCACAAAAATAGCTCTCTTTCAAGTTAACAAAGAGCAGGTCACTCTACTAGACCTATCATCAGTGTTCAGCATGGTTAACCATTCTTTTTTCCTTTAAACATTTTGTTCATGTGATTCTAGGATATTACAATCTCTGTTTTTATTGCTATTTCATTGACTACTGCTTATTTCCTTTCCTAGTTCTTATTTGTCTCTTCAACCTAAACATCGGTATATGCTGCTTAAGACTCTGATGCTGGGAGGGATTGGGGGCAGGAGGAGAAGGGAAGGACAGAGGATGAGATGGCTGGATTGCATCACTGACTCGATGGACGTGAGTCTGAATGAACTCTGGGAGTTGGTGAAGGACAGGGAGGCCTGGCGTGCTGCAATTCATGGGGTCGAAAAGAGTTGGACATGACTGAGTGACTGATCTGATTGATATATATATATATATATATATATATATATCCATCCATCCATTCAAACTAGCCCTTAAAAGCTATTTTTCACGAACATGGCCTCCCTCCCAGATGAATTCCACCTTTACTCTAGTCTCAATTACTTGGATCCAGACTCAAGTCTTTGATATTCCACTATTTTCCTACTCCCATTCTAACACCTACTTCTATGTCTTTACTCAGTCTCCCTTTTTGGTTCTGCATCAACTTCTAAAAATTGACTGAGATCTATTCTAAAAGGCATCTCCCAAGAGAGTTCATATGGTAACCACTACTCAGGGTTCAGAATCTATCTTTACTTATCACTTCAATAGCTATTATTTAAGAACTAGAATATAGTGAGTGAAGTCGCTCAGTCATGTATGACTCTCTGTGACCCCATGGACTATAGCCTACCAGGCTCCTCTATCCATGGGATTTTCCAGGCAAGAACACTGGAGTGGGTTGTCCTTTTCTTCTCCAGGAGATCTTCCCAACCCAGGGATTGAACCTGGGTCTCCCACATTGTAGGCAGACGATTTATTGTCTGAGCCATCAGGGAAGTCCAGGTTGGGTCTAAATTCTGAGCCTGGGATTTCAAAGAGGCTTAGTGAAATAAATATACATGCTAAGTGACAATTTGATGGTGTCTGGACTGGATTCCTTCCACACATAACTCCTTGCTTGCTTTTAGTAAACTCAATCATCATTTCTTCCAAAGTCACTCTTTTCTCATTCAGCATTCATTGACTTTTTTGACATTTCTTCATTGACTATGTGTTAGGAACTAGGGATACAGCTACAAGTAAATCACAAGTGGTTCCTGATTTCATGGAATTTACAATCTCAGAATATTGGGAAAGTGTTACACTTGGGTAAAGGTTTCCTCTATGGTTCAGTGGGTAAAGAATCTGCCTGCAATATAGGAGATGCTGGGGATGTGGGTTTGATCCCTGGGTCAGGAAGATCCCCTGGGGGAGGTCATGGCAACCCTCTCCAGTATTCTTGCCTGGAGAATCCCATAGAATGAGGAGCCTGGAGGGCTACAGTCCAAAGGGCCCCAAAGTGTCAGACACAACTGAGTGACTAATCAGGCACACACACTTGGGTAAAGCATTAGTAGAGGAACGTTAAACAAACCAAGTTATCCTTAAAATACATAAAAACCAAGATAGAAAACTTATCAGCATCTTATACTCATTTATTACTGACATCATGATTGCATTCCTGGGAACAAAATCTCTTTTCCTGGCTGTGATGTGTACATCTGCCTCCTCTATTTTCGCCACTCATTTTATTGACTGAGAATTTTGGATCTGTCAGTAAACCGATCTGTAATATATGCTCCAAAGTAAGATGGACTTATTTAATCTGGAGTGTACCTCATAGCAGCTCTAAGGCTTTGGGCAAGACATGAATAGGTCTGTGCCCTAATTTCATTGTTGTTAGAATAGGAATAAAAATAAGACTTCCCTCATATGTTGTGGTAGAGACTAAATAAATCGATTCATATAAAGCACTCAGAACTTTAGAACTACTTCATCTGTCTCATAATAAGAACTTGATAAATTATAACTATATATAATCTGCACTTTAGTTAACACCCTGTACTATTATTCTCCAGTGAGCATATTGTTTTCCAGTTTTATTGAGATATAATTGACACACTGCACTGTATAAATTTCAGGTGTACAACACAATGCTTTGACTTATATCATGAAATGATCACCACAATAGGTTTAGAGGATACCCATCATCCCATATACATACAATATCAAATAAATAGAAAAAAAAAAAACTTCTCCTTGTGATGAGAACTCTTAGGATTTACTCTCTTAACAACTTTCATTTTTAATATTTGCACGTGTTAAGTCACTTCAGTCCTGTCCTACTCTTTCTGACCCTATGGACTGTGGCTTGCCAGGCTCCTCTGTCCATGGAATTCTCCAGGCAAGAATACTGGAGTGGGTTGCCATGCCCTCCTCCAGGGGATCTTCCCAACCCAGGGATCAAACCCACATCTCTTCTGTCTCCTACATTGGTAGGCATTTTCTTTACCAGTAGCCCACCTTGGAAGTATATTTTATCCTTAGTGCTTAATTTTATAACCAGAAGTTTGTACATTGTGATCGTCTTTATTTGATTTCTCCTCCCCCAATCCGCCATCTTTGGTAACCACAAATGTCCTTTTCTATGAGTCTATTTGTTTGGTTGGCTTGTTTTGAAGTATATATCACACCTTCTTCATCCATTCATCTCTTAATGGGTACTTAAGTAGTTTCCATATCTTGGCTACTGTAAATAATGCTTCAGTAAACAGAAGGGTTGTATGTGTCTTTTCAAGTTAGTGTTTCATAGTGGCTGCGCCAATCTACATTCCCATCTGGTGGACATAATTGAATATTGGGCTTACTCCTTCCAAATTTGATTGGGTTACAAAGTTCAACTATAAATCCTACATTTTAATACTTATTTTACTCTGGAGAACTAAAAGAGTGAAAATTCAAGGGGAAGAATTAGGCTTCTATTATCCTCACAGGTGTATTCCCATGAGTAAGTTTCTAAAAAAAAAGATTTTTGCTACTGATGGAAACCATAGATCTACAGAAAATTCAATGCCTATATATTCTCGTGTTTCTATTGGCTAAAGCAATACTTCAGAGAAGGCAATAGCACCCTACTCCAGTACTCTTGCCTGGAAAAACCCCATGGATACAGGAGTCTGGTAGGCTGCAGTCCATGAGGTCGCTAAGAGTCGGACACGACTGAGCAACTTCACTTTCACTTTTCACTTTCATGCATTGGAGAAGGAAATGGCAACCCACTCCAGTGTTTTCGCCTGGAGAATCCCAGGGACGGGGGAGCCTGGTGGGAGGCCGTCTATGGGGTCGCACAGAAGCGGATACAACTGAAGCGACTTAGCAGAAGCAAAGCACGACTTAGCTGTCTTCACTCCATATTCCTGTCCAGGGTTTGGAAAGAAAAGTGACTTTTAATTTCTTTCCAGAGAAATTTTCATCAGTTGCTCAAACTTTTAATAATATCTAGGCTGACAGTGTGAGCAGAATCTAGGTATATGTTAATAATTTTTCCTCTATTTTCCTACTCCTCATAGATAAGACCTTAGGGAATGTGCATTACAGTTTTTTCTAAAGTGATCTAGAGATTTTGTGATAAAACTCAATTAACCTGGTGCTCTCACACCATGAAATTCCAGCTGGAGGTTGGGTAGGAGTAAATATTAATGCCTTCATTAAATATTTCCTAATCAAATGACCCTGGGACAACTGAACTTACATTATTTAATAAAACTGTAGTCTATTAAGCCAGAATGACGTTGCCACCAATTCAGTCTTCCAACTAGTAGCATTGTTTTTTCGTTACTTAGTAGGTCAAGTTAGAGACATAATAAAAATACTGAATGCATATAATATTCAAGAAATAATGGGTTAGAATTAGTAGAACTAGAATTTTGGCAGTATTTATGAATAAAGATTAAAATGTCAATCTGATAAAGGATACATTTTAAAATATCTAATCTAGTCCCATATTTTAAGTTTCCTGAATATTGTGATACTTTTTTTTTATTTTATTTTTTAACTTTACAATATTGTATTGGTTCTGCCATACATCAAAATGATTCCGCCACAGGTATACACGTGTTCCCCATCCTGAACCCTCCTCCCTCCTCCCTCCCCATACCATCCCTCTGGGTCGTCCCAGTGCACCAGCCCCAAGCACCAAGTATCGTGCATCGAACCTGGACTGGTGATTCGTTTCATAGTAGACTTCAGAATTCTATCTCAATTACTAGGTGTGAAAAACATATGAACTAGGAAATTAAAATATTAGTGATAAAACTAAAGCATCATTATTGGATTCTGTATTTAAATCTTTTCTGTCCAGTATTCATACAGTGCTATTAATTTTTTACAGGCAATTAAAGGTAAGCAGGACTTTCCTGATAACTCAGTGGGTAAAGAATCTGCTTGTAATGCAGGAGATGCAGGAGATATGGGTTTGATCCCTGAGTCACAAAGATCCTCTAGAGGAGGAAAATGGCAACCTACTCCAGGATTGTTGCCTGAAAAATCCCACGGACAGAAAAGACTGGCGGGTTACAGTCTAAAGGATCACAAAGAGTTAGACACAACTAAGCAACTAAGTATGCAAAGGTAAGCAACAACAAAAATATATAAAACGACAGGTCTTTACATAAATTCATTTGTTACCTATCGCTATAGCTTGATTTTAAATATTTATCTGAGCTCTTCTATAAAAATACATATAAACTATAGTGGTAAATGATATGAGGTGCTCTGAAAAATATTAATGCTTAATCAGTGGTTCATAAGTCAGAGGAGCAGAGCGGAGCACTGAGTACTCATGACACAGTGCATGAAAATGCAAAAGTCATACAGCATCCAAACCCACAGGGTGACTCAATTTGGCATCAGAGTCAGCATAAAGGAATTGATATCTGACCTTTTTCAGGGTAATTGTTAAGGCTGTACTCTCTCCGAAGAGAATTAATGTTAAGTGTGCAACTTTAGCCTGCTACTGTTTTATGAGGCTTGCAAGGATGGATGTAAGATCTCAGTGAAGCTGGTCGTGTGAAGCATATTTAGAAGTGGTTAACAATTTATAAATAATGTGCATCGTTTCCATTTGGTTGTCTGCATCTATGGCAGAGGAAAATTTGAAAGAACCTGAGCCACAAGGCTCAGCATTTTCCTCAAGAAATGTATTATGTGTAAACTTTACAGTGTTTTAGCTGCAGGAGCAAGAGAGAATGTGCAGAGGATGAAATTCACCATTTTTAAAGCACCAAAGTCAGGCGTTGAAACTGAAATACTTCAAAGATATAAGAACAAAATTTAACACAGCATTTCTAGTGTACTCTGCATGAGATAGAAAAACAGATACTTACAGGCTACTTAATTATATTCACTACATTTTTTTAGGTATCCTGTGTTTGTTTGTATTTGAAATCATAATGATTTAAGATTTGAAGACCTTTATCTTCTTTTCTAAATATTAATGCTCAGCTATATACACAGCTCATGCAAGTAATTACACTTTATTCTATTATATATGTTTTTATTGCAGAGAAAGAGAGAAGGTCTTACAGTTCTCCTGTTTTGTATTTTTTTTTCACTATTCTCAAAAGTTTTTAAAAATCTATGGTATTTAGATAATATCTCTTTAAATTACCAAAAGCAAACGTGCAATTGCATTGATTTTTTTTTCATAATAAGAATACTATTTTCTAATTACTGAGGAAATTAGTAAGGGCAGGAGGTAGTTATGAAATATAACCAAATTAATTTAGTGATTAAAGAATTCCCTCTTGCTTTGGATAAAGGTATCTATAAAATTTTAACTCTGTAATAATTATATTAGCTTCTTCCTATTCTCTATGTGTTTTAGACAGGTCAGATAGTATTTAATAATAAATCTAACAAAGCTGAAGTTGTTAGCAATAAATAAAACAATTTAAAAAAATAAATAAACTAAATGCCTTTCTTCACACTTTTAGAAAGTATTCTATGGGATATTTATGTTATCTTTATATGTTGTTGTTATTCACTCCCTCAGTCATGTGCAACTCTTTGGAACCCCATGTATTGCAGCGCAACAGGCTTCTCTGTCCTTTACCATCTCTATGAGCTTTCTTAAACTCATGTCCATTGAGGTGGTGATACCATCCAACCACCTCATCCTCTGTTGTCCCCTTTTCCTCCCACCTTCAATCTTTCCCAGCAGCAGAGACTTTTCTAATGAGTCAGATCTTTGCATCAGGTGGCCAAAGTATTGGAGCTGCAGCTTCAGCATCAGTTCTCCAATGAATATTCAGGACTGATTTCCTTTAGGATTGACCGGTGATCTCTTTGCAGTACAAGGGACCCTCGGGAGTCTTCTCCAACACCACAGTTCAAAAGCATCAATTATTTGTCACTCAGCTATCTTTACAGTACAACTCTCACATCCATATGTGACTACTGGAAAAAACATAGCTTTGACAAAACAGAACTTTGTCAGCAAAGTAATGACTCTGCCTTTTAATATGCTTTTTAGGTTTTTCAGAGCTTTACTTTCAAGGAGAAACTGTCTTTTATTTCAAGGCTGCAGTCACCATCTGCAGTGATTCTGGAGCCCAAGAAAATGAAGTCTGTCATTGTTTCCACTGTTTCTCCATATATGTGCCATGAAGTGATGGGACAGATGCCATGATCTCAGTCTACTGAATGTTGATTTTTAAGCCAGCTTTTTCACTCTCCTCTTTCACTTTCATCAAGAGGCTCTTTAGTTCTTCTTCACTTTCTGCCATAAGGGTGGTGTCATCTGACTATCTGAGGTTATTGATATTTCTCTTGGTAATCTTGACTTTAGCTTGTGCTTCATCCAGCCTGGCATTTTGCATGACATACTCTGCATAGAAGTTAAACAAGGAGGGTGACAATATATAGACTTGACCAATCCTTTTCCAGTTTGGAACGAGTCTGTTGTTCCATGTCCAGTTCTAACTGTTGCTTCTTGACCTGCATACAGATTTGTCAGGAGGCAAGTTAGATGGTCTGGTTCAGTTCAGTCAGTTCAGTTCAGTCGTTCAGTCATGTTCGACTCTTTGTGACGCCATGAATCGCAGCACGCCAGGCCTCCCTGTCCATCACCAACTCCTGGGGTCTACTCAAACTCATTCATCCTCTGTCATCCCTTTCTCCTCTTGCCCCCAATCCCTCCCAGAATCAGGGTCTTTTCCAATGAGTCAATTCTTCCCATGAGGTGGCCAAAGTATTGGAGTTTCAGATTTAGCATCAGTCCTTCCCATGAACACCCAGGACTGATCTCCTTTAGAACTGCCTGGTTGAATGTCCTGCAGTGCAAGGGACTCTCAAGAGTCTTCTCCAACACCACAGTTCAAAAGCATCAATTCTTTGGCACTCAGCTTTCTTCACCGTCCAACTCTCACATCCATGCATGACCACTGGAAAAACCATAGCCTTGACTAGATGGACCTTTGTTGGCAAAGTAATGTCTCTGCTTTTGAATATGCTATCTAGGTTGATTGTAACTTTCCTTACAAGGAGTAAGCATCTTTTAATTTCATGGCTGCAGTCACCATCTGCAGTGATTTTGGAGCCCCCCAAAATAAAGTCTGACACTGTTTCCACTGTTTCCCCATCTATTTCCCATGAAGTGATGGGACCAGATGCCATGATCTTAGTTTTCTGAATGTTGAGCTTTAAGCCAACTTTTTCACTCTCCTCTTTCACTTTCATCAAGAGGCTTTTTAGTTCCTCTTCACTTTCTGCCATAAGGGTGGTGTCATCTGAGGTTATTGATATTTCTCCCAGCAATCTTGATTCCAGTCTGTGCTTCTTCAGCCCAGCATTTCTCATGATGTACTCTGCATATAAGTTAAATAAGCAGGGTGACAATATACAGCCTTGACGAACTCCTTTTCCTATTTGGAACTAGTCTGTTGTTCCATGTCCAGTTCTAACTGTTGCTTCCTGACCTGCATATAGGTTTCTCAAGAGGAAGATCAGGTGGTCTGGTATTCCCATCTCTTTCAAGAATTTTCCACAGTTTATTGTGATCAACACAGTCAAAGGTTTGGCATGTCAATAAAGCAGAAACGGATGTTTTTCTCGAACTTTCTTGCTTTTTCCATGATCCAGCAGATGTTGGCAATTTAATCTCTAGTTCCTTTGCTTTTTCTAAAATCACCTTGAATATCTGGAAGTTCATGATTCATGTATTGCTGAAGCCTGGCTTGGAGAATTTTGAGCATTACATTACTAGCGTGTGAGATGAGTGCCATTGTAGTTTGAGCATTCTTTGGCATTGCCTTTCTTTGGGATTGAAATGAAAACTGACCTTTTTGAGTCCTGTGGCCACTGCTGAGTTGTCCAAGTTTGCTGGCATATTGAGTGCAGAACTCTTACAGCATCATCTTTCAGGATTTGAAATAGCTCAACTGGAATTCCATCACCTCCACTAGCTTTGTGCGTGGTGATGCTTTCTAAGGCCCACTTGACTTCACATTCCAGGATGTCTGGCTCTAGGTGAGTGATCACACCATCGTGATTATCTGGGTCGTGAAGATCTTTTTTGTACAGTTCTTCTGTGTATTCTTGCCATCTCTTCTTAATATCTTCTGCTTCTGTTAGGTCCATACCATTTTTGTCCTTTATTGAGCCCATCTTTGCATGAAATGTTCCCTTGGTATCTCTAATTTTCTTGAAGAGACCTCTAGTCTTTCCCATTCTGTTGTTTTCCTCCATTTCTTTGCATTTATCACTGAGGAAGGCTTTCTTATCTCTCCTTGCTATTCTTTGGAACTCTTTATTCAGATGCTTATATATTTCCTTTTCTCCTTTGCTTTTCGCTTCTCTTCACAGTTGTTTGTAAGGCCTCCTCAGACAGCCATTTTGATTTTTTGCATTTCTTTTCCTTGGGCATGGTCTTGATCTCTGCCTCCTGTACAATGTCACGAACTTCCATCCATAGTTCTTCAGGCACTCTATCAGATCTAATCCCTTGAATCTATTTGTCATTTTCACCGTATAATTGTAAGGGATTTGATTCAGGTTATACCTGAATGACCTAGTGGTTTTCCCTACTTTCTTCAATTAAGTTTGAATTTGACAATAAGGAGCTCATGATTGGAGCCCCAGTCAGCTCCCAGTCTTGTTTTTGCTGACTATGTAGAACTTCTCTATCTTTGACTGCAAAGAATATAATCAATCTGATTTTGATATTGACCATCTGATGATGTCCATGTGTAGAGTCTTCTCTTGTGTTGTTGGAAGAGCATGTTAGAAAGATGCAGTTGATATCAATCAAAAAGGGCTTGGTTTTAAAAGTGGAACTTGAATTAAACTCCCATCATATCTTATAAAAAGAAAAATTTGGAAATTTGTTCATGACTTTTATTTTGCAACTTACAACATGAAAAACTTGCTGGGAAACCCTTCAAGGGGAATTAGCTATTAAAGTCCCCAAATGATCTTTATCATAAGGCAACTTTTCTTCCAAGGCAGTCTCGCAGCTTTAACCCTAATAACTGTATATTAGTGAGGTACATACTGGAATATTTGAAAACTGTACAACTAACAGTGATTTCTTCGAACAAGAACTCGAAAATTTCTCAATGACATTTTAGAAGGTTATGTGAATTCTCGTTTAACAAAAGAAACACCAGTAAATCACTTAAATTCACTCTGCTGCAGTGGTTGTGGTATTCTAGCCTTTACTGAGAGCTTATTTGGTCCATTTACTGACTTAAATAATGATAAAGACATTGAGCAGGCTAAAATGTTGCAGCTTGATTCAGAATGTCACTCTCACCTTCAGTACCTCCACATCTGCTTCATCTGTGTCACTTACTCAATATCTGCTGCTGAGTCACTTCAGTCGTGTCCGACACTGTGTGACCCCATAGACGGCAGCCCACCAGGATGCCCTGTCCCTGGGATTCTCCAGGCAAGAACACTGGAGTGGGTTGCCATTTCCTTCTCCAATGTATGAAAGTGAAAAGTGAAAATGAAGTCGCTTAGTCGTGTCCAACCTTCAGCGACCCCATGGATTGCAGCCTTCCAGGCTCCTCCATCCATGGGATTTTCCAGGCAAGAGTACTGGAGTGGGGTGCCATTGCCTTCTCCGTACTCAATATCTAACAAACTGTATTTCCAGGAAGCAACTCTCAACTGTGGCACAGTTATTTCACAGGTGCTAACAGATCACAAACACTACTACTTTCCAACTTGAAAGTTTTACTTACATATGAATGAAGTTTCAAAGAGACAGGCATCTGGTTCCTTTATAAACCTGTGAGTCTTCCTTCCTTTTGGCATTGCAGTATTATTTATTCTTTTGGCATTGCCTTCTGGGTCAGAAGGGTCCTTCTCTTAATCATTTTTCTTACAGAATAATTTATGAGGATCAGAATCAAAGGAATAGTGGTATTTTAAGCTTCCCATGAAATCTAATTTTAAACTTTATTATAAAAGAAATACATCCTGACTATAGAATCAAAATAATCTCTGATCTTGCTACCCATAAGTAAGCATGAGTGCATGCTAAGTTGCTTCAGTTATGTCCGACTCTTTGTGACCCTGTGGACTGTAGCCGCCAGGCTCTTCCGTCCATAGAACTCTCCAGCCAAGAATACTGGAGTGGGTAGCCAAGCCCTCCTCCAGGGGATCTTCCCAACCCTGGGGTAGAACCTGTTTCTCTCATGTCTCCTGCATTGGCAAGTGAGTTCTTTTTCACTGGCACCACCTGGGAGTCTCATATCCATAAGTATAACTTTTGCAAAAACAAACAGCCTCTGATGTTTTCTCATTTGAATTACAGACATACTAACAGAAACATATGCATATCTTTTGTTTTGCTGAAAGAACATGGGATCAGTTTATAGATGTGGTCTTCTAATTTTTATTTAATATTATGACTTTTTAATCCCACTACAAATGTTCTTCTAAAGAATTTTATTGAATGCAAAACATTCCAATGATGTGTTTAATTTTATTTAACCATGTCCCTGTGATGAATTTATCTGTCATATACAGGTTTTCTTTGCTATTGGAAAGTAGAACATTCTTCTGAGAATTTTCATAAGCCCAAATGGCGTAAAGTGAAGACATAATTACCTTAGGACACATATTAAAATACTGGATACACAAAGCAAATTAAGATTAAAGCACAGATGTTCACAGACACAGTTAAAGCTTTGGTGGCCTGATGCTAAGATGTTGAGTGTAGTTCCCGGCAAGGAGCATGGGGTGTCATATTCAATGCTCTCAGTGTGCACCGCCTCTAGTAAATGCTAGTCTTGTTACACAATAAATGCTCAATGCTATTTTCTTTCTTTTTTTTCTTTTTTTTTTTTTTAGTTTTTCCACAAAAGCAAAACTCTTCCAATTTCTCTTGTATTAGTGAAAAGAAGTACTAATGCAAGTCTTTTGTAAAAGCAAAGTGATTGATGTAAAGTGAACTTTCTCAAAGCAAGGGATATCTGTATAACAATGCAGGAAGACCTGTGTACATAAATCTCTATGTGACTAATAATTTCCTTAGAAGAACATTGTAGAAGTGGAATTTCTGAATATGAAGATAGTTCTGGTTAGGATTTTTTTCTTGGAGCTTTGATTTAGTTATATTCCTGCTACCATCATAAGATAGCAGTGATTTTAGACATTTTTAATGGAATTTGTATTCCATTTTATTAGGTCATTGCAATATTGATTATTGTTTTAAATACAATAGTGGAAAATCCTATTTCATCATTGCTCGAACTTACATTTTGGTAAAACAAAAGTTATAAATCATATGATTCATTTTTCCATATGTATTTCTGCTATATACAATAGTTATTCTTTTTTCCTAATGAGTTATTATTTCTTTTTCATGATTCTTAAAAGCATTTTGTATACTATGGTCATTAATGATTCCATTTGCTAGAGTGTTCATTTTAACTTGGCGAGAGTGTGCTATAGAACTAAAATTGACAGTTTTATGTAGGCGAGTTTATTGATCATTTTCTTAATGGTTCTCCATCCTTTTCCTTCCTTCCTTCTTTCATTATTTCCTTTATTTCTTTTGCCTTTTTAATTTCTTTTTTTAACTTATGACCATTTTAAGAATTTAGCTGTAAAAATATTAGTATGATTGACCGTAAAAGCAACACATATATTGAATTTTCTGTGTGCTATTTTCAAATCTAATTTAATTTCATATTAGCCTAAGATGATGCAAATTTTATTATTTTTTCAGAAGAATAGGACAAAAATTTTTAATATTATTGTAAAGTTCCAAAATTTTTAGAATATCTAAGAGGTGGTATCAGTTTCATTTATTCTTATTTCAGGTACAAAATTGCCTAAGATGAGGAGTGGTTCATCTTGGGATGAGAAGGCCAGTGACTGTTTAATCCAAATTAATAAATCAGTCAGTTCAGTTGCTCAGTCGTGTCTGACTGTAACCCTGTTTTAATTTCATGACAATGCAAAAAATTCTAACTTTTTGGGTGACATTTTTCTTTCTCTTTTTCTTAATGACAGTTGGTCAGTGGCTAAGGCTCAGTGACATTTATCAGCTACCTAATTAAAATGTAGACCCTTTTATAATAATTGCAAATGTGACCTTCATTTGTGTGTTTTTGCTAGCTAGCATGTTTAGCCAAATGTCACAAAGAACCCTAATCCATTCCTTCCCATAATGTTTAATTATGTCATATTGAAAATGTTCATTCTTCAGTTACCATGGTTTATAAAATCACAGCTTCCCTGGGGAGTGGGGAGCTATACTAATGAGCAGTGATTGCAAGGCTGTGTCTACAAGCTGCCAAAACAACTACCTGAAAAGCAAAAATTCATTAAATTAACAAGTTGGTTTGCCTTCATGATTCCAAACAGTTGCTCTGATTCACTTTTCTCTATATAAATAAGCACTTCACAGACATGGTCTCAATTGTTTTGCTTTTCTGTCAGAACAGTCCAGATATCTCCTCTCACCTTTCAGATCTGTGTATCTTACTAATTGCACAGGTGAATTATCCTACTGAATGTTCCACAGATATTTGCAACTTTACCCAATCTCCATACTTTCCAAGTTCTACCTTCTCCATACCGATAAGCCGTGCTCTAGTTAGCTCTTTTCTCCAAATGTCTCCCTGGATCCTTTCATTCCATGCTCCAGTTTCATGAAAGTCACGTTTCTAACGCAGAAATCTGATCATGTTACCTACCTGTCCAAGGCAAAGCAAATCTTTAAATCTTCAAGGCAAAGCAAACTTTTCTTCTGAGAGACAAAGTACTTCTTTCATACTTGCCTGAATTCATATCTTTTTGTTCCTGTCTTCCTTCTCTGAAATTTTAATCAATCATTAATGAATTACAGACAGTTTTCAGATAAATCTGGCCATACTTCCTTTACAGCCTTTGTACTTGCTATTTCTCTAATGCTTTTATGCGTTAATTATGAAGCAGTGAAAATTTTATAAAATGTAATTTTAGGAAGGTTCCATCTATATATAACTAATCACTGTTATTTATAGAACTAAAAGTTTATGAATCATTTTATCTTGGCTTATAAAATATCATTCCTATTCAAGGATAGAATCAAACACATGTTAATATATAAATTTAATTTTTATTAAATTAAAAAAATATTTTAGGACTCCCATATTATGAGATTTTATCTGTACTAAGTTGGATATGACTGAGTGACTGAACTGAACTGAAGTAAACATTGTAGAGTTGATGAAAAGAAATCTGTTCACTTGAAACTATTCTTTGCAAGTAGTTGAAAGTGAAAGTGAAAGTTGCTCATTTGTGTCTGAATCATTGTGACCCCATGTACTGTATAGTCCATGGAATTCTCCAGGCCAGAATACTGGAGGGGGTATCCTTTCCCTTCTCCAGGGGATCTTCCCAACCCAGGGGTTGAAACCAGGTCTCCTGCATTGCAGGTGGATTCTTAACCAACTGAGCCACAAGGTAAGCCCAAAAATAGTGGAGTGGGTAGCCTATCCCTTCTCTAGCAGATCTTCCTAATCCAGAAATCAAAAGGGGTCTCCTGCATTGCAGGTGGATTCTTTACCAACTGAACTATGAGGGAAGCCCTCGCAAGTAGTTATGAGGTAACAAATATAAAATTAAATCTATCACAATATCAAAGTGAATACTTTACTAAGACTTTTTTCCCTAAAAAAAAAAAATGCATGTCAATATAATGCTAATGTTTGAGTGAACCTATAGAATTGGGATAATTGATTTGTTAGGTATAATTTTAGAGTTTAAAATGTGTTTTTGAAGAGCAGCAACAACTTAACTTTTTTTTGGTAAATTACACTAGTCCCAAAGTTCAGAGGTGAGAGTTGGACTATAAAGAAAGCTGAGTGTCCAAGAATAGATGCATTTGAACTATGGTGTTGGAAAAGACTTTTGAGAGTCTATTGGACTGCAAGGAGATCCAACCAGTCAATACTAAAGGAAATTGGTCCTGAATATTCATTGGAAGGACTGATGCTGAAGCTGAAACTTTGGCCACCTGATGCAAAGAACGGACTCATTGGTAAAGACCCTGATGCTGGGAAAGACTGAAGGCAGGAGGAGAAGTGGATGACAAGGGATGAGATAGTTAGATGGCATCACCGACTCAATGGACTTGACTTTGAGCAATCCTCTGGAAGTTGGTGATGGCAAGGACGCCTGGTGTGCTGTAGTCCATTCGGTCACAAATACTCGGACACAACTGAGAGACTGAGCTGAACTACTCACAAATATCACACTATTTCTTTGTAAAACTGCTGAGCCAAGTTTAGATTTTCAACGGAAGCAGTGATACTTTGTTAAGGAGACTAGACATTTGGTCAATTCATTTTTCTTTGCCCAATTTATTGAATATGATTTCCCTAGGATGTATTTACCATATTATAAACAATATTAAATTCTTAGCCACATTTAAGTCTGTTAATTACTCTTCTGATTTAATAAAGTGAAGTATATAGAAAAAAGATTAACAATCATTTGGTAAAAGTAGAACTCCGAGGACATTTTTTCACTCAAATGTTTTCTAAAGGATGCTGCCATTACATTTTCATGATAGAGATAAAGGAAAAAATTTTCAAATCCCCAGCTCTTTCTGATCTCAAGTGAGGAAACATGTTACCTTGTGATTGAGGTACTAACATGATGAGACCTGATTGGTGGAAGACAATATATTTAAGAGGAAAAATGATTAAAATATGTAACAGTTCAACACTGAAGAAAATATCTTTCAAAATACAACACATGGTAAAATTATAAGAATTTCATCAAGTCTAGAAGAAATCATACAGTTTTTAGAAATAAAGTAAGTGATTATTTAATTTCCCATTAATTCTATAGTAAGTGTGTAACACAGTGGTCATAGCAAACACCCTCTTCCAACAACAGAAGAGAAGTCACTACACATGGACATTACACATTACCAGATGGTCAACACCAAAATCAGATTGATTATATTCTTTGCAGGCCAAAGATGGAGAAGCTCTCTACAATCAGCAAAAACAGACCAGGAGTTGATGGTGGCTCAGATCATGAATTCCTTATTGTAAAATCCAGATTTAAATTGAAGAAAGTAGGGTAAAACACCTCACTATTCAAGTATGACCTAAATCAACTCCCTTATGATTATACATTGGAAGTGACAAATAGAGTCAAGGGATTAGATCTGAGAGACAGAGTGCCTGAGGAACAATGGATGGAGGTTCATAACATTGTACAGGAGGCAGTGTTCAAAACCATCTCCAAGAAAAAGAAATGCAAAAAGGCAAACTGGTATTCTGAGTAGGCCTTACAAATAGTTGAGAAAAGAAGAGAAGCTAGAGGCAAAAGAGAAAAGGAAAGATTACCCATTTGAATGCAGAGTTCCAAAGAATAGTAAGGAGAGATAAGAAAGCCTTCATCAGTGATCAATGCAAAGAAATAGAGGAAACAACAGAATGACAAAGACTAAAGATCTCTTCAAGAAAATCAGAGATACCAAGGGAAGATTTCATGCAAAGATGGGCACAATAAAGAATAGAAATGGTATGGACCTAACAGAAGCAGAAGATATTAAGGCGAGGTGACAGGAATACACAGAACAACTATAAAAAATGATCATCATGACCCAGATAACCACGATGGTGTGATCACTCACCTAGAGCCACACATCCTGGAATGAGAAGTCAAGGGGGCTTTAGGAAGCATCACTACAAACAAAGCTAGTGGAGGTGGTGGAATTCCAGATGGGCTATTTCAAATCCTGAAAGTTGATGCTGTGAAAGTGCTGCACTCAATATGCCAGCAAATTTTGAAAACTCAGAAATGGCCACAGGACTTAAAAAGGTCAGTTTTCATTCCAATCCCAAAGAAAGGAAATGCCAAAGAATGTTCAAACTACTGCACAACTGCAGTCATCTCACATGCTAGCAAGGTAATGCTCAAAATTCTCCAAGTCAGACTTCAATAGCATGTGAATCATGAACTTTCAGGTGTTCAATCTGGATATATAAAAGGCAAAGGATTGCTTCCATGTCCTGGCTATTATAAACAGTGCTGCGATGAACATTGGGGTACACGTGTCTCTTTCCCTTCTAGTTTCCTCAGTGTGTATGCCCAGCAGTGGGATTGCTGGATCATAAGGCAGTTCTATTTCCAGTTTTTTAAGGAATCTCCACACTGTTCTCCATAGTGGCTGTACTAGTTTGCATTCCCACCAACAGTGTAAGAGGGTTCCCTTTTCTCCACACCCTCTCCAGCATTTATTATTTGTAGACTTTTGGATCAGAGCCATTCTGACTGGTGTGAAATGGTACCTCATAGTGGTTTTGATTTGCATTTCTCTGATAATGAGTGATGTTGAGCACATATACACAATGGAGTATTACTCAGCCATTAAAAAGAATACATTTGAATCAGTTCTAATGAGGTGGATGAAACTGGAGCCTATTATACAGAGTGAAGTAAGCCAGAAGGAAAAACACCAATACAGTATACTAACGCATATATATGGAATTTAGAAAGATGGTAACAATAACCCAGTGTACGAGACAGCAAAAGAGACACTGATGTATAGAACAGTCTTATGGACTCTGTGGGAGAGGGAGAGGGTGGGAAGATTTGGGAGAATGACATTTAAACATGTAAAATATCATGTAGGAAACGAGCTGCCAGTCCAGGTTCGATCTTGCGATGCTGGATGCTTGGGGCTGGTGCACTGGGACGACCCAGAGGGGTGGTGTGGGGAGGGAGGGGGGAAGAGGGTTCAGGATGGGGAGCACATGTGTGCCTGTGGTGGATTCATTTTGATGTTTGGCAAAATAATGCAATTATGTAAAGTTATAAAATAAAATAAAATTCAAAAAATAAAATAAAATGCAAACATGCCCCCCCAAAAAAAATAAAATAAAAAAGGCAAAGGAACTGGAGATCAAATTACCAACATCCATTGTATCATAGAAAAGCAAGAGAATTCCAGAAAAGCATCTACTTCTGTTTTACTGATTACACCAAAGCCTTTGGCTGCATGGATCAGAAGAAACTGTGGAAACTTCTTAAAGAGATGGGAATATCAGACCACCTTACTTGCCTCCTGAGAAATCTGCATGCAGGTCAAGAAGCAACAGCCAGCACCAGACATGGAACAACAGACTGGTTCAAAATTGGGAAAGGAATATGTCAAGGCTGTATATTGTCACCCTGCCTATTTAACTTACATGCAGAGTACATCATGAGAAGCACTGAGCTGGATGAAGCACAAGCTGGAGTCAAGATTGCCAGGAGAAATATCAATAACCTCAGATATGCAGATGACACCACCCTTATGGCAGAAAGTGAGGAGGAACTGAAGAGCCTCTTGATGAAAGCGAAAGAGGAGAGTGAAAATGCTGGCTTAAAACTCAACATCAAAAAACTAATATCATGGCATCTGGTCCTATCACTTCATGGCAAATAGATGGGGAAACAATGGAAACAGTGACAGACTTTATTTTGGGGTCTCCCAAATCACTGCAGATGATGGTTGAAGCCACGAAATTAAAAGATGCTTGCTCCTTTGAAGAAAAGCTATGACAAACATAGACAGCATATTAAAAAGCAGAGACATTACTTTGCCAACAAGGGTCCATCTAGTCAAAGCTATGTTTTTTCCAGGAGTCATGTATGGATGTGAGACTTGGACTATAAAGATAGCTGAGCATCAAAGAATTGATGCTTTTGAACTGTGTTGTTGGAGAAGACTCTTCAGAGTCCCTTGGACAGCAAGGAGATCCAGGCAGTCAATAAAGGAGATCAGTCCTGAATATTCAGTGGAAGGACTGATGCTGACGCTGAAACTCCAATACTTTGGCCACCTGATGTGAAGAGCCTACTCCTTAGAAAAGACCCTGATGCTGGGAAAGTTTGAAGGCAGGAGGAGAAGGGGATAACAGAGGATGAGATGGTTGGATGCATCACCAACTTAATGGACATGAATTTGAGCAAATTAAGTGAGATGGTGAAGAACAGGGGAGCCTGGCATGCTGCAGTCCACGGGGTCGCAAAGAGTCAGGCGTGACTGACTAAACAACAACAATAAATTTGGCCAACAGGTAGTTAAAGAAAAATTTTAACAACTGCATTTCTTAGTGATAGGTATTATGTGTTTTCTCACAGGAATCTTTAGCAGAATCTGCATAAAAAGTAGAACTCCTTTCTGTTGCAATAACATAAAATGTTGAATTAACCCCCTACAGGGCCTACCACAGTGCTTTGTATGTGGTCAGTTCAGAATAAGTGTTGCCGAATAGAAGAGAATCCTAAAAACAAAAGTATAATTGCTTTTCTATAATTTCTCAGAGAAAAATAACATACAAAAGATAATTTGCTCATGAGCTCTACAATGAATTAAAGAGATAGTGCTACAGCTGTATAAGAATTTATATATCCAAAAGTTTTGTCTTAAAATTCTTACTTCTTTTAGTGATACTGACTTTTAATGCCAAAAACAATTTTTGAACTCTTATTTTGAAATGGCCTCCATGGACTTAGGAATTTAGGGTTATACATTATTAAGAAAAAAAAAAAAAAAAGCTTTATTTATAATAATAAAAAGCAATGAAAGTTAATGGTCAGATGGAATTCATTAATAAAGAAAATTGGAGTGAAAAATATTGAGATTAGGAGATCTGAAAATAAGTTTCATCAGGAGAAACTGTACAAACTTTCCAAATCAGAGAGACATAGACCCACAGAGTAAGAATTGGAAGAAAGACCTGGGAGATAAGTCAAGGCTAAGTTCTGGAACTTTTTGCTTTCTCTTGACCATGGAAGTAAAATGAGCCAAGAATACAGAGGGTGTTTAACCCAGTTATGCTAAGATTTCAGTAAAGGCTGTGTAATTTAGATACCATATCCTAGTTGTCCCAGCATTATAATGAGAGAATCGACATTCAAATAGAATCAGATCTGTGTATGGTCAGTTAGCTTCATATTTTGGTAAAGGTTGGGGATAAGTTCTTTAAGGATAAGTCATATATTTAGAGTAAGATCCTGAGTGAAAATTTGAGTTATGCATTAAAGTCTTAATTACAGGTATAATGCATATTTGATTTATTTTTCTACTGGTTCTGGTCAAAATTAGTGGTTAAGAGTCATGTGTATCTGGATTACACATTACAATTTTCTTTTTCTTCTCAAAAGGAAAATAGAATTGCAAAGTGTTTACAAATATTTCTGCTTTTTTTCTTCTTCAGCTTACTAGAATTACAATTCCTTAACTAGAAAGGTCAACTAAGTGACACAGTGAAATATTAAACCATTGCTTGCTCATTTTCTTTTCTGTTTGGTTAAAACCTGAGGTCATAACCTCAAATATAATCTCATTGTTAGAAATACAGGCTTAACACTGTCCTGTATAAGTGACATTTTAGAAAGATCCATCCCACATGACAAAATGAGAAGATTTTTAACATGGAAAATAAATGCAATAAGATTATTTCTGGTATCTTGAACTGATCCTAATATTATGGTCATTGTTTATCTAAAGGAATAAACAAATAGATTGGTTTTTATTCAATGAAACACATTCTTGGCTTTTTCAAAATGTATTTACACAATTTTGTTTTACTATGTGCCTTACTCTTCTTACCTTCTTCAATTCTCCTCTGATTACAATGATCATATCCTTAAAATCAATATTTATATTGATTTCTTAGAAACAAATGAAAAGCTACTATCATTCTATAGCATCGAAAATGCACAACTGATAAGCAGGTTGATAAGATCACCAAAATGGAAATAAAAAATAAAGTATGTATATATGAACATGTTTGACAATCACAACATCAGCAGTTTCATATACTTTTATCTATGTCTCTGAGAAGTAAGATATTTAAATAAGTATTCCTCTATCAATTAGTATACAAATCATTTCCAAATTTTCTAGGATTCTGAAATAAACTGTATGAAATTTCTTAGTCAACTGGATCAGTTGATGACTTTCAGGGATTTTGAATCCCCTAAAATCATGTGTAAAATATTATGCATACAAGCACTTGAGGAAAGATGAGGCTATGAGGGTGCATACCTTTTATCAGATTTTTATAGAAGCTTGGGACACACGAAAATACTAAGTTAAATAGTATTTTCAGACACTTTTTTTTTATAAATATGCAATGTTCTTGGATGTTGAAAGTATGTTGATTCAAATGAAAGCATATAGAACATTATTGAGTATTTCCTGGGTGCCAGGAACTCTGTTAAGTGCTCCAGCACAACGTGGTTAAAGAGGATGCAGATGGGGATGGAGAAGATAAACACATGCATATATTTACTATAATAAGGGATAGCACAAAGTTAATATAATAAAGTACTGGCAAATGATAAGGGGTTAAAGAAAATAATCATAACAAGTGAGAGTAACCTATATGTCCCTTCGTATGGGAGGGTTGTTATGTCATTTATCAATCTTAAAAAGATTTTATTAAGGTATAGATATTACAACTCCATCTTAAATGGTGTCATTGAGTCAAATTTCTGTGATTTATTAGCTACTTTACAGAAACTAGATGCCATGTAATATTGTCTGAGTAATTGTCTGAGTAATTCTCAAAGCAAGTGTTCATGAAAAAGATATAACTATGGGAGGACTGTATACAGCTTCTTGTAGCTCAGATCATCAGCTCCTTATTGCAAATTTCAGGCTTAACTTTAAGAAAGTAAAGGAAACCACTAGGCCATTCAGGTATGACCTAAATCCAATCCCTTATGATTACACAGTGGAAGTGACAAATAGAGTCAAGGGATTAGATCTGAGAGACAGTGTGCCTGAGGAACAATGGACAGAGGATCAAAACATTGTACAGGAGGCAGTGTTCAAAACCATCTCCAAGAAAAATAAATGCAAAAAGGCAAACTGGTATTCTGAGTAGGCCTTACAAAATAGCTGAGAAAAAAGAAGAGAAGCTAGAGGCAAAAGAGAAAAGGAAAGATTACCCATTTGAATGCAGAGTTCCAAAGAATAGTAAGGAGAGATAAGAAAGCCTTCATCAGTGATCAATGCAAAGAAATAG
The DNA here is from genome assembly GCF_027580195.1 of Bos mutus. Taxonomy (NCBI): domain Eukaryota; kingdom Metazoa; phylum Chordata; class Mammalia; order Artiodactyla; family Bovidae; genus Bos; species Bos mutus. The sequence continues at coordinate 70,476,655 of NC_091631.1, read as the reverse complement.
AGGAAACAACAGAATGACAAAGACTAAAGATCTCTTCAAGAAAATCAGAGATACCAAGGGAGATTTCATGCAAAGATGGGCACAATAAAGAATAGAAATGGTATGGACCTAACAGAAGCAGAAGATATTAAGGCAGGTGACAGGAATACACAGAACAACTATAAAAAATGATCATCATGACCCAGATAACCACGATGGTGTGATCACTCACCTAGAGCCACACATCCTGGAATGAGAAGTCAAGGGGCTTTAGGAAGCATCACTACAAACAAAGCTAGTGGAGGTGGTGGAATTTCCAGATGGGCTATTTCAAATCCTGAAAGTTGATGCTGTGAAAGTGCTGCACTCAATATGCCAGCAAATTTTGAAAACTCAGAAATGGCCACAGGACTTAAAAAGGTCAGTTTTCATTCCAATCCCAAAGAAAGGAAATGCCAAAGAATGTTCAAACTACTGCACAACTGCAGTCATCTCACATGCTAGCAAGGTAATGCTCAAAATTCTCCAAGTCAGACTTCAATAGCATGTGAATCATGAACTTTCAGGTGTTCAATCTGGATATATAAAAGGCAAAGGATTGCTTCCATGTCCTGGCTATTATAAACAGTGCTGCGATGAACATTGGGGTACACGTGTCTCTTTCCCTTCTAGTTTCCTCAGTGTGTATGCCCAGCAGTGGGATTGCTGGATCATAAGGCAGTTCTATTTCCAGTTTTTTAAGGAATCTCCACACTGTTCTCCATAGTGGCTGTACTAGTTTGCATTCCCACCAACAGTGTAAGAGGGTTCCCTTTTCTCCACACCCTCTCCAGCATTTATTATTTGTAGACTTTGGATCAGAGCCATTCTGACTGGTGTGAAATGGTACCTCATAGTGGTTTTGATTTGCATTTCTCTGATAATGAGTGATGTTGAGCACATATACACAATGGAGTATTACTCAGCCATTAAAAAGAATACATTTGAATCAGTTCTAATGAGGTGGATGAAACTGGAGCCTATTATACAGAGTGAAGTAAGCCAGAAGGAAAAACACCAATACAGTATACTAACGCATATATATGGAATTTAGAAAGATGGTAAATAATAACCCAGTGTACGAGACAGCAAAAGAGACACTGATGTATAGAACAGTCTTATGGACTCTGTGGGAGAGGGAGAGGGTGGGAAGATTTGGGAGAATGACATTTAAACATGTAAAATATCATGTAGGAAACGAGCTGCCAGTCCAGGTTCGATGCGCGATGCTGGATGCTTGGGGCTGGTGCACTGGGACGACCCAGAGGGGTGGTGTGGGGAGGGAGGGGGGAAGAGGGTTCAGGATGGGGAGCACATGTGTGCCTGTGGTGGATTCATTTTGATGTTTGGCAAAATAATGCAATTATGTAAAGTTATAAAATAAAATAAAATTCAAAAAAATAAAATAAAATGCAAACATGCCCCCAAAAAAAAAAAAATAAAAAGGCAAAGGAACTGGAGATCAAATTACCAACATCCATTGTATCATAGAAAAGCAAGAGAATTCCAGAAAAGCATCTACTTCTGTTTTACTGATTACACCAAAGCCTTTGGCTGCATGGATCAGAAGAAACTGTGGAAACTTCTTAAAGAGATGGGAATATCAGACCACCTTACTTGCCTCCTGAGAAATCTGCATGCAGGTCAAGAAGCAACAGCCAGCACCAGACATGGAACAACAGACTGGTTCAAAATTGGGAAAGGAATATGTCAAGGCTGTATATTGTCACCCTGCCTATTTAACTTACATGCAGAGTACATCATGAGAAGCGCTGAGCTGGATGAAGCACAAGCTGGAGTCAAGATTGCCAGGAGAAATATCAATAACCTCAGATATGCAGATGACACCACCCTTATGGCAGAAAGTGAGGAGGAACTGAAGAGCCTCTTGATGAAAGCGAAAGAGGAGAGTGAAAATGCTGGCTTAAAACTCAACATCAAAAAACTAATATTATGGCATCTGGTCCTATCACTTCATGGCAAATAGATGGGGAAACAATGGAAACAGTGACAGACTTTATTTTGGGGTCTCCCAAATCACTGCAGATGATGGTTGAAGCCATGAAATTAAAAGATGCTTGCTCCTTTGAAGAAAAGCTATGACAAACATAGACAGCATATTAAAAAGCAGAGACATTACTTTGCCAACAAGGGTCCATCTAGTCAAAGCTATGTTTTTTCCAGGAGTCATGTATGGATGTGAGACTTGGACTATAAAGATAGCTGAGCATCAAAGAATTGATGCTTTTGAACTGTGTTGTTGGAGAAGACTCTTCAGAGTCCCTTGGACAGCAAGGAGATCCAGGCAGTCAATAAAGGAGATCAGTCCTGAATATTCAGTGGAAGGACTGATGCTGACGCTGAAACTCCAATACTTTGGCCACCTGATGTGAAGAGCCTACTCCTTAGAAAAGACCCTGATGCTGGGAAAGTTTGAAGGCAGGAGGAGAAGGGGAAAACAGAGGATGAGATGGTTGGATGCATCACCAACTTAATGGACATGAATTTGAGCAAATTAAGTGAGATGGTGAAGAACAGGGGAGCCTGGCATGCTGCAGTCCATGGGGTCGCAAAGAGTCAGGCGTGACTGACTAAACAACAACAACAAATTTGGCCAACAGGTAGTTAAAGAAAAATTTTAACAACTGCATTTCTTAGTGATAGGTATTATGTGTTTTCTCACAGGAATCTTTAGCAGAATCTGCATAAAAAGTAGAGCTCCTTTCTGTTGCAATAACATAAAATGTTGAATTAACTCTACTACAGGGCCTACCACAGTGCTTTGTATGTGGTCAGTTCAGAATAAGTGTTGCGAATAGAAGAGAATCCTAAAAACAAAAGTATAATTGCTTTTCTATAATTTCTCAGAGAAAATAACATACAAAAAGATAATTTGCTCATGAGCTCTACAATGAATTAAAGAGATAGTGCTACAGCTGTATAAGAATTTATATATCCAAAAGTTTTGTCTTAAAATTCTTACTTCTTTTAGTGATACTGACTTTTAATGCCAAAAACAATTTTTTGAACTCTTATTTTGAAATGGCCTCCATGGACTTAGGAATTTAGGGTTATACATTATTAAGAAAAAAAAAAAAAAAAAGCTTTATTTATAATAATAAAAAGCAATGAAAGTTAATGGTCAGATGGAATTCATTAATAAAGAAAATTGGAGTGAAAATATTGAGATTAGGAGATCTGAAAATAAGTTTCATCAGGAGAAACTGTACAAACTTTCCAAATCAGAGAGACATAGACCCACAGAGTAAGAATTGGAAGAAAGACCTGGGAGATAAGTCAAGGCTAAGTTCTGGAACTTTTTGCTTTCTCTTGACCATGGAAGTAAAATGAGCCAAGAATACAGAGGGTGTTTAACCCAGTTATGCTAAGATTTCAGTAAAGGCTGTGTAATTTAGATACCATATCCTAGTTGTCCCAGCATTATAATGAGAGAATCGACATTCAAATAGAATCAGATCTGTGTATGGTCAGTTAGCTTCATATTTTTGGTAAAGGTTGGGGATAAGTTCTTTAAGGATAAGTCATATATTTAGAGTAAGATCCTGAGTGAAAATTTGAGTTATGCATTAAAGTCTTAATTACAGGTATAATGCATATTTGATTTATTTTTCTACTGGTTCTGGTCAAAATTAGTGGTTAAGAGTCATGTGTATCTGGATTACACATTACAATTTTCTTTTTCTTCTCAAAAGGAAAATAGAATTGCAAAGTGTTTACAAATATTTCTGCTTTTTTTTTTCTTCAGCTTACTAGAATTACAATTCCTTAACTAGAAAGGTCAACTAAGTGACACAGTGAAATCTTAAACCATTGCTTGCTCATTTTCTTTTCTGTTTGGTTAAAACCTGAGGTCATAACCTCAAATATAATCTCATTGTTAGAAATACAGGCTTAACACTGTCCTGTATAAGTGACATTTTAGAAAGATCCATCCCACATGACAAAATGAGAAGATTTTTAACATGGAAAATAAATGCAATAAGATTATTTCTGGTATCTTGAACTGATCCTAATATTATGGTCATTGTTTATCTAAAGGAATAAACAAATAGATTGGTTTTTATTCAAAGAAACACATTCTTGGCTTTTTCAAAATGTATTTACACAATTTTGTTTTACTATGTGCCTTACTCTTCTTACCTTCTTCAATTCTCCTCTGATTACAATGATCATATCCTTAAAATCAATATTTATATTGATTTCTTAGAAACAAATGAAAAGCTACTATCATTCTATAGCATCGAAAATGCACAACTGATAAGCAGGTTGATAAGATCACCAAAATGGAAATAAAAAATAAAGTATGTATATATGAACATGTTTGACAATCACAACATCAGCAGTTTCATATACTTTTATCTATGTCTCTGAGAAGTAAGATATTTAAATAAGTATTCCTCTATCAATTAGTATACAAATCATTTCCAAATTTTCTAGGATTCGGAAATAAACTGTATGAAATTTCTTAGTCAACTGGATCAGTTGATGACTTTCAGGATTTTGAATCCCTAAAATCATGTGTAAAATATTATGCATACAAGCACTTGAGGAAAGATGAGGCTATGAGGGTGCATACCTTTTATCAGATTTTTATAGAAGCTTGGGACACACGAAAATACTAAGTTAAGTAGTTAGTATTTTCAGACACTTTTTTTTTATAAATATGCAATGTTCTTGGATGTTGAAAGTATGTTGATTCAAATGAAAGCATATAGAACATTATTGAGTATTTCCTGGGTGCCAGGAACTCTGTTAAGTGCTCCAGCACAACGTGGTTAAAGAGGATGCAGATGGGGATGGAGAAGATAAACACATGCATATATTTACTATAATAAGGGATAGCACAAAGTTAATATAATAAAGTACTGGCAAATGATAAGGGGTTAAAGAAAATAATCATAACAAGTGAGAGTAACCTATATGTCCCTTCGTATGGGAGGGTTGTTATGTCATTTATCAATCTTAAAAAGATTTTATTAAGGTATAGATATTACAACTCCATCTTAAATGGTGTCATTGAGTCAAATTTCTGTGATTTATTAGCTACTTTACAGAAACTAGATGCCATGTAATATTGTCTGAGTAATTGTCTGAGTAATTCTCAAAGCAAGTGTTCATGAAAAAGATATAACTATGGGAGGACTGTATACAGCTTCTCTATACAGTCAGCAAAAACATGACCTGAAGCTGACTGTAGCTCAGATCATCAGCTCCTTATTGCAAATTTCAGGCTTAACTTTAAGAAAGTAAGGAAACCACTAGGCCATTCAGGTATGACCTAAATCCAATCCCTTATGATTACACAGTGGAAGTGACAAATAGAGTCAAGAGATTAGATCTGGTAGACAGTGTGCCTGAGAACTATGGACAGAGGATCAAAACACTGTATAGGACTCAGTAACAAAACCATCCTAAAGAAAAATAAATGCAAGAAGCAAAGTGGTTGTCTGAGGAGGTTTTACAAGTAAGTGAGGAAAGAAGAGAAGCAAAAAGCAAGGGAGAAAGACAAAGATATACCTAACAGAATGCAGAGTTCCAGAGATAAGAAGGTCTTCTTCATTGAACAATGCAAAGTACTGGAAAACAATATAATGGAAAAGACTAGAGAAGTCTTCTAGAAAATCAGACGTATCAAGGGAACATTTCATTGCAAGGATGGGCACAATAAAGTACAGAAAGGGTAAGTACATAACAGAAGTGGAAGAGATTAAGAAGAGGTGGCAAAAATATACAGAAGAAAAATGCATTAAAAGGTCTTAATGAATGAGTTGGTGATAGACAGGGAAGCTTGGCATACTGTAGTCCATGGTGTTGCAAAGTGTTGGGCATGACTGAGAGACTGAACTGAATGAATGATCAGGATAACCACAATGGTGTGCCTTACTCACTAGAGTCAAACATCCTGGAGTGTGAAGTCAAGTAGGCCTTAGGAAGCATTGCTACAAATAAAGCTAGTGGAAGTGATGGAATTCCAGCTGAGATATTTCAAATCCTAAAAGATGATGCTGTGGCCTAAAAGTGTGGCACTCAGTGTGTCAGAAAATTTGGAAAACTCAGCTGTGGCCAGAGGAATGGAAAAGGTCAGTTTTCATTCCAATTGCAAAGAAGGGCAATGCCAAGGAGTGTTCAAACTACCATACAAGTGTGCTTATTTCCCATGCTAGTAAGGTTATGCTCAAAATCCTTAGAGCTAGGCTTCAATAGTATGTGAACCAAGAACTTCCAGAGGTACAATCTGTGTTTAGAAAAGGCAGAGGAACCAGAGATCAAATTGCCAACATTCATTGGATCAAAGAGGAAGCAAGGAAATTCCAGGAAAAAACATCTACTTCTGCTTAATTGATGACTCAAAAGCCTTTGACTATGTGGATCACAACAAACTGTGGAAAATTCTTAAAGAGATGGGAATATCTATTTTGCTCTTGAGAAGCCTGTATGCTGGTCAAGATGCAACAGCTAGAACCTTACATGGAAAACTGCCTGGTTCAAAACTGGAAAAGGGTACCACAAGGCTCTATATTGTCACTTTGTTTGTTTAACTTATATACAGAGTCAGTGCTTAGGTTCCTCAGTTGCATTTGATTCTTTGCAACCCCATGGTCTTAGCCTGCCAGGCTCCTCTATACATGGGATTTTCCAGACAAGAAAACTGGAGTGGGTTGCTATTTCTTCTTCCAGGGGATCTTCCTGACCCAGGGATCAGACCCGCATCTCCTGTGTTTTCTGCATTGCAGGCAGATTCTTTATTGCTGTGTCATTTGGGAAGCATATATTCAGAGTACATCATAAGGAATGCTGGGTTGGATGACCTACAAACTGGAATTAGATTGCCAGGAGAAATATCAAAAACCTCAGATATGCATATGATACCACTTTAATGCAGAAAGCAAAGAAAACTAGAGCCTCTTGATGAGGGTGAAAGAAGAGTGTGAAAAACCTGACTTAAAACTCAACAATCAAAAAACTAAGATCATGCCATTTGGTCCCATCACTTCATTTCAAATAGAAGGGGAAAAGTGGAAGCAGTGACAGATTTTCTTTTCTTGGGCTCTAAAATCACTTTGGATGGTGACTGCAGCCATGTAATTAAAAGACACTTGCTCCTTGGAAGGAAAGTTATGACACAGCTAGACAGTGTATTAAAAAACAGAGATACCACTTTGTCGACATAGGCCTAGTCAGAACTATGATTTTTACAGTAGTCACGTATGGATGTGAGAGTTGGACCATAAAAAAAGCTGAGCACCAATGAATTGATGCTTTCAAATTGTGGTATTGAAGAGGACTCTTGAGACTCTCTGGGACTGCAAGGAGATCCAACCAGTCCATCCTAAAGGAAATCAGCCCTGAATATTCATTGGAGGAATAATGCTGAAGCTGAAACTCCAATACTTTGGCCACCTGATGCAAAGAGTGGACTCATTGGAAAAGACCCAGATGGCTGGGAAAGATTGAGGGCAGGAGGAGAAGAGAGTGGCAGATAATGAGAATGTTGGATTGTATCATCAACTCAATGGACATAAATTTGAGTAAATTTAAGGAGATTGGTGGAGAAGGAAGTGGCAAATCACTCCAGTGTTCTTGCCTGGAGAATCCCAGGGATGGAGGGGCCTGGTGGGCTGCCGTCTATGGGGTCGCACAGAGTCAGACACAACTGAAGCGACTTAGCAGTAGCAGGAGCAGGGAGATTGGTGGTTCAGATGGTAAGGTGTCTGCCCGCAATGTTGGAGATCTGGGTTCGATCCCTGGGTCGGGAAGATCCTGTAGAGATGGAAATGGCAACCCACTCCAGTACTCTTACCTGGAAAATTCCATGGACTGAGGAGCCTGATAGGCTACAGTCCATGGCGTCGCAAAGAGTCGGACGCAACTGAGGGACTTCACTTTCACTTTTAGGAGATTAAGTAAAGCATAAGGAGGAAGCCTAGTGTATTGCAGTCCATATGGTCAAAAAGAGTCAGACAGGTTTGATCTCCTTGCTGTCTAAGGGACTCTCAAAAGTCTTCTTCAGCATCAGAGTTAAAAATTTTAAAACCAGCTATAAACAACAAAGCACAATGTGTGACTACTTCATAAAAACAAACAATGAATAAAACCCACATTCAGTGGGGATCAATTATATTCAAACATTTTAGCAGAAATGCTTACTAATTAAATATTATTTTCCTATTATAATAAAATCAGATGTATGATAGAAGAGAAATACAAAATTTTCCTGAAATTATATGATTACTCAGATTTCATAGCTAATCTTCATAGTGAGCTCTTTTAAGCTACACTCAATTATATCCCATTTATGTGGATTCAATCTTAACTGCCCTTTTGAATATTTTATTAAATAAGTTGAGGGTTTCAGTCTTAAGATCCAGTGCACCAACTCATGTTCAAGCCAATCTTTATTCAGACATTTCTAACTTAAAATATATTTAAAACACTTTCCTTTCCACACAGCTAAAGTCAACATCTCATCTAAGCTCAACTCTAATTATCCCCACTTGAATAAACCTGTTATTATTATTATTAGCCATATTCTATTCTTTTCTTACCATGAACAGCCTCAGCATTGATAAATAATACATATTATCACAACTTTGTTCACATATTTTATAAAATGTAAAGTGCTAATATATATTCTGTCAAGAGAAAAGAAGATCACATGCTTTAAGAATAATTAATACCTCAAAGAAACCAAAATTAAGCAGGAGAACTTGAAGAGAACAGTTACAAAAAGTATCAGTAATATATCCACAATGTAAGAGAAAAAGCAATATTAGCAAAACACTCTAAAGGCTCATGGCAGTTCCTAAATGTCTGTCGAGACTCCTTCTATCTTGAGCAACCACCCTCTTCCTCTCCACAGATATACTTCAAGAAACTGGGGAGTTTGAATGTGGGGAGGGAAAGATCAATGTGCCAACAAAACATGTTCTAGGATGTAGTGATGATCCTGCATTAAATGGTGGCAGCTGAACTACCTGCTGCATCAGTTAACAAGGCATCAAATAATGCGATGCATTGTGTGGCCTCAGCAATGTTACAGTTCTGCATAGTATTTTTGTTTTTGTTTTTGCCACTTACAGAGATTTTGCTGTTGGCCACATATTGATGCAATAAGAATTTCCTTTGATCATTAACTGTTTACAACTAGTTGTCAGGTTTTTTGATAAGTAGCTTGTCCTTTAATGCCTTGGTTTCATCATCTGTGTGGTAGGGATTATAACCCTATTCATTATAAAATTGCTTTGAAAACTTAAAGAAAAAATACATGTAAATTGCTTGAACCAGAAATAGTGCTTGGCATACAAAAAGCGCACAATAAATCTCAGCTTTCATTATTACTATTCTAAAGCAAGCTGGGAATTTACCAGTCCACTGCAAAGTTAACCCGAATCAGATTTTGAATCACACGTTCTAAGTAAATGTGACCGAAGAGCGATTGCCAGTTTATTTGGCTCCATAAGAAGGAGAATTTGGAAGCTCTAGAGTTCATGAGACAGTTGAGTTTACAACTATTCATGAGACAGTTGAGTTTACAACTACTGTAACTGAAATCGATCCAAAATTCTTTTTCTCATGTAAATTCTTTTTCCACTTGTAAATTCATCCTGAATTATAGAAAAATGTATCACCTTGCTCAGAGTGATACAGTAAATTATTTTATTTTTCTGTTGCCCTAAAGTCTGCAGATTGAATAATACAGACATAATTTACAAAAACAAACTTTTTGTGCATGTATATATACTTATAGACTTTAAGCATTCACAATTAAATATTAAAATGACTGTAGATTAAAGAAATGCTTTAAAAAGTTGAATTTAGTGATTAGAAGGTAATGTTTTTTTATTTTCTCATGAGACCTAAAATGGTAGTTTTATTTTGTTTTGTTTCATAGTCTCTTCTGTTCACCTGGATATTGAGAAAAATGATATATCTACCTATCCAGAATTATTTGAGACTGAGCCAAAGAAAGTATAAAATTAATTTCCAAACCTCTTTATGCATTTATCAAGTAAGGAATTAAAAAATACTGAGGTTAATTTCAAAAAAGTTCAAAAAAATTGTGAAACATCAATATAGTTGTTTTTGAACTTGCCATTCTTCAACTCCATATCAAAATAGTAACTCTAATTGCAATAATATATTTGTTTTTTCATTTATTACCTGCCCTGGAGAAGTTCTCAGTTAGCAGATTTTCTCAAGTAGGACCTTAATGTACAATGAACTTTAGTTTGACTGCCCCTTTCTGAAATGTAATCACAGTATTTATGGATAAGAACAGGAGTTTAATTTATTTTTATAGCATTCGACAGAGAAGTTACTTATCTCCACAATCTAATGAGGGAAAATAAGATCAAACCACTTCTAGAGCAGCGGCATTCAAGCTTTTATTCATCTACTCCAATGTATATTAGTATTTTTTTAAGAGTACAATGGATAGGAAGATTCTGTTAAACACTCAAATGTATGAATTTATTTAAGCATACAGAAGAGTAAAAAAAAATCATTTAATTAACTCTGGTGTTAGAACAGGTCGTAGACATACACCTAATCATTGTTCATTAATCAAGATAAAAATATTTCTCAATATTTGATATATTCATCTAAACAAATCCAAAGACCTGTACGGTGTATTTATTCAGGACCTATCCAAAAACTGTTCCCAGGAATCCGTAACTGATGAAGATTCTCACATTTGATTTCAATAGTTTTCCAAAGGACATTACTCTAATAGAAGGCTAGTTTAATCCAACAATTGCCCAGGATTTGAATACTGCTTTTGGCAAGATGCTTTGGTTTGCAAGGAACAAACAATTTCAACTCAAGATGAATTAGTCCGTAAAGCCATCTAAGGTTATACAGTTTAAGATACTAAGGATAGAGCAGGTATAAGGGTAATTTATTAGGGCTGCTCAAGATGTAACAGTTACTGCTTTCTTCTCTGTGTTTGATGGTGCTGCCAGTTAACAAATTGCTTTCACATATACTATTATATGCAATCTGTATAATAACTGTGTATGAAGTGATTATGTATACATGTACAAATGTATGCAAAAATGATCCATGAACTATAAAATGTCATATAAATGAGACAGTATAACTAGTGCTATTATTGTCACTCGGTTTGAAATGTTTTGGCAGTACAAATCAACTGTGCTCCACCCGAGGGTTCCTTAGCATTCAAAGTAGAGACATTTGAAGTTCCCAGTTTAACTTCAGTAACCACTTTTATTACTCTAATAGACAAAATTGTCAAGAACAATTTTTTTTTGGTATTTTATCTTGAGAATTAAAAGCTTTTTGATAGAACTTGCAAAAAAAATCCATCGAATCTCTAAGAAGTGATTTATTAGTAAAGTGCAATAGCTAACTATAAATTTCAAACATGTCTGTTTTGAAACTGAGGCCTTGTAGGTGGAATAATTTCTTTCCTTTTCACAAACTTTTGTGTTTGTAATTCATAATTTATCTGTCAGACCAATTCATTTAGTACTGTTTTCTTGTTAAAGGTAAAAAAAAGTGTGAGAACAGGGTTGTCATTTCTGTGAGAAAGATGCAAAACACTTCTAATTATGTACAAAATTGCCAATATCCATGGGTAATATGTAAACATGCTAAAGAACTTGCTGAACTTCAAAATATACTCTTGTCTTATTATGAAACTTACCTTTCTTGAATATAAAATTTTCAGAAGTATAAATATTTCAGTGTATGTAATATTCACTATGATAAATATCTGCTCAATTGAACACCTTTAAATTTGTAATTAAAATCACCAAAATTTGGCTACCTACAAAGTAGAATGGTAGTTCTTCCACTGAAAGAGAACATTTTAAAAGCAAATACAAATTAAAAAAAAAAAACTGAACATAATATGTTGGTTGTAAATGGACACTTTCCCAAAAGAAAATAATTTCCTAGAGAAAGCAGGAAGTTTGCTTATATCTTATATCATATTGGAGACTAAGCTGTGCTAAGTACCTGAGTTTAAGCAGGCATTAAAAGCAGGTCAAAGTAGTTGTAAGTACATTAAATTTAAAGTTATAAAATACTATTTTTAGCAGACTCTTCTGATTTTTGTGTTCAAACTGGTTATTGAGTTTCTTATAACAAGATATTCATCCTTCCTCTTCCCCTATGAAGAAAAAGACATTTGTCCACGTGAATGTGTCCGTGGGCTTCTGTCCAGTAGAGGGCACTACTGTATGTTTATCCAAGGTCCACTTGACCATGGAAACTTAAAAACAAAATTTTACCCAACAAATACTTTTTTGTCGATTATCATAATGAAGAAAGTGGGATCATAGAGGAAAGAAAGATGAGAGAAAGGGAAAGGGCATTGAGAATAACATTTTATCTTTAAATAACAATATTAATATATATTTTAATATCAGTATGAATTGTTTAAAATGTATTACTAGTCATTTTCTTTTCCCCAAAAAGGACATGGGAGAATTAAAACACATTTGATAACAATAGAGAAAACAACAATTTTAGATATAACTTTTTGTATAAATGATTTGTTAAAATTGGGCATTAATTTTGAAATTGAATTTCGTTATTACTTAAGTTGTTCTTGTGACTTCCCTCAGAAGCTACTGAAAAGTTTTCCCTGACATTTCTACCTCTCATGAGAAACATTAGGTCCTTCCTCCTCTGTGGCTGACAAGTTGTACATGTGGCTCTGTTAACTTACTAATTATGAACATGCTCTAGGGCTACGGAATCCCTGGTGGCTCAGAGGTTAAAACGTCTGCCTGGAATGCGGGAGACCCCGGTTCGATCCCCTGGAGAAGGAAAATGGCAACCCACTCCAATACTCTTGCCTGGAGAATCCCATGGAGGGCGGAGCCTGGTAGGCTACAGTCCATGGGGTCGCAGAGAGTCAGACACGACTGAGTGACTTCACTTTGACAACATGGTTGGTTAACAAAAATGAAAACCATTTCAAGAACAGACAAGGTTTTAACCTAGAATGCCAAAGGAGCAGTAAAAACAGAAATTCTGTGAAAATATATAACTAAGGTAAATATTGATTTTCTCAAATAACTCTGAGTAAACAGATATAGATGATTCACTACCAATTCATATTTTGATATCCTATTTTACATTTTTATTTAGGATTTTAAGGTTTTTTTTTTTTTTTTTTAATGTAATGCCAAAGAGAGATTCCACTCCTTTCCAGGTAGATCTAGTGGTAAAGAAACTGCTTGCCAATTCAGAGACATTAGAGACACAGGTTCGATCCCTGGGTCAGGAAGAACCCCTGCAGGAGGGCATGACAACCCACTCCAGAATTCTTGCCTAGAGAACCCCATGGACAGAGAAGCCTGGTGGGCTACAGTCATAGGGTGGCACATAGTTGGGGACGACTGAAATGACTTAGCACACAGCACGAGGAGGGGGAAAAAAAATGTAAGGAAATAACCCCTCTTGTGAAAACTTCATTTAAAATAGATTAATACCTAGCACTATAAATTACCATAATGCAAAGCAGCAGCTCAATTTTACTTGTAGACTATACACAAACACGTGGAGAAGGCGATGGCACCCCACTCCAGTACTCTTGCCTAGCAAATCCCATGGATGGAGGAGCCTGGTAGGCTGCAGTCCATGAGGTCACTAAGAGTCAGACATGACTGAGCGACTTCACTTTCAGTTTTCACTTTCATGAATTGGAGGAGGAAATGGCAACCCACTCCAGTGTTATTGCCTGGAGAATCCCAGGGACGGGGGAGCCTGGTGGGCTGCCATCTATGGGGTCACACAGAGTCAGACACGACTGAAGTGACTTAGCAGCAGCAGCAGCATACACAAACACAATATATACATATATAGCTCAAACTCTATGTATCTGTTATGCATATGTTCAGAGGAAACTATTTCAAAAGCTTTGATTGCATCCAGTATGATAATTTTTTAATTTATTTTAATTGGAGGCTAATTACATTACAACATTGTGGTGGTTTTGTCATACATACACATGAATCAGCCACAAATGTACATGTGTTCCCCCATCCCGAACCTCCCCTTCTAACTCCCTCCCCACCCCATCCCTCTGGGTTGTCCCAGAGTACCAGCTTTGAGTGCCCTGCTTCATGCATTGAACTTGCACTGGTCATCTATTTTACATATTGTAATATACATGTTTCAATGCTATTCTCTCATATCGTCCCACCCTCGCCTTCTCCTACATAGTCCAGAAGTCTGTTCTTTACATTTGTGTCTCTTTTGCTGTCTTGCATGCAGGTTTGTCATTACCGTCTTTCTAAATTCCATATATATGTGTTAATATACTGTATTGATATTTCTCTTTCTGACTTACTTCACTCTGTATAATAAGCTTGAGTTTCATCCACCTCATTAGAACTGACTCAAATGTGTTCGTTCCTTTTGATAGCTGAGTAATATTCCACTGTGTATATGTACCACAGCTTTCTTATCCATTTGTCTGCTGATGGACATCTAAGTTGCTTTCATGTCTTAGCTACTGTAAACAGTGCTGCAATGAACTGCACTGGGGGCATATGTGTCTCTTTCAATTCTGGTTTCCTCAGTGTGTATGCCCAGAAGTGGGATTGCTGGGTTATATGGTAGTTCTATTTCTAATTTTTAAAGGAATCTCCACACTGCTCTCCATAGTGGCTGTACTAGTTTGCATTCCCACCAACAGTGTAAGAGAGTTTCCTTTTCTCCACACCCTCTCCAGCTTTTATTGTTTCTAGACATTTTGACAGAGAAGGCAATGTCACCCTACTCCAGTACTCTTGCCTGGAAAATCCCATGGATGGAGGAGCCTGGTGGGCTGCAGTCCATGGGGTCGCTGAGTCGGACAAGACTAAGCGACTTCACTTTCACTTTTCACTTTCATGCTTTGGAGAAGGAAATGGCAACCCACTCCAGTGTTCTTGCCTGGAGAATCCCAGGGACAGGGGAGCCTGGTGGACTGCTGTCTATGGGGTCTCACAGAGTCAGACATGACTGAAGTGACTTAGCAGCAGCAGCAGCAGTAGACATTTTGATGGCAACCATTCTGACTGGCCTGAGGTGGTATCTTCATTGTGGTTTTGGTTTGCATTTCTCTGATAATGAGTAATGTTGAACATCTTTTCCTGTGTTTATTAGCCATCTGTATGTCTTCTTTGGAGAACAGACATTTCTTGATTGGCCCATTTTTTGATTGGGTCATTTATTTTTCTGGAATTGAGCTGCTTGTATATTTTGGAGATTAATTCTTTGTCAGTTGTTTCATTTGCTATTATTTCTTCCCATTCTGAAGGCAGCTTTTTCACCTTACTTATAGTTTCCTTCATTGTGCAAAAGCTTTTAAGTTTAATTAGGTCCCATTGTTTATTTTTGTTTTTATTTCTATTACTAATTCTATTTCTATTAGAGGATTTTGCTGTGATTTATGTCAGAGAGTGTTCTGCCTATGTTTTCCTCCTAAGAGTTTTACAGTTTCTGGTCTTCTGTTTAGATATTTAATCCATTTTGAGTTTATTTTTGTGTATGGTGTTAGAAAGTGTTCTGGTTTCATTCTTTTACAGGTGGTTGACCAGTATTCCCAGCACCACATGTTAAAGAGATCATCTTTTCTGTATATTTTTGCCTCCTTTGTCGAAGATAGGGTGTCCATAAGTGTATCGGTTTATCTCTGGGCTTTATATTTTGCTTTATTGATCTATATTTCTGTCTTTGTGCCAGTACCATGCATTCAGTATGATAATTTTTTAAATAAGCTTTAAAGTTTTTTTTTTAATCTTTCCATTTCTCCTACATGATTTAGCTATTTTTTAAAATTGCTGTGTTTATGTTTGATAAAAATGCTTTGATAGATGAAACATTAATCACTATATGTGTTTATATCCATTTAGCTATATTAAATATTAGCCTACTTTCATTTCCAAAATGACATGAAGAGTCATTTTGAATAGTCTGACCAACAGATATGTAATCAATCACATGGTTACATTTATTCCCAGGAAATCTGCATTTCAGAGGTTTTATATCATTTTGCATGGCTTTTTATTTTTAAAGGACAATAAAAAATCATAAATGAAAATGGCCATATTAAAAAAGCAAGATGTTTTATTTCCTAATGTCATTGGAAATGGGAGACTATACTAGCAGAAAATACAAAAAATGTTTTCACTCAAGGGCAAGTCTTTTTATAGCCAAGCATCACGCCAGTGGCGCAGTAAAACCACTCAGTGTGGCCACAATAATGATCAGTTTGGATTGACTTAGCTACAGAGCATCTGCAGAGACTTAGGGGATTGGCCACAATTCCCTTCTGATGGCTCTGCCAAAGCATGGTCAATTTATTTCAGGCCTGTAGACATGATCTAAGCTAAAGTGATAGTTTCAGTGATTTTAAAATAAATCCTCAAATAAAATGTCTTGAAAATGTACCCAAATCACCAAAAAGTAGATACTTGGGCTATCAATATTTTTAAAATAAAGTTATTTTCCTATTTTATATTTGATTATAATGACTTATTGTAGTATCTGGAAAGCAGATTTATTATGGGCAGTCAGAACAGACTCCTATTTCTTATGGAACTGGAATCCTGCTTATTGATAGAGAGAAACTTCTTACACAGCATAAGAAGTTATAGGGAAAAATGAAGCAAAGAAGTAAATTCAGGAAACAACAGGACAGAAAGGATGGTCACAGATTGCCTACCCCAGACTGATTTTGAGACAGTTGGGAAGACAAGGCTTCATAGCTCTCGTGGAGGCATATGCGGCATTCTGTTTCTAAACAGATTTTATAACATAAAACAAGTTTTCTTACTTCTTTTATCACTTTGCTGAAGATTATGTCCTCAATCACTAAGTTTTGTTGTTTTTTGTTTTTTTTTAAGCTCTAAGATTTCATGAAACATGATAACCTTTAGAAACAAAGGAAGAGAAATCAGATTCATTACATTCTGAGGATTAAGTAAATTTAGTTTCAACACAAGAGAAAAAGCCTAGAGTACTTCAAAACTAACTACTTTAAAATCTCTATATGCTATTTTTCCCATCATTGTAATGACTGCCTGAAGATTTCTTCATACCTAAACAATTATTTGATAAGTGCTTGCAGTATATAAGGTAAAGGTAATTAAAAAATAGTCCTCTCTCCTTAGAAACTCATAATATTATAAAAGTGACTCAGAAATTCAGGTCACTAAAACTTAGTGGGAAGAAATTCTATAAAAGAAAGAGGCAACAAACTTGAAAATGAGATTAAAGTTGGTCCTCATAGACCTTCACATTTTGTGGTGGTCGTCATGTCTGACTCTGGTGACCCCATGGGCTGTAGCCTGCAGGCTTCTCTGCCCATGGTATTTCCCAGGCAGGAAAACTGGGGTAAATTGCCATTCTCTTCTCCAAAGGATCTTCCCAACTCAGGAATTGAACCTGTGTCTCTTATGTTTCCTGCATTTCAGGTAAACTCCTTACCACTGAGCCACCAGGGAAGTCCTTAGTGAAGAAAAAGTGGAGCTGGGGTTTGAAAGATGAGTGGAACTTTACGCCATACAAAGAGTAGAAATCTTACACTATTCAGCAGAATAAGCACTTATATTGTCATGGGAAACGACAGTATTTACCAGAAAACTACCAGCGGTTTGCAATTTTTTTGTAATATAATGGAAATTGTTGATTTAAGATATAGATGAAGATGAGTCTAGGTCATAAAGGACGTTTTACCTCGTGTTAAGGAGCTTGATGGAGTCAGTATTAGATGGAGAACAGACATTTCTTGATCAGCCCACTTTTTCATTGGGTCGTTTTTTTTTCTGGAATTGA
Source organism: Bos mutus (assembly GCF_027580195.1). Lineage (NCBI taxonomy): Eukaryota > Metazoa > Chordata > Mammalia > Artiodactyla > Bovidae > Bos > Bos mutus. The sequence goes on along the minus strand of NC_091631.1, from coordinate 70,458,820 downwards.
GCTGCTTGTATATTATGGAGATTAATTCTTTGTCAGTTGTTTCATTTGCTATTATTTCCTCCCATTCTGAAGGCTGCCTTTTCACCTTGCTTATAGGTGAAAAGGAAAATCATAATCAGAAATCAATTTTAAATGTTTGCATATACTTGGAATTCGTAGTGGTGAGAAAAATTTCTAAAACAATAAATATCAGTTTTAAAAAATTGCCTGTATTTTCATCATATAAAGTCAATAAAATCATACATGAACATAGCTATTCATTTTAACATGTAAGATTAAATGATCTTGGATATCATTTTAATAATAAGCCTTCAAAATTAATTTCTATTCTAAAACACCCTAGAGTAGTATTAAAATACCCAGAAGTATACAGCACAAATGAACTTAAAAACCGAAGACTTTCATGATGCCCAGGAAGGGATTTCTAACAACTTTTATAAATCCATAAATGAAAAACTGTACAGAGATTAGTTTATTTTCAAAATCTTAAATTTTATAATATTCGAGTTCTGCAACTAAACTCTAAATGGAAATGTTCTAATCAATAATTTTAAAACCTCTGTAAAAAGAGAGATAATTTCTTTGGGGAGTTGAACTTGTGTTCAGTCATGGATGCCAGGATTTTCCTTTACAACTGGGGTCTTTTAACCTTTACAACTCATGTCACCTTTTATAAATAACTAGGCCCTCCTTGAATTTAAATTACAGTTCAGATACTGTATATTGACTAGAGTGGTTTCCCTTAGTTTGCAAGATCAATGTCTAGAAAGGGCACAACAGGGTCTTTCTGGATGTTTTAAGAATTGATGCTTTTGAACTGCGGTGCTGGAGAAGACTCTTGCGAGCCCCTTGGACAGCAAGGAGAACAAGCCAGTCAATCCTAAAGGAGATCAATCCTAAATATACATTGGAAAGATTGATGCTGAAGCTGAAGCTGAAGCTCAATACTTTGGCCACCTGATACAAAGAGCCAGATTATTGGAAAAGGACCTGATGCTGGGAAAGATTGAAGGCAAAAGGAGAAGAGGGCAGCAGAGGATGAGATGAGATGGTTAGATAGCATCACTGACTCAATGGACATGAATATGAGTAAACTCTGGAAGATAATGAAGGACAGGGAACCTGGCATGCTGCAGTTCATGGGGTTTCAAAGAGTCAGGCATGAATGACAGCGATGATCAATTTCCTGTCTATTCATTATTGATTGGTTCCACAGTTATGATCACTTGTGACAAGTAACCAAACTGTATAAATGATATATACACTTGTTTTTTTTTTTTTTTTTTTTTTTTTTGACCAGAGACTGAACTTGCCATGTGTGTCCTAACCACTGGATCACCAGGCAATTGCTCATTATAATGTGTTTAGCAAACTATTTATATTTATAGAACAACTTCTAAAATCCTGACAAACACAACATAGTGACCGATGTGGAGCCCTCCAGGCTCCTCTGCCTATTGAATTCTCCAGGCAAGAATACTAGAGTGGATTGCCATTTCCTTCTCCAGGGGATCTTTCCAACCCAAGGACTGAATCCAGGTTTCCCACATTGCAGGCAGATTCTTTACCATCTGAGCCAGAGAAGCCCATTTTGTGTCACAAGTGGGGATGGAGATCATTGCTTTTTTCCTCCTTATTTCCTCTTATTAAACTGTTGTCATACTTTTACAGGTTAAAAGATTGGGGAATAGAACTCTCTGTTCAACCTCAGTGGTAATCTATTATTTTAAATATATTATGATATGTCAGTGGAGAAGGAAATCACAACCCACTCTAGTATTCTTGCCTGGGAAAACCCATGGACTGAGAAGCCTGGTGGGCTACAGTCCATGGGGTTGCAAAATAGTTGGACATGACTTAGCCACTTAAGCAACATCAAAATGGCATGTTAAAATGAAAAAAAAAAAAATCCATTTCTTTAGCAAAACAAGTTCACCTTCAAATATGTATTTTTAGACTATGTTAAGAGGATTGTTGTCATTTTTTAAGCAAAATTGTCTTTTTGACCAAGCTTAGCTTGTGGATCAATCAAATAGGAAAGTAAACACTGCTTATCAGCCAGATCAGCTGACTCAAACTGGAAATCAATGGAAACTTTTAGTGGAATACATCAGGAGCAAAGCCAAGAGAACTTGTTTTAGCATAAGTTACAAATGTTTAGAAAACTCTTTCTTGATAGTTTTTCCTGGGACTTCTCTTGTGGCTCAGCTGGTAAAAAATCCACCTGCAATGTGGGAGACCCTGGTTCGATCCCTGGGTTTGGATGATCCCCTGCAGAAGGGAAGAGCTACCCACCCCAGTATTCTGGCCTGAAGAATTCTGTGGACTAGAGTCCATAGAGTCACAACTAGTTGGACACGACTGAGCAACTTCCACTTTCACTTTCCTGATAGTTAATTATCATTTCCTCTGGTAAATAAAACAGAAAAGCAAAAACAAAAACTCAACAACACAGACTTCCCTAAACCCTAGGGTTATCTATACCACACTGCATTACAATAGTTGGTGTGGTTGTTTGACTACATTGTATTAACCTTGAGTTAATTAAGATCAATAATCATAGAAACACCTACCTTTCTATCCCCAATGACTAAACCAATGGTTATGTTGAAAGAAAAAAATGAAGCAATTAATGCAACAGAACCAAGTTTCTCAAAGTATCCATGGGTTATCCTTCAGAAATACCCTAAAAGGTTGATAGCATGTTTGAGAATTTTCTAATGCTCATTTATCACAAATTTTCCTTTATTTAACAGGTTCCCTGGGTGCCTATAATTTTTATTAGAGACTCTCTTCAAGGTATTTTCCCCGGACATTACCAGGTAAAATATAAATGTGTAAAATTTGAGGATATACCTGTTGAAGCTCAAGTATTTCCCTTTCTTTGGGAATTTTTTTTTTTTTAACATATAGGATATATTCCCTGGTTACCATGCATGTGTACAATAACTGCAATGGCCTGAATAAAATAGACTGATCCAAGGGTGTGACCTATACCAAGCTAGACCAATCAGATTTTTTCCTTAATAATTTGAAAATTAAGGAAATACAGAGATTAAAAATTGGAATAGTCTTACCTTGCTAATAGCAATTTAAGGAATAAGACTATATTTTTCCAGGGTTTGGCTGTATAATTTTTCCTTTACTTCTATGAATTACCTCAAATCTTTGTAATAAAGCAATTTTTAACTCATCTTGAGCAAAGTTTACTTCTTATAATTGTTATTATTAGCTAAAACTTCATAAGAGTGACAGAATAAAGAAGCAAGCTCAAAACTGATAGAGGGCATACCTAAATATCTCAAATTTTTTTTCAGTCTGACAGAGACCCATATTCTCAAGCAAAAGCTTTGCAGGTTTATCTCTGAGGAACAGAGATGAACTAAAGGTAAACTGAGTTTTACTAAAACTACGTCTCTATATAAACATTGTTGAATCCTGAATTTGATGGAAACAATTAGCCCTTTAATCTGTCTAACAGAGGGAAAAATATTCCTGGGAAAAATAAAATAAATCCCAACAAGTTCTGTTGGATCCAATAAAAATTATGAGGCATGTCAATAAAAAGGAAAATGTGATCCTTGACCAAGAGATAAAATAGAGAGTAAAAGCAAACCCAACATAGATCTAGTTATTGAGTTAACATGCAAGGATTTTAAAATAATTATAATAAATACTTAGGTAAAACAGAAGTAAAGAAGGGTAAAAAAAAAAAGGGTGAAACATTGAAGAGGTTCTATGGAAACTTTGAATTTTAATAAATTTTAATAAAGAATCAAATGAATGTTCTATTTTTAAAACCCCTAAAATATCTGAAATTAGAAATTGGAGAGCCTAGAAGCAGATTAGACAACAGAAGCTTCAAGTTATTAAACTTGAAGACAGAACAACAAAGATAAGCATGGAAAGAAATAGGTAAAACATAGTAAACACATGAGTCATAGTCAAGCAACCTAGATAGTTATACACGGAGTCCTACAAAGAGTGAATGGGAGAGAGAAATATTGCAAATTGATGCCTGAGAAATTTCCAAAGCTAAAGATATCTCATATTTTAGAAGTTTAATAAACCCAAAGCATCACACATACAAGTAAAATCATACATAAGCTCATCACAGCCAATTATAAACTAAAGACAAATAAAATGCTGGAACTGAAGCCAGGTACAAAAGAAACTTTACTTCAAAGATTCAATAATAAAATTTATGGCTGATTTTTAGAAGGTATTAAAAAAAGACAGAAATAAATAAATTAATTGCTAAAAGATAAACAACCAAAACAAAATTCTATATCCCCACCAATATATTTTAATAATGAAGGCAAAATAAACCTATTTTTAGACAAACTAAAGCTCAGAGATATATATCAAGCAGAGTTTCACTGTAAGAAATAAAGGAAGTTCCTCAAACTGAAGAAAAATTATCCTAGATGAAAGCCTGAAACTGTAAAAAAGAATAAAATACTAGAAAGGTACATATGTGTACAAATAAAATAATACTTTTAACAAAAATTGTGTTTTGTGAAGTTTATAAACACATTTAAGTATATGTGATGTGTAAGTATTAGTAACATAGCACAGAAAAGAAAGGATAAATGGAGTCAACCTCTTCTGCATTTCTTTCATTATTTAGAAAGTAATAAAAAAAAAAGACTCATTTAAGCTTGTGTAATGAAACAAATATATATTTTTGCAATCTATAAATTAACCCTAAAAGAAAAATGCAAGAGTATATGATCTATAGGCTAGACTATATAAATTAAAATGACCATATTAAAGTTTAGTTAATCAAAAAAAAAAATGCAGGCAAGTAGGAATAAAGGAAAATAAATAGCCAGACAGATGGTAGAATCCATTAATTGCTATATTACATGTGGATAGATTAATCACTTGAACTAAGACTGCAAGTCTGAATTAAAAAATAAAAACAAACAAAAAGAATCAGACCCTAATACTACATACTAATATTATACTTAGTATTGAAGTGTTGAATGTTTTCTCCTTGTCTTGTATTTTCATTCTCACTACATCTATTCAACAAAGGGCAATGAAAAATAACAAAATGTATAATAGTTTTTCAAGGAAGACATAAAATTGTCATTATAGATAGATGCTATGATTACTTGTATTGAAAATACTAAGGGATCTAAATAAACTACTAAAATTAGTAAGTTGATTTGGCGAGGCTGTAAAAACATGAGTGATACAAAAATGGACAACTGAGATTTATATATATATACCATATATCCTACATTATATATGTATATAATTCTTCAATATGAACTTTAAAAGTGATTTTGTCATAGGAAAAGATGTTCAAAAATTTACTTATAATATTACTGAGGTATCATTTCTCACCTATAAGACTGACAAAAATTTAAAAACAAAACAACACAATAGTGAAGTTTTGGAGAAAGACATTTTACATCTTGTTAGACAATATAGAGAGAAATATGGCAAAATCTAATAAAACATTTATCTTTTCAACACCCTTCTGAAACTGTTTTTCTTTTTTTTATTTATTTCATTTTTTAACTTTACAATATTGTATTGGTTTTGCCATATATCAACATGAATCCACCACACGTATACACGTGTTCCCCATCCTGAACCCTCCTCCCTCCTCCCTCCCCGTACCATCCCTCTGGGTTGTCCCAGTGCACCAGCCCCAAGCATCCAGTATCGTGCATCGAACCTGGACTGGCATCTCATTTCATACATGATATTTTACATGTTTCAATGCCATTCTCCCAAATTATCCCACCCTCTCTCTCTCCTACAGAGTCCAAAAGACTGTTCTATACATCAGTGTCTTCAAATGTATAAATCTGACAAAGAATACACACTAATTTATTGTTACACCACTATTTGTAGCGGCAATTATGGAAGATGACTTCAATTTCCATTCATAGTAAACTTGTTGAATAGACTATGGTCCCATCCAAAGTTAGAGTTTTATGTAACAGAAGAAAAATATATTTTTTAAAAAGCAGACTAATGTGGAATTATTTGCATGATATATTATTAAGTGATAAACAGATGAAAAAGTTTATTTATAATAAGCTGATTTTATGTTAGAAATAAAGGGAAAACACATTTTTTCTTATTTCTTTTTAAAGAAACAGACTAGTAAATCTGTACACATACAGAAACGTGTGGCTGACATGGAAGGAATATATATGAGAAAGAGACTTCTTGGCATGTATATTTTAGGGTTTTGAAACCTTTTGAACTATATACATGCTTTACATTTTTAGAAAAGTAAATTTAAATTTAAAATAAGGATAAAGCAAACTCGAATACTGTACACTAACAGAAGCAAGTTAAATTCAATATCAAATTAATAACAATCACACAGAAAGTAAAGAATTAATTCAAATAACTTTTGAAAAGAGTCCTCTGACTGTAAGGTGAAAGGGAAAGGGTTAATTGCTCAGTCATGTCTGACTCTTTATGATCCATGGATTGTAGCTCACCAGGCTTCTCTGTCCATGGAATTCATCAGGCAAGGATACTGGGGTGAGTTGCCATTTCCTCTTCCAGGGGATCTTCCTGACCCAGGGATTGAACCAGGGTCTCCTGTATTGCAGGTAGATTCTATACCATTTGAGCCACCAGGGAAGCCCCTCCGATTGTAAAGACTCAGTGAAATACGTTCTAAGAACAAAAGTACTGCAGAATCAGCCTTGAACTTCACCAAATAAAGTCACTTTTTGCAATGTTATTGATATCATGATTGTGAATCTATTTTGTCTACCTGGTTAGGTAAACCAAATAAGTAAATATACTGAACTTTTGAGAATCAAAGTTCTCAATATAAGAATGGGGAGATCAAAATACAGAATGAAGAAAGATCAGGAATAACCATGTATCAGTTGATTTAAATTAGAGGTGAGAACCTATCATTAAGAAAAAAATGATTAGGATTAGAAATTTTCTAGTTTTTGCTTAAATCCCCAGTAGCAATGAACACACCTCACACTAGATGTTGGTGTCTACATAACTTTCTCACTAAAACTAAGAATCTTTGGAGAAATGGAAGACAAGTTTGGGAGAAAGGAATTAAAACTTAGCCTAGAATATTTTGTTGTCTTAGAATTCAAAGACATAATGGATGGATAGAGAAGACAAATGAACAAGTTAGCTGATTTGAAAAGGTTTCCAATAACCTCTGACAAAATTTAACTATTAAAAAAAATGTATGGTAGTGAAATAAAATCAGAAAAAAATCAATGGAACAGAATAGAGTCCAGAAATAAACTCATACATACATGGACAATTAATTTATTACAAAGGAGTCAAAAATATTCAATGAGGAAAGAACAGTCTCTTCAATAAATGGTGATGGGGAAAGCTGGACAGCAATCTGCAAAATAATGAAACTAGGTGGATATTTATACAGTATACAAAAATTAAGCCAAGATAGGTCAAAGACTTGAACATAACCTGAAACTATTGAACACCTACAAGAAAACATGTAAGATTCTTGACATCAGTCTTGGTAATGATTCCTTGATTTGACCCCCAAAGCAAAGACAAGAAAAGCACAAATAAACAAGTAGAACTACATTAAATTAAAAAGCTTCTGCACAGTAAAGGAAACCATTAACAAAAATGAAAAGGCAGCCTACTAAATGGGGAAAATATTTACAAATCTTATGTCTCATAAGGGATTGGCATCCAAAATTATATAAAGAACTCATACAACTAAATAGAAAAATAATAATAATAATTTGGCCAAAGAAGACATACAGATGATCACCGGGTCTATGAAAGATGCTCAACATCACTAGTCCTCAAGCAGATGCAATTCAAAGCCACAGTGAGATATCACCTCACATCTGTCAAAATGGCTATTATGAAAAAGATAGGAAATAGCAAGTGTTGGTGAGAACATGGAGAAGAGGGAGCCTTTGTGCACAACTGATGTGAATGTAAATTTGTACAGCTCTATGTAAAATCACTACAGATGGTGACTGCAGCCATGAAATTAAAAGACGCTTACTCCTTGGAAGGAAAGTTATGACCAACCTAGATAGCATATTCAAAAGCAGAGACATTACTTTGCCAACAAAGGTTCGTCTAGTCAAGGCTATGGTTTTTCCTGTGGTCATGTATGGATGTGAGAGTTGGGCTGTGAAGAAGGCTGAGCACCAAAGAACTGATGTGTTTGAACTGTGGTGTTGGAGAAGACTCTTGAGAGTCCCTTGGACTGCAAGGAGATCCAACCAGTCCATTCTGAAGGAGATCAGCCCTGGGATTGCTTTGGAAGGAATGATGCTAAAGGTGAAACTCCAGTACTTTGGCCTCCTCATGCAAAGACTTGACTCATTGGAAAAGACTCTGATTCTGGGAGGGATTGGGGGCAGGAGGAGAAGGGGAAGACAGAGGATCAGATGGCTGGATGGCATCACTGACTCGATGGACGTGAGTCTGAGTGAACTCCAGGAGTTGGTGATGGACAGGGAGGCCTGGCATGCTGCGATTCATGGGGTCACAAAGAGTCGGACACCACTCAGTGGATCTGATCTTAAGGCACATCAGACTATGATTTTCAGATGGAATGCTATCCAAGTGAATCCTGGAAATGCATTAGTGATTATTTCACTAGCGATTCATGGGTCGCAAAGAGTTGGACACGACTGAGCCGACTGATCTGATCTGATCTGATGTAAAACAGTATGTAGCTTCCTAAAAAAGTTAAAAATAGAGCTACGTATGATCCAGCACTTCCACTTCTGGGTATTTATTTGAAGAAAACAAAAATGCTAATTTGCAAAGATCAGATCAGATCAGATCAGTCGCTCAGTCGTGTCCTACTCTTTGCGACCCCATGAATCGCAGCACGCCAGGCCTCCCTGTCCATCACCAACTCCCGGAGTTCACTCAGACTCACGTCCATCGAGTCAGTGATGCCATCCAGCCATCTCATCCTCTGTTGTCCCCTTCTCCTCCTGCCCCCAATCCCTCCCAGCATCAGAGTCTTTTCCAATGAGTCAACTCTTCGCATGAGGTAGACAAAGTACTGGAGTTTCAGCTTTAGCATCATTCCTTCCAAAGAAATCCCAGGGCTGATCTCCTTCAGAATGGACTGGTTGGATCTCCTTGCAGTCCAAGGGACTCTCAAGAGTCTTCTCCAATTTGCAAAGATACATGTACACAATAGCAAATACATAGAAGCAACACCATTAATGGGTGAATGGATAAAGAAAATGTTATACACACACACACACACACACACACACACACTACAACAGAGTATTATTCAGCCTCAAAATATAATGAAATCATGCCATTTGCAACAACATGGGTGGACCTTGAGAGCATTATGCTAAGTGAAATAAATCAGATGAAGAAAGACAAATAGTGTGTGATACCACAGTGTAATGGCATCATAGAGAATTTGTTTAACAACAATGACATCCATGTTCATAGGTACAGAGAGCAAATTGGTTGCTGCCAGAGGTGGGGTGGATGAATTGTGTTAAGTGCGTCAAAAAGTACAAACCTCCCAATATAAAATAAAATCATCTGGGGTGTAATGTACAGAATGGTGAATGAAAGCAAAGTGAAAGCGTTAAGACTCTTTGTGACCCCATGGACTATAGCCTGCCATGCTCCTTTGTCTATGGAACTCTCCAGGCAAGAATAATGGAGTGGGTAACTATTTCCTTCTCCAGGGTATCTTACTGACCCAGGGATCGAACCTGAGTCTCCCCCATTTGAAGGCAGATTCTTTACTGTCTGAAAGTGAAAGTCACTCAGCCATGTTTGACTCTTTGCTGTCCCTTGGAGTATATAGTCCATGGAATTCTCTAAGCCAGAATACTGCAGAGGGAAGTCTTTCCCTTCTCCAAGGGATCTTCCCAACCCAGGGATAGAACCCAAGTCTCCCACATTGCAGGCAGAGTCTTTACCAGTTGAGCCACCAGGGAAACACCTTTACTGTCTGGGCTGCCCAGAAAACCAGCATGGTGACTAAAGATGAATAATATTGTATGGCATAACATACAGGAGATGTATTTGAAAGTTGTTAGGAGCATATACCTTTTAAGTCCTCATCACAAGAAAATGTTTTGTAACTATTAAGAAAATAACATGTAATGTATACTTTCAAATTGCATAAATAAAAATCCATGAATCTATAATGATATTTTTAAATGTAAAAACTTCTGTCTTCTTCTTTTATTTCCTTTGTAGGAAATGCAAAGAAATAATTGTAGAAGTGAAAGTCGCTCAATTGTGTTCAACTCTTTGCAACCCCATGGGATTCTCTAAGCCAGTCCATGGAATTCTCTAAGCCAGAATGCTAGAGTGAGTAGCCTTTCCCTTCTCCAGGGGATCTTCCCAACCCAGGGACTGAACCCAGGTCTCCTGCATAGCAGGCAGATTCTTTACCAGCTGAGCCACAAGGGAAGCCCAAGAATATTGGAATGGGTAGCCTATCCCTTCTCTAGGGGATCTTCCTGACTCAGGAATCAACCCAGGGTTTCCTGCATTGCAGGTGGATCCTTTACCAACTGAGCTATCAGGGAAGCCCCAATTGTAGAAGGAACTATGGTATAAAAAAAATTTTCATTTTGTGTTTCCCAATGTAATAATTTATTCAGGTAAAGATCATCCATGGATAAAAAGCATGACATAAAATTGTGATGAAGGGATTCACATAGTTTCAAGATACACACTACTCATCAATGACAAAGAAAAAGTATGCCTTTAGAATGGATGTTTGACAAATCCCCTTTTATCAGAGTAAGTCAAACTCACCAGTAATATTAATAGGGCAAACTGGGACCATTAGCCCTTTTGATGATGAAATGGGAAGTATGCATCATTTCCTGTGTAATGTTTTAACCAATATGTTTAATATATTCAAGAGGAAACCATCACATAATCAAAATCATTAGACCTAGGACAATTGTTTTGGCCTTTGTAAAACTATGAATGCCATAAAAGATAAAAGGCATTATAGAACAACGGAGTCTCAAGAACTATGATACCAAATATACTACATAATCCTTCTTTAAATGCTGAATTGGGACAATTGGAGATATTTGAATATGATTGAATATTACATACATTATTGTACCACTGTTAAAATATCTTGAGTATTATAATGTGACCATATAGGAGATTGCCCTTGTTCTTATGACACATTTTAGTGTCATAACTTAAGCTACTTATCTTCAAATGACTCAGAAAAAAAAAAAAAAAAATGTGTGTATATGTGTGAATGTATGTGTATATGTATGTATGGCCAATACTTGGGCCACCTGTACTGCTTTTCATCCTGCTGACTACACCAGTTGTTTGCTGATCCTGTTCACACTGTCTGCACTGTTCATACTGTCTGCATTGTTCATTGAACCCAGGGTAGGCAAAACACGAACTCGAGGAGCCATAGGAATTACAGAGACGTTTATTCTCTCCTGGCTAACACAGCAGTTACAGCAGCAGCCACAACAAAACCATAACATAACTTCATCTAACCAAACCATGATGTTGCTCCAGTGTAGCCCTAATGCAGCAGCAGCCAGGGCTTTCATAGTGAAGCTCATAGAGGCGTACCGCACAAAGCCCCATGACCAACAAGTGTCTCGTGACCCACAAGCACAGTGCTGAAGTGATTTCAGCTGTTACACAATCATTCTTTACACAACGTGCAGCAAGAGTGAGAGTCCGTGGGGTGAGAGAGCCTGACCACGCCATCTTGGCTAATTTGCTTTCTCCCTATACCACCTGATGTGACTCATGGAAAAAGACCCTGACACTGGGAAAGACTGAGGGCAGGAGGGGAATAGGACGACAGAGGACGAGATGGTTAGATGGCATCAGCGACTCTATGGACATGAGTCTGAGCAAGCTCCAGGAGATGGTGAAGGACAGGGAAGCCAGGCATGCTGCAGTCCATGGGGTTGCAAAGAGTTGGACATGACTGAATGACTGAACAACAATGTATATATGTATCTATCTATTAATATCTATCAAGCTATATGTAGGTTGAGACAAAGTAAATATAACAAAATGTTAATAATTGGTGACTCTAAATCAAGGCTTGACAAACTTTGTCTCTGAAAGGGCAGTCAGTAAATATTTTAGGATCTGTGGTCCATATGATCTCTGTTATAACTATTGCACTGCCATTGTAGTGCAAAAACAGCCAACAAAAAAATGCATATGAATGGACATAGCTTTGTTCTGAAAACTACTTACAAGCTGAAAAACAGTTTACAAACTGAAATTTTCTGTGAAACTGTACTTTGCAGACTTCTGATCTAAGTGAATATTTATATGGATGTTCATTTTACTTTCTTGTAGGTTTGAAAATAGTCAAACTTCCACAAAAAAATGAGGGATAGGATTCTGTTAGAATAAAGGCTATTTATGTGATGGTATATGTTATTAAAGTGGAAACAGTTTTTAATAAGTCGTTTGGACTTTAATCGCTGTGATGCCATTGCCCTTCTCAGCAGGATAAAGAGAAGAAGGTTAGAGACGATTTAGATCCAGGTCATTAAAGACAAACAAAAAAGGATCATTAGCCAGAGAGAACCAAGATTTCTAAATATTAAACTGCTCATTCCCTGATTCTAGTTTTTCACTTATAAGCTTAAAATTTCTAGTAATGAACTGTAATAGATAAAAGGCTTTCCAGAGAAATAAATTTATTGGAATCTCAAACTTACACAATTTAACCACTAAGTCTTTTTAAAAAGTTAGCTACAGGAAGATAAATTTTATTACTTAGACTGCATGTGAAACCACAAACCTTGTAACACTTAACACACAATAAATACTCTACAAACATTAACTTCTTCCTTGAAGACTTTTTGAAAATTAAGCTCCTTCAGTAGATGTGATTCATATGTATGTGAATGCTTTTCCATCACCTCTATGTTCTCTTTCTCTCTTTATAATTTAATGATTATCACTTGGTTTTAGTTTTCAAGGTAATTTTTGCTTCATTATCTTTGCTTACCAGTTTTTCAAAAAATATACTTTTATATATTTAATGTGTATTATACACTCACGTATATGTGTGTAGATAGATAAAGATAGAATATAGACAGGTGAGAGACAGAGTTAGAAATAAAGGGTAGAGGTATAGCTTGTCATCTAACACAAAACTCTTGTGAAATTTCCCAGAGAATAGCTACATTTAACTAAACAATAGGAGAAGATGGAGAAGGATTAAGAGGATACTAAGCACCGAAAATTTCTAGGACTACATGAAGACTTTAAGCAAGTATACAAAGGAAAAGAAGGATGCTCAAAGCACAATTCTCTTTTAAAACAGAAATGTTTGGGATCTGCATTAGAGTAGAAGAGCCCAAAGTGGGTTATTTTAGGAAAATGAAATGCTCTTGAGTACTGTGGTGTGAGTGCTCAGTCGTGTCCAACTCTTTGCGACCCCATGGACTATAAACTGCCAGGCTACTCTGTCTGTGGAATTTTTCAGGTGAGAACATTGGAATGGGTTGCTAGTTCCTCCTACAGGGGATTTTCCTGACCCAGGGATTGAACCCACATTTCCTGCATTGGCAGGCAGATTCTCTACCACTGAGCCATTTGGGAAGTCCCAAATACTGATGAATTGTCCTCTAAATAAAGAGTTAACTAATGTAGGTTTCAGAAACACTTTGGTTATTACAGGTTTAACTTGGACATCAAGAAAATTTGCTTATAAACATTTAAAATCCAATTCAACAGATACATCTGGCAGGGAAACAATGAAGAAAGAAGTTAGATGACAGTGATGGGGACATTACCAATATGGAGTAAGGTTTGCCAGGTAGTTAGCTCTCAGGTTCTTGAAGTAATTCAAATTGCATTCTCTTTGGCAACAGGACAGACTTTTAAACTGTATATTATTTCAAAATAAAAAAAAATACAATTTAATTGCAAGAGAGTGGAAAATAAAGTTATGCAAAACCCTCCCAGATGCACGGCACTATTGTTCTCACTTCACACAATTCATCTCTGCATTTATTTTAGTTCAGAAATTATAAAACACATAAAATTTTACATCTTGGGGATTTTTTTTTTAATTGCACTGTGTTTTATTTTAAAGGCCTACCAATGGGAAGGGAATTGGTCATTCATCTGAAATGTATTTTGGAAAGATTTTGGTACTAGGTACACTGGAGGCCTCATATCCTAGAGATAAGTATATTTGCATTCTATTGGAGACTATTTCCTGAAGGATCTTATGGAACTGCCTCTAATGTTAATAACATAATTATTTATCATCTGACATAAAGCTACAGAGTTGTAAATTTCTACAAATATATTTATCTAACAGGTAAATCATAATAAAATAATATGTTGTCAGTGGGAAATAACTATATTATTTGCAACTGCATTTGATTACCAGGGAAAATATTCATGTTCCTTAATCACAGATGATATTTGAGATGCTAGGAAAATTATTCAAAGTAATAAATACCTAGGGGCCTAGAGGTTGTTTTTTGACAGATATAAATGTGCTTGAACTATTTTATTTTAATGTTATGTGGTATTTGGCTCTGGGGGGCTTCCTGGATAGCCGCCTATCCAGGCAGCTAAGAATCCACCTGCAGTGCAGAATACCCTGGGTCCAATTCCTGGGTGAGGAAGATCCACTGGAGAAGGGATACCCAGTCCAGTATTCTTTGACTTTCCTGGTAGCTCAGATGATAAATAATCTGCCTGTGATGTGGGAGACCTGGATTCAATCCCTAGGTTGGGAAGATCCCTTGGAAGAGGACATGGCAACCCACTTCAGTACACTTGCCTGGAGAATGCTCATCGACAGAGGAGCCTGGTGGGTCCATGGGGCCACAAAGAGTCAGGCATGACGGAGCGACTAACACACACACACAGACATTTGACTCTGGGCTACTGTCATTTAATGTAACCAGAAAGAACACAAGTCTATGCCTTCGACATCTGATCACCTACAGATAAGTAGAGATGAGTCATTTTCCAAACCTCTTATTCTGTATCCTTCGTGAGCCTTCTCTATGACTTATGTGCAACTTAAAAAAAGAAAAGAAAAAGATATATTCTCTTCTATAGGTGTTATTGATATTAAAAATTTCAAAATCCTTAGCTCCTCTCATTGTCACAATATCTCATATCATTAGAGAGGTTGAAGAGTCACATAATATGATAAAGTTCACTAACAAAGAAATACTGAAAACAATCACATAATGAAACATGTTCTGAGATTTTAATCCATTATGTAAAATCAAATTAGTTAAACTAATCCTTCATGCTCAGTCACTAAGTTGTGTCTGACTCTTTGTGACCCCATGGACTATAGCCTGCCAGGTTTCTCTATCTATGGGATTCCCCAGGCAAGAATACTGAAGTGGGTTGCCGTTTCCTTCTCCGGGGGATCTTCCCAATTCAAGGATTGAATCTCTGTCTCCTGCATTGGCAGGCAGGTTCTTTGCTGTCTGAGCCACCAGGGAAGCCCCACTTAAACTACAGAATACTAAATAAGTTATGAAATATAGTTTGGTCCTATGTTCTCTACTGGAAAACTGGCAAATGTTCTCAGTGTTTAAATCTTGGGGTGAGACCTCATGCTGATGGTATCAGGATGACTTCAGGTGGTACAGAGACATTGAACTAGACTGCAGTGAGAAGTTTGTTCTTTTTCTCTTTAATCCTGATTATTTTATAAAGTTTTCATGTATTTTACATTTTTGAAAAAATTTTTCTTCAGTCTTTCCATCAGAGAAGCTAGCCTCAGTCTCAGTTTATTAGGCAAAAATATCTATTTGAAATGTAATATTTTTAAAAATTAAAGTGTATTTGATTTACAATGTTATATTAGTTTCAAAATAATGTACGTTAGTCTACAACACAATTAATCAATATTTTTATAAATTGTACTCCATTTAAATTTATTGTACATATTGGTTATAGTCCCTGTGCTGTACCTTACATCCCTATATATTATTTATTTTATGCCTCAGTTTGTACCTCTTGATCCCCTTCTTTCATCAAGCCATTTCCCCACCTTTTGCCCCACTGGTAGCACTAATCTGTTCTCTGTGTTTCTGTTTCTGTTTTGGTATATTCATTTGTTTATTCTTTAGATTCAACATATAAGTTAAAAAAATGTAATGATATATTAAATTGTATTTGTTTTATTGTTAATGTCTATATCAAACAAATAACAAAGATATACTTTTAAAAATCAATATATGTATAAATTTTAGTGAAATAATAATTCAGAGAAAAATACTGTCAATACGGTAAATGTAATTAGGTGAAAATGGCAAAAATCAGAAAATGTATTATAACATAGAGATATGAAAAATTATAGCAGTGGCATGTGTGTGAATAAAATTTAGGAAATACTGGCCTAGACTTCAGCTGTCCAATAACGTAGCTACTACCAACATGTAGTGCCCTACTGGGGACCTGAAATATGGCTGGTCCAAAATTGAGACAGTCTATAAATATAAAATGCACACTGATTTCAAAGACATATTTTAATATTGATTGCATGTTATACAATAATAAGATATTTTTTTATAAAAGTAGTTTATAAAGTCTGCTGCAGCAGCCCACCAGGCTCCCCCGTCCCTGGGATAAGGCAAGAACACTTGCCATTTCAATCATGTCCGTGAAATTGCTCAGTTGTGTCTGACTCTTAGCGACCCCATGGACTGCAGCCTACCAGGCTCCTCTGTCCCTGGGATTTTCCAGGCAAGAGTACTGGAGTGGGGTGCCATTGCCTTCTCTGTTATAAAAGTCTATATTTTATTAAAGTTGATTTCATCTATTTCTTTCTTCTGCTATGCTATGCTGTCACTTCAGTTGTATCTGACTGTGTGTGACCCCATAGACGGCAGCCACCAGGCTCCCCCATCCCTGGGATTCTTCAGGCAAGAACACTGGAGTGGGTTGCCATTTCCTTCTCCAATGTATGAAAGTGAAAAGTGAAAGCAAAGTCGCTCAGTAGTGTCCGACTCTTAGCGACCCCATGGACTGCAGCCTACCAAGCTTCTCCATCCATGGGATTTTCCAGGCAAAAGTACTGGAGTCGGGTGCCATTGCCTTCTCCGATTTCTTTCTTAGTTTTATTTATTTATTTTTCTTTTAATATGGTTGGTTACAAGAAAATGTGAAATTACACAAGTGACTCATATTATATATCTATTGGATGTAGCACTAGCCTAGACATGATCAGTTGGTAAAGAATCCACCTGCAATGCAGGAGACCCCAGTTCGATTCCTGGGTCGGGGAGATCTGCTAGAGAAGGGATAGGTTATTCACTCTAGCATTCTTGGGCTTCCCTTGTGGCTCAGCTGGTAAGGAATCTGTCTGCAATGAGGGAGACTTGGTTTCTATCCCTGGGTAGGGAAGATGCTCTGGAGAAGGGAAAGACTACCCACTCTAGTATTCTGGCCTGGAGAGCTCCATGGACTGTATGGTCCACGGGGTCACAAAGAATCCAACTTGACTGAGTGACTTTCACTTTCACTTTCAGCCTAGACAATGACTCCTCAGCATTCTAGGAATTCCATAATCTTTTATTCATGTCTGAAAATATTTTACGACTATCCTGTAATATTATTCTGCAAAAAAGTTTGTTATAAAATAAAATTTAAAAATTTTCCAGAACATAAGACTTGGAATGTAAAAATCTTTTTTGTCTGGATTTAGTTATCATTATACTTATTTTTTATACATAGAAAATAAAATAAATACACAGATCTGTGTTTAAAATAAACTCTAAAATGTTATTTGAAATATGTCTTTTAATGAGATGGGTGTGGCTTGTTTCCACTTTTTAAATATATACATAAAAACTTGTCCACATATAAAACACATAGGAATAGAATAGTTTTAACCCTTTCTAAGTTACATTAGAGAAATACAGTTAGGTATAATCAAAATAATTTTTATTAATTTATTAGCAAAAATATCAATTTGTCCTTTATTTTTATTTAAAAACAAGAATTGAAAAGCAGTGAGTTATGAAACTGAGCAGCATCCCATTTCAGGCACTAAATGCAGACTCTATAAATAAAAGATAAAAAACACTGAAGTAAACATAATAATAGTCCACAGGTTACAGTTGATCCTTGAACACCATGAGGGTAGAGACACCAACCAGACCCTCTACCTGAAACCAAGCAGAACCCTGTGGGGCTCCTGGGCACACAAACTTTTCTCTGTCCCTTGTTTCTTGTCTGTGGGGACTTGGTTTCAGCCTCCATGACCTTCCCTGATTCCAAAGGGCAGGTACAATGAGTTGCTAACCAGGGAAAAGAAGGAATACAGAGTCAAGGGAGGAGCAGTCAAGAAACAGTAGTGCAGCCTTGGCTCAGGGCCCTATTTCCAGATTCAAGGAATATACATAACAATACCTTTGAGCTCTTTACAGACCGAAACCACCCCCAAAATGGAAGATGTTAGCATTCCTCATTCCAGAATAAAGGAACCAGAGGAACTTTTCAGAGATAAATTTGCCAACATACACTGGATCATGGAAAAAGCAACAGAGTTCCAGAAAAACATCTATTTCTGCTTTATTGACTTTGGCAAAGCCTTTGACTGTGTGGATCACCACAAATTGTGGAAAATTCTTAAAGAGATGGGAATACCAGACCACCTTACCTGCCTCCTGAGAAATCTGTATGCAGATCAAGAAGCAACAGTTAGAACCGGACGTGGAACAACAGACTGGTTCCAAATCGGGAAAGGAGTACTTCAAGGCTGTATATTGTCACCCTGTTTATTTAACTTCTATGTAGAGTATATTATGCTAAATATCAGGCTGGATTAAGCACAAGCTGGAATCAAGATTGCCAGGAGAAAGATCAATAACCTCAGATATGTGGATGACACCACCCTTAATAGCAGAAAGTGGAGAACTAAAGACCCTCTTGATGAAAAGTGAAAGAGAAAGTAAAAGAGGAGGAAAGTGAAAGTTGGCTTTCAGAAAACTAAGATCATGGCATCTGGTCCCATCACTAATAGCAAATAGATAGGGAAACAATGGAAACAGTGAGAGACTTTATTTTGGGGGGCTCCAAAATCACTGCAGATAGTGACTGCACCCATGAAATTAAAAGATGCCTGCTCCTTGGAAGAAACGCTATGACTAACCTAGACAACATACTGAAAAGCAGAAACATTGCTTTGCCAACAAAGTCCATCTAGTCAAACCTATGGTTTTTCTAGTAGTCATATATGGATGTGAGATTTGGACTATAAAGAAAGCTGAGCACTGAAGAATTTATGTTTTTGAACTGTGATGTTGGAGAAGAGTCTTGAGAGTCCCTTGGACTGCAAAGAGATCAAACCAGTCAATCCTAAAGGAAATCAGTGCTGAATATTCATTGGAAGGACTGATGCTGAAGCTGAAACTCCAATACTTTGGCCACCTGATGTGAAGAACTGACTCACTGGAAAAGACCCTGATGCTGGGAAAGATTGAAGACAGGAGGAAAAGCAGACGATGGAGGATGAGATGGTTGGATGGCATCATCGACTCGATGAACATGAGTTTGAGCAAGATCCGGGAGCTGGTAATCAACAGGGAAGCCTGGCATGCTGTAGTTCACTGGGTTGCAAAGAGTCGGACACGACTGAGCAAATGAACTGTACTGAACTGAGGAGCTCTTCAAGATACCATCTGAAGCCTGATTAATTCTGGAGCCACAGAAATTCATCAGGCTACCTGAGGCGAGATTAAAGGAGTGCAGACTCTGCACACATCCAGATCCATATAAGCGACTCTGCCCTTGAACCATTGTTATAAAATTCTTCTCCAAATACCCCTGGCGGGAGTCTGCTGTGTCCCCCTTTGATTAGCAAATCACTAAAGTTATTCTCTCCTCCTTCACCCAAAGCTTTGTCTCTGAGATTCAGTTTGGCATAGTGCCCAGAGGCCAAATTCTCAGCCTTAGTTACAAATGTAAGTGTGTTAAAGTTTTGTCCTTTTGTTTAGTGTTTCAGGTATCTTTTAACCCTTGACCTTTGTACCTTTTTTATGAGGTTAAAGATCTTCTAAGGATGGTCTTTATCTCTGATAAAGGGCCATATAGGAGATTATGACAGGGACACCATGAATGAGGCTTCCACATTAGAAGTCATCCTTGGCGGCTCTGACGATGAAGAGACTGCCTGCAATGTGGGAGACCTGAGCTTGATCCCTGGGTCAGGAAGATCCCCTGGAGGAGAAAATGGCAGCACATCCAGCATTCTTGCCTTGAAAATCCCATGGATGGAGGAACTTGGTGGGCTACAGTCCGCAGGGACACAGAGTCAGGTACCTGAGTAAATTCACTTTTTCTTTCAAGTAGAGCAATTTTAGGAAGAAAGTTCATAAGGTATACAAAGATCTGGAAAACTGATTAAATTTATAACTTTCATATGCCTGCCTCCCTTTGAAAAGTGTTTGCGTATAGACGTTTCAATTTGGGAACCCCATCTTTAAAATGCATTCTTTCCCAAATCACTGGAAAAATAAATGAGTTAGGAAATAAGGAAAGAAATTCATTTTTGTCATTGAATAATTTATATTAAAAAAACATATCTATCCTTTACTTGATTCAAACACTTGAAAGTATGTTCATTTCTGAAATGCCTTAATATTTGCTTAAATAATTCTTACTGCATTTATCACTTTTTACCCAGATTATAATTATTTTTACACATGTATTATCGCTGTAGTACAAGAAAGTTAGCTGTGGTTATGAACCATGTGTAATTCATCTATCTACATTGAAAATCAACTTTATTCATGAAGTCGTAAATTAATAGAGACAGTGGGTAAACATTTTGCTATTTTTTTTTTTTTAAAGAAAGATCATTCAGGAACTTTCAATTTTTTTTTCTTTGAAACTTAATTTAAAATAGGAGAAGATTCATATTGATATATGCAATGATATATATAGTATTCTTGCCCGGAGAATCCCATGAACAGAGGGGTCCGGCAGGCTATAATCCATGGGGTCACAAAGAGTCAAACACAACTAACACACACACACACACACAGACACACACACACACTAGATATCTTTTATCATCTAGTTGTGGTTAACATGATACACTGAAAATAATATAACTTTCCCTTAATATCCTATGCCAGAGTGGCGCATTTGTTAAAACTGAGGAAACTACACTGACACAAAGTCTACCCAAAGTTACTACTACCCAAAGGATTCAGTATTGGTGTTGTACATTCCAAGAGTTTTGACAAATGCATAATGATACATAAGCACTATAATAGTATGATATTGAAAAGTTTTGCTCCCCTGAAAATCCTGTGTTCTGCTTATTCATCTTTCCTTTCCTCCCTGACTCCTGGAAACCACTGAAATTTTACCAACTCATAGTTTTGGCTTTTCCAAAAGGTTATATAGTTGGAATCTTATTGTATGTAGACTTTTAAGATTACTTCTTCCACTTGGTTATGTGTACTTATATATCCTCTATGCCTTTTCATGCCTTGATAGCTCAATTCTTTTTATTGGTGCATTATTTGCTATTAGGTCTTCCCTGGTGGCTCAGTGGTAAAGAATCTGTCTGTAGTGCAGGAGACCTGGGTTTGATCCCTGGGTCAGGAAGATTCCCTGGCAAAGGGTATGGCTACCCACCCCAGTATCCTTGCCTGGAGAATTCTATGGACAGAGGAGCCTTGTGGCCTACAGTCCTCCAGGGTCACAAAGAGTTGGACATGACTGAGCAACTAACAATTTCACTTTCAATTTTCTATGTACATGGTTTATCTATCCATTCATCTACTGAAGAGCATCTTGGTTGCTTCCAACGTGTATTACTTATGAGTAAAGTTTCCGTAGACATCCTTAAACAGCTTTTCGTGCTTTGTCTTTATAAAAGTTTTCATTTTCTTCAATAAATACCAAGGATTACAGTTCCTATAACATATGAGTATATTTAGTTTTATACAAAAATGCAAAACTGTATTTTGAAGTGGCTGTACCATGTTGAATTTCCACTGGCAGTGAATAAAAGTTCCTGTTGTTCCACATCCTAGTCAGCATTTGATGTTGTCAGTGTTTCTGATATTTACTATTCTAACAGATGGTTAGTGGTATCTCATTGTTTTAGTTTGTAACTCACAAATAACATATAATATTGACCAGATTTTCATATGCTTATTTACCATATTTTTATCTTATTGGTGACATATTTATTTGCCCAGTTTTCAGTTGGATTGTTTGTTTTCTTATTTTTTAGTTTTAAGAGGTTTTTTGTGGGTGTGCATTTTGTATAACAACCATTTGTCAGGTATATTTTTGCAAATATTCTCCCAGTTTGTGATCTCTCTTCTCATTCTGTTTCCAGAATATTTTATGTATTTTTCCACACTATTGTAGTTGCATTGTAGTAGCTGGTACAGATATTAGAGATCCTAAGAGAATGTTCCTAGATTATATATAAACTGTCTTCCAAGTTATAACACCTTAAGAAGTATTTTCCCAATGCATTTTGATGTCAACCTTTTATCACAAAGTATAATAATACAAATAAAAACTAGCAATTCATATAGAAGCATTAAATAGCCTATTGAAATGTTTAAGATTTTGTTTTATATTAGGAAAGCAAAATGGAGACAAACATCCCTCCCCCATGTATTAGTACATTAATAGATCCTGGCATGCAATTTACTGTACAGTACAAAAGTTATCTAACAAGAATAGTCTGGGCTAAAGAATGTCTACAGTCTGCCAGATTGTCAATTTTTCATGTTGTCATTATTAATCTGTGAAAAATAAAAATACTACGAATAAAATTGGAATGTCCTATTTAGTTTTCTAAATGTTTTTGTCAGTGATGAAGTATTGGTTCTACTAACACTATTTAAGAAACACAGAATTAGACTTACAAAGACATTTTGTGAAATAAAGATTAGTAGAATAATTATATTTGATTGTTGGGTTTTTCCTAGGTTAGACCTCTACCTACAATTTTTATAGGTCCCTTCTAAGAATAAGATTGAAGGTCACACAGATAGGCACATCAGTTTTGGTTTATTTGCATGGATTAGCATAGCCCTTCACAAAAGATTTTCTATTATTTTTCTTCCAATATAAATACCAAAGACTGTTAAAGGTAAGAAGCTTAAGGAAAGGCAGATTGCATCTTGTCACAAATCGAAGCACAATGAATGGACTGAAGATATTTCTCTCTACTGAGATCAGAGTTGTCCCATTAAGCAAACATACAAAGAATGATTTGTTCACCAGACTTGCTGTGGTTAAGACTTTTGAACATTTACACAGCAGCTTAGGTAAATTTCAGCATTGTCACCTATTCTCAAGGTATTTAAACATTACAGTTTTGTAGATCTTATAGAAGTACTTTCATTAACTCTTTCAAGCATATTATTTTTACATAAGAAAGAAATGATGATCAAATTACCTATTACAGAATTATAATTTTTCCTGATGAAAGAGATGTTTAAAATCATTTGTTATATATTATGTAAAAAGAAAAAATTATCATTCTAGCAATGATAAAATTTAATGTAGCCAAAATTAAAACAGAAAGAAACAGAATTTTTTTCTGTGATGTATGTGACTGAAATAATATCTGCTAACACCAAGGTTTCCAGGAGCAACTGTCTTTATAGTACTTACCACACTGTATATCAGTTTCGTAGGGCTATGTAACAAATTACTGGGAACTGTACAGTTTCAAATGTCCCATATTAGGATATCATCAGGGCCATGTTTTCTCTTAAGGACCTAGGACAGAATCTGTTCCATGCCTTTCTCTTAGCTTCTGGTGTTGAAAACAACCCTTGCTATTCTGTGGTTTGTAGATAACATCTCTCAAATCTCCTTCAAATTCTTTATACAGACTTCTTGCTGTGTTTCACTTTTTCAGTTTTTTTTTTTCCCTTCTTATAAGGACACCAGCTGTATTGGATTAGTTGTTTTGTTGTTTTTAATCACGAAGTCATATCCAGCTCTTTGCCACCTCTTGAACTGTAGCCCGCCAGGTTCCTCTGTCCATGGGGTTTCCCAGGCAAGAATACTGTGGTGGGTAGCCATTTCCTTCTCAGTGGGTCATGATCTTCCTGACCCAAGGATCAAATCTGTGTCTCCCGCATTGCAGGCAGATTCTTTACCACTGAGCCACAGAGATGAATACTGTTAAAACAGGAGGATGCCAAAGCTTCTGGGAGAAGGTGACACCGAATAGATCTTTGAATGACTAGCAATAAATAGTCCATTAGAGAAAGAACAGAAGACAGGATAAGAATTTTGAGCAAGAGGAAGCAGTGTTTTTGAGGCAAAAGATTTGTGAGTATTTTGAAGTTATTCATAGCTCAGATCTGTAGGATTAAATGCACTGTCAAGAGAGGTCATGAAATGAGTCTTGAAAAAAGAAAAAAAAAAAAAAAAATAGGACCAGATCTGAAAGTGTTTTCAGTATATTCGTATCTGAGCTCATTGTATTTGTGTGGACAAACATAATTGCCATAGAGTTCCAAAAGAAGTTCTTGAGGGTTGGAAAATTGAAGAAGTTAACATTTATTGACTCCATTTATGTAGTGTGTATTAAGTCACTTCAGTTGTGTCCAACTCTATGTGACCCTATGAACCACAGAATACTGAAGTGGGTTGCCATTCCCTTCTCCAGGGCCTTATGTAGAGGTGATTTTATACAAATTATTTCATGTAATCTACATAGCAAATCTGCAATATTGGAATTAATTCCACTCCACAGAGAAGAAAACTGGGTCAAAAATATTAAGATATTTTCCCACACGTAAATAACAATGACCAATTTATTCAAATGACAATTTCAGCATGGGTAGGTGTATGCCAAGGCTGAACATACATCCTATGAGAAAAGGCTTGGAAGGAACTTGTAGAATGAAATTCATATGACATAGTTACAGGACAGTGAAATAACTCACCCAGCTACCAATATAAATCTAGATATATAGACTTCAGGCAGATTATTTAAGCATATAAGGATAAACTCAAGCACAGATTTGAAGAGAATGATAATTGAGAATAGTGAAGATTTCCAAAGAAGGTAGTGAAATCATTCAGATAAATATGAGGTCAGTTCCATTTGCTTGACACCAGTGAAGAGGAGAATTTAGCAAGGAAACAATTACAGTATCCCAAGAATGTCCAGCTGTACAGGCTGGCTTTAGAAAAGGCAGAGGAACCACAGATCCAATTGCCAACATCAATTGAATCATAGAAAAAACAAGGGAATTCCAGAAAATAAACAATAAAAAACACTTCTGCTTCACTGACTACATGACATCATTTGCCTGTGTAGATCACAACAAACTGTGGAAAATACTTAAAGAGATAGGAATACCAGACCACGTTACTTGCCTCCTGAGAAACCAATTTTCAGGTCAAGAAGAAATAGTTAGAACCTGACATGGAAAAACAGACTAGTTCAAAATTGGGAAAGGAATATGACAAGGCTGTATATTTTCACTCTGCTTATTTAACTTATATGCAGAGTTCTTACAACTCAACATTCAAAAATCTAAGATCATGGCATCTTAGTTTTTTGGTCCCATCACTGGGACCATCACTTCATGGCAAATAGATGGGGAAACAATGGAAACAGTGACAGACTTTATTATTTTGGGCTCCAAAATCACTGCAGATGGTGACTGCACCCATGAAATTAAATGATGCTTGCTCTTTGGTAGAAAACTTAGGACCAACCTAGACAGCATATTAAAAAGCAGAGACATTGCTTTGCCAACAAAGGTCCATCTAGTCAAAGCTATGATTTTTTCAGTAGTCATGTATAGATGTGAGAGTTGGACTAAAAAGAAAGCTGAGTGCCAAAGAATTGATGCTTTTGTGGTGTTGGAGAAGACTCTCGAGAGTCTCTTGGACTGCAAGGAGATCCAATCTATCAATCCTAAAGGAAGTCAGTCCTGAATATTCATTGGAAGGACTGATTCTGGGACTGAAGCTCCAATATTTTGGCCACCTGATGTGAGGAACATACTCACTGGAAAAGACGTGGAGGCCAGGAAAGATTGAAGGCAGGAGGAGAAGGGGACAACAGAGGACAAAATGGTTGGATGGCATCACCGACTCAGTGGACATGAGTTTGAGCAAGCTCTGGGAGTTGGTGATAGACAGGGAAGCGTGGCATGCTGCACTCCATGAGGTTGCAAAGAGTGGACATGACTGAGCGATTGAACTGAGCTGATATAGAATACATCATGCGAAATTCTGGGCTGGATGAAGCACAAGGCAGAATCAAGATTGCCAGGAGAAATATCAACAATTGCAGATATGCAGATGACACCACTCTAATGGCAGAAAGTGAAGAACTAAAAAGTCTCTTGAGGAGAGTGAAAGAGGACAGTGAAAAAATTGGCTTGAAACTCAACATTCAAAAAACTAAGATCATGGCATCCAGTCCCATCACTTCATGGCAAATAGATGGATAAAAAGTGGAAACAGTGACAGATTTTATTTTCTTGGGCTCCAAAATCACCGCAGATGGTGACTGCAGCCAAGAAATGAAAAGACATTTACCCACTGTGCAAGAGGGTTCCCTTTTCTCCACATCCTCTGCAATATTTATCATTTGTGGATTTTTTAATTATGGACATTCTGACTGGTGTGATGTGATACCTCATTGTAGTTTTAATTTGCATTTCTTTAATAATGAGTGATGTTGAGCATATTTTCATGTGTTTGTTAGCCATCTGTATGTCTTCTTTGGAGAAATGTCTGTTTAGGTCTTTTGCCCATTTTTTTTTTTAATTGGGTTGTTTGTTTTCCTGATATTAAGCTGCATGAGCTGTTTGTATATTTGGAGATTCATCCTTTGTAAGTTGTTTAATTTGCAATTATTTTCTTCCATTCTGACTAGAGAGCTCAACCCAGTACTCTATGACAAGCTAGACAGGTGGGATATGGGAGGGAGGTTCATGAGAAATGGGACAGCTATGTGCCTTTGGCTGATTCATGTTGATGTATGGTTATAACCATCACAGTATTATAAACAATTATACCCCCCAAAATTTTTTAAAAGCTCCTTGGAAAGAAAGCTACGTTAAACCTAGACAGTGTATTAAAAAGCAGATGTCATTTTGTTAACAAAGATCTGTATAGTGAAAGCTATGATTTTTCCAGTAGACATGTATGGATGTGAGAGTTGGACCATAAAGAAGGTTGAGCACCAAATAACTGATGCTTTTGAATTGGGCACTGGAGAATACTCTTAAGAATTCCTTGGACAGCAAGGAGATGAAATTATTCAATCCTTAAGGAAATCAATTCTGTATATTCATTGGAAGGACTGATACTGAAGCTGAAGCTCTGATACCTTGACTACCTGATGTGAAGGACTAACTCACTGGAAAAGACCTTGATGCTGGAAAAGATTGAGAGCAGGAGAGAAGTGGGCAACAGAGAATGAAATTGTTGGGTGACATCACTGACTCAATGGGCGAGTGTTTGAGCAAACTCAGGGAGACAGTGAAGGACAGGGAAGCCCGGTGCACTGTATGGAGTTGCAAAGAGTCAGACACACTTAGATACTGAACAACAATTGTAATATCAATTATGGTCCAAAATGATGATGTAAGATCAGGGGTCCGATTAAGAGTGGTCCTGGAAGAAAGCTTTTTGGCACTGGGACTAAAACAGCAATTTTTTAAAAGAAAGAAACTTTAAAAATGAAAAAATATTAACTTACAATTGGTTGGATATTAGAACATGAAGAAAAGAAAGATTATAATATTTCATGCAATGAAGGGCTAAGAATAGGGACATAAGTGATAGATATATGAACTTTACTAACAAAATCTGAGAAAGCAAGGTTTACAGAGAGTGCAGTGAGATATGTTCAGTTTTATATACATTGAGTTTGAGATAATAGTGAATATTCATCCAGTCATCTCTAGACTTTGCATATGAATCGGAATACAGCATTAATATGAATCTGCAATACTGAGGGAGAAAAAAGCATACTTATAATCATGCCTCTTTTTTCTCTAATCATTTTTCCTAGAATTGCAAATCCTAACACACAGGATCAGTTCTAAATTAATGGGTGGTTTGAAGAATCAGAAGAAGTATGATTTATCTTTCTTAAGTAGTGGTTAAAATGAAAAAAATGTCTTGTCTTTGAAATAGATTTATTCCTGTGTCCTGAGTTGCAGAAATGTCAGTTATGCTAATTTTGAAGTTCTTGTTTGTAGGTGTATATGAGAGTAATTGAAAGCTGTGGACTAGAAGCAGATTACTTGTTTTGTGACTTCAGAGAATGATTTCAAAATAATTATAAATATATATACATATATACACATACACATACATGTTAGGGCAAAGATTTATATCTGCTTGAAACAAGGTGATGCTGAAATGGCACATGTAGAACCACAGGCTGATAAATTAACTGAAGTAATACAAGCAGAAAATAAAGGAGACTCTGAGAATGTGAGTTTTTGTGAATCTGTTAAATCTTAGAAAGAGCACAGGAGTCTACGGAACTTGGAAATTGGAGGTTTCTGTCCATCTTTTTGATATCTCGAGAGACAAGGAGAAGTAGCTAACATCTGAATCATCCTCTATACCCACATGCAAAATACTTCAGCACTTTCTTCCTCAATGTTATAAATACTGCTGAGAATGTTATTAATCTTGGAATCTGCACATACATTGGTTGGTGATGCTTGTTGGGTTTCTGAAATAGCAAGGAAATGCATAGAACATTTTGCATACTTCTTGGTTTCCACCAGATTAGACTCAAAATAAGCAAATTTAGAGATGACTTTCTGTAGGCCAGGAAACTCTCTGCCTTAATTTCCTACATGACCATTTTCCATGTATTCTTCTGTCCTTCATGTTGCCCCACACTTTATTATTTACATTTTCTTCTCTTGAAGGCTGGAACTGTGTGACTGTGGCATGCATAATATTTGATTCCAACATGCTTAATTTAATTAAAATATTATAGTTCTTTTTTTAACAGAATGATGCTTTTTAAAAATTCTGAAGTGATAATTGTTTTACAATACCATGAGAACTGTGTTTGTAGGAATAATTACAAGATCAGAAGTTCAATGAAATTATTTATTTTTATACAAGAATATAAATGCAAATGCAATATTTAACCTTGGATTATAAATAACATTTTAAAGATTATCAAATACTTTTAATTTGTAGAGTCAAGAATAGAAAATTTAAAATTCAAATTGTGATGTTTATAATTTGATTTATGATTCATTTGTTAGATCTTTAATTTTAAATTTGAAGTGTCATAATCCAAGAACCTAACATTCCAAGAATCTGATATTATGCATATAATTTAAACTATACTTGGTTAACTTTCAATCTATCAATCAATTTATTTGATAATTCATTCAGTTATTTATCCAGATATTCAGACAAGATGTTAATGATGATAAAATTGTACTTTAAATCTCCCTAGAGAAAAAGAAGAGAAAAGCTCAATTCAGTGTTGCCCTGGATGGGTTTTAAATACCTGAACAGAGGTAAGCTTACTTATGTAAACTGAAATGGATCAGCCTCATACAACTCCCTGACAAACATCTTAGAGCAATTCCTCAATAAAGTTTGTCATCAAGTTTACCTTCAAATATGTGAAATAGAAAATCTAATTTATTCTTATGGCAGGGAATATATGTATGTATGTATATGGAGCTGCACTTTGCTTGTGGGGAAAATGTAAACATATTTCTGTCAAGATAAGTATTTTAACTTTTTATTGCTAAGTATAATGAAAAATTAAAAAAAAAACACATAAAAATATTTATGCCAGTAATTGAAATGCAGCCTATATTATTATATCAGTCAGAATGTGTTCTTAATATACTGCTGTAAGGATATGGGGGTGCAGAAACTCTAAATAATGTTGTACTAGAAAGGTTTTATCACCTAATTTACAAAGTGAGAGATAGGTAAATTCCTGTTAGGGTGAAAAAAAAAAAAAAAAACATTGAAAAGTCCAAGAGAAGTTACCATATTGCATTTGATATGTACATTCTATATTTCCAATTTAAATGCACATTTCTTTGGGAGGAAAGAAAGACATTAATTTGATGTGGAAAACTATGGTCTTGTTCTATGCAACCTTTAAGTTACAGTTGTGAGAGACAAACATCTCACTTCTTTAACACTGTAAGAGATGAATTTAATGGTTAATTTGGTTAATTAATTGAAAGGCCAAAGTGAATTTTGTCTAAGCCAGCTTAAGGCAAATTTTGATAGCCCAAATAGTTCAACTCAGCTTGCTAACCACATTTCTAGAAGCAGAAACAGATGCTCCAGGCTAAGGACTGCTCACAAAAGATTTTAATGAGATGAAAAAGTATGAATATAAATTGCACCTTATCTCTAGTGCTTGAGAGTGAATTTTCTCAGAAATTATGTTTAGAAAGATATTGTGCTGTGATGAGCATAAATGCTCATACTCAATTTCACTTATTGCAAGTGATATTTCTATTTCTTCTGTCTCCTAAGGAAGAGCTTATATGGCAAATCTAGCTAGATTTTGGCAATAAGCAGTCTTTGTTTTGGGGAAAACATAATTTAATATACTATCATTTTTTTTCATTGATAGAAGAGGTAAGAGTGACTTAGGTACCATGTATTAATAGAACACCTTCAAGTCTGTCAAGCTTCAGTCACACAATTTCTGAAACCCTTATATCGTTCTGATGGAGTTGATATTTCTACAATGGCTGCTTATAGGTTTGTGCTCTGCAGCTAAATTGAAATCATGGTTAAGGTATAAAAACTGTAAGCACTGAAATTCTCTCTCCCACTTTCAAAGAAACATTTCTTATTTAGATGCAGGATCAATACTCAACATTTTGTTAAAAGCTCCAAATATTTTGTACTGAAGAGACTCAGAATATTAGTGTAGAGAGGAAACCATCTCAAAGTAACTCATTTCAAAAGAGATTTACACTTACTAGGGAAAGTAAATAACTCCTATGAAAATTTAAAGAGATTTGCATTTCTCTGGGTAGAGACTAAACCACTGTTATTGAGATGCCACAATTAAAGTTCCACCCCCCACCCCATACTCATGTATCCATTCAAACATGGGCAGGTTTTTTGAGGTTAATTGTGTATACTATACTTGACTTTTGACTTTCACTTGTGCATCATGGTAGGTGGTCAGTTTCTACCATCTCCCAGCTAATAGGAAGGACAAAGGTAGCAGAAAGTCAACATCCAATAGTTTTAAAGTCAAGAACCAGTCGTGACATTCATATCCCATTGACTAGAGCACAGTTATGTGGCTACACTTAGCTATGAAAGAGACTGGGTGTGGTAGTAGTTTTTAAGCCAGTCCCTGATAAATCCAACTGGGAAGCATCTTTAAATAATATATAACTGAAATATACTTGTTTTAAATTTAAAAAAAGATGTTAGATAAAAAGACAATTGGAAATATATACACTGATCATCCTTTTGACCCACTCTTGAGAAAGTTCTTTTGGATTTAAAAGAGTGCTATCTGGTCCACACAGCCATTTACAGTCTTTCAAGATGAACACATGAACACCCATGGCTGATTCATGTCAATGTATGGCAAAAGCCACTACAATGTTGTAAAGTAATTAGCCTCCAATTAAAATAAATAATTTTTAAAAATGTTTACTAATTTTTAAAAGACCTAGTTTTAAGTTTGGTGTATCATAGGAGGAGACATAGAAAATTTATCTGAAAAGATAAGATTAGGCTACTGAGGTCTTAGGTGTTCTTGAATATTTTAACAACAGTTCACATTTATTGAGTATTTACAGTGTGTCTTGCCCTGTTTTAAGTACTTACCACATAGTAACTAACTTCATCCACACAAAGAACCTCTGAAGGGTTACTGCCATATCAGGGATGATGAGAGTGATACTCAGTGGGGTGAAATAGTTTCACATGAAATGCTTAATAAATGAAGTTGATGAAGCATGTAGGAATAAATGCTATTTATGACACAGCACTAAAGAGAGAAAAAAAGTGCAAATGAGGCAAAAGACAAAAGATTCCAGTTCAGTATAGGCACCTCCTTGACAACATTGACAGAATGTAGTAAATAACAGAGTTGGCTGTCAAGCTGAGCAGAAAAAAACACGATTCATAAACCATGAAAAGAGGTAACAAGGCAAAGAGTAGGACTGGGTCAGAATTTCTTCTCAAAGAGAGAAAAGTTTCCAAGGTGAAGCCACATTTGTTCTTTTAAATTAAAATTAAAGATTTCTAAGAAAAATTGACCAAGCAGTGGTCATTTTTAATTAAAAAAAAAAGCAAAAACAGATCTCTTAACCTTTCCAAATCCATCTCAGGCTCCCTTTCCAACAATGCCCTTAATAATCTCTCTCACCCCCATCAATGGAGGACTTCATCATTGCTTCTCTTCAGTGTAGTACCCTACTTTGACTTATCACACTTGATTATATGTGTTAATGCCACCGTCTTCCTTGATAGTTTTTAAGTTCCTTAAAAGCTGTGCCTTAAAAGTCTTTTTAATGTGAATTCCCTGTGCCTACCAAAATACAGAACATTCACAATAAATGTCTATTTCATGGCATATAGGAAGGAGGCTTGACTTAGGTTGGTACAAGGGAATTTAGCAAATATTTGAAGCATGTGATGCTGCTCCCTTTTGGTGTCCATAGCAATAAACTTTATATATATATATATATATATATTTTTTTTTTTTTTTTTTCCTTTGAACAAGGTTTAGAGAATCCTCTTTAACACAGGCAGATACTATCTGTCATGAGAACCTGGCTAGAAAATGAAAGCAGTTTCGCAGGGCAGCCACAATAGGTCAGCACTGCAGAAACAGCTTGGCTGAGCATGGCTGCATGATCGTGCATCCTTAGCCTGCTGCTGCTGCTAAGTTGCTTCAGTCGTGTCTGACTCTGTGCGATCCCATAGCATAAGGGTCTCAATTCATGTTAAGACCAGCAATATACCCATGTAAGTAGGTTCATAGAAAACAGAATATTGAAGCTTAAGAGAAAAGAAAAAATAGAAATTTTGGATAAAAATATTTGTTGTTACTCCTGTGAGGGTTTTAGAAGTTTAGAGTAAGTTTACATCAGTATTAATGAAGTTTTATTTTTTTCTACCCCTAGCATTTAGAAAGTTATATCTTCTTTTCTCCAATTCTGCTTTACTACTGTCTTGATTTAGAAATTTATAAGAGAGAATAAGGGGATGGCCAGCAATCTATGCCCATCAGGGAACCATTTCCAAACCAGAACATACATTTCAGGTCTGCCAATATAAACACTTAATGAAGGAAATCTGCTGAAATGCCGGGCAAGACTTATGTGTGTTTTTTCCTACCTTCGGTGTACAAGATCAATGATGGCAATCAATCAACTACTTGGAAGGATTGATCTTTGTAATTGTGAAATTGAATAGTAAGCAAAATGAAGGCATGGAAGGCTAAAAATAAGGCTTCCCTTAAACTTTCAGAATTTAGGTCTTAAAACACAGCTTTTGTGTTGACAGATTCGCCAACTTTTCTTCACTTTCTTCACATTGAGGGACAGTGTTAGCCTTACTTACTTTGTGCTTAAAATATCTCAGCCTTTCTGAGTGCAGGGTTAACATCTCTATGTCAAAATTATAGCTGTTATGAGCCTCTCCAATGCTCTTTAAAGGAAACAAACACTTATACATCCTACCTCCAATAAAAAAAATGTATTGGTCTCTTAATCCATTGGGTTTGTTTGTTACAGGTTTATAATCTTTTCCAAGGCTTCCCTGGTGGCTCAGACAGTAAGGAGTCTGCCCAGAATGCAGGAGACCTGGGTTCAGTCTCTGGCTTGGGAAGATCCCCTGGAGAAGGAAATGGCAAACCACTCCAGTAGTCTTGCCTGGAAAATCCCATGGACGGAGGACCCTGGTGGGCTACAGTTCATGAGGTCATAGAGTCAGACATGACTGAGCGATTAATACACACAATCTTTGTTAATCAGAACAACTTTGTTTTGAAGAGTGACTATTTGTGCCTCCTCTGTGAAAAAGAAGTCAGTTGGAAATAAGCAGCAGAAATGATAGTTGGTTACTTTGGTTTCAAATGATCCAAGTTAAATGAACCCAAATGTTCTGCTCAGTTAGGCAGTATCCTGATAATCAGATTTAACTTTATCAACTCAGAGGTCTTTGAAGTGTTGTGCTTTTTACCCCCTGCCATGTTGTAGCATACGGATTTTTTTGTTTTTAGAGTTGGAGGCTTTCGTATTACACACTAGGTTTGAACAATTATAAACATCAGGATTTAAAAGAAGGCCCTCATTTGTGTGTTTCAATTTAAGTTTATCATTCACCATTTCATTATCACTATGCTATGTGCTTAAATAATAGAATGAGAAGCATTATAAGAAAATATCTGTTGAAGTGGAAGGCTGCATTCAAGCAAGAATCTCTTAAGCTGTTTGAATATGGGTGTGTGTGTGTGTGTGTGTGTATGTGTCTGTGTGTTTCAATATATGTTCTTTTTCAGTTCTTTTCCATTATAGGTTATTATAAGATATGGAATACAGTTCCCTGTGCTATATAGTAGGTCCTTGTTGTTTATCTATTTTATACATAGTAGTGTGTATCTGTTAATCCTAAGCTTTCACTGAATTATCGAAATAACTTGTCCCTATCATCTATTCCTCTCCTACTGTTATGAAGAGCCTATTGATGGGCTGTCTACCATATGGAATGGTGTCCTACATGTATGAAGCACCCATCTTGTAACTAATATGTACCAGACCATAAAATAGGCTCTTTACATAATTCCGCTTTATAGGTAAGGACATCAAGATTAGAGAGATTAAGGAACTTGCTCAGATGCCATAGATTTCATGGGGCAGGAAATTCAAGATAAGGTGTTTCCACTATTCTCTCCCAAGAGCTTATAATTTAATGAGGAAGACAAATAGGAAAATTATACTTCCTAATATCTGAACATTATATTCATCATTTGTAATACTATGATAAATTTATCCCACAAGTTTGTCATAAAGATTAAATAAAAATGTGTATGAAAAGGATGATTTATATTTGTTATGTATATATATATAATCAGGCAGAGGATTTAAATGCCTTGTCTAATGTACAAATTCCTGATATAATTGGATTCTTCTTTCAAAATGATATAGCTCTTTACTCACCATACTATTAATGAGCAAAGCAATTAATTTCTCCTATCCTTCCCTTTGAGGTGACTCATAAGGAACACTGAAGGCAGCTATCTAATTCTTACTACTCAAAACATTTTGTACTAAGTTTAGCCACATAGTCTAGTATAATTATGGCAGGATGTAAGGTCCTATGTGAGACTGTGAGATTCCTGAAGCAGAAGCTAAGCCTTATCCTTCTGGCTGTTATAGTCCATTAATACAGGTTCTGAAACATTGAACAGGTGTGTGTCCAATATGTCAGTATCTCCCATGATGATTCACATGAATAGAATCAATCAAATTATAGCAACTAGAAGTATTATTAAGGCAGAGAATTTCAGAAGAAGGAACATTAGGCAGGAGGGGACATATTCTAAGCTCTAGTCTAAATTTGTATCTCAACACAGCTGCTGACTTGCTGTGAGATCTTGCACAACTCACTGACACTTTCTTGAATTTATACCTTGTTGATCTATCAAATAAATATAAAAATATCTGCCTACCCACTTCAAATAAAGTTATAAATAATAATATTAAAGTGTTTTAGAGTTAGAAATGACTCCAAATATTTCTTCCTTTCTAATACAACACCATTTAATGCTGCCATCCAAAAATATTGAGTTGACAAAATAGACAAACTTATAGCTATTGAACTAAGGTTTCCTGCTTCTCATCCCAGCCCTATGTTTACCATATTATCCCATCAGGAAAAAATTACATGTTAATGAGTACAATCTGCTATACCTCATATTTGGAATATAGTCTAGAATTGACAAAACAATTGGATAATTTCCAATAACCCTCCAGGATAAATATCCTCATTCTGAAATTTTATAGGAAATAACATAGACTCAGGAAATTTACTGATAGAATGACTTAGCCAAAGTCACACCACTTGCAAGAGGCCAAGCCAGTACCTGGGCTCAGCATCCTGTCTTTACACTTTGCTCTACCTTGAACAGCTGTTGAAGTACTTGCTGAATACCATGGTTGTGTTATGTTCTAATTAAATGAGCTAATCTTTATATTGCTTCCAATAACATTTAATGGTTATATTTTCTTATTTTTTCTTTTATGGATCCTAATTTTCACTATTGAGAGTACTTTCATTACTTGTAAACCAGGAAATTAATCTATTTTTATTCTACTTAGAAAAATGCTGTACCCTTAGTGAAAGACAGCACAGAGGATTCATAAACAGATAAATTGGTCAACTTTACCTTACATATTTTTGCCAAATTCATTCAATGTAATATACAACATTTATAATTCTAGACAGTTATGCGTGTGCATGCATGCTAAGTCATTTCAGCTGTGTCTGACTCTTCACGACCCCATGGACTATAGGCCACCAGGCTCTTCTGTCCATGGGATTCTCCAGCCAAGAACACTGGAATGGGTTGCTATGCCCTCCTTCAGGGGATCTTCCCAACCCAGGGATCGAACCCTCATCTCTCATGTCTCCTGCATTGGTAGGTGGGTTATTTACCACAAGCACCACCTGGGAAACCCAGACAGTCGTATATTAGAAGGATATAATACTGCAAGTAAAATAGAAAGAAAATACTTAACCCACCTTAAGGTAGATAAAACTTGTGGAAATCTCAGTAAAACTTTCTAAATTGAGTTAGACAAAAAGTAGAAACCTTTTGAATTTTAAGTTACAAATTAGGTTTAGAAGGTGAAATCTGGTAGGTTGAAGTGAGTGAGTGAAAGTTGCTCAGTTGTGTCCAATTCTTTGCTACCCCATGGACTATGCAGTCCATGGAATTCTCTGGGCCAAAATACTGGAGTGGGTAGTCTTTCCCTTCTCCAGGAGATCTTCCCAACCCAGAGATCGAACCCAGGTCTCCCTCATTGTGGGCGGATTCTTTACCAATTGAGCCACATGGGAAACTCAAGAATACTGGAGTGGGTAGTCTTTCCCTTCTCCAGGGGATCGTCCCAACACAGGAATCGAACCAGGGTCTCCTGCATTGCAGGCAGATTCTTTACCAACTCAGCTACCAGGGAAGCCCAGGCTTAAGGAAAATTTGTCTCTTAGTGGCTAAGTTCATTGTATAAGGTAAATGGCTGTTCAGATACTTGGTAAAAGTGTGTGAGAATATTTGTTTATACACATCAGTTATATACCAAGAAAACTATATGTGAACTCTGTTTTTCTAAAATAAACTCTGGTAAACAGAAATAACTTTTGTCAAGTTTCAGGCATACTTAGTGATATAGTGAAGTCGCTCAATCGTGTCTGACTCTTTGCGACCCCATGGACTGTAGCCCACCAGGCTCCTCTGTCCATGGGATACTTATGTAGCCTGTATTACCTTAAGACATACTAGGTGAATCAAGAAACAGGTGAGGTCTTAATAATATACAGAATCCTAGTATTTAGTAATACAAAAAGAAGAAGAAAAAAACAGCAATTAATATGGACAAAACATTATATTTTATTATAACCTAGAAAAAGACACTGGATATTGTGACCACTTGATGCTAACTTTCAACATACTGAAATTAATGATGCATATAGTTTCTCTGATAGATACAATAGTATTATAATTATTGTTGGTCTAATCAGAATTTCAAAATTAAACTATTTTGTATGATATTATTGCTTGAATATTTTCTCTCAGGAGTGTTAATCTACATAATGAGGATGAGGCTCATTCAATCAGTTGAAGACCTTTAGAGAAATGGTTGAAGTTTCCTAAAGAAGAAGGAATTTTCAGGATTACAACATAGAAACTGCCTAAGTTTCCAACATTCTGTCCTGGTGGAATTCAAACTTCATCCTGCCAATCTGATCTACAAATTTTGAATTTATCAGTCCCCACCATTACAGACATGAGATAATTCCTTAAAATGAACCTTTCTCTCTCTCTCTCACCTGCTATCTCATCTCTTTTCTCTCTCTCTCTCTCTCTCTCTCTCTCTCTATATATATATATATATACACACATATACACACACACACTACATACTGTATAGTGTATGCTACACTATAACACACATATACAAAACCTATTTTGTCTCTCTGGAGTGCCCTAACTAATACACTCTTCTACCCATATTTCCCCAAACCTATGAATTTTTAACTTTTTAAACTATAAAGCACTCTAAATCCTTATGAAAGAAGGTGAGTGACATATTAATAAGTAAAAATATAATAATGTAACACACATGAATATTTTAGGCATACCAAAATATGCCTCTCACAGAATTCCAAAAACAAAAATAATACCCAGGGCAAAATGCATCTAGCAAATGTGGAATTCAAGCCTGAAACAATAAAATGGATAGGGTCCGAATAGGTAAAGAAATAAAATAAGACAGTGTTGCAAGTAAACAGAATACATAGAATCAGGTTTGCTAGCATACTTAGCAAACATTCAGCAAGGCAAAAGTGAGCTGCTCCATAGGAATTCATGATTTCTTTGGAGGGGGAGTTAAAGGAGATTAAGTATTATTAGTACTACATAATCATATTTCTTCAGTCAAAAATATTTCAAATTCACCCAGTGTTTGGTGCATACCCAGCAAGCATTTGCTGCCACTTCAATGGCACAGGTTGATTTCATTGTGCTACATGTGATTTCTGCTGAGGGTATAGGTCTGAAATCCAGCCTGTGTAAGCTGCCCAAGCTGGGCTGCAAGCCCTAGGATGGAAGGGAACCCCTTCTAATTCCCCCCAAGTTTCTGAGGTGCCAGAGGTGACCCTGACCCAAATATGCCCTCCAGATTATTTCTTCTCTTTTACTTCAAAAATGAATATCTCAGTTCCTATTCTCTTCATCTGACTTTCTCGAAGTATGAAATAAATCTTATTTATGAGCTACATTGGCAATGCTGTTACAATGCTTAAGCTTTAACAAGTAAGGTCATCTTCTATTAAACATGCCCATATAGCGATTAGTAAGAAGACTGTCTCAGTCTGTTTGGGCTGCTATGACAAAATACCACGGACTAAAAGGCACAGGAGGGCCGAGAGGAGCTACTCCACATTCAAGGTCAGGAGAGGCAGCTGTGAGGCGATACCCCTCCTACAAGGTAAGGAGCAGCAGCTGCACTTTGCTGGAGCAGCATAAAGAGATATCCCACGTCCAAGGTAAGAAAAACCCAAGTAAGACGGTAGGTGTTGTGAGAGGCAACAGAGGGCAGACACACTGAAACCATACTCACAGAAACTAATCAATCTAATCACAGTAGGACCACAGCCTTGTCTAACTCAATGAAACTAAGCCATGCCCATGGGGCCACCCAAGATACGTGGGTCATGGTGGACAGGTCTGACAGAATGTGGTCCACTGGAGAAGGGAATGGCAAACTGCTTCAACATTCTTGCCTTGAGAACCCCATGAACAGTATGAAAAGGCAAAAGAGGAACTCCCCAACTTGGTAGGTGCCCAATATGCTACTAGAGATCCATGGAGAAATAACTCCAGAAAGAATGAAGGCATGGAGCCAAAGCAAAAACAATACCCAGTTGTGGATGTGACTGGTGATAGAAGCAAGGTCTGATGTTGTAAAGAGCAATATTGCATAGGAACCTGGAATGTCAGGTCCATGAATCAAGGCAAATTAGAGTGGTCAAACAGGAGATGGCAAGAGTGAACATCAACATTCTAGGAATCAACGAACTAAAATGGACTGGAAAGGGTGACTTTAACTCAGATGACCATTATATCTACTACTGTGGGCAGGAATCCCTTAGAAGAAATGGAGTAGCCATCATGGTCAACAACAGAGTCTGAAATGCAGTACTTGGATGCAAACTCAAAAATGACAGAATGATCTCTGTTCGTTTCTAAGGCAAGCCATTCAATATCACAGTAATCCAAGTCTATGCACCAACCAGTAAGGCTGAAGAAGCTGAGGTTGAATGGTTCTATGAAGACCTACAAGACCTTTTAGAACTAACACCCAAAAAAGACGTCCTTTTCATTATAGGAGACTGGAATGCAAAAGTAGGAAGTCAAGAAACACCTGGGGTAACAGGCAAATTTGGCCTTGGAATACAGAATGAAGCAGGACAAAGGTGAATAGAGTTTTGCCAAGAGAATGCACTGGTCATAGCAAACACCCTCTTCCAACAACACAAGAGAAGCCTCTACATGTGGACATCACCAGATGGTCAACACTGAAATCAGATTGATTATCTTCTTTTGCAGCCAAAGATGGAGAAGCTCTATACAGTCAGCAAAAATAAGACTGGGAGCTGACTGTGGCTCAGATCATGAATTCCATATTGCCAAATTCAGACTTAAATTGAAGAAAGTAGGTAAAACTACTAGATTATTCAGGTATGACCTAAATCAAATCCCTTATGATAATATAGTGGAAGTGAGAAATAGATTTAAGGGACTAGATCTGATAGAGTGCCTGATGAACTATGGAATGAGGTTTGTGACATTGTACAGGATACAGGGATTAAGACCATCCCCATGGAAAAGAAGTGCAAAAAAGCAAAATGACTGTCTGGGGAGGCCTTACAAATAGCTGTGAAAAGAAGAGAAGTGAAAAGCAAAGGAGAAAAGGAAAGATATAAGCATCTGAATGGAGAGATCCAAAGAGTAGCAAGGAGACATATGAAAGCCTTCCTCAGTGATCAATGCAAAGAAATAGAGGAAAACAACAGAATGGGAAAGACTAGCAATCTCTTCAAGAAAATTAGAGATACCAAGCGAACATTTCATGCAAAGATGGGCCCGATAAAGGACAAAAATTGTATGGACCTAACAGAAGCAGAAGATATTAAGAAGAGGTGGCAAGAATACATAGAAGAACTGTACAAAAAAGATCTTCATGACTCAGGTAATCACGATGGTGTGATCACTGACCTAGAGCCAGACATCCTGGATGTGAAGTCAAGTGGGCCTTCGAAAGCGTCACTACGAACAAAGCTAGTGGAGGTGATGGAATGCCAGTTGAGCTATTTCAAATCCTGAAAGATGATGGTGAGAAAGTGCTGCACTCAATATGCCAGCAAATTTGTAAAACTCAGCAGTGGCCACAGGACTGGAAAAGGTCAGTTTTCATTACAATCCCAAAGAATGGCAATGCCAAAGAATGCTCCAACTACTGCACAATTGCACTCATCTCACACGCTAGTAAAGTAATGCTCAAAATTCTCCAAGCAAGCCTTCAGCAATACGTGAACTGTGAACTTCCTGATGTTCAAGCTAGTTTTAGAAAAGGCAGAGGAATCAGAGATCAAATTGCCAACATCCTCTGGATCATTGAGAAAGCAATAAAGTTCCAGAAAAACATCTATTTCTGCTTTATTGACTATGCCAAAGCCTTTGACTGTGTGGATTACAATAAACTGTGGAAAATTTTGAAAGAGGTGGGAATACTAGACCACCTGACTGGCCTCTTGAGAAACCTATATGCAGGTCAGGAAGCAACAGTTAGAACTGGACATGGAACAACAGACTGGTTCCAAATAGGAAAAGGAGTACGTCAAAGCCGTATGTTGTCATTGTGCTTATTTAACTTTTATGCAGAGTACATCATGAGAAATGCTGGGCTGGAAGAAGCACAAGCTGGCATCAGGATTGCCAGGAGAAATACCAATAACCTCAGATATGCAGATGACACCACCCTTATGTCAGAAAGTTGAAGAGGTACTAAAAAGCCTCTTGATGAAAATGAAAGAGGAGAGTGAAAAAGTTGGCTTAAAGCTCAACGTTCAGAAAATGAAGATCATGGCATCTGGTCCCATCACTTCATGGGAAATAGATATGAAACAGTGGGAACAGTGTCAGACTTTATTTTTTGGGGGGCTCCAAAATCACTGCAGATGGTGATTGCAGCCCTGAAATTAAAAGACGCTTACTCCTTAGAAAGTAAGTTATGACCAACCTAGATAGCATATTCAAAAGCAGAGACATTACTTTGCCAAC
Source organism: Bos mutus (assembly GCF_027580195.1). Taxonomy (NCBI): domain Eukaryota; kingdom Metazoa; phylum Chordata; class Mammalia; order Artiodactyla; family Bovidae; genus Bos; species Bos mutus. Next base: position 70,416,777 of record NC_091631.1, on the reverse strand, counting down.
AAAGGTCCATCTAGTCAAGGCTATGGTTTTTCCAGTGGTCATGTATAGATGTGAGAGTTGGAGTATAAAGAAAGCTGAGTGCCAAATAATTGATGCTTTTGAACTGTGATGTTGGAGAAGACTCTTGAGAATCCCTTGGACTGCAAGGATATCCAACCAGTCCATTCTAAAGGGGATCAGTCCTGGTTGTTCATTGGAAGGACTGGTGCTAAAGCTGGAACTCCAGTACTTTGGCCACCTCATGCAAAGAGTTGACTCGTTGGAAAAGACTCTGATGCTGGGAGGGATTGGGGGCAGGAGGAGAAGGGAACAACAGAGGATGACATGGCTGGATGGACATGAGTTTGGGTGAACTCCGGGAGTTGGTGATGGACAGGGAGGCCTGGTGTGCTGCAATTCATACGGTCACAAACAGTCAGACATGACTGAGCGATTGAACTGAACTGAACTGGAAAGGCTTATAAATTTTAACTCTAACAGTTCTAGAGGCTTGCAGTACAGATCAGGGCCCTCTTCCCAGTTACAAATTTCTCCTTGTGTCTTCACATGGCAGAAGAAGTGAGCTGGTTCTCTGGGGTCTAAAAGTAAAATAAAAATAAAGGTACTTCCCCAAAGCCCCACCTCCTGTACCATCACATTGGGCCATCAGGATTTTAACATATGAATTTCAGTGAGATACAACATTCAAAACGTAGCAATAGGTAAATTTGTTCCATGTTGCTACTTGTGTGGTTTAGATTAACTAACTTTTCTACTTTTTTAGTACTCTTTATCTCTTATTCCTATACCCCTTTAAAGAAGGAAAGACTCAGTTCCAGTACTTCATATAAGCTTAAGGAAGAAGGAAAAACTAAACAAAACTCTTTCTTGTTCTTTTAAAAACTCTTTTTCTTTATAATTGAAATTATTCTCACTCAAGGTCATTAGCTACAACCAAATCACATTACCCTCAAACTTTTGAAATAATCTTATAGTATTTCATAATATTTGGAAATCGAGAGTGTATTTCTCACCAAGTGAGGTTAAATTAGTAAGGGGAATGGCATTTGCCAAGTGCCTAAAATATGAAGATCAGTATATTTTAACTTGCTGAAAACACATCAAAATTATGGTTACATTTAACACACACAGTCACTTATTCTAGCTGAAGTTTTAAAAAGCTTGCTGCCTAAACTTAATACTTCAATTCAATTTACCAATATATTTTGGGTGATTACTGTGTACCATACCCCATAGTAAAACTGAGGCACTCCTATAAAAAATGCTTTGAACAGAAGCAACAATGAATTCAAAGTCATGCAATCCTGGCTTGGTGTAGGCTGGACTTTGGATGCCATACTCTCCATCATAGGCACTTCTGAGCAGCATGCACCTTTCCATTCTTCTTACTAATAGGATGCACACATAGGTCAAATGGGAATCCCAGAATCTTTCAGAGAGATGTGTTTTGTTTATTCACTTAAAATGAATGACCACATACCTTCCACGGTATATTTACCTTGTTTTTGAAATGACATAAATGTAAATCTGAGGTGTAAAGGGTCCCCCCAAAATGCAATCTGTTTTGAGGTAAAACTTTGTTACTAACCACATTTTCCCTATGATATATTTCTTCAAAGTAAAAACTGCTGCTGCTGCTAAGTCACTTCAGTCGTGTCTGACCCTGTGCGACCCCATAGATGGCAGCCCACCAGGCTCCCCGTCCCTGGGATTCTCCAGGCAAGAACATTGGAGTGGGTTGCCATTTCCTTCTCCAATGCATGAAAGTGAAAAGTGAAAGTGAAGTTGCTCAGTCGTGTCCAGCCCTCAGCGACCCCATGGATTGCAGCCTACCAGGCTCCTCCATCCATGGGATTTTCCAGGCAGGAATACTGGAGTGGGGTGCCATTCTAATTTTTATCTAATATATATACATATGCATATGTACATATATGTGTAAGCCATTTGATAACTGATTATGTCATCATCATTTTTATTACTTAGTGATATGAAATGTTGAGAAAGGTCCTACAAGTGATTTCCATGATGGGTAGCTTTTAAGGTTTAAGTTAGTTATGTGAACTTCCAAATTTATATTCTTATAAATGAATTTTTAAAGTCAGTGGAAGAATAGCTATTCTGTACTATGAGAAGAGTGATAAGAAAAGCATAAGGGGATTAACTATAATGACCTTAAAATTGAAAAGAGAGTGAGCAACACAGAAAAAGGTGGTAAAATAAAAAAAAAAAAAGTTTAGTAGAGACCAGGAAGCTAAAAATAATTCAGCTCTTAATCTATCATCTATTTTTACTACATCTGAACCCTGTAAAGCAGCCAGATCCTTACACAGATGCATGCATGTGCACACACACACACACAAGCACAGGCACACACCCAATTTGTTATTTATGTTCACACATGTGCCAGATGTTGCAGGCTACAGAAGATTCTAAATAACTTGCCTCATGGAAACAGAAGGCCATTTTTGACATATGTTTTGAACAAAGCTATACATATCTTGTTACTCATATTTCTTCCACACACCTAAAACTCTATTGCCCATGAAGTAAAGTTCAAAGCTCTAGGTCATTTGCCGTTTGGCACTTATTTACCTCTCAGCTTCTTTTCTAAATTATTCTTTCTTCCTTCACTAAGCAGAGGTTCTATACTCCAGGTAGAAATAATATCTCACTAAGTTATTATTCTAAGGATTAAATAAGACTACATATATAAAGATATATACATATACACCGGTGCAGTGTATATAGTAAGAAAATCAAGATATTTACTAGTATCAATGACAATACCTCCATGTAGTATTGTTTACACATTCCAAGAACTATGCTCATGATTCTATGTGCATGGTTAACTGGTGTGGTTCCCTGAGGTTGAAATATGAAATGAAGTAACCCTGTTAGATCACAAGTGACATAAGCATCTTACATAAACCTTACATAAATTACACACATTAAATACAGTCGTGTGATATATGTATGTGTATAGGTCAGCTTTATTTCTGTTTTATTCAGCTTTATTTCTGCTTTATTGACTATGCCAGAGCCTTTGACTGTGTGGATCACAATAAACTCTGGAAAATTCTTCAAGAGATGGGAATACCAGACCACCTGACTGGCCTCTTTGAGAAATCTGTATGCAGGTCAGGAAGCAACAGTTAGAACTGGACATGAAACAACAGACTGTTTCCATGAAAAGGAGTATGTCACTCTGCTTATTTAACTTATATGCAGAGTACATCATGAGAAATGCTGGGCTGGATGAAGCACAAGCTGGAATCAAGATTGCCAGGAGAAATATCAATAACCTCAGATATGCAAATGATACCACCCTTATGGCAGAAAGTGAAGAGGAACTAAAAAGCCTCTTGATGAAAGTGAAAGAGGAGAGTGAGAAAGTTGGCTTAAAGCTCAACATTCAGAAAACTATGATCATGGCATCCAGTCCTGTCACTTCATGGGAAATAAATGGGGAAACAGTGGAAACAGTGGCAGACTTTATTTTCGGGGGCTCCAAAATCACTGCAGATGGTGATTACAGCCATGAAATTAAAAGACGCTTGCTCCTTGAAAGGAAAGTTAGGACCAAACTAGACAGCATGTTAAAAAGCAGAGACATAACTTTGCCAACAAAGTTCTATCTAGTCAAGGCTGTGGTTTTTCCAGTAGTCATGTATGGCTGTGAGAGTTGGACTATAAAGACAGCTGAGTGCTGAAGAATTGATGCTTTTGAACTGTGGCATTGAAGACTCTTGAGAATCCCTTGGACTGCAATGAGATCCAACCAGTCCATCTTAAAGGAGATAGTCCTGAGTGTTCATTGGAAGGACTGATGTTGAAGCTGAAGCTCCAATACTCTGGCCACCTGATGTGAAGAGCTGACTCATTTGAAAAGACCCTGATGCTGGGAAAGATTGAAGGTGGGAGGAGAAATGGACAACAGAGGATGAGATGGTTGGATGGCATCACCGACTCGATGGACATGAGTTTGAGTAAACTCTGGGAGTTGGTGATGGACAGGGAGGCCTGGAATGCTGCAGTCCATGGGGTCACAAAGAGTTGTACATGATTGAGTGACTGGACTGAACTGAACTGAACTGATAGCTTAGCAGTAGAGAACCCATCTGCCAATGCAGGAAACATGGGTTTGATTCTTGGGTCAGAAAGATCCCCTGAAGATGGAAATGGCAACCCACTCCAGTATTCTTCCCTGGGAAATCCCATGGACAGAGGAGTCTGGCAGGCAACAGTCTATGGGTTGGAGTCAGACATGACTTAACAACTAAACAACAACAATGACAACAATATATGTAAACAACAACCATATATATATAATGTTATTTTGATCCTGTTTCCAGGCCCTGGCTACATACCCATCAGTTCCCTTCTTGAATAGCTGATTAAGTACACTTCCCAAGCTCTTCCATTAACAGACTTTTATACCCTGGGTTAAGATGTTCCAGCTCTAATTGCCCCAGGGTCAGGATATCACACAACTATAACGTTCCTGCTTCTGCTGACAATATTCTAATTAGCCAACCTTCAGGAAGTCTGATAAACTTAGCCTACACCACCCCATTTGAAAAACCTAAGTTGCCCCATTCCAGCTTGCCAAGTTCCAGCTTGCTGTTGTAACCCCTGCATGATTCTGCGTAGCAGCCTTCTTTCTTTCAAATCTGTAAGTAGCAGAGTCTGCCTTTCAACTGCCCAGTGTCAAGGTGTATCCCAGCATAAAAAAAAAAAAAAAAAAAAATCTAAATCTTATCAACTCATCTAGTATTTTCAATTGCTAAAAATAAATCAATAAAGAAATACATAATAAAGAAGAAAATAAAAGAAAGAGACAAGGAAAGAAAAAAGACATTGAAAGAAAGGAGAATAAAAGATTAAAGTTATTAAAACAGGCTTTTCATTTATATAAAACTTTGGTGCATTTTACCTCTACAGATCTTTAGTTATGTTTCATAAGTATCAGTGATGATTTTGGCTCAAAAATCCTAACAGACACCAGGCATCAAAAATTTTTCTGAGTTAATTAATTCAATCTTTATTACTCAGTCTTCTTATGACCCACAGTATATTTAAGCAAAACTGTGAAATGGTGTAGTCTATGATCAGCTGTACAAAATAAACATATAGTTTCTGCCTGGGAAAAGGATTTATTTGGTATTTAAAATTTTCACTATTGAGAACATATGTAAGATCAGATCAGATCAGATCAGTCACTCAGTCAAGGTGGTATTCAAATAAAGGAGACATAACCAAAGACAGCCTAAGGAATCCTGCCACTGTTTATTGCTTCCTTTATGTTTTACAAGAAGGAAAATTCTGATGTAAACCTTTATTGCAATAGCTATTTCAGGGGACATTGTGTTAACCTTATATATCTCAGACTTTAAGCCCTTTCATAAAGTAAGGTCTATAAAGTCAAGATCTTTGAACAATCCTGATGCATCGTGAGTGACAGTGAATGTATGTTGAATGAATGAATGAATCACAGATGTTAGCTTCATTCACTTTGTATGATAATCTGATGAATTAGAAAACTTTGAGAATATAGTTAATTTTTAAAACTGGATGTAGAATTAAAGATTATTGGTTCCCAGTAGGAAACAGGCAATGAATCAGCATAATTAATAAACAATCTTAACAGGGACCCATCTTCCCTCGCTGGGAACCATGGAAACCATTAGGTACAAAAAACAAAATTAATGCCTTTCAGAAGTCTCTTCTAAAGCAAATTAGGAATCTGATGATGTGAACTGTGAAATAAGCATCACTGCAACACCTTGCATTTATGTAAATAAGCATTTTGGAGACAACTCCATTGTTTCTCCAATTAGTAAAGAGATTCCTGGGACAACAGGTTGAAATAGGCTCATTTATTGCTACAGAAACTTTCTTCATTCTGTTTCTATAGACTCTTTAATTTATATTTTGATTTTTTTCCTCAATTGGCTTTCAAACAATGTAGAAGATAGCATTCTAGGTTTTTGTGGAGAAAGTATCAAGATCAAAAGAACATGGTCAAACGACAAGGAGTGTTCACTGGATATACCCCTATTGAGGTCTTTCACTGTTACAGAACCATCTACAGACCATGTTCTTTTCATCAGACATTTAATATACTCTTGAAAGTTTTTCATGGCTGCAATCATCTGCAGTGATTTTGGACCCCCAAAAATAAAGTCTGACACTTTTCCCCACTGTTTCCCCATCTATTTCCCATGAAGTGATGGGACCAGATTCCATGATCTTAGTTTTCTGAATGTTGACCTTTTAGCCAACATTTTCACTCTCCTTTTTCACTTTCATCAAGAGGCTTTTTAGTTCCTCTTCACTTTCTGCCATAAGGGTGGTGTCATCCGCATATCTGACGTTATTGATATTTCTCCTGGCAATCTTGATTCCAGTTTGTGCTTCTTTCAGCCCAGCGTTTCTCATGATGTACTCTGCATAGAAGTTAATAAGTAGGATGACAATATACAGCCTTGACATACTCCTTTTTCTATTTGGAACCAGTCTGTTGTTCCATGTCCAGTTCTAACTGTTGCTTCCTGACTTGCATATAGGTTTCTCAAGAGGCCAGTCAGGTGGTCTGGTATTCCCATCTCTTTCAGAATTTTCCACAATTGATTGTGATCCACAGAGTCAAAGGCTTTGGCATAGTCAATAAAGCAGAAATAGATGTTTTTCTGGAACTCTCTTGCTTTTTAGATGATCCAGTGGATGTTGGTAATTTGATCTTTGGTTCCTCTGCCTTTCCTAAAACCAGCTTGAACATCTGGAAGTTCACGGTTCACGAATTGCTGAAGCCTGGCTTGGGGAATTTTGAGCATTACTTTACTAGCGTGTGAGATGAGTGCAATTGTGCTGTGGTTTGAACATTCTTTGGCATTGCCTTTCTTTGGGCTGCAAGGAGATCCAACCAGTCCATTCTAAAGGGGATCAGTCCTGGGTGTTCTTTGGAAGGACTGATGCCAAAGCTGAAGCTCCAATACTTTGGCCACCTCATGAGAAGAGTTGACTCATTGGAAAAGACTCTGATGCTGGGAGGGATTGAAGGCAGGAGGAGAAGGGGACAACTGAAGATGAGATGGCTGGATGGCATCACCGACTCAATGGACGTGAGTCTGAGTGAACTCCAGGAGTTGGTGATGGACAGGGAGGCCTGGCGTGGTGCAATTCATGGGGTCGCAAAGAGTTGGGCATGACTGAGTGACTGAACTGAACTGAACTGAAAGCTTTTACCTCCCTTTTCTATGCCCAACCAAATACATCAATAATATGGCAAATCTTTTATTTCTACAAAATTGATAAGCACATGCTAAAGAAATGCTTCATTGCAATGGGTTGTTGCACTAGCCTAAGTGGTCTCTTCTCTCAGTCCTACTGAAGTCAATCTTGCATAGTATTTCTCTTGTCAGATTAATTTTCCTAAAATATTATCTTCATCATACCCTTTTCTTACTAAATTGTGTTTCTGTGACTCCCATTTTCAAAAGATCAAATTCTAAACTCCTTTCTTGACAGTGGGAAAGCCTGATATACCCTTAATTCTTTAACCACTTGTGGATAATGCTACCAGGTCTTAACAATGTCCTGTCTTGCACCCCTCTACCTGATTCTTGCCTGGCTCCCAGACTCAGTTCAATTCTCTCTTCCTACATGGAATCTTCCCATTCCAATTCAGCTTCCCATGACCATGCTCTTTATTATGAAATTAAGGCTTACTTCAATATTGTACTACTTATTTGATCATTGTACTGTCTTTATTTCTAGTTTAATTTATTTCTGGCTCTATGTTTTGTCCCCTTATCATAGCCATTCCCTCTATACTTCTTTATTTGTGCCCTCTGATTGAAACTGTCAACTGCAAATTGGTACTTGCCATCTACTAATCCTTTTACAACCTAGAAGGATTAAATCCTGTGCTGCAGCAGTTGCTGAATTTCAACACCCCCTGAACAGAGTTCAAGGTAGAGAGCAGAAATGAGACACTCTGTGCTCTGAGGAAAGCTGGCAGAATAGGTCTTCAGGTAGTTAGATATTTTCAGGAGCCTACTTTATGAGCCCAATTTTTGTATCTGTTCATATCTAGAAAAGGACTAAAATCCTTCATGGTGATGGCTGTTCCTCACGACCGAGAAAGCTTCATGAGACTAGCAGAAAACTGGAAAAAAATATGTGCTTGATTGAATGTATTCCTCCTTCACCAAAATTACATATATACTGATCTCACCCCCCACCCCCACATCTCTTTGGAGCAGTTTATTAGAGCTATCTGAGATGTCTCCTGGGCTACAACCTTCATTTTGCCCCAAATAAAACTTGACTCACAACTCTCACTCTGTGTATTTTTTTAAGCCTACAGAATCAAGTGGAACAACATACACCCTCCCCACCAAATATAAAAGCCCCTCCATATCCCTGCCTCTTATTTGTAGAAAAGCTGAAATCTCCCTGTCCTCCCTGAATCACAAAAGAACTAGGTTCAAGCAGCTAATTATTACAACAGTAGAGTCACAGACTCACTATCTGATACATATTCCTGAGCTGTTTTGGAGATTTTATAACTGCCCTTAAAGGGGAAAAGCTAACTGCATGATGACCAGATTCAGCCATGACTTAAGCTACTCCAACTTGAACGGTACTGAAACCTATGGCTAGCACAGTTCCAAGAACTGGCCTGAAGAGAATGGAGTTAATGCTATTGCTCATAATAATCAGTCTCTTTTAGTATCAAAATAATTGTAGTTTTCTCTGTCTGGAAATGTAAGTGGAAAACTAAAATTGTCAGCAAAGAGATGCATTAAGCCTATGTCCATATCTTTCACTCTAAAACCTTGATGCCCTTTCTCAGCATAAAGAAGTTACAGAAGATGGATCTTTGTCCCTACTCACATAGGAATGGAATGATATCTGATGGAGTGTGTGTGTGTGTGTGGGGGGGGGGTGGACTTGTAAGCAGCTCTTTGCAGGAAACTGCATTTGGCAGGAAACGTCTTTTCTTGTCAAAACTGTATCGTAACTAACCTTGAACCAGGTACCCTCATGCTGCTCTGCTCACTTTTGGCCCAAGCACACTTTTCAAATATTTTGGTCACACAACATCTTGTCTAACCTGTGGGCTCTTTCCCATGGATCAAAGAAGGAAAAAATGAAGAATGAGTAATTAACAGATGACAAGATCTCTTCCCCATCTTCCCCTTCAGTAGTCTCACAGACAAACTGTGTGAACAAACTGTGAACAAGACTACATCAAAGAAAGATCACAGCACGCCGACAAGCCTGCACACAGTGGGGGATGTTTCATGAATCTGACCCTTCACTTCAAGATTAACTGAGATTACTTCCCTTTTCCCTTTAAAAGCTTTCATGGCCAATCAGAATCTTTGGAGATAGTTTCGGATAACACTGTGTCCACCATGTCCCATATTGCCACCATTCTGACTTAAGGCAACTTTTTTTTCTACCAACATTTGTCTTTTACTTGGTATTGATTTTTGAGAGGTGAGTAGCCAGACCTAAGTTTGATAGCATGATAACCATTTAGCCTCACTTATGCCATTACTTTCATTCCAATAATTCATTAGCCTAAAAAGGTCCTCAAATGCAGTCATCCATTATCTACTCTCCCCCACATTTCTTTTATTGACTCTTTGTTTGCTATAACAACTTCCTTGTGTAGACCTTTAAATATTTTCCTGTCACTTTTTTTTTTCCTTAACTGATACAACCCAAATAATAGTTAAGAAAACAATTTGTCTACTCTGTATCTGTATTCTGCTCCATGCTGATATTCAAATAAACAAAAAATTTAGAAAATAAAATTACAAAAACTATGCTGATTTTAAAAGGTGATCTCAAATCTCAAATGTAATTCACATAGACTATACCTAACCATGGGCACCAGACTTCCCTGGTGGCTCAGACGGTAAAGAATCTGCCTGCAATGAGGGAGACCTGGGTTTCGATCCCTGGGAAGATCCCCTGGAGCAGAGTATGGCAAGCCACTACAGTATTCTTGCCTGGAGAATCCCCATGGACAGAGGAGCCTGGTGGGCTACAGTCAATTGGATTGCAGAGTCAAACACGACTGAGCAACTAAGCACAACCTTGGGCACCAACCATTTCTCCTATACCTCAACCATGTATTCTAGTCTTTTTTTCGAGAGCTATGTCTTTCTCCTCCTGTTAAATCTGGTCCTATGTTGGACATATGGTCTTATGCTAGACTTAAATAGTAATGTGGTAGAAGTGACTCTATGACAATTTATGGTCCACCTTATAAAAGTCTCTAAGGATGCTAAAGAAGCACAGTAGGGTACGAGTATGCACCGTAGCCTGTAGGATTAGGGAAAGTTCCTTGAAAAGGAGGATTTCATCTAAGGTCAAAATTAACTTGTGAGTTAAATTAGATTTAGGTAGTGAGGATGGTAATACTAGTAGAAACTAATATGTCCATTTCTAACAGAATAATATCAATCAACATTATAAAATTTTTAAAAAATCTATCAAATATAGTACTACTACCTTCCTAGATGAGTTCCTAGATGAGGACTTACAGACCAGGTTAAAGTATCTTCATTTTGATAACTATAACATAGGTTTGAGCCATCCTAAAAAAATAAAAATAAAAAATAGGAACCTGACTTCTAAATACCTGAGAAAGAGCATTAACTAATAAAATTTTCCCTTGTATAAAGTAAGAGCTGTAATTGAAAATAAAACTCCACTTCTAATTTAGGACGCCCATATTTAGCTCTGTTTGGTTGTTTTTCCATCTCTAGTTTGCTTAGATGTTCATAAGTTATGAAAACAATACTTAATACTCATTTGACAAGGAAGAACAAATCATGATTAGGCAATAATAATTAATATGGGTATTTATCACTAAAAACTAGACAGGTGTTATATTGAAAAGAATCTCCAAGAAAAAAAAAGGCAGAAAGTTAAAGTGGTTGTCTGAGGAGGCCTTACAGATAGCTGAGAAAAGAAGAGAAGCTAAAGGCAAAGGAGAAAAGGAAAGATATACCCATCTGAATGCATAGTTCGAAAGAATAGCAAGGAGAAATAAGAAAGCCTTCCTATGTGAACAAAGCAAAGAAATAGAGGAAAAGAATAGAATGGGAAAAACTAGAGATCTCTTCAAGAAAATTAGAGATACAAAAGGAGCATTTCATGCAAAGATGGACACAATAAAGAACAGAAATGGTATGGACCTAACAGAAGTAGAAGATATTAAGAAGAGGTTGCAAGAATACACAGAAGACTATACAAAAGAGATATTAATGACCCGGATAACCATGATGGTGTGATCACTCACCTGGAGCCAGATATTCTGGAGTGCAAAGTCAAGTGAGCCTAAGGAAGCATCCCTAGGAACCAAGCTAGTGGAGATGAAGGAATTCCAGTTGAGCTATTTCAAATCCTAAATGATGCTACTGCTAAAGTGCTGCATTCAATATGCCAGCAAGTTTGGAAAACTCAACAGTGGCCACAGGACTGGAAAAGGTCAGCTTTCATTTCAATCCCTAGGGACAATGCCAAAGAATGCTCAAACTACTGCAGAATTGCACTCATTTCACATGCCAGCAAGGTAATGTCCAAAATTCTTCAAGCTAGGATTGAACAGTATGCAGACAAAGAACTTCCAAATGTAGAAGCTTGATTTAGAAAAGGCAGAGGAACCAGAGATCGATCAAATTGCCATCACCCATTGGATCATAAGAAAAGCAAGAGAATTCTAGAAAAACATCTATTTCTGTTTCATTCAGTTCAGTTCAGTTCAGTTCAGTTGCTCAGTCGTGTCCGACTCTGCTACCCCATGAATCACAGCATGCCAGGCCTCCCTGTCCATCACCAACTTTTGGAGTTCACTCAAACTCACATCCACCGAGTCAGTGATGCCATCCAGCCATCTCATCCTCTGTCGTCCCCTTCTCCTCCTGCCCCCAATCCCTCCCAGCATCAGAGTTTTTTTTCCAATGAGTCAACTCTTCACGTGAGGTGGCCAGAGTACTGGAGTTTCAGCTTTAGCATCATTCCTTCCAAAGAAATCCCAGGGCTGGTCTCCTTTAGAATGGACTGGTCGGATCTCCTTGCAGTCCAAGGGACTCTCAAGAGTCTTCTCCAATACCACAGTTCAAAAGCATCAATTCTTCGGCACTCAGCTTTCTTCACAGTCCAACTCTCACATCCATACATGACCACTGGAAAAACCATAGCCTTGACTAGATGGACGTTTGTTGGCAAAGTAATGTCTCTGCTTTTGAATATGCTATCTAGGTTGGTCATAACTTTTCTTCCAAGGAGTAAGCATCTTTTAATTTCATGGCTGCAGTCACCATGTGCAGTGCTTTTGGAGCCCCAAAAAATAAAGTCTGACACTGTTTCCCCATCTATTTCCCATGAAGTGATGGGACCAGATGCCATGATCTTTGTTTTCTGAATGTTGAGTTTTAAGCCAACTTTTTCACTCTCCTCTTTCACCTTCATCAAGAGACTTTTTAGTTCCTCTTTACTTTCTGCTTCATTAACTACACTAAAGCCTTTGATTGTGTAGGTCACAATAAACTGTTGAAAACTCTTAAAGAGATAGGAATGCCAGACCACCTTATCTGCCTCCTGAGAAACCTACATGCAGGTCAAGAGACAACAGTTAGAACTGGACATGGAACAATGGACTGGTTAAACATTGGGAAAGGAGTACATCAAGACTGTATGTTGTCACCCTCTTCAGTTAATTTATATGCAGAGTACATCAAGCAAAATGCCAGGATGGGTGAAGCACAAGCTCAAATCAAGATTTTTGGGAAAAATATCAATAATCTCAGATATGCAGTTGACACCACCCTATGGCAGAAAGTGAAGAGGAACTAAAGACCCTCTCAATGAAGATGAAAGAGAAGAGTTGTAAAAACTGGCCTAAAACTGAACATTCAAAAAATGTAGATCATGGCATCCAGTCCCATCATTTCATGGCAAATAGATGGAGAAACAATGGAAATAGTGAGAGACTTTATTTTCTTCAGCTCCAAAGTCACTGTGGATGGTGACTGCAGCCAGGAAATTAAAAGATGCTTGCTCCTTGGAAGAAAAGTTATGACAAGCCCAGACAGTGCATTAAAAAGCAGAGACATTACTTTGCCAACAAAAGTTCGTAGAGTCAAAACTATGGTTTTTCCTGTCGTCATGTATTGATGAGAGAGTTAGAGTCAAAGAATTGATGTTTTCAAACTGTGGTGTTGGAGAATACTCTTGAGAGTTCCTTGGACTGCAAGCAGATAAAGTCAGTCGACCCTAAAGGAAATCAACCCTTGGTATTCACTGGGAGGACTGATGCTGAAGCTCCAATATTTTGGCCACCTAATGTGAAGAGCTGATTAATTAGAAAAGACCCTGATGCTGGTAAAGATTTAAGCAGGAGGAGAAGGGGACGACAGAGGATGAGATGGCTGGATGACATCACTGACTCAATGGACATGAGTTTGGGCAAACTTGGGGATATGTTGAAGGACAGGGAAGCCTGCGTGCTACAGTCCACGTGTTGCAAAGAGTTGGACATGACTAACCCACTAAACAACAATAAATATCGGAGATGTACTGGAGACCTCAATACCCTAGACATAAACATAAATTTGGTTCTACATTTTACAAATAATCATGTGAATATTTTTTGGAAATGTCTCTCTAGTTGAATAGGAGACACATCCTAAGAGACATGAAAAAGTTTTCTGCTTTGAGGTTTCGTATTACTGAAGAAAAAGGGGAAAACAGAGAGTGGCAAGCTGAAGTTATAGGCCATGATCAGATCATGGATGGCTTTCATCCAATGTAGGCCTTAACAGACTGTTATTTAGGTAATGAATATAGAATCATTTGTGTCTTTCCCTTGTACAACAAAACCAGTCAAGTAAAACAATGCTTGCATTTAAGGTTAAATATTGTTACTTTGCACATCCTATCTTCTGGAGAACATATCCTTTCTCTCCTGAAATCAGAAGTCAATTCAACCAGAAGTCTGTCTGCTCTGAGGAAGAGAACACAACAGTTACCTAATATTTTTCATCCTTCTCTTTAATTAACAGTTACTGTGACTCCAAGCCAGCCCTTGGATGGTAGATGTGTGTTAGGTGTAAGGGGAACATGGAAACAAGGCAGGATCTTAGTTCTCTAGTTTCTAAAAACTTAAGCAAAGAGGTATGCAGACAGATCTATTACTTCCGCACAATGTGGTAAATGTTAGCTTAGTGGTTTACATCAAATTTCCTTTCCTGCCAAATCACAATGCCCTCTCCTATCAATTTACAGTAGCTAGAATTAGTCTCACCCTCATTAACACCCACATGAACATTTATGTATTATTTGTTATATATGAAAGGATAAATATATATAAACAAATACATATATATATATATATACACACACATATATATATATATTATATATATTATATAAAGCTGTGAAATTATCTATCTACTGCAGTGGAGGCTGTTAGAGGAGCAGGAACATGTCTTATTCACAACTGAATCTCCCTTGTTTAGCTCACTAGATGAGGTGCTCCAAACAATCTTGAAATCATCCTACTAAAGATCCAAGTGGTTTGGCTCAAGAACTCATGCTCTTTAGATGAAAAGTAATGTTGCTCCTTAAGGCATGACACCTGGATACCACTTAGCTGTATCCTCCAGTTACCAGTTTACTTTCAACTCCCATGTACTCTGACCTTGTTTCCTTCTCTTCTCTCCAGCCTGATGTAGGCCTTGATTACCGACTCCTTTCCAACTCCTCAGACATCAAGTTTTTTTGGTCCCTCCATTGTTTTATATCCAAGATGAAGTGTATCCACTCTTTTCTCAGTGCCTAATTGTCATCAATCACCCTCTTTCAGTGTCAACTGTCTTCTCCATCCCTCTGGGGTCATGATTTGAAAAGCTCAAGCCACCTATACAGCTTCTTTTCCTGACGCTTTTGCTGTGCATCATTATGAGGCTGCTATTGAAGGGGAAAAAGCCCTGCAAGAACCAGTTAACATCTCTTTCTTTAAAAAACAAAACCCACCTGATTTCTATAAGATAGAACTTGATAAATTAAGGGACATCAATTAGATTTCTGTACTATAATTGATAACTATGAAAACAAAACAAAAAACTGTGCACTTGTCTACACTACTGGTTTAGTGACCTTCTTGAATCATGCAGAACTCTCCCAAGTACCAAAGTCCCCTCCATGTCCCCTGTCTTTTGTTGTAGAAAAGCTGAAGTCTCTGAGGCCTTCCTTCAGTCACAAAAGAGCAGCTGCTGCTGCTGCTGCTGCTAAGTCACTTCAGTCGTGTCTGACTCTGTGTGACCCCATAGACGACAGCCACCAGGCTCCCCCGTCCCTGGGATTCTCCAGACAAGAACACTGGAGTGGGTTGCCATTTCCTTCTCCAATGCATGAAAGTGAAAAGTGAAAGTGAAGTTGTTCAGTCGTGTCCGACTCTTCGCAACCCCATGGACTACAGCCTACCAGGCTCCTCCATCCATGGGATTTTCCAGGCAAAGTACTGGAGTGGGGTGCCATTGCCTTCTCCTCAAAAGAGCAGCATCAAACAGTTAACATTTAGGATAATAGAGTTACAGAGTCTTTCAGTGTCTGATGCATTATTCTTGAGTTGTTTTGCAGATACTGTAACTACCACCAGAAGTAAAAAAGCTAACTGCATGATAACCAAGCTGTAGCCATAACATAAAATGCTACATCTTTATGGCTAGTACAACTCCAAGAACTGGTGTCAAGAGAATGGAATTAACACTATTGTACATAATAATTTTATCTTGTAAGCATCAAAGTAATTGTGGCTTGTTTGATTCCTATATGAGAGTCAGTGACTAAAGAGACACTGTGAGCAAAGAGATACAACAGATCCATGTTGATATCCTACATAGCGTGTCCTATGTCAGCAGGAAAAAGTTATAGAAGATGGACCTTCATTAATAATCCCACAGAAATAGAATGATGTCTGACAGTGGGAATTTGTAAGCAACTCTTTGCAGAAAACAGCTTATAGTAGGAGGCAGCTCTCTGCAGGAGGCCCTTTTGTCTTGTCACTCTAGCAAAACTATATTTTAACTTAATCTTTATACCAGGTGTCACCATGCTTAACTAACCTCCAGTCCAAGCACACCTTTCAAAGCTTTTCATCACACAGTCCCTCACCTAGCCTGTCAGTTCTCTTCTTTGTTTAAACAAGTAGAAATAAAAAATAAATTATCAGATGACTAGATCCTTTCTCTAGCTTCCCCTTCAGTAGTCTTTCCAGCAAACTATGTTTACTGCATGTAAAGAAAGATCACAAACACTGGACAAGCCAGCGTCCAGTGGGAAATAATGAATAATTTGACCCCATGCCTCAATGTTTAACTGAGATTACTTCCCGTTGCCCCTTCATAAATCTTCATGGCCAAGCAGAATCTTCAGAGTTGTTTTGGGAACATGTCTATCCTCTCCCCTGGATGCCAACCTGCTGAATAAAGCGTCTTCCTGTTCTACCAGCATTTGTCTCTCAAGTATTGGGTTTTGAGTGGCAAGCAACCAAATCTGAGTTTTACTAGAGTTGCAACATTCGCTGTGGCTCAACGGTAAAGAACCTGCCTGCCAAGCATGAGATGAGGATTTGATCCCTGGGTCAGAAGATCCCCTGATGAAGGAAATTTCAACCCACTCCAGTATTCTTGCCTGGGAAACCCCACAGACAGAGGAGCCTGGTAGGCTACAGTCCATGGGGTTGCAAAAAAGCCCAACATCCCTAGTGACTAAATAATAATGACTAAAAATCTTAATCAGAATTTATCTCTCAAAAGCCCCGAAGTCATTCACAAATATTACACACATGATTTGTACAAGAGGCCCCAAATGGAGTTGCATATACTAAGCTTTGTGTCATCAACTTTTGTTTTAATCTAATTACAGTTTCTCTTTCCTAGTCAACCAGGAATCACCTGATGAGCACTACTGACTCTTCCCCTAAAGGAAATTCATCTTGCTATAAACAACCCATTTTTTGACGTGGTATAAATTTCCTTTTCCTACTCCCTTCTGCTTATAAAAGTCTTTCATTTTCTATAGTTTCTTAGAGCTCCTTTCTATTTGCTAGATTGGATGTTGCCCAATTACAATTGAGTTTTTGCTTAAATGAACTCTTAAAAATTATAATGTGCATTAATTTATCTTTTAATGATTTGCAACGCCTTTGGTAGTAAAGTGTAGTCATAACTATATTATAATATTATACATGTGTTCAGGAATTAAATCCATTGAGGATTTTACCTTAGGAACCATTGAAAAAAATGTTTCAAAATACCAACTTGCTAGCTCATCTTATTTAGACTTATTATCTTTTTTTATAGATAATTTTAACAATTCTCCTAAAATTACCTTAATTGACGTTTCTGTACAGCCTTTAATTTATTATTCAATTTTGGGTATCTATGAACACCATCTGGCCAAAGGCTTTAATTATTTTGCTAGAGACAGCAAAAATTTTAACAACAAATTTCTCTCTCTGTCTCATCTCTGTTTACGTTTCATATAAGGTCAGATTCTGCTGTGTGCTTCTTAAATTGAATTGAAAGCTACATATTAATCCATGTATTTGAAAATAATCTCCTTTTAAAAAAATTTCTCTGGAGGGAGAACAAGATGGTGGAGTAGCTGGACGTGGAGTACAGGATTACCTGACCCCCAGAAAAGAATATATAGAACAATGCAAAACTCGGTAGGATGAAAGAAGTAGGGGGCAAAAGAGGAGAGTTAGTAGGACTGCACCTGCTCTCAGTGGGTGGGGTAACTGAAGCAGGGGTCCAGTCCCCACAATGGGACAATTGTTTGGGTCAGAGGAGAAGCATTTGAGGCTGAAAGTGAAGCAGATTATCTGTGGCAGTCTAAATTGAATGAGAATCACACAGACAATCCTTTCCACAGCCATACCCCAGACAGGGATCCCCTAGAAAGCACAGCAGCTGGGAGCTGGAGCATAGGGATTGTGGAACTAGGGCGAGGTCTTCTGTTGACTGTGGTGAGACAGCCTGAGGGGACATGAGGGAGGAGATTTTGGTGGGAAATGCCTGTGGAGGAAAACGAGGCAGCCATGAAGGCAAGGCGATACTGCTGAGTCATGTGTAGGGGGTGGAGCCATCACTGTAGCCTCTCTCTCCACATGCCAGCACGGGCAGCTGAACAATAGAGAGGCTGACAAGGCCTAACATGCTGAATACTAGAGTAGGATCTCAGCCAGAGGACCCCTGTAAGTGCCTGCCACACTGAAAAACAGAGAAGGACACCAGTCAGGTGAGCCCTTCAAGTGCCTGATGCCCCAAACCCCAGAGCAGGACCCCCCCAGCCGAGCCAAGACCTGAATGCGTGGAGCAACAGATAAGTTCTAGCCAAAGAGCCCTTCTGATAACTAGCTGTCAGACGCTAGAAAAAGACTCTGATAGGGCCATAGCTCCTGGGGCTGAGGCCATCCGTGTCTCTGCACACTTGGTGCTGCCAGACTCCCCATGACCCAAGCAGCTGTGCCCCTTTCATGATCCATCCTCACTGGGGCAGAGCTGCCACAGGATAGCAAAAGCACTAATAGCACCATGTCTCCAGGGACAATAAGCGGCCGGCACTTCTGAGTAGCCGGCATTACCAGGGTCCCTGTGATCCAAGCAACCGAGGCTTCTCTGTGCATGATCCCCACTGGGATAGAGCTGCCAGAGGATAGAAGAAATCCTGCCTCTGTGCATGTGAGGTTGCTTCCATCGTGTCTGACTGTGACCCTGTGGACTCTGGCCTGTCAGGCTTCTCTGTCAAGAATACTGGAGTGGGTGGCCATACCCTTCTAGAGCACCATATTTCATGCTGCTACAGCTGCCGGCTCCCCTGAATACCTGGTGCTGTCAGGGCCCCTGCAACCCAAGCAACTGTGCCACCTCCATACCTGACCCTCAGTGGGGTAGGCCCAAGTCTGCCAGGGTAGCCTCAGGAACAAACTCCTGTGGATGACCCATATGCAGAGGTGGAGATAAAAGCACAATTGAAACCCAGGGGCAGTGTGACTAAGGCAAAGAAGTGAAAGTCGCTCAGTCATGTCTGACTCTTCACAACCCCATGGACTATACAGTCCATGGAATTCTCCAGGCCAGAATACTGGAGTGGGTAGCCTTTCCCTTCCTCCAGGGGATCTTCCCAACCCAGGGATCGAACCCAGGTCCCCCGCATTGCACGTGGATTCTTTACCAGCTGAGTCACAAGGAAAGCTCAATGGAAATCCCAAGGGAAGACCCACATGCAGAGGTGAAGATAAAATCACAGTTGAAATCCAGGGGCAGTGTGGCTAAGGAAGATGACCCAACAGCTTCCCACCAGCCCTAGAAGCAGCAGATCAAATCCATATGATCAAGTAGACAGACCCTGTGTCTATGGAATATATTAAAGGACAATGAGAACTCTCATAAAAGAAAACACACTTGTTCTGACAGCTGTGGACACTGGGGGCAAGAACACACAGCAGTAGGACAAGATTAGAGTCTGAGCTGCCTCCACAGCAGGTACAGGGACCAGTCCAGTGTTGCAGGGCATCCTAGGGAGGCAAAGTGGACTGTGACTCCCAGGGAGCGAAAGGACACTGACAGCAGAGACTCAAGAAAAACATTTATTATTCTTATATGTTGACTTGGCCTGTAGTTGTTTCTGGATTTTTTTTTTCCTTTTTATTCTTTTACTTTTTTTTCCTCCCTCTGTTGTTGTAGTTGTTGATTTTATTAGTACTATTAAATCTATTGAAGCTTGTGTGAATTTTTTTAATCACACTTGAGGATCCATAGGGCTTTCCTTTTTTTTTTTTTTTTTTCCTTTTCTTTTCTCTCTCTTTTTAATGTAAATTTTAATTTTTATAAATTTATTATTATTTTTCTACATTTATTCCTTTGCTTTTCCTATTGTTCCTTTTCCATTGTAGTTAATCTTTGATATATATAAATCTTCTTTATCTACTTCTAGTTAACTTTGCATTTATATTCTTTTTTTCTTTTTCTCACCACATTTCTTAGTTTATTTTGATTTCATTGCTTTATTTTCCAGTTGGCACTTGGCTCTATTTTTGCTTTACAGTTTGTGTTTAAGTTTGTTTTTTTCTTAACTGGTGGATACAATTTTTGGGTTCCTTTATTTGCTGGGTCAAACTATTGTACTTTATTATTTTTTTACTGTTTTGGTTTTGCTTATGGTTGTATATGTATATGTGTATATTCCATTATTTTAGTTATTATTTGCCTGATTTTGTAATTGCCATTTGTTTGGGTACATCTTTTGTTTCTCATGTTTTTATATTTGCTTTAATTTCATTTAATGCCATAACAAACCACCTGTGGAAATTCCATTCCTGGTCAGAGATCAAGCTCTGAGCCTTTGGAGTGGGAGCACTGACTCCAAGACCCTAGACTACCAGACAACTCCTAACCCTAGGGAGTAACAGATGGTGAGAACTCCCACAAAAGCAACCACTAGTATACAAGACCTGGTATCACCCAGTAGCACCCTAAGGAGGGCACCTCACCCAAACAACTAATAAAACAAAACTACAAACCAAATCATCAGCAGACAGGATTACCATCTCATTCTGCCCTGTCCATCAGAGGGAAGAAAAAAAAAAAAAAAACCCTCACCTTGTCTGACCAGAACTCAAGCACAAGACACACCCTACACAAAGCTTACACGAACCACTGGAACACACTTATGAGGGCAGAAACCAAAAGGAACAAAGAATTCAAACTCAAAGTCTAGGAAAAGGAGCCCTCAAACACACTAAGTTTAAAAAAGAAAAAAAAAAAAAGTCAGAGAAATACTGCAGAAATGAAGGAACAACCTAGAAAAACACAAATCCAAATAAATGAAGAGGAAATAGGCAAATTACCTGAAAAAGAATTCAGAATAATAATAGTAAAAGTGATCCAAAATCTCAAAAATAGAATGGAGAAAATGCCAGAATTAATAAGCATACAGAGAAAAGCAACACAATTACTGAAATTCAAAATACTCTAGAAGGAATCAGTAGCAGAATATCTAAGGCAGAAGAATGGATAAATGAGCTGGAAGATAGAATGGTGGAAATAATTGTTGAATAACAGAATAAAGTAAAAAGAAAGGAAAAAAAAAAAAAAAACAGGATAGTCTCAGAGACATCTGGGACAATATTAAATGCATGAACATTTGAATTATAGAGGTCCCAAAAGAAGAGAAAAATAAAGGGTATGAGAACAATTTTGAAGAGATTATAGTTGGAAATTTTCCCAACACAGGAAAGGAAATAGTCAATCAAGTGCAAGAAGCACAGAGTCCCATACAGGACAAACCGAAGGAGAAATACATCAAGACACATACTAATCAAATTAACAAAAATTAAACACAAAGAAAGAGTATTAAAAGCAGTAAGGGAAAAGCAACAAGTAACATACAAGGGAAACACCATATGTTTAACAGCTGATCTTTTAGAATAAACTCTGCAGACCAGAAGGGAATGGCAGGATATATTTAAAGTATTGAAAGGGAAAAATCTACAACCAAGATTACCTGGCAAAGATCTCATTCAAAAATGATAGAGAAATCAAAAGCTTTATAAACGAGCAAAAATTAAAAGCATTTAGTACCACCAAGCCAGACCGACAATGAATGTCAAAGGGATTTATGTAGTCAGGAAACGTAAGAGGGAAAAAAAAAAAAAAAAGATCTACCAAAAAAAAAAAAAAAAATTAAGAAAATGGCAGTACAAATACATATATCAATAATTGTTTTAAAAGTAAATGGATTAAATACTCCAACCAAAAAACACAGACTGGCTGAATGGATACAAAAACCACCCATACATATGCTGTCTACAAGAAACCCACTTCAGACCTAAAGATACATATAGACTGAAAGTGAGAGGATGGAAAAATATATTCCATGCAAATGGGAAGCAAAAGAAAACTGGAGTACCAATCCTCACGTCAGACAAAATAGATCTTAAACTAAAGAAGATTACAAGAGATAAGGAAGGACACTCTGTAATGATCAAGGGGCCAATACAAGAGGAAGACATAACAACTGAAAATATCTATGCATGCAACACAGGTGCACCTCAACACATAAGACAAACACTAACAGACATAAAAGAAGAAATTGACAGTAACACAATAACAGTAGCAGACTTTAACACCTCACTTACACCAATGGACAGATCATCAAAACAGAAAATTAATAGAAAAATACAAGCTTTAAATTATACATTAGACTAGATGGATCTCATTGATATCTTCAGGACATTCCATCCAAATGCAGAGGAATACACCTTCTTCTCAAGGGCTTATGGAACATTCTCACGCATAGACCACATCTTGGGTCGCAAATCAGTAAATTTAAGAAAATTGAAATTGTATCAAGCATCTTTTCTGACCACAACATTATGAGATTATATGTCAATTCCAGGAAAATAACTGTAAAAAACACAAACCCATGGAGATTAAACAATATGTTTCTAAATAATGAACAGTTTACTGAAGAAATCAAAAGGAAAATGAAAAGAGTCTTAGAAACAAATGACAATGAAGACACAACAACTCAAAACCTACCTACGAGATGTATAGATCAGTCTTATGGACTCTGTGGGAGAGGGAGAGGGTGGGATGATTTGGGAGAATGCCATTGAAACATGTATAATATCATGTATGAAATGAGTTGCCAGTCCAGGTTCGATGCACGATACTGGATGCTTGGGGCTGGTGCACTGGGACGACCCAGAGGGAGGGTATGGGGAGGGAGTTGGGAGGAGGGTTCAGGATGGGGAACACGTGTATACCTGTGGCGGATTCATTTTGATATTTGGCAAAACTAATATTGTAAAGTTTAAAAATAAAATAAAATTAAAAAAAAAAAAAAAAAAACAAAAAAAAAAAACCTACCTACGAGATGCAGCAAGAGCAGTTCTAAGAGGGAAGTTTATAGCAATACAACCCTACCTCTAGAAATGAGAAAAACATCACATAGACAACCTAACTTTACATCTGAAACAACTGGAAAAAGAAGAACAAAAAACTCCAAAGCTAGCAGAAGGAAATAAATCATAAAGATCAGAGCAGAAAGAAATTAAAGAAACAATAGCAAAGATTAATCAAGCTAAAAGCTTGCTCTTTGAGAAAATAAACAAAATTGACAAACCTTTATCCAGACTAATCAAGAAAAAGAGAAGAATTAAATCAAAAAAATCAGAAATAAAAAAGGAGAGGTTACAACAGACAATGCAGAAATACAAAGGAATATAAGAGACTATTATGAACAACTATATGGCAATAAAATGGACAACCTAGAAGAAATAGACAGATTCTTAGAAAAGTTCAATCTTACCAGATTGAACTAGGAAGAAAGAAATTATGAACAACCCAATTACAAGCACTGAAATAGAAACCATGATTGAAAATCTCCCAAAAAACAAAAGCCCAGAGCCAGATGGCTTCACAGGTGAATTCTGTCAAACATTTAGAGAAGAGCTAATGCCTATCCTAAAATTCTTCCAAAAAATTTCAGAGGAAGGAACATTTCCAAACTCATTATATGAGGCCACCATCACCCGGATACCAAAACCAGGGAAAGAACAGAAATAAATCCATCCATCTATGGCCATCTTTTCTTTGACAAAGAAAGTAAAAATATACAATCAATGCTGTAAAAACAGGTCAGTTACATGTAAAAGACTGAAATTAGAACACCTCCTAATACCATACATAAAAAATAAAATCAAAATGGATTTAAGACCTAAACAGAAGACTAGAAACAATAAAATTCTTATAGGAAAACATAGGCAGAACACTCAATGACATAAACCAAAACAAGATCCTCTATGATGCACAACCTAGAGTGACGGAAATAAAACAAAAAATAAACAATTGAGACATAATTAAGCTGAAAATCTTTTTCACAATGAAGGAAACTATAAACAAAGTGAAAAGGCAACCCTCAGAATGGGAGAAAATAATAGCAAATAAAAAAAATGACAAAGGATTAACTTCCAAAATGTACAAGCAGCTCGTACAACTCAATACCAAAAAAACAGACAACCCAATAAAAAAGAGGGCAAAAGACCTAAACAGACATTTTTCCAAAGAAGGCATACAGGTGGCTAACAAACACATGAAAAGGTGCTCAATATCACTTATTATTAGGGAAATACAAATCAAAACTACAATGAGATGTCACCTCACACCAGTCAGAATGACCACCATAAAAAGTCTACAAAAAATAAATGCAGGACAAAGTGTGGAGAAAAGGGAACCCTCTTACACTGTTGGTGGGAATGTAAATTGATAACAGCCATGATGGGAGATGGTATGGTGACTCCTTTAAAAACTAGGAATAAAACCACCGTAAGACCCAGCAGTTCCACCATTAGGCATATACCGTGAGGAAACCAAAATTTAAAGACACATACATTGTACTCTAATGTTCATTGCAGCACTATTTACAATAGCTAGACCATGGAAGCAAACTATACATCTATCAACAGATGAATGGATAAAGAAGTTGTGGTACACATATATAATGGAATATCACTTAGCCATAAAAAGGAATGCATCTGAGTCAGTTCTAAGGAGGTGGATAAACCTAGAGCCTATTATACAGAGTGAAGTAAGTCAGAAAGAGAAAGATAAATATCATATACTAACATCAGATCAGATCAGATCAGTCGCTCAGTCATATCCGACTCTTCGCAACCCCATGAATTAAAGCACGCCAGGCCTTCCTGTCCATCACCAACTCCGGGAGTTCACTGAGACTCACGTCCATCGAGTCAGTGATGCCATCCAGCCATCTCATCCTCTGTCGTCCCCTTCTCCTCCTGCCCCCAATCCCTCCCAGCATCAGGGTCTTTGCCAATGAGTCAACTCTTCGCATGAGATGGCCAAAGTACTGGAGTTTCAGCTTTAGCATCATTCCTTCCAAAGAAATCCCAGGGCTGATCTCCTTCAGAATGGACTGGTTGGATCTCCTTGCAGTCCAAGGGACTCTCAAGAGTCTTCTCCAACACCACAGTTCAAAAGCATCAGTTCTTCGGTGCTCAGCCTTCTTCACAGTCCAACTCTCACATCCAAAAGGTCAGTTTTCATTCCAATCCCAAAGAAAGGCAATGCCAAAGAATGCTCAAACTACTGCACAGTTGCACTCATCTCACACGCTAGTAAAGTAATGCTCAAATTATCCAAGCCAGGCTTCAGCAATATGTGAACCGTGAAATTCCTGATGTTCAAGCTGGTTTTAGAAAAGGCAGAGGAACCAGAGATCAAATTGCCAACATCTGCTGGATCGTGGAAAAAGCAAGAGAGTTCCAGAAAAACATCTATTTCTGCTTTATTGACTATGCCAAAGCCTTTGACTGTGGATCACAATAAACTGTGGAAAATTCTGAAAGAGATGGGAATACCAGAACACCTGATCTGCCTCTTGAGAAATTTGTATGCAGGTCAGGAATCAACAGTTAGGACTGGACATGAAACAACAGTCTGGTTCCAAATAGGAAAAGGATTTCGTCAAGGCTGTATATTGTCACCCTGTTTATTTAACTTATATGCAGAGTACATCATGAGAAACGCTGGACTGGATGAAACACAAGCTGGAATCAAGATTGCTGGGAGAAATATCAATAAGTTCAGATATGCAGATGACACCACCCTTATGGCAGAAAGTGAAGAGGAACTCAATAGCCTCTTGATGAAAGTGAAAGTGGAGAGTGAAAAAGTTGGCTTAAAGCTCAACATTCAGAAAACGAAGATCATGGCATCCCGTCCCATCACTTCATGGGAAATAGATGGGGAAACAGTGGAAACAGTGTCAGACTTTATTTTTCTGGGCTCCAAAATCACTACAGATGGTGACTGCAGCCATGAAATTAAAAGATGCTTACTCCTTGGAAGGAAAGTTATGACCAACGTAGATAGCATATTGAAAAGCAAAGACATTACTTTGCCAACAAAGGTTCATCTAGTCAAGGCTATGGTTTTTCCTGTGGTCATATATACATATATACGGAATCCAGAAATATGTTACTGATGAATTTATTTGCAGGGCAGTAATGGAAAAACATAGAGAACAGACTTATGGACACAGTTGGGGTCAGGGAGGAAGGAGACGGTGAGATGTATGGAGAAAATAACGTGGAAACTTACATTTTATGTAAAATGTAATAACATGGAAATTTACATTATATGTAAAATAGATAGTCAATAGGAATTTGCTGTGTGACTCACGGAACCCAGACCACAGTTTTGTAACAACCTAGAGGAGTGGATGGGAAAGAAGATGGGAGGAAAGATCAAGGGGGAAGGGACTTATGTATACCTATGGCTGTATCATGTTGATATATGGCAGAAAATTACAAAGATCTATAATATAATTTTTCTTCAATTAAAAAATAAACTTTAAAAAATGGAAAAAATAAAAATAAATAATAAAAACCCCTCTTTACACCACTGGTTCTAACTACAGGAGGCAGAGTTCTTAAATGTCTTCATTTTTAATTCTATTGATCTTGAATTTAAAAAATGATTTATTTAGTTATTAATCAGAGTAGATTACCATAGCAGTTAAACAATCGTACTGAGTTCTAAACTTTGGACAAAGATCTCTTTGGGACTCAGTTTCTTCATAAGTGAAATATAGGTAAAAATGGGTGATTGTGGAAGTTAAATAAACTAATAAATATAATACATATTTAGAACTGTGTTTGACAAGTAGTGAATACTAAATAGGCATCAGCTAATACTTTATTTTGGAGAAGGCAATGGCACCCTACTCCAGTACTCTTGCCTGGAAAATCCCATGGATGGAGGAGCCTGGTAGGCTGCAGTCCATGAGGTCACTGAGGGTCAGACACGACTGAGCAACTTCACTTTCACTTTTCACTTTCATGCATTGGAGAAGGAAATGGCAACCCACTCCAGTGTTCTTGCTTGGAGAATCCCAGGGATGGGGGAGCCTGGTGGGCTGCCATCTATGGGGTCGCACAGGGTCAGACATGACTAAAGTGACTTAGCAGCAGCAGCAGCAGCAGCAGCAGCAATACTTTATTTATTTTTTACCATTTAAACATGCATTCAGCTTTATTTTAAATTTTTGTTTCTGAAAATTAGTACTGCTTATTCAGTCAGTTCAGTTGCTCAGTAGTGTCTGATTCTTAGTGACCCCATGGACTGTAGCACTCCAGGCTTTCATGTCCATCGCTAACTCTTGGAGCTTGCTCAAACTCATATCCATGGAGTCGATGATGCTATCCAACCATCTCATCCTCTGTCATCCCTTTCTCCTCTTGCCTTCAATCTTTCCCAGCATCAGGGTCTTTTCCAATGAGTTTGTTCTTTGCATCAGGTGGCCAAATTATTGGAGCTTCAGCTTCAGTTTCAGTCCTTCCAAAGAATATGCACTACTTACTTCTTTTAGGATGGGCTTTCTTTGTGGCTAAACTGGTAAAGAATCCATCTGCAATGTGGGAGACCTGGGTTCAGTCCCTGGGTTGGGAAGATCCCCTGAAGAAGGAAAAAGCTACCCATGTCAGTATTCTGGCTGGGAGAATTCCATGGACTGTATAGACTATTAGATCCCAAAGAGTCAGACACAATTGAGCGAATTTCACTTTCACTTCACACTTTCTTTTAGGAATGACAGTTTTGATCTCCTTGCTGTCCAAGAGACTCTCAAGAGTCTTCTCCAATACCATAGTTTAAAAGCATCAGTTCTTTGGTGCTAAGCTTTCTTTATGGTATAACTCTCACATCCATACATGACTACTGGAAAAACCATAGCTTTAACTAGATGGATCTTTGTCAGCAAAGTAATGTCTCTGCTTTTTAATATGCTAAGTTGGTCATAGCTTTTCTTCCAAGGAGCAAGCGTCTTTTTAATTCATGTCTGCAGTCACCATCTGTAGTGATTTTGGAGCCCAAGAAAATAAAGTCTGTCACAGTTTCCATTGTTATCCCATCTATTTGCCATGAAGTGATGGGACCAGATGCCATGATCTTCATTTTTTGAATGTAGAGTTTTAAGCCAGCTTTGTTATTCTCCCTTTCACTTTCATCAAGAGGTTCTTTAGTTCCTCTTCGCTTTCTGCCATAAGGGTAGTTTCATTTGCATATCTGAGGTTATTGATATTTGTCCCGGCAATTTTGGTTCCAGTTTGTGCTTCATCCACCCTGGGTTTCTCATAATGTATTCTGCAAATAAGTTCAAAAAGCAGGGTGAAATAATTAGCCTCCAATTAAAATAAATAAATTTAAATTAAAAAAAAAAAAGCAAGGTGATCATATACAGCCTTGACGTACTCCTTTCTCAATTTGGAACCAGTCCATTGTTCCATGTTTGGTTCTGTTGTTTCTTTGTCTGCATATAGATTTCTTAGGAGGCAGGTAAGGTGGTCTGGTATGCCCATCTCTTTAAGAATTTTCTATTATGTTGTGATCCACACAGTCGATGATTTAGGCATAGTCAAGGAAGCAGATGTTTTTCTGGAACTCTCTTGCTTTTTCTATGATCCACCAGATGTTGGCTATTTGATCTCTGGCTTCTCTGCCTTTTCTAAGTCCAGCTTGAACATCTGGAAGTTCTTGATTAACATACTGTTGAAACCTATCTTGGAGAATTTTAAGTATTACTTTGCAAGTAATATTGCTAGTAATAGTAATGCTTATTATTTGGTTCAATTATGTAATATCTTTATTTTTTTCAATGACATCTCAAAACGTTCTTCTTTTTCCTTTTTTGAAATATAGCTTGTTTTAAAAGATGCTTGTTCCTTGGAAGAAAAGCTATGACACACACATAGACTATGTATTCAAAAGCAGAGACGTCACGTTGCTAACAAAGATCCATATAGTCAAGGCTATGGTTTTTCACATGGCCTGCAGCCCGCCAGACTCCTTTGTCCATAGCATTTTCCAGACAAGAATACCGAAGTGTGTTGCTAGTAGTCATGTATGGATGTGAGAGTTGGACTGTAAAGAAGGCAGAGCACAGAAGAACAGATGCTTTCAAATTGTGTTGCTGGAGAAGACTCTTGTGAGTACTTGGACTGCAAGGAGATCAAACCAGTCAGTTCTGAAGGAAATCAACCCTGAATATTCACTGGAAGAATTGATCTGAAATGCCAATACTTTGGTCACCTCGTGCCATTGTTGACTCATTCTCGACTCATTGGCAAAGACCTTGATGCTGGAAAAAACTGAGGGCAGCTAGAGAAGTGGGTGACAGAGGATGAGACCATTGAATGGCATCACTGACCAATGGACATGAGTTTGTCCACGCCAGGGAAGCCTGGCTTGCTGCAGTTCATGGGGTCACAAAGAGTTGGACACGACTTATTAACCGAACAACAATAGTTTGTTTACAATACTAGTTTCAGGTGTATAACATAGTGATTCAGTATCTTTATAGATTTTACTTCATTAAAAGTAATTAAGAGATAATTGTTTTAATTCTCTGTGCTATATAACGTATGTTATTTAACCTATTTATACATAATAGATTGTATCTCTTAATTCCTTATCCCTAGTATGTTCCTTCCCCCTACCCTTTCCCCACTGATATATATTGCTTTGTTCTCTGTATTTGTGGACTAAGATTGCCATTTGCCATACTAGTAAGTGAAGGATGCTGTGGGAATCAAGCTATCAGTCACAACAGCTGCCCAGTAGGTGTGCCCTGGAAAAGTCAGGACAGAAACAAATAGGAAGCCCACCATAAAGTCATCAGCTACTGCAGCTGGCCCCAGTGGTGCCACCAAAGATGCATTTGGGTTGGGAAATTTTGGTCCCCTACAGGGTTGTATTTTATTATTTACTCATTTAGGTGACTCACATATGTTAGTGCTCTCAGTCAATATCAATGAACTCAGATATATTTTAATTTTTTTCCTTTTTTATTTGGTGGGAGATTGGAAAATGAGTAACATGCCTTTATAACTTTCTTTCTTTAAAGGATGGAATGAATTTATATTCAACGTGAAAAATGAGAAAAATTAGTTTGGGATAACATTGGAGGCATACGGCACAGAAACAATTTTTGAAAGAAATCTATTATGTCACTTATATTTAACAATATTCTGGGATTTTGCTGTGCTCTATCTTCATATAAAAGCAAAAGAGCTTTTAGAAGTTTGATTTAGAATTACTATAGTTTATTAATGTGACAATATTCTAATAGAAAGTGTAGCAACGTGTTGAGTTTGTAAAACAAAGATTTCAAGGCATGGCCTTGAAATCAAGCACAGAAATTTTTCTGTCCCCCATTTCTTATTTATAGGAAAGACTCCAGCCTTCATGACCTTTCCTGAGTTCCTAAGGGAAGATCTGAACAGTAGCTAATCAAGGGAGGAGCAGTCAAGAAACCAACTGCAAGATGAAAGGAACCTGATGTATAGAACAGTCTTATGGACTATGTGGGAGAGGGAGAGGGTGGGAAGATTTGGGAGAATGACATTGAAACATGTAAAATATCATGTAAGAAACGAGTTGCCAGTCCAGGTTTGATACACAATACTGGATGCTTGGGGCTAGTGCACTGGGACGACCCAGAGGGATGGTATGGGGAGGGAGGAGGAAGGAGGGTTCAGGATGGGGAACACATGTATACCTGTGGTGGATTCATTTTGATATTTGGCAAAACTAATACAATTATGTAAAGTTTAAAAATAAAATAAAATTAAAAAAAAAAAAAGATGAAAGGAACCAGAGAAGCTCATCAAAAGGATTACCTGAGACCAGATTAAAGAGTGAAGTCCCTGCACACACCCTAATGTTATTGTTATAAAGTGAAGTATCCTCATCCCTACAATCAGTTCATTTCAGTTGTTCAATCTTGTCCTACTCTTTGCGACCCCATGAAACACAGCACGCCAGGCCTCCCTGTCCATCACCAACTCCCAGAGTTCACTCAAATTCATGTCCATCGAGTCAGTGATGCTATCCAGCCATCTCATCTTCTGTCATCCCATTCTCCTCCTGTCCCTATCCCTCCCAGCATCAGGGTCTTTTCCAATGTGTCAACTCTTCGCATGAGGTGGCCAAAGTATTGGAGTTTCAGCTTCAGCATCAGTCCTTCCAATGAACAGCCAGGAGTGATCTCCTTTAGGATGGACTGGTTGGATCTCCTTTCAGTCCAAGGGACTCTCAAGTGTCTTCTCCAACACCACAGTTCAAAAGCATCAATTCTTCGGCGCTCAGCTTTCTTCACAGTCCAACTTTCACATCCACACATGACCACTGGAAAAACCATAGCCTTGACTAGACGAACCTTTGTTGGCAAAGTAATATCTCTGTTTTTCAATATACTATCTAGGTTGGTCATAACTTTCCTTCCAAGGAGCAAACATCTTTTAATTTAATGGCTGAAATCACCATCTGCAGTGATTTTGGAGCCCAAAAAAGTAAAGTCTGACACTGTTTTCACTGTTTCCCCATCTATTTCCCATGAAGTGATGGAACCAGATGCCATCTTCATTTTCTGAATGTTGAGCTTTAAGCCAACTTTTTCACTCTCCTCTTTCACTTTCATCAAAAGGCTTTTTAGTTCCTCTTCACTTTCTGCCATAAGGGTGGTGTCATCTGCATATGTGAGCTTATTGATATTTCTCCCAGCAATCTTGATTCCTACTTGTGCTTCTTCCAGCCCAGTGTTTCTCACGATGTACTCTGCCTATAAGTTAAATAAGCAGGGTGACAATATACAGCCTTGACGTACTCCTTTTCCTATTTGGAACCAGTCTGTTGTTCCATGTCCAGTTCTAACTGTTGCTTCCTGACCTGCATATAGGTTTCTCAAGAGGCAGGTCAGGTGGTCTGGTATTCCCATCTCTTTCAGAATTTTCCACAGTTTCTTGTAATCCACACAGTCAAAGGCTTTGGCATTATCAATAAAGCAGAAATAGATGTTTTCCTGGAACTCGCTTGCTTTTTCCATGATCCAGCGGATGTTGGCAATTTGATCTCTGGTTCCTCTGCCTTTACTAAAACTAGCTTGAACATCTGGAAGTTCATGGTCACATATTGCTGAAGCCTGGCTTTGAGAATTTTGAGCATTACTTTACTAGCATGTGAGATGAGTGCAATTGTGCGGTAGTTTGAGCATTATTTGGCACTGTCTTTCTTGGGGATTGGAATGAAAACTGACATTTTCCAGTCCTGTGGCCACTGCTGAGTTTTCCAAATTTGCTGGCATATTGAGTGCAGCACTTTCTCACCATCATCTTTCAGGATTTGAAATAGCTCAACTGGAATCCCATCACCTGCACTAGCTTTGTTCATATTGATGCTTTCTAAGGCCCACTTGACTTCACATTCCAGGATGTCTGGCTCTCGGTGAGTGATCACACCATCGTGATTATCTTGGTCGTGAAGATCTTTTTTGTACAGTTCTTCTGTGTATTCTTGCCACCTCTTCATAGTATCTTCTGCTTTGGTTAGGTCTATATAATTTCTGTCCTTTATCAAGCCCATCTTTGCATGAAATGTTCCCTTGGTATCTCTAATTTTCTTGAAGAGATCCCTAGTCTTTCCCATTCTGTTGTTTTCCTCTATTTCTTTGCATTGATCGCTGAAGAAGGCTTTCTTATCTCTTCTTGCTATTCTTTGGAACTCTGCATTCAGATGCTTATATCTTTCCTTTTCTCTTTTGCTTTTCACTTCTCTTCTTTTCACAGTTATTTGTAAAGCCTCCCCAGACAGCCATATTGCTTTTTTGCATTTCTTTTCCATGGGGATGGTCTTGATCCCTGTCTCCTGTACAATGTCACAAACCTCCGTTCATAGTTTATCCAGCACTCTATCAGATCTAGTCCCTTAAATCTATTTCTCACTTCCACTGTATAATCATAAGGGATTTGATTTAGGTCATACCTGAATGGTCTAGTGGTTTTCCCCACTTTATTCAATTTTAGTCTGAATTTGGCAAAGACATTTATGATCTGAGCCACAGTGGGCCCTAGTCTTGTTTTTGCCTACTGTATAGAGCTTCTCCATTTTTGGCTGCAAAGAATATAATTTATCTGATTTCAGTGTTGACCATCTGGTGATATCCATGTGTAGAGTCTTCTTTTGTGTTGTTAGAAGAGATTGTTTATTATGACCAGTGCGTTCTCTTGGTAAAACTCTTTTAGCCTTTGCCTTGCTTCATTCTGTATTCCAAGGCCAACTTTGCCTGTTACTCCAGGTGTTTCTTAACTTCCTACTTTTGCATTTGAGTCCCCTATAAAGAAAAGGACATCTTTTTTGTTCTAAAATGTCTTGTAGGTCTTTATAGAACCATTCAACTTCAGCTTCTTCAGCGTTACTGGTTGGGGCATAGCCTTGGATTACTGTGATATTGAATGGTTTGCCTTGGAAATGAACAGAGATCATTCTGCCGTTTTTGAGATTGCATCCAAGTACTGCATTTCAGACTCTTTTGTTGATCATGATGGCTACTCCATTTCTTCTAAGGGATTCCTGCCCACAGTAGTAGATATAATGGTCATCTGAGTAAAGTCACCCATTCCAGTCCATTTTAGTTCACTGATTCCTAGAACGTCGATATTCACTCTTGACATCTCCTGTTTGACTACTTCCAATTTTCCTTGATTCATGGACCTGACATTCCAGGTTCCTGTGCAATATTGCTCTTTACAACATCAGACCTTGCTTCTATCACCAGTCACATCCACAAATGGGTATTGTTTTTGCTTTGGCTCCATGCCTTCATTCTTTCTGGAGTTATTTCTCCATTGATCTTCAGTAGCATATTGGGCACCTACTGACCTGGAGAGTTCCCCTTTCAGTATCCTATCATTTTGCCTTTTCATACTGTTCATGGGGTTCTCAAGGCAGGAATACTGAAGTGGTTTGCCATTCCCTTCTCCAGTGGAACACATTCAGTCAGACCTCTCCACCGTGACCCTCCAGTCTTGGGTGGCCCCACATGGCATGGCTTAGTTTCATTGAGTTAGACAAGGCTGTGGTCTGTGTGATCAGATTGGCTAGTTTTCTGTGATTATGGTTTCAGTGTGTCTGCCCTCGATGTCCTCTCACAACACCTTCCATCTTACTTGGGTTTCTCTTACCTTAGACATGGGGTACCTCCTCACCACCCTATTGTAGATCCCCTACAATAGTGATGACAAATAATCAGTAACTTTCAGATATTTTACAAGTATTATGCTTTGCTATGCTATGCTTAGTCACTCAATCATGTCCAACTGTTTGTGACCCCATGGACTGTAGCCCACCAGGCTCCTCTGTCCATGGGATTCTCTAAGCAAGAATATTGAGATGGGTTGCTATTTCCTTGTCAGAGTATCTTCCCAACCCAGGGATCAAACTTGGGTCTCCTGTATTGGCAGGCAGAATCTTTACCATCTGAGCCACCAGGGAAGCCCAGAAGAAAACTCCTCATCAAATCCTCCTGAGTTGGGACACACAGATTTTGGGGGCAGGAGTCTGCTGTGTTACCTTTGCCTGGCAAAGCAATAAACTTATTTTTTTCTACTTCACCCAAAATTCTGTCTCTCAGATTTGATTTGGTATTGGTGGACAGAAGCTGAGCTTTCAGCATCAATAGTGCCTATTTTTTAATGTAAAATCTTCTCAAAGCTGTCTCCAATATAAAATTACATTGTTCTTGCCACCTTTAATTATAATAATTTACAGATTTTTTGTCACAAATACATTTTTTGATTAAGTGGAAATGTTACCAAAAAAACTGGGTTCACCTCTCGGTGAGTCAAAAGACAGAACCAAACCAAAGATGAGACATGGAGAATAAAGAATTTTATTAATTGGAACAAGTAAGGAGAACAGTGGGACTCTTTCCTCAAGTAGTGTCTCCTGAAGTGGCAAAATTGGGGAAGTTGTAAGTTAAGGGTACATGCACATTCATAAAGGGACTTGAGAGGCTGGCAGAGTCCAAGTTTTAGTTGATTGAAGTCATGAGGGTCAGAAGACATTAATGTCATCACCGCTTAGATTCTAGGTGGTTTGGTGGTTGATTGCCAGGTGTGTTTGACTTCTACAGAACTGCTCAAGAAAGTGCTTCAAGCTAGTCTTTACTATTGAAACAGACAAGAGAGTTTTTACAACTGATTTGTTATCTCTGCTGTTGTTAATTCTCTAGAGAATTCTTTTGAGAACAGTTTGTTCTCAAGTTCCTTATTACTAAGACCCGTTCAAGGGCCAGCACTATGACACCAGGCTTAGATCACAAAATGGCTTAGGCCAAAAGTAGCATTTCTTCTGTTAAGAAAGCCATACCTGGTTCTTTTTACTGGGGACCCCCTACCATACCTGCTTACAGAAAAACTATATTTTTAGAGTGGGGAGGAGGAGTGGTACTGCCTCACGATTATATGTATTGTCTACAGTGTTCAAGACCCTTCCAAAGTATCTAAAATAATACCTTGTGTGAAAATCTTGGCTTTTCCACTCACCAGTATGATCTTGAACAATTAACTAGATTTGAGTCTGTCTTAGTGTTGCCATTTCTAAAATGGAGACAATAATTTTCCTGTTTTAGAAATTATGATAATTTATTTTTTTCTTTTTGAAAAGTTGCTCAGTCATGTCTGACTCTTTGCGACCCCATGGACTATACAGTCCATGGAATTTTCCATACTAGAATATTAGAGTCGTAGCCTTTCCCTCCTCCAGGGGATCTTCCCAACCCAGGGATTGAACCCAGGTCTCCTCCATTGCAGGTGGATTCTTTACCAGCTGAGCCACAAGGGAAGCCCAAGAATACTGAAGTGGGCAGCCTATCCCTTCTCCAGGAATCTTCCTGACCCAGGGATCAACCCAGGGTCTCTTGCATTACAGGTGGATTCCTTACCAACTGAGCTATCAAGGATGAGAATTAAATAAGATGAACTATTAAAATACTTGGAATATTGCTTGAAGTAAGCAGTGTCAGAGAAGGCAATGGCAACCCACTCCAGTACTCTTGCCTGGAAAATCCCATGGATGGAGGGGCCTGGTAGGCTGCAGTCCATGGGGTTGCTAGGAGTCAGATACAACTGAGCGACTTCACTTTCACTTTTCACTTTCATGCATTGGAGAAGGAAATGGCAACCCACTCCAGTGTTCTTGCCTGGAAAATCCCAGGGACAGGGAACCTGGTGGGCTGCCGTCTATGGGGTCGTGCAGGGTCAGATACGACTGAAGCGACTTAGCAGTAAGCAGTGTCAGTGAAAAATATTGCATAAAAGTTTAACTTCAAGTAAATATTTCAGGATGGTTCTCAAAGGAATCATTTCTTACTGAAGAAAATTTGTAGTACTTTCTGTGTTATCAAACTCTTGCTTCAGGCATTAAATGTAGACTCTACAAACAAACAATAAAACAATATCAAGGTAAACATAACACTATCCATAGATTACAGTTGATCCTTGAACACCGTTGGAATAGGGGCACTGACCAGACCATCCATACAGTGAAAATTCACTTATAAGTTGACCCCTTCTTACATGCTATTCTTTGGCATCTGTGGTTCTCTGTAACCATGGATCCAGCCGTGAATATATAGTACTATGATATTTACTATTGAAAAAAAAAAAAAGTGCATGTAAATGGACCCACGCAGTTCAAATACATGTTGTTCAACAATTAACTGTATAAAGAAAAGTTTTAATAAAGCCAGCACTCCAACTCCTCCAGCTCTGTATCCGTGGGTATAACCAATCGTGTTTGTTAGTTGAATCTGAGTGTGTAAAACTCACAGATATGACCAACTGTGGGATGTGAACACCCAGGGATTTTGGTATCTATGTGGGTCTCAGAACTCATCCTCGTGCAGGTACTGAAGGATATGTTTATATAAAATATTCTGCTATTAGTTGTTAACTCTGGAAGTCATGAAAAGTATTAATATAGACCATACACGCAAGGACCAAGACAAGTAATTTTCTGTGTTACTTCTATTTAATTTTACTGTGTCAGGACTCCAGGGGGAGGAAATAGGGATTATTTTCAATTTACTCCAGAGTATATTCATAAGGAAATCAACTCTGAATATTCATTGGAAGGACTGATGCTGAAGCCAAATCTCCAACACTTTGGCCACTTGATGAGATGAACCAACTCACTGAAAAAGATCCCGATACAGCGAAATATTGAAGGCAAAAAGAGAAGGGGGCAGCAGAGGATGAGATGGTTAGATAGCATCACTGACTATGAAGTTAAGCAAACTCCTGGAGACAGTGAAGGACAGGAGAGCCTGTGTGCTACAGTCCTTGGGATCACAGAGTCAGACAGGACTTAGTGACTGAACAACGACAAAAAATATTCATAAATGATCATATAAATAGTGAAAGTAGTGTTCATGGAGATGAAGGGAGAATTTTGAAGGGCCACTGACATCACATTAAAAACAAAACAATGTCTTTAAAGAGAGTCACTTTTCCTTGAAACTCAGAGTACACTCTGGATTTATATATTTGGCTATTCTGGGATGGCTCATATCTTTAAAGAAGATTAATGTGTAAGATTTGGAGATTGCTTCCCAGTCTTCAGATGTGAAGGGCCACATCATTACAGAAGGTCTGGTCATCAAAATCTTCAGTGTGTGTTGTTTGTGTTTAACAAAGATTGTAAAAATTTACTCTTAGACATTCAAAGTGGCTAAGAAAACAGGAACAACTAATGACCTGAGAGGTAATAGCTTAACAGTAGAGACTGAAGGGGAACTCATTTTACATAAATTATGTTTCTGGAATATATGAAATTTATATCATTTAAAAAACCTAATGAATTGACTCTTATTAGACTTATTGACCACAGTCAGTTTTTGATAAATATATTTCTTTCCTCCTTGTTTTTTAAATAAAGAAAACAAAAAGTTATCAAGGATTAGATTAAAATGATAAATACCTATTTCATTGTGATATTAGATGAAACTATTTTATTTTGGATCAAAGGAATACTCACAGTACATAAATATCACCTAAATTACTTTTTAAATACCAAAGTTTAACATAATTTAAAAAAGGAAAATTCTCAGTGACACACTAAAAATATATCTTTAAGTGGATATTTTGGAAATGGCTCTTCAGCGTACTTTCTTTTAAAATAGCTATGTAGATAGTTTTTAAATGATATCTACTTTTTTCTTTTTTAAAACTTCAGTTTCTACCCACATTTTACTTATCTTATTTTTGTTTTTCCTTCTCTGTAGTTCAAAAATATAAATCTCAGCACTTCTGTGTGAAGTGTGGAGGGAGTATGTTGTTGGAGAGCAAAACTTGCCACCCCAAAAATTCTCTTTGGCATGTGAATTATTAAAAAAAAGAAAATGATCAAGGTCCAAAAGACTCAGGAAGAAACTCTGATCTTCTCCATAACTGCCTAAAAGAATTTCTACAGAGGGCCTATTCCTAGAATAGAGCCAGCACCAGAGATATCCTCAAAGAATATGACTTAGGGGCTTGGGTTAACTCTTGTTATTATTTAGTTTCTAAGTTGTGTCCAACTCTCTTGCTGCCTCCTTGATTGTAGCCTGCCAGGCTCCTCTGTCCATGGGATTTTTCCAGGCAAGAATACTGGAGTGGGTTGTCATTTCTTTCTTCAGGGGATTTTCCTGATCTATGTCTCCTGCTTTGGCAGATTCTTTCCCAGTGAGCCACCAGAGAACCCCGTGAAAACTCTAGACAGGATCTAAAGATCAGAGTCTGCTCTTTGTCCCCTTGTTTCGGCAGGACACATCAAAGCTCTGCTCATCAAACATTTGCTTTTCTACCTCCATATGAATTGCCTTCCTTCCCTTTGGAGTTCCAAGTCACTACTCCCAGCATCTTTTTTATTTTGTTTTGCTTTTAGTTAAAGATGGTATTTAAGATGAAGTCTTCTGTCATTTTGGTAAATTACTCAGTTTTCCTGGGTCTCTCCAATGTACACATGTGATTAAACTTTTATTTGGTATTGTTCTATTAATCTGTCTTATATCAATTTAATCCTTAGATCAATCAGTTGAACCTAGAACAGTAGAGGAAATTTCCTTCCCCCCCCAAAATGGTAATATTATTTCCTTCCTGAGGCCAGCCAGAATGAGGAAAGACTGTGAAAGGCAAGTTTCATAGCAATTTACACAAATGATTATGCAACTGAAAGTTCATGTTTTCTTCCTCTTGCTGGACCAATTTGAGACTCTACAATACACTTTCAGTTTATTTCTGTATGATCAAGTCTTCTACTTGATCTTGGAAGCATACTTTAAAAAAAAAAAAAACTTAGCTTGTCTGGTGCATGCAATGTTTTATTACTTGACATACAATGCAAATTCTACTTTAATTCAGTGCAATTAGGCTTAATGAGCCTATTATGATCACTCCTAATATTAATATGTATAAAACTTGTAATTACAATGACCTAATTTTGCCATGGAAGGCCAGATAAAGATATCACAAGATGACACCCATTCCTTTAGTATCCCTGTGTTTTTATAATATTTTTAAGATGCTATTATTGAGCCTATTGGATTCAACGAACATTTATGGTAAATTTACCAATCACAAGACAAAAGATAGTATCTTTTCATGGTTTAAAAAGTACAAGTCCTATTGAACCAGGTTGTCTCAGTACAAATCCCAGCTCAAATAATCATTAACTATGAGATTTTTGACCTCATACTCCCAGACAAGAAACTTCTTGTCAGTTCTCTGTACTTCACTTTGCAATGTCAAAATTTTGGATAACGATAGTAACTATTGTCACAGATGTATGAAGATTGAATTAATTAACATATGTAATGTCTTGGAACAACGTTTGGAAGCAACTATTCAAGGAGTGTTATAATTATCAGATGAAAAGCATCCAGTGGTGTTGTTGTACTGAGATATAAAAATGAATAAGCACTGCAAGGAGCTGGTGATCTGCTAGAGTGTCTGGAGGAAGTTGAAACAGATAGGATGGATATCTTTCTCTGCTTTGTACTTTAAATATGTGCTCTAAGGTAGATAGTGATATTGTTGAGAGTTAAGGGAAGAGAAAATCCAGTTGAGAGAAATTTGAAAGACACACACACACACACAAAGAGAGAGACAGGATGTATTCTACATATATCCTGAGGAATAAATACAATTTTAACAGCCAGAAAGCAGAACACTTCCCAGATGCTGGAACAGGACACCTGTTCACACGACTGACTGGGCTGGCCTAGCCTAAGGAGTGTGGAAGGACAGGAAGTTTTCTAGGTTGATATGAGTCTAAGGTGTGTGAGAGAAGGTGTGTGTCTGGGTGAGGGCTAATTTGCTTCAGTTGTGTCCGACTCTTTGAGACCCTATGGACTGTAGCCCACCAGGCACCTCTGTCCTGCCCTGCTCTCCTCCAAGGGATCTTACCAACCCAGGGATCACACTTGTGTCTCTTAGGAAGAAAGAAAGAAAAAGAAGTTAGCTGCTCAGTCATGTCCAACTCTTTGGGATCCCATGGACTGTAACCTGCTAGGCTCCTCTGTTCATGGGATTCTCCAGGCAAGAATACTGGAGAAGGTTGCCATTTCCTTCTGCAGGGGATCTTCCTGACCCAGGGACTGAACCCAGGTCCCCTGCATTGCAGGCAGATTCTTTACTGTTTGAGCCACTAGGGAAGCCCAGGGTTATGTCTCTTAGGTCTCTTGCATTGGCAGTGTTCTTTACTACTCGCACTGCCTAAGAAGCCTGCATAAGAAGGTAGAATGAGATAAATGTGGACAAATATTCTGGGGTACAAACATTTAGAACTAATATTTTGGATTTAAACTGACACACATTTAGCTTTGGGTTTAGAATGACATGGGCTGGAAGTCTGGCTCCACCAGTGGATTGATCAGTGGTCCTTAGAAAGTAACTTCAACCGTCTATACCTCAGTTTCATCATTTTTAAAAGGAAGATTTTAAGATCTATCTCATGAAATCATTTAAATAAAATGTGTATACATAATGTGAAAAGGAGGAAGAATTTGTCGCCTGTAAATATGCCTCTTTCATTTTAGGGTGATTATTTTTTTTAAAAAAAGCAGACACATAAGCTCTGAAAGCTGAGTAGAAGGTACCCTCCTGTAAGAGAAATTTGCATTGTAAACAGCAATCTCCACTTGTAAGGGTACCTTACCTTCTTCATACCAGAGAGGAGAGAATCACTAGAATCTCTAGAAATTCTTATCAATGAAGAGGCACAGATTTATATCTCCAAAGCAATTTTACCTTTCTTTACCTTGATTTTCCTGGTAATTCCCATAACTGGTCTTTTTCCACCTCTCAACCCCAACATCTTTCTTTGTTCCTTAGCTGAAAATGGTATTTAAGATGGTGACTTGAACTATTTTGGAGAGTTACTCAGTTGGATATGTACACATATCTATTTGCTTTTCTTCTATTAATCTATATATATTTTTTGGTATGGAAGGTTCAGCTGTATGGTAGAGGGAAAATTATTTTTCCATATATATGTACACATATACACGCACACAATATTTATTGCACTTTCCCTAACAAATGTTGTTGTAGATACTATAGGCACAGTGATAAGTAACAAAGACAAAAAATATTTCCCACTTGAAATTTATAATGACAGCAAAGGGGAAAAGTATACACAATAAACAAAATACATAAAGGTGATATGTAGCATATTAGATGGTGGTGAGTGATAGGAATATGAATATTCCATATGCAGGATTCAGGTATAATGGTGAAAGCTTGGAAACATGTTCTTTGTTGTTTTTCTTTTACCTGGAAAATAGGAAGCTGAGTGAGGATGGGAATGGAGAAGTTGGAGGTTGGATTAAAGATAACAAAATACATAATGATTAGAATGAGAGGATGAAATGACTAAGGAAATACAGTGTGCTTAAAGAGCCACAACCATTTACATTTAAAGTAAGACCAGACAATATGCTTTTATTTTTTCTTCCAGTAATATTCATTTATCTAGGAAGGCGCTTGGAGCAGATAGACACAAGGTTTTGGCCAATGTGAAATTTTTTCCAGGGTGGGATCTATAAAAAAAGAAGATGGTGGGAGAAGAGGTATATTCAAAGAGCAATGATGGTCAAGATATTTATAGATAAAGTAAGTGAGGCATATAAAGTAATGATAGACAGCAAAAAGCTGATAGAAACAGTAGATTGCAGATTGCATTGGAGTTAAAAGGCAAGGAATGCTAAAGATAGATTTTATGGTTTGGGAAATAATAGGAGAGTGTGTTTAAAAAATTATTAAGGCTATTGGTAAAGACAACATCTATTATAGAATATGACAATGGGAATGAGTATCTGAGGAAATTGGAAGACAAGGTAATAAGAAGAGAGAACAAGAAACTAATAGGGCTATATATCAGTATGCAAATATTGAAATCATTAAGAATTATGGCAAGAGTATTGTTGAAAAAAAATAACAGCCAGGACTATAAATCTTTAAAGTATGAAGAGAGGTAAATGAAGAGTTGATTGCAGTGAGCAATGGATAGTATATTTTCTGATGTCATGACATTCAAACCTTTTTTTTGTTTTGTTTTGTTTTGTTTGTTTTCCTGGACAGAGGTAGAGAGAATCATCTGAAAGCAGCAAAAGAAGTAAGGAAAACACTTTATGACAGGATCTCTTAGGAGAGTTGTAAGTTTCCATTAGAGCACAAAGCTTGAGTAAATAATATTGAGAGAAGGCCAGAACTGGAGGGGTTTGCTTCTGATGCTGAGTTCCATAGGTAAAAGGGTGTCAAGAGTGTGGACAGGTGGGAAATGGGATCAAATAAAATGGTATAGAAGTCCTTGGGAGAATCAAAACGATTGGGAAAGATTGATAATCTTGCTAGACACCAAATACATAGTACATGTGTGAGGGTAGGAATGGAAGCCTGAGAGTTG
Organism: Bos mutus; assembly: GCF_027580195.1. Taxonomy (NCBI): domain Eukaryota; kingdom Metazoa; phylum Chordata; class Mammalia; order Artiodactyla; family Bovidae; genus Bos; species Bos mutus. The sequence continues at coordinate 70,373,881 of NC_091631.1, read as the reverse complement.
TGGGTACAATGAAAGATAGGGTCTTACCAACAAAGTCTGGAATTCCCTGGCTAAAAGCTCTTTCTTACTGCTCAGAACTTTTACTCTTCCTCATTCTTTAAAAGGATTAGGCCATGTCCTCTGCCTGTCTTTTGTCTGTGGAAACTTTAGTCAAAGAAGTTTAATCAGAGAAGAGAGAAATGTGGAGACAAAGGATAACAGTCAAAGGAGATTAAATAACAATAATGTAGGCATTAAGCATAGTCAAGGACCTTTAGTTCTTTCTCAAGGACTATAGATGATATTCTGAGTGATATCCTGTGAGCTGTCTTATAGATACTAACACATCAGGTGGAAAAGCTAACTACCTGATGACCAGACTGTACCCAGGGCATGAGCTGCTGCAATTCCGAGAAGTGGCCACAAAGAAATGGGAACAAATGAACCCTGGAACTGAAGATTAACTGTACCTAAAACCACCAAGATGATGCTAGTCAGACCACTGATGATCAGTTTGAAGATGTTAGAAATGACTGCGCTTATTTGGCATGGGGCCACTCCCACTTCTGTTTATAAAATTTCTTGCCCCGCTTCTTGTCGGGAGGTAGGAGTTGGCTTTTGGACAGGCTTCCACCACTCTCCCCCGCCCCCAGTTGCTGGCATCTGAAATAAAGCAAATTTTCCTTTCCAAAAAAAAAAAAAAAAAAATAAATAAATAAATAAAGGGATTAGGGCCGACTTGAATTTTCTTAAATTTCTAACTCCTGCCTCAAAATCTTGCCTCATCTTCATGCTTTTTCTCACTTTTGTAACATTATAAGAAGCATATTTTAGATTTGTATAACTTTTCAGTTCAGTTCAGTTCAGTCGCTCAGTCGTATCCAACTCTTTGTGACCCCATGAACAGCAGCACGCCAGGCCTCCCTGTCCATCACCAACTCCCAGAGTTCACTCAAACTCGTCCATCAAGTCAGTAATGCCATCCAGCCATCTCATCCTCTGTCATCCCCATCTCCTCCTGCCCCCAATCCCTCCCAGAATCAGAGTCTTTTCCAATGAGTCAAGTCTTCGCATGAGGTGGCCAAAGTAGTGGAGTTTCAGCCTCAGCATCAGTCCTTCCAATGAACACCCAGGACTGGTCTCTTTTAGGATGGACAAGTTGGACCTCCTTGCAGTCCAAGGGACTCTCAAGAGTCTTCTCCAACACCACAGTTCAAAAGCATTAATTCTTTGGTGCTCAGCTTTCTTCACAGTACAACTCTCACATCCATACATGATCACTGGAAAAACCATAGTCTTGAGTAGATGGACCTTTGTTGGCAAAGTAATATCTCTGCTTTTTAATATTCTATCTAGGTTGGTGATAACTTTACTTCCATGGAGTAAGCGTCTTTTAATTTCATGGCTGGAATCACCATCTGTAGTGATTTTGGAGTCCCCCAAAATAAAGTCTGCAATGGTTTCCACTGTTTCCCCATCTATTTCCTATGAAATGATGGGATCAGATTCCATGATCTTAGTTTTCTGAATGCTGAGTTGTAAGCCAACATTTTCCACTCTCCTCTTTCACTTTCCTCAAGAGGCTTTTTAGTTCCTCTTCACTTTCTGCCATAAGGGTGGTGTCATTTGCATATCTGAGGTTATTGATATTTCTCCCAGCAATCTTGATTCCAGCTTGTGCTTCTTCCAGCCCAGCGTTTCTCATGATGTACTCTGCATATAAGTTAAATAAGCAGGGTGGCAATATACAGCCTTGACGTACTCCTTTTCCTATTTGGGCCAGTCCGTTGTTCCATATCCAGTTCTAACTGTTGTTTCCTGACCTCCATATAGGTTTCTCAAGAGGCAGTTCAGGTAGTCTGGTACTTCCATCTCTTTCAGAATTTTCCACAGTTTATTGTGATCCACACAGTCAAAGGCTTTGGCGTAGTCAATAAAGCAGAAATAGATATTTTTTCTGGAACTCTCTTGCTTTTTCCATGATCCAGCGGCAATTTGATCTGTGGTTCCTCTGCCTTTTCTAAAACCAGCTTGAATATCTGGAAGTTCACTTTTCACATATTTCTGAAGCCCAGCTTGGAGAATTTTGAGCATTACTTTACTAGCATGGAGTTGGACAGGACTGAGCAACTGATCTGATCTGATCTTACTAGCATGTGAGATGAGAGCAATTGTGTGGTAGTTTGAGCATTCTTTCGTATTGCCTTTCTTTGGGATTGGAATGAAAACTGACCTTTTCCAGTCCTGTGGCACTGCTGAGTTTTCCAAATTTGCCAGCATATTAGTGCAGCACTTTCACAGCATCATCTTTTAAGATTTGAAATAGCTCAACTGGAATTCCATCACGTCCACTAGCTTTGTCCATAGTCATGTTTCCTAAGGCCCACTTGACTTCTCATTCCAGGGTCTGGTTCGAGGTGGGTGATCACATCATCATGGTTATCTGGGTCATGAAGATCTTTTTTGTATAGTTCTTCTGTGTATTCTTGCCAGCTCTTCTTAGTATCTTCTGCTTCTGTTAGGTATGTACCATTTCTGTCCTTTATTGTGCTGATCTTTGCATGAAATGTTCCCTTGGTATCTCTAATTTTCTTGAAGAGATCTCTAGTGTTTCCCATTCTATTGTTTTTCTCTATTTCTTTGCATTGATCACTTAGAAAGGCTTTCTTATGTCTCCTTGCTATTCTTTGCAACTTTTGATTCAGATGGGTATATCTTTCCTTTTCTCCTTTGCCTTTTGATTGTCTTCTTTTCCATCCGTTTGTAAGGCCTCCTCAGACTCCATTTTGCCTTTTTGTATTTCTTTTTCCTGGGAATGGTTTTGATCACCGCCTACTGTACAATGTTACTAACCTCCATCCATAGTTCTTCAGGCACTCTGTCTATCAGATTTAATCCCTTAAATATATTCTAATCCCTTGATCTAATCCCTCTTCTTCACCTGACTTTTAAAAAACTTTGCTGAAATACTTTGGGGTGTTCTTACTTTTAGGGGACTGAGACGCCCATTCTTTTTGCATGGTTCTGCAATAACCCTTTCTCTGCTCCAAACTCTCAACTTCTTATTTGTTCTGGCTCACTCTGTATCAGGCTTTGCACAAGTTCAGTACCCCAACAACATTTTCTCTTTCTCTGTGTTAAAGAAGTGAGGTTGTGGTAGTTTTATGAGACTGAATAAAGATAAGTGTGCAGAAAGGTTGTTTTGCTTGTATCCTTGACTATTAGAGTAGAAACTGTTAGGGAATGTCTGGGGCATAAGTTTATGAAGGAGTACACATGGTATACACATGGGATTCTTACCCACAGAGTAGGGATAATGGGCAGTGGTAATGACAAACAGCCACTTTGGTGGCCCTAGAATGGGGTTACAAAAGGTGCCATGACTATACTTGGAAAAGTGTCAACAAGGAAAACACATTGGCTTCTATTAGTAAGCCAGACAGAAACATCAGCAAGCTCCTAGAATGTACATTCTCTTGGTTTTTACAAGAGCAACGACAAAATACTATTAGTGCATTAAAATTAAAACATGAAAGGGAACATTTCTGGAAGAGAAAGGAAAACATGAGTTCCTTGTGTAAAGATATAGCAAATGCAGAAATCCCAAATTTACTTTGTCATTGATGGAAATGCAAAATAAAAACCAATGAAACTTCTCAGTAATAAAGTTTTCTAGTACATAATTGGACACCTGAGGACTCTAATCCCTTTCCTCACCAAAAAAAAAAAAAAAAAAGAAGAAGAAAAAACAAACTAAAAAATTCCCAAAGGTCATGAAGTCACTTCAATATCCTTTCCTTTATAAAAATCCAACTAATTCAAATTCAATAATGTACTTCCACCAAAATAAGTTGTTTTCAAATCTTCAGTAAGATCTGTGCCAAACATAACATTATTTGCTTATTCAGTTCAGTCGCTCAGTTGTGTCTGACTCTTTGTGACCCCATGAATTGCAGCATGCCAGGCCTCCCTGTCCATCATCAACTCTTGGAGTTTACTCAAACTCATATCCTTTGAGTCCGTGATGCCATCCAGCCATCTCATTCCCTGTCATCCCCTTCTCCTCCTGCCCCCAATCCCTGCCAGCATCATGGTCTTTTCCAATGAGTCAACTCTTTGCATGAAGTGGCCAGAGTACTGGAGTTTCAGCTTTAGCATCAGTCCTTCCAATGAACACCCAGGACTGATCTCCTTTAGAATGGACTGGTTGGATCTCCTTGCAGTCCAAGGGACTCTCAAGAGTCTTCTCCAACACCACAGTTCAAAAGCATCAATTCTTCGGCACTCAGCTTTTTTCACAGTCCAGCTATCACATCCATCCATGACCATTGGAAAACCATAGCCTTAACTAGATGGACCTTTGGGACTACATCCGATAGATAGAGTGCCTGATGAACTATGGATGGAGGTTTGTGACACTGTACAGGAGACAGGGATCAGGACCCTCCCCATGGAAAAGAAATGCAAAAAAGTAAAATGGCTGTCTGAGGAGGCCTTACAAATAGCTGTGAAAAGAAGAGAAGGGAAAAGCAAAGGAGAAAAGGAAAGATATTCCCATTTGAATGCAGAGTTCCAAAGAATAGCAAGAAGAGATAAGAAAGCCTTCCTCAGCGATCAATGCAAAGAAATAGAGGAAAACAACAGAATGGGAAAGACTAGAGATCTCTTCAAGAAAATTAGAGATACCAAGGGAACATTTCATGCAAAGATGGGCTCGATAAAGGACAGAAATGGTATGGACCTAACAGAAGCAGAAGATATTAAGAAGAGGTGGCAAGAATACACAGAAGAAATGTACAAAAAAGATCTTCATGACCCAGATAATCAAGATGGTATGATCACTCATCTAGAGCCAGACATCCTGGAATGTGTAGTCAAGTGGGCCTTAGAAAGCATCACTACGAACAAAGCTAGTGGAGATGATGGAATTCCAGTTGAGCTATTTCAAATCCTGAAAGATGATGCTGTGAAAGTGCTGTACTCAATATGCCAGCAAATTTGTAAAACTCAGCAGTGGCCACAGGACTGGAAAAGGTCAGTTTTCATTCCAGTCCCAAAGAAAGGCAATGCCAAAGAGTTTCTTATTAAAAACCTGTTAATTTGTAATGGCCCTATTTTAATTAAAATATTGCCCAATTAGGCAACAATTCTGTGAGGATATATTATCTTTAATTTCCAAATGGAAAAATTAATACCGTAAGCTTAGAGAAATAAAGAGAATTTTGGAGTGGTAACAATAGCTAAAAAAAGAAAAAAAGTAGACCTGAGTTCAAACACAGACCTACTGACTTTAATTCAGTACTCTTTCTGTAATGCATGGGCACCGTTGCATTACAGGTAAGGCTTAGATTTGCTCTGCCAGAGGCTCATGGAAAGTTATCACATTTAAATCATTGCAACGATGAAGATTGCAACTTAAGCTTTATTTCTTCTTTCATCTAAATTATAATAACTATGATTTTAAAGAACCTACTATTGCACAAGATGCTTCACATATATTGTCAAATAACACAACTGAAAGTAGATATCATTTACATTCACAGAAGAATATATTTGGCTAGGATTAAGTAATTCTTCCAAATATATCTTGATAACATATTGTCTGGCAAGATGAGAATCAAACCCAGGGGCATGGAGCTCATTCTATGAAATCTAATCGCCTTTTATTCAAATACCTCTAGGTAAATGAGCCTGATTTATTAATCAAAAATCTCAGTTGACATGTTCTCTACAATATTATAAATTATTCCTACATTTCCTTCCATAAAAGTTGAAAAAAAGCATGAATATCTGTATTGCCTTTCTGTATTTTTTCCCAAAATTTAAAGGTATGAGATTATATAAATGAACTACTGACAAGACTAATTTAGAAAGCAGTAATCATATTTTTTTGAATTAGATTTTAAAATTAGAGAGGTGTCAAAGAAAAATAAAATAAAACATTAAGAGGAGGAGTAATAAGAAGCAATAAGATATTTCTATAGAGCAAAAGCAAAATTTTTTTAGAGTAAGTTTCAAAAGTTGGGAGGTCAGAGAGAAGATCTAAATTCTAGAACATCTAGGGGGCTGATCTTTCATTACCATTTAGCCCAAATGCTAATTTTGGGTTGAAACACAATTTCTGGGCACAGGTTGATAATGCATAGTTACTAAAAGACTAGAGGTTGTGAAGTTGACAAGAGTTTCAGCCTCAGATCTTTCAATCTTTAATAACTGAAGCAATTTGCTGATCCACTCTGAAATACTGTGGAATCTGAAAGGACCCCCCAAAGCAAGAAGTGTTTGTTCTATTAGGAAGAATAGATATGGCTTTTAACAATGCAAAAGATGATCCAGACCTGTGATTACTAAATGCCATAGCAGCTACGTCAGAATTTCTTTAGACAATTTAGATTAAAAAGCCTGAGGAAATTGAACATTTTAGAAAGAAAAATGTACTAATACGTAAAATAATTACTTGTATGTTACAGTTATGACACTAAACTAAGAGGATGATGTAGCTATTCAGTTCAGTTCAGTCACTCAGTCGTGTCCAACTCTTTGTAACCCGATGGACTTTCCTGTCCATCATCAACTCCTGGAGCCTGCTCAAACCCATGTCCATTGAGTTGGTGATGTCATCCCACCATCTCATCCTGTCATCCCCTTCTTCTCATGCTTTCAATCTTTCCCAGCATCAGGGTCTTTTCCAATGAGTCAGTACTTTGCATCAGGTGGCCAAAATATTGGAGTTTCAGCTTCAGCTGCAGTCCTTCCAGTGAATGTTCAAGACTGATTTCCTTTAGGATTGATTGGTTTGATTTCCTTGCTATCCAAGGGACTCTCAAGGGTCTTCTCCAACACCACAGTTCAAATGCATCAATTCTTCAGCACTCAATGTTCTTTAAAGTCCAACTCTCACATCCATACATGACTACTGGAAAAACCATAGCTTTGACTAGATGGATCTTTGTTGGCCAAGTAATGTCTCTGCGCTTTAATATGCTGCCTAGGTTGGTGTAGCTATTAAAAATAGCTAAAAAGTAATTTGCATGTTATTTAGAAACTCCTGAATGTTTTAAAGTGTGAGAGAATGATAAAAATAGTTTTGTGTTTGAAAAACATCACTGATAGAAGCATTAGAAGCATGAGAAGTGTGAATATGAGTAAGGGAGGAATAGAGACAAATATTTGTAGGAGTCTTTACCTATTCCAATTGACAGCAAAATTTCAACTGTGTGGAATGGACAGGGGTAATATAAAGAAAAAGGCAAAGTATTGTAGAAAATTTAGGAGATAATCCAGGTTTGACAGCACTTGTGACTCTTTGAATAAAAGAGACAGATTAGTCAACATGACCCTAGTTTTCCACCCCACTGATTACAAGAATGGCGGTTAACAGTTGGAGCAGGGAAGTTGTGATACCAGTTTGTTCACCTTCAATTATAGATACATTCACCAAAGTGTGAGAAAGAAAAACAAGTTTAGAAGATAAATGAAGGATAATGTAATGTTTAGTTATGTTTGATTGCTTGGCAATGCTTAAGTCAGTACAAATCAGAGATTTTTTTTTTTTTTTTGTATCTAATTAGAGTTTTGAAAGCATCTGATTATAAACAATGTGTACAGATTGAAAAGTTAATGCATTTGTCAACTTTTATATTTCCATTGACTTTGGTCTTTTAATCTTCTAGTTTAATGTTGATTGATTGACTGTGGCATCGCTAAGTGGTATGAATATGTTTGCATGTGTCATACAAATGTCACATGCATGCATTTAGATCATCTTACTTATTAATGGGGTAAAATTGTTTAAGAAGTCTCTATATATGTGTATGTGAAAACTCTAGCAAAGATTAACATCTATTTTTTTAAAGGGTCTAAAAGTTTATGTTATACAGTGATATCCATTTTTTGTAGATTTAATATTTTCTCCTTAGTTCACATTGTAGGAAAAATGTGTATTTTATAACAATATAGGGAACATCTCTCTATAGTTATTCATCAAGTACAGTGGTCTAGGTCGTAATTTATTCTCTAGCTTTTAAAGTTTTCCCTCTGAAGGTTGCTCACTTCCATATTTAAAATTCTTTTAAACAAGGGTACAGAAAGATTTGGTGCCAAACCAAGTATATTAATAATAGCTCTAGACCTATGCAGGACACACATTTCAAAGATTCTCTTAAAAATGGCTCACAAAAGTGCTTTATATCTTTTAAAGTACTTATATACATCATTATTTTATTAGCAATGATGAAAGTAATAAGTTTTCCATTTTGGCCCAAGTGAGGACATTTCTAAAATTTTCTTTAATGTTCACCAAATAAATACTATCATACAGAATATTTTAGATAAGATTTCTTAGAAATCATGAGGGATGGTGTAAGTTTTACCGAGGAGAATGTTTCCTGACATCTCTCATATAGTCATATTTCAAACTCAGATTAAGAAGCCTAAGCTTGATTTTTCATTTTCTTCCAAATGATTAGCTTTCAGATTGAAGAAGACAACAAATCTGAATGTAAATTTTACACCAGTCCCATGAAAAAGAGGGAGACTGTGATTAGGTCTAAATTATTCAATTAATAAGTGAATCAGGGCTAAGACCTAGGCATTGTGATTTTTTGTTCATTATACCTTCACTTGACTATATTTCATTTGCATTTGAAATTCATGCACAAATAAATATGTAGGATATTTAGGAGTTTTTAATTTTTAAACTTGAAAGGAAAATTAATGAGGTACTCAAATGAGCAATAGTTTTTAAGTTGTAATACTTATTATTTTTGGTTCAGTTCATCTAGTACAAAAAAGTTAAAGTGAAAACACTTGTGCTTTATGGAAAAAACAACAACAACAAAAACTGATCACTTTGGCTTTTACCACACTTCACAAAGAGGGCTTAAGTATCTTATGTTCTATAGTGCATTTAAAATCAGTGAGGGATTAAGATAAATTTCACTTGACCAATACTAAAAAAAAAAAAAAGACTCTGAATGCACATCATGTAGTGTTCATCTTCTGACAGCACAGTATTTCAGGAGATAACAGTAAGGAGGAATTTATGGCAGGTGCATTACTACTTAGGAACTAATCTCATCCACATGGCTGTTAACATGAAATATGGATTTTAATAATCCTGACTCTGTGAGTTGTGTGATCCTGCCTGGTGGGAATGTGATTAGCCGCAGCCTGCAAGATTAATTGAGATATATAACACATGATTACATCTAGTGGATTACAAGCGACTTTGATTATGTGAGAGTTTGCATAGTTAAATACATACAAATAAACCAATATCCTATTATGACAAGAAAGAAAATTCTTTTTTCCTTAGGTCATTAAACAGTTCACTTAAATAGAATGCAAAAGTCTTTCAGGGAGAAGACATTTTAAAGAAAAGTGTAGATAGATGGATAGATGATAGATAGATATCTAGATCACATAAAATGTCTTGAAATTTACTCCATCATTATGCATATTACCTAGAACAGAATTTTACTCGGTAAAGAAAAAGTTTCTGACATCAACACATAGAAATTTTGTTGTTATTGTTCAGGCATTAAGTCGTTTCCAATTTTCTGCAACCCCATGGACTGAAGCACGCCAGGCTTCCCTGTCCTTCACCATCCCTGGTGATATGCTCAAATTCATGTTCATTGAGTTGGTGATGCTATCCAACCATTTCATCCTCTGCTGCTCCCGTCTCCTCCTGCCGTCAATCTTTCCCAGCATCAGGGTCTTTTCAAATGAGTCAGCTCTTCGCATCAGGTGGCCAAAGTATCAGAGCTTCACCTTCAGCATCAGTCCTTCCAATGAATATTCAGGGCTGATTTCCTTTAGGATTGACTGGTTTGATCTTGCTGTCCAAGGGACTCTCAAGAGTCTTCTCCAACACCACAGTTCAAAAGCATGAATTCTTCTGCATTCAGCTTCTTTTATGGTCCAACTCTCACATCCATACATGATTACTGGAAAAACCATAGCTTTGACTAAACAGGCAGAGTAATGTCTTTGCTTTTTAACATGCTGTCTAGGTTTGTCATAGCTTTTCTTCCAAGGAGCAAGCGTCTTTTAATATCATGGCTGCAGTCACCATCTGCAGTGATTTTGGAGCCCAAGAAAAGAAAGTCTGTCACTGTTTCCATTGTTTCCCCATCTATTTGCCATGAAGTGATGGGACTGGATGCCACAATCTTAGTTTTTTAAATGTTGAGTTTTAAGCCAGTTTTTTCACTCTCCTCTTTCACCTTCATCAAGAGGCTTTTTAGTTCCTCTTTGCTTTCTGCCACAAGTGTGGTGTCATCTGCATATCTGAGGTTATTGATATTACTCCTGGCAGTCTTGATTCCAGCTTGAACTTCATGCACCCCGGTATTTCACATGGTGTACTCTGCATATAAGTTAACTAAGCAGGATGACAATATACAACCTTGACATATTCCTTTCCTAATTTTGAACCCATTCTAACTATCCAGTAATAAAATAAACTTTCATTTTTCTTGAATTTTATTTTAATGCTTACTTCCAATAGGGCTAAATTACTAATTATTTCATGAATGATTATTGTTTCCCTCAAAACTCTTCTCTTTGGAAAAGGTTTGTTGACATCACTCTCCATGTTCAGTACAATGAATTTGGCTGAGCTTTCAAAGCACTTAACTCTAGTTTGCCATTCTATTACTCTAAATAAAAAGCTAGCTTTTCAAATTAATCTCACTCTATTTATTTTTATGTATTCTGTTTTACAGCCAAACTACATTCTTTCCCAGGCCCTACATAGGTCCTCCTTTTTCCAACCTCTAAGCATACTAACTCATAACTCTATGAATAATTGCATCCCTTTTTATCTGTGTCTATTAATCAAGGGAAATGAGGTGCTCTAGAACAAGCAAACTCTCCTAAAATCAATAAATGGAATCACATGCTTAAGTCAATTAAGATTCTTGCAACCTAATGTGTATAGAATGAATATATTCTAGATGATAGGAATTTAAATACACACATTAAGCAACTACCTCTGACATATAATTGACTTGGTCAGAAGCATCAAGTTGCTTCTAAAGAAACAACAAAAATTTTAGAAATCTTCAGTTGGTAATAGTGAAAGCTAAGACTTAGAATGCAAAAAATATTTCAACAAATCTTCTCAGAGCACATCTGGATCACAGACGTTAGTCTAGGACCAGAACTGGAGCGTATCCCTAGAATTCTGAAAAAGACATGAAGGGACTGCTACTTTATATAATTGGTAATGAAGCATAAAATTTTAAGAAGGACAGAAAAATAATATAAATATATTCAAGACAGATCTGTACACACACTGTAAGTGATGGCTTTAAACTGGATAGCTAAAGGCACCCAGGATTTTTGAGGTTACCACTCACTTTTGGGATTGATTCCTTTTCACTAAATAAACCACAGATACTGTCAAAAAAAGAATCATCATGTAAATTGAATTAAATCTTATTAAAATGAACTGTTATTAGGAAAACATTACTAGAAACTCTCTAACTTCAAGAATTTCTGAGCAATATGTATACATTTTAAAAGAAAGAATCAGATTGTCTTCTGAGAAAGACAGTACGAAAGATGAGAAGTCTTCTCATGTGGATAACTTTTGTATTTTTAATTTTTTACTCCTTCTTTTTGTATCTTTGAAACCACATATATTTGATCTTCAGAAATAGCATGAATTCCAGAGAGAAACATACTCTTTCAGCAATACATAGATAGTTTACATAGATAGTGCTTAGTTAGTTAGTTAGTTAAGTCGCTCAGTCGTGTCCGACTCTTTGCGACCCCATGAATAGCAGCAGCAAGTCAGGACTCCCTGTCCATCACCAACTCCCGGAGTTCACCCAAACTCATATGCATCGAGTCGGTGATGCCATCCAGCCCTCTTATCCTCTGTTGTCCCCTTCTCTTCCTGTCCCCAATCTCTCACAGCATCAGGGTCTTTTCCAATGAGTCAACTCTTTGCATGAGGTGGCCAAAGTATTGGAGTTTCAGCTTGAGCATCAGTCCTTCCAATGAACCCCAGGACTGATCTCCTTTAGGGTGGACTGGTTGGATCTCCTTGAAGTCTAAGGGACTCCCAAGAGTCTTCTCCGACACCACAGTTCAAAAGCATCAATTCTTCGGCACTCAGCTTTCTTCACAGTCCAGCTCTCACATCCATACATGACCACTGGAAAAACCATAGCCTTGACTAGATGGACCTTTGTTGACAAAGTAATGTCTCTGCTTTTTAATATGCTATCTAGGTTGGTCATAACTTTCCTTCCAAGGAGTAAGAATCTTTTAATTTCATGGCTGCAGTCACCATCTGCAGCGATTTTGGAGCCCAAAAAAGTAAAGTCTAACACTGTTTACCCATCTAATTGCCATGAAGTGATGGGACCAGATGCCATGATCTTAGTTTTCTGAATGTTGGGCTTTAAGCCAACTTTTTCACTCTCCACTTTCACTTTCATCAAGAGGCTTTTTAGTTCCTCTTCACTTTCTGCCACAAGGGTGGTGTCATCTGCATATCTGAGGTTATTGATATTTCTCCCGGCAATCTTGATTCCAGCTTGTGCTGCTTCCAGCCCAGCGTTTCTCATGAGGTACTCTGCATATAAGTTAAATAAGCAGGGTGACAATGTACGGACTTGACATACTCCTTTTCCTATTTGCAACCAGTCTGTTGATTCATGTCCAGTTTTAGTATTTAATATCTTAAATATAATAGGTTAATGGTAGACATCACCTTGATGCTACTGCTGCTGCTTAGTCACTTCAGTGACTCTATGGACTGCAGCCTGCCAGGCTCCTCTGTTCATGGGATTCTCTAGGCAAGAGTACTAGAGTAGGTTGCCGTACCCTCCTCCAGGGGATCTTCCCGATTCAGGAATTGAACCCAGGTCTCCTGCATTGAAGGCAGAATTTTTATCACTGAGCCACCAGGAAAGCCCAAACATCAACTTAGTAATTGCAATTTGAGATAAAATCTGGTTCTTTTTGTTTTATACCATACTAGGTATATTGAGAATCTTTACTGATAAACAGTTGATAGTAAAAAAAAACAAAAAAAAAAAGACAAAACATTTTCTTGTTCTTATCATGAATTTTAATCTTGATAACAAGTTGTTCTATTTGCCAACTTTATCCAGAAATGATGCTATTCTTAGTCGCACAGGATGTGACTTAGGTCAACTGATCAAAATAACTTTTTAACATGCTAGAAATATTAAATATGCTTCTAATTTTCCCCTCCAAAATTCTAGTTTTTTTTTTTTTTTTTAACCAGAATGTAGTTAAAAGTGGATGTGGCTTTTGGAATGAAATAAACATGAATTTTGTAGCTGTGTCATTCCTTGTCTCACTTTTAGGTGTGTTTCAGCAGCTAACTCCGGAGAAGGCAATGGCAACCCACTCCATTACTCTCGTCTGGAAAATCCCATGGACAGAGGAGCCTAGTAGGCTGCAGTCCATGGGGTCGCGAAAAGTCTGATACGACTGAAGGACTTCACTTTCACTTTTCACTTGCATGCACTGGAAAACGAAATGGCAACCCACTCCAGTGTTCTTGCCTGGAGAATCCCAGGGATGGGGGAGCCTGGTGGGCTGCCGTCTATGGGGTCGCACAGAGTCGGACATGACTGACGTGACTTAGCAGCAGCAGCAGCAGCTAACTATCGCCCCCTATGTTTCCATGCCAAGTTGTTCAGGATTAATTATTTCCATTCTCACTCTATTTACAATCCTACATATGATAATACCATACAGTATCATTTCTAATAACAAAAAGCTCAAAGTTGTTTTAATCTAATTACAGTGATAGAGATCCAGTAGAGTTACTCAACTGATACCTGTGGTAAACAATTGGTAAACAATTGCTGAACAATACCTCTCTATATTGAAGTCCTATCGATGTAAATATTACATAGAATGATGAAATGTGTCTTTAAAGTGGATGTGGCTTTTGGATGAAATAAACCTGAATTCTGTAGCTGTGTCATTCCTGGTATGTTTCTTAAAGTCTTTAAGGCTCAGATTTCCTTATCTTCAAAATAGAAAAAAATAACGCCTGTCATATGATTATTGTAAAGACTAAATGTTAAAAAAAAAATGAACATTTTTAAAGGGTTTTAAAATATGAGTTATAGGCCTGCTGTTGAGAGGTAGACATTTTCATTTAGTTTATAGAAGCAAAACTTTTTCAATGTCCTTTTAAAGGATCTTTCATTTCTTTAAATTAAATTTACAAATCTTGACATTTTATTAAAGTTTCTTTACTTTAAAAGGAAAAAAAAGTTACAGTACACTTCATTTATATACTTCACAGATTCAATCTCATTTCCAGAGGTCATCACAGAAACAAAGTGAACAAGGAAATTTTTTCTTTCCTATACAGATAGTGCCTACTTTTGACCTTAGCAAACAGCTTTTCAAACCAATGTTTCAACACTCGAATAGTAAAAACATCTGGATCTTCTGGAGAATTCATGAATCAACCTGAAATGTTAACAGATCAAACAGCTTGGATATAAATATACAAGGATGGATTCTGAATACTTAATATCCTGATAAATATTGATAAATAGTACTTACGTGCTGCTTGTTTAAATATAATCTAAGCAATTTTGTAACACATTGCTGAGGATAGCAAGTATCAGGAGAATTAGTCTGTACGTCTGTAGTTTTCAATTAGAAAAAGACAATCTAATATATTACAATAAAAACCATAATGTTATTATATAAGAATTTCACAATTTAAGGTGATATCAATAAGTGTGCTGTTTTTTTATCTGTATAGGATCTTTTCCATTGAAATAATTTGTAACATCTTATTCATTTAGCATTTTGGTGGCTCAGAGGTTAAAGCATCTGCCTGCAATGCAAGAGACCTGGGTTTGATCCCTGGGTCCAGAAGATCCCCTGGAGAAGGAAATGTCAACCCATTCCAGTATTCTTGCCTGGAGAATCCCATGGACGGAGGACCCTGGTGGGCTACAGTCCATGTGGTCACAAAGTGTCTGACACGACTGAGTGACTTAGCATGCATGCATGCATTGTATCACAAATAAGTTGAAAATGGGAAACCTGTAACAAAGTACAGGTTGTGTGCTTTGTTGATGGCAAGGCTAGTGGCAGAAAATTTCTCCATATTCCTGAATTTTACATTATTATTAGTTTTTGCTGCCCATTTGAAATATATATATCTTAACACATATGGTTGGATAATTGTAGCAGATTTTATAATGAACTGTGGCTGCAAATAACTTTTGCATGATAACAATGGATAATTAGATTTCTTCAACCTGCATTCTCATAATACTTGTCTTTGACAATATCATGATTTTGTGAACTTTCATGAAATGAGAAGCTAATAGGAACATCCTGTTTTCTCTGTTATTAATAGCTGTTTATCTATTACTTAAAAAACAAACCCACAAAAAATATAGTGTATAAGTGAGGAGTGAGACTTTCTTCATGTTGTAAATTATTTTGTGCCAAGCAACTATGAAATGCTTTTAAACAGTAGAATCAGATGTAGCAGTATGAAAAAATTAAGATTAAAGCAGTAAAATGTCAACAAAGTAGAATCTGTTAATAATCTTTATACTTACTGTATGTTTAAATATTTAGATAACAATTATAGAAAATGAAGCAAATTTTATTTAAAAATGATTTTTCTTAATTCAAAGTAATGTATATTTATTATAAAAAAGGTACAAACGCATGAAAATTAAACACATTCTATTTCTTTCCTTTGTAGGTAACCATATTGTATTTTAAAGATGTCCAATATCTATGCATGGATATTAAAAGCATTATTTAAATTCAGATAACAATTTTAAATATTTAAATATTCAGATAACAATTATAGAAAATGAAGCAAATTTTATTTAAAAATGATTTTTATTAATTCAAAGTAATGTATATTTATTATAAAAAAGGTACAAACGCATGAAAATTAAACACATTCTATTTCTTTCCTTTGTAGGTAACCATATTGTATTTTAAAGATGTCCAATATCTATGCATGGATATTAAAAGCAGAATATATCACATCTTGTATACAGATTTATAATATGAATTCATAGTTGGAATGCTTTATTCTTCATATATAGAATAATTTTTGCTTTGTTTCAGCAAACATTTCTAATATGTGTATCACATTGAAAATAATTGGATATTAACAATGAGTCAATGTCCAAGATTAATTATTTTTACTAGTTATTTCATTTGAAACAAACTCCTCTGTCTTCTCATTTTGTTTAACTTACTCTGTCTCTATGAAATTAGGTGAAACAGTTTTGTTAGAAATCTGTTTGTCTTCTAACATCCTCTGGAAAATAGCTTGTTATATTAATGAATTCTAACTATGATACACACACACACACACACACACACACACACACACAGAATATTCCTTGGCCATAAAAAGGAATGAAATTTTGCCCCTTGCAATAACATGGATGGAGCTGAAAGGTATTATGCTTAGTGAAGTAAGTCAGACAGAGAAAGTCAAGCAGTGTATGTTATCACTTGAGTGTAGAAAAACAGAAACGATCTCACACAGAGAACAAACCAGTGGTTACCAGCGAGGAGTGGAAAGGAGGAAGGGGCAAGGTAGGGGTATGTAGTGGACCGGGACACTCCCATCAGTCTCCCATCAGAAGACAGTCCTTCCATTGCTCTGGCCACTGGCTGTATCTCCTTGGCGTCTGGACTGCCTAGGGCCCACCTCAATGTGTTTTCCACCTGCCTAGAGAGCAGCTCAGCTGGAAGGCCTTGAACACCTTCCTCAGGGTCAGCAGGATCAGGATCAGAATCAGAGTAACACAGAAGATGGCCATAATCACTGCCAGCAAGTCCTTTAGTGTCCTACAGGAGAATTTAAACCATGACACGGGGCTTTAAAGTCCATGTCATGATTTAAAGAAACTCTGGAATGCTTTCAAACAATGCTTTTGTATTTTATACAAAACCACGATGTATAAAATAAATAAGCTACAAGTATATATTGTACAGCACAGGGAATATAGCTTATATTTTATAATAAATTTAAAGAAAATATAATCTATAAAAATACTGAATCACTATGTTGGGCGCCTGAAACTAAAATTTTGTAAATCAGCTATATTTTGTAAATCAACTCTACTACAATGAGTAAATAAATAAATAAAACATTTTAAAATGCCTACCCTCAAACTACCTCACCCTCTGTCTTTGGCAAAGTTTGCCTCAATATAACTTGGAAAATGACAGATATTGTTATTCTACTTGTTGTGCAGATAGAACCAGAACAGTAACCATCTAACATAATAAAATTCACCTACCTATTACTTCTACCTCATTATAATTCTTTCAATTTTGCTCATCTAGCAGTTGTTGCATTCTAAACCAAAATTGGGAGTTTGACAGCATAGAAGAGAAAAACATAAGAAGAAAAGGGAAATAAATCCACAAAGCTTTTTGATATTTTAATCAGCCATTCTAATTTTTTTGAACTTTTATAGCTAAATGAAATAAAAATGAGAGGCATTAAACAAAATCATATATAACTTCACATAGCCTCACATTGTTTAAAAACTAATTTTGTAAATATTCTGCATTAATTAGAATTTTCAGTTAATGCTGATCTCTCTGATTTTACTAAGCATGTCTATATTTCATCAATTTTACATTTCATAATCCAGATCAGGAAACTTATTTTCACTTATCAAATGTATGTCCAGAGTACATCATGAGAAACGCTGGGCTGGAAGAAGCACAAGCTGGAATCAAGATTGCTGGGAGAAATATCAATAACCTCAGATATGCAGATGACACCACACTTATGGCAGAAAGTGAAGAGGAACTCAAAAGCCTCTTAATGAAAGTGAAAGTGGAGAGTGAAAAAGTTGGCTTAAAGCTCAAAATTCAGAAAACAAGATCATGGCATCCGGTCCCATTACATCATGGCAAATAGATGGGGAAACAGTGGAAACAGTGTCAAACTTTATTTTTCTGGGCTCCAAAATCACTACAGATGGTGACTGCAGCCATGAAATTAAAAGACACTTACTCCTTGGAAGGAAAGTTATGACCAACCTAGATAGCATATTAAAAAGCAGAGACAGTACTTTGTCAACAAAGGTCCATCTAGTCAAGGCTATGGTTTTTCCAGTGGTCATGTATGGATGTGAGAGCTGGACTGTGAAGAAAGCTGAGTGCTGAAGAATTGATGCTTTTGAACTGTGGTGCTGGAGAAGACTCTTGAGAGTCCCTTGGACTGCAAGGAGATCCAACCAGTCCATTCTTAAGATCAGTCCTGGATGTTCATTGGAAGGACTGATGTTGAAGCTGAAACTCCAATACTTTGGCCACCTAATGCGATGAGCTGACCTATTGGAAAAGACCCTGATGCTGGGGAAGATTGAAGGCAGGAGGAGAAGGGGACACCAGGGGATGAGATGGTTGGATGGCATCACTGACTCGATGGACATGGGTTTGGGTGGACTCCTGGAGTTGGTGATGGACAGGGAGGCCTTGAATGCTGCAGTTCATGGACATGACTGAGCGACTGAACTGAACTGAACTGAACCATAGATACATATTTGAATGGAAGTCACCCCATCTTTTAGTTTGACACATTACTCATTTTGCTTCCCACACCATAATCTTTAACTTTCAGTCTCAAAGAATACTAGCTCTAATATATTTTTTAAAAAATCATTTTTTTAAAGAATCTATTTTTAAAGATTTAGAATTAAAATTTATTTTTAAAGAATCACTTTTAAAGATTTATCTTTAAAGTATCTAAAGAAATAAAGGAAAAAATATGCTTTTCTCTGGATGAATCGTCAGATCTTTTAGATAGTTTTTATTTACTTTGGTAAGATTTAGTAGTACTGTATATTTTTCATGGCTAAACCTCCAAAAGCATGGAGATCAACAAGATAATCAAGGTGGTAATAAGTAGAATAATCATTTATTCAGTAGTTATATATTTCATTCATTTGTCCAATATATGGCAGCCCACGGTGTTAGGGACTGAGAATGTATTCACTTTGGAAGGCAGTACAGTTACTAAGCGTAGAAGGCAATGGCAACCCACTCCAGTACTCTTGCCTGGCAAATCCCATGGATGGAGGAGCCTGGTAGGCTGCAGTCCATGGGGTCGCTAAGAGTCAGACACGACTGAGTGACTTCACTTTCACTTTTCACTTTCATGCATTTGAGAAGGAAATGGCAACCCACTCCAGTGTTCTTTCCTGGAGAATCCCAGGGGCCGGGAAGCCTGGTGGGCTGCTGTCTATGGGGTCGCACAGAGTCGAACACGACTGAAGCGACTTAGCTGCAGCAGCAGCAGCAGCAGTTACTAAGAGACGGTATGTAACCGTGGAATGCTATGATACTTGAGCCAAAGGGAACTATTATGCAGAGCAACTAGAAATGGAGGCATTGGATTTGTGGAAATGAGTTCTAAATGTTGCCAAGATAAGAAAAGAAGACAATGATGCCTCTTTACAGGATGGGGGTGGGTAACTCTACAGGGAGTGGTTAAAAAGATATTTAAAGTTCTTCAACTGAATCCCACAAATGTAACCACAGTAAATTCACTTGAACTTTCTACTTAAACGAAGTAGATACATTCTTGAAAAATTTAAATAGTAGACCATTTATCTATATCTGATATTGTGCTGAATACATTATTTCAGTTGTTATTATAACTCCATTCTATAGATGAGAAAAAACAGAATATTATAATTTACTGACTTCTGCAACTACACACATCTCATTTTTTAAAATTAATTTATTTATTTTAATTGCAGGCTAATTACTTTACAATATTGAGGTGGTTTTTGCCATATGTTGACATGAATCAGCTATGGGTATACCATAGAGACATCCAGCAACCTTCAAAAAAAAAAAAAACCTCAATGTATAAATTTCAGGTCATATTTGAAAAATATGTGTTATAAAATAATGTCTTTAAAATTTTATTATTAAAATACAATAATAAAATATTTTCAATTGTAATATGTGCTTTTAAATTTTAAAAAGTTCCCTTAATTTCAATTTTTAAAACATTTGAAGCACAAATAAAACATTAAATATAATTAATAAATGATACTTTTAGATAATAAATTGTACATCAAATTTTAATTCTTTCAGTAAATTTGAAATTGAGCTTTTTTTTGAAGAACATAATAAATTTTAAAAGTCTTGCTTAGAGTGATTTTTAAAGAGATTGAACAGGGTAATCATCAGGAAGCACACAAGATATATTTTATGCATATCCAATAGTTGATAAGAAAATTGAACAGCAACTTTCTTTTCTTATTTAAAGAGCAATCTTTTTCAACAGCTTTATGTCCTTATTAACTTCTCTTTGCATTTAACTCAGAAGAAAAACTGTTGCTTTAGTTTTGTGCTCACAACAATAGTTCCTCTTTTAGAATTTCTCTACAATACCGTTTCAAGTATTTGCTTTCTTATCCTTTGAGACACTGTTTCACAACTTAATTTTAATGAACATCCAACTGAGATGAAAAGATTCACTGCTTTGTCATACAGAATAATTTTATCTATTTTAATTATAGTATTGTGTGGCGTGTGTGTGGTAAGTTGCTTCAGTAGTGCTCAACAGGGAATCCCACTCTGTCCATGGGATTCTCCAGGCAAGAAACTTGAGTGGGTTGCCATACCCTTCTCCAGGGGCTCTTACCAACACAGGGATCGAACCTGCATCTGTTACCTCTCTTGCTTTGGCAGGTGGGTTCTTTACCACTAGTGCCACCTGGAAAGCCCAACTATAGTATCATAAAAATCAGCAGTTTCATTTTTCTTTTTTTCCACTAATTTTATAACATGTGGAAGAATGTAATAAACTAGTTAACTGTAAAGACATTTTTGTATAAATAAAACAAAATAAAACCGTTTGCCATGAAACACTATGATGCAATTTCTAAAACAATGTGTTCAAATAACTGGTGTCTGAAAGGCATTTTAGAGGTGCTGACATATAGTACATGAATATGCATGTGGTGTTAAAGTAGAAAATGTCCTATTTCATCTCATGTATGTAAAATTACAGTTGGTAAAGGCATTTGACCTAAGAAAGAGATATATAAACTGGCTACATTTTGAATATTCATGACACATATTTATACATTCAAAATAACTACTTTATTAAAATGTGAGTCTAGGTTTTAAACCTCTGAAAATATTTTTAGAAAAGTGTGTTTAGTGAGAATTTGACTTTTATATATTTTCCCTTATCTGAATGTTTTAAAGAATTGAATTATAAAAATTATCCTTAAAGTTGCCCCTCCTTTATTTTATCTGTTAAATTACTGAAAAAGTAACACAGTTTAGAAAGCTGCTAGATTTCAGTGGCTACTGTAACAGTAATCTATGTAGGAATTATGTAGTAAGAATCTAATGCAATAATTTCATCCCAGAAGTTTAAAGAAGTATGAAAACATAAATGCCCTGTGTATAATGTGGAAAAAACATGAAGTGAACCAATGGTGATAATAGTTAATGTTGAATTGTCATTTTTTATTTGTAAGAAAAATAAATGAGGTATATTTTAAGAGATTACCATAAGAGTACTTGACCAGTATAAAGAAGGAGAACATTAGGCAATAGTGAACATACTCAAGATTGCTATTTTATATAATGTAACTAAATTTTTTATTCAATATAAACTGTTTACTTTAGAATAGTTTTAGATTTTCATAAGAATTTTAAAGATGGACTTCCATATACTTCATATTCAGTTAGTTTCTATTATTGATATATCACATTTTGTAACGTACATTTGTCACAATTAATGTTTCCATATTGATATATTCATATTAATTAAAGTTCACATTTTATTCAGACTTACTTAGTTTTTACTAACGTCCTTCTTTTGTTTGAGGATCCCATATGGGATACCACATTAAATACATTACTCATCACATCTCCTTAAGGTCTTCTTGTCTGTGATAGTTTCTTAGGTACTCATTTTTTATGACTTTGATAGTTTTCAAGAGTACTGATCCAAGTATTTTGTAGAATGACTTGGACTGGTCTGATATTTTTATGATTATCTTGGGTTTATGTTTTTGAGGAGAAAGACTATAGAGATAAGGCACCATTCTGATCATACCAAATCAAGGGTCTATATTATCAACATGGCTTACTGTGTTGTTGACCTTAATCAAGGGACTGAGGTAGTATTTTCAGGTTCACCAATAAAAATTACTCTTTTTATCCCTCTCTCTCTCTTTCCATACCCTTTGGATGAAAGTAACGAGAACAGTTCACACTCAAGCTGTGGAGTTTTGCTCTGCCTCCTTAAGGACAGACAACTACACAAATTATTTGGAATTCTTCTCTGCAGATTTGTCTCTTCTACCTCATTTACTGACTTATTCAATAATTTACTTATGTTAATATGGACTCAAGGATAATTGTTTTATTTACTCTATACTTTGGGTATTAACCCAATCTTACTTTATTGATCATATTTTTCCAGTTTTGGCCATATTGCTTCCTTTCAGTTGGCTTCTGTATCCTTTTGACAATTCCAGTCATTATGGGTTTGCATTTGTTTCCTTTTGGAGCACTTTTTCTTCATGCGCCAGGGTCATGGCTGACATTTTATAATGAATTTTGTTTTTATAAGGAGAGGCGAAAACAGATGAAATATACATATGTATACAGAAGTATGTAGAAAATGCTGAATTCAGGTCAAATTCTTTCTCTAGTCTCATATTCACTGTATTTTAGAATAAACATCAATTTATTTATGGAGCAGTTGAAAAATATGTGGAAGAATCTTATTTGAATTCTAAATGTTAGGATTAAAAAAATAAACAGTATAATAGAACAGTATAATTTGTAAATAAACAGTATAATTTGAACACTGGAACCAGTAACACTGAAGAAGCTGAAGTTGAACGGTTCTATGAAGACCTACAAGACCTTTTAGAACTAACATCCAAAAAAGATGTCCTTTTCCTTATAGGGAACTGGAATGCAAAAGTAGGAAGTCAAGAAACACGTGGAGTAACAGGCAAATTGGACCTTGAAATACGGAATGAAGCAAGGCAAAGACTAATAGAGTTTTGCCAAGAAAATGCACTGGTCATAACAAACACATTCTTCCAACAACACAAGAGAAGACTGTATACATGGACATCAACAGATGGCAAACTCCAAAATCAGATTGATTATATTCTTGGCAGCCAAAGATGGAAAAGCTGTATACAGTCAGCAAAACAAGATTAGGAGCTGACTGTGGCTCAGATCATGAACTCCTTATTGCCAAATTCAGACTGAAATTGAAGAAAGTAGGGAAAACCACTAGACCATTCAGGTATGACCTAAATCAAATCCCTTATGATTATACAGTGGAAGTGAGAAATAGATTCAAGGGCCTAGATCTGATAGATAGAGTGCCTGATGAACTATGGAATGAGGTTCCTGACATTGTACAGGAGACAGGGATCAAGACCACGCCCATGGAAAAGAAATGCAAAAAAGCAAAATGGCTGCCTGGGGAGGCCTTACAAATAGCTATGAAAAGAAGAGAAGGGAAAAGCAAAGGAGAAAAGGAAAAATATAAGCATCTGAATGCAGAGTTCCAAAGAATGGCAAGAAGAGATAAGAAAGCCTTCCTCAGCAATCAATGCAAAGAAATAGAGGAAAACAACAGAATGGGAAAGACTAGAGATCTCTTCAAGAAAATTAGAGATACCAAGGGAACATTTCATGCAAAGATGGGCTCGATAAAGGACAAAAATGGTATGGACCTAAGAGAAGCAGAAGATATTAAGAAGAGGTGGCAAGAATACACAGAAGATCTGTACAAAAAAGAGCTTCACGACCCAGATAATCACGATGGTGTGATCACTGGCCTAGAGCCAGACATCCTGGAATGTGAAGTCCAGTGGGCTTTCGAAAGCATCACTACGAACAAAGCTAGTGGAGGTGATGGAATTCCAGTTGAGCTATTTCAAATCCTGAAAGATGATGGTGAGAAAGTGCTGAACTCAATATGCCAGCAAATTTGGAAAACTCAGCAGTGGCCACAGGACTGGAAAAGGTCAGTTTTCATTCCAATCCCAAAGAAAGGCAATGCCAAAGAATGCTCAAACTACTGCACAATTGCACTCATCTCACACGCTAGTAAAGTAATGCTCAAAATTCTCCAAGCCAGGCTTCAGCAATACGTGAACCATTAACTTCCTGATGTTCAAGCTGGTTTTAGAAAAGGCAGAGGAACCAGAGATCAAATTGCCAACATCCACTGGATCATCGAAAAAGCAAGAGAGTTCCAGAAAACCATCTATTTCTGCTTTATTGACTATGCCAAAGCCTTTGACTGTGTGGAGCCCAATAATCTGTGGAAAATTCTGAAAGAGATGGGAATAACAGACCACCTGATCTGACTCTTGAGAAATCTGTATGCAGGTCAGGAAGCAACAGTTAAAAGTGGACATGGAACAACAGACTGGTTCCAAATAGGAAAAGGACTACGTCAAGGATGTATATTGTCACCCTGTTTATTTAACTTATATGCAGAGTACATCATGAGAAACGCTGGACTGGAAGAAACACAAGCTGGAATCAAGATAGCTGGGAGAAATATCAATAACATCAGATATGCAGATGACACCACCCTTATGGCAGAAAGTGAAGAGGAACTCAAAAGCCTCTTGATGAAAGTGAAAGTGGAGAGTGAAAAAGTTGGCTTAAAGCTCAACATTCAGAAAATGAAGATCATGGCATCCGGTCCCATCACTTCATGGGAAATAGATGGGGAAAAAGTGGAAACAGTGTCAGACTTTATTTTTCTGGGCTCCAAAGTCACTGCAGATGGTGACTGCAGCCATGAAATTAAAAGACGCTTGCTCCTTGGAAGGAAAGTTATGACCAACCTAGATAACATATTCAAAAGCAGGGACATTACTTTGCCAACAAAGGTTCATCTAGTCAAGGCTATGGTTTTTCCTGTGGTCATGTATGGATGTGAGAGTTGGACCGTGAAGAAGGACTGAGCGCCGAAGAATTGATGCTTTTAAACTGTGGTGTTGGAGAAGACTCTTGAGAGTCCCTTGGACTGCAAGGAGATCCAACCAGTCCATTCTGAAGATGAGCCCTGGGATTTCTTTGGAAGGAATGATGCTAAAGCTGAAATTCCAGTACTTTGGCCACCTCATGCGAAGAGTTGACTCATTGGAAAAGACTGATGCTGGGAGGGATTGGGGGCAGGAGGAGAAGGGGACGACAGAGGATGAGATGGCTGGATGGCATCACTGACTCGATGGATGTGAGTCTGGGTGAACTCCCAGAGTTGGTGATGGACAGGGAGGCCTGGTGTGCTGCGATTCTTGGGGTTGCAAAGAGTCGGACACGACTGAGCGACTGAACTGACTGATTGACTGACTTAGGAATGTAGTTTTAAGATATGATGAATATGTGTAAATTATCTAGTCTGGTGCCTAACGTATAGTAGAGATTCAAAAAGTGGTTTATGTGTATGTGTGTTTTTCAACTAAAATAAAATCTAAGGTGAATTTTTTTGCTTAAATGTTGTATACAACTCATTTCTGTCAAAAGTCAGCCAACTGTTTCTGTAAAAGTTTAGATAATAATTTTTTGCTTATAAACCAGACAATCTCTTGAAAACAACATAACTTTACTATTGAAGAGTGGAAATAGCCATAGATACCACTAATCAAATGGGTTTGTCTCTACTTAGCAAAACTATTTTTTTCAGATCTCACATATCTGCTTATGCAATCCTTCTATCTTGATTACCCTTCTTATTCTAGATTTAAGTCCTGACTGTTTATTCATCATGTGTTAGCTGAGGCTTCATCTCACTCAGAAAGCCTTTTGAGGGATCTTAGGTACCAACAGATACTTACATGTCTGTCTCCTTCAGCAACAGGGATTGTATAATACTCATTTTCCTACCTTTAGAACATGACTCAATAAATATTTGTTCAGCCAAACTGAACTTTCATGTATTCAAATATTATTCATTCCAAAAAACCTTGGTGTCATAATGGTTTAAATCAAAGGAACAATCTAGTCTATCTAAATCCTGTTGACATATTGGTCATTATATATAAGAAATGAAATCCTTTTCCTCATCAAGAATTAATTTGGGCATTATGTGCACCAAGAAACCATGTTTGCCACCCGTGTCTGTTGTCCCAGCACTACTGGGCTCTGCTCTGTCCTTGAAGGCATCAGGTTTCACCCTTCACTGGGCCTTTGTGTTCTCTGCCTGAGATGTCTCATTTCCTAACCTTCCCCTTGTCAACTCCTGCTCATCTATCAACATCAGCTTGAACATCTCTTCCTTTTAAATACAATTATCAGAGGCTGGACTTGTTTAAAGATACCTGTCTAAATGTACTATAATTTTACATTTATTTGTATTATTATTTGATTAAAAGATAAACAGAAATGTCAGCACCATGCTGGGGAGAAATCTTTTTTTTTTTTTTTTTGCTCACTTAGGTATCACTAACCCTCAAATCTTGTCGATGTATATAAACTAAATAAATATGTTGAATAACTGAATGATCTGTTAGCTTTATAATTTTTCTTTATCATAACTTTATTAAAATTGAAATAATTCACCTATTTTCCATGTAGCAACATTATAATTTTAGAGTGTGTTCTTTCCTCTTTCACATCAAAAGCAAGTCATACATATTTAAGCTTTCAGTGCTATGTACACACAAACACATATACACACATGTTAATGATTCATCTGATAACTATATTATTTTTCAAAAGTAACTGGAAGTACAAATTTATCCCCTATATCAGAAATGTTGCTTCAAGTTCTTGCTTATGTGATTATTAAAGTTTGAAACATTTATTTTCCCCATATTTTTATATGCAGTTCCTAGTTATAGATTCACCTTTGAAATACCCTAAAAACCAGTGTTCTGTGATATTGTTTTGGTCTCCCAATGAGGATTCATTAGATTTAACTATTTCTGCTAGATGTAATAAATACCCAACTAAATGTTCTAAAATAGTAAAGCTTTCCAAGGGTCTTAGTAGGTGTTTTTTTTTTTTTTTGGGGGGGGGTGGGGGAAGGTATGATGAGGGTCCAATGGATAATGAAGTTCAGTATTGAATAAGTAACAGATTTTTTCCTTACTATAAGAGCCTTTAGTGTACTAATGTATTTTCTGAGTTGCCTTCCCCCACCCAAAAATAATGTTTCCCAAACTTACTTGTGGATAGTTTATTAACTATGTATCTATGTAGAACTTTATCTTTGTACCTATCCCATATAGTAGTTTTCATGAATTACCCCTTACTGTATATTAAACTACTTAAAGTAGGATTACACTATGCTGTTTATCCCCATCTCACCTGTTCCAGGGCTTCCCAGGTGGCTCAGTGGTAAAGAATCTGCCTACAATGCTGGAAACCCGGATTTGATCCCTGGGTAGGGAAGATCTCCTGGAGAAGGGAATGGAAACCCACCAATATTCTTGCCTGAGAAATCCATGGACAGAGGTGCCTAGGGGGCCACAGCCCATGGGATGGCAAAGAGCCAGACATGACTGAGTGACTAACACTTTCTTTCTTCACCTGTTACAAGACTTTGTAAATAATTCATGTTCAAATAAACTTTTATTATTTAGTTGATTTGAAATGTTCAGTTCAGTTCACTCAGTCGTGTCCGACTCTTTGCAACCCCATGGACTGCAGCACACCAGGCTTCCCTGTCCATCACCAACTCCCGGAGCTTGCTCAAACTCATGTCCAGTGAGTGGGTGATGCTATCCAACCATCTCATCTTCTGTCATCCCCTTCTCCTCCTGCCTTCAATCTTTCCCAGCATCAGGGTATTTTTCAATGAATCAGTTCTCTGCTCATTTGAAATATACTAGGATTTTTTTTCTAAAACAAATTTCCACTAGATTTTTATTTTATTGTGCTACAATTTTCTGTTTCATTTTACATATCCATATAAATTATAGTATCTTCAAGTATGAAAAGAATAAACATGATGAATATATTACAGCCTGAATTCACTGATTTATAAAAAAAAAAAAAAGCCATTTTATAACCAATTAAAATACCACCTGAAATTCATCTTATAGCTCCTAGATATCCTGAAAGTAACTTAAGTAGCCAGAGGATTATTTGAAGCTATGTTTCAGAAGGCTGCTGACCAAAGATATACATCTGAATTTTAAACTCAGGCATAAGGATTGATCCAAATAATGCTAGGACTATAACTTGTGCCTCGGACAGAACCAGCACTTGATTCTTTTACTTTTGTTGAAAGACAATATGCCACATCAAGACATATTATGAAGACTTTTGCCAGTAACTAAATCTATTTTATGAGCAATGTACATGTACATAAAAGCAGCAGAGTCTTATGTTCACTATAATCTGTGTCTCTAGTGGTGTCAGTTATCACTGAGCTACCTAAATGCAGTATTCACTTTCATAAAGCCCAAGGAAGAATACCATGAAGTAAGTACCATGTAACTTGAGTGATTGGAATGAGCTACAGCCCATGAAGTACGGCTAAGTGAGCATTTTGAAACCTCATTGTGTGCTTTCTGTTCTTGACTTTAAGATGTGCCGTAAGTTGAGAACTATGACATTCTGAGCCCCAGCCTGTAGCTTACTTATCCAAGAGGCTTGACCCAACAGCCCGAGGCTGGCCTCCCTGCCTTCGAAATCTTGCAGCTATTGCAATCCTGATAGAAAATGTTTTAAAACTCTCTTTTGGGGACAAACTATTTTTACCAGCCACCAAGTGAAACAACTCCTAAATGGGAGAGGCCATTTATGGATGTCTGATCAAATAATCCTCAGATATCAAGTAGTGCTGATGGAAAATCCAGGCCTCACTATATCCCCTTGTGACATTCTTAACCCAGCCACACTCCTGCCTACCCCCGAGGGCTCTCTCCCCCCTTTCACTCTTGCCTAGAGACCTTGGACCACTGGACAAAACCCTGAGAGGGATTGTTGGAAGATCCTCTGACCAATCCTGAGGAAATCTGGTACATTGATGGAAGCAACTTTGTCTTGGGTGGAAAAAGAAGAGCTGGGTATGCAGGAGTCTCCAATTTTGAGACCATAGAGGCTAAGTCTTTGCCATCAGGTCAACAAGCTACAACATGCAGCACCAGTTCAACAAGGATATATAAAACTACAGCCGACCATGGAAAATATCACTCACCCTTAGATGGACACTGCTATAAGGACTCTGAGGCCTGAGACTAGCAAGAGGGGAAGGCCTAATACCCCTCGCCGTCCCAGTTCAGCAGGAAGTAGCCAGAAAGACCTTGACGCCCCTATTCCCAAAGAATGGGGCCTCCTATCTATTGAGGGGGGAATGTTAGGTAGTTAGAATAGGAAACAGGAGTCCAAAATGGCAGTGGCTAGGAGAAGGCAATGGCACTCCACTCCAGTACTTTTGCCTAGAAAATCCCATGGAAGGAGGAGCCTGGTAGGCTGCAGTCCATGGGGTCGCTAAGAGCCTGGCACAACTGAGCGACTTCACTTTCACTTTTCACTTTCATGCGTTGGAGGAGGAAATGGCAACCCACTCCAATGTTCTTGTCTGGAGAATCCCAGGGATGGGGGAGCCTAGTGGGCTGCCATATATGGGGTCGCACAAAGTTGGACACGACTGAAGCGACTTAGCAGCAGCAGCAGCAGCAGCAGCAAAAGACACGGAAGGGAAAAGCCCGTGAAAAAAAGAACAAAGGAAGGTCAAAGGAAGGTCCGAGGACCAGATTGAGGACCTCAGCTAGAATAAACAGCACTCCTGGCTAGCCCAATTTACATAGGGCAGGCCCAAGGAGAGGAAAAAACATAAAAAGAGGAGTCAAAGGGCCAGGTCTCTCTCTCTCCCGTGCGCGTGCGTGAGCGTGTGTGCTCTCTCTTTTTCTCCCTATCTCTCTTCTCTTCCTGTCTTTTGGGTCGGCATGCCCTCACGACTCGAGGATATATTTTCCTTTTCTTTTCTAAATAAAACTAATCTACCCAAGAACTATAACATGGACTGTCCAAGAGCTGTGACGTGCTGAGGGCTTTAATATCCGTCGCTTCAAATTTTTTTGAGATGAGACAGAACCGAGGAGATTACACTCACCTGACAGCAAGAAGTTGGTTATATAGCAATTTAGCTACCTAGAAAATTATTTCAAAACTTTATTTTAATTGTTTTTGCAAAGAAAAGTGTATTATCAGTCATCTAGTAAATTATAGGTATGATACACTGAATAGTATCTTATTGACCTTGTTAATATAATATTTAGTATCTATGAGTTGAGGAGTTCTTGGGTGGAATTCCCCATCTGGGAAGGTCAGTTATATTGATATGCAAAAAAAGTGAAGAATTTGAATTGTAGATTTAAGTATATTAACCTTCAAGCTCTTTTTATGTAAATAACTGTGGAGATGTCTAGGAAGTTGGTGACCTGAACACAACTCTTCACATAGACTAAAAATGCCAGTCTCTTTACTTTTCCTGAATAAAATGTTTTCTGGGGTCTTGAATTCTATGGAAGTCTGGTCAGAAATAATTGGTATGAGGATTACGCATCTGTGGGCTGAGTGAGGCATCAAGATCCTGGGAAGAGTTTGGCTGACTGAGTTAAGGGTTAAATTTTGCTCCAGGCCACTGAGAAGGGTTTGAACAAATGAGCTGAGCCCTCCAGTTTTCTGAGCTGGGAGGGCATATGATTTTTAAGTAGAAAATCAGCAGCCCTCACAATCTCCATTACTGGCCACAGGAATAGAACCCACATGTTCCCTTCACCTGTGAGTCTGCTCATACCTAGAGTTCCCAAGAAGACACGTCAGAGCCCCAAAGAACCAACAATAACCTAACAACACTTCTGAGTTGAGAAAAAGGGAAATTAGTTATATGTATATATGTGTATATACATATATATATATATACATATATATATAACTAATATATATATAACTAATTAGTAATATATAATTACTAATTATAATATATATTATATATAAATGTATTAAATATATAAATTATATGTTAAATTATATTAATAAATATAAATATATAAATTACATAAATAATAAATATATAAAGTAAAATAGAAATATATTAATTATATATTAATTATATAAATATATTAAATATTTATGGATTATATATTAATAAATATAAATATAACATAAATATCTTAATTGTATATTATATATTAAATATATAATTACTAAATTAGTAATATGTAATTAGTTAAATTATATATTACAGTGAGTTCACATGAAAGCTGGAAAAAGAGCTTTAAGAATATTTTAAAAGTAGAATTTCCAAAGGAATTTTGGGTTAGAAAAACATAATTTTCTAACTGAGAAATCCTGCATTTGTTTTAAAAGGAGATTATGTTAGTTTATTATTGGTTTAGAAGAGCAAGGTCAAGAAGTATATCAAAGCACCAAGATAGAAAACAAAGGAAACGATAAGAAACTCAGATAAATCATCTCCCAGGAAACAATTATATATATACATATATACACACACACACACACACACATACATATGTGCATGCTCAGTCACTTCAGTCTCATCTTTGTGACCCAAGACATATATACATATATATGTATGTGCACATGTGTTAGTCAGTCAGTCATGTTCAACTCTGAAACCCCAAGGACTGTAGCCAACCAGGCTCCTTTGGTCCATAGGATTCTCCAGGCAAGAATATCGGAGTAGGTTGCTATTCCCTTCTCCAAGGGATCTTCCAGACCCAGGGATTGAACCCAGGTCCCCTGTATTGCAGGTGAATTTGTGTACATACACACCATTTTTTCATATATTTCATTCTGTACTTATTTTTAAATCTACATTAGTATTATCACTTAGTACAGAAAAAATATATTGGGTTACAAAAAACTTTGGAATTTTGTTCATCAAAAGACACTATTATCACAGTGAAAATATGAGTCATATAGTCATATATATGACTAGTCATATGAATGATGTTTGTAATGCATGCCATTGACAAAAGAATTAGATAAACAAAGACTTCCAAATCAATACGAAATTACAGATAATTCAGCAGGAAAGTAGACAAGCTTTTATTTATATTTATATTTATATTTATATCTCCATGTGTCACCTGAAAATTCTATTATGTGTGTGGTTATTGTATCAGTGCATAGATACTCATTGCACTTTGTCTATAATTAGGATTTCTTTCCTACTGTTTATATCTGTCAGATAAACTTTTGCCATTCATTAATTTTTAGAATTACTCTGCTTTAAAATGTGTTTTATGTCAATGTATGGCAAAACCAATACAATATTTTAAAGTAATTAGCCTCCAATTAAAATAAATAAATTTATATAAAAATAAAATAAAATCTGTTTCCTGTATACACTATAGTTTTGGATTTCTCTTTATAAGTCAAATACACTGTTTTTTTTTTTTTAATTTCAGAAGATGAATTAAACTTATTCATATTTATTGGTATGACTGATATGTTTGGGTTTAACTGTCATTTTTAGTATAATTACTATGTATTTTGTATTTTATTTACTATGTTTCTCAATTTATTGTGTATTCTTTTGTTGTTTAATATTTCTTTTGGTGTTTAGGAAGTTTCAGATGTTTGCTCCATTTATTATCTTTTTATTTATACCTCATAATCCCTAAATCTCTGCCCCTGCATTTCCCCCTCTTATTTGGCCCTTTACTATCTGACTTCCATTTTTAGGTGGTGTCCTTTAACTCACATCTATTAGCTACACAAACTTTAATTATCTCATTCTATTTTAACTTTTCTCTCTCCCATCTCCGTTCATTTTATAGTTGAATACTTTTTCCTTTGCCAAAGCATATACAACTTGCATACTGTTCAACCACTCATATCCTTACCTTTATTTAAACTTACTTCTAGAATTAAATACATTGATGCTCTTCAACAGTTTTCTTGTCGAAGTTTTTCCAGTTGTATTTTATCAGATGAAGCTAGTCATATAAAAGTTTTTCCAGAAACAGCCAGTGTGTATAGTGTTCCCTGGATTCTGGCATGTTTATTTTTATGTACTCTTGATCCTTAATGAAGGATCTTGGACATAAAATCTTTGACTCAAATTTTGTTTCCTTAGGTTTCTTGAAATTGCTTTGCTTATTGTTCTTCAGAGTCTATAGCAGTCTATAATTAATAATTATATAATAATATATAATTAATAAGAATTATAATAAATAATTAATTCATTATTATAAGTAATTAAAAGTAATCTGACCTTTTCCTATAGATCCTAAAATATTTTTGCTGTCTTTAAAGATCAATGGTTTTAGCAAGATATATCTTGGAGTTCATTGTTTCAGCTCAAGCATATGATATATAGATTTAAGGTATTTTTATCTTATTTCTGCAAAGTCATACTAAATTTAATGTAAATATAACTAGCTTTGTTTCATTGTTATCCTTTAGAAGGAATATATATATAATTCCCTCCAAAAGATGTCAATGAGAGAGAGAGATAAGGGTGGGGAGAATATAAGACAAAAATAAAATGGTCAGAGAGATAGCATCTGATGAGGAAAATAGACAAAAATGGCTGTATATCTCAGTTTCATTCTCTTGGTTGTTTACATGGTTTTCTTCTATTCCCCATGCTTACATTTTCATTTTTATTCTCTTTTGGGCACCTAGCAATTTATTTTTTTAGTATTTTTCTAGTATTTTTCTTGAAGCTGATGCAATCAAATAATATGCCCAAAAATCCGTTCAGTGATTGAGTTTTATTGTTGGACTTTATTGTTCTAGGGATAATTTTCTCTGTACTCAAAGCCCTTTATTTCCCTCTTTTCCTTTTATAGATTTCTTAAACTCTCCTTCCCATTCTCCACACCCACAGGCTTGAAGTGGCCACTACCTTCTGGTCAAAGCACTGATGGGATTTCTCTGTTTCTGGATAATTTGAAATTCATGGTATTACCTCTAAGAAATATTATTATGTTTGGTCTTATGTGGTTTTCTTTACATTTATTGCTGAATTATGATTTCGAGAAAAAGATGGGTTGAAGAGTGGATTTAGGTGGCCACCACTAAGGAATAGGTATTTTTGAAATATATGTTGCAATGATTCTTTTGTTTAGTTAAGCATAAGAGTCATTCACTCTAGATTCCATAATCTCTCTTTGTCACAATTTTTACCTAATGCTTTTTAGCCTATGTTTTGACTTTTTCATTTACGAAAAGCTCATTTGCTAGACAACCATGGGCAAGTTCTTTATTTCAGAAAATATTTATTCAAAAGTCAATTGGATAATAAAAAATCAACCAGACTTGAATATTTTGTAACACGTATGTCCAATGATGTAATTTATCCAACAATTATTTATGTATTGTTTACCTCTTCTGTGGGAGGTAGGGAAATATATCCAAAAAACAAAAATACAAAAAGAAAGTATAAGTACTAAAAAAATATAAAGACAGAAGACTCATCTCATTTCTGAGGAATAAATCAACATAATTTTGAATAAGTGAGGGAACTTATGTTTAAGAAACAAAATCTAGATTTCCAAGTATCTTTGAGATCTCTTTTTGTTTAGGAGAACTTTTGAATAATAAATTCAGAAAAGGAAAGAAACAGAATTAAGATAACTCATACTGCATAAGTAACTAGAACAATATGGTATTACATGTTAACCCCTCTCCCTCAAAATATATGTATAGTTATGTAATTTTTAAAAAAATGCTGTAAACTTGACTGGTTGTTTTCGAAGCCAGTGTCCTCAAAACTTCTCATATGGTACAGAGTGTCCCACTGTTAGTCATATACGTGTCCTTTGGATCAGAAGCACATTCACTGGACTGATTTTGCAGTAGCAAACATGATCTCAGATGCCTGCTGTAAAAATTGCTCCCACAAACATAAAGAAACTCACTTCACTACACTCACCACTGTGGCTTTAGTTCTCTGAGCTGTGCCTAACAGAGGAGATAATTAAAGAGATGAAGATTCCTTTTATTCTCTCTCTCTCTCTCTCTGAGCAATGGTCAATAAACATAAATAATTTTGGAACACAATAAGCACATCTTTGCCTAATAATCTAGGTGGCTTAGTATCATATCAATTTATCATTGTGCAACATTATAAAACATGCTTTTATTTCACAAAACCTGCTCTATGAAGTTTTTATATTTTAATTTAGCTAAAAAATGAAAAATGCTGGCCAGAAGACATTTAAACAAATTTTCAGCAGGATAATGAGTTTGAGTTTCTAAACATGTAGTCAAACATGTCATATACATATTTTAAAGACCTAGCACCACTCCTGCATGGGAGTGAAGAACTTTAAGTAATGTGATTAGCATACAGTGAGATCCCATGGCTGTAAGATTTTATATACTACAGAATTCCTTAATTTATAGCACTTTTATTTAAGTAATAAATTTTTCTTTTGTAATGATTTGTGTGTAAGACTTTGGTCTACGGATTCATTTTTCACAGTGGTAAGTTCAAGAACCTACTAACTTTTTTCTTAAATTCTTTTTTTCTTAACAACCACCAAGTTATGAAAAAAAAAATCTACTGCTTCTGCAAAGTAATGCAGATTCAAAGTCTGCAGTATATAAAATTTTATAGGCAGAAGCCCTTGTAATTTTATTGCAGCAGGCTCCTCACACGTGTCAGCACAGCACACACCAACTGCCGTGGTCTGGGGAAGGGCCTATGAGGGAGAAATATATTTCTTGGAAAAATCCTGTAGCATGACAAAAAAGCATATAGTATATTTATTTCTGCATCAGTTTTAACTGTTAAGCACCAGGCAGCTTCCAAATTTGTACCTTCTCTGTTATTCCATTGTTATAACTTATGTTTTTGTTCTTTTTGTATTAATATAATTATGAATAATAATTAATTCAACAACTATCCATCAAGTCTTTACAATATTCTGGACACTAGCGGCACAATGTTGACCAAAATAAGAGTAGCTGTTGTGAAAGAATTCATGGTCTAGCATGGAAATTAGGCAATTAAGTAGCAATTAGCAATCACCAGAATACTAATGTTGTCATTAGTTATTATTTGTTACATGCTGGACACTTAAGATATTTATTCAGATATGTTTAAGTAAGATATTTATTTCAGGTCTTTTTTTCTTCATCCAAAAACCACAACATCCCTGAGAGGCAGAAGTGAGATAAGTGTAACATGCTCAAACTTTCTCATAGCTCTGAGATGATGCGCTGAAAATTATTATTAATAATTATATCTACAGAGAGCTTTATACTTTCAGAATATTTTCTTACATGTCATTTGATCATATACAGCCGTGTGTGGTAATAAATCAAATACAGTGATGTTCATTTTGCAAGGAGCTGAGATGAGATCCTTAAAGTTCCACAACTAGTATTTGGCAGCTACAATTGAGTACTCAGGGACTATGTTCCCTTTCCAGTTTTTCCTCCATTGTTTTAAATAACTTTAAGATTAGTATGTTCCTATTTTTTATTGACAGCTGCTTGTTTTTTTTACTCTTCTGTCAAAACGTATTTGTGATTTTAGAATGACATGGGCTAGTATTGTTCCCCTCTAGTTTAAGATTTCAGTGTCATCAGAAATCTGTGAAAAATCTTTCCTACTAAACACTGTGGGTGCAAATTATAACTTGGTTATAAGAGTTTGCTCTTTATTAAAATAAGTATCCTACAGGATCGCATCTGTTAGATAAGTACTTGTTAGTAACCTCTCAGAGTATTTTTGGGCATGAAGCAAATTTGATTTCAACACTTAATTAAGAGAATGAACAATGGAGCTACAACACAGAACCAAGAACACTGTAAAGGCTTCGTCAGCAACCAGAGGTTGGTGTGAAAGGGTTGGAAAAGTAATGTCTCTGCATCTTAATATGCTGTCAAGGTTTCTCATAGCTTTTCTTCCAAGGAGCAAGTGTCTTTTAATTTCATGGCTGCAGTCATCATTTGCAGTGATTCTGGAGCCCCCAAAATAAAGTCTATCACTGTTTCCATTGTCTCCCTATCAATTTGCCATGAAGTGATGGGACTGGATGCCATAATCTTAGTTTTTTGAACGTTGAGTTTTTTTTATTTGTTTTATTTTTAAATTTAAATTTATTTATTTTAATTGGAGGCTAATTACTTTACAATATTGTATTGGTTCTGTCATACATCAACATGAATCCACCACGGGCATACACGTGTTCCCCATCCTGAATCCCCTCCCACCTCCCTCCCCGTATCATCCCTCCAGGTCTTCTCAGTGCACCAGCCTCAAGCATCCTGTATCCTGCATCGAACCTGGACTGGCGATTTGTTTCTTATATGATATTATACATGTTTCCATGTCATTCCGCCAAATCATCCCATCATCTCCCTATCCCACAGAGCCCAAAAGACTGTTCTATACATCTGTGTCTCTTTTGCTGTCTCAAATACAGGGTTATCGTTACCATCTTTCTAAATTCCATATATATACGTTAGTATACTGTTTTGGTGTTTTTCTTTCTGGCTTACTTCACCCTGTATAATGGGCTCCAGTTTCATCCACCTCATTAGAACTGATTCAAATGTATTCTTTTTAATGGCTGAGTAATACTCCATTGTGTATATGTACCACTGCTTTCTTATCCATTCATCTGCTGATGGACATCTAGGTTGCTTCCATGTCCTGGCTATTATAAACAGTGCTGCGATGAACATTGGGGTACACGTGTCTCTTTCAATTCTGGTTTCCTTGGTGTGTATGCCCAGCAGTGGGATTGCTGGGTCATAAGGCAGTTCTATTCCCAGTTTTTTAAGGAATCTCCACACTGTTCTCCATAGTGGCTGTACTAGTTTGCATTCCCACCAACAGTGTAAGAGGGTTCCCTTTTCTCCACACCCTCTCCAGCATTTATTGCTTGTAGACTTTTGGATAGCAGCCATTCTGACTGCTGTGAAATGGTACATCACTGTGGTTTTGATTTGCATTTCTCTGATAATGAGAGATGTTGAACATCTTTTCATGTGTTTGTTGGCCATCTGTATGTCTTCTTTGGAGAAATGTCTATTTAGTTCTTTGGCCCATTTTTTGATTGGGTCTTTTATTTTTCTGGAATTGAGCTGCAGGAGTTGCTTGTATATTTTTGAGATTGGTTCTTTGTCAGTTGCTTCATTTGCTATTATTTTCTCCCAATCTGAAGGCTGTCTTTTCACCTTGCTTATAGTTTCCTTTGTTGTGCAGAAGCTTTTAATTTTAATTAGATCCCATTTGTTTATTTTTGCTTTTATTTCCAATATTCTGGGAGGTGGGTCATAGAGAATCCTGCTGTGATGTATGTCGGAGAGTGTTTTGCCTATGTTCTCCTCTAGGAGTTTTATAGTTTCTGTTCTTATGTTTAGATCTTTAATCCATTTTGAATTTATTTTTGTGTATGGTGTTAGAAAGTGTTTTAGTTTCATTCTTTTACAAGTGGTTGAATCCACAACACATTAAAAAGATCATACACCATGACTAAGTGGGCTTTATCCCAGGGATGCAAGGATTCTTCAATATCTGCAAATCAATCAATGTAACACACCACATTAACAAATTGAAGAACAAAAGCCATATGACTATCTCAATAGATGCAGAGAAAGCCTTTGACAAAATTCAACATCCATTTATGATTAAAAACTCTCCAGAAAGTGGGAATAGAAGGAACATGCCTCAACATAATAAAAGCTATATATGACAAACCCACAGCAAACATTATCCTCAATGGTGAAAAATTGAAAGCATTTCCCCTAAAGTCAGGAACAAGACAAGGGTGCCCACTTTCACCACTACTATTCAACATAGTTTTGAAAGTTTTGGCTACAGTAATCAGAGCAGAAAAAGAAATAAAAGGAATCCAAATTGGAAAAGAAGAAGTAAAACTCTCACTGTTTGAAGATGGCCTAATCCTCTACATAGAAAGAAATTTCTTTCTACATAGAAAACCCTAAAGACTCCACCAGAAAATTACTAGAGCTAATCAATGAATATAGTAAAGTGGCAGGATATAAAATCAACACACAGAAATCCTTTGCATTCCTATACACTAATAAGGAGAAAATAGAGAAATTAAGGAAACAATTCCATTCACCATTGCAATGAAAAGAATAAAATACTTAGGAATATATCTACCTAAAGAAACTAAAGACCTATATATATAAAAACTACAAAACACTGGTGAAAGAAATCAAACAGGACACTAATAGATGGAGAAATATACCATGTTCATGGATCAGAAGAATTAATATAGTGAAAATGAGTATACTATCCAAAGCAATCTATAGATTCAAGGCAATCCCTATCAGCTACCAACGATATTTTGACACAGAGCTAGAACAAATAATTTCACAATTTGTATGGAAATACAACAAACCTCGAATAGCCAAAGCAATCTTGAAAAAGAAGAATGGAACTGGAGGAATCAACCTGCCTGACTTCAGGCTCTACTACAAAGCCACAGTCATCAGGACAGTATGGTACTAGCACAAAGACAGAAATATAGATCAATGGAACAAAATAGAAAGCACAGAGATAAATCCACGCACCTATGGACACCTTATCTTTGACAAAGGAGGCAAGAATATACAATGGAGAAAAGAAAATCTCTATAACAAGTGGTGTTGGGAAAACTGGTCAACCACTTGTAAAAGAATGAAACTAGAACATAAGTTAAATAAGCAAGGTGACAATATACAGCACTGATGTACTCCTTTCCCAATTTAGAAACAGCCCATTGATCCATGTATGGTTCTAACTGTTGCTACTTAACGTGCATACAGATTTTGCAGGAGGCAGGTCAGGTGGTCTGATATTCCCATCTCTTGAAGAATTTTCCACAGTTTGTTGTGATCCACACAGTCAATGTCTTTGGCATAGTCAATAAAGCAGAAGTAGATGTTTTTCTGGAATAATCTTGCTCTTTATGAAACAATGGATGCTGGCAATTTGATCTCTGGTTCCTCTGCCTTTTGTAAATCCAGCTTGAACATCTGGAAGTTTTTGGTTAATGTACTGTTGAAGTCTCACTTAGAGAATTTTGAGCATTACTTTACTACTGTGTGAGATGAATGTTGTTGCTGATGCTGAAACTCCAATACTTTGGCCACCTGATGTGAAGAACTGACTCACTGGAAAAGACCCTGATGCTGGGAAACACTGAAGGCAGGAGGAGAAGGTGATTACAGAGGATGAGATGGTTGGAAGTCATCACCAACTCAATGGACATACATTTGAGCGAGCTCTGGGAGTTGATGAAGAACAGGGAAGCATTGCATGTTGCAGTCCATGGGGTTATAAAGAGTTGGACATGAATGAGCAACTGAACTGAACTGAGATGAGTGCAATTGTACAGTAATTTGACCATTCTTTGGCATTGCCTTTCTTTGGGATTGGAATGAAAACTGACTTTTTCCAGTCCAGTGGCCACTGCTGAGTTTTCCAAATTTGCTGGCATATTGAGTGCAGCACTCTCACAGCATCATCTTTTAGGATTTGAAATAGCTTTGCTGGATTCCATCACATCCACTAGCTTTTTTTGTAGTGATACTTCCTGAGGCCCACTTGACTTCTCACTCCAGGATGTCTGGCTCTAGGTGAGTGATCACACCATCGTGGTTGTCTGGGTCATGAAGATCTTTTTTGTATAGTTCTTCGGTGTATTCTTGCTACCTCTCCTTAAAATCTTTTGCTTCTGTTAGGTCCATACCATTTCTGTCCTTTATTGTACCCACTTCAGTACTGTTACCTTGAGAACCCCATGAAAAGTATGAAAAGGTAAAAATATATGATGCTGAATGATGGACTCCCCAGGTCAGTAGGTGTCCAATATTCTACTAGAGAAGAGTAGAGAAATAATTCCAGAAAGAGTGAAGAGACAGAGCCAAAGCAAAAACAACACCCAATTGTGGCTGTGATTGGTGATGGAAGTAAAGTTTGATGCTGTAAAGAACACTATCACATAGGAACCTGGAATGTTAGGTCCATTAATCAAAGTCAACTGGAAGTAGTCAAACAGGAGATGGCAAGAATGAACATTGACATTCTAGGAATCAATGAACTAAAATGGACTGGAATGGTGAATTTAATACAGATGACCATTATACCCACTACTGTGGGCAAGAATCCCTTAAAAGAAATGCAGTAGCCCTCATAATGAAAAAAGGAGTCCTAAATGCAGTACTTGGTTGCAATCTCAAAAATAACAGAATGTTCTCTCTTACTTTCCAAGGTAA
The DNA here is from genome assembly GCF_027580195.1 of Bos mutus. Classification (NCBI taxonomy): domain Eukaryota; kingdom Metazoa; phylum Chordata; class Mammalia; order Artiodactyla; family Bovidae; genus Bos; species Bos mutus. The sequence goes on along the minus strand of NC_091631.1, from coordinate 70,332,682 downwards.
AACATTCAAGATCACTGTAATCCAAGTCTATACCCCAACCACTAATGGCAAAGAAGCTGAAATTGAACAGTTTTATGTTCTATGATGACCTACAAGACCTTCTAGAACTAACACTAAAAAAAGATATCCTTTTCATCACAAGGGACTGGAACGCAAAAGTAAGAAGTCAAGAGATATCTGGAGTTACAGGCAAGTTTGGCCTTTGAGTACAAAGTGGAAGCAGGACAAAAGCTAACAGAGTTTTGTCAAGAGAATGCACAGATCATAGCAAACATCCTCTTCCAACAACAAAAGAGATGGCCCTACACGTGGGCATCACCAGATGGTCAATACTGAAATCAGATTCATTATACTCTTTGCAGCTGAAAATGGAGAAGCTCTATAGAGTCAGCAAAAACAAGAACAGGAACTGACTGTGGCTCAGATTCAGTTCAGTTCATTTCAGTTGCTCAGTCGTGTCTAACTCTTTGCGACCCCATGGACTGCAGCACGCCAGGCTTCCGTGTCCATCACCAACTCCTGGAGTTTACTCAAACTCATGCCCATTGAGTCTGTGATGCCATCCAACCATCTCATCCTCTGTTTTCCCCTTGTCCTTTCACCTTCAATCTTTCCCAGCATTGGGGTCTTTTCCATTGAGTCAGTTCTTCACATCAGGTGGCCAAAATATTGGAGTTTCAGCTTCAGCATCAGTCCTTCCAATCTATATTCAGGACTGATTTCCTTTAGGATGGACTGGTTGGATCTCCTTGAAGTCCAAGGGACTCTAGAGAGTCTTCTTCAATGCCACAGTTGAAAAGCATCAATTCTTTGGCATTCAGCTTTCTTTGTAGTCCAGCTCTCACATTCATACATAACTACTGAAAAAAACATATCCTTGACTAGAAGGACCTTTGTTGGCAAAGTAATGTCTCTGCTTTTTAATATGCTGTCCATGTTGGTCATGACTGTTCTTTCACGGAGCAAGCATCTTTTAATTTCATGGCTGGGGTCACCATCTGCAGTCATTTTGGAGGCCCCCAAAATAAAGTCTGTCACTATTTCCATTGTTTCCCCATGTATTTGCCATAAAGTGATGGGACCAGATGCCATGGTCTTAGTTCTCTGACTGTTGAGTTTTAAGCCAACTTTTTCACTTTCGTCAAGAGGCCCTTTAGTTCTTCCAGCCATAAGGGTGGTGTCATCTGCATATCTGAGGTTTTTGATATTTACCCTGGCAGTCTTGATTCCAGCTTGTGCTTCATCTAACCCAGCGTTTCTCATGATGTACTCTGCATATAATTTAAATAAGTTGGGTGACAATATACAGCCTTGACATAGTCCTTTCTTAACTTGGAACCAGTCTGTTGTTCCATGTCCAGTTCTAACTCTTGCTTCTTGACCTAGATACAGATTTCTCAGGCAGCATCTCTGGTCTGGTATTCCCATCTCTTTAAATATTTTCCACAGTTTGTTGTGATCCACACAAAGGCTTTGTTGTAGTAAATAAAGCAGAAGTATATGTTTTTGTGGTACTCTCTTCCTTTTTTGATGATCCAACGAATGTTGGTAATATGACCTATGTTTCCTCTGCCTTTTCTAAATCAAGCTTGAACCTCTGGAAGTTCATGATTCATACAGTGTTGAAGCCTGGCTTGGAGAATTTTGAACATTATTTTGCTAGTGTGTGAGATTAGTGTAATTGTGTGGTAGTTTGAACATTCTTTGGCATTGTCTTTCTTTGGGATTGGAATGAAAACTGACCTTTTCCAGTCCTGTGGCCTCTGTTGAGGTTTCCAAATTTGCCACCATATTGAGTGCAACACTTTCACAGCATCATCTTTTAAGGTTTGAAAATGGCTCAGATTATGAAGTCCTTATTGCCAAATTCAGACTTAAATTGAAGAAAGTAGGGAAAAACTACTGGACTATTCAGGTATGACCTAAGTCAAATCCTTTATGATTATCCTTATTTGTTTAGCCACAGACATTTATTATATATCACACATATCAAGCACTGTGCTGGGTATTAGAATTACCACTATAAGCAAGATAAACATAGTCTTTGTGTTCACAAGTTTACAATTTGTTGGGGTAGGTATGTAAGTAAGAATATGCCTTCTTTACAGTATGATGAGTAAAGGGCGATATGGGGTAAAAAAATGAAAAGCCATAGGTATACATATGTCCCCACCTTCTTGAGCCCACCCCACTAGGTTTTCACAGAACACAGGCTTTAGGTTTCCTGCACCATACAACAAACTCCCACTGACTATCTATTTTACATATGGTAATGTATATGTTTCAATGCTGTTCTCTCATATCATCCCACTCTCTCCTTCTCCCACTATGTCCATATTCTATTCTTAAATATGTGTCTCCTTGCAGCACTGTAAATAGGATCATCAGTATTATTTTTCTAGATTCCATATATGTATATATATATATACACACACACACATATATACATATATACATGTGTGTGTGTTAAATAGTATATTTGCCTTCCTCTTTCTGACTTAATTCATGCTGAATAATAGGTTTTACATTCATCCACTTCATTAGAACTGATTCACATGCATCTCATTTTATAGCTGAGTAATATTCCATTGTGTATATGTATCACAACTTCTTGATCTATTCATCAGTCAAAGGACATCTAGGTTGATTCCATGTCCCAGTTGTTGGAAATGGTGCTGCAATTAACACTGGGGGTACATGTGTCTTTTTAAATTATGGTTTCCTCAAGGTATATGCACAGAAGTGGGATTACTGGGTTGAATGATAGGTTTATTCCCAGATTTTAAGGAATCCATACTGTTCCCTATAGTGGCCTTATAAATTTACATATCCACCAACAGTGTAAGAAAGTTCCCTTTTCTCCCACACACTCTCACCAGGATTTGTTGTTTGTAGACTTTTTGATGATGGACATTCTGATTGGTGTGAGATGATAACCTCACATGTAGTTTTGATTTGTATTTCTCTAATAATGAGAGATGTTGAGCATCTTTTCATGTGTTAGCCCTCTGTATGTCTTCTTTGGAGAAATGTGTTTAATTCTTTTGCCCACTTTTTGATTGGGTCATTTTTTTTTTTTTTTTTTTTTTTGGAGATGCTACTTCCTTTAATGTATACCCAGAGGGTGATTTGATTTTTTTTTTTAATTTTATTTTATTTTTAAACTTTACAATATTGTATTAGTTTTGCCAAATATTGAAATGAATCCGCCACAGGTATATCCACGTTCCCCATCCTGAACCCTCCTCCCTCCTCCCTCCCCTACCCTTCCTCTGGGTCGTCCCAGTGCACCAGCCCCAAGTATCCAGTACTGTGCATCGAACCTGGACTGGCGACGCGTTTCATACATGATATTATACATGTTTCAATGCTATTCTCCTAAATCTCCCCACCCTCTCCCTCTCCCACAGAGTCCATAAGACTGATCTATACATCAGTGTCTCTTTTGCTGTCTCGTACACAGGGTTATTGTTACCATCTTTCTAAATTCCATATATATGTGTTAGTATACTGTATTGGTGTTTTTCTTTCTGGCTTACTTCACTCTGTATAATAGGTTCCAGTTTCATCCATCTCATTAGAACTGATTCAAATGTATTCTTTTTAATGGCTGAGTAATACTCCATCGTGTATATGTACCACAGCTTTCTTATCCATTCATCTGCTGATGGGCATCTAGGTTGCTTCCATGTCCTGGCTATTATAAACAGTGCTGCAATGAACATTGGGGTACACGTGTCTCTTTCCCTTCTGGTTTCCTCAGTGTGTATGCCCAGCAGTGGGATTGCTGGATCATAAGGCAGTTCTAGTTCCAGTTTTTTAAGGAATCTCCACACTGTTCTCCATAGTGGCTGTACTAGTTTGCATTCCCACCAACAGTGTAAGAGACAAAGATTGAGAAGATGCAAGAAAGGTTTAACAAGGACCTAGAAGAAATAAAAGAGAGTCAATATAAAATGAATAATGCAATAAATGAAATTAAAAACACTTTGGAGGCAACAAATAGTAGAATAACAGAGGCAGAAGATAGGATTAGTGAATTAGAAGATAGAATGGTAGAAATAAATGAATCAGAGAGGATAAAAGAAAAACGAATTAAAAGAAATGAGGACAATCTCAGAGACCTCCAGGACAATATTAAACCCTACAACATTTGAATCATAGGGGTCCCAGAAGAAGAAGACAAAAAGAAAGACCATGAGAAAATACTTGAGGAGATAATAGTTGAAAACTGCCCTAAAATGGGGAAGGAAATAATCACCCAAGTCCAAGAAACCCAGAGAGTCCCAAACAGGATAAACCCAAGGCGAAACACCCCAAGACACATATTAATCAAATTAACAAAGATCAAACACAAAGAACAAATATTAAAAGCAGCAAGGGAAAAACAACAAATAACACACAAGGGAATTCCCATTAGGATAACAGCTGATCTTTCAATAGAAACTCTTCAAGCCAGGAGGGAATGGCAAGACATACTTAAAGTGATGAAAGAAAATAACCTACAGCCCAGATTATTGTACCCAGCAAGGATCTCATTCAAATATGAAGGAGAAATCAAAAGCTTCTCAGACAAGCAAAAGCTGAGAGAATTCAGCACCATCAAACCAGCTCTCCAACAAATACTGAAGGATATTCTCTAGACAGGAAACACAAAAACAGTGTATAAACTCGAACCCAAAACAATAAAGTAAATGGCAACGGGATCATACTTATCAGTAATTACCTTAAATATAAATGGGTTGAATGCCCTGACCAAAAGACAAAGACTGGCTGAATGGATACAAAAACAAGACCCCTACATATGTTGTCTACAAGAGACCCAGCTCAAAACAGGGGACACATACAGACTGAAAGTGAAGGGCTGGAAAAAGATTTTTTTTTTTTTTTTAATCTGGTATTGAGCTGCATGAGCTGCTTGTATATTTGGAGATTATTTGTCAGTTGTTTTGTTTGCTATTATTTTCTCCCATTCTGAGGGTTGTCTTTTCAACTTTCTTATTTTTGTTTTCATTTCCATTACCCTAGGAAGTGGGTCATAGAGAACTTTGCTGTGATTTATATCAGAGAGTGTTCTGCCTATATTTTACTCTAAGAGTTTAATAGTTTCTGGTCTTATGTTTAGGTCTTTAATCCACTTTGAGTTTATTTTTATGTATGGTATTAGGAAGTGTCTTAATTTCATACTATTACATGTAGTTCACCAGTTTTCTCAGCACCACTTGTGGAAGAGATTATCTTTTCTCCATTGTACTTGGCAGGTTTTTCAAAGATAAGATGCCCTCAGGTGTGTGTATTTATCTCTGGGCTTTCTCTCTTGTTCCATTGATCTTTAGTTCTGTTTTTGTGTCAGTAACATATCTCACAGAATGTGGTCCACTGGAGAGGGAATGGCAAACCACTAGTCAATCTAATCACACTGATCACAGCCTTGTCTAACTCAATGGGACTAAGCCATGCCTTGTGGGGCCACCCAAGATGGGCGGGTCAAAGTGGAGAGGTCTGACAGAATGTGGTCCACTGGAGAAGGGAATGGCAAATCACTTCAGTATTCTTACCTTGAGAACTTCATGAACAGTATGAAAGGGCAAAATGATAGGATACTAAGAGAGGAATTCCCCAGGTCAGTAAGTACCCAATATGCTACTGCAGACAGTGGAGAAATAACTCCAGAAAGAATGAAGGAATGGAGCCAAAGCAAAAACAATACCCAGTTGTAGATGTGACTGGTGATAGAAGCAAAGTCTAATGCTGTAAAGAGCAATATTGCATAGGAACCTGGAATGTTAGGTCCATGAATCAAGGCAAATTGGAAGTAGTCAAACAGGAGATGGCAAGAGTGAACGTTGACATTCTAGGAACCAGTGAACTAAAATGGACTGGAATGGGTGAATTTAACTCAGATGACCATTATATCTACTACTGAGGGCAGGAACCCCTTAGAAGAAATGGAGTAGCCATCATGGTCAACAAAAGAGTCCAAAATACAGTACTTGGATGCAATCTCAAAAACGACAGAATGAGTTCTATTCGATTCCAAGGCAAACCATTTAATATCACAGTCATCCAAGTCTATGCCCCAACCAGTAAAGCTGAAGAAGCTGAATTTGAATGGTTCTATGAAGACCTACAAGACCTTTTAGAACTAACACCCAAAAAAAGATGTCCTTTTCATTATAGGGGACTGGAATGCAAAAGTAGGAAGTCAAGAAACACCTGGGGTAACAGGGAAATTTGGCCTTGAAATATGGAATGAAGCAGGACAAAGGGTAATAGAGTTTTGCCAAGAGAACACACTGGTCATAGCAAACACCCTCTTCCAACAACACAAGAGAAGACTCTACACATGGACATCACCAGATGGTCAACACTGAAATCAGATTGATTATTGCAGCCAAAGATGGAGAAGCTCTATACAGTCAGCAAAAATAAGACCGGGAGCTGACTGTGGCTCTGGTCATGAACTCCTTATTGCCAAATTCAGACTTAAATTGAAGAAAGTAGGGAAAACCCCTAGACCATTCAGGTATGATGTAAATCAAATCCCTTATGATTATACAGTGGAAGTGAAACATAGATTTAAGGGACTAGATCTGATAGATAGACTGCCTGATGAACTATGGACTGAGGTTCATGACATTGTACAGGAGACAGGGATCAAGACCATCCCAATGGAAAAGAAATGGAAAATAGCAAAATGGCTGTCTGGGGAGGCCTTACAAATAGCTGTGAAAAGAAGAGAAGCAAAAAGCAAAAGAGAAAAGGAAAGTTATGAGCATCTTAATGCAGAGTTCCAAAGAAGAGTAAGGAGAGATAAGAAAGCATTCCTCAGCGATCAATACAAAGAAATAGAGGAAAACAACAGAATGGGAAAGACTAGAGATATCTTCAAGAAGATTAGAGATACCAAGGGAACATTTCATGCAAAGATGGGCTCGATAAAGGACAGAAATGGTATGGACCTAACAGAAGAAGAAGATATTAAGAAGAGGTGGCAAGAATAAAAGAGCTTCACGACAAATATAATCACAATGGTGTGATCACTCACCTAGAGCTAGACATCCTGGAATGTGAAGACAAGTGGGCCTTAGAAAGCATCACTATGAACAAAGCAAGTGGAGGTGATGGAATTCCAGTTGAGCTCTTTCAAATCCTGAAAGATGATGCTGTGAGAGTGCCACATTCAATATGCCAGAAAATTTGGAAAACTCAACAGCGGCCACAGGACTGGAAAAAGTCAGTTTCATCCCAATCTCAAAGAAAGGCAATGCCAAAGAATGCTCAAAGTTCCGCACAATTGCACTCGTCTCACATGCTAACAAAGTAATGCTCAAAATTCTCCAAGCTAGGCTTCAGCAATACGTGAATTATGAACTTCCAGATGTTCAAGCTGGTTTTAGAAAAGGCAGAGGAACCAGAGATCAAATTGCCAACATCCGCTGGATCATCGAAAAAGCAAGAGTTCCCCCCCCCCCAAAAAAAAAAACATCTATTTCTGCTTTATTGAGTATGTCAAATCCTTTGACTGTGGGGATCACAATAAACTGTGGCAAATTCTGAAAGAGATGGAATACCAGAACACCTGACCTGCCTCTTGAGAAACCTATATGCAGGTCAGGAAGCAACAGTTAGAACTGGACATGGAACAACAGACTGGTTCCAAATAGGAAAAGAAGTACATCAAGGCTGTATATTGTCATCCTGCTTATTTAACTTATATGCAGAGTACATCATGAGAAATGCTGGGCTGGAAGAAGCACAAGCTGGAATCAAGATTGCCAGGAGAAATATCAATAACCTCAGATATGCATATGACAGCACCCTTATGGCAGAAAGTGAAGAGGAACTAAACAGTCTCTTGATGAAAGTGAAAGAGGAGAGTGAAAAAGTTGGCTTAAAGCTTAACATTCAGAAAACTAAGATCATGGCATCTGGTCCCATCACTTTACGGGAAATAGATGGGAAAACAGTGGAAACAGTGTCAGACTTTATTTTTGGGGGCTCCAAAATCACTGCAGATGGTGATTGCAGCCATGAAATTAAAAGACGCTTACTCCTTGGAAGGAAAGTTATAACCAAACTAGATAGCATATTCAAAAGCAGAGACATTACTTTGCCAACAAAGGTCCGTCTAGTCAAGGCTATGGTTTTCTCAGTGGTCATGTATGGATGTGAGAGTTGTAGTATAAAGAAAGCTGAGCACCAAAGAAATGATGCTTTTGAACTGTGGTGTTGGAGAAGACTCTTGAGAGTCCCTTGGAATGAAAGGAGATCCAACCAGTCCACCCTAAAGGAGATCAGTCCTGGGTGTTCATTGGAAGGACTGATGCTGAGGCTGAAACTCCAATACTTTGGCCACCTCATGGGAAGAGTTGACTCATTGGCAAAGTCTCTGATGCTGGGAGGGATTTGGGGCAGGACGACAGAGGATGAGATGGCTGGATGGCATCACCGACTCGATGGACATGAGTTTGGGTGATCTCCGGGAGCTGGTGATGGTAGGGAGGCCTGGCATGCTGCGATTCATAGGGTCGCAAAGAGTTGGACATGACTGAGCGACTAAACTGAACTGAATTCTCATATATGGCCAATAATAATAAAATATGTTGAGGTATATTTCTTCTATCCCTACTTTCTGAGAGTTTTTATCATAAATGGATGTTGAATTTTGTGAAAGGCTTTCTCTGGATCTATTGAAATAATTATATGGTTTTTATCTTTCAATTTGTTAATATGGTGCATCACATTGATTGATTTGCATATATTGAAGAATCCTTGTATCCTTGAGATAAAGCCCACTTGATCATGATGTATGATCTTTTTAATGTATTTTTCAGTTCTGTTTGTTAGAATTTAGTTGATGACTTTTGCATCTATGTTTCCCAGTGATATTGGACTGTATTTTTCTTTTTCTGTTTCATCTTTGTCTGGTTTTGGTATCAGGGTGATGGTGGCTTTGTAGAATGAGTTTTGGAGTTTTCCTTCCTCTATATTTTTCTGGAAGAATTTGAGCAGGTTAGGTGTTTGTTCTTCTCTAAACTTTTGGTAGAATTTGCCTGTGAAGACATCTGGCCATAGGCTTTTTTTTGGTTGGAAGATTTTTTATACAATTTTGATTTCTTGCTTGTGATTGATCTGTTCATATTTTGTATTTCTTGCTGGTTCACTTTTGAAAGGTTATGCTTTTCTAGGAATTTGTCCATTTCTTCTAAGTTGTCCATTCTTTTGGCATAAAGGTGTTCACAGTAATCTCTTATGATCCTTCTATTTGTGTGGTCTGTTGTAACTTCTCCTTTTTCTTTTCTAATTTTATTAACTTGAGTCTTTTATTTTTTTTCTTGATAAGCCTGGCTAATGGTTTGTAAATTTTGTTTATTATCTCAGAGAACTAGCTTTTAGTGTTATTAATCTTTGCTATAGTCTCCTTCATTTCTGTTATACTTATTTATGCTCTCATCTTTATGATTTCTTTCCTTCTACTAACTTTTCTTCCTTTTCTAGTTACTTTCTGTGTAAGGATACGTTGTTTATTTGATGTCTTTCTTGTTTCTTGAGGTAAGTGTGTACTGATAAAAACTTTCCACTTAGCATTTCCTTTACTGCATCCCATAGATTTTTAGTTGTCTTGTTTTCATTGTCATTTGTTTCTAGTCATAATTTGAATTCCTTTTTTATTTCTTCAGTGATTTGTAGGCTACTCAGAAGCATATTTTTTAGGTTGTTAATAGTTTGCTTTTTTCCTATAGTTGATACCTAATCTTACAGCATTTTGATCAGAAAAGACGTTTGAAATAATTTCAGTTTTTCAAAATTTACCAAGGCTTGATTTGTGACTCAGGATGTGATCTATCCTAGAGAACGTTCCATGTGCACTAAGAAAAAGAAAATCTATTCTTTTAGGAAGAAATACTCTGTAGATACCAATTAGGTCCAACTGGTTCAATGTATCATTTGAAGTTTGTGTTTCCTAATTAATTTTCTCTCTGGATGATTTGTCCATTGGCATGTGTGAAGTATTCAAGTCCCCACTATTATTGTGTTACTACTGATTTCCCCTTTAATACTTGTTAGACTTTGCCTGTGTATTCAGGTGCTCCTATGCTGGGTGCATATATATATATATATATATATATTATTATGTATTCTTGTGGGGTTCATCATTATGTAGTATGCTTCTTTGTTTCTTCTAACAGTCTTTATTTTAAAGTTTATTTGATCTGATATGAATATTGCTTTCCCTGGATTCTTTTGGTTTCTGTTTGCATAGAATATCTTTTTCCAGCCCCTCACCTTCAGTCTGTATGTGTCCCTTCATTTGAGGTGGGTCTTTCCTAGATAGCAATTATAGGGATTTTTTTTTGTTTGTTTGTTTTTGTATTCATTCAATGTGTCTTTTGGTTGGAGCATTGAACCCATTTACATTTAAGGTAATTATTGGTAAATATGATCCTGTTACCATTTACCTCATTGTTTGGGGTTTGTTTTTTATAGGCCTTTTCTGTGTTTCTTGTCTAGAGAAGTTCCTTTAGCATCTGTTGAAGAGCGGGTTTGGTGGTGATGAATTCTCTTAGCTTTTCCTTATCTGTGAAGCTTTTGATTTTTTCTCCTTCAAATCTGAATGAGATTGTTGCTGGGTAGAGTAATCTTGCTTGTGGGTTTTTCCCTTTCATCACTTTAAGTATATCCTGCCATTCTGTTCTTGCCTGTAGAGTTTCTGCTGAAAGATCAGCTATTAGCCTTCTGGGGATCCCCTTGTATGTTGTTTGTTGCTTTACCCTTGCTGCTTTTAGTGTTTGTTCTTTGTGTTTAATTTTTGTTAGTTTGATTAATATGTGTCCTGGAGTGTTTCTCCTTGGGTTTATCCTGTGTGGGACTCTCTGGACTTCCTTGACTTAGGTGGCTATTTCTTTCCCCATTTTAGGGAAGTTTTCAACTATACTCTCCGCAAATATTTTCTCATGCCCTTTTCTTCTGTCTTCTTCTTCTGGGATGCCTATGATTTGAATGTTGGGGTGTTTAATGTTGTCCTAGAGGTCTCTGAGGCTGTCCTCATTTCTTTTTATTCTTTTTATTATTATTTTTTAAATTCTGCTCTGCTTCAGATATTTCCACCATTCTAACTTTCAGCTCACTTATCTGTTCTTCTGCCTCAGTTACTCTACTGTTCCTCCAGTCTATTTATGCAAGCCTCATCTTGTTTCCAAGATTTTGGATTATCTTTACTACCATTATTTTGAATTCTGTTTCAGGCAGACTCCTTATTTCTTTCTCATTTGTTTGGTATGGTGGGTTTTGTCATGTTCCTTCACCTGCTGCGTATTTCTCTCTTTGCATCTTGTTTAGTTTACTGTCTTTGGGGTCTCATTTCTGCTGGCTGGAAGGTCATAGTTCCACTTAATTGTGGCATCTGCCCCCTGTGGGTGGGGTCAAACTAGTGTCTTCTGACGTTTTCCTGATCCAGGGAACTTGCACCTGTATTATGGTGGATAGAGCTGGATCTCGTCTCTTTGAAAGGCAGTGTCTTTTCCATCAGTGAGTCTGGGGGTTTTGGTGGGTTTGGCATGGATTTGGGCAGCCTGTTTACTAATGTGCAGTGTTGTATACCTGTTTTCCTGAAGGATCAGTGTGGTGTGTTTGGGTTTTGTGGCTTGCTGGTCTTGGGGTGGGCTTGATTTTAGTGTTGAGATGAAGGCCTTTAGGAGGGCTCTTGCTTATTAATGTTCCCTGGGGTCTGCCATTTTCTGGTGAATCAAAGTCTTGAGCTCTGTTCTCCTACCTCAGGGGTTCAGGCCTTACTCCTATTGAAGCACCAAGACCTCACACGCCTGATAGCATAGAAGACAAATCCCAAGACTCTTGGTGAAGGCAACACTCAATATCCCAGAACACCCACTGAGACTTACACCAGAGTCCTCTAACATTTCTAGGAAGTTCTCTGGACCTGTTATGGGCAGTGTGAAGTCAGCTCAGTCTCAGATATGGCCTTATTCCAGTTTTTACTTCCTCCTAAAGTTCACAGTTCAGTTCAGTTGCTCAGTCGTGTCCGACTCTTTGCGACCCCATGGACTGCAGCACCCAAGGCCTCGCTGTCCATCACCAACTCCCAGAGTTTACTCAAACTCATGTCCATTGAGTTGGTGATGCCATTCAACTATTTCATTCTCTGTTATCCCCTTCTGCTCCTGCCTTCAATCTTTTCCAGCATCAGGGTCTTTTCCAATGAGTTAGCTCTTTGCATCAGGTGGCCAAAGTATTAGAGTTTCAGCTTCAGCATCAGTCCTTCCAATGAATATTCAGGAATGATTTCCTTTAGGATGGACTGGTTGGATCTCCTTGCAGTCCAAGGGACTCTCAAGAGTCTTCAACATCACAGTTCAAAAGCATCAGTTTTTCGGGCCTCAGCTTTCTTTATAGTCCAACTCTCACATCCATACGTGACTACTGGAAAAAGCATAGACTTGACTATACAGACTTTTGTTGCCAAAGTAATGTCTCTGCTTTTTAATATGCTATCTAAGTTGGTCATAAATTTCCTTCCAAGGAGTAAGCATCTTTTAATTTCATGGCTGCAGTCACCATTTGCCATCTGCAGTGATTTTGAAGTTCACAGTTGCCCCTAAATTTCACAGTCTGATCCCAAACCTGAAACAAGTGGGTGAAGGCCAAGGCTCATTAGGGCTCACTTGCTTGGTCTGGGGAAGGGGAATTATAAAGCAGCCACATTAGAGATGTATCAGGGAGTGTCTGAGGCAATAGAGACCTGTGGGATGTTACAGTCTAACGTGGGTCAGGAGCTCTCCCAGAGGAAACAGCCCCAGTTTGTGGGTCCCTAGTAAGAGCCAGGCTATTCAAGCTCCCAGCAAGGGGCAGGCAGTAGTCTGTACACAGTCTGGGGGTGGCTGCCACCTCTGGGGTCAGGACTGGATCAGCAGTGTTTTGTCTGCTACCTCAGGTACCATTTCTGGCTTTGGCAGTGGCGGTCACATCCAATCCCTCTGCTGTGTTGGGAGACGCCCCTCTTAGCATTTCTTCCTGGTTACCAACCCTTGACCTCTCCCTGGGATCCCTGCTGGAGACTCAGCACTCCTCCCCTGCATTCTGCTGCAGCCCGAGGCCAGGGAGCCACCTTTGCTCCCTCCCCTGAGCTAGGCGAGGCTTGCTCTGGGCAAGGGGAGGCTTGCTAGCTACTTATCAGTGAAGCTAGCTGATTTCTGTAGTGAATTTCCTGTTTTGTCTTCTGAGCCGCTATTGTTGAATCCCAGAAGTTCCCCACTGGTCCCACTTGTGAGGGGGTTTATTACAGTATGGAAACTTTTCCTCCTTCATGGCTCCCTCCCTCAAAGCACAGGTCCCTGTCCTGAAATCCTTTATCTCTTTTTATTTCTTTATCTTTTGCCCTACTTCATTGCAAGGAGACTGGCTTGCCTTTGCGGAAATCTGGGGTCTTCTGCTGTCAATCAGAAGTTGTTCTGGAGGAGTTGTTCCATAATCTGATGAATTTGTGATGTATTTGTGGGGAGGCTGGTGATCTCCCCATCTTATTCCTCCACCATCTTCTTCAGACCTCCCATTGAGTTTTCTTTTTTCTGTGTTTGCACATTCATATTTAAGAATGTAAAGTTCACAACAGCTGGGGCTATACCCCACCAAAGAGAGTGCTTTTTGCAAATTTTTAATTCAAAAATAAAATATAAATTATGACCATTTATATTTTGTCATTATTTTTAAAGAATATAATGCATTTAGAAAGACCTTATCCATTAAAGAAAGTGAGTGCTGAAACAAAGTCAATTGAGGATCTGGCACTTTTATATACATTCTGAAAGGGTCTAGTCATTTTAACTCATCTCACCCTTCAAAATCAGTGACCTAGCACTCACATTTACAAATTTTCCTTGAATTTTTCATGTACTCCTGCTCAATGTGTCAAGTGTGACAGAACAGATGTAGTCACTGAGTGATTAAACAGATGTTTCATTTGTATTACCATTCATTATAATATGTCATAATTGACAGCACACCCATGCAACTTGTCAAGTACCTAGAAATTCTTCTAGGTGTCTTTTTAAGGGAACTCATAGTTTAAAAAATATTCCTATGGAATACACAGGAAAGTTGAAGATAGTTTTCTAAGAGCAACTTTCATTACTAGGTAGTATTAAGCAGTTCACTTTCAGGTGAAATGAGAAGAAATTTTTGTCACTGTATAGAGCAATCATGAATACCACCAAGACTGGTTCAATGGATCTCATGCAGCCCTTGCCAAATGCTTACCTCCAGTTCCTAGGTTATCTATGAGTTGGATATCTAAAAATACCCCATACCTCCAAATGCCCCAAATAAATGAAGGCATAGTTTTACAGGTATATTCTACTACTTCTTACATCAGTTATGTGATTGTGGTGATATTAATGATTTTTTTTAATATCTCTGGAAATATTATTTTACATTGTCTCCTAGCTCTAGTAACTCTCATAAACAATTTAAGGGATATCTATATCTCTATATCTATCTATATATCATGTATATTCATGCATGCATGCTAAGTCACTTCAGTCATGTCCAACTCTTTGAAACCCTATGGACTGTAGACCAACAGGTTCCTCTGTGGATTCTCCAGGAAAGAATAGTGGAGTGGAGTGGGCTGCCATGTCTTCCTCCATAGATCCACTGATGCCAATGCAGGGATCAAACCTGCATCTGTTGCATTGGCAGATGCATTCTCTCCCACTAGTGCCATGTGAGAAGGGCATATATGGACACATAAAAGATATATATATATATATTACAATACATTATTTGTGTAGACTTTGCTTGTTGGGGGTTTATGTTTTTTCATCAAGCTTTCTAATAGTTAATATACACTTATTTGAGCATGTTTCTTTATTTAATCTTTGACCTTTTGAGGGAATATATTTTTCAGTCCACAAACATAAATGTGCAAGAAACACTGTCTTTGAAAAACTCCTTAAAAATAAAAGATGCTGAACACCTAGCTTCCTGGGATAGCAGAAAACTATTCTATTGGGTATTTTAGAGACACACTACAGAACCAGAGAGGCCCCAAAACCTACGGAGGAGCTGTTGCTTTCCAGTGCACTGTGGCTGTTGCTGAACTCCTGTTTTTGTGGTCCCTTTAAGCCATATTTCTTTTGGCTTCCAAGCTTTCCTGTCTCTTAATGGAACTTAGGTATCTCTGCTGAGGCTGAGAATCTCTGAGTAGAGAATCTAGCTCACCTGGGCATCCTGTATAACTTGTACCCACTGAGATTTTTCCAGCTCATCTTGCCATCATCTGCTCATCTTGTCCGAGGATGGTCTTAGCAACTTCCTAAACTTCCACTCTTCCCAACATCCAGGAATCCCCCTCTTCTCAAGTATTGCTTTAAAGGAAACCATCCATTTTTCCTCCTACATCTGACAGTTTACATCATCTTTTCAATAATCTTAAATTTGTAGACAGGTGGAAATTTTGTTTTTCAGCATTTTCTACTCCATGTTGTGTAAAATTTCCTGAGGGAAGGAAATATAAAAGGTCCAGCTAACTGTTTGGAATTTAAAGAGGGGAGACAGTAGGAGAAATGCAAATTAACATCCCCAAAGAGGTTAAGACAAATTTGTTTCTAACTTATCCCCATAATTCACATTTATGAAGTGGTTATAGCAAAATAGAAGGGTAGATGGAAGACCGGGATGGGTTTATTCATGATTCCAAACAAACTTATGTTTTTTTTTTTTTTTTTTTTTTCCATTTTGCTATGCAGATATAAGCAGCTCTTTGCAAGAAACCACCTTTAGCAAGAAACCACTTTTGTCTTGTCACTTTAGCAAAGCTATAATGTCACCAATTTTTAAATCAAATGCCACCATATTCTACTTGTCTTTGGCCCAGGTTCTATGACAAGACTGATAGTTGAGTAGACTCCTAGGTCAAATCAAACTTACATTGTCCAATATCACATTGTGGGATGACTGATTAACATTGCAGTTGCTTGCTTCCCAAAGGATTCAGATCTTTATAAGAAGCCTATGAACCTGGGGCTTTGAGAAGGTGGGCAACTTGCCTTAAAGGAAGCATGCAAGAGACTTTGTTTTTTAACCCCAGGAAGAAAGGACCTGCCCATAAGCCAACATATTTAATTGTTAAGCTACAAAAATCTCTGTTTAAAGCCTACATATAAATGCTTGGGATTTTTTTAATGCAATCCAGCTTCCAAGATGTATTTGATACAAATAAGTTCCTTCTTTTAAAAAAAGAAAAAGTATTGCAAAAAATTCTGTTAATGGGAACTGTTTCAATCCTTTGTAGGCATAATTTTAGGTAAGTGATTTTCTTATAGAACAAGCAATTTCATTATAAAACTCAGTTCCTCACTTGTACCCACCCAGCAGAGTAACCAGAGAAGGCTATGGCACCCCACTCCAGTACTCTTGCCTGGAAAATCCCATGGATGGAGGAGCCTGGTGGCCTGCAGTCCATGGGGTCACCAAGAGTCGGACACGACTGAGCGACTTCACTTTCACTTTTCACTTTCATGCATTGGAGAAGGAAATGGCAACCCACTCCAGTGTTCTTGCCTGGAGAATCCCAGGGATGGGGGAGCCTGGTGGGCTGCCATCTATGGGGTCGCACAGAATCGGACACGACTGAAGCAACTTAGCAGCAGTAGCAGCAGCAGTAGCAGCAGCAGCCGCAGCAGCAGCAGCTGCAGCAGCAGCAGCAGAGTAACCCTCTATGAGAAAAGCTGAACGAACTGAAGCCTGAACAATTTGGTACTATGCCTGTAGCACCATGCCATATATCATTGGTTCTCCTAATTGCCTCTTCCACTATCTCTTACATTATCAGAACTCCTAAATGGAACTCCACCTTTATACAATTTCAGCTATGCTAGGCCTCTGTGGAATGTCAATTGCCTTTGTAAAAATCTGATGGATTCCTTATCAAACTACCCTTTTAGGAAAGGGAAGCTGGTAACCCCAAAGTTCTATCACTATTCAGATTTTGTCTCCTATGTATTTTAGCTCCATAAGTAAATAATGCTAATGCATTACTATCTGTGGAAATGTGCTAATTTCAAGTGGAAAAAAAAAATTAAGATGATATATTTTCCATCAGACTGAGTGCTTTCTCTAAGACCCAGAATTCACTTTTCTGATGAGTTGAGATGTTTATGTGAAAAGGAAAGGTCCTGCTCTGATAACTTCCTTTTGAGTTTTCATGTGATTGTTTACATGACAGTGAGACATTTATATGACTATTAAAGAGTGAAAAAAAATCCATTAACAGCCTTTTGTTTTCTTTTGTACTTAATTTGATGGATTTATTAGTCTTTTACTGGAAATAACAGTAGTGTGATTTAACTGACTTGATTGACTGACTGCTTTGGCACTATTTAGACGAAGAGGGATATATCATTTTAACTAGCAGTTTAAAAAGCTGCATAACAATCCATTGCAGAAATGACATTAAAAAAAAGTCTCTGTAAGATCAGTTGGCTTATTATGAGGAATCAAATATCCTGGATTAAATTCTCAAAGTCCAACCTGACTACAGCAAAGAACTAATGAGATCTGTGCTCTCCGAGGAGCTCATTTAATTAACTCAAGCATTGCTTTCAAGTACGCATTACGGTGTTGCTTGTAAATTCACATATATTAAATGTAAATTATAAGACATTTCAGAGGAGAGAGAGTTTGGTGGCAGTCTAATTTACATTTCTTTCTTGGCTATAAGCATTTTCTCCTTCTCACATTATACATTTAACATTGATACAAATTGAGGTTTTTTGTTTCGCTTGCTATTGTCACCAAGATATACATTAACTCCTTTCAGTTCAGTTCAGTTCAGTCTCTCAGTCGTGTCTGACTCTTTGTGACCCCATGAATCGCAGCATGCCAGGCCTCCCTATCCATCACCAACTCCCGGAGTTCACTCAGACTCATGTGTATCGAGTCAGTGATGCCATCCAGCCATCTCATCCTCTGTTGTCCCCTTCTCCTCCTGCCCCCAATTCCTCCCAACATCAGAGTCTTTTCCAATGAGTCAACACTTCGCATGAGGTGGCCAAAATACTGGGGTTTCAGCTTTAGCATCATTCCTTCCAAAGAAATCCCAGGGCTGATCTCTTTCAGAATGACCTGGTTGGATCTCCTTGCAGTCCAAGGGACTCACAAGAGTCTTCTCCGACACCACAGTTCAAAAGCATTAATTCTTCGGCACTCAGCTTTCTTCACAGTCCAACTCTCACATCCATACATGACCACTGGAAAAACCATAGACTTGACAATAGCAAATATAACTGATTACTGATTTAAGCTTGAAATCTGGGGCCCAATATTTTAAAGGAGGGGAAGGGGGATCTACAAGCATGTAAAATTTTTATTAGTTGACTGAAAATCTGGATAAATTAGACTCTTAAGTGAAACAAATTTTGCCCTGAAAGCCAGATATTTTGCCTAAGGGTGAAGAATGAGATAAACATAATATATTGTTTTAAGTTTTACTTTTAATGTGCTGTAGATTTTGAGGAAAATAAAAAGACAAATCTCCTCTGTTCTACGCTTTTCTGTACAGATCTAATCTTTCCCCTTATAAGGTCATTTGTTGAAAATGTGAACAAACTAGTAAAACAAATCTTTCCCCTCACCTTGTATGTAATATACACCCCTGTTGATACTGCCCTGTGTTGAAAGATGTCATTAATGCAATTGGAGTCAGTGAATTTAGAGTTGAAATATAAGCAAACAGCAGTGATTTCTTTTCTATCTTTTCTCATCCTTATTGTGATGAAGGTCAATTTAATTCAGCAAATAGTGAGCCTTACCTGAAGGTTTATATCTTTGAAATAATCCCTTTTCCAATGATCTTCTTGTCAGAGAGATTTAGTACATTTGGTCCAAATGCAATGGTTTTTTATCTGAAATCCTTGGGGGCAGATGTGTTTCAGAATTTGGATTTTTTGGATTTTAGAAAAGTAATACTGAACACAGTTGGTATTTTAATAAACATCCCCAGTAGAGAGTTCCATAAAACATAAAACATATAATAGATATTTATAAAACAATGTACAAATTATACACTTTACATAAGACATATTCATATTTTGGCATTGCACATGTATATGTGTACTAAATGGGTTAAATAAATTCTGATTTATTTCTCAGTTCTGCTCAGATTTTGTCATCAAATGAGTTAGGATGGCACTTTTTAGAGCTTTTAAAGTGCATAATTGAGAATAAGCGACTATAGACTTCTGATATGTCACTATGGTGGGCAAACTTCTCAGATGGACTTGGAGAATCCCACTTTCTGGTATATATGCCCTCCTTTTGAATATGGTGAGGACCTGTTGTATGATGAGATGACACATTCTTGATTACTTTATGCTTAATGAAAACAGCAATGAGATAGTGTGCCACTCCTGTGATTACATTGTGTAAGACTCTGCCATAGCCTCTGGGATGCCCAACCTCTTTGAAGAAGTAAGTTGTCACGTTGTGAAAGGGTCATGTAGTTAGGACCTGAGGGCAACCTCTAGAAAATAGGACCCCCCCATGTTGGACCACCAACAGGATAATGGAGGCCTCAGTCCTACAATCACAGGGACCTAAATCCTGCCAGCAATCTAAATGGCCTTAGAAGAGGACCCCATGTTTCAGATGAGACATGAGATTGCAGCCCCTGCCAACATGATATCTGACAAGACTCTGAACAGAGTAAGCAACTAACCTGTGGTAGACTTTATATTATTATCAACAGAAACTGTGAAAAAGTGCATTTGTATTGTTTTAAGTAGCACAATTTGTAGTAATTTGTTATGCCCCATCAGAAAAGCAATACCATCAATGAATTGTTGTTTAGTTGCCAAGTTGTGTCCAACTCTTCTCGACTCCACAGACTGCAGAACTTCAGGCCACTTTATCCCTCACTATCTCCTGGAGTTTTCTCAAGTTCATGTCCATTGCATCACTGATGCCATCCAACCATCTTATCCTCTGTCAGCCTCTTCTCCTTTTGACGTCAATCTTTCCCAGCATCAGGGTCCTTTCCAATGAGCTGGCCATTCTCATCAGGTGGCCAAAATACTGGAGCTTCAGCATCAGTCCTTCCAATGAGTATTCAGGGTTGATTTCCTTTAAGATTGACTGGTTGGATATCCTTGCTCTCCAAGGGACTCTCAAGAGTCTTCTCCAGCACCACAATTAGAAAGCATCAGTTCTTCAATGTTCTGCCTTCTTTATGGTCTATATTTCAACATCGATACATGACTACTGGAGAGACCATAGCCTTGACTATATGGAATTTTGCCTCAAAGTGATATCTTTGCTTTTTAACAAATTGTCTAGATTTGTCATAACTTTCCTGCCAAGAAGCAACCATCTTCTAATTTCATGGCTGCAGTGACCATCGGCAGTGATTTTAGATCCCAAGAAGAAGAAATCTGTCACTCTTTCCACATTTTCCCCTTCCATTTGCCGTGAAGTGATGGGACCGAATGCCACGAACTTAGTGTTTGTAATATTGAGTTTTAAGTGGCTTTTTCCACTTTTCTCCTTCACCCTCATCAATAGGCTCTTAGGTTCCTCTTCACTTCTGCCTTAGAGTAATATCATCAGTTTATCTGAGATTGTTGATGAATTGTATGTATTTATTTTTTTGTATTCATTTCTAATTCAAAGTATTTTTTCAGATTCTTAACCACAATCTAACATTTTCTATAATTCCCATTTTCTACAATTCTTATTAAGTCATTGTCTTAGTTCTATGAAGAAGTAGGAAAAAAATATACTTTGAGGTAAGGATTTTAAAGTTAATTTTATAGTCAACTGTTATCTTAAAGAAAGTTTATATATAACACATGCTGCTACTGCTAAGTCACTTCAGTTGTGTCCAACTCTGTGCGACCCCATAGACGGCAGCCCAACAGGCTCCTCTGTCCCTGGGATTCTCCAGGAAAGAACACTGGAGTGGGTTACCATTTCCTTCTCCAATACATGAAAGCGAAAAGTGAAAGTGAAAGTGAAATAGCTCAGTCTGTCAGACTCTTAGTGACCCCATGGACTGCAGCCTACCAGGCTCCTCCATCTATGGGGTTTCCAGGCAAGAGTACTGGAGTGGGGGGCCATTACCTTCTCCATATCTAACACATAGTGGATGTTAAAAAAAAAAGTTCTGATGAGAGCATAATAGAAAAGTGACTCAGTTTTAATTTATGTAACATGTCATTTTAACTAGAAGGGTTTTGGGAATAAGTTTGCTGTCAAAGATGAAACAGTAATCTGATCAAAATAAAACACACAATATTTTATAATTTGGAATATCATTCATGAAAGTCTAATAGCTAAAACACTTTATATCTGTCACTTCAGTTCTTACTAGGGGCATGAAAAGAGCTTGTTCCACGATATTAAATTTAAATGTGCTTTGGATCCCATTGCCTACAGCATAGAATTTCTATCAGCATTTCCAGGGGGGAACTGGTTTTAGCATAGATATTGTTCTTTTTAAAATAACTTCAACTTTTTCACTCTTCATATTTTAACTCCTCAACTTCTTTTGTCTTTTAAAGTATCTAATTACTATCAGAAATCAGTATTTCATAGAATGGTTGAAGAAGGTATCTTACAGAAATCATTGAATTCGTGATCATTGTTTATGGCATCTCTGTTTCATGTTCAAATTTCAAACCTCATCAACTAAGATATATGTGCTCAATTTATTCACATATATAATCTTAGTATTTTACACAAAGCAACTTTTTCCTTTTTAAGGAATGTTGATCGCAATTTGGTTCCTTCAAAGCTTTAAGTAGGGAAGGATAGAGAAGAATATTAACTGAGATATACCTTGGGTCTTTTATAGGCAAATTTCCCCAACATGCTAAGCAGGACTGACAACTCTTCCAAACACAGTATCTTTCCATTTGTTGGGCTCTAAGGACCCAGCATCCAGCAGGATGTGACACACTGATTTCTATTGAGGCAACGTCAGAACCCGCTCTCTAAACAAACTATAGCAATAGCTCTCTAAAGAGTACCAAGAAATGGATGGGATAAGGTCATGTTTCAAGGAGCGTGTGAGGCAAGAAAATTGATGACTATTTTATCTCCTTGCCCCAAATGTATTTTTAGAAAAAGGATTCATTCTTCTATCCATTAACAACATTTTTTGAGAATGAACTTTTAGAGTGAAACTATTTGAAAATACTATTTATAAAGATAAATTATTTTTATTAAAGTAAATTTGACATGCAATATAACAGGTACATAGTACAGTGAATCACAAATTTTAAAGATTATACTGCATTTATAGTTAAATTTATAGTTAAATGCAGTATAGTTAAAATGTTAGTTATATTCTCTGTGTTGTACAATATTTTCTTGTAGCTCATTTTATACATAATAGTTTGTACTGCTTAATCCCTACCCCTGTATTCCTCTTCCCTCTTTCCCCTCTCTATTAGTACCAGTTGTTTATAATCTGTATCCATGAATCTTTCTTTTTTGCTATGTTCACTAGCTTGTTTTATTTTGTATATTCCATATATAAGTGATATATAGTATTTGTCTTTCTCTGTGTGAATTATTTCAAGTTCATCTATGTTGTTGCATATGGTAAAATCTCATTTTTTATGACTAAGCAGTACTTCATTTTTTATATATATATGTATTATATATATATATATATTTTATATATGTATATCACTCTTTATACATTTTTCTATTGATGGACACTTAGGTTGCTTCCATGGAATTCTGCAGGCCAGAATACTATAGTGAGTAGCCTATTCCTTCTCCAGTGGATCTTCTGACCCAGGAACTGAACTGGAGTCTCCTGCACTGCAGGTGGATTTTTACCAGCTGAGCTACCAGGGAAACCCCAAAAGCTGCACCCAATGTGGTGCCCGAAACCCACGATTCTGAGATTAAGAGTCTCATGCTCTACTGACTGAACTAGCCAGGCTCCATTAACTTGGCAATTGTAAATAATGTGCTATGAACATTGGATTCCTGTATCTTTTCAAACTGTTTTGTTTCTTTAAGATATATACCCAGGAACTGCTAGGCCATATGTAAGTTCTATTTTTAATTTTTTGAGAAGCCTCCCTACTATATTCTACACTGAATGTGCCAATCAACAGTGTACAAGGGTTCCCTTCTCTTTACACCTTCACCAACATTTGCTATTTGTGTTCTTTTTCATGACAGCCATTCTGACCAGTGTGAGGTGATATCTCACTGTGGTTTTGATAGGCATTTCCCTGATAATAGTGCTGTTTGGCATCTTTTCATATCCCTGTTTGCCATCTGTATGTCTTCTTTGGAGAAGTCTTTGGCCTATTTTTTAATTAGGTTGTTTGTTTTCTGTTGTTGTTGAGTTGTATGAGTTGCTTATATATTTAGGATATTAACCCCTTATTTGTCATATCATTTGTAAATATGTTCTACTATTCAGTAGGTTGTCTTTTAATTTTGTCAATGCTTTCCTTTGTTGCACAAAAAGATTTTAAGTTTAAATAGGTTCCATTTATTTTTGCTTTTATTTTCTTTAAGAGACAGATACAAAAATCATTATTACAACTGTTTCTAAATAATTGAAGACATCCTGAGCTGAATTGGAAAACAAAACAAAAAGTATAAAGCCGGGTTTTCAGAGAAGAGAGAGGCTACCTGGGAAAGCCTGGACTACCACTTTTGGCTGAAATGCCTTTACTTGGGACCCATGGATATCAATTTCCCAGGCCACAGGAACTCCCCATTGAATGTGTTCATGTTTCAAGCAGTCACTCTAAGGTGAAGAACAGCGACTTTTGCTCTAGGAAGACGTATTATGAAGATTATCTTTGATGTCCATAGAGCTGTTAAAGACACAAAGCTGTCTCCCTCCACCACTATTATTTTCCTTGCTCTGACTTGTAGAGATAGAGGAGGATAAACATGAAAATAAACCTGCTTCTTTTCTGTCTTTATAGTCTTAGGATAAATGACCTGCCAATGAGAAAATGTAAGAATCTCTCTGAGATATTTTTCAAATCTCATTGTTTTTGTCTACCACTCTATTTCTTAAATAGCACACAGAGGCTTTCAAATGTGTTGAATAACGGCTAAATGAATATAATATCCATTTGATTTCAAAATCCATGTTCTCTCACTATTTACAGCTGTGAAAAAAAGTACATAACACTTTTTAGCACTTTTTCGGTCCTAGACATATTCTCCTTAAATAGACTGTTTAATTTTTTTTTTATGTTGTCTAACATCCCACAGCTTTAAACTTAGATAATTTGATTTCAGAGCTAGGATCAAACTAACAGCTGTTGTCCCATTTGTAGTAGAAGGATCACTTGAGAGATTGCCATCGAAAATTCAGGTAAGGTGAGATGGTATAATCTCAGAGAAGAGTAGCTAAATACTTAAAACTAAGAAAAAAGTTATGCCATAAAAGTGCTTACTTTTTATGTAAGGAAAGTGAAATCTGTAATCAGGACAAAAACATGGGTGGTCTTGCTACAGTGCTGTTTGGGGAGCGTGATCTGGCCCACTGAAGCCTGGGTCTTATTCTTGCAGCATGGATGTATTTATAATAGAGGTGGATGCATTGTGTCACCTTATTTTGTTGTAATCAGCTGTTCAGATAATGAACTAGATCTATCTGCACAGAGTTCAAGCTTGCTAAACACCATTCTGAATAATATTTGACTTCCCACTAGATTTGCTGAAAGGGAAAGAAAACACTGACCCTGAACATGAGTAGCTTATTTGATAGTTAAATTTCTCACTGTAAATTAATTCATTAAAATTATGGCATTTATACTTGTCCTGTTGCTCTGTAATAATATTTCAACTTAAGTAAAAATGTTCACCAAAAACTTCAATACAGAGATATCTTTCATTTTCAGATTTATGTACTAGTTAATAAAAAATATGTTTCATATTCTTGACATGTTCCAAATGAAAGGAAAATATGTATTTCAGGTAGACTGTAATTCTTCCTGACACAGAAAAGGATACTGATCTCACATATGTGTTCCAGAAGTCATATCTATGAGAATGAAAAATAGTATAGTTTTTCCATGAGGAATATTCATTTGTAAAATGATTGAAAATACACTCTGGAATCAGTAGTAATGGAGGTAAAATATTTGACCTATTGCTTTGCTGTTTTTGTTTTCTATATTTTAAGTAATAAACATCTAGCTATTCGAGACTAAAGTAATCACCAACACATACTTTAATTTTGCTAGTTCTAAACAGTCCAGAAACAAATATTTGTCTTTTAGTATTTGTTCATTATTCATATAATTCTATTCAATTTCTATTTGTAAAACATGTGAAGTTTGTTCCAGGGAAACTAAAGTTGCAATATTGGTATTTTTATTTTTATAATAATCAATATATTAATATATTCTGAAATTTCTTATTCTGAATTTTCTAATAGAAAGTCTTTCTTATTCATATTTCTCCTGTGTCATAATTCAAATGGGATGCTTATTGATTTTGATGAGAAACAAGCTTAATGACTGAATGAATACATACCCAGAATATTTTAATAGGTTTCAATTAATAGAAGTAATTTGGAAAATAACTTTATGATTTTATGAAAAGGTGGGGAACTATTTGTATAAGTAAGTAAGTATAAGTAAGTTTCTTGGTAAGGTAACTGACATTGACAGAAAGGCTTCAAACTTTCTTTTAAAAAAGTATCTGTTTTTATTCGCTCTTTGTTAACTATTTCCAATTACTTATTTGTTCAATGAAAATGTTAATGTTTTTCATCGAATACTCATTTATTCAACAAATGTATTTTGAATATCTTTTATGTGATAGAAAATATACCTGATGGAGAATTACAGAGATAAATAAGATTTAAAATTTTTCTTCAATGACTTCTCAGCATATTGTAGAAGACAGATACATGAACAAAACAAGTACATGACAACAGTATTTCCTAAATGGCAATTATATTGAACAGTCAACTAGGCATCAGTGTGAGCAGCTCCCTTGCATTTTCTGGCACAGATGTGCAAGATATCGCCTCGAGTTTTTGCATGCTACTTTTTGGTTGATCCTTGCTTCTGATAGAGTGTAGCAAGATCATTACTATAAAGACATTTGTCTGTCTTGCTGAAGACACATGAAAAGTGTCAATACAAATAGACTGAGTTTTCCACAATCAAATGATAGGAAAAATGGGATAGCAAGTTCATTACATGTACATAATAAAGTAGATGTAATCCCTCCAGATAGAAAATAGGTATTAATCTACCTTGCTATCAAGCTCCTCCACTTTTGACATGATTTTCCAATTTTTCTTTCAGGCAGTGATTGCACATAGACATGAGCTGCCCAACAAAATAAACAAAACGGAGCAAATGCTTTCAACGGCAAATAACTCTAGCTCCTGGCAATGTATTGCCCAGATCAAAAATCAATACTGAGAAATAGACTCTGAAAAAATAAATTAACTGCACTAGTGACTTGGACTTGTTCTGCAAACTTTTGTTCTGATGTTGTTTAACCCTTATTAACCCTTATTTAATCCTTCTTGTGAGAGCAATTCAATCAAGGAATAGATTATAGATTTAACTGATTCTTTCATTAGCAACCTTCATTGTAGTATAAGTCTCAAAAATCCATATACTAAAAAATCCATACACTTTCATCTCCAAATATTTTTGTTGTTGCTGTCATTTTATTTCTTTATAATGTCAAAGTTAGTTTCTAGGACAATCTGTAATGTATGTAAACTGCAAAGCAGGATATTTCATTTAAGAATCTGAGAATGTGTGACTACTAGATGAAAGAAAATAAGTATTTCAAAATTAGTCTTCTTCTGAAATTTCCTTTAGTTTCTAACCTCTAGTATTACAAAAAATTAAGAATTTCAAGTCATAATCTTACTAAGCTAATCATACTATAACTTTGGTCAGTTGTTAAATTAGTGAATGTTTAATAAAGATTTGCTGAAATAAACAGGTGAATTGATCAACAAGTAAAAACTTGATGTAAGTGGCTAAGTTTAGCTGCTTCCTTGTCCTAATATTTTAACTTACTTTTGAAAATTTTTCACAATATTGATAAGAACCAGTGACTGAAAAATTTAAAAGTCTAAATTCTAATGTTAACAATGCCAAGTTTGTCTATTTGAAATATTGCCTGTATTGCGGGAGACTCAAGTTTGACCCTGAGTTGGGAAGATTTCCTGGAGAAGGGAATGGTCACTCACTCCAGTATGCTTGACTGGAGAACTCCATGGACAGAGGAGCCTGGTGGGCTATAGTCCATAGGGTCACAAAGAGTTGGACACAACTGAGTAACTAATACCCCTGCCTGACAGATAGAATAAATTATTTATAGCTCATTAATTATTAGATTTGAGATGGTTTTCTAAATTTTGAGCTATACAGTGATACAAGGCAGACTCTGTCCCAACTCTTTTTTATCCTATCTTCTTCAGCTTACCACAGATCTCAATGACAATGCAGTCTAAGTGCAATACAAGAAAGAAACAAATAGCTTGACTATCGTTAGAGAGAAAGAGAAAAAGAGGGGAAAAAAATGAGTTCAGTTTTCTTCCTCTCAAATGAGCTCAGAAGTTCTCAACTAGAGCTCATAGCAAGATGAGTAGTAACACATCTCATCTGGGCATGATGGGGAAGGACAATATACAATATCAGTTTCTACTCTTTTTAAATTTATTTTATATTGGAGTATAGTTGACTTACCATGTTGCAATAGTTTCAGGTATACAGCAAAGTGATCCAGTTATAAATATACATAAACCCAGTCTTTTTCAGATTCTTTTCCCATATAGGTTCTACAGAATATTGAGTAGCGTTCCCTGTGCTATACAGTAGGTCTTTGTTGTATATTAATTTTTATTCTTTCTTTAAGTGCTGGAGAAAGTATCTGCATTTGCTATTCAGATAGTCACTAGGGACATGAGCACGGTTTGGGGGCAAAACACATTGGTTTATATATAGTTTTATACATGAAGTTCTGTTTTATGCAGAGAAATATTTATACCTTTTTTCTCAAAAACATTTTTTAAGAGCAAATCTGTTGTATATAGAATATAGGCTTTGTATGACATATAGAATATAGTCTCTATGATACAAATCTGTTGTATATAGAATATAGGCTGTATGTGAAATATTGAGAAAACCATTTGTTTTTTAAATTAGTGAATTTTAAAATTCACTAAAGTTAGTAAAATTGTGTTAGGAACATGTGTATTAAGTTTCAAAAGGTGAATACTGTTCTCTTTGATGTTATTTTAGTGAAAACTGTTTTAAACTATATGGTGGATTCATCTTGATGTATGGCAAAACCAATACAATATTGTAAAGTAAAATAATAATAATAATAAATAAATGATTAATGGTTAAAAAAATAAAAACGATTTACAACAGTGTAACCACCTAAAAATATTTGAATTTAAATACATAAGATGTTATTTGAAAATAATGTCTGTCACCTGAGAAACTCAGTTCCTTTCAAAGCACCATAGAACTGGGATCTATGTATGGTTGTGTGGATCACAATCACAAATTGTGCTGGTTGTGCTTAACATACACCTGGTACACAAGCAGTAGTAGCTATCGTTGTGATTATAGTTATTATTAATATTAACAGGTCTGTACAATCTATATCTATTACTTGTTTTGATGCATTTAAATTACATATAAACGTATTTATGTGTGTGTATATATATATATATATTCTTAGGCATCGTATAAAAAAAACATTTATACTGAATGCTTATAAATCCCTGATTGTTCTAAAAAGTTATGTGTATTACTTCATTTAATACTCAGTAAATCTATGAAGTGAGTACAGAATCCTTATTCTTATTTGGATGTGTGAATATGAACACCAAAATCCAAAGCAGTCCAGAGAATATATCATTGGAATAACACGTACTGGAAACAGAATTCTATCTCATGTAACATGACTATAGATCCATGCTTTTAATCATCACAAGGTATTGCTTGTTTACAAATCTATTTATCTATTATCTGCATAGCAAATATCTGTATATATATATACATTGTACAAAGACATATGACACACACATACAAAAACATATATATTTATATATACACATGTATATGTGCAATTATTCCAGTTCCTTAAAGATTTATTAAGTGAACAATGCAAAGAAATAGACAAAAATAATAGAATGGGAAAGGCTAGAGATCACTTCAAGAAATTAGACACCAAGGGAATATTTCATACAAAGATAGGCACAATAAAGGACAGAAATGTTATGGACCTAATAGACACAGAAGATATTAAGAAGAGGTGGCAAGTATACACAGAAGAACTATACAAAAAGGGTCTTAATGACCTGGACAACCACAGTAGTGTGATCAGTCACCTAGAGCCAGACATCCTGGAGTGAGAAGTCAAATAGGCTTTATGAAGAATTGTTACTAACAAAGCTAGTGGAGGTGATTGAATTCCAGCTGAACTATTTCAAATCCTAAAATATGATGCTGTAAAAGTGCTTCACTCAACATTCCATCAAATTTGGAAAACTCAGCAGTGGCCACAGGAATGGAAAATGTCAGTTTTTGGGAGTGGAAGGAAAAATGACATTTTCCATTCCCAAAGGAGGGCAATGCCAAAGAATGATCAACTATTGCACAACTGCACTCATTTCACAAGCCAGCAAGGTAATGCTCAAAATTCTTCAAGCTAGTCTTCAACAGTATGTGAACTTCCAGATGTTCAAGCTGGAATTAGAAAAGGCAGATGAATCAGAGATCAAATTGCCAACATCCATTGGATCATACAAAAAACATGAGCATTCCAGAAAACAAAACAAAACAAAACAAAACTACTTCTGCTTCACTGACTATACTAAAGTTTTTGACTGTGTGGATAACAACACACTGTGGAAAATTCTTAGAGATGGTAATACCAGGCCCCTTTACCTGCCTCCTGATAAACCTGTATGTAGGTCAAGAAGCAACAGTTAGAACCGAACATGGTACAACAAACAAACTGGTTCATATTTGGGAAAAAAGTATGTCAAGGCTGTATATTGTCACCCTGCTTATTTAACTTATATGCACAGTACACATGTGAAATGCTGGGCTAGATGAAGCTCAAGCTGGAATCAAGATTGCTAGGAGAAAAATATCAATAACCTCAGATATACAGATGAAACCACCCTAGTGGCAGAAAGGGAAGAGGAACTAAAGAGCCTCTTGATGAAAGTAGAAGAGGAGAGTGAAAAGCATGGTTTAAAACTCAACATTCAGAAAACTAAGATCATGGCATCTGGTCCCATCACTTCATGGTGAATAGAGGGGGAAACAACGGAAACACTGACAGACTTTATTTTCTTGGGCTCTGAAATCAATGCAGATGGTGACTGCAGCCATGAAATTAAAATATGCTTGCTCCTTGGAAGGAAAGCTATGACAAACCTAGACAGCATGTTAAAAAGAAGAGACATCACTTTGCTGACAAAGGTCCATTTAGTCAAAGCTATGGTTTTCCCAGTAGTCATGTATGGAGGATGTGAGAGCTGGAACAAAAAGTAGGTTGAACACTTAAGAATTGATCTTTCAGACTGTGGTGCTGGAGAAGATAATTGAGAGACCCTTGTACAGCAGTTGATCCTAATGGAAATCAACCCTGCATATTCATTGGAGGACTGGTGCTGAAGCTGAAGCTCCAATGCTTTGGCCACCCGATGCCAAGAGCCGACTCACTGGAAAAGACCTTGATGCTGGGAAAGATTGCTAGGCAAAAGGATAAGGGGGCAACAGAGGATGAAATGGTTGGATGGTATTACCGACTCAATGGACATGAGTTTGAGCAAATTCAGGGAGATAGTGAAGGACAGGGAAGCCTAAGGTGTTGCAATCCATTAGGTCACAAAGAGTCAGACATGAGTGAGCAACTGAACAAGTACAAGTATTTCTCACATCCATGGTTGAATTTCCTGAAATGAATACCTGAGGATAATAATAATAAATTATTTTTGCTTCAATAGGATTATTTGAGTTTTACATGAGATATAATACATTTCAAAAGCTTAATCCATCATTTGGAGCATATGAAGTCCATATAATAAGAAAATTTCTATTGCAAATGATAGCAATCCAACTTGGACCAGATGAAGAATAAAAAATCAAAAAAGCAAGGGAATTTATTGGCTCATGTAACAAAATTACAGAATACTAGTGTACAATCAGTCACCTGGGGACCATGGAGGCAAGAAACTTGGGTACTATGTGGACTCTCATTAACTCTCTAAATCAAGTCTGTCTTTGTCAGCACCAGCCTTTACAATTACATAAAGCACATCAAATGAAATTTTTTCCAGCACAGCAAGGAACATGACCAGAGGCTACTCAAGACTGGTGTTCTTTTGCGTAGAATGAAATCTTTTCCATCAGTTTCACTTAAAAAAAAAAAAAGTCCTAGAGTAGGATTCTGGATAATCTAATTTAGGATTTTGCACATCAATTCTCCAACTAAGATGTCCCCAAAATGAGGTCACACATACATGTGTGTTATTAGGACATTTAATAAAACTTGAGTTGTGGAAGGGGTAACTGAGGGATAAGGGGAGTGAGGAAAACTTGTCCAAATAGCTGAGCTCCAAATCAAATTTGCCCTTTTTTCAGTTGAGGTTTGGTGTCCCATAGCAGCAGTGACCTCCCCAGCTTAAATATTAATGGAAATATAATAGGCCCATGATTGGCTGAGATTTTGGAGTTAGTGACACTGACTACATAAATCTCCCTGTTAGTTGGTATCTCTTTCATAGGCTAGCAGCCAGGTAATGGATTTAGGAGTTACAGATTCACTATCTGTATTTTTATTTCCCAAGATAGGTTGCTTGTCATTTCTTCATCCTTGAACTCCAGGGCATGACATCGTATATCCTCTCCTTTAAAGCACCCCTCCCTACTCTCCATTCAGAGATAAGAATTTAGGCTCATTCTCTTTGAGAATCTAGCTCAGAAGGACTGGAACCAATTCACAATTTAGTTACTAGAATTTAGTTTTTATGGACTGACACAGGTTGATTTTTTTGTGCTATATTTCTATTAATGGACTATACTCTTGTCTATTCAAGCAGTCTTTGACTGTTATGTTCTATGCAGTACTTTGGCCCACATTCTGGGTATATAGTTTTCTCTCTGCATCTCTTAATAAATCTTCATAGCTGAATTATTAACAATTTAATTATCAAATTCATTAAAATTATTAAAAATTTAAAATAAAATTTAAAAAATTGAATTCAAAAGTATTAAAAAATTAAATTATTAAAATTTCACAACCTGATAGCACACTCCATTTATGGGACCAAAAAAAGATTTCAGAATCAAGTTCTTCACTGTTCCCAGTGAAGAACTTACTTTCTGGTTCTCCTTATTTCCTTCCAGCTTTCAAGACAGGCACTCCTTTCCTGGCTCTGTATGTGCTTGTCTGGGAATTCTTCTCGGTGAAGAGATGGATGTAAGCCAGCCCACTTTCAACGACTCCTGTATGCAGGAATTCCAAGATTCAGCCCCTTCACTGAATTTAAGATGAATCTAAGTAGCCATCCCAGTTTCAAGGCTTTCTGTATGATCAGCTGAGGTCTCTGTTGCAACTGTGACAACATTTAAAAATCCCCTCTCTAATTTTGCCTCCCTCACCCTTTACAGGTACTGTTTTCAAGAGTACTTTCCAGACTTTGACTTGCAAACCCCCATCTTACTGAGTCTGCCCAATGTGTGTGCTGACTAAGATGACATATATGTACAGAAACATTGAAAATTCACTAAAATATTTTGTGCTATTCATTTATTTAAACATAAAAATGAATACATTTTCAATATTTATTTACTCATCATATGTTAGACACAACACTAGAACCTCAGGACACAGTGCTCTGTCTGTAAAAGCCTCATTTTCAGTATCATTTTCAGATGAGATTATGAAATATAAGAGGAGAACATGACTCATTCTAGATATCTTTCTTAAAATTCAAGGGCACTGTGAATTAACTTTCTCTCAGATATCATGAGATGGGAGACATAAGAAAGAGAAAGAAAGAACTGGAACAAATGTTGAATTTATATGTGAGGGCCTCTCACTTTATCACTTGTGAGAATCAGTGTGATTTTGATCTTTTAGGCAAACACAGATACAGGAGTGTCAAAGTAGGCAAATACAAGAGCCAGACTCTTTGAGAACAAGAATTTTTCTCACAGACATATCTAATCTCACTCTTTGGCATATACCCTGAGAAAATCATAATTAAAAAAGACACATGTTACCCCAATGTTCATTGCAGTACTATTTACAATAACGAGGACATGGAAGCAGTGCAAATGTCTATTGACAGATGGATGGATAAAGAAGATGCGGTGCATACAAACAATGGAACATTACTCAATCATAAAAAGGAATCAAATTGGGTCATTTGTAGTGACATGGATGGACCTAGAGTCTGTCAAACAGAGTGAAGTAAGTCAGAAAGAGAAAAACAAATATCATATATTAACACATATGTATGGAACCTAAACAAAAATGGTACAGACAAAGCTATTTGCCGTGTGAAATAGAGATGCGGGTGTGCAGAACGGACATGGAGATGCAGTGGGGAAACGGAAGGGTAGGGAGAGTTGGGAGGGTAGCTCTGACACACATACATTGCCATACATGAAACAGCAGGGGCTGTGTAGCACAGGACCTCCGCTCAGCGCTCTGTGATGAACTAGAGGGGTGGGATGAGGGAGTGGGGTGGCAGGAAGGTTCAAGAGGGAGGGACACAGGTACACATACAGCTGACTCACTTTGTTGTACAGTAGCTGCTAAGACAACGTTGTCAAGTAATTATACGCCAATAAAAATAAATTAAAAATAAAATCTAAAAGAACATTCATTTCGATATATGGCAAAACCAATACAATATTGTAAAGTTAAAAAATAAAATTAAATTAAAAAAAAATAAAAGAACATTCAACTCTTACATAAAACCAAGGAGAGGAAAGGCACAAAGGTTGGTCCGGGGACATGGTCCAGGGACAAGGATAAATGATGAATGATATCCTTTGTCTATTATTAATAAGTATATAAGGAGTAACATAAGTATATAATACAAGTATATAAGTAATAATAAGGAGAGCCAAGAAGTTAGTAAGCATACAGAAGACTGTTATAATAGTTAATTTTAAAGTGACAATATAAATGATAATTACAAAATTATTGACCACATTTTATAGCCTAGCTACTAAGATGTGAGTATATCCAAAACAGATTAGTTCTGAGAAAATTTTTTAAAAAGTCCAAACAATAATATAAGAACCAGTCCTTTTCTCAACAACAGAAAAAACATTACTATTGGTTTTATTCTGTTTCAGTTTCCCTATACATAGTATTTTAACTTTTAAAAATAACACTAAAAATAAAATTGACACATATTCTCCTTTACTGTCAAAAATGAAATCTAATTCATTCAGTTGTATCTGATGCTTTGTGACCCCATGGACTGTAGCTGCCAGGCTTTTCCCAACCTAAGGATCAAATCTGGGTCTCCTGCATTGCAGGTGGATTCTTTGTTATCTGAACCACCAGGGAGGCAATCTAGAAGAGCAAATAGAGAACAAACAACAGTGATAAAATACTTCTCTAATAAACACTCTTCTTGGGTGCTTGTGTCAAAATTCAGTTCAGTTCAGTCACTCAGTCATGTCCGACTCTTTGCAACCCCATGGACTTCAGCATGCCAGACTTCCCTGTCCATCACCAACTCCCGCAGCTTGCTCAAATTCATAACCATTGAGATGGTGATGCCATCCAACTATCTCATCCTCTGTTGTCCCCTTCTCCTCCTTTCTTAAACCCTTCCCAGCATCAGGGTCTTTTTCAATGAGTCAGTTCATGCTTTGTACAACACTGTACAAACTGGCCCTACACAGCATGGCTTATAGTTTCACTGAGTCAGACAAGGCTGTGATCCATGTGATCAGTTTGGTTACTTCTCTGTAATTGTGGTTTCCATTCTGCCTTCCCTCTGATGGATAAGGATAGGAGGCTTGTGGAAGCTTCCTGATGGGAGGGACTGGCTGTGGGGAAATTTGAGTCTTGCTCTGATGGGTGGGGCCATGCCCAACAAATCTTTAATCCAATTTTCTGTTGTTATATTCTTTGCAGCCAAAGGTGGAGACTGTAGTCAGCAAAAGCAAGAGGAGGAGTTGGCTGTGGCTCAGAGAAAGAACTCCTTACTCTAAAATTCAGACTTAAATTGAATAAAGTATGGAAAACCACTATATCATTCAGGTATGACCAAAATAAAATATCTTATGATTATACAGTGGAAGT
The DNA here is from genome assembly GCF_027580195.1 of Bos mutus. Taxonomy (NCBI): domain Eukaryota; kingdom Metazoa; phylum Chordata; class Mammalia; order Artiodactyla; family Bovidae; genus Bos; species Bos mutus. The sequence goes on along the minus strand of NC_091631.1, from coordinate 70,297,342 downwards.
GACAAGTAGATTCAAGGGATTAGATTCTATAGATAGAGTGCCTGAAGAACTATGAACAGAGGTTCATAACATTGTACAGGAGGTGGTGATCAAAACCATCTCCAAGAAGAAGAAATTCAAAAAGACAAAATGGTTCTCTGAGGAGGCCTTATGAATAGCTGAGAAAAGAAGAGACGCAAAAGGCAAAGGAGAAAAGGAAAGACAAACCCGTCTGAATGCAGAGTTCCAAAGAAGAGCAAGGAGAGATAAAAAAGCCTTCCTACGTGATCAATGCAAAGAAATAGAGGGAAAAAACATAGAATAATAGAATGGGAAAGACTAGAGATCTCTTCAAGAAAATTAGAGATTAAAAAGGAATATTTCATGCAAAGATGGGCACAAGAAAAGGACAGAAATGGTATGGACCTAACAGAAACAGAAGATATTAAGAAGAGGTGGTAAGAATACACAGAAGAACTATATAAAAAAGATTTTCATGACCCAGATAATCACGATGGTGTGATCACTCACCTAGAGCCAGACATCCTGAAGTGTGTAGTCAAGTGGCCCTTAGGAAGAATCACTAGGAACAAAGCTAGTGGAGATTGATGGAATTCCAGTTGAGCTATTTCGGATCCTAAAAGATGATGCTACTAAAGTGCTGCACACTATATGCCAGCAAATTTGGAAAACTCGGCAGAAGCCACATACTGGAAAAGGTCAGGTTTCATTCCAATCCCAAAGAAGAGCAATGCAAAAGAATGTTCAAACTACAGCACAATTGCACTCATCTCATACATTAGCAAAGTAATGCTCAAAATTCTGCAAGTGAGTCTTCAACAAGTACATGAACCGTGAACTTCCAGATGTTCAACCTGGAATTAGAAAAGGCAGAGAAACCAGAGATCAAATTGGCAACATCCATTGTATCATAAAAAAAGGAAGAGAATTCCAGAAAAGCATCTACTTTGCTTCATTGACTACACCAAAGCCTTTGACTGTGTGGATCACAACAAACTGTGGAAAATTATTAAAAGAGATGAGAATACCAGACTGCCTTACCTGCATCCTGAGAAATCTGTATGCAGGTTAAGAAGCAACAGTAAGAATCGGTCATGAAACATTGGACTGGTACAAAATTGGGAAAGGAGTACTTCAAGGCTGTATATTACCACCTTGCTTATTTAACTTCTATGCACAGTACATCATGTGAAATGCTGGGTTGGATTAAGCAGAAGACTGCAGGGAGAAATATCAATAACCTGAGATACACAAATGATATCACCCTTATGGCATAAAGTGAAGCGAAATTAAAGAGCCTCTTGGTGAAAATGAAAGAGGACAGTGAAAAAGTTGGCTTGAAACTCAACATTCAAAAACCTAAGATCATGGCATCCCATCAGTTCATGGGAAATAGATGGGGAAATGATGGAAACAGTGACAGACTTTGTTTTCTTGGGCTCCAAAATCACTGTGGATGGTGACTGCAGTCATGAAATTAAAACAGGCTTGCTTCTTGAAAGAAAAGCTATAACCAACCTAGACAGTGTACTGAAAGGCAGACATCAACCTAGACAGTATACTGAAAAGCAAAGACATTACTTGGCTGACAAAAGTCCATCTAGTCAAAGCTATGGTTTTTCCAGGAGTCATGTATGGATGTGAGAGTTGGACTATAAAGAAAGCTGAGTGCTGAAGAATTGATGCTTTTGAGCTGTGGTATTGGAGAAGATTCTTGAGAGTCTATTGGACAGAAAGGAGATCAAACCAGTCAATCCTAAAGGGAATCAGTCCTGAATATCCATTGGAAAGACTGATGCTGAAGCTGAAGCTCAAATACTTTGACCACCTGATGGGAAGAACTGACTCATTGGAAAAGACCTGATGCTGGGAAAGATTTAAGGCAAGAGAAGAAGGGAACAACAGAGGATGAGATTGTTGGATGGCATCACCGACTCGATAGACAGGAGTCTGTGCAAGCTCGAGAAATTGGTAATGGATAGGGAAGGTTGGCATGATGCAGCCCATTGGGGTTGCAGAGAGTCATATATCACTGTGTGACTGAACTGAACTGAACAACACTGTAATTTAATGTTTTTCCTTATACATTGTGATTCACCCACAATGATCTACATAGATTATCTTTATTCATTTCAGTGCTATATAATATCCCATATAGATATATATTATTCATGTGAGTGTACCATAATTTATCTATTCTTATTCAGTTGATAGTGGTTTAAGTAATTTCCAAAATTTTGCTATTATAAAGTGTATCAATTGAAGTCTGGATAGAATTGGAAAAGAATCTTAGTTAAATTTTAATGGATTGCTATTATTTTAAAATAATTGGACAATTTATTTTTAATATACATTTATTTATTATTTTTTAAAATTTTATTTTATTTTTAAACTTTACATAATTGTATTTATTTTAATTGGAGGCTAATTACTTTACAATTACCAATTGTATTGGTTTTGTCATACATCAACATGAATCCGCCACGGGTGTACAAGTGTTAAATGATTGGGCAATTTACTGAAGAGTTACTAGAGTTTCAGAAGCCATGAAAGCAGTAGTGTAATATTCTTCAGAAAGCAGCAGTGGGAAACCATTTACCATTTAACATATCAGATTACTGGTGGCTTCTCTGGTATCTCAGATGGTAAAGAATCTGCCTGTAATGTGGAAGACCCTGGGTTTGATTCCTGGGTCGGGAAGATCCCCTGGAGAAGGGAATGACAACCCACCCCAGTATTCTGGCCTGGAAAATTCCATGGACCCCGGAGCCTGGTGTGCTACAGTCCATGGGGTTGCAAAGAGTAGGACATGACTGAGCAACTAACACTTTCAGGGCAGTTACCAATGGTTTAGTTAGGCCATCCATCCCCCTCAAACAGCTGCAGTACTAAAAATATAAAAATAGCTAACAATAAAAATAGAATTTCCATCTTTTTTGTTCTTAACTGAACTACAAAGTGTTTCATTGATATAAGCACATGTGCATCCGATTTCAAAACTCAGGAATTTATGGAACATAAAAAATACTTTCCTATTTATATAGTTTTCTAGTTTAGTTTTCTAAAGATGAAATGTATTTAAGAGAGTAAAAATAAATTTTAATTGAATTTTATCCATTTTAGATTTTGTTGTTTATTTTCCATTGAAAAGCAATCAAAGAAAGCAGACAAAAGCGTTTTCTTGTTTCAAAACATTGTTTCAGCATACCGCTTGGGACATTCGCTTTTCCTGGGTTTCATACTTTTATATATAAAGTGACTATAATAAAATGAAAGCTGTGAACCCTAAGTGCCAGCTTGAAAACAGTAACAAAACTGACATGAGCATATAAATATATAAACATAATTTATTTACCAACCTTGAACCTGTCATTTTCCCCAGGGATGCTGTCATTTAAAGGACATTTTTCTGTCTCTTCTTTGTTTTCACAGTTATACAAACAACCAATAAACAAATTTGTAGAAGTAAAAATACTACCACATCTCTGGGATTCAGATTCCCTACCGAGGTTCCATCTCATAAAATAAAAATGTTCCCAGACTCAGAATTTGGCAGATGAAAAGGTAGGAAGAATAATAGTAACAAGTCCTGGGCTAAATTTTTTCATGACTTTTATTAAGACAATTTCTAGTTTTTCATATACTAGCTCTGGGATCCAACCCAGTGTCTTTACCTAATCTCTAGCCTTATTAATAAAATAATGATGAAGTTTTGGTAGTACAGTCCTCATCTTAAAGAAGAAATTGGGCCTCAAAGAATCTGACCTATATAAGGCAGAACAGCTAAATCTAATATTCAATGAGGATGTGCTGATCTCTGTGATTGTTGAGTTTATTGCTTTGGGATTTCATACAACTCTATGACTTTTACAGTATACAGTGACATACATAAGCTATAGTTTAAATATTGTCTCATTAGTAATAGACTGAAAAATTTTAAATGGTTTCTTGAAATTCTGAGCAATATTATAACAAGTGAAAAGTAAAAGTATCCTCTTCATAGCCAATTCATTCACCCTCTCCATTCTGACCTGAGAATTATTGTTAATAGTATGGTTAAAAATATTGTCTTATTTTTTCCCCCAAATATATATTCTCTTTTCTATCCATCTATATGTGGGTTCTCAATCACTCAGTAGTGTCTGACTCTTTGTGAACCCACAGACTGTAGCCCACTAAGCTTCTCTGTCCATGGGATTTTCCAGTCAAGAATACTGGAGTGGGTTGCCATTTCCTCCTCCAGGGGATCTTCCCAACCCAGGGATCAAACCCTTGTCTCTTGTCTCTCCTGCACTACAGGTGGATTCTTTACTGCTAAGATATTGGGGAAGCCCTTATCAATCTACAGGGTTGACCAAAAAGTTCCTTTGGGTTTTTCTGTAACATCATCAGGAAACTCAGTCTTTCCTAATTTCATTGTGATCACAAAATCCTTCCATCATTACAGTGATAAGGGAGAAAGATTCCAAGTTGCATAGCTCCCACCTGCTAGGCAATAGGGTGGAGCAAGTGAGTGTTTGAGGGCAGTGGTAGTGACAGGGGCCACTTACCCCCAGGAAAGCTCTTATCTTTCCTACTTTTCCCAATCCATCACTATTCTTGGCCACTACTGATTGTGCGGAAATGTAAAATGATTTGATAGGGAAGTGACTTGCCAGAGTTCCTCATCCTTCCTATTTAAAAAATGGAAGGTGTTTGGAAGAGGGAGTGTGTTTTAAGAAACTTCTCCAAGAATCAGTTATAGATTAGCCTGAATAAGAGAAACTAGAGACAGAGAATCAGATCATCACATGTACTAATCCATGTGATAATTATCAACAGCTTTCATGAGTCGAGAAAGATGGGGCTTTCCTGATGGCTCAGTGAGTAAAGAATCCTTCTGCAATGCAGGAGACCTAGGAAACACAGGTTTGATCCTTGGGTTAGTAAGATGCCCTGGAGAAGGAAATGGCAACCCACTCCAATATTCTTGCCTGAAATATTAATGGACAGAGGAGCCTGGTGGGCTACAGTCCAAAGGGTTGCAAAGAGTTGGTATGACTGAGTGACTAAGCACCACAACCAGCACCATCCTGAAGATGACCGTGGACAATGCAAAATTGTATGGCAACAGAATCAAGGCATTGAAATTAATCAGATGTAGGTGTGCAAGAGAGAGAGGCACAAACACCGTCAAAATATTCTAAAATTTAGAAAATGGACTTTGATAAATATTGTTATCAGATGAGGGAGAAGATCTGGGAAGAGTCTATTAAATCTGATCTGCTAAATGAATACACAGTATTATGGACTTGAATATATCCTCCAAATTCACATGTTGAAGTTCCTAGTACCTCAAAACATGAGTGCATATGGAAGCAGGGTCTTCAAGAGATAATTCAGTTGAAGTGCGGTCCTTATGATGGGCCCTAATCCAAAAGATTGGTGTCCTTACAAGCAGAGGAGATAAGGACACCAATGGACGGAAGTCTTTTTGAAGACACAAGAGATGACAGCCATCTATAAATCAGAGAGAGAGGCTTCAGAAGAAACCAACCCTGCTGACATCTTGATCTTGATCTCATACTTTGAGCCTCCAGAACTTTGAGAAATTAAATTTCTGTTGTTCAAGCCACTTAGCCCTAGTCTGTGATACTTTGTTATGGTAACCTTGAAAAACTAACATATCCAGCCAAAACTTCCCAGAGATAGTTAGAATTGGGAATTAATATTTGGAAGGATTCAGAATAGGAATTTAATCTGGGAAAACTGTGAGTGGTGATAAACACTGATGCTGAGAATTTCTCAATGGAAACACTATAACATTTGTTAATGCAAATACTTCAATTTAGAATTCTATATCACTACTACCACCAGTTTATTTTTTTAAATTTCACACCAATCCCTTAGTTAAATAATATCTTTATCACTTCTGAAATCTCAAGGAGAGATTACATTGCTTGCCCAAAGTAGTATCACGGTGTCAGAAACTGAATATAAATCCAGGCATTCTGGCTACTGACCCACACGCTCAAGCATACTAGAGTACTTGTGTAATATTTATATACATGTCTATGTAATATTTACATAGACACTAGCTACTAGTTATTTCCTTCTCTTTGGGTGAATTCTCCAGTTGTCACAATATTGCATATTAATAATACCTCTTTGTGCTTAACAAGAATGTTAAGAAACCCTAATCTATTCACACATTCAGTTAGAAAGAAGCAAGTACTAAATATAAGAACAAGATTAGAATGCAAACACAATATTTTAGTGTATCTTCTTGATGTGTGCAAAATACATTTCTTAGTGGTATTTGCACTGATGAATACACTATTTCTTACATTATTTTATCCCTCAACTTTCATCATTTTCCTTTCTTGTCTCCGAGACCTTTCTTCCCACTTGTATTTGGGTGCATTCATCTTCCACTTATTCTTTAAGTATAGATATTAATCAGACTTGAACTTAGCCCTTAAAACTCTTTAAACACTGCATATTATCTTCTAGGAGCATCTCTTTCCAGTAAACTCCCTATAGTCCAACCTCCAATGTAACTTGTGTATCATTAACTGATGAAGTTTCTAAATTAAAAACCTTTGCTTGAAGCTCTGTCATTTGGACTGAGATGGTGTTTATGTCAATATCTTGACCAGTGTAATATTTTTCCATGATCTAGGTCTCACCTCCCTCTTTTTCTGACCTGTAGCCTCTCCAGCCATCATGCATGGTCTCTGCTTCTCTCATACTGAAATATGTGTCACAAGAGCAATGCTTTCCAATGCCTATATGCATTTTGATGCATTCTTCCTCACAATATTTCAAAAGATCTAAACTTTTATCTTAAATAAAATATATATATTTTTATACTATCCTCCTATCACTGCTCTCTTCCCATTCAAGAGAAAGCAGTGGGATTTTCCGCTGTGGTCTAAATCACTGAGGGCATTTCTCTATTAAAGGGCTTGCTTTTCTGAATGGAATTGGCTTTGCTATTATTATTGTCTTAACTTCTACTCCAGACTCAAAGTTTTGAGAGGAGAGAGTCTGTCTTCACTTTTTAGAAGAAAGTACCTAGAAGATGTTCTTGTTTATAGAAGTTGCTTTGATAAACATGTATCTCAAGGCCAAACTATGCTGGGTAAATTTCAATTTTTGACTATGCAGTACAATTCTGCTATTCATTTTCTATTAAGAAAAGCCTTTTTAAGCCTGAAAATTAGTAAAACAGCTCTACTTTAAAAAATATTTCTAAGTATGCTATTACTGTAGTAAACAGGCTTAAGCAGGGATAAAGTCTACATAGGCTGGTTTTAAACAGATCAGCTTGTGTTCATGAAATGTGTCAAACTGATAATTCTAGGAATACAAATCTATTCTTGTCAGATTCGTTTTACACTGAAAAATGGTTACTGAGAAATTGGAGGGCTTTTTCCCCCTCTTTTTTTTTTTCTTTAGGAATCTATAGCCATTGACTTGTGAGTAACTTCTGTAAGTTTCAAATTGGAGCTAGCTCCACATCCCACCAAGATTTGACCTATACTTCCTTTATAGTCCTAAGTACACACAAACGCTGAACTACCTAGGGAGGGGTACCTTTTCTTAGAGTGCAATCAGTTTCATTTCCATTCACATTCAGGTAAATAATATAATAATTACTTTTGCAATATAATCTTTGTCTTAGAACTAAAAGAAGGTGGTCATTTTTTTGGTCTCTTGAAAATAACCTTTAGGAGTATGCACACTAATGATGGTTTAAATAAAACCCATATAATACGGAAAAAGGTAGTAACTTAAAAACCCAATAACTTTTTGAATTTTAAAATCTAGTGCTAACCAATATAGGGCAGGATTCCTGAGACTCTTGCTGAGTTTATCGGAAATATTAAGAATTATTCAAATCTGCATAATTTAAACCCACAAAACCTCATAGTTTATCTCCTAATAATAATATTTTAAAATATCTGTATAAAACTAGTTTCAAAAAAATCTCTATTTCCAGTTCTGTGAAGCTGAAAGTTACAAGCCTAGATGCCTAGGGTATTAAGCAGTCATTAGTTTTGAAATCAAGAATGAGAAGGATGCAAGTGTATTAGAACACCAAGCAGGTACATTCCAAAGATGTGTGTGTAATTCTGGGGTTTTGGAGTCATTCTAAATCCTCTCCACCTTGGCAGAGTTTTTCAATCCCTGGACTTCAGCAGTGACATAGGAAAGATGACACATTTTCCCATAAAAGTAATCGCACAGCTCTGGTTGCAATTCAGTTGGAGTAAAGCTAAAAAGTTACTTGCATTATGGAAACTTAAGGCTTACAATAACTATGATTATTTAATATAAATATATGTTTAGCTATATTAGATTATATGTACATATTTTTATTTTATATCTCATTCCATTAAGTGCTAAATTATAAAGTTAGATACTCACAAGAAGATCATAATAGGGTGATTTATGCAGTCAGACAGATGTTAGTTTGTATTTCAGATGAATCAGTTAATACTGCCTAGCAATGTCACATTACAAATTATCAAAATATATATATATATATATATATAAGTTAAAGGAAAATGAATATGAACAGAACACTATAGGTTTTTTCTAGTAAAAGACAGATGTTATTCCTTTTACAGCATTATAATTATATACTTTTTATTGAAAAATATTTATTACACTGATTTAGTTTTTCTCAGCTAATGTAAGCAATTTAAATATCTTGAAAAATTAGAGAATCCATTCTGTACTTCTCTAATGTTATCATTATACATGCTCATATTACCCTACACTTAAGTAAGCTGTTCACCTATGTGGTTCTAAAACATATCAAATTTACTTAAGGTATAAAGAATGGTCTTTCATCCATGCCTGTCTTCTTTCCCAGGTGAAATCAATTCCATGTGCCTCTTCCTGTGTGGACATCTCAAACTCTTATTCTTCTGTATACATATAAAAGCTAATTTTTTTTTTCTATGTGTTGATACCTAGGAATAGAATTGCTGAGTCATAGATTAGATATACATTTAACCTTATGAGAAACTAGTTCTCCAAAGTGATTTTATACTGCCACCAGCAGTGTATGAGAATACCATTTGCCATGTATTGTTGCCAACATTTGGTGCTGTCATTCTTTTTGATTTAGCCATTCTGCTTAGAGTGTAGTGATATCTTAATTATGTTTTACGTTTGCATTTCACTGATGACCGAAAAGTGTGAGGACCTTTTCATATGGTTATTAGCTGCTGGAATATTTTCTTTTGTGAAGTCTGTTCAGTCTTTTGCTCGTTTTTAAATGGTTGTTTTCTGTTGATTTGTAATATTTTGATTAACAGTCACATAAAATTAGATGTGATTTCATCGATCTATTTAGAGCTAGCAAGATAGAGAGTGTATGTGCACATGTGACAAAGGAGAGGAAAAAGGAAGAAAGAAAAATATTTTCTCACATTTGTCAGTCATTTTTAAATGGTGTCTTTTGATGGACAGATCCTTTTTTAACTTTGGTTATCTTTCGTATTTAGACATGTGCTTCATCTCAAATTATTTTTTGTGTATACTATGAGAAAGAAGTTAAACTTCATTTTTTTAAATACAGGCTTCCAGTTTATTTCACTTTTCTGAAAAGCACTCAGTTTCCCCAACTCCCTCACAGGTCCTGTACAATTAATTTACTGAAACAAAAATCAACAATTCTGCAGGATAAATTAGAAAAATAGTTTATGGATATAATCAAGAGAAATAACCCAGACTCTACTTTTCTATGATATGAAAGGTAGATTTAATTTTAACAGGTGCATTGACACTGAGGGTAGGAGATGAAGTAGAGAAATTTACAATTCACGGTGCTTTTCAATGTACATGAACAGGAATAAACCTAATTTATCTTCAAAATAGCAAATCGCTTTTGAGCAAATGGTCCACAAGGGTGCAATAAAAGCAACAACATTAAAGAATCTTTGACATGGTAAATAATTAAGAGATTGGCCAAGGACTTGATATAAAGTTTCTACTGTCTAATCTACAAATTACTAAGACCCAGGAGTATATCTCTGGATAAGGGAATTGATACTCTATGCTATATTGCTGAAGCAAAGTGCCAACTCTATCACATAGAATTAATGGCTAAGTGTTAACAGCAGATCTAAATTGTGACTAAGAAATAAGATTTCATCTTGAGAAAAATCATGTTCTTTACCATGTGTGACCGTAAGTGTTAATTGTGTGAAACGAGGAGTGAGGCGTGGTAGTGATGATGATGTGGGGTGTGTGTGTGTGTGTGTGTGCGTGCATGTGTGCATCTGTCTGTGTAAAGACAGCAAGTGTAATTATTATTATTTTTTAAATATAAATTTATGTATTTTAATTGGAGGTTAATTACTTTACAATATTGTATTGGTTTTGCCATACATCAACATGAATCCGTCACAGGTATACAAGTGTCCCCATCCCTCTGGGTCGTCTCAGTGCACCAGTATAATTATTTAAATCACTGGTGAAACCATAGCAAGAAAATTAATGAAAATCATGTTCACATGGTTAAAAGAATCAACCAATAGAGAAAGGGAAAGTACATAGCGTGAAGTCTTCCCCACACCTCTGCCACCTGATATCCTGTTACTCCTTCCCCAGGAGTAATCACTACTAACAGTTTTCTTAAGGATGTCCCCAGCAATATTCTAGACATACATAGATACATCCCCAAAGCAAAACAATGCTTTGAAACTTGTCTTCAATACAGCAAAATATTTTGGTGATTATTATTTTTGTCAGTATAAAACTATCTACTTTATATTTTAATTATTGAGTTTAATATAATTTAGTAATTTATCTTTGATGGACTTTAAATTGCTTGTGTTTTTCAGTTTTAAATGGAAAGTATGAATTATAATTATTTTTCACTCTCCCACAGTGTAGAGGTGTGTATATCATCAACCCATTTCAACTTAATTAAAGCCCATTTGAAGATGCCTATTGAAACATTATTATCTAATAATAATAATCATCTGAATATTCAAGTTTGATATTTTATATTAAAACTTAATATAAACTTTATATTAGGTTATATATCAATTAAATCTCAATTACATATTGAGATTTATATTCATATTTAATAAAAATCAATCATCCCTTTAACCTTTATGTGTCTGAAATAATATATGCAAATTGTCAAGAAGTGGATCAGGAAATTCATTCTAATTTTCACAGTATGTGACTGAATAAATGTGACAACAAAGCATTTACATAAACTTAATGTTACTGTGATAATTTTTTACAAATTATATGCAAATAAAAGATTGTTGATGGATTTTTTTATACTTTGATAGAATAACTTTTAATGATTAAATACTTTCAGTTTTTAATGACAGAGAATCCACAGTATAAGACATGGATAATATTATGAGAGTCTCAAAACCCCTCATTTTAAACACAACATGATAATCAAAAATTTGGTGTTAGACATAAGAATTCTTGACTCTCAGGTGGCAATTCAGTCCACTGAGTTTTTCTAGCAAAAGTCATATTGATGAATAAAATATTGTCTTTGAAAATACATGTCCTCCAACCAGATGAAAGGCTTATTTTACTCATTAATCTCTCTGTAACAATTCACTTTATAAAATTACATACATTAAAAATGTTATGTGACATGTCATACTTAATTTAAAAAATCTTATTCTTTAAGTAAAGATTAAATAAAGTACACATTAAGTTTTAAAGAAAGATACATTAAAAATGTTTTTTAATTCTTTACTTCTTGACCTCCTTTTGTGGGCAAAAACCTGAGTTTCAGACATGAAAAATGCTTGGTTAAAGACATATATTCATAGAGAAAGAAAGCAAGGATTGTGAATTCTTGAATACATTTCTCAATATAATCTACTATCAACTTACGCTTTTCTATTTTTCTTCTGATAAATTTTTTCTTTTTTTTTTGTTATTTTGGGAGGCTTATCTGGCTTTAGTTTCTAATTTCCAATTGAGTATGCATTTTATGATGTGGGTCAGTGGTAAAGGATCCAGCAGCCAATGCAGGAGACCAGGCCAAGATCTCTGGGTTGAGAAGATTCCCTGGAAGAGGGCATGGCAACCCATTCTAGTTTTCTTGCCTGGAGAATGCAACTGACTGAGGAGCCTAGTGGGCTAGAGTCCATGGGGTCACAAAGAATCGGACATGACTGAGCAACTGAACTGAACTGAGGAGCCAATAGGGCTTTCCGGGTAGCTCAGCTGGTAAAGAATCAGCCTGCAATGTGGGAGACCTGGGTTTGATCCCTGGGTTGAGAAGATATCCTGGAGGAGGACATGACAACCCACTCCAATGTTCTTGCCCGGAGAATCCACATAGACAGAGGAGCCTAGTGGGCTCCAGTCCAGGGGTTGCAAAGAGTTGGTCATGACTGAGCAAGTAAGCACAGCACAAGGAGACAATAGCAGGATCTATACTGAAAGATCACCCAGGTTTCAATTCCACTTCTGCTATTCAGTAGAAGACATATGTTCATAGAGAAAGAAAGCAAGGATTGTGAATTCTTGAATGCACTTGAATTCTTGAATACATAGTAGCTGTGTAACCTACAGGAAATTGTTTATCCTCTCTGTGTCTCCCTTTTTCTCAAGGAATTGGAGTAACAAACACCTATCACTAAGGGTTGTTGTGAGGATGAAATAAACAAATTTCACAAGTGAAGCTAGTATAGATAATACACTTAGAACAAGACATTTAATTGGTAAGAGCCTATTACCAACTTGTAGAAAGTAATTGCAAAAATAAGTAAAATAAAAATGCTTTATTATTAAAGGCATTGTGAAGATCTCAAAATTGACAGAACCATGCCTTGGGACCCATGACAAAGTGAAACACAGGAAGAGGAAACTGTTTTCTACCACTTCAGGAGAGTGACTCATAGGGTCAGGATCAAAAGAGATCATTATTACAGTCAACAAAAGCTGCCTGATCATTTCAGAACTGGTAAAGGAGGCACACGTGCACGCATGCTGAGTTGCTTCAGTCGAGTCAGACTCTTTTCAACCGCATGGACTGTAGCCCGCCAGGCTCCTCTGTCATTGGGATTTTCAAGGCAAGAACACCAGAGTGGGTTGCCCCACCCTCCTCCAGGGGATCTTCCTGACCCAGGGATGGAACCTGAGTCTCTTAGGTCTCCTACAATGGCAGGGAGGTTCTTTACCACTAGTGCCACATGGGAAATCTGCACTTTAGAAGAACAGGATATCCAAGTCCACTGGGCAGAGCTTGAGCAATACCTTAGTGGGGATCTCTTGGGATCTGGAGAGGCTTGGATTGTTTTTCTTGAGCCAGTGATGTAGTACTTTATTAGATATATCTTTATTTTATTGTCGTGAAAACTGCTACTGTCAAGATATTTTTAATTAATTGTATCATATATTGATGTTTGATTATTGACTGCAATCAGTTCTTTTGGATATTCTGAACTTAACTAGGGTACAAAATAGAAATTTTCATTTATTCATTGATAGTTATTCTAATTACTGTCTTCACCTAAGCTCTCTCCCTGACATGTTCGTTGACATCTTGGGATTCCTGAATATTTTTAAATATAAAAAGTCTGCTCAAGTTGTAAATTTCGATTTAATTTCCTATGTTATGATCATTTTATTCTCATCTCCAGGGCCAGCTAAGCTTTGGCCTGAGACCACAGGAGAGAGTCTTCTCTTTTACCATTCTCTGCTATCACTTTTAAGGTTCAGATTCTCTGGCAGAATGCCAGAAAGAGAAAGCAACCAGATAACTGCCTTTCAACGGACGGGTGCTAATATACCTTCTGGAGCTGTTGATGCCTTCCAAGAGGCAAGCACAGAATTCTTAGGCATGTTACGGGATCCATATGAGCTTTTTTCAGATCAGATTATGGGGGTTTCTTTAATGATTGGTTTGCTGATGTGGGAAGTCAGCTTTGCTTTAAGTATTTCTGACTTTTCTCTTTCACCTCCAACCCTTGAAAGTGCACTACAGAGAATCTTGCTATTGGACCACTCATCCAAGTGTAGTCTGATTGGATAATGGTCGGCACAGAGGTGCAAGCGCAGCTCCCTTCTAAGTGTCCACCAGCTTGCCCAGTGGTCGAAGCATAGGCTGCCTCATTATAGACTCCTCTCTGTTCCATCACTTCTTTCTATTTCTCTAGAAATTATAGTTAAATCAATTAACAGAGACAATAAGTAAATTGGTTAAAAGTTATTGATTCAACAAGGAGAATGAGATGTTTTCTTCCCTTTTGCAGACCATGTAATTTTTTATTACAAATGACTCTTTAACTGAGATTATCCTAACTTGATTTGAATATTCTTTTCCCATAAATCCTGCACCCCTGATGATTTCTCTCCCAGCTAATTCTATGGATATATTAATGTTTTACTACATAAACTGGGGAGAAAGATGTTAAGATGATAGAGGGGTAATAGGGTCATTTAAGTCACTTCTTAATAGCTTCAAGGGAAATATTTGCCTCAAAGAACAAATTCCTTGAACAATATATGCTTTTTAAGAATTCAGGGAAATGCTATTATTAACTTTTCAACCATGGAACTCTAACCCAAATAGAGACAATAGGAAAAACTTCATTCAACATGGTAATGAAATATCATTGTTTTAAATTATTTGTTTTTTATGTTCCCCAAGCTAAGCAACAATCCAAATGCCTTCATAAATTCGTTTCTTGTGTTATGTTCTTTAAATGCTGTTTTCTAAGATTCTGTCACGAGCTCAATTATCTTAACAGTAAATTGTCTATAAATTAACTGGTCACAACTTTTACTTGTTTGAACTTTTTTAAACAGCTCTGATTCTAAAGTTTAAGGGTCAGTAATTATTCAGATGTAATTCCATTTAATTGACAAAGCAGAACAAAGAAACAAACGTAATCGATGCCTATGTATTTTAACTTTTCTCTATGCTCTTTGTTAGCTCTTCAAGTATTTCCTTACCTATAAGAATTACTTCTGAACAGTTACATATAAGTTTTGTGGATATGTTCTTCCCCTCTCCACAATATGCGTGTGTGTGTGTGTGTACACATATATGGGGCTTTCCAGTGGCATAGTGGTAAAGAATCTGCTTACCCATGCAGGAGATGCAAAAGACATGGATTTGGTCAGGAAGGTCCCTCTGAGTAGGGAATGGCAATTCACTCCGGTATTTTGGCCTGGAAAATTCCATGGACAGAGGAACCTGGAGTGCTACAGTTCCTGGGCTTGCAAAGAGTCAGACAAGACTGAGCACATATACATACGTGTGTGTGTGTGTGTGTGTGTGTGTGTGTATATATGGAATGTTAACTCTTTGTGGGTGGGGAGAGAGCAAATTATCCAGGATGGCGTGTTCAGGCTCTGTCACCCCACATTTTGCAAATGATGACTATATAACAGCCTGTAGCACTGCACACGCATATCACAAGGTGTATGTCATAGCTGAGATCGTGTATAGCACTGTGCGTGGATGTCACGAGTTACTGGCTTGGTCACAGGCTGTATGCAATATGTGTATGTGAGGTCCACCTGGAAAGTGGTGGCATTACTGCTGTCTCACGGCTGTGTCTACTGGGTCAGTCAGAGAGGACAGAATACAGTGTGTCTGCTGCCACCGCTGCTGCACCAGCCAGGAGAGAATAAACGTGTCTGTAGTTCCTATGGCTCCTCCAGTCTCCTTGTAGCCAATTAGCTCATGCCTTGCCTACCCTGGGTTTAACAAACAGTGAGATACAGCAAGACAATTGACCTCACAAACAGAATGAAGAGCAATACAACCGGTGTAGTCGGCAGGATACCCAGCTGGTTGGGGAGCCTGAGGCTCCACTGGATGGAGGAAGCCAGTGGCCACCAGAGAGCATGTGATTCTGTGTAGCTGCGATCCTCTCGGTGTGGGCTCCACTGGAAGATTGGGAAGCAGTGGATGGTTCACCCGATACCATTGAAAAGGCGTTACAGGTGGTGAGTTTCTCTTTGTCGAACAAGGTGGCATGGACTGCCGCTGGCACTGTGAGATGGATTTTTCTGACTGCCCTGAAGGTGAATGTGGACTGTGCCCTCTGTGATGCTGTGCTGCTGTGCAATGTGGAGAGACACTTGGAAGAACTAGATAAATGTATTGGCATTAGAGCAAGGACCCTGTGGCCTTGAAAAACCCAGCATCTCTGAGGCGGAAAGTGACGGTGATGATGAAAGTTATGAGACTGTAGGTCCCTGCTTGGCAGCGAGGCCTGTTGTACAGCAGAAAGTGAAACAGGAGCAGCCTATGGCCTATGGGGATCATCCGCAAGGGGCCCTCAATGTGACTGAGTTCACGTCTTATCGACCCTATACTCCAGCAGAGTAGGTTGATTTGGGTACACAATTTCCACAAAAGCAAGAGGAACCCTAGGCAGCATGGGCTTTATGACTCTGGGACACAGGGGTGGGGCCGGTGCCTGTGGGGGGCTTTCGGGTCCTTACTGAGAGGAGTAAGGGGTGGCAGATGACACACCATTTTGAAAGTGTAAAGACACTGAAAGGAGCCTGAGCCGGCAGGGGTCCTATCCGGGTTCAGTTCAGTCCAGCCACTCAGTCGTGTAAGACTCTTTGCAATCCCATGGACTGCAGCACACCAGGCCTCCCTGTCCATTACCAACACCCGGAGTTTACTCAAACTCATGCCGATTGAGTCAGTGATGCCATCCAACCATTTTATCCTCTGTCATCCCCTTCTCCTCCTACCTTCAATCTTTCCCAGTATCAGGGTCTTTTCAAATGAGTCAGCTCTTCGCATCAGGTGGCCAAAGTATTGTAGTTTCAGCTTCAGCATCAGTCCTTCCAATAATATTCAGGGCTGATTTCCTTTAGGATTGACTGGTTGGATCTCCTTGTAATCCAAGGGATGCTGAAGAGTCTTCTCCAACACCGCAGTTCAAAAGCATCAATTCTTCGACGCTCAGCTTTCTTTATAGTCCAACTCCAACTCTCACTTCCATACATGACTACTGGAAAAATCATAGTCTTGACTAGACAGACCTTTGTTGGCAAAGTAATACTTTTTAATACACTATCTAGGTTGGTCATAACTTTCCTATCTGGGTTACACAGATGCAAATGTGGGCTGATTTGTGTGTAGGTGTACTGTAAAAGTGATGCAGATATAGTAGAACGTTGTACTGTAAAGACTGTGTCCTCAGATTTAGAAAAGTGAAATCATGTGGGTGGACTATGAATGCTGCAAAAGATCCCCTTCGTGAAGCGGCGGACCTGGCACCTGTGGGGGGTTTTGTGGATCCTTCATAAAAATCCCACAGGAGTGGAGTTGCCCTTGTGGAGGCCTTTCTGCAATCTCACAAGGACTGTGGACTGGACTTGGCCATGGAAGATAAAGGCACTCCACATGCGGTGTGTGGCTCTTCTAGCCCCACGAGGGCAAGGACGGCAACATGAGTTCCAGGTGATACCTGGTGTTGGGTTTTGCTGTGTGTTGGGGGTGTAACTGTTTGTTGTTGTAGCACGGCTGTTGCAAGATGTAAATCGAAGGGTCAGTGTTACTTGCCAACGAAATATCACAGAAGATGGACTGCAT
Source organism: Bos mutus (assembly GCF_027580195.1). Classification (NCBI taxonomy): domain Eukaryota; kingdom Metazoa; phylum Chordata; class Mammalia; order Artiodactyla; family Bovidae; genus Bos; species Bos mutus. The sequence continues at coordinate 70,279,788 of NC_091631.1, read as the reverse complement.
ATAGAATGTGAGGCAAGAGACCCTGAAGGCGTGTAATGTGGGGAGAGAGCAAACGGTGTGTTCAGGCTCTTACCCCATGGTTTGTAAATAAAGACTATGTTAACAGCTGAGATCACGTATAGCACTGCGCATGTGCGTCAGGAGGTGCTCGCTCGGTCATGGCCTGTGTACAGTACGTGTATGTGAGCTCCCCTAGGAAGCAGCAGCATTACTGCTGTGTCACGGCTGTGTCTGTTGGGTCAGCCATGAGAGGAGGGAATACAGTGTGTCTGCTGCTATGGCTTCTGCGCCAGCCAGGAGAGAGGTCATGTGGTGTTAGGTTATGCTCTGGCTACTCATGCTGCTGTGTCAGCCAGGGGAGAATACCCCTACAATTGCTGCGTCAGCCAGGAGAGAGACTGTGTCACGGCTGCCGTGCCAGCCAGGAGAGGATAAGTGAATCTTCAGTTTCTAGGGTTCCTCAAGTCCCCTTCCAGCCTCTTAGCTCGCACCTTGCCTACCCTGGATCCAGCCAACAGTGGGCACAGTGAGATACAGTGAGACAATTGGCATCAGGAACAGCGTGAAGAGCAATACACTCTTTTATTTCTGGTTCCATGGCAGTGTGTATGTGAAGTTGCTCAGTCATGTCCTACTCTTTGCGACCCCATGGACAGTAGCCTGCACCAGGCTCTTCTGTCCATGGCATTTTCTAGGCAAGAGTACTGGAGTGGGTTGCCATTTCCTTCTCTAGGGAATCTTCCCAACCTAGGGATGGAACCCAGGTCTTCCACATTGTAGACAGACGCTTTACCATCTGAGCCACCAGGGACGTCTAGATAGATATAATTCAAAATTTTAAGCAGATTTCTGTTTTGTTTAGATTAGTAACATTTCTATTTGGTACACTGTGACCAAGTAGGAAACCAGTTTATCAGGTCAGAAAGTATTGATGCTGACTGAATCATGCACCAGGATCTTAAGAATAAGAGCTGATTTACTTTAAAATAGTGGCATAATTTTCCAAGGACCAGAAATAGTTATGTTTTCATTAAATATGACTTTAATAGTTGGCAAGAGTTGGTATGTACCTACCTCCATCTTGTCCCTCCAGTTAATTCTGAGAAATGTGCTCTTTCCAAAATTCCCCAGTAAGATTATTGTCAGGTACATACAGTGGTAATTTGCTTAACAACAATTTCTTCTCCCATATTCTCTGACTACATTTCCTTACTGTGCTACAACTGCTTTCTTCTATTGTAAACATTTAAGCACCTCCCAAATAAGCTACGTAAACCACTTGAACTGAATTTTTCTCCAAGTCTTCTTTTGGAAGAAACCAAACTAAGATATTGTTACTAAAGAGTTAACATATAAGAACAGGGATATATGCCCTAAAACATTTTTAAAACCAGTAAAGCCAATCATTTAATGTATTTCAAACACAAAAATGCATAAGGGAATTATAAAATATTAAGAAAATATACATTTATGAAAACATAAGTGTAAAACACATTTATTAACACATAAAATGTTAAACACAAAATTCTAATGTTAGTAAAATTAATGAAGAATTCTTTGAAAATAAACTAATCTGTGAAAAATAAATTTATTCATTTAAACAAATTGTTTAAAAGATTTAAAGAATAAAACAAGTAATAATAGTTAATTTTTAAATATATTTTAAAAACCAGTTGCTGGAGAAGACTCTTGTGAGTCCCTTGGACTGCAAGGAGATCCAACCAGTCCATCCTAAAGGAGACCAGTACTCCTAAAGGTTGAAACTCCAGTACTTTGGCCACCTCATGTGAAGAGTTGACTCATTGGAAAAGACTCTGATGCTGGGAGGGATTGGGGGCAGGAGGAGAAGGGGACGACAGAGGATGAGATGGCTGGATGGCATCACTGACTCAATGGACATGAGTCTGAGTGAACTCCGGGAGTTGGTGATGGACAGGGAGGCCTGGCGTGCTGGGATTCATGGGGTCGCGAAGAGTCGGACACAACTGAGCGACTGAACTGAACTGAAAAACCAGTCAAGAATCTAAACTCTATCAATGGTGTCATCTTTCAGTTCAGAGTGTATTTTTGTGCAATAAAATCACCATTTGCTCTAAGCCCTCTTTCTAACTGTACATTTTTCTAATCAACTTATTTTCAATCAATCCCATCTCTTGGTTGGTAACTTTGAGATGCTCTTTTTAAATAATTTTCATTTTTAGTAGGAATGTGATTTTTTTGTTCTTGTGATTTATTTTTTAAATGTAGTATTGTGTGCTTTTTTTTTCATTTTACAAAACATAATTTTACAATCTTAATCAAGTTTGGTACCATCATGGTTGTATTCTACTTGTTAAGTAAATCTATGTCTAGAATAGGAATTATTCTTGCAATAGAAGCAGCATCTGTCAAGTTTTCACCAGGAGAAAGAAAGCTACTCTTGATAGTCCAAATGGAATGTTCAAAATAGGGAAATGCAAGGATTCTTTTGAAAGGACTGAGAAAGTAAGCCCAGGGACATAACTGTTAGATTCTGGTGATTCAAGAGACCTATGCCAAATCAACAATTTCAAGGACAGGGAGTGCCACCAACTTTTACTGCTTGCAACACAGAAGTAAGAGGCTCTGTGGAGATGGTCTATCAGTAAATCTGCCTAACAACCGACCTCTTTTATCTTTCAAATTCTGCACATGTTTTTCTTTGGTGGATTCTAACTGGAACCATATAGGGGAAAGGAATCCTAATAAATGTCCTTCAGGCATTACTCTACAATGCTCAGGCAGCTGTGAAACAGGGCATAATAATGTTGAATTGACCACAGATAAGACAGTGCTTTATTGATCACCATTTTATTCATCGTCTTGAGCTTGTGCAATTACTGAAGTTTTTTAAATACATGTAAATTTTCTCAACTTGAAACTTTAGTACAGCATGGTACTTTCTAGGTGTCCCTTAAGATGTAAATGTTTTAGGTTTTAGATTGTATATTTGTTTCACCCTAATACAATATGTGTGTGTATATATATATATATATATATATATTTTTTTTTTTTTGGTATTAGAACAGACCATGACATACTGCAAGTTTAAATACTAAACTGAGAAAACAAGCAATGCAACTGCTAGTAGTGATTAGTTTAGTCTGGAAGGGTGAGGGAAGATTTCTTGCAGGAGGTAACATTTACACTAGACTTCAAAGAGAGAAAGGATTTGCAGACAGAGACAGAAAGAAGAGGAATTTAAGCTGTATCAAATTGAATGAACAAGCAAAATCCTATAAATGTTCTTAATACTGCTGCTAAAATAATCTCCCAGAAGTGTCATTCTAATCATGTCATTCTGTGACATTAAAAATATTAAATAGTTTCTCATGTCCCAACAAATTCCTTAAAAACTCTTCACCAAATATGAGACAATGCAGACCCAACCGACCTTTCCATTGTCAGTCCTCATTAATATCCTACATAAACACTCCAGTTTTGCCAGGCCAAATCAACCCTTACGTGTAGAGGAAGCCTCAGTCTCACTCCACACCCTTACTGGATTCTCTGTCCACAACTTCTACACCTCGCCCCCGACTGTACATTACACATAACACAACCTGTGCTTCTCAGTCTACTGCAAATGTCCATGAAGTCTGCCTCTTCCTGTCCCCACTCTGTATTTTTCTCTGTTTTTAACTGCTCTTTTGTGCTTTGAGAATGCTCATTCATTCTGAATTTGATTAGGTTCATGTGTAACTATATCTTACCCCAGCCATGAGCTCATATGATACGTGATGAAAAGATCACGTCACTCATCTTGCACTCCCTACTTCAGCTACAACATCTAAGAAAGGGTCTTGTATGAAACAGCATCTCAGAAAGTATCTTTAGACCTGAACTATGTTATCATAAAAGGAGTCAATAGTTTCATTACCTTCCTGAAGGAAAGCAACAGGATGTAGTAAGGGTGGGAGGTATTTATGGGATTTAATGATGTATCTCTACAGTAATTTATTACTGCAATAGCTTCTAAGTATCTAGGGAATACAAAAATTATTTTAAAAACATAGGTAAAATACGAACATACTTTTAAAATATTTGGACCATGAATTAAGAAATAGTTCAGTGCAATTTTTACATTAGTACAAACTGGTATTTCCTTTCTCTCTTTTAAATCTCACAAGTATAAATTAAAGGGTAATTCCACCTTTATAGGAAAGATGCAATATTTGTAGAGCATCTACTAAGGAAAGATGAATTATGCTACTGGGGATGTTTGTGTTCTATTTAGTCTCATGACTCTCCAAATTTTTTTTTCCCATGAAACCCAATTTCCTTGCACCTTAATTACTATAAAAAGAATAAAAGTACTGTTCCAATTCATTCATGGCATCTACCATCTCTCTTCCATTAATTTAATTCCCACCATTTGGTAATCAAACAAGACACAAATTTTGAATAAACATCAGATCACTGGAAAGTTTAGTAGATGAATGTAAAAGAAAAAGACACTTATCGAGTCCATTCCCTTTCTTTCATATTGGCTTTAAAACTTAGATATCCATTCATTAATTCTGGAACAATTATTTAGTTATCCTACCATGTATGAGACACTGGACTAGATGTAAGAGAGAATAAAATGACAATTATTAAAAGAGAAAACAAGATTCTCAGGTAACCGAAACAGCATGGTGATCTTGTCAATGAAAATTGTAGCACCAGCTGGCACAGGTTTAAACTATTGTTCAGTATTTCTCCTTTAGTGGGGATGAATTTCTAAATCATCTTCATGTTCTCTCCCTGTAACTGATGGATGGTATTTTCAGAAATAATGGTCTATATTTGCATAAAAATAAAGTTTATGTACATGAAACAAAATATCACTATCAGTATTACATTAGCCCAGTGGTCTAATAAATACTGCCTATGGAGAAGGAAATGGCAATCCACTCCAGTACTCTTGCCTGGAGAATCCCATGGATGGAGGAGCCTGGTGGGCTATAGTCCACGGGGTCGCAAAGAGGTGGACATGACTGAGCGACTTCACTACTATAGAGAGGTGCTTATCAGAAATGGATCTCACCATCCTATGCTTTCTCATATATGAAGAATGTTAGAGGAATTTGTTGAAAATTAGAAATGATAACTAATTATTGTCAATTTATAACTCATGTAGCCATTTAATGTGTTTTAGATTTAACTGACTAAAACTCTCTTCTGGCAATATATGGTCAAGGCTATTTGGTTTTATTCTTTAAATCCCTTCATTCTCTCCGTCACAACTCACTATATCATCTACCAGCTTTTCTTGAGAGATTTTTGAAAATGATTTACACTATATTTTAAAAAAATGATTTTGCATAAAGGTATATGAAGGCCAAAATATGTAAATAGATATAAAACATCAATTCTTATTGAACACTATCAGGTAAGAACAATAATTTATCCTCTGACAAGGAGAATGAAGGTTCACCTAAAAATCCATATAGATTACTTGAAGTGAGCTCAGAAAGCAAATGCAACCAGCAAATTGTAAGTAGACATGAAATAACTATTTAGTCAATCAAAAGGAAAGCTTGTAAAGTGCTAGCTAGCTAGCTCAAGTGCTAGCAGTGAGAATATTTGAAGTAAATAGAATATTATTTTAAAAGGGATTGAACTGTTATTTTTTAAAGTTTTACCTTTACAATAAAAGAATCATTTTAAATCAACTGCTGGATGTGAGGCACTGAGGCACTGAGGTAGAGAGAGTCCCAAGTAAAAAGGTTTTGCCTCAACAAGCTCCCAGTTTCGTCAAGTATACAGGACACAGTGTGCTTGCTACACTACAGTAAGGAGAGAAAGCCAATTGACAAACATTTTTAACCAGTGTCTCATTTATTATGAAATGTCAGTGCAGAAGCTTGCCATGACATTTCCCCTTTGACTTTTCTTTGAAAGTGAAAGTGTTAGCTGCTCAATCGTGTCTGACTCTTTGAGACTCCATGAACTGTGGGCCACGAGACTCCTCCATCCATGGAATTTTCCAGGCAAGAATACTGGAGTGGGTTGCCATTTCCTTTTCCGGGAGATGACCCAGGGATCAAACACAGGTCTCCCGCATTGCAGGCAGACTTTTTACCGTCTCAGCCACCAGGAAAGGCTCTGACTTTTATTTAGTTCTTAATTTAATATATTGATATACATTTTGTCTTTTGATCATCATATTTAAAAACTGAAGGCAAAATATCAACCTCTCATTCTTAATTTGTAAGTTTGGGTGAATTCTGTGTTATTCATTCTTTATTAACCTTTATTTAACCCTATTTTTAAAATGAGAACTCCAGTTATATAAATGAATGTTTATTAGAAACTAAGCTTTGGTTGATTATACAGAGTAATAAAACATGCCTTACAACTTCACTTTATAAATCAGATACTACATGTATATAAGTAACAACAAATATATCTACAGCACACAGCTTTTATATTTTTTCTTTCTCAGCTAAACATCCCATCTCTCCACCACTCCTTTGTAGGTAAAAATAACCCAGATTTATTTTGTACAACTATCTACCCCACTTTTACAATCCATATAATGTTTGTGGGGCTGATCTGTTAGGACAGGGTTCTCCATTGTCTTATTCACAGTGATTTATCTGACTCTAAACAGGCCAATGTGAAAATAAATTTTGTTGGAACTTTTGTTGAAATAATTGGAAAGAATGGTATCTTCTAAATAATTTAAGCTTAGAGAGACAGGTAGGTATCTATGTCATCCCATTGGATATGAAATGACTGAGAATCAAGTCATGTCAGTCAAGCCTGACTCTTTGTGACCCCATGGACTGTAACTCATCTGTCAGGCTCCTCTGTCCATGGGATTCTCCAGGGAAGAATACTGGAGTGGGTTGTCATGCCTTTCTCCCATTCAAAGAAACAGAAAACTAAATCAAAGACAGACAGACAACTACATACTCTTTGAGGCCTTGGATTCAGTTGAGCCTAAAATCACTGCTGCTCCTTGAACTTCTCTCTTGCTGGGAGCAACAGTCTGCCCTTTCTTTGTTGTATAAACTATTCTAAGTGAGATTTTTGTTGCCTGTAGCTGAAAGAACTCTACCATAATTCTAATCAGCAATAGGTACTAAGAATATTTTAACTCAAAAAGTGATCACTTCACTAGAGAAAGATTATTAAGTAAGGCTTGACCAAGTGGAGTATTAATAGAAACAACATTTGAACAGGATCTTAAAAAACAAAAAAAAAATGTATATCAGTAAAATCTATATGTGTATCATTAAATATATATATATATATATATATATATATATATTTTGCTCGTGTCGCTTCAGTCTCCGATCTGTGTGACCCCAATGGACTGCAGAACCATGCTTCCCCGTCCAAGATTCTCCAGGCAAGAACACTGGAGTGGGTTGCCATTTCCTTCTCAATGCATGAAAGTGGAAAGTGAAAGTGAAGTCGCTCAGTTGTGGACTCATAGCCCCCATGGACTGCAGCCTATCAGGCTCTTCCTTCCATGGGATTTTCCAGGCAAGAGTACTGGAGTGGGTTGCCATTGCCTTATCCTATATATATATATATATATATATATATACATATATATATATATATATATATATATTACAGGGCTTCCCGTGGCTCAGCAGTAAAGAATCTGCCTGCAATTCAAGGATGCAGGAGACATGGGTTTGATCCTGGGTGGAGAAGATCCTGGAGGAGTAAATGGGAACACATTCCAGTGTTCTTGCTGGAAAATTCCATGGACAGAGGAGCTTGGTGGGCATCCACAGGGTTGCAAAGAGTTGGACATGACTGAACATGCATATATAATACTATATAAAAATAAAATATAAAATCAGTAAAATAAATATTATATATATATATATATATATATAATTTCTATATAGTAAGGGAGGTAATTCCAACATGAAGGAAGGAGTCAAGAAGTATGGGGAGTGTTTAACAGAATGGTAAGTAGTTCTGACTGGACAAGGCAGAGATAACTTAAAGAATAATGGGAGTTAAAACTGGACGACTGGGTTGGACTTGGGTCATAGTGGAGGTGTATATTTGGAGGACTGCTAAAAACTTTTTAAAAGAGCATAGGGTGTATATATGTATGTTCATTTGGCATTTGGTTTTCTTAGTCTTTCAATAAAAAGGTGAAGCAAAACACCAAGAGGGGAAAATCGATTAACAAGTTAGCAGAAGTCATGTGTATAACCTTTCCAGGGAAGAGACCTTTTCATTGAATAATCAATACTATAACACCTGTTCCCAAATCTAAGAACACAGTCAAATTCAGATTGCCATCTCTGGTAATTAGTATTCTACTAAAAACAAAGCTTACAGAAGTTTGATCAGCATCTATTCTTGAAGCATCTTTTTACTGAAAGAGTGACTGATATTTTTCCACAGCTCAATTAAATGTACAGAAGGCATTAAAAAGTGTCTCAAAATGAACCAGTTGAAAATTCAATCTCTAAATCTTCCCCAGAAAAGAAAAATAGAATTTTCTACTTTGTTGGTTAATACAGAAAAAAATCGTTTTTTTTTTTTTTTTTTTTAGTGTTTGAAATAACCGTTTCTCGTGATCTATTTAGACCACAACCATTTGTTCCACTATGTATTCAAAACAGAACCAAAGGCCTTCTTCTCTCTAGTCACAGTGCATGGCTTTAATTTCATTAAAACAAATTGATTGCAAGCTCATTTACATTTAAGGCAGCAGGGTGTTGTAAATTTTATTTTAACTGGCTGGAATACATGATCCAAAAAAATTAAGGGGAAAAATCTCCTGCTGTTGCAAATATACAGTTATTAACTTACTGAATCCCACATGATAATGAAAAGTTATGTAAATGAACCAGGATTTCCACATTTCCAGGAACTAAGCAACAGAAATAAGATTTGTTTAATTAGTGCCTTGGTAGGGGAGAAAAGTATAACAGAACACTTTTAAAAAGATTCATTGTGTAGGTGCCTGTACTGAATCAGGTGTAAACTACCCAACTGTGTGTACTTCTGAAGTGTTTCAGATAAAATGAGTCAGATTTTATCCATCATGTTAGAAAAATCAGTTAGCTCTTTAGGAAATAGCAGAGATAATAACATTCAAAAGCTGAGTGAACAGCAGTGCCCAGAGAAAAAATGTTGCCAATATTTCTAGTTCCTTAAAGAAAATCATGCCATAGAACCATGACATTCAATTCCATGTTTACTGATAAATGTTCTATGATATTTTCCTCTAGACATATTGTGGGCAATGATAAGCATACTGGGAAGCTGATTTTATATGTCTAAGCTTTTATAATTTTCAAGATAATTCACTTATTGTAAGGATAACTAATGAAGAAATAATACATTTTAGTCATAAATAGTATGAAGTCCTTTTATATAACCCATGCAAAAAATAAAAAAAGGATTAATTAGTATTTAAACTGCCTAAATGAAATCCTCTAAATAGAACATAGAGCAATATAAAAAGCATTATTCCCCAAATTATAAACAAAGTTTAATCAATATGTATTGACAATACAATTCCTGCATTCATATTATTAATATATATTATTCATTATTTTTGAAATGAAAAAATGTTATTATTTGAGCCTTTTTTGATGATTTTGGCATTTTTATTCTATACTTACAGTTACCCCTTTGTTATAGCTTTTTTTTTTGTAGATAGCTTACAATTTTTAATAACATTCTCTTAATATCAAGGACACTGGTTTTGCTTCTTCAATTGTTTGGCTTTAATATTTAAGCCATCTTTTGATTCCAGGCTTATTACACATCATGCTGTGTCTGACTGGTCTGTTCTTTTTGTTCTTTCTTCAACTTAAAGACCTTAACTTAAGTGCAGTTTTTTTGGGGTAGTCCTTCAATACTGGTTATGATTGAGCACTGGTTCTGTGTATCCATCACAGAAACCTGTACCTATGCTTATCACAGCCCTTGCACTATGATAAATGTCTTGAGTTGTAATTGACATATAATACTGTGTAAGTTTAACTTATACAATATATTGGTTTGGTACTTTTATATATTTCAATTAATGTTTTTAGATTATCTGATCTCTCCCTATAGATTCTGTTCCATATAGGTAGAGATAAGATATCTTGTCTGGCATTTGTATTTCTTTGGGTTAGCACAGTGCCTTGCACAAATAGGCATTCAAATGTTTATTGGATTTACTAGAGGAAAATTTTAGAAAAATTTAGGGAAGCCTCCCCTTGGTGGCTCAGTGGTGAAGAATCCACCTGCCAATGCAGGAGACAGGTTCGATCCCTGATCTGGGAAGATCTCAATACAGAGAAAAATAAATAACTTTTAAGAATTAAAAAAAGTTAAGGAAAAACATTTTTAAATATATTTAGATGCTTACATTTCTCTAATCTTAAGTTTTTATTATTTCTTTTTCTGATCACTGTACTTAGTATTTTCTTCAGTGGAGTCACTATTTTTTAAACTGATAAACTCAGAGGCTCAGGAAAGTGTTTTCTGATCCTTAAGTGTTCCCTGTTTGTCTACACAATGAAAAAGCAATGTGAGAGAGGCTAGCTTTCCACTGCTTGGCTTCTCCATGCCCACAATTTGATATGTTACATATAGCTTTCCTGGGATTTCTGCTGGTACTAACTGCTGGGCCATCAATCTTTAAAACTAGGCATGTAGTTAACTATATTAAGCATGGCTTTATTTATTAATTTTATGTTTTTTGGTGGTAAAAACTCAAAGAAAATAAGAGAGATTTAAAATCCTGCTAAGTCATTAACTCATCACACAGAGAGTAAGATATTTCTCAAATTTCAAGAGTGTAAGATTTTTGCAGTGTTAAAATATTGTATACATGCAAATCATGTATATGTTTATTTTCATTTAATTAGAAACTATTAAGGAATTTTAAAATGCATATTTTGAAATAAAGACATAATTAAAAATACTATAAAAGAGATTGTAGCACTAATTATAGATAAGATAAACAAATAGCATAAAGAGTTGGAATGATAATACTTAACTTTAAGGACAGATCTAATGTTTAACAGTGGTATGGCTCTAAAGCTAAATAAATCTTCTCAGCAATTAACCAATATTATCTTGCAGATTCACTTTCAGCATTTGCTAAAAGGTTGTGAATATTTATGTGCAAATAAACAATAATTATAGATTAAATTTTCTCAGTTCCCTGAGCTAATCTAACTGTATTTATTTTTTACTATTGTACAGGTTTTCTAAAACTGAAAGAATATATGTATATATTTTAATCTATAAAACTCAATCTAATGAAAGACAAACTCATTTCTTGACCATTTTAGGTCAACTTCACAGAATTTAGAAACTAAAATATTTTATTTCTTGAGTTATTTACTTAAATTTCATTTTGATGCAAAGAAGTATAATAATAAAGAAAATATTTTATTGTTAAAAAACCTTCAAGTTCTGACATGCTGCATAGTATGGCCAAAAAATTAAAAAAAAATCCATTTCCTCTTCTGATGACAAAGAACTGTTATCATGGCAAACATTCTACCCACATTCTGTATTTTTTTGCTTTTCCATTTTTTGTTATTAATATAGGCTATTCTATGAGTTCATGAGTCATAACTAAAATATACATTTAAAAATTGGATAATCTAGTTTCCATTTAGAATGCACAGTAAGTTAGATTCATTATTTCAGACTTTGACATTATGCACTAAGGTACAGTTAACCAACTAATTAGTTATCCAAAACCAGAGAGTCAAGAGTGAAAAGAAAAGCTATTAACAATTCCCTGTATAACACATATAAACAAGAATATATGGTCACCTTATTTATGAGACATATTTTAATAGAACTGATAACACTCACTTTAGTTTCAGTCACTAAACTTTAGTTTTAGTAACTTTAGTTTTCCTTAGTAAATCTTTGATTAAAAATTAATAGCATGTTTTGATTGAAATTATGTGATGAAGATATAGCTTCCCAGGTGGCTTAGTGGTAAAGAATCAGCCTGCCAATGCAGGAGACATGGGTTCAATCCCTGGGTCAGGAAAATCCCCTGGAGGATGAAATGGCAACCCACGCCAGTGTTCTTCCCTAGAGAATTCCATGGTCAGAGGAGCCTGGTGGGCGCTGAAGATAGAGATTTAAAAAATATTATCCCAGGAAATTCCCTGGAAATCCAGTGGTTGGGGCTCCATGCTTCCACTCCAGGGGACTTGGGTTGGATTCCTGGTCAAGGAACTAAGTTCCGACATGCCGCATAGTATGGCCAAAAAATTAAAAAAAAATCCATTTCCTCTTCTGATGACAAAAAACTGTTAAATATATTATAATATCTACTTTCATCGAGATTACAGAGCAGAGGAAGATTAGACTCATGAAAAAGGGAATGAAGAATCAAAAAGGTCAATATATTTGTCAAATGATTGGCACATGAAATCATTGCTCAGAAGTTCAAAGAAATGAAACCAATTCCACCCATCATGCCCCTACATGCCTCAATTAGTTTACAATATAACCATTTCATGGAGATTATTGAATTATCAACTCTTGTTATTCTAAATTGGACTCTGTTGAGTTTAGGTTATTGTGTGATACTATATTAAATGTTATAATTACAGATAAATATGATGTGGACTCTGTCATTGACTAAATTGTTTTCTAGCATAGAACACAGAAACATTAGCCAATGGGACGACCCAGCGGGATGGTATGGGGAGGGAGGAGGGAGGAGGGTTCAGGATGGGGAACACATGTATACCTGTGGTGGATTCATTTCAATAGATGGCAAAACAAATACAATATTGTAAAGTTAAAAAATAAAATTAAATTAAAAAAAAAAGCAAGTGATAAATTTCTGCAGTTAAACTATGTATAGGGTACTACAGAGGAACTGTTAGATTTGCCTTTTCTTTTTGCCTCGACATTCATTTTACGAAACTGACTAGTCCAAGCGCCTTCATTTTACAAATTTATTTATTCATATTTTCTTTGGCTTGTCTTCATAAGTTAATAGTTAATGCATAAATTTAGAGAATGATACATTAATATCAGTACAGCTCAGCATATCAGGAAAAAGTTTCCCAGAGCTATAAGGATCCTAGGTCTATTTCCTAGGTTTTCAGTGAAGAAAATAAGAGAGTTAAAATACATTTTCAAGGATAATTTAACAATAATCTTTACTGAAATTTATCTTCCAATTTTCCATCTATTCATGGAACTCAGCTTTATGGAAATTTATTGAGTCCTCATGGAGACAATGCATAAAGTATGTATGTTTTGTAAGTCTAAACCATATAAAGAACAGCTATTACAAATATTAATTGAAAATATATAATTATGTTTAGAATTACACTTTATATTGTCTGTTCCATTTTTATGGCCTGATTCCAAACACTGAGAGATGATCATATTTAAATGGAAAAATAAATAATGGATGAAAATACTTGACATAAGTACTTAGTATTTATATAAAAAAGCAAGGACATAAAGATCTAATGCTTATATGAAAACTTGGAGTTACATCTTGTTAATATATTTGGATAAAAGTAAAATTATATAAAATTATAGGAATATTGTCTCACTTAAATTCTTGTAAGAAGTTTGCTTCAACCAACAAAAAATAGTGTTTCAAGCATATGTAATTTTATTGCTGGTCTTCTGAAGCTACAAATTACAAGCTATGTAACTATAATAGATTTTTATAATCATTTTATAGTTATAAAGTGTAGAAAACAAAATTCAGGCAACATTTTTGACTCCTATTTCAACATTTTAAGCAAAATCTGGAGAGTTAAATGAAACCTGCTGCTCTACAATTAAGCAAACATAAAGCAAAAATATACTTAGTTTCAGCCCTCCAACTTTAAAAAAAATTTTTTTTTCCCTTCAATATTATGTTAATTGTTCCAGGTGTATTTTTCTTTAATATTTGATGTTAGAATCAAAGGACATTTTCGATCTTTTTTGTTCCCGATCCTCAACATTACTTTTCTTTCTCTTCCTTTGTCAATTATCCTTATTACTTGGTTCTTGTCTGCCTGATTTTATTTTTGCTTTACTTCTTGTGATTGCAATTGACCTTCTGCTGTTCTTGTTGATGGTATCTGTGAACATCACAGCTCTGGACTAATGACCTTAAGCCCAAACTCTGGATGTATTTGCTATTCAGCTTTCACACTTCCTAGAGGCTAGTCAGCTCTGATACCTTCCATTTCCTTGGGTTCCAAATTTCAGCAAGGTTCTAATGTCAGTCTTTGTCTTGCCCCTGAGTCTAGTGCTCTCAGTTCATCCACTCCTCTTTTTAGCACTCACGTGTTTACTCATGTGTCAACCTCTTGACAGCATTACTGTCTCTAAGACAAGAATTCTGTCTTATGCAGGTTGAATTTCTGTTGTCTTGGCAGAGTACCTTTCAAGTAACAGATGATAGTTGCTAAATAAAAAATAAAATAATGAATGGCTAATTGAATGCATGGGATGAATATTGACAAAACTGTGATTAACTGGACAAATATCTGGCAAAATTATAATGTCCATGTTTGGAGGAAAAAAAAAAAAAAAAAATATTTCCTTCATTTTGTAAAGGCTGCATTTGAGATCCCAGGCTACAACATGGTCAATTCATGAAAGGATTCTTCTGATCAAAAGTATTAAAAAAAAACACAAAAACTAAAGAAGACAATATGAGTTTAATGACTATACATTAAAAAGGGCATTCAATATACTAAGAATAAAAATCACTAGAGTATTTACATTGTACAGATGATGCGATGTGATTGTTAAGATTTCACAAGATAATAGCTTTTAGCCTCGTCCATCCAAAGCACCTAAATGTTGATGCTGTTTTAGGTATCTTGTATTTATTATCTGTAAACCTTATAACAACTCTGCAAGGGATATAATGCCTTTCACTCTATGGTATCAAAAGGATTAAGTTACTGACATTGGATCCACAAGTGGTAAATAGGAGAATCTTTTCAACACAAGTTCACCTGACCTCAAACTCCCAAGTCCCATGCTCTATCACATCTTGCTTCAAGTAGAAAGAACACTAGTCTTGGGATTAGAGTGAAATCTGGGTTTGAATCTCAGTTGTGCAATTTAGTAGCTTTATGACTTTGAACACTCAACTTGGCAATTATAAGCTTCCATTTCCTCATATGAGAAGTCTAAATAATATGATCTACTTCATAAAGACTGAGAAAATATTAATGCAAGTGGCTGTTAATATATTAGTGGGTGAATGTTATTATCTTCTTGGAAGGTTGTGGCTCTGCAAAGTACTTAAAAATGCAGAATGCAATAGTAGGTGTGGATGATAATCCCTTTTGACTCTGCTTTTGGCTCTTTCACATAAAATAAATTTCCCAAAACACACTTTATATTGAAGCAGGAGGTAGATGCCTACCCTCGAGGGTAAAGCAATTAGAGATTCATTCCCTGTGAATCTAAACTCCAGGATGAGAATAGCAGGACAATTAAGAGAGGGGGCTGGGCCCTGCCCGGATCACATATTTCTTATTCTCAAAGTCAGGAGACCTCCCAGACCACACATGTGCAGAAAGGATCCTTGGAGGTCAAGCGGAGTGGTGCTGAGGGATGCTCTACTCAAACGCCCCTGCACACAGCATCATCTTGGCTAAGAGAAGCGTGCACACACATGGGAGGCTCCTAAGATACACCAAATGTGGACCGTGATCCAGACAAATCAAAATGACTGGCCAAAGTAAACTCGGAAAAACATGGCCCATAAAAATAATTCAAACGGACTCAAGGATGTGAATCAGGGACTTTCTCTCTCCGTCTAAGCTCACCTATGTGTCTATCAACATGTATTGTACTCTTTTTCCTCCATATAAATACTTTACTCATTTTGCTACATTCTGACTTTGTGGGAATTCTTTTGTGCAGAACCAAGTCCCTGCTCACTGATCCCCAGTCTAGGGGCCAGGATTTGGAGCTCTCACTGTCTCAACCTGGCCTTAGTCTCTGGCCCGAGAACTGAAGCCCCACTTCAAGCTGCTGCAAACTGAGGCCACCTAAGATCAATACTGTAGGGTAACAGAAGTCTCCACCCATATGTGTCAATGTTTGATTGAAGTTATGGCATCACAAGGTACAAAACTGTCATCCTGGAACACTTTCTACAAACATGACTTTCTTGTCTACAGTGCTGCTTCCTACTCAAATGAAGCTATTAGAATAATGCTAGAGAAAGGAAGCACTCCCTGCAGTGAAAATATATATATATTTGTGTCCACATTTTTTTCAATTACATGGGTTGATTATACTATACATTAATCATGAAAGAGTTGAATCTGGCAGATTCATAGCTATCGAACAGGACTGCTGTTTAAATATAGTTTTACTTTAAATAAATTGAATGAAAGTCTATTCTCTACTATATATTTATTCTCAACTACAGACCCTATTGGACTTCCCTGGTAGCTCAGATGGTAAAGCGTCTGCCTACAATGTGGAAAACCTGGGTTCAGTCCCTGGGTCGGAAAGATCCTCTGGCGAAGGAAATGGCAACCCACTCCAGTACTCTTGCCTGGAAAATCCCATGGATGGAGGAGCGTGGTAGGCTACAGCCCATGGGGTTGCAAAGAGTCGGACACTACTGAGTGACGTCACTTTCACAGATCCTATTAACAGGATGCTTAGAGAAGCTGAGGGGCTTCTCTGGAGGCTTAGTGTTAAAGAATTGCCTGTGATGCAGGAGCCACAGGAAACGTGGGTTCAATACGAAAGATTCCCTGGAGGAGGGCATGGCATCCCACTCTACTATTCTTGCCTGGAGAATCCCATGGACAGACGAGCCTAGTGAGCTACAGTCCATGGGGTTGCAAAGAGTTGGGCATGACCGAACTGACTTGGCATGCAAAGAATCTGAAATTTTATTTATACCAATTTTTATTTAATATTTAACTTTTCTATATTGCCAGATAAATATAAGAAGTGTTGAGATTACCTATATATATTTAGTAAGATTTGTCTCCCTTGAGTCAACTTGATAAATTACAGTTGTATCTATTTTACTTAGATGAATTATGTCTGTAATTGGGATCTCTATTCGTGGCTTTAAACAGCTTTTGGAATGTATCTGTAATGAACCAACTATGCTATTGAAGTGAAATATAGTATAATTCAGTATTTGTTTGGTATAGTTATTATGGGTTAGAGAACTCCTGTGATAGGAAATACTGTGAATGTGAAGAGATGGATGTTTAATTTCACAAAGCACATGAAGTGTAAATATTCAAATATGATTTCTGATGTAAAATAATACAGAAGCATCTATAGGAAAATGATATCTGCATTGTGTCTGCTTGCACCTTGAGAAATAAAAATATAAAATAGTTCACATTGTTACAGTAGACATGTAGCTATGTATGAGCAGAGAAAAATCACACATCTTGAAAGCAGCAGGGGTCCACAGGCAGACAGAGGAAAGCAGAAACCTTCAGACTGACAGGAAACCAAATATTTTGGGCAAAGAAAGGTGGCGAAAGGCAGGAATCTTATGCATCCTAATGTAACCTGTTGCTCATTATTCTCTCATTACAATAAAATTAGCCTTACAGATAAGAAGTACTCATCACGCACCCAGCCATGACTACTTCTGACCTAAGCTAACTAAGGACAAAAATCCCCAAATCTGGAAAGTCAACCCTCAAACTCCTCCTTCCTCAGTTGAGTATTCCACGCCTTCATTTGTATGCCTCTCATAACCTGCTTGCCAAAGAAACCCAGGGCAGTATTTCCTCACCTGTCTGTCTACTCTCCGTTTGAGAGTATATCCTTGCTTAAATAAAACTTTACTTTCTTAACCTCTCTGCTTATCTCTGAACTCTTTCACAGCAAAGAAAGAAGCTTAAATTCACCAGGGACAATATCATCCTAAAAAATGCAGGAAAAAGCCTTATTGTTTGATCACTCATCACATAAACACGGAGGTTCAGATTATTGGGCCAAGATGACAGAGTAGGAAGATCCTAAATTCACCTCCCACAGTCGCACAAAAATTGTAACTACTTGCAGAGCAATTGTTAATGAGGCAGATCTGAGAGTAATAAAAAAGATCATCTACAACTAAAGATAAAATGGCTGATTCATGTCAATGTATGGCAAAAACAACTACAATACTGTAATTAGACTCCAATTAAAATAAATTAATTAATTAAAAAAAAAAAGGAAAAACAACAAGACAGATAGGAGGAGCAGAGACATAGTATACTCAAGACCCATCCCTGGGGGTGGTGGGGTGATGGTTTAGTCGCTAAGTCATGCCCAAGTCTTGCAACTTCTGGGACTGGAGCCTGGTGAGGTAATTACACTCGCAGAGGTTCAGCAGGTGAGTGATGGGCCCGCCCCTATGTCAAGCTCCCCAGACCATAATGGGTCCTGCACTGAAAAGATGATCCTTCAGAATAACTGGCTTTTAAGGTCAGAGGCTTTAAAAGCCAGAGGGAAGAGGGAGATGAAACTACCTGGGGCCCTGGCTGGTTACTGTGACCACTCCTGCAGTAGGATCCCCAGGGCACCTCTCCACTAGAGCAAAGGCCCCTGCTGTAATCGCCAAGGAGAAAACACACGTGGGCAGGACAGAGCTGGCTCGGATCCAGCACTGCATTTGAACAGGATGAGGGTGGCTTTTGCTGGTCGGTGTTCACAGAGTCAGCAGATCAGGAGCTGTCTTGAGCTCTGACGGGCACGCTGGAAAATAAACCAGGGAGATAAAGAAGTATACACATCCGGTTACAGAACAAATGCCCTGAGGGAATGAAATGTACAGTGTGGGGAATATAGTTAACTACATAATTTTGTATAGTGACATAACTAGACATTGAAGTGATCATTTTGAAATGTGTAGAAATATGGAATCTCTTTGTTGTGCAACAGGAGCTAAGATAGTGTTGAAGGTCACTGATACTTCAAAAAACACACAAGCAAACAAACTCATAGAACAAGAGATCCGATTTGTGGTTACCAGAGGCAAGGCATGTGGAAAAGGGGGATTTGATGAAGGCAATCAAAAAGTAGGAGCTCCCAGTTACAAGATGTATATGTGTTAGGGATGTAATGTACAACATGACAAGTACAGTTAATCCTGCTGAACATTATATATTAATATGTTAAATTGGTTAGGAGAGTAAATCCTAAAAGTTCTCATCATAAAGAAACACAATTTTCTCTTTCTTTGATTTTGTATCAATATGAGATGATGGATATGGTGATAATAATTTCAGGACATGTGGAAGCCAAATCATTATTCTATACACCTTAAACTTTTACAGTGCTTTGTGACAATTATATCTCAATAAAATGGCAGGGAAAGAAAAGCACCGAAGAGGTCCAACCACAGTAATAAGTAGTTTCAACCATGAACTTACATGTGCATGCATACTTGTGCACTTAGAGTTATGTGCGCTCTCCCTGCGTTTCTGTAGGTATAGGACTCTATTTCTTTATTGCTCTTTAATAACCACTTCTTTGTTTCTCAAACCATTGTTTCCACCTCCATGCTATACACTGACATTGGGAAAACCTCTTAGATCTGCTCCCATTATCTGGAACATTTAATGAAGACCATTTAATGGGCTTCCCAGGTAGCTCAGTGGTAAAGAATCTGCCTGCCAATGCAGGTGACACAGGAGAGGTGGGTTTGATCCCTGGGTCAGGAAGATCCCTTGGAGTAGGAAATGGTAACCTGCTTCAGTATTCTAGCTGGGATAATCCAATGGACAGAGGAACCTGGCCGGCTACAGTCCATGGACTCGCAGAGTTGGACACGACTGAGTGACAGAGCACATATGCAAACTAAACCTACTGTTTTTCACTGTAACTCTCCATCTGCCTTCCATTATTTCCTTAACAAGTAGCCACTGAAACTCCTGCTTTACTGAATGTCAGGTGTTATCACTTTTCCTTGTAGTTCTTTTCACCTCATAACCATAACCATATACTTTACTTTCATCTGGTAATAAAACAAGTGTACTGACTTTTCTCTCGGAGACCCACTTCCCAGATTAATGGTCTTATCTCTTATATACCAGTTTTTCTTCTAAACCCCCTACTATGTTTAATTTTGTCCCCAGTCCTTGACCCTGACTATAGCACTCTCTGGTAAAATAAGATATATTTTAGGAATTGTTTCCACCTTCTTCCATCAATTATTCCTCATCATGGTATCATCATACCCAAGCCTGGTCCTAAATTTTGTTATAGGTTTGAACATCTATACCTGGATGAGAAATAATACCAGCCACAGAGAATAGTTTGCTTTAGGATCAAAATTAGACCACTATATTAGTGAAATTTTCCAACTGACAGATTAATCATTAATAAAAGTCCCACAGTCTTAGTATTTTAGAGTTTCTTGGAAAGAAGAGATTTAATATTTGTTCATAACCCTTCTGAGTGTCAAATATCACGGTAAGTGGTTTGCACACATTGGAATGCAGAGCGAAGTGTTGAAACATTAGAATAAGACTGCCTAAACTCTTCCATTCACCATCATTATAGTACTGAATGAGTAACAATACAAATACAAATAAATTTTAATTTAATACAAATAAAGTATTAAAACGGTATTTGTATTTGTATTAAAACAGTAACAGTATGACTTGCTGTATAAGTATGTTATGTGGATAAACAAAATGACACATTTGAGTCAGTGCACACAGTGCCTAGCCCACAGTACATAATATGCAATTATTAACTCTTATCTCACTTAGTCTTTCCAGTAATCACAGAAAAAGGAAAGTGGCAATCTGTAAAAACAAAGTCCTTAAAGAAAGAAGGACAACTAGAAAACAGTAAAACCAGAATATCAATTTGTTTTTTCCAAAGCCTATGTTCTTTCCACTATAATCTTATACCCAATATAGATGCTATTTCTACAACAATTCTGAGGGATGATGACACACATCCAGTCTCAACAATCTAAAATTCTAAGTGGAGAGCCTTGAAAGTCTGTCCCTAAATTTCACATGCTACATCAGCTTGAGGCGGGATATAAGTATCAACTATTCAATTACCTCTCCTTTTCTCTAACAATCAATTTCTGTTTTTCTACTTGGATTGTCCTTAACTCCCATATGTTCCATAGAACCCTGAATACAATCATTATATTAAGCAACACCTATAACCTTAAGGGATTAGACTGAATAGACAGAATGCTTGAAGAACTATGAATGGAGGTTCGTGAAAATGTACAGGAGGCAGGGATCAAGACCATTCCCGAGAAAAAGAAATGCAAAAAGCCAAAAGGGTTGTCTGAGGAGGCCTTATAAATAGTTGAGAATAGAAGAGAAGCAAAAGGCAAAGGAGAAAAGGAAAGATATACCCATTTAAATGTAGAGTTTCGAAGATTAGCAAGGAGAGATAAGAAAGCTTTCCTCAGTGATTAATGCAAAGAAATACAGGAAAACAGAATGGGAAAGACTAGAGACCTCTTCAAGAAAATTAGAGATACCAAGGGACATTTTCATGCAAAGATGGGCACAATAAAGGACAAAAATGGTATGGACCTAACAGAAGCAGAAGATATTAAGAGGAGGTGGCAAGAATATACAGAACTATACAAAGAATATCTTCACAACCCAGATAATCATGATGGTGTGATCACTCACCTAGAGCCAGACATCCTGGAATGTGAAGTCAAGTGGGCCTCAGGAAGCATCACTATGAACAAAGCTACTGGAGATGATGGAATTCCAGCTGAGTTATTTCAAATCCTAAAAGATGATGCTGTGAAAGTACTGCACTCAATATGCCAGCAAATTTGGAAAACTCAGTAGTGGCCACAGGACTGGAAAAAGTCAGTTTTCATTCCAATCCCTAAGAAAGGCAGTGCCAAAGAATACTCAAACTACCACACAATTGCACTCATCTCACATGCTAGCAAAGTAATGCTCAAAATTCTCCAAGCCAGGTCAACAGTATGTGAACCATGAACTTCCAGATGTTCAACTGGATTTAGAAAAGGCAGAGGAATCAGAGATCAAATTGCCAACATCCTTTGGATCATCAAAAAAGCAAGAAGAGTTCCAGAAAAACATCTACCTTTGCTTTATTGACTATGCCAAAGCCTTTGACTGTGTGGATCAAAACAAACTGTGGAAAATTCTTCAAGATATGGGAATGCCAGACAACCTGACCTGCTTCCTGAGAAATCTGTATGCAGGTCAGGAAGGAACAGTTAGAACTGGACATGGAACAACAGACTGATTCCAAATCGGGAAGGGAGTACATCAAGGCTGTATATTGTCACCCTGCTTATTTATCTTATATGCAGAATACATCATGAGAAATGCTGGACTGGTTGAAGCACAATCTGGAATCAAAATTGTGGGGAGAAATATCAATAACCTCAGATATGCATATGACACCACTCTTATGGCAGAAAGCAAAGAAGAACTAAAGAGACTCTTGATGAAAGTGAAAGAGGACTGTGAAAAAGTTGGTTTAAAACTCAACATTCAGAAAACTAAGATCACGGCATCTGGTCCCATCACTTCATGGCAAATAGATGTGGAAACTGACAAACTTTATTTTTCTGGGCTCCAAAACCACTGCACAAGGGACTGCAGCCATGAAATTAAATGATGTTTGCTCCTTGGAAGAAAAGTTATGACCAACCTAGATAGCATATTAAAAAGCAGAGACTTGACTTTGCCAACAAAAGTCCGTGTAGTCAAAGCTATGGTTTTTCCAATAGTCATGTATGGATGTGAGAGTTGGACTGTAAAGAAAGCTGAACACTGAAGAATCAATGCTGGTATTGGAGAAGACTCTTGATAGTCCCTTGGAGAGCAAGGAGATCCAACCAGTTCATTGTAAAGGAAATCAGTCCTGAATAGTCATTGGAAGGACTGATGCTGAAGCTGAAACTCCAGTCTTTTGGCAACCTGATGCGAAGAGCTGACTCATTGGAAAAGACCCTAATGCTGGGAAAGTTTGAAGGCAGGAGGAGAAGGTGATGACGGAGGATGAGATGGTTGGATGGCGTCACTAACTCAATGGATGTGAGTTTGAGTAAACTCCAGGAGTTGGTGATGGACAGGGAGGCCTGGGGTGCTGCATTCAATGGGGTTGCAAAGAGTTGGACCCAACTGAGCAACTAAATTCAGCTGATAACCTTATGAAAGAAAAAAGTAACCTAGACAGTTGGGATCTTTTTTATCTGTACAGATGTTACTATAATCACTGTTATCATGGGAAGCTCTTAGTAAGATGTGCAGCCTAATTGCTTACCATTCATCTCTTTGAGTCTATGTATTCCTCTTAACTGTACTGTTTGTATTCTTCTCTCAAATACAAATGGAATAGATTCTTCATATCATATCATTTCAGGTAAACGGGTGACAAGAATGTCTACCTGAAATGTTCTATAGCTAATCACCAGACCTATAATCAATGTCTGCCTTTACTGATCCCATTATTAGATTTCTGCTGTTACATACCATCGTCAGGCCAAATCTGTAGCAAGATGCTTATCTAGACTCAATTAACTGCCATTTGGATGAATACTGATCCCTGATTTCTTTCTATTATCCTGGTACATGAAAAACTTCAGCTTTGAATCTGGGCAGAACCTGCTTTAAACAGCTTTCTATAAGATTTGAACATGGTTAAGTCACATACTGGTTTTCCCTGGTAGCTCAAATGGTAAAGAATCTACCTGCAACACAGGAGACCTGGTTTCAATTCCTGGGTTGGGAAGATCCCCTGGAGGAGGGCATGACAACCCACTCCAGTATTCTTGCCTGGAAAATCCCGTGGACAGAGGAGCCTGGCAGGCTACAGTCCATGGAGTTGCAGAGTTGGACATGATTGAGCAACTAAGCACAGAGCAAGTCAGATACTGGGGTCGTGAAGAGTCTTACACAACTTAATGACTGAACAACAACAAAATCAAGTCACATACTGATGTTCCTAAGATTGTGAAGCTTATACAATATGAGGCGAATGATCTAATGTGTGTCTATCACACAGTATATCTTTTAAAAATAATATTATTTATTTATTCATTATGTTTAGTTTTGGCCATGCTGGGTATTTGTTGCCGCCCGGGACTTTCTCTAGTTTTGGTGAGCAGGGACTCTTCTCTACTTGCAGTGTGAGGGCTTCTCACTGCAGTGGCTTCTCTGGCTGCAGAGCATGGACTCTAGGGCACATGAGCTTCACAGTTGTGGTTCCCAGGCCTTAGAGCACAGGCTCACAGCTGTGGCCCCCTGGCCTTAGAGCGCAGGCTCACAGCCGTGGCCCCTCCAGAGTTTAGAGCTCAAGCTCACAGCTGTGGCTCCCAGGCTCAGTTGCTCCGCCGCATGTAGGATCTTCCTGGACCACGGTTGAAACAGAGTCTCCTACATTGGCAGGTGGATTCTTTACCATTGAGCTCACAGGGAAGCTGACACATGGTACATCTTTAATGATACATCCATATTATTGAAGATAAGCAATGAACAATTGGATTTTTCTTCATACACCCTTCTTTTTTGGGTGCTTCATTTAATGTGGATCTTTCAAAGGCAATATTTATATTTTACTTTAATCTAATCTTGACATTTTAGAATATTGCAAGATTGACAAGATTTCTGTGACTTACTGATTTCTCCTTTTTCTGGCTTGACCTTAACCCAACACTACTTGAGCCAGTGTAGAATTGTGATTTGATGGCTAATAATAAATAGATCATCAGTACCTTTGAGTACAATCCCACAGCTAGATGAAAAATGTCTAAGGAATAAACATGGGAAATGCTGGAGTTGTAGAGGCATTACAAGCACACATATACAGAGGTGATGTATAGCCTGCCAGAAATTAGTATTTCTGGAACATGTAATGTCTTTTAATATCCATTTCTATACAGAATTGTATGTCCAAGACAATTCTTTTCAAAAAGTATTCCAAAGTTCTTACTAAAACACTTTAATGGCATTGGCTAAAATTTCTGCATTAGATTCTCATGGAGAAAGCAGATTCCTTTCCAAGTGGACACACTTTTCTTTAAACTTCTAATCTAAAAGACTGTGTTTCTACAGAAACAAAAATAACTATTATATACTCCTCTTAAATATTGCTTTGATGCTCTTTGTTTTTCAACATATCCTCCACATTTATTTACAGATAACTGAGCATTTTAGGGGAAGAAAAGGCCTAAGACTTCAAAGTCACAAAAAATAAGTCCCTTAACGATAGATATCAGGATTGTAATGCAAGGCCAGCTTGCATAAATATGAATAAGCAAAGAGTAAGAGAACAAAATTTTGAATTCCACCTGGATTTTCATACGTTCATTGATCCAAACAAATCCATTCTAAGCTATTTGCATCATCTGTCACACCAATGTCAAATCTGGGGAGGAAAGTGTACATTTGGGAATAATCACGCGAAACTGGCATAGAAAGGTGAAGGGCAGGCTTAAGAAATGGAACTGTATACTTATCAGTGAGGAAGGAGAATAACATTGAAACTAATTTTAACAGGTCATGATACAATACTTATTCCCACTGCAAGGCTGTGATATTCCTACACTTCTATGATCTCCACTTAATTAATATGCACAGCTATTGTCTTGAGACTTAAAACTCACAAAGAAGCACAGTGTTCTCATCATAATAATCTGCACACATATATGAATAAAGACATGGAAATTTTAGTTTACTAGGGCTACTGTGACAAAGAAGTACAAACGAGGTGGCTTACACAACAGAAATATAATATCTTACTCTTCTGGAAGCTAGAAGTCTGAAGTGTGGACTGTGTGGTTCTTTCTGAGGTCTGTGAGAGAAGTGTCTGTTCCGCGCTTCTCTCCTTGGTTTGTAGATAGCTATCTTCTCTTCACTATAGTATCATTAACCTATGGATAAGGCTTTTAACTGGGATAACCAGAAATTATTTCTGATCAGTATAATCTCCTCTGCTTTTTCTGCTCCTTTTGTTGGAACTTCAGTTGTGTTCTTGGCTCAGCTCACTCTCATGGTTGAAAAGTATAAATATTGTGCATTCCATTAAACATTTGAATTCAATAAGTTAACAAGTTTCAGTTTTACTTCTATCAACTATATCTATTTTCCAACAAAAATATATTTTGGTTCTGATTAATATTCTATACAAAGTAAATAATCATAAAGGAAGCTAGAAGTGAATATACAAAATCAGGCTTTCAAATTTATTGTATATAACACAGAGTCCTCTAAGAATCTGCATGGTAAAAACCACTACAATATTGTAAAGTAATTAGCCTCCAATTAAATATTTTTTAAAAAATTTAAAAAAAAGAATTTATCTCTATCTCATAATAATTATCTTGCCTACATCTCTTCATTTATCTACATGATTCATATCTATTACTAGATTCTTGAGAACTTGCACTTCATTTGATAAATTCAAAATCTCTATAGTATAATGATTATGTGGTAGTGGTGGTGATTTAGTTACTCAGACATGTCTGAGTCTTTGTGGCTCAATGGACTAGGGCTCACCAGGCTTGTCTGTCCCATGGGACTTCCTGGGCACGAATTCTGGAATGGGTAGCCATTTTCCTTCTCCAGGGGATCTTCTTGACCCAGGGATTGAACTCAGGTCTTCTTCATTGGCAGGTGGATTCCTTACCACTGAGCCACCAGTGAAGCCCATTTATATTATATATGTATATCTACATGATATTCAAAACATTTATAATACATATTTTAAATGTCATTTCACTGTATAGATACAAACTAGTTTGTAATGATTATAAAGGTATGGGACATGCTCCTATCCTTGAGAAAATTAAGTGTAGGTGTATGATGTTTACATCAGTCAGTTCAGTTCAGTCGCTCAGTCATGTCTAACTCTTTGCAACCCCCTGGAATGTAGCACGCCAGGCTTCCCTGTCCATCCCCAAATCCTGGAGCTTGCTCAAACTCATGTCCATTGAGTCGGTAATGCCATCCAGGCATCTCATCCTCTGTCGTCCCCTTCTCCTCCTGCCTTCAATCTTTCCCAGCATCAGGGTCTTTCCCAATGAGTCAGTTCTTCGCATCAGGTGGCCAAAGTATTGGAGTTTCAGCTTCAGCATCAGTCCCTCCAATAAACATAAATATAATATGAAGCCTTGTGAAATGGCTGGCCCACAGAGAAAGTATGGGCCTCTTAATTGTCTACAACTTAAGTGATATACCATTTTCATCCATTTTTTCTGATGAGGTGGAGAGCCTTACTTCAAGTCATCTAGATGTTTCAATGCTAGGAAAACTCTGTCTACAAGATTGTTATACAAATACAGGCTGCTTATCTTCTCTTGAGCTTATCTTGAAGTTGAAAGTTGTAGAATGCTGGCTGAGGATTCCAGAATGAGGTATCCTAATCCTTCTGGTTTAACCCCTTGCCCTAGGATTGAGGAAGGATAGTTTGTCCTGGGAAGCTGGGGTAGAGTGAGTGGATCCTTAGCCTACCCATGCTCAGGCAACATTTGAAGGGAACACAATTAGTCATTGGGCTTTCCCTTATCCATATAATTAACAGTTAATCAACATGAAGCATAATAATGATGATGCATGCATGCTAAATCACTTCAGTTTTGCCCAACCCTTTGAGACTCTACAGACCTTAGCCCAAGGTTCCTCTGTCCATGGGATTCTACAGGCATGAATACTAGAGTGGCTTGCCATGCCCTCCTCCAGGGGATCTTCCTCACCCAGGGATTGTACCCAAGTCTCCTGTGGCCCTGCACTGCAGGCAGAGTCTAGTGTCATTGGGGGAAGTCCTGATAATGATAATGCAAATCATTAAATGTGCTATATTTATTTTGTGGTAAGATATATTAGCTCACATTTTACTTTAGGAGGGGACATGAACTTCTTATGGAAGTCTTATTTTGCCAACATAAAATGTAACTTGTTAATACTTCTAAAATATAGATAAACTATTTATTATGTATTAGTTCTTAAAAGTCAATCTTGAGTCCTGCAGTCATCAGGAGGATATTTTCTTCTTAAATTTTAAAGTAGTTTAACCATTGGTAAGTTTCCTTATTATCTATTTTTTTTTTATTTTGAAATGTTTCATAAGCCTGCTGTTTTCCATATGGAATTTAAGCTTTTAACAAAGTGTCTGCTAAATAAATAAAGTAAAACACCATTGATATATTGTAAACATTCAATAAATTCAATTCTTGTCTGATCAAGGCATTGAAAATGGCCATGTAAGGACTGTGAGAAACATCTGCCCACAGGACTTGGTTGGGATGTAAGCATATTAAGTTTGACATTTGGTGGGAAAGGAAGGAAAAACTTCAATACGAGATTTAAAATATTTTATAGATAATTAGATTCCACATAAAAGCAATATCATAAGATATTTGTCTTTCTCTGCTTGACTTCACTCAGTATGACAGACTCTAGATCCATCAATGTTGCTACAAATGCCATTATTTCATTATTCTTATGGCTGAGTCATATCGCATGGTACATACATACCACACCTTCTTCAACTATTCTTTGTTGATGGATATCTAGGTTTTTTTCATATCTTGGCTATTGTAAATAGTGTTGCAATGAACACTGGAGTTCATGTATCCGTTGGAACTGTGGTTTTATCCAGATATAAACTCAGGAGTCAGATTGCTGGATTATATGATAGCTCTCTTTCTAGTTTTTTAAGGAACCTCTATACTATTATCCATAATGGTTGTACCAATTTACATTCCCACCAGCAATGTAGGAGAGATCCCTTTTCACAATCTTGCCAGCATTTATTGTTTGTAGACTTTTTGATAATGGCCATTCTGAGGGGTGTGAATTGATACGTCATTGTAGTTTTGATTTGCATTTCTCTAATAATTACTGATGTTGAACATCTTTTCATGGGCTTTTTGGCCATCAGAATGTATTCTTTGGGAAAATGTTTATTTAGATGTTCCACTCACCTTTTGATTTTTTTTTTTTTTTATATTGAATTGCATAAGCTATTTGTATACCTTGGAGATTAATCCCTTGCCAGTCACTTCAATTGTAAATACTTTCTCCCATTCTGTGGATTGTCTTTTCTTTTTGTTCATGGTTTCCTTTGCTGTGCAAAAGCTTTTAAGTTTAATTAGGTCCCATTCATTTATTTTTGTTTTGATTTTCATTCCTTTAGGAGGTGGATCCAAAAGGTATTGCTGTGATTTATGTCAAAGTGTGTTCTGCCTGCATTTTCCTCTAAGAGTTTTATAATATCCGGCCTTACATTTAGGTCTTAAATCCATTTTGCGTTCATTTTTATGTGTGGTGTTAAAGACTGTTATGATTTCTTTCTTTTCCATGTATCTGTCAAGTTTTCCTGGTACCACTTATTGAATAGGTTGTCTTTTCTCCACTGTGTGTTCTTGTCTCCTTTGTCATAGATTAGTTGACCGTATAGGTGCATAGGCTTATCTCTGAACTTTCTGTCCTGTCCCATTGGTCTATATTTCTGTTTTTGTAAAAGTACCAAGTTATTTTGATGACTGTAGTTTTGTAGTTTAGTCTGAAGTCAGGGCACCTGATTCATCCAGCTCCGTTTTTCTTTCATCAGATTGCTTTGGCTATTTGCGGTCTTTTATTTCCATACAAATTGTAAAAATTTTGTTCTAATTTGTCATTGGTAATTTGATACATATTGCATTGAATCTAAGTAACATCTTTGTTTTGTTCAAAACATATATGTAATAACATTTGTATTCTATAACACAAAACAGTGCATTTATAAATAAATGACTTCAAATTGAGGTTGACTTAGCAGGCATGTTTGTTTTTGTTACATTATAGATGTAATATGTAACATAATAGACAAATCAATTACAGATTAGAATGCATTTCCTACATGGATGAATCTGTGTTTAAAATCAGTGTTAAACTGTCAGGATTCTCTTCTAAAGTTATATTTTGATATGCAACCTATGAAAAGTGGATGCATTTATTTTTTAAAAAATTAACTCAGTAAAATGATTGAACAGGGTTACTATGGTTATCTGGAAAAAAAATCCAATTTTCTCAATGCCTCAGAATGTAGGTATTTTCTTTATACATTAAAAAAGTATATATAAAAAAATACTTATTTTAGACACAGTCTGTATTATGAGGATACAATGTTCTACTGCTTTGAAAACCACTGACCATCTACCTGAGGCATTTTAGAAATAGAATCAAAGAAGAACAACTATGATTCATGATTTTAATCTGTTAGATGGCTCAGTGGGTAAAGAATCTTCCTGCGATGCTGGAGACAGAGAAGACATAGGTTTGATCCCTGGGTCAGGAAGATCCCCTGGAGGAAGAAAATGACAACTCACTCCAGTATTCTTGCCTGAAAAATCCAATGAACAGAGGAGCCTGCTAGGCCACAGTCCAAAGAGTCAAACAGAGTCAGACACGACTGAGTGACTAAGCATGCACGCCTGTAAATTACTTGTATCCAATTTCTTTCATCTTATTTGATTAATAAAAGACATTAATAAAGACATATATATATATATATATATTTCACCAGCATAGTTTTGAGTTTTACAACATTGTAAAAATTAGTTTTAACTAACATTTATCATGGATGAAAATGAAATATATCATTGCTTGTCATTAACTATGACGTTTTACATGTATATTAAAATACAAATTGTTCCCTACTGTGAACGTCCTAAAGTTCTACAGTAATGTTAGGAACATTTTATGATCTCATAGAACATGATGATGTGAAGTATAACCTAGATATGTCCTCTTCTGCCCTGCTACGTTATTTCCTTTCCCATCTGAGTTAAATGGCAAGTGCTGGACTTTCAGCTCACATCTGAGAAAAAAATTAGCTGAATTTTGGATTCTAACCTTTTTTTTTTAAGTACCTTTCAAAGGGCATGATTTCTTAATTTTCCACTAAGTTATCAAAGAGGCAAAAAGATTTTAAACACACACAGACATACACACACAGTATGAAAAGGGCCTGCAGAATAGGAATGGCAATGGATAGAATTTCAGAGAGCAATTATTGGTGAGTCTAAATTGTATTTCTTGACATAACTCTCACAATATGGAGGGGTATCTGGAAGCAAGGGATACTGGCACCATATTCCCTACACAGACTCATTCAGCCATTTGACTCTTTAGACACATCCCAGTGACTCAAACTATGGCTGAATACCAGAAAGAGATGACAGATTGCAGTAGCAAGAAGAAAGACATCATGGAGAGTTTCCTATCTTGAAGCACTGAGATGGCCTGGAAAGCAATCACTGGGCAAAGTGACCCAGAGAACTAGGGAAAGATGCTAGGATATTTTCTGGGTTCTTTCTTCCCTGACTTTACCCCAAGAAGGCATCCAGAGATGAAAAATTACCCAACAAATCTGTAAGGCAGACCACCCATTGAGGATTTTGGGGGAAAGTGGTCATTTCTCCATAAAATTCTTTCTACAGGAGAGTGGTCAATTGGGAACTGGAGGAACACTTAGTGGTCCATACAGACAAGCAAGGAAAAGATGTTTCCTTAGTTGAGAAACAAAGCATCTGAAAATCAGCATCTGGATGCAGCCAGTGCCAAAAAGACAGACTGGGTGTGGCCCCTGGCAGTTGGTGATTGATTACCTGTGGGTAAGTGAGGACAAACTAATAAAGTGATCTCAGGCTTTCCTCAGAGGGTCCTAAACAATAACAGAGACTCTTCTTCCTATAAACTGCCATCACTGCCCTCCTTTTGAGTGGGCTTGAACTGTTTTGGAAGTTTACAGTCAGCAACAGGAAGAAGATAGATTAGAAATAGTTGAATTTTCCAGTTACTATTCTACATGAAATTGTTTAAATCTGAAAGGACTGAGAATACGACCAGGGTAGAGAAAATTAATGGAGAAGGAAATGGCAACCCACTCCAGCATTCTTGTCTGGAGGATCCCATGGATGGAGGAGCCTGGTGGGCTATCAGTTCAGTTCAGTCACTCAGTCGTGTCTAACTCTTTTGAACCCATGGACTGCTGCATGCCAGGCCTCCCTGTCCATCACCAACTCCCAGAGTTTACTCAAACTCATGTCCATTGAGTTGGTGATGCCATCCAACAATCTCATCCTCTTTTGTCCCATTCTCCTCCCACCTTCAATCTTTCCCAGAATCAGGGTCTTTTCAAATGAGTCAGTTCTTCGCATCAGGTGGCCAAAGTAATTGAGTTTCTGCTTCAACATCAGTCCTTCCAATGAATATTCAGGACTGATTTCCTTTAGGATGGACTGGTTGGATCTCCTTGTAGTTCAAGGGACTCTCAAGAGTCTTCTCCAACACCACAGTTCAAAAGCATCAATTCTTCTGCACTCAACTTTCTTTATGATCCAACTCTCACATCCATACATGACTCCTGGGAAAAGCATAGCCTTCACTAGATGGACCTTTATTGACAAAGTAATGTCTCTGCTTTTTAATATGTTGTCTAGGTTCTTCATAGCTTTGCTTCCAAGGAGTAAATGTCTTTTTATTTCATGGCTACAGTCACCATCTGCAGTGATTTTGGAGCCCCCAAATTTTTGGAGCTCCATGGATGGAGGAGCCTGGGTGGCTATAGTTCATGGGATTGCAAAAGAGTCAGACATGACTTGGTGACTTAATGACAGAGCAAATTTAACTGGTTTGGTTAGAATCAATCACTTGTTACATGACATGGGAAGACTAAAACTTTAGAGCCAGGAACAGTTCAAGGAACTTGAATTTTATATATGTATGTATATATATATGATGGCAAATGTATTACATGTGTATTTGCTTATACCTGTTAGCAAGTCAGTTATACTTGTTACCTGAACATGAATCATACTTGTTATGAATTATAACATAGGTATTTTAATGTATCTTTATATCTTTTCATAACAATAGAAGGGTCTTCTAGATCAGAAACCATTTATTTCTAACACACTAGTTGAGGTCTGAAAGAGCTTTTTATAGTATCTGAAAATCGAGATATATAAAGAAAATTCTCTCAGAACAAAATGTTATTTATTTTTCCTTTTAATTTTTGGTTGAAGAAAATGTCTCATTATAACAGAATCAGTAATCGACCAGAGTATGTAATCATTTTTCAATTATATTCATTTTATATACATTACTGTTTCAACCCAATATAATTAATTATGATTATTATGATTTGTGTATTTGTAAGATTGTGAATCATTTCATCTGATGGACACTTTTGGTTTTACAGTTTGGCAAACAGAAGTATACTGATGAAATGATCCTCCCCAGTGTAGAAAAGCAATATGTATTTTGTAAATTCATGGAAGTAGTCAAATTCTAGCACTCCAATAAGGAAACTCTGAATAGTGAATTGACTCTCCACTAATACTAAAAGTCTAATTGGAATGAGTATTTTCTTCCACCTGAACGTTTGTTTAATGCCAATCTCAATCATTTCTAAGTATACTAGTAAATGCCATGTTAATTTTAATTCTGAGACAAAAATATATAAGAAAATACTCTTGCTTTAATTTGCTTCAAACATTTGCACTCTCTTTTGTTCAGAATACATCTATGAGAACAGAAGTCTCTTACGTTTTTTAGAGTTTCCAGGAGAACTTCCTTGATTGTCTTACTGTAGGACAGTCTGTGGTAGAATTCAGTTCTGAGTAGGATTCCAGACTACTCATTTGAACTAATGACATGCTAATCCTATCTTTTGGTTCAAGGGAGCATTTCTTTTTTTATTTTTTTTTATTTTTTAACTTTACAATATTGTATTGGTTTTGCCATATATCAACATGAATCCGCCACAAGTATACACGTGTTCCCCATCCTGAACCCTCCTCCTTCCTCCCTCCCCGTACCATCCCTCTGGGTCATCCCAGTGCGGTAGCATTTCTTAGTCAGGAAGTGGGTGATCTTTGGAAATTTTAAAAAGGTCCTGAAGTGGCTCCAAAAAGTAAAACCAAGCACAGTGGCATAATTAATTAACAGCTTCCTTGACCTTTTCCGCAAAAGCTCTAAGTTTGATTGTAATGCTTGGGCCCCAGACAGAATCTTCATTAAGCAAGACCCTAAAGATTTTCTAGATTGTTTAGTTCAGTACTTCTCAAACTTTAAAGTGTGTCCAAGTCAGGGGGACCTTGTTTAAATGCAGATTTTGAGACAGTAGATGAGGGTAAGATTCTGCATTTCTAACAAGCTCCCAGGTGGCAGTCATGGGCCTGGGCCAGGACTCATGCTTTGAACAGCAAGATTTTAAAAGGCTTAACACTCTTTTCAGGGATGAAGTGTACCACACTAAACTTTCATATTTA
The DNA here is from genome assembly GCF_027580195.1 of Bos mutus. Taxonomy (NCBI): domain Eukaryota; kingdom Metazoa; phylum Chordata; class Mammalia; order Artiodactyla; family Bovidae; genus Bos; species Bos mutus. Next base: position 70,245,581 of record NC_091631.1, on the reverse strand, counting down.
TTCATTTACTAACAACAACAAAAAGATGCCATCTTTTTGCCATCTTCAAAGATGGCACTGTAGTTTTTTTATTAGTAGTAAATATATACTACAAATATATTTAATAAAAAGAAGGAATTCAATGAAGCTTAAAACTGACCATCATAGCATCATGTACACAGCCTTTGTATCATAAGTTATTCTTTACTTAGAAGAAGAGTTTGAAGAAAAGATGGGAAAATTCATGCATTTCCCATATATGCTATAGCTTTCCCTAAAGTCCTAAGTCCTCTTGTATATTAAACTTTGCTACTGTAGATTGCTTTTCAAAATCACACTCTACTATTTTCATTAGCATTTTAAGTTAATACTTGTTTAAAAGAGTTAATACTTTGAGAGGTTTAAATTATTGTCACATTGAATTTACTTATTTTAAAACAAATAATGAATCACATATATGAGGAAACAATTGATACTGAGGAAAGCTCTACAAATATTTTCACTTAACATTAAATTAATGTCCTGTGACATGATGAGAATGGTAATGGAAATAAGTCTACATTATCACCTAAGGGTATTACCAAAACTCAACTGGAAAGTGAAGATAACTGACCAGAATCATTTTGAATGCAATAACAGCACTACCTCTTACACTGTTGTGTGGAGTTTAAATGTTGCCACTTATAGAGTTGTGTTGATCTAAAAGTACCACCATTAACAGCAGTATGACAAGCCATTGTTAACCACCTACAGCTTTTGTTGGGCAAAACTGATACACCTACTGCTTTGTAACTAAAGTACTTCTTTTCACAGTTGCATTCCATGTTAAGAGCTCATATTGAGAGAACAGGCCAAGGCAAATCTAACACCCCACTATATCCCATTATATGATGGGTGGATTGCAATAGTTAACCTTTACCTGCTCCTAAAGTGCAGTGCCCTTCTCAACGGTGTACAGGTGAAGAAAACATCATGATATGAATTGAACTTACATAAGCATCTGAACACAAAGAAACAGACCAACGCTACCTTCTAAGTGCAAGCTTTGCCCAGACATCAGCAACATCCCCTAGACAGACAGGATGTTAAAGCCTCACTTGACTGCATTAGCTGGAGCTTTTCACACTAGTGCACTTAATGGAAAAAGCTACCGACCAAAGCACTCCACTCAGGAAAGCTGTTCTGAGTCAAAAGCTGGCAGCAAATAAAATAAATACTAGCTTCCACAGCACTAGAAGAGTGAACAACGCTGGGTCATGTAAGTTTGAAACTAAAATGCTTTTTCACAATAAAGTAAAATTGTCTGCTGAAGCCAATAAAAAGTAAACTGCATATACTGTGCATAAAAAATAGAAACTATGCTGGGTAGATCAGCAATTATAACCATTTGATACTTCTATGGAAAATCATGGTTAAAGTGTACCAATACTGGAGTGACACATATTCTTAATTACCCCACAATCTTTGTATATAAAAGAGAAGATGCACTTCACCCTGTGTACTCCTGGCAAAGGCATAGATTAAACTAACTGGACACCCTAGTGATTGACTTCAGTTTGTCATTATGCTGGAAGTAAGAGAGAGATTTTGGAAAACATTCAAAAATAGGAATGGCATAATCCAAACCACAGGGATCTGGCAGAAGCTGCCAGATCCTTTGTGAACATAGATAAGGGAGAAGAACACATTCAGTTAAAAACAATAATACATGAACATATTTTACATTGTGGGATTTTGTTCATAGGAAGGTAAGAATGACTTAAATATATGTTGATATATTAACATTGTTTTGCCATATCTAAAAATCCTTTTCAACTTTAAAATCTGCTTCATATATAGTTAATCAGCCCTGAATTATAAAGACATACAACTTTTTACTATGGTGCAGTTAGTGAAAACAAGAGAAAGAAACAGTATTCTGGTATATCAAGCTTTTGTGGCTACATGATGAAATTCCACTGATGGGGGTCTCCGGTGTGTGACAGAATTACTTAAACGTAAGTAAAACCTGACAGCCTCCTTCACACAAGTGACAAGGGTTTACATTCAATTTTTATATCTTATGTGCCTTGTTGGTCTGTAACATAAAGCTGCTTTTTTGATTATGTATCCTTTGGGCATTCTAGTAATCAAGATAATATTACCAGAGAAGTTAAAAAATCTTTATGCTCTTAATCTAAAAATACCTAAAATACGCATTTGGGTTTTAGGATTATAATGGAGGAAAAAACACTTCTCACTAATACAAGAAAACCTAAGGCCAGAAGTCAGAGGGATATCAAAGTTAGTTATAAAAACAATCAGGCTAGGAAAAAAGAAAATCATTTACTTTCTTTTTCAAACTGATGTGTTGAATGCCTATGTTGTCATATTCTAGGTATTGTCATCCTTATCACTTCTGATTCTTTTTTTTTTTTTTTTTCCCTCTCTCATACTGCACATGAAAATCTTTGGGACATGTTGCTGGCTATAACTTTTTCAAATATATCCATAAATTATCACTACCTCAGCAGTCACCCTTTTCATGAAATGGCAAAATGATAGGATACTGAAAGAGGAACTCCCCAGGTCAGTAGGTGGCCAATATGCTACAGGAGATCGGTGGAGAAATAACTCCAGAAAGAATGAAGGGATGGAGCCAAAGGAAAAAAAATACCCAGCTGTGGATGTGACTGGTGATAGAAGCAAGGTCTGATGCTGTAAAGAGCAATATTGCATAGGAACCTGGAATGTCAGGCCTATGAATCAAGGCAAATTGGAAGTGATCAAACAGGAGATGGCAAGAGTGAACATCGACATTCTAGGAATCAGTTAACTAAAATTTAACTGAGATGACCATTATATCTACTACTGCGGGCAGGAATGCCTCAGAAGAAATGTATTAGCCATCATGGTCAACAAAAGAGTCTGAAATGCAGTACTTGGATGCAATCTCAAAAATGACAGAATGATCTCTGTTCCTTTTCAAGGCAAACCATTCAATATCACAGTAATCCAAGTCTACGCCCCAACCAGTAACACTGAAGAAGCTGAAGTTGAACGGTTCTATGAAGACCTACAAGACATTTTAGAACTAACATCCAAAAAAGATGTCCTTTTCATTATAGGGGACTGGAATGCAAAACTAGGAAGTGAAGAAACACCTGGAGTAACAGGGAAATTTGGCCTTGGAATACGGAATGAAGCAGGGCAAAGACTGAGAGTTTTGCCAAGAAACTGCACTCGTCATAGCAAACACCCTCTTCAAACAACACAAGAGAAGACTCTACACATGGACATCACCAGATGGTCAACACGGAAATCAGATTGATTATATTCTTGGCAGGCAAAGACGGAGAAGCTCTATACAGTCAACAAAAACAAGACCAGGAGCTGACTGTGGCTCCGATCATGAACTCCTTATGGCCAAATTCAGACTTAAATTGAAGAAAGTAGGGAAAACCATTAGACCATTCAGGTATGACCTAAATCAAATCCCTTATGATTATACAGTGGAAGTGAAACATAGATTTAAGGGACTAGATCTGATAGATAGACTGCCTGATGAACTATGGACTGAAGTTCCTGACATTGTACAGGAGACAGGGATCAAGACCATCCCCATGGAAAAGAAATGCAAAAAAGCAAAATGGCTGTCTTGGGAGGCCTTACAAATAGTTGTGAAAAGAAGAGAAGCAAAAAGCAAAGGAGAAAAGGAAAGATATAAGCATTTGAATGCAGAGTTCCAAAGAATAGCAAGAAGAGATAAGAAAGCCTTCCTTAGCGATCAATGCAAAGAAATAGAGGAAAACAACAGAATGGGAAAGACTAGAGATCTCTTCAAGAAAATTAGAGATACCAAGGGAACATTTCATGCAATGATGGGCTCTATATAGGACAGAAATGGTATGGACCTAACAGAAGCAGAAGATATTAAGTAGAGGTGGCAAGAATACTCAGAAGAACTGTACAAAAAAGATCTTCATGACCCAGATAATCACCATGCTGTGATCACTGACCTAGAGCCAGACATCCTGGAATGTGAAGTCAAATGGGCCTTAGAAAGCATCACTACAAACAAAGCTAGTGGAGGTGATGGAATTCCAGTTGAGCTATTTCAAATCCTGAAAGATGATGCTGTGAAAGTGCTCCACTCAATATGCCAGCAAATTTGGAAAACTCAGCAGTGGACACAGGACTGGAAAAAATCAGTTTTTATTCCAATCCCAAAGAAAGGCAATGCCAAAGAATGCTCAAACTACCGCACAATTGCACTCATCTCACACGCTAGTAAAGTAATGCTCAAAATTGTCCAAGCCAGGCTTCAGCAATACGTGAACCGTGAACTTCCAGAGGTTCTAGCTGGTAGTAGAAAAGGCAGAGGAACCAGAGATCAAATTACCAACATCTGCTGGATCATCGATAAAGCAAGAGAGTTCCAAAAAAGCATCTATTTCTGCTTTATTGACTATGCCAAAGCCTTTGACTGTGTGGATCAAAAGAAACTGTGGAAAATTCTGAAAGAGATGGGAATACAAGACCACCTGACCTGCCTCTTGAGAAACCTATATGCCGGTCAGGAAGCAACAGTTAGAACTGGACATGGAACAACACACTGGTTCCAAATAGGAAAAGGTGTACGTCAAGGCTGTATATTGTCACCCTGCTTATTTAACTATATGCAGAGTACATCATGAGAAACGCTGGCCTGGAAGAAGCACAAGCTGGAATCAAGATTGCTGGGAGAAATATCAATAACCTCAGATATGCGGATGACACCACCCTTATGGCAGAAAGTGAAGAGGAACTAAAAAGCCTCTTGCTGAAAATGAAAGTGGAGAGTGAAAAAGTTGGCTTAAAGCTCAACATTCAGAAAATGAAGATCATGGCATCTGGTCCCATCACTTCATGGGAAATAGATGGGGAAACAGTGGAAACCGTGGCAGACTTTATTTTTTTGGACTCCAAAATCACTGCAGATTGTGACTGTAACCATAAAATTAAAAGACGTTTACTTCTTGGCAGAAAAGTTATGACCAACCTGCTAAGTCACTTCAGTCATGTCCTACTCTGTGTGACCCCATAGACGGCAGCCTACCAGGCTCCCCCGTCCCTGGGATTCTCCAGGCAAGAGTACTGGAATGGGGTGCCATTGCCTTCTCCAACCTAGATAGCATATTGAAAAGCAGAGACATTACTTTGCCAACAAAGGTCCGTCTAATCAAGGCTATGGTTTTTCCATTGGTCATGTATGGATGTGAGAGTTGGACTGTGAAGAAAGCTGAGCACCAAAGAATTGATGCTTTTGAACTGTGGTGTTGGAGAAGACTCTTGAGAGTCCCTTGGACTGCAAGGAGATCCAACCAGTCCATTCTGAAGGAGATCAGCCCTGAGATTTCTTTGGAGGGAATGAAGCTAAAGCTGAAACTCCAGTACTTTGGCCACCTCATGCGACGAGTTGACTCATTGGAAAAGACTCTGATGCTGGGAGGGATTGGGGGCAAGAGGAGAAGGGGATGACAGAGGATGAAATGGCTGGATGGCATCACTGACTCGATGGACGTGAGTCTCAGTGAACTCCAGGAGTTGGTGATGGACAGGGAGTCCTGGCGTGCTGTGATTCATGGGGTCTCAAAGAGTCGGACACAACTGAGAGACTGAACTTAGCAGCAGTCACCCTGTTGTTCCAATCATTTGTACTGTATTGGCATCCTTACTACTCTACACTAAATTCCTAGAATTCTAAGGTTGAATTGTATACTTTCTTTGGCAAAATCCTGCTATGACACTATTCTTCATTGAGAGTAAAAGCTGAAGTCTTTACATTAACTCCAATGTAACTCCCTAAACAAACAGTTTTCTCATTTTTTGGTTTAGGTGGCTGGGTCAAAGGACCAAGATTCTCTAGAGGATTCCCAGGATGTTGAACCTGAAATTCCAATACTTTGGCCACCTGATGCGAAGAGCTGACTCATTGGAAAAGACACTGATGCTGGGAAAGATTGAGGGCAGGAGGTGAAGGGGATGACAGAGGATGAGATGTTTGGATGGCATCACTGACTCAATGGACACGGGTTTGGGCGGACACCAAGAGTCGGTGATGGACAGGGAGGCCCAGCATGCTGCAGTCCATGGGGTCGCAAAGAGTCAGACACACCTGAGCGACTGAACTGAACTGAACTGAAGAGACCTAAAAGCTACAAGTCACTTGGGATAAGGAGCTTAGACCCCTGAATGGACACCTCCCCTCTGAGATCATAAACTGAGTATAAAATAAACATAATATTGTTAAACCATTGGGTTATTTTCTGGTTGTTTCAGCAGTTAGCCTACACTGACAAAGCACCATGATATATAAAGGTAACAGAAGATGTTTGATAGATGTGTGTCAAACAAATTCTGTATGCTATACATTCAATGTATAGCGGAAACCAGAGATCAAATTGCCAATATCCAGTGGATCATAGAAAAAGCAAAAAAATTCCAGAAAAAAATATCTGCTTCAGCTTCATAGACTATGCTAAAGCTTTTGACTGTGTGGATCACAACCAACTGTGGAAAATTCTTAAAAAGCTGGGAATACCAGACCACCTTACCTATCTCCTGAGAAATCTATAAGTAGGTCAAGAAGCAATAGTTAGAACCAGACATGGAACAATAGACTGGTTCCAAATTGGGAAAGGAGTACGTCAAGGCTGTATATTGTCATTCTGCTTATTTAATTTATACACAGAGTACATCATGTGAAATTCCAGGCTGAATGAAGCACAATCTGGAATCAAGATTGCCAGGAGAAATATCAATAACCTCAGATATGCGTATGCCACCAACCTTATGGCAGAAAGCAAAGAAGAACTAAAGAGCCTCTTGATGAAAGTGAAAGAGGAGAGTGAAAAAGTTGGCTTGAAACTCAACATTCAAACGCAGATCATGGCATCTGGTTTCATCACTTCATGGCAGTTAGATGGGGAAACAATGGAACAGTGAGAGAGTTTATTTTCTTGGCCTCCAAAATAACTGGAGATGGTGACTGCAGCCATGAAATTAAAAGATGCTTGCTCCTTGGAAGGAAAGCTATGACGAACCTAGACAGCATATTAAAAAGCAGAGACATTACTTTGCCAACAAAGGTCCCTCTAGTCATAGGTATGCTTTTTCCAGGAGTTTTGTATGGATGTGAGAGTTGGATCATAAAGAAAGTTGAGTGCAGAAGAATTGATGCTTTTGAACTGTGGTGTTGGAGAAGACTCTTGAGAGTCCCTTGGACTACAAGGAGATCCAACTAGTCCATCCTAAAGGAAATCAGTCCTGAATAGTCATTGGAAGGACTGATTCTGAAGCTGAAGCTCAGATACTTTGGCACCTGATGCACAGAAATGACTCCTTGGAAAAGACCCTGATTCTGGGAAAGATTGAGGGTGGGAGGAGAAGGGATGACAGAGGACGAGATGGTTGCATGGCATCACCGACTCCATGGATATGTGTTTCAGCAAGCTCTGGGAGTTGGCAATGAACAGGGAGGCCTGGTATGCTGCAGTCCATGGGGTCGCAAAGGGTCGGATGTGACTGATTGAACTGAACTGATACATTGAGTGTTCTTGAATGAAGCAATATTGCTCTAAAGCATGTGAGCAAGGAAGAATGTAATGTTCCAAGTGGTAGCTGTGGGAATTTGGTGACTATTCTGGCTGAAGGTAAAACTTAGAGAAATCAGGGAAGAGTCAAGGATAAGGACAAAAACCCATAGTAACTGTTGCCACCTGGAAAAATGTCTAGTAAATAAGTGTTTCCTACTCATCCACACTAAATCTGCAATATAATTCCACAGTCATCTAAGAACTTGTTATCACTAGTTTGTATTCCCACCAAAGTATCAATTTCCAGCAACATCCTTTTAACAGCACCTCCAGTCCTTCCAACTGATTTATTTGCTCAGAAACCCCGGGCTCAAATTTTTTTATTTTTTATCAAATCCACCTATTTTTCACTATGCAAGCCCTCAGTCTCCCTTGCTATCCTCTTTTCCTTGGATACATTCCATAATGTCAGGTATCTCCATGCCCTTGTAGCCCTCACTCCCCTACTGTACTTGTCCATTGGACTTCCAGCTCCAGTTAATTCCAGTAACTGCTATTGTTATATCCACATATAGATGCAACAACCAGCTGGGGAACACTAGCGAAAATTCACAACTAAACTTACTGATTTCCTTTTAAATTCCAGAACCTAAACGTCAAATTTACATTCAAACACATTTCCATAATATGGTTTTCACACTCTTTAAAATAACTATTGTGAATATTTTTTAAGTCTCCTTAAATTGTCCATGTGTTCTTTTTCCACTTTGAGCTTCCACTTTATTTACAGCCCTTACTTACTTAATTAGAAGTGATTATATCCACTACCACATCTGCAAGCTCATTCAATTACTCCAGTGTTCTGTTTTTATTCCTTTTACAATTTAAGAGAAGTCTTTATCCTTGCTTTATGCTAAGTCTTCCTTTTGTGTTGACTCTTATTCTGCTTTCTTTGTCAAAGATTTTATTCCAGTACTTTTCACTTTCTCTTCTTCATTTTGTCTATTTCCCTCTTTCTACTGGATTGTATTATACTCATGGACACAAAACTATGACCTTGTTCTACTTCCATTTAAACAATGAGTAAAACAATGCAAAAATATTTCATTTCACATAGAAAGAATTATCCTCATGTCCTTGCAGTTTTCCAATTTTTTATTCTCCTTCAAACCAAAAATTCTAAGGAAAATGGCCTCTACCCATCAGCTCCAGTGATTTTCCTTTATTTCACTTTCTTAACTAAAGAGCCTCTTGATCAAAGTGAAAGAGGAGAGTGAAAAAGTTGGCTTAAAACTCAACATTCAGAAAACAAAGATCATGGTATCTGGTCCCATCACTTCTTGGCAAACAGGTGGGGAAACAATGATAACAGAGAGACTTTATTTTGGGGGGCTCCAAAATCACTGCAGATGGTGACTGCAGCCATGAAATTAAAAGACGCTTGCTCCTTGGAAGAAAAGCTATGACCAACCTAGACAGTATGTTAAAAAGAAAAGACACCGCTTTCCCAACAAAGTAGCATCTAGTCGAAGTTATGGCTTTTCTAGTAGTCATGTATGGGTGTGAGGGTTGGACTATAAAGAAAGCAGAGTGCCAAATAATTAACACTTTTGAACTGTGGTGTTGGAGAACACTCTAGAGAGTCCCTTGGACTGCAAGGACATCAAACTAGTCAATCCTAAAGGAAATCATTCCTGAATATTCATTGGAAGGACTGATGCTGAAGCTGAAACTCCAACACTTTGGCCAAATGATGTGAAGAACTAACTCATTGGAAAATGTCCCAATTCTGGGGAAGATTGAAGACAGGAGGAGAAGGGGACGACAGAGGAAGTTATGGATGGAGGTCATCACTGACTCGACAGACATGAGTTTGAGCAAGCTCCAGGAATTGGTGATGGACAGGGAAGCCCGGCATGCTGCACTCTGTGGGGTTGAAAAGAGTCAGACTCTACTGAGCGACTGAATTGAATTGTAACATCCTTGCTTTACGGATATGGCAGGAAATATTCAATTTCTCACTACTTTGGGAAAGAAATGAAACAAACCATAAAATATATTTTGCTCCATGAGCTTCTTAATATTACTTCTTTCTTTTTCTACTCTAACACATATCTACAACACTCAATTTGGACCTCAAACTCAAAGTTCCTTCCCAGAATCACATTCAACACTTATTTGGCATACATTTCAATTATGTCAGACATCATGTTATATGATCTGAAAAACATGTTTCTATCTTAAAATCATTGCATGTCAATTACTGTTGCACCTGGAGCCTGACCATAGGGGGTGTGCCCAGAACAGACTCCCCTCCCCTGCCATATCCTTTGCTATATCTCTTAAGTACTTAGATAGTAGTATCTCATTCATATTTTCTGAGTTTTCACATTCTAACACCACCACCAAATTGAAGAAAGTATCTTCTTGATGATAATGAGCATGTAGCCCCTGACATACTAGCAGGTAAGGATTGATGATGTCAACAGCCCTCTCAGCTCAACATTAACCAATCAGAGAATTGTGTACCAGCAGATCATATATCCTGAGTCAGCCCTCCATCACCTGATCTTTAGAAATGGTTTGCTGAAACTCTTTGGAGAGTTTGGCATTTGCGGGAGCATGAGCCACCCATTTTCCTTGCATGCATGTGAATTCCTTTCAGTCATGTCTGACTCAGTGATGCTATGGTCTGTGTAGTCCAACAGGCTCCTCTGTCCATGGGATTCTCCAGGTAAGAATATTGGAATGGGTTGCCATGCTGTCCTCCAGGGGATCTTCCTGACCCAGGGATTGAACCCGTGGTTCTTATGCCTCCTGTATTGGCCAGTGGGTTCTTTATCACTAGCCCCACCTCCTTTCAGGGTCCCGAGATAAACTTTTCTCTGGTCCAATAATGTTTCTAGTTTGGTTAGCCTCATTGCACATTGAGCGTACAAATGTGGATTCATTAACGTTATTATTTCCATATTAGTTTCTTATGCAAATAATAGGGTTAATAAACAGTAATGCTAAGGTTTAAACCCCAGGGTTCCTAATTTCAAATCCCTGCTTCTTTTCATTAATCTCTGAGATTATTCATGACTTTTTCATTTATGCATCTAGCAATCTTTTCTATTTTATTTTTGTTTTTAATATCAATAACAGCTTATAGCTCAGGTGGAAAGAATTCACCTGCAATGTAGGAGACTCCAGTTAGATTCTTGGGTTGGGAAGATCCACTGGAGGAGGAATAGGGTACCCACTCCAGTATTTTTGGGCTTTCCTTGTGGCTCAGCTGGTAAAGAATCCACCTGCAATGGGGGAGACCTGGGCTTGATCCCTGGATTGGGAAGATCCCCTGGAGAAAGGAAAGGCTACCCACTATAGTATTATGGCCTAGAGAATTCCAGGGACTGACTAGTCCATGGGGGTCACAAACAGTCAGACACAGCTGAGTGACTTTCACTTTCATTTTGAAATCTTTCTTTATATAACTGCCTCTATTATGCTCTTCTTCACACATATATAATCGTATTAATTAATGGTGTGAAATTCACTGTAGACAACATATTCCCATAATAACCCCTGATTCACTTTCCATTACAACATTTCTTCAAAGAAATATGACTGTTTTAATATTCTAAATACACAAGTGCTTTATTTCAAATCCTTCTTCCAAAGAAGTATTTTATTTTTGTTTTGGTAATTCAGCATGCTGAATACATGAATACTGAATGATCATGGTAGAACTTACTGAATTCTAGGTTGAAATTAATCAAGACACTTAAATTTGCACATTTAACACACTTCCAAAATTATTGCATTTCTGCACCTTATTCATGATGATTTTCTGTGCAATTGCAAACCTGCAACTGATATGACTATATTTGCCTTGTTTATGCCAATCCTTTTCTTTAGACATATAGTTTTTTATAAAGCATTTCCCTCTACCAAATAAGATATCCATTTTAAGCCATCTCTTCAAACTCAAAGATACTGTTTATGTTAACATGTCACTCTATCACTGCTTGAGTTGCAAAGACTTGCTTCCACATTCTGTCAATGCTGTGTTCTACTCTGTAATTCTGTCCCTAAATAGCACACTACCTATCAATATACAAACAACATTGCTTTTTTAATTTCTAGGAAAAAAATCAAACCTAAGTATACTTGAGGGAAAACTATAATTACTTCACATAATTAATTACTTTTCCACAACAGCAACTCTGACAATTACTCATTCTAAGAAAGCACAATCACAGTACAGAAACTTGATCCAATTATTTAGCTCCCAACACAGGCAGGGATATGTCTACCATGCTGGTCTGTGCTGAGATCTGTTTTATTGTGTCACATTGATGTCATTTCTACCACCCTAGATTTTTCCAATTTTTGCCACTAAGCAAAGTCCAGCCATGTGTCTTCAGTGTCTCTGAGAGCTCACTGGGAGTTTAATGTCTGTTACTACATCTTGTTCCTAAAGTTCTAGTCTCCCCAAATTACTAATTTCATTCATTAATAATTTCTTTTTACTTTCATTTTTTTTTTTTTTTTTTTTACAGTGTAATATATGTGTATTGTCATGCTGTCCTTTAGACATCCAGGACTTAGCCTGTATAACTGACACTTCATACCCTTTGACCAACATCTCCCCATCCCCCCAGCTGCTGGCAACCACCATTCTGCTTCGTTCTATGAGTTTCACTGCTTCAGTTTCACAGATAAGTGAGCTGTGTAGTATCTGTCTGTCTGTATCTGGCTCATTTCACTGAACTTAATGCCCTCCAGGTTCGTCCATACTGTTACCCTTGGCAGGGTTCCTTATCCAAGGCTGAAGAGTGTTTGTCAGCTTGTGGTATGGGTGTGTATCAGTATCTTCTTTACCCATTATCTGTTGATGGAAACTTGGATTCTTTTCATACCTTGGCTCTTGTGAACAACGAGCAGTGACCTTGGAAGCTTGGATTTCTATTAGAGATACTGACTTTAGAAAGTGAAATTGGTCAGTTTTTGAGGAACCGCCTTACTTTCTCCACAGTGGCCTCACAGTTTACAGTGGTGGTCAAGGAGGGAAAGGGGAACCCTCTTTTTACTTTCTTTATCTTACAATGACAAAAATACAGAACAGAGAGATTTTACCTTGAGTTCTGCAAAGTACTATTTATATTAGGTGATTGTGTATGGTATAGAGTCTTAAGATTTAGGGCTGACAGTAGAGAAGGGATAGTAGTCTGAGGACTTTCTCACTGGACAAATATTTTCTTCCAGCTCTTGTCCTCTTGCTCTATTGATCCTCTCTCTCTCTCTCTCTCTGTCTCTCTTTTCTTCTCTAATTTGGCTAAAGTAAAACTTTAAAAAATTCCTCCCACTTCATTAAGTAGAATCATTTAGCTCCTTCTGTCTTTTAAGTTAGCCTGTTTTTCCAAGCTTTAAGCATACTCTTTTGAAAACCAAAATAGTCCATCAAAACATTTTATGAACCTGACGTTTTAAGAGACAATTTTGCTACAAGCTTTTCATCTGATTGCTATTTTGTTTTATTCCCTCCACAGTTTCCCTTCAGCAAATTTTTTTATTACCTGAAAATGACTTCTATCTTGAGAACATACACCCTCTCTCACACAGATTTTAAATTATCTGAGTGGTATTTGATTAGAAGTCAAGCATACCATTTAACAGAACTACACACATTATTTTACACAGACGGATTACAGACAGAGTGACTTTTTGTTGGCATCAAATGGCATCAAACTGTGGGTGTTTCTCCCACATGCCCTGTAACTGAACCTGATTGCTCTTCTTTTCAGGGCACTAGCTCCTCATATTCTGGTTAATCTGTGATTAAATTTCTGTCTCTTTGAAATTTACAAAAAGACATTATTTCTTTTAGCCAGTTCCCTTTCTACATTACTCTGTTCAGGTCTTCAATATATACATTTTATTCCAAAAAATGTCCCATCTTCCTGTGAGGTTTACAATTGGAAGAGTGTTTTTGAGTACTATTCTACACGAATGACGTGGGTAGAATAGAGCGGACTTCTACACTTGCTTCACTCTCTAGTGTCAGAGGCACAATGTCAAGAGAATTGTCAAACTCTCCAGTTTTGGAAAACTATCTCTTAACAGCCAATGTAGCCTTCTTGTTTTTGATGCTACTTAGTTTTCAATATGGGCTTCCTTGTTGGCTCAGACCAGAGATCCGGGTTTGATCCTTGGGTCAGGAAGATTCCCTGGAGAAGAGAATGGCTACCCAATCCAGTATTCTCATTAAACTGAACTCTGATTTAACTTCAGTTACCTAGAAAAAGTTGATTAATTAGATGTTCCCAAACTACTATGATATTTATGATGATTTTTTTGCTTAGGTGATGAAGATGTTTAATATTCTTGGACAGAGTTACATGTCTAATGCTTTTTTGCTGCCCTGAAGTTGAGTATTATACTTTACTTTGATATATTTCTTAAAAGTTTATGCCTTGTTAAGCAGGTTTTTTTAAGATAAGTGACTTTTCTTCAAATCTTTAAAGACACTTAATCAACATGTGGATAAGAATTACTATCAATCACATACATTTTGTGAACATGCATTATATGTACAAATATCTACTATGTAATGGAGTCTCCAATAAGAAACAAGGCATAGTCTTTGCCTTGAAGGTTCTTACATTACACCAGTAATGCTAAAAGTAAGGATAAAAATAATAGACGTTTCAGGGATTGTACCAATTGCTTCATAAGGATTATCTCATTAAATCTGTATATAAGATGATGCTATGCTAAATCACTTCAGTCGTGTCCAACTCTGTGTGACCCCATAGACGGCAGCCCACCAGGCTCCCCCATCGCTGGGATTCTCCAGGCAAGAACACTGGAGTGGGTTGCCATTTCCTTCTCCAATGCATGAAAGCGAAAAGTGAAAGTAAAGTCGCTCAGTAGTATCCAACTCTTAGCGACCCCATGGACTGCAGCCTACCAGGCTCCTCCATCCATGGGATTTTCCAGGCAAGAGTACTGGAGTGGGGTGCCATTGCCTTCTCCGATAAGATGATGAGGTAAGGACTATTCATTTCATGTGGGATAATATGATATAAAGAAAGGCATTAAGACTGAAGTAGATCTAGTATATTTAAATAGAAAAATAATAATTTTCTTTCACTGAAGTACTTTTTATTTAAAGAAAGAGGAAAATATATACTTAAAGAGGTTCTTAGGCCTTTGGCCATTATTGAGAAACTTAAAACTTATCATCTCATTAAATCGGTTTGTTTTATAACTGATTGAGTTTAAAGTTGATGATTATGCAGGCAAGTCCGACTTTAAGAAAGCTAATCAGTTAGCAGATTTTAGGATGAGTTGGAAGAACAAAGGACTGATGGCACAGGAATGATAGAAATGGGCAGACTAGACCTGAGGTGGTCTGGGCCTGGGCTTAATTAAATGAATAAAAAATAAAAGAATGGGATAAATGATGTGAGATATTATAATAGAAACAATCAAGTACCTTACTATATGACTGAATTCAGAAGAAGGAAGGACGATGAACAATTTATTTTTCAACCACAACTCATCTTTACCACGCACATGCACCTGTTTCATCTTCAAAATCTTAAATGCCAATATCTCACTTAGTATATCAGTAGTTTATATGAGATACAGGCCAAAGTCTTTATCATGGACTACAAGGTTCTTCAGACATGATCTTCATGAACTTACACATGATAACTTCTCTAGCCTTTACTCCTTTCATTTTAATGAACAGATAGACTGAGAGTCTACAATGTTTCAAACCTTGTTTTTTAAAACTTTTGCTTTTAAAGATCATTTATAATTTGAAAAATTATTGAGATTTTCAAAGGATATTCCTTTAAGTAAGGTGTATTATTTATATTTTCACTATGTTAGAAATCAAACGTTTTATACACACACACACACACACACATATATCTTAAAAGAAATACAATAAATTCACAATGAATTCTGTTTGTGGTTGATAACAAATTCTGTCAGTTACTCTTCCTTGAAGTGGCAGACCTACTCAGTTCATTTTAAAGAAAATATCTGCCAAGATATATTCAAGCTTGATTAAAGTTTCTCAATCAGTCTTTCTTTGAAGTAGAAATGATGTTCTATGGAAGACTGGATGGCTAGTTTGTCTCACAATTAAAACACACACACACACACACACACACACATAATGGTGAACAAAAACACAAAGTTTTTCCCTGAGGCAAGCACTGGACTTCTGTATGCATTTGTGTTGTTGTTCAGTTGCTCAGTTGTGTGTGACTCTTTGCGACCCCATGGACTGCAGCACTCCAGTCTTCCCTGTCCTTCACATCTCCCAGAGCTTTCTCAAACTCATGTCCTTGCAGTCTATGATGCCATCCAACCATCTCATCCTCTGTTGTCCCCTTCTCCTCCTGCCTTCTATCTTTTCCAGCATCAGGGTCTTTTCCAATGAGTTGGCACCTTGCATCAGGTGACCAAAGTACTGGAGCTTCAGCTTCAGCATCAGTCCTTGCAATGAATATGCAGGGTTGATTTCCCTTAGGATTAACTGGTTTGATCTCCTTATAGCCCAAGGGACTCTCAAGAGTCTTCTCGAACACCACAGTTCAAAAGCATCAATTCTTCAGTACTCAGCCTTCTTAATGGTCCAACTCTCACATCCATACATGACTACTTGAAAAACCATAGCTTTAACTATACAGACATTTGTTGGAAGAGTAATGTCTCTGCTTTTTAATATGCTGTATAGTTTTGTCATAAATTTTCTTCCAAGGAGCAAGCATCTTTTAATTTCATGGCTGCAGTCACATGTCTGCAGTGATTTTGGGGGGGTACTTAATACAAACTTTCTATTTTGTCATGCAGATTATTAAAAGATTT
Organism: Bos mutus; assembly: GCF_027580195.1. Taxonomy (NCBI): domain Eukaryota; kingdom Metazoa; phylum Chordata; class Mammalia; order Artiodactyla; family Bovidae; genus Bos; species Bos mutus. The sequence continues at coordinate 70,229,175 of NC_091631.1, read as the reverse complement.
GCATTCAAGTGTTTTTTTTTTAGTAAAATTGGTATTTTTCATGGTTTCATCAATGATATTATTAAGTTGGACTAGCTTTTAAATTGTATTTAATATGCTTTTGTGTCACTGCCTTATTTGAGCCTGGCCCCAGCAAATTCTTCACCATTACTTTTGCTCCATCATTAAATATACTGAGGCAGTGAAAATGACCCACAACATATTTATATTATGATGAAAAGTTTGACACTGAATGCCTGAAGTGACTCTGAGATCTTGTAGTTTGTGTCCCACACTGTGAGAAAGTTTGTACCAATTAAAACAGTAATCAAGGATAATGTGGCTGAAGCATGGTAAGCTAGGAGGAAAGTGTTTGCTTTGTTTTTTTTTTTTTTTTTAGGTAGGGGAATATTAAGGCAATTTTAGTGCTGAAGTGCATGACCTGGTAACATAGCTACATTTTTCTCAAAAGAGAGAACAAAGCTATCTAACTTAAATATTCAATTTTAAAATGAATAGATTTGAATTGAGAAATTGGTTAGAGGAAGTCAAATTAGAACCCTTGGAATAGAAATCATATCTTTCCTGCTAATGCCTTCAACACTGATAAATAATTTTCTGACCTATTTCACAAGATTATTTTATGATTATGACTTTTATTCACAGATAATAATAAATAAGCATAGTGGAAAACTTTGAGAATTAATTCATCACTATAAAAGTCTTCAAGAATGAAGGACTATCTTTAAATATTTTAGAAGCAACAGTTGAAGAACTGTCCAACTTCTTCTGAAAACATCTCTTTAGTAATTATTATGTGATATCCCTGTAGGCTATGTTAAACTTTTTTTTCTACTTTATTTATTACTCTAAGAATAGTTTTATGTTATCTCTCGAAAGATAAAACAATTATCTCCCACTCACATTTTTAATTAAACGAAAATCATAACAGTCTACAACAAACTACTGTATTGACACAAGTTACAACTTTGCCAACGAAAGGTCCATCTAGTCAAAGCTATGGTTTTTCCAGGAATCATGTATGGATGTGAGAGTTGGACTATACAGAAAGCTGGGTGCCGAAGAACTGATGCTTTTGAACTGTGATGTTGGAGAAGACTCTTGAGAGTCCCTTGGACTACAAGGAGATCAAACCAGCCCATCCTAAAAGCAGTCAGTCCTAGATACTCATTGGAAGGACTGATTGTGAAGCTGAAGCTCCGATACTTTGGCTACCTCATTCAAAGGGCTGATTGATTAGAAAAGACTCTGATTCTGGGAAAGATTGAAGGCAGGAGGAGAAGGGGATGACAGAGAATGAGATGGCTGGATGGCATCACTGACTCAATGGACATGAGTTTGAGTAAACTCCGGGAGTTGGCAATGGACAGGGAAGCCTGGCGTGCTGCAGTCCACGTGGTCGCAAGGAGTCAGACATGACTGAGTGACTGAACTAAACTGACAGCACAATACCTAGTAGAAAAATAAATGCCATAACTCTGCACATTAATCCAATAAAAACATCTATTTGTTCTGGATTCCGTGCTTTCTCTAAACATTAAGGTTAATCATTTGAAGATAAACAAGTAATACACTCTCAATTTATTTTCCTAACTGTGAAGTGTCCATTTAGAGCATATGGTTGTGGAATATGAGTGTTTGGGGGAAATGAAGGGAGATTGTGTACTGAAGGAAATAAGCAGGCAGAGCTAGCACTTATTGTGCAAAATGCTAATACATTCCTTCCACTTTAATGCATTTTTCTTTCTGCTCATTCAGATACACTCAATAGCTCCCCATTCACTTAAGCCCGGGCTTTACCTGAAGGTTTTTGGTGTGCATTAATAAATGTCCTGAGAGAGAGTCTTCAAAAGATCTCTAATGAAACCATGATTAATATTAATATAAGGGATCCTCTATACCATAGAGGGGCTTCCCAGGTAGCACTAGTGGTAAAGAACCTGCCTCCCAATGCAGGAGACATAAGAGAAGTGGATTCGATCCCTGAGTCAGGAAGATCTCCTGGGGAAGGGCATGGAAGCCCATTCCAGTATTATTGCTTGGAGAATCCTGTGGACAAAGGAGCCAGGTGGGCTATGGTCCATAGGATCGCAAATAGTCAGACACGACTAAAGCAAATTAGCATGCATGCACATATACCATAGAGATTCCTGAGTATTGTTCCTTCCTCAGTGTAGTTCCAGATTTGTTGATCAGTCCAAATATCTGTAATCTTGGTGAACAAAGATTATATAGGTTATTCTTTTAAATCTCCAGTTGATCCACAGCACCCAGGACATTGTCCAATTCAGAGTAGCATCTAATGTTTTTTACTGAAAGAATAATATCAGTGAAAGGCTACTTGGAGATTTATATGTCAATAAAGAGAGACTATCCAGTGATACAGAATGAACTCATGATTGGAACTGCAAAGACTTACTTTTCTTTAATTACTGCCTTTAAACATCTCACACTAGGTTTTCCTTCCCCTGCATTAGATGACATTCTCAATGAGTCACCAGCTTTCCATATATTTTAAGGTATTAAAACAAGATATGCTTTGCAACTGTAATTAATTTTTAAGTATACTAATATATCCAGCCCTGCCAAACTCAAACTTCAATCTGCCATCCCTCATTTCCCCAGATGAGGTTTGCCCTGTGCAAGGAGACCTGATGTAAGGCCAAAGTGATGTTTTTGTTTTTTCCCTGTCATCCTGTCTCCTCATGAATCTTTCAGATGTTGTTGGAAAGATCAAAAGCAAAAATGTTAGTTGACTAACCACTGCTGTGATATGGTCACCGAGACTATCTGTACATCAGATAACAAAATGCTGATTCTCTGGTGCCTTACACATAATGATCTTTAGAAACTTCTTACAAAACATTATGCTGCCCAGTTCCTGGATATGGCAATCCACTTTCTGGCTGACATTCTATTCACTTTCCCCCTACAGTTCTAGCCCCTAGGAGGCTACCTCCTTTTCTTTGTCAGAGGTCATCGGCTCCTATCACTTGGCATTGACTAGAATTCATCAAGATGACTCAAGCCCAGCCACCTCTGCAGGATTTACATTTGTCCTCCAGGAAGTTTGTGAACTTTTGCCCTTCTAAATGCTAGGACTCTGTGTATCATCGGTGATCTTTTCATCTCATTCAGCCTTTAAGTTAAATCCTATTGACTTCATGACTTTAAACAACAGGATTTAGTTTCTATACTCTTACTACTATATCACCCACCTTCAAAGCCTAAGGAAAACACTTCAGGTTTTCTGAGGATTTTTCTTGCATGTTCTGCTCCATCACTCTCTTTGGAAGGAACATCTGAATTTCTGTAGCTTAGCAAGTATTTGGCGGTGGAGTGAAAGACATGCCTCTTCTACTGGAGACACTCTCATTACCAAAAGGAGTTTCCCGAAGCCTTTTCTATTGGTGTGAAGAGGGTATCTTTTTTCTTTCCCCTTAGTGATGGGAAGAGAAAATTCACTTCTCTTCCATAAGTTTTATATAGTCTGATGATTATTTTTAAACTTCCCTTAACTTTCCTTAAATTTCAAACTGTATGATTGTTTAGGCAGGACCATATTTGACCTCTTGTAGTCAATAGATAGACTAGAAGCTGAAGCAGACCTAATAGTAACAGAAGACCTAACAGAAGAAGAGATATTAAGAAGAGGTGGCAAGAATACACAGAAGAACTATACAAAAAAGATCTTCATGGCCCAGATAACCACGAGGGTGTGATCACTCACCTAGAGCCACACATCCTGGAATGTGAAGTCAAGTGGGCCTTAGGAAGCATCACTACGAACAATGCTAGTGGAGGTGATGGAATTCCAGTTGAGCTATTTCAAATCCTGAAAGATGATGCTGTGAAAGTGCTGCACTCATTATGCCAGCAAATTTGGAAAATTCAGCAGTGGCCACAGGACTGGGAAAGGTCAGTTTCCATTCCAGCCCCAAACAAAGGCAATGCCAAAGAATGTTCAAACTACTGCACAATTGCACTCATCTCACATGCTAGCAAAGTAATGCTCAAAATTCTCTAAGCTAGGCAGGCTTCAACAGTACGTGAACTGTGAACTTCTAGATGTTCAAGCTAGATTTAGAAAAGGCAGAGGAACCAGAGATCGAATTGCCAATATCCATTCATTTCAGTTCGGTTCAGTCGCTCAGTTGTGTCTGATTCTTTGCGACCCCATGAATCACAGCACGCCAGTCCTCCCTGTCCATCAGCAACTCCTGGAGTTTACCCAAACTCAAGTCCATTGAGTCGGTGATGCCATCCAGCCATCTCATCTTCTGTCGTCCCCTTCTCCTCCTGCCCCAAATCCCTCCCAGCATCAGAGTCTTTTCCAATGAGTCAATTCTTCGCATGAGGTGGCTAAAGTATTGGAATTTCAGCTTCAGCATCAGTCCTTCCAATGGACACCCAGGACTTATCATCAAAAAAGCAACAGAATGCCAGAAAAACATCTACTTCTGCTTTATTGACTATGCCAAAGCCTTTGACTGTGTGGATCACAACCAACTGTGAAAAATTCTTAAAGAGATGAGAATACAAGACCACCTTACCTACCTCCTGAGAAATCTGTATGCGGGTCAGGAAGCAAAAGTTAGAACTGGACATGGAACAATGGACTGGTTCCAAATCAGGAAAGGAGTATGTCAAGGCTGTATATGGTCACACTGCTTATTTAATTTCTATGCATATTACATCAAGCAAAACGCCAGGCTGGATGAAGCACAAGCTGGAATCCAGATTGCAGAGAGAAATATCAATAAACTCAGATACTCAGATAACTGTATACTTATGGCAGAAAGAGAACTAAAGAACCTCTTGATGAAAGTGAAAGAGGAGAGTGAGAAAGCTCGCTTAAAACTCAACATTCAAAAAAAAAAAAAAAAAAAAACAACTCAACATTCAAAAAAACAAAGATTATGGCATCTGGTCCGATCACTTAATGGCAAATACATGGGGAAACAATGGCAACAATGACAGGTTTTATTTCTTTGGGCTCCAAAATCACTGCATATGGTGACTCCAGCCATGAAATTAAAAGACACGTCCTTCTTGGAAGAAAAGCTATACCAACATAGACAGCATGTTCAAAAGCAGAGACATTATTTTCCCTACAAAAATCCATCTAGTCAAAGATATGGTTTTTCCAGTAGTCACGTATGGATGTGAGAGGTGGGCTATAAAGAAAGCTGAGCACCGAAGAATTGATGCTTTTGAACTGTGTGTTGGAGAAGACTCTTGAGAGTCCCTTGGACTGCAAGGAGATCCAACCAGTCCATTCTAAAGGCAGTCAGTCCTGAATACTCATTGGAAGGACTGATTCTGAAGCTGAAGCTCCAATACTTGGGCTACCTGATTCAAAGGGCTGACTGATTAGAAAAGACTTTGATTCTGGGAAATATTGAAGGCAGGAGGAGAAAGGGACAACAAAGGATGAGATGGTTGGATGGCTTCACCAAGTAATTGGACATGAGTTTGAGGAAGCTCTGACAGTTTGTGATGGACAGGGAAACTTGACGTGCTGCAGTCCATGGGGTCGCAATGAGTTGGACACAAGTTGACTGAACTGACTTGAGTCAATAGCATATGGACATGTCTAGCAATTTCCTTTCAAATATTGCAACACAATGTCTATTCTCAATTTTGAGGTGTAGTAAAATTTTTGAGATGATTAGAGAACACTATTAGAATATTGAAGAAGATTTAAAATAAAGTAGCCTCATTTTCACAAAAATGAAATTAGGACTCACAAAGAAAGAAATGAGGACTTGCCCAAATTCCCATGATTTGTGGCAAAGTTTAAAGTAGTACACAGCCCTCCTAATTCTAGTCTATGTCCCCAGCCCTGCCATGGGCTATTTTACACTCTGAAGGGAATCATTTATGGAAATTCACAGTAATCTTGATTTAAAACAAGGTTCTGACCAAACAGAATAACTTCACATAATGGAATCGCTTGAGTTTATGAAAAGACCATTTTTATAATCACGTCTATTTTGCTGCTATAAAAATAAATCTCAAGGGATGAACATTGGGGTACACGTGTCTCTTTCCCTTCTGGTTTCCTCAGTGTGTATGCCCAGCAGTGGGATTGCTGGATCATAAGGCAGTTCTATTCCCAGTTTTTTAAGGAATCTCCACACTGTTCTCCATAGTGGCTGTACTAGTTTGCATTCCCACCAACAGTGTAAGAGAGTTCCCTTTTCTCCACACCCTCTCCAGCATTTATTGCTTGTAGACTTTTGGATCACAGCCATTCTGACTGGCATGAAATGGTACCTCATAGTGGTTTTGATTTGCATTTCTCTGATAATAAGTGATGTTGAGCAAGCCATCTGTATGTCATCTTTGGAGAAAGGTCTATTTAGTTCTTTGGCCCATTTTTTGATTGGGTCATTTATTTTTCTGGAGTTGAGCTGTAGGAGTTGCTTGTATATTTTTGAGATTAGTTGTTTGTCAGTTGCTTCATTTGCTATTATTTTCTCCCATTCTGAAGGCTGCCTTTTCATCTTGCTAATAGTTTCCTTTGTTGTGCAGAAGCTTGGCATACACACTGAGGAAACCAGAAGGGAAAGAGACACGTGTACCCCAGTGTTCACCACAGCACTGTTTATAATAGCCAGGACATGGAAGCAACATAGATGCCCATCAGCAGATGAATGGATAAGAAAGCTGTGGTACATATACATAATGGAGTATTACTCAGCCATTAAAAAGAATACATTTGAATCAGTTCTAATGAGATGGATGAAACTGGAACCTATTATACAGAGTGAAGTAAGCCAGAAAGAAAAACACCAATACAGTATACTAACACATATATATGGAATTTAGAAAGATGGTAACAATAACCCTGTGTACGAGACAGCAAAAGAGACACTGATGTATAGATCAGTCTTATGGCTCTGTGGGAGATGGAGAGGGTGGGGAGATTTGGGAGAATGGCTTTGAAACATGTATAATATCATGTATGAAACGAGTCGCCAGTCCAGGTTCGATGCACAATACTGGATGCTTGGGGCTCGTGCACTGGGAGGACCCAGAGGAAGGGTATGGGGAGGGAGGAGAGAGGAGGGTTCAGGATGGGGAACACAGGTATACCTGTGGCGGATTCATTTCGATATCTGGCAAAACTAATACAATATTGTAAAGTTTAAAAATAAAAAAGACAGTAAAATAAATAAATAAATAAATCTCAAGGGATGGAATCCAAAACAGATTAGGTTCTTGACAATTTAAGATCCATAATGAGATTCTAGTGCATTATTTTCCCCCAATTCATTGCATTCATTTGACAATAACAACCGTTTGCTTCTTAAATACAGTATTCCATCATAGTTTGCCATCTTCATACTAATCTCTTTTTTGGTCTTTATTTCTACTGTGGGTTTCATTCTTCTGTTACATGCTTCATCAACATAACAGACAGAATATTCTTTCATTTTATCCTCTTTTATCCCTCATGTCCAATAAGTGAAAGTCTATTGGATGTATCCATATATTGTTTCTAACCTCAAACCTATTCTTTCCATTCTCAGTTCTACCTATAACTATTTATCAATTTCTTATTAGGTAAACCCTGTTTTTAAACATCCTATGTTATTATTAACAAAAACATGACTAAATAAAATTTTAAATTTGTAACTATTTCTTAAGTAAAATTTTCAGAATCATAGATTTCAGGATTAGAGGGAAAATTGCTATCATCTGATCTAGCAAGCCCTTTGATGCTAAAATTATCTCTACATAATGATCATTTAGCTCATGCTTGGGAACTGACAGACTCTCCTGAGATACAGTCAATTTTAAGTATCACTGAGCAACACTGACTGCTTAGAATGATCTTTTTAGACAAGTTAGTTGTACTTCTCATTTAGTACACTTTGATTGGTTTGTCCCATTGAATTTCTTTAGAATAAGGGTGAGCTACTTATATACAACAAAGTTTTAGCTATTTTAATATAGCAGTTGTTAGTATTAACCTTAAAAAAATCTGTATTTTGAGCTGAGATTCTGGCCTATTTGCCATGTGACGATTCTTTCTTGCTATGGGAAATAATAAGCTGATGCATCTTACCAAGATATTTGGATCCTGAAAATGATACTTATGTATGATATAATAAAGGGGAAAATAGGTTATTTTTTTCAAAGTTTTTGCATCTCATTTTATGCCATGAATGAGTATACTTACTTGTTAGGCAATATACAAAGGCAAGTTATCAATATTCCAAATACAGAAGATAATCTACAATTGAAAGTCATTACTGTTAATCTGGATATAATAGGGGCAGATCAAATCCTAGACTCAAAGTTCAATTACCAAGCAACAAACAAACAAGCAAAACATTTTGCCTGCCTATCCTAAGACATCTGAATATTGGAGTTCTGAATATTTTACTCATTGGTTTACAAAAGTTATTCAGTAATTAATTCAGGGAAGACATTGTAAGAGGGAAGTCTCCCCTGAATCTAGTAAAAAACTACCTTAAATATTAGCTGAATCTTTTAAATTTAGTTCTCACTTCTTTAATCCATTTTATCTTTTATATTATGGTTTTTAGACTCAAAGTTCAATTACCAAACAACAAACAAACAAGCAAAAACATTTTGCCTGCCCATCCTAAGACATATGAATATTGGAGTTCTGAATATTTTACTCATTGGTTTACAAAAGTTATTCAGTAATTAATTCAGGGAAGACATTGTAAGAGGGAGGTCTCCCCTGAATCTAGTAAAAAACTGCCTTAAATATTAGCTGAATCTTTTAAATTTAGTTCTCACTTCTTTAATCCATTTTATCTTTTCTCTTATGGTTTCAATTTTTTTCTTTATCACTTTGCTTCCTTCCACTGAACTTATTGTTTACCTAGTTTCCATGATACAATCTAGCCTAGAACTGAACATAATACTATAGCCATTATTAACAAGTAGATCCAAAGTAGATCTAACCTCTCCCTTATTTTAGACACTGTCAATACAGCTGAAGATCACATTAGCTTCTTTTTGGTAAGCATACACCACTGCTGACTTACAATGAAGTCCATAAATAAACACTGAATACTTGCAGGTCTAAATCCTTGTTGCTCTTTTCTTTCTTCCAGACTTTTGCAGTAGTAACCTACCTATTCACCCTGGTTACATTATTTCCCAAGCTCTAAAATCTATTTTCCATAAAGAACCAAGCATGATCTTTCAACATGTTATCATTTTACATCTCTCCTCTTCTTAAAATGTGATCTGATCATTGCCTGTCTATCCTACCCCTTATTATTCTTCTTGTTATATACTCTCTTCATTTATTTGGGTTTTCTCCCTTCTTCCATACTGGTTCTTCTTCAAACACAATAAGTCTATTTCATCTTGGTGGACTGACACTGCTGCTGAAACACTTTCACTCAGATATTCACCTGGTTTCCTTTTCCATATTTATTATTTTCAAGTGATAGGACAAATAAGAGGTTAATATAAAATAATATTTTATATTATTCGTTAAAAGCCTGGCTAAACATTTATCAATTATGTTCATCTTTTCAAAAAAAACTAGTACTTGGTTTCATTGACCTTTTCATTGTTTTTCAGTGTCTATTTTATTTATTCTTTCATCTTTATTATTTCCTTCCTTCTGCTGACTTTGGATTTTGTGCTTCTTTTTCTAATTCCTTTAGATGATATGTTTATTTCAGACTTTTCTTGTTTCTTGACTTAGGCCTGTACTGCTATAAACTTCTGTATTAGAATTGTTTTTTTCTGCACCCTGAAGATTCTAGGAGGCTTCCCATGTGGTACAGTGGTAAAGAATCCACTTGCCAATGCAAGGGATGCAAGAGATGGTGGTTGGATTGGGAAGATCCCCTGGAGGAGGAAATGGTAACCCACTCCAACATTTTAGCCTGGGAAATTCCATGGACCCTGGCAGGCTACAGTCCATGGGGCTGCAACGAGTTGGACATGACTGAATACACAACACAACATAAAGATTTTAGAAAGTTGTGTTTCCATTTCCATTGTCTCCATATATTTTCTTATTTCTTCTTTGATGTCTTCACTGACCCATTTTTTTTTTTTTTTAAGTAACATGTTGCTTAGTCTCCACATGTACTACAAAGCTAAAATATTCAAAACAACATGGTACTGGCTCATAAATAGACACATAGATCAATGGAATGATATAGAGCCCCTGAAATAAATCCACACATTATGGTCAATTAATTGATGACAAGGGAGGGAAGAAGATGCAATGGAGAAAAGATAGACTCTTAAATAGGTGACACTTGGAAAACTGGACAGCTACATGTTAAAAAAATGAGATTAAAATGTTTTTGCACATTATATATAAACATAGACTCAAAATGGATTAAAGATATAATTGTAACACCTGAAACCATAGAACTCCTAGAAGATAAAATAGGCAGAAAATTCTCTGACATAAATTGTAGCAATATAGTTTGGATCTGTCTCCTAGGGAAAATTAATAAAAGCAAAAATAAAGCAATTGGACTTAATTAAACTGAAAAGATTTTGCACAGCAAAGGAAACCATCAACAAAACAAAAGGACAAACTACTGAATGAGAGAAAATATTTTCAAGTGATATGAAAAATATGGGGTTAATATCCAAAATATATAAACAGCTCTTATAACTCAATATTGAAAAAATGAAAAAAACTTGATTAAAAATGAGCAGAGGATTTGAAATAATGTTTACCAAAGAATATATAGAGATGGCTAACAGGTACTTGAAAAGATACTCAATGGTACTAATCATCAGGGAGATGCATTTCAGATTCATTTTGATATTTGGCAAAACTAATACAATTATGTAAAGTTTAAAAATAAAATAAAATTTAAAAAAAAGTAAAACTATAAAAAAAAACAAAATGAGAAATCACCTCATTCTTATCAAAATTACAAATATAAATGGGAATGGCGAAGGCATGGAAAAAAGGACACTGCAGGTGGGGATATAAATTGGTATAGTCATTGTGGGAAATAGTATGGGGAATTCCTCAAAATACTAAAAGCAGAACTACCATATGATCCAGCAATTCCACTCCTGGGTATATATTTGAAGAAACGAAAACAGTAAATTAAAAATACGTATGCACCTCAATGTTCATAGAAGCATCATTTACAGTAGTCAAGACATGGAAACAACATGTCCATCAAAGAAGATGTGGTATGTGTGTATACACACACAATGGAATCTACACATACATACACACAGTGGAATATCATTCAGCTAAAAAAAAAAAGGCATTCTGCCATTTGCAGTAACTTAGATGTATCTAGAGAGAATTATGGGCTTCTCCTGTGGCTCAGCTGGTAAACAATTCACCTGCAATGTGGGAGACCTGGGTTCAATCCATAGGTTGGGAAGATCCCCTGGAAAAGGGAAAGACTATCCACTCCAGTATTCTGGCCTGGAGAATTCCAAGGACTGTAGAGTCTTTGGGGTTGCAAAGAGTTGGACAAGACTGAGTAACTTTCAGAGAGAATTATGCTAGTGGAATAAGTCAGACAGAGAAAGTCAAATACTGTATATTATCACTTGTTTGTGGAATCAAAACAAATTGCAAATGAAAATATATAGCAAATCAGAAATAGAAACACAGATACAGAGAACAAATTAACAGTTACTAGTGGGTAGAGGAAAGGGAAGATGGGCAAGATTGGGGCTTGGAATTAAGAGACACCAAACTAGTATGTATAAAATAGATAAGCAACAAGGATATATTGTATAACACAGGGAAACATGGCCATTATGTTAAATGGAGTACTCTCTAAAAATATGCATTCACTATATTATAAACCTAAACTTTGGCCACCTGATGCGAAGAACTGACTCATTGGAAAAGACCCTGATGCTGGGAAAGATTGAAGGCAGGAGGAGAAGTGGACAACAGAGGATGAGATGGTTGGATGGCATCAATGTCTCAAAGGACATGAGTTTGAGTAACTCCGGGAGTTGACGATGGACAGGGAGGCCTGGAATGCTGTAGTCCATGGGGTCACAAAGAGTAGGACCTAACTGAGCAACTGAACTGAATTGATCTGAAACTGATATAATATTGTAAATCAATGATACCTCAATAAAAACATTTATCCACACATCAGAATGATCAGGTTAGAATCCAAATTCATTCATACCTTTTGGATGTTTCTTAACCAGAAATTAACCAAAAGCAAAGCTTATTCCTCTCTTAACAGAAGAAACAAATCAAACAATTAATTGTTTCCTTTAATTCACTTAAAAATAGGTACCCAAACTTACAGAAAGTATTATGCTAGATTTTATGTATGGAACATCAAATAAAATATACTGCCTCTGTTTTATAGAGAAGATGGCCTTATAATTTTTATTTAAACATGTAAATTCACAATCACAAAATATGCAAGTACTAAAAAGGGAAAGATCATCACTTACAACCAAATTTATCCCAAATCATCACCATCCAGATGGTTCCAACATACTCTAAAACCCACAGTCAGTTAAGGTCATGCTGAAACCTAGACACCATCATAAACAGATCATTAGGAATAGTTAAGTTCTCTGAAAATTTTCAGTGTTAAAACAACACTGAAAATTAGAATGGAAAGTATTTGTTTTTCAAATGCTGGATAGAAAAAAAGCATTGTTTTTGACACTTCTACCAAATACATATTTCTAAATATAGAAGCTGACCAAATTTCAATAAATCTGCAGTTAATTTGATTAGCTATTAAAAATAAGATATTCCCATGAGCCAAAATAAACATAAGACTATATAGCACTTAACCCTTTTTCATTCTCAACAACTAGTCATGCCTGTTATACTTTCAGAATTTGTATCCTGATAAACCTAAACAATTTATTTAAAATTAAGGAGAACATAAATTTTTCCTTGCATTTCTTCTATATCTCAAGTGTGTCCAGCTTGCCTTGGTACTCAGTGAATTTAGCTCTCTCTCCATTTTACAGACAGAATTGATCTGTATATGAAACAAAGAGATGAAAAAAGTAGCTGCTTTCTTGTTAACAGTTACTCAAATTACTGCACAGGTATAGCTCCCCTGAAGTCCATGCTAAGAGGTAAGACAATCTCCATCAAAAATAAACATATTTGAGTGTTGTATTACCATGGTACAAATTTATCTCTGTGTAAAAAATGATATTGTGAACAACTGTATACATGTTCCTGTGGTTACTTGATACAATACACATTTTTTATCATTATTTTAAAATAACAAAGAGAACCAATGTACATGATTAATTTTCTATTAGCAAATAATATTTGCTAATAGAAAATGTACATGTACACTGAAATAATAATGCCAGTCCAGTTTAAGAAGCATTAGGTAATTTTTATGGTACTGTCTAGATTAAAACATACTTTGATGTATATTGCTTCATATATTAATATGAATCCAGTGGAAAAATATTTATTTTTAATATAGTTTATGTAAGATGAATAACATTTAGATGACCTAATAAATTAGTTAGTTCTCTGTTTAATCTCAAATATACTGAGAACATTTATTAATATTTATTCTCATTTCTCGAGGATGCTGAATCTGGCTTTCTTTAGTTGATGGTTTAATTTTATATCACCCCAGGAATTACTGACAATTTTAGATAACTTTTAACATTTTATTTGTCTTTAAGATTAAAATAACAAATAAAATTCTCTAAAGACAGTTACCCCTCACCTGCAGCCCACCACCGTGCTCACAAGGAGAAATTAAACTGTATTCTGATTAATTACACATCTAATACCACCAGTGCACAGCTGATAAGAGTCAGCTTGGTTTCCTGCACTGAGGTAGGCTCTGTTATCATCATGACTTCCTGGGGGACCAATTCAATGTGCACTTGCACAATTTCAAAATGATCACAGAGGAGCTATAATCCATTTCTCTTTCTCAACTGCCATAGGCCAGTCAGACTTAATATTATCAGGCACCTGTTTTCAGTAACACTTTTGTTTTCATATTTCTTTTAAAGTTCTTAGGCAGCACTCGCTGACAGTGACAAAGTTCTGTGCTATTTACCACACTGCCAGTAAGAAGAAGAAGAATATTTGTATAACCTTATCAATGACAGACATTCTCTGTTCAATAGTGTATCATCCTTGTGGCAGAAAGAACAGACTGTCACCTTCCCAATAAAATTGATTTAACCCAATGGAGGAGAATGGGGTCAAAGTAGAGAGAGAAAAAAAAAAAAGCTTTATTTGAGAGGTCTTTTTTAAATTAATTCATTTTTTATTGAAGGATAATTGCTTTACAGAACTTTTCTGTTTCCTGTACAGAGGTCATTTTTTAAAGCAATACAGCTTATATCAAAAGCATCTGAAAGTAATCCAGGGAAAGTAACTAGATGTACTTACGTAGAAGGAGGTCAGTGCAGCTTTGAGCAACGGGATTTCCCCTTTTGCCTCACCTTCATGTTACCCATCATGTTGAAAGCATTGCTGTAGGAGGCAGCTTTCTCATTATTCTCCCACTGGTTATTATATATGTGATGTTGGGCATATAACAGAATCTCCCTGAGCCTCATCCCTATTGAGAGTGAACGATATCTTACTTGCCCAAGTACAAGGAATTGGCCCTTATGATCTCCAAGTTATTTTTAATTTAAAGATTTATAAATGTAGTAAGATGAATACAATTTTAAATTTAGAAGAGATATAGATATATTTAGCTTTGATAAATCAAATTATATATTAAGTCTATAACTTTCACAGAAATATATAAATAGACTTGTGATGTTAACAAATATACTCTAGTACTGGGGAGTACAAAAACATTTTTCAAAAATCTTCAAACAAAAGAATGTGTGTTAATGAGTCTAAGAATAGCTGCTTTCAATCAGAATTATTCTAATAATACATATTAAAAATAAATATTTGTATATGACATGTTTTACATGTACAATCTCCCCTAATCTAAGGGTCCTATCAGACCATTCCATTACATTTCACAGAAAGAAATCTATTTGCGATAAACGTCACTGTAATAAATTTCCCCAACTGTTAAACATTTAAAAAGAAATTAAAATAATTACTAGTCACATTTCAAAAGGAATGTAGTGATTATGAAATCCATTGAATAGACTATTCCACATAATAGAGCAGAAAAATTAAGCCCTTTAGCTTTTGTTGCTATTGTTTATTTCTTTCAACATGGAGATTTGAATGAAAAGCAATTACAAAGAACTCTGGAATGTCAAGATTGTTGGGAGAAATATCAATAACCTCAGATACGCAGATGACACCACCCTTATGGCAGAAAGTTAAGAGGAACTAAAAAGCCTCTTGATGCAAGTGAAAGTGGAGAGTGAAAAAGTTGGCTTAAAGCTCAACATTCAGAAAATGAAGATCATGGCATCCGGTCCCATCACTTCATGGGAAATAGATGGGGAAACAGTGGAAACAGTGTCAGACTTTATTTTTCTGGGCTCCAAAATCACTGCAGATGGTGACTGCAGCCATGAAATTAAAAGACGCTTACTCCTAAAGGAAAGTTATGACCAACCTAGGTAGCATATTCAAAAGCAGAGACATTACTTTGCCAACAAAGGTTTGTCTAGTCAAGGCTATGGTTTTTTCTGTGGTCATGTATGGATGTGAGGGTTGGACTGTGAAGAAGGCTGAGCGTTGAAGAATTGATGCCTTTGAACTGTGGTGTTGGAGAAGACTCTTGAGAGTCCCTTGGACTGCAAGGAGATCCAACCAGTCCATTCTGAAGGAGATCAGCCCTGGGATTTCTTTGGAAGGAATGATGCTAAAGCTGAAACTCCAGTACTTTGGCCACCTCATGCAAATAGTTGACTCATTGGAAAAGACTCTGTGCTGGGAGGGATTGGGGGCAGGAGGAGAAGGGGACGACAGAGGATGAGATGGCTGGATGGCATCACTGACTCGATGGATGTCGGGGAGTTGGTGATGGACAGGGAGGCCTGGCGTGCTGCGATTCATGGGGTCGCAAAGAGTCGGATACGACTCATCGACTGAACTGAACTGAACTGAACTGGAATGTCAATCAAGTTGCTTGTAAATCCAGAAACTTACTGTCTCCTCCAATCACTATCTCTATACATATTTGGAAGATGGTATATCTTTGAAGAAGCACTTTTAGAGAATACAACGACATGGATTTTGGCACAGTGAGGTTGAAATGTTGATGTTTCTTGTCACATGTATATTCATAACTAGGATTCAGTAATTAGGATTCCTCCCTTGAATGATTTCACACGTTCTTTCCTGAAAAGCTTAAATTTTACTGTACTTAATTAATTTCATATTGATAAAAAAAGTTTGACTGATCTTTAAAACTTTTTTAAGCTCAGCTAATGAGGTTATTAGATCACAGTGCTTGCACTGTGACTGTTTCAGAAATAAAGATACAAAGAAATTCCTTTTTATTTACTGTTGACTAATACAAGATTATTATTATTAAACATTCACAGATTAAAACATTCACAGATTAAAACATTCACACATTAAAACATTCACAGATAGCAATAAATATGAGGTAGAAATGAAGACTAGGCATGGCTATTTTTACTGTCTTATGCACACTTAAAACCACTTTATTGAGGTGTTACTGATATATCAGTTCAGTTCAGTTCAGTTCAGTCGTGTCCGACTCTTTGTGACCCCATGAATTGCAGCACGCCAGGCCCCCTGTCCATCACCAACTCCAGAGTTCATCCAAACTCGTGTCCATCGAGTCGGTGATGTCATCCAACTATTTCATCCTCTGTTGTCCCCTTCTCCTTCTGCCCCCAATCCCTCCCAGCATCAGGGTCTATTCCAATGGGTCAACTCTTCAAAATGAGGTGGCCAAAGTATTGGAGTTTCAGCCTCAGCATCAGTCCTTCCAATGAACACCCAGGACTGGTCTCCTTTAGGATGGACTGGTTGGATCTCCTTGCAGTCCAAGGGACTCGCAAGAGTCTTCTGTAGCACCACAGTTCAAAAGCATCAATTCTTCGGCGCTCAGCTTTCTTCACAGTCAGACTTTCATATCCATACATGACCACTGGAAAAACCATAGCCTTGACTAGACGGACCTTTGTTGGCAAAGTAATATCTCTGCTTTTTAATATGCTATCTAGGTTGGACATAACTTTCCTTCCAAGGAGTAAGTGTCCTTTAATTTCATGGCTGCATTCACCATCTGCAGTGATTTTGGAGCCCAAAACATAAAGTCTGACATTGTTTCCACTGTTTCCCCATCTATTTCCCATGGAGTGATGGGACCAGATGCCATGATCTTCATTTTCTGAATGTTGAGCTTTAAGCCAACATTTTCACTCTCCTCTTTCATTTTCTTCAAGAGGCTTTTTAGTTCCTCTTCACTTTCTGCCATAAGGGTGGTGTCATATCTGAGGTTATTGATATTTCTCCCAGCTATCTTGATTCCAGCTTGTGCACTTCTAGCCCAGCATTTTTCATGATGTACTCTGCATATAAGTTAAATAAGCAGGGTGACAATATACAGCCTTGATATACTCCTGTTCCTATTTGGAACCAGTCTGTTGTTCCATGTCCAGTTCTAACTGTTGCTTCCTGACCTACACATAGGTTTCTTAAGAGGCAGGTCAGGTGGTCTGGTATTCCCATCTCTTTCAGAATTTTCCACAGTTTATTGTGATTCACACAGTGAAAGGCTTTGGGATATAAGCTGTAAATATTTAGTGCATACAAATTGATGAGTATGCAATAAGTTAATATGCATGAAATCACCAGCATCTATGCCATAAACACATCTATCACCTCCAAAAGTTTTCTCCTGCCTTCTTTATAATCTATTATTATTGTTTTTAATGTTGGTGTTACTGTTGTCTTTTAGTGGTAAGAGTACTTAAGATCTATCCTCTTAGCAAATTTTTAAAGAATACCACTTATACGAGTAATCTAAAATAGTCAAATTTATAGAATCAGAGTAGAATGTAGTAACCAAGAGCTGGAGAGAGTGGGGGAAACAGGAAGTATTGGGCCAAGGGTACAACCTTTCAATTATACAACATGCATACTTCTTAGAGATCTACTATTCAGCATAGTGCCTATAGTTAGTGATACGGTATTGAATATTGTTCACAGTATGCTTTTACAGCTACTGTCTTCAAGAGATCAAATCTAGTTTTCTACCGCATGAATCTGGTCTTGACCCACATGATTTGATTCAGTCAATGAGGCATTAGTAAACATGACACAGTGGTTTGAAATATGCTTGCAAATTAGATGGTGTCATATAGTCTAGACGACTGAATGATCAGATGCATAAGCAGGTCATTCACACTGCCTTTCTAGGACCCAATCATCAGTAGCATGGCTGAGACCACAAATGACACCATCCAATTCTACTCTTGCAACGCTCTTGGAGACTACAGAAATCAGCTGAACCTGCCCAAACCAAAAGAAACATCAAGCTGACTTTCAGAACTGTGAAAAAGAATATTTCTGAAGTTTCTGTGTTGTTGTTGTCATTAAGTTCATAAATTTAAGGGTGGTTTGCTATGGAGTTAAACCTGGAGAAGGGCATGACAACCTACTCCAGTATTCTTGTTTGGAGAATTCCACGGACAGAGGAGCCTGGCAGGCTGCAGTCCATAGGGTTGGAAGGAGTCGGACATGACTGAGCGACTAACATTTTCAAAGCTAATTAGTGCACTATACAATAAATTCATATTTAATATACTATGTGGATTGAATTTCTGTAACCAGCAGTTCTCTAGTCTTAAAACACACACCCACAAATGTACAGATGTAATTCACTCCTTCCTGAACTTCTCTTTTCCAAGTTATCTGTCGTTTTTTTTCCTCTTTTTTCTTCCTCAGTTCAGCCTCTCAGAAAACAAAGTTAATAGTAATTATCTAATTTTCCTCCTATACAAATCATTTCACAGCTTGTTATTATAAGAGATTACCCCACTACTTTGTTAAAAATAACTTTCATTAGCATTAAAAGGAAACGGTTTTAATGCTAATCTGATGTAACCTTCCTACAGCATTGCCACTGCTGATCATTCCATCTCTGAATCTGGTCCATTATCATTTTCCTAGCGTGCATATGTGTTCAGTCGCTTCAGTCATGTCCGACTCTCTGCATCCCTATGGACTGTAGCCTGCCAGGCTCCTCTGTCCTTTGGATTCTCCAGGCAGGACTATTGGAGTGGGTTTCCATGACCTCCTCCAGCAGATTTTCTCCACCCACACATGGAACCTGTGGTTTTCTGCATTGCAGCAGGATTCTTTACTGCTTAGCCACTGGAAAGCCATCACACTTTAGAGTTTCCTCCAACTCACCCTCCATCCATTTCAACCTACACCTTCTCTTGCCTCTTTAGTGCATACTTCTCAGAATTATTTCCTTGCCTTAGACTCATTGTTATCTATATAACCCTTGGGTGATTATTTTCCTTCCCAGAGCTTCAGTTTCATCCACACTTAACTTTTAGCTCAGTCATCTTTCTTAAAAATCTGTCACAGATACTTGAAGCTCAACATGTGCATTACTTAGTTCAGTATTTCCTCACTCTAAACTGCACTCCCTTTTTAATTAGTACCCAAGCAAATGGCAATATCATCTACTCCATAAAAAAACAGATAACCTTAAATATTTATTCTAATAAAAAAAAATTAATCATTTACCAACTTCTATATATTTTATTGCCAAAAAATTTTGAATCTCTCATCTCCTGTTGATGCCCTTCACTACTGTCTTATTTTGGGTTCTAGTCATATCAATATTTTGTCTAGATGAAACATTTAGAATGCAATTCTTAGTCCATTTTTTTTCCCATAAATTCATAACCAGTTTTCCTGTTTATTAGTATCTTATATTAATAGTGTACATGTGTTACAAATAATAGACTGGTATTGATATTTTATTTTTAACTGAAATACATACTTTATTCAGATCTCCTTGCTTTTTACGTATTTTTTTTCTTTTGCAGAATCCTATCCAGGCTCACTTATTTATTACACCTCCTTAGCCTTCCTTTCTGTGACAGTTTCTCCAATATTCCTAGTTTTTTATGACTTTGAAAATATTGAGGAGCATGGTTCAAGTGTTTCATAGAATGAAAAAATGGGATTTTTATGATATTTTTCTCATAGTCAGACTAGAGTCACATGCTTTAAGAAGGAAAACCACAGAAAGGAGGTGCCATCCTCATTACATTATATCCAGGGTAAATGCTATTTCTTCTGATACTGGCCTTACTCATCACTGGGTTGATGTAGTTCTTAACAGTTTCCTCCACTGTAAAGCTACTTTTTTAATCCCCCTTTTCCATTCTGTACATTTTGGAAACAACTCACTATGTACAGTCCACAGTTAAAGAAGGGCAAGTTACATTCCAGCTCCTTGAGAACATAGCATCTACCTAAATTATTGAAATTTACCTACCTGGGAATCTTGTTTATTATTTCAATTATTCAATCACTTATTTACATCAATATGACAGTTATTGGAGAGATATATATATATATAGCTATAAATACATAGCCATATATATGCATTGCTATAAATACTTGTGATATGTAACCATTTGTATCTACATTAAGCTAAGCATGAGTTCATACTGAAGTCTCCCAACTCTAAACCATTATCACTTGGATCATTCAAGCCTTCTTCTCTGCTCATTGGTGACCTCTAACTTCAACAATGAGACAATTGGCTCCCACCATCCATCATCCATTAACTTAATTGTTCAAATCCATGTATGAGCTTTTAGAGTTGCTAACACAGAGAAATAGCATTCTTAACTAGAGTACAGTCTCAAAAACAGTTTGTTTGAAAGTTATGTGGATCAGTCTCTTTTTTCCCCCTACTCCCCTAAGTAGAGGTTGCTTCATACATTTGGAATGCATTTGTAATAGAATTTTTGTTATATTCTGCATTTCATTCTGAGATCATCTAACCTCCTAAATTATTATTATTTTTTAATTAATTTATTTTTATTGAAG
This sequence comes from Bos mutus, assembly GCF_027580195.1. Lineage (NCBI taxonomy): Eukaryota > Metazoa > Chordata > Mammalia > Artiodactyla > Bovidae > Bos > Bos mutus. Next base: position 70,208,219 of record NC_091631.1, on the reverse strand, counting down.
GATAATTATTTACAGAATTTTGCTATTTTCTATCAAACCTCAACATGAATCAGCCATAGGTATATGTATATCCCCTCCCTTTTGAACCTCCCTCCCATCTCTCTCCCGATCCCACCCCTCTAAGTTGATACAGAGCCCCTGTTTGAGTTTCCTGAGCCATACAGCGAATTCTCGTTGGCTATCTATTTTACATATGGTAATATAAGTTTTCATGTTACTCTTTCCATGCATCTCACCCTCTCCTCCCCTCTCTCCATGTCCATTAGTCTACTGTCTATGTCTGTTTCTCCACTGCTGCCCTATAAATAAATTCTGCAGTACTGTTTTTCTAGATTCCATATATATGTGTTAGAATATGGTATTTTCTTTCTCTTTCTGACTCACTTCACTTGCATAATAGGTTCTAGGTTCATCCACCTCATTGGAACTGACTCAAAGTCATTCCTTTTTATGGCTGAGTAATATTCCATTGTGTATGACATAAATCAAAGCAAGCTCCTCTATGATCCACCTCCTAGAATAATGGAAATAAAAACAAAATTAAAGAAGTGGGACCTGATTAAACTTAAAAGCTTTTGCACAGTAAAGGAAACTATAAGCAAGGTGAAAAGACAACCCTCAGGATGGGAGAAAATAATAGTAAATGAAACAACTGACAAAGGATTAATTTCCGAAATAAAACAAGCAGCTCACACAACTTAATACCAGAACAATAAGCAACACAATAAAGAAGTGGGAAGAAGACCTAAACAGACATTTCTCCAAAGAAGACATACAGATGGCTAACAAACACATGAAAAGATGCTCAACATTGCTCATTATTAGAGAAATGCAAATCAAAACTACAATGAGATATTTTTAAAATTATGCACATTAAGGTTTCCTTTGTGTTATAAGTACTATTGGTTTTGATAAATGTGTGTTATTTTCCCACCGTTACAGTATCACACAGAATAGTTTTCCCAAACTGAAAATGCCTGTGCTTCCTTTACTTATTTAGTGACCGTCTGACCCCAAGCCCTGGAAATCACTGATCTATGCACTCTCTATAGTCTTTCCCTTTCAAAAGATCATATATATAAAAGAAACATACAGTGTGTAACATATTCAGACTGGTTTCTTTCACTTAGCAATATGCATATAGTATTCATTCATGTATTTGCATGAGTTGACAGGTCATTTATTTTTATTACTGAGTAATATAGCATTATATAAAATTTCTACAGTTCATTAATTTATTGAAGGGCATCTTGGTTATTTCCAGTTTTTGATGATGATTATTAAAGTTTCTGTAAACTTTTTGTGTGTGGGTATTTTGTGTGCCATCAATTTTAAAATCAGTTAGGTAAATCTCTGGTAGTTCAATTGCTTTGTTAGAGGTAAAACTATTTAGGTTTGTAAATTCTGCCATACTGTCTCCCAAAGTGGCTGTACCATTTTGCTTCCCTACCAGCAATTAACAAAGTTCATGTTTTCTTCATCCTCAAGAGCAACTGGCATTGTTTTTTTCTGGATCTTAGCCATTTTCATATGTATAATGGTATCTTATTATTGTTTCAATTATGAGTATATTTTTAATATAAAGTTGTATATCCCTATGAAAGCTGTCAAATTTTCATTGCTCCAATAGACAGTTTTTAAATCTAAGGTTGTGTAAGAGTTCTATATTTCCTACTTAAACACAGAAAAGATACTCCATGCATTAAAAAATGAATAAAAAGAACAAAGAGAAAACACAATCTGTGTCTTATTTTTTAAATCAGTTTTCTTGGTTCAAATAACATCATCAACATAAAATATGCTTATGACCTTGATAACCTACATTATCTGTAATAATAATCAAGGTACCATGCAAAATAGGTCCTGTAATATGATACTCAAACAGATAACCAGGAAAAAAAAGTAAAGAATAATAATAAAAGAATAATAAATACTGAACATAAATATTGCCAAGTAACAAGAGGATTAATAAGGACTGTACTTCTAGAATAATTTGTTTAAATAAGAAGGTGAAGGTGAAAGAAAGGTTTTGAAAATAATTATCTTTGATAAGGTATCATTTCAAGTATCTAATCAGTTTTATTCAAACATCAGATGAATTCATGTTTTAAATATAACTAATATATATATATGCTTCATATTAAATGCAGATGATTAAAGATCAAATCTCATGTAATAATTAGAAATGGCCTTTGTTTTTGACATTTTTGTCTTCATTTATAGTATTTGAATAGCAACTTACCTCCAAGCTCAGCCTCATTTCACTGGAAAGAACAGTACCTAGATTCCCTTATGAGCTGCAAATCTAGTCATCAGGCCATCAGGGACACCACCTCAGGCTGACAGATTTTGTCTTTCCATGACTAAGATAAAATACCTTCTTTGAAGTGACAGTTTATTGCAGGGGGATAAGTTGGGTCAGTGCATGAAAATAAAACTTTGGAGTTATATTACAATCTGTCACTCTTCCTCCATCTGGCATCATCATTTTATTATTTATTAATAAAAACATTGGATACCAGTTAAAATTACAATTTTGGATAAAATAACATATTGCATGGAACATACTAAACTAAAGTAATTATTTGCTATTTATTTGAAATTCAATCTTTAGCTGAGTATGTTTTGTTTCATCTTCTAAATCCACCCCCATTTCTCTCAGTTACTTTATCAGTTCAAGAGGAGAATGGTATTGACAAGGGGAAAGGGAGACCAGATCATCAGAAAAGATAATTCTGCACAGAAAAAACCTGATAGGATATAGTATTTAAGGATTCCATATCTTTTGTAAATAACTATAATCATAATGGGCCAGGGTGTTCACTTAAACTTTGAATGTCTGAAACCATTCACTTATTTCTCATGTTTTCACAATTGTCTCTACCCATATTTTATAATGATGGTTTAGATTGTAAATTAAAGTCAATAAGATGGGATGGATACTCATTTTACTAACATTTATATGACATTTTTCTACGTACCTTATTATATGTGCAGTGCTAACAGAAGTTTAAGGGTTGCTTTATCTTCTTTTGTTGTAAAGGGTGAATCATGATATAAGTTTAAATGAACACCCAAGGCTGTATTTAATGAAGACCTTTATATTTTTATTTGATACATAAGGCAGGCTTTTTTACCTGAAAGACACCCAGTGACTGACAGAAACAGAATAAGTTTCCAAGAGGAAGCCATCCTTGGTGACTAGGATTCCCTGTGTCCCAGTGTGTTTAGCGGCTCTGATGTTTCTTCATTAAAAAATGCCCTGTTGAGACAGATAATACTTTTCAAAAACAGAAAAGAAAGTAAACATACAAAAAGACCAACAAATAGAAACCAAAAAACTCATAATAGAGTGATAAATAACTTTCAGTGCCAAGGTCAGATTAATATATACTTGTATATTGACAATAATAATAAAATTTCCATTAAAATGAATGCACAACACAAAAACTTTGGAAAAGTGATAAACCTTCCCTATCACATTTATTTATATTGAATACTCCCTCACAGATAATAAAAACATCAAGTTCTAATGGGGATGATTTTTTCTCACAGGGAATGTATAATAGCTATATTTATTATGTTAGACAAATTACTGGAGTAGAAAAATAGGGTAGAAGAACCAGTTACATTAATATATACTCCTCTACTCTAGAACATAACTAATGATCAGTTAAGCAAGTGATTTTACATATTGTGTCTGTAGCTCATCTAAACCTCCACAGGGAATTTTTTTCATTTAATTATTAATGTCAACTGCCTTTGTTTATAACTCCTGTGATTATCTGTACTGTACTATAGTTCCCTCTTTTTGTGAGTTATTTTCTCAGCATCCTTTGCTAGCCAGAACCAAAGGGAAATAGGGATTTTCATGAATATTTAACACTTTCTGTCCAATGCCATTTTTATAACAATAACTAGTATAGCACATTAATATTTCCTTTATCTGTCCTGAAACACACAATAAAGATGAAACCACAAAATTCCAGCATAAAACTTAATACTCAAAAACTTGAAAATGTGCACTAGAAACTCTTGTAATAGACAAGCAATGTCTGAGTTTTCAGGTGTCAGTTATCAGTGTCCTTGGGTAAAAGCAACTAAATTGATAAATAATTGTGCAGTGTGTTGATTTTAAATAACAACTGCTTCTTTGCAACTGATTCTTCCCAATAGACTTAGAATTTCAGGTCATCTCTTTCATTCAGGAAACAACTTAAAAATATAGAAAAGCATTTTTCCTCTAGTTAGGTCAATTCAATATAGACAGACCCAAAGAGGGAAATCTCATTAGTGAGTCTTCTACTGAAATGTTAGTTTCATCTTATTTACATTTTAAAATCTAAGCCTTCAAAATCTACTTTAATCACAAGGTGAGGGATCACTAATGGAGAAAAAAGTTAATGAGTTATAAGACTTGTTTCATAGACACCCTCTTCAAAAAGATACTTTTCATCATTTTTTTTCAAGTAAATATCAGGAATAAACACAGTTTGAAGCACAAAATGACCTTATCACTAATTTTTACAGTTTAAAATATTTTCATTATTTATACATTGCTTTTCACCAGAAAGCAAAGAAGAAAGTCAGCACTTCACACATAATAGAGACTTAAAGTTGTTGGAATAACAATTATGATTTATGAAACTGCATATTTAAATTAGTGAATTATTAATCCATGACAAAATAGGTATTTATCAAATTGTGAGAGTTCTGAGATATTAATACAGTTTTGCTTAACTTATTTTGATGAGCTTAGTCCACATCTTGCAAACGGGTATTTTCCTTCTCTATCTACAACCTCTTCTGATGTCTTAGGGCTTCCCTTGTGGCTGAGCTGGTAAAGAATCTGCCTGCAATGCAGAAGACCTGGGTTCGATCCCTGGGTTGGGAAGATCCTCTGGAGAAGGAAAAGATAACCCACTCCTGTATTCTGGCCTGAAGAATTCCGTGGACTGTATTGTCCATGGGGTTGCAAAGAGTCAGACACGACTGAGCAACTTTCACTCTGATGTCTTATTCCTCATCAAAATGCAAATATTTTCAGAGCATTTATACGCTGTACACTGCAAACATCAAAGGGAAAATACACATGCATGCATACATGGTCACACAACACCCCCACACGTACACAGAAGTTAACCATGGGCTATGAGGCAAATAAGGGCTTCCCTGGTGTCTCAGTGCTGAAGAATCTACCAGCTAATGCAGGTTTGATCCCTGGGTCAGGAAGATTCCCTGGAGAAGGAAATCACAACACACTCCAGTATTCTTGCCTGGAGAATCCCATGGACAGAGAAGCCTGGTGCACTGCAGTCATTGGAGTTGCAAAGCATTGAACATGACTTAGCAACTGAACAACAACATGAGGCCAATAAGCAGGGCAATGCGAGTGTAGCATAGATGCAGAGCCATCAAAAGAGAAATACATTGGTAAGGACAGCAGGAGCTGGGAATAGTGCAGAAGTGTACAACACAAATTCAAGAAGATATTGAGCTTAGACACATGTCTTACTTTTGCACGGGACAGAAATGAACACACAGATGAATAAATCAGTATCAGACAGTGATTGACACTGAGAAAATCAACAGAGTGAAGGGACAGTAAGAGGGCAGAGGATAGAGGTTATTGTTGTAAGGGTTCATGGAAGGCAGTTCTGATAGATGACACTTAGGTTCAGTTTTCATTTTCAACATGGCATTATAGAAAAATCCTTATGTTCCAGGCACATTTTTAAGTTCTCAAATAAGAATAGTGAATTTTATAACTAAAATAATATATTTTATGTTAGAATTTCTTCAAAGAGAAAAATATCCTGTGTTTGTGTGTGTGGCTATGTGTGTGTATTAATTTTCAAACATCAGTGCTTGGTCTTTAGGGCTTAAATGCAAAAAAATAATAGTTCTTCAAAAGCTGTTCTTTTTTAAGATGCCTAACTGACAGTCTCTTTTTGCTTGCTTGCTTTCTTCTCACTCTGTCTCTGAAGTAAAATAAAAAATAAATGAAATAATCTGAAATAAGTTTGTATATGCTTCTCTGGAAAACACATTTATACCATGTCTTTAATAAAATACTTGTATCAAGGTAATAAAATAACATAAATAAGCAGACATACATTAAGGGCCTACTACATGACAAGTTAAATTATAATTAGTTAACAAATGTTACTAAAGCATATTAGGATATATATTTTAGAAATACCTTAATGGAAACTGACAGTTGTACATTAAATTGTTATTTATCAAGATTGAAGAGTCATAAATAATAAGTTACATATGAGTATTTGGATATTTTCTTTAAAAGAAACTTTTTTAAATAGGTTATTTCAATGTTTATTATACATACCTATTTTCACTTGTGATGTTAAAATAAAATGTATGAAATGACATGTTCTTTTGCATCTTTCCCTAATTTAATGTAAATATTTGCAGGTGAAGTAAAAATAAGTAGATCATTGTGTTAGTATTAGGTCATAAATCATAAATCATACATGCATTGTGCAGTTAAATGCATAGGCAAGTATTTAAAAACATCACACTTTAATTGGAATCTGAAATAGGATTGCTAAACATATGTTATATAAAAATAAGTCAAGTGACAGTATGCTGCCACGTGAAGGCAAGCTAGCTTTTCTTCTTACAGACACATATAGGAAATTGCCTAGTTAATGGCCTGTGTATGTGAGTGTGCATAAACAGAGGAAGATATTGAGAGAGAGATTTCTATCAACGTCTACCAATCTCTCTCCTTTACAGCAAAGGTTTCCTTCAGTTTGACCTCTGACTGGTTATTCACACAGCAGTCAGAATTATATTTTCAAACATAAATCAAGCTACATAATTCCCCTGTTTCAGTGGTTTTTTCTTAAAATAAAATCCAAATTCCTCATATAGCATTCAAGGTCAAATCCAAGTTGGCCTCTGCCTAACTTTCTGATTTCACCTTTCGGCATCCTAGATTCCTACCAGGCTGACTTTCTTGCTGCTCCTCATTTATGCCTTGTCCTCATAGTTTCTTTTGCCTGGACACCTCCACCATCAGTTCTTTCTAGACTGTAGAGCTTTAAGTCAGTGAAGACTCTGGTTCTCAGGTCTTTCTTGATCCCCTTAAAATAGCCACCCCTTGCTTCCTGTCAGCCCTGTCACTGGCTTTCTTTACATCGCCCCTACTTTATTTTCCTTCTTACCAATCATTAATGCTTAAAGTTATTGTATTTATTTATTTACTTTTTAATTATCTTTTTCTCCTACCGGAATGTGATATCAATGAAAGCAAGACTTTTTTTCCTCATTCATCTTTGTAAACCCAGCATCTAGAAGAGAATCTGGTTGGTTTTAGTAGATACTCAGTTACAGTTTTGAATAATAATTATTGAATAAACTGGAACCTCTACTGAATAAATAATTTGGCACAAGCTTATACAAGTAGAAAAATTATTATTCCCTAAATTTCCATAATACTGACAACAGCTACCATGTATGAAACCCTATGTATGAGGTATCATATCATGGACTTGACCTACACAGCGTCTATTAATTAACTTGACAGTACCTATTGATCAAGATAACTTGCCCAAGATCATACAAGTAGTAAAAGTCAGAACTGCGGTTGACTCTCAAGCTACATCATCTTTTACAGAATTCCCCAGTTATTTCTACAAAGTCTCAAGAAACCCTCTTATCTAACACAATTGGGATGGTATTAAGTTAGTAAAAATATCATTTAAAATCTTACACACACACATTAAATTTTGTCATTTAACTATTTAGCCCTATATCCTTTGGCCTATCTTATTATATAGGAATGAGATTTTTTTTTCTGTTTTTCAATATTCTGGTGAAAAAATTATTTATTTTATCTGAACATTATATAAGTCCTTTTCAAAGAAGTCTTCTCTGTAATGCATTATATATAATTTTTAAATTTCTTTAGAGTGGTATAGGATATGTGAAGTTGTCTAATGATATCATCCTTGAGGTTTCATTTTATACAGTTATCTCACACACACCTATTTTATAGTATGTCCTAGGTCACTCATTTTATTGTTTGTCCAAGACTATTGGCTTTTGTTTTGTTTTGTGTTTTATCCTTTTTTTTTTTTTGAATGCTCTCACTCTTGGTTCACTCATATGTCATTGATTTGCATATGTTTCTTTGAATTATCTGATTAGATCAACATCTACAACCTCTACAAACAGATAACACAAAATGAACCTTTCTAAGTATACAACTTACATAGTGGCAGTGAGTAAACTAGAGGTGTGTTTACTTAACCATCAGCTTCTAAAGAGCTACAAATTATTTTCATCTAAAGGGACAATAAAAGTTTTTAGTTACTTAGCAAGTTAGAACAACAGAAATTGAGTAAGGTTCTGTTCCAACTAGCATTTGACAGGCTGGGTGTACATTTTAGTGAAAAGAGTAAGATGATCAACTCTCTTTTTTTTTCTGTGTAACTTGTTCTCCACCTCAACAATGATTCTTGCTAAGGCTGAAGCTACTGGCAGTTTTGCTGGAAGATAACCTTTAACAGTTGAGTAAGGCCAGGGACTCATAGAGAAGAATCATGAAAAAAAACACAAAACTTTATGGGAAGTTGTATTCTAGATGTCCTTGAATTTTTCTAGCCCAGGGCACCTGCACGAAACAATAGAGAATAAAATGGAGCAGAAGACCTAGCAAGAAAAAAATAAAAAGAATGTGTGTTGGTCTTGTTATGTTTGCTATCATGTATCTCTTGAGGACCAAGCAGCAAAGTCAGGAGATGGATACACAGAATTCTCACTTCAAAAATAATCAGAGTGAATTATGACATTGTGAATCACAAGAATTATAAATTACATTTTGTATCCTGGACAAAGTGGTAGGGGTTGTAGATGGAAGACTGAGCTCATAGTGTTTACATATATTGGTGGTATTATATTTTAATGGTTTTCTGTAGTATGTAGCTAATCACAATTCTGGTCTATTTTTCTCATTTAAGAATTTCGTTTGATCCCAACAGATTCTAGAGATCTGTTGATCTGCTTGTGGAAAAGTGTACAGCAAAGTTTTAAGAAGGGTCAGCACTAGTCTTCTGAGACTTCAAGCCAACGTTTAATTTTATTTTTATTTAAAACACAAGGGTAGAGAAAGATATGACTCAACAGTAATTAATACGACATAGTATACTTAATGGAGACAGGGACCAGAAAAAAAAATAAATGACAATCACACTAGGAATTTGGTGTCAGAAATACTTTGTAATTCCTGTTGCCTGGTGATTGGTGTAAGGAAAGGATGGAGATGGAACTGTGGTTAATTGAGTCTGACCCCAGCTTCCATGAAAATTCTGACAAGTCTTAAGTTAGGATCAAAACAGAAGATTTCCCTTCAGTAGTTTTGGAAGTAGTGAGGTGTTAGTTGCTCAGTCGTGTCCGACTCTGCAACCCCATGGACTGCAACCAGCCAGGCTCCTCTGTCCATGGAGTTCTCCAGGCAAGAATACTGGAGTGGGTAGCCTTTCTCTTCTCCAGGGGAATCTTACTAACCCAGGGATCGAACCCACGTCTCCCACATTGCAGGCAAATCTTTACCATCTGAGCCACAACCTTTAAAAAATAATGTAAAATAGATTATAAAATATTTTAAGTGCTTCAAATGAGCTAGTTTAAAAGGAATAACTTATTAAAGACCAAAACTAACTAAAAATAGCAAGTTGAAAAATGAAGCTAACTTTCACTGTGAGACTATTCATCAAATTTCACTGAACATTAGGTTGAGGTTCACAGCTTCTCTGGGAGAATGGGACCAAACTCAAAGCTTAGGGCCCACATAAGATGGGTCTTCAAATAGGAAACTCCCTGTATCTAGGATTTTGTCCATGGAATTCTCTAGGCAAAGAGTACTGAAGTGTGTAGTCATTCCCTTCTCCAGGGGATCTTCCCAATGCAGTGATCAAAGCCAGATCTTCTGCATTGCAGACAGATTCTTTACTGTCTGAGCCACCAGAGAAGCCCTCAAGATTATAGTGAAGGTGAATGAGAAATATCACTCCAGAGGGATACTCTATCTAGGAATAGTAAAGGAAAAAAATCAGTCTTAAACCAGGAGATTGAATGGAAAGGAAAACAAAATTCTTGGTGAAAAATTAATAATCGATATTCACAACATGTACAGGCAAACAAATCACAATAAATGAGAATCAAATGAAGCAATAAAGATCAGAATCTGACCTGCAAAGAAATGACATTTGACTTTTCTGACACAAATCATCAATTAAATGTATTTGATCTGTTTTTAAATATATAGGCATTGGCATTATGAGAAGAAAAAAAAAGAAATAGAGATGAAGAAATTATTTAGAATGTAGCCAGGAAAGGCAAATTAATGGAAAAATAAGACAAGAAGGTAAAGAGAATGAAGTATATTGTAAGAATATTTTATATACCTAAATAAATTTCCAGAAAGAGAGAAATAATAGGATGAAGCAATATGGGAATAAACAGATACTTGCTAAAAATTTCCAGAACTGATGAAATTTATCAGTTTTAAAGTTTATAACAGTAGGGGAAAAAAGCAAAAAGAATT